>NC_069075.1:51198861-52606656 GCF_025698485.1 Gossypium arboreum
ATGTGAGATAACATAAATGTTACTAGAATCTCATAGTCATAACTTGCTCAATCACAACCTTACCAAGAGTTCATCACCCATCGAGTTTATTATTTATGAGTTCTATGTACATACATGTACCAACATGTAACATAACCATATCCTTTTACATCTTTGACATTCCTGTTGAACACTTTGAATATTATCAGTCACTCAGAAAATCTTGCACATAAATGCCATATATTTAGCTAAAGCTACCTCATATCTCATAACACATATAGGCTCGTTCTCGAGCTATTCACGAGCCTGCTCACACAAGCTATCAATCAGGACGTAACTACCCAGTGCTGCTCACACAAGCTGTCAAGTATCCACAACATATTCCATAACACCCAGCCACTAATAGGATGTATGGGACCAGCACTCGGATACATAATCACATATGCACATGGGTTCCTAGTGACATGTCACTCGTAGCCTTTTCTACTCCTAAGGTTCAACCAGGATTTCTCGCTTGTCAAAAATTTGTCGAATACATCCAGAGAGTCAATCACAATTCATACAATATTAAAGCATTTAAAAAATAAATATAACAATGCATTATTTACATACGAACTTACCTCGGTACAAAAATAGTAGAATTGGACCTAATCGTCAAAAACTTTATTTTTCCCCCAATCGAGGTCCGAACCTTGTTTTTCTTGATCTATAAAAACAAATTTAACACATTTAATACTCACATTATTCTATTTGGCCCAAAATCATATTATGGAAAAATTTCATTTTTGCCCTTAATGTTCCACTTTTTTACAATTTAGTCCCTAGGCTCGTAAAATGAAATGTATTCAATTTCTTCAAAACCCAAGCCTAGCTGAACTATTTCATAATCATATCGGCTTATATTTTCCAATTAATCACACTTTTACTGTAACGCCCCAAAAATTTAGGTGTTTACTTTGTATGTTGTGTTGCACAAGTGTATGCTTGCTTCAATGGTTGAGTGTCCTGAGGAGTGTTGGAGAAGTCTTGAGTTCAAGCCTTGGCTTGAACAAAATTTTGACTTTGGCCTGAATAAACCCTGTCTCTTGTTAGTGAGTTTTTTAAATAAATGTGGGAAGGATGTGTCATAAAAGGCTTGCTAGCCATGTGGTAAGTGGCATGTGGAATGTGCAAGGGGTCGAAGGTTCAACTCCCTACTTGTGCATAAAAAGATTATTTTTATTGATGGCCAGGGGAGGAGGTTATGTTTGACTAAAACTTTACTTGGTTGAGTAGAGTTTGAACTTGTTAGTTGAAGAGATGATGGATAAGTGATTTGAGGAGGAAAATGGAGATATGGATAGAGGAGTGATCAGGTGAGGGATTTGTGGAGAGTTTTTGGGAGAAAATTAAAGGAATTTGAGAGGTGTAGAAGTGGTTTGCCGGATGTGGGAACTCATTGTACCAATTCAGTCATAGGCTTTTGAGGGTGCCGAAATTGGTTTTTGTTTTGCTCTTCTTTTCATTATTGGTTCAACATTGCGTTTTTGGGGTTTGAGGCTGAATTGACCATTTGGGGAATACTCTCTTTTCTTTCTTCTCCTAGCCTAGCCAAATACCCTTTCACTTCTCATCTTTACTCTTTTGGTATAAGCGATTTTCTCTCATTGCTTAACCCGAACATTGTCAACCTTTCCCTCATATTTTTCTGTTGGTTCTATAGTTATTGTCTATTTTTCTTTTCTCCATCAGATCGTTTTGTTAACACCACTCTTTAGCTAGGATTCTAGCTGAATACTACTTCACCCTCTACTTTCTCTGGTTTTGCTTTGTGGTCAGGTTTTTGAGGATTCACTAACAATCGATAAGTGCCTTGGTTTTTCTTCTATTTCTCCTCTCCATTCTAAACTCCTGTTAATATTTTCCCTTCTCTGCTATTCGCTGCTAGGGGTATGTTTGTACCACTTATCACTTGGTGTTCTTTCTGCTTTTGGTGGTGTGTAGGCTGACTATTCTCTTCTCCAAGGTGATCCTGCATTTTCGGTAGGTCTCTGTTTGGGTTTTGCTTTTCGACTTTTGCTTACTTTCCCTTTCTGTTGTTTTAATCTAGTAGCTAACCCCCTTTTTTGTACTGTCGATTCATTAGGAGGATTTGGTGATCGATCATACATAGCAGTTGAGAGGGTCTAATCACTATTGTTCTTTCAAGGTGAGTACCTAACGTTTTGGGTGGTTGGGTATTAAAGGGGAGGTTGTCTATAGTTGCCAAGCGGCTAATGCGATATTTTGAATTATTGTAGGATTGTTACTCGTGGACTTCTAACACCTTCCACTCGGTTTCGCAACAGGTGTGTAATCATACTACTTTAATTGAGAAATGAAAAAATCCAAAAAACTGGTACCATTGATGCCACACGAGCGTGCGCTAGCCCATGTGGTCATCTAAATGCATAAGCGCAAGCATGTGATTGTAGAGACCCCCACGAGCGATTTCGTGGGCTTAGGTCATTTTGGATCACGTTGCACCGAAATGGGCTGTGTGGGGCCATGGGTAAACCACATAGATGTGTTGAGTTTTGTGGGCTAAGCTGTGTAGTTAATACGGCCAAGGCCATTATTTGGGCTTTATTGGGCAACATGAACGTGTGGGCCCACATGGGCCGTATTATGGGCTTGGGCCAATTTCCACTGTTTGACTGTTAAGGTCGCATGGGTCGCCTAAGATGACTGTAGACCTACTGATGGGTTGTAAGTACACTTAGAACCCATACTAATGAAATGACTATTATTCCCTTAGAGGTAAAATGACTGATATACCCCTATGCTATATTTGACTGTATTCACGCATGACATTTTGCATACATGTATATATTATGACATGACATGTTGCATGGGGGTGGGTTTGATATATTTGGAGGAAGTGTACTGTACTGGCAGCTTTGTTGCATATATTGTTTAGTGCCGCAACTGGTGCTATATTCTGGAGTGTAAGGATGAGTGGGTTGATTTTATCCCTACATGGAATGTAGGGTTAGACGGAGTGAGGTGTAGAGGATGGATGGGTAGGATCACTATTTTCATTTCTGATATTGTATTGAATTGGGCTAAGGCCCACACTGATACTGTTACTGTACTGGGCTAAGGCCCATATTGATAATGCTACTATTAAGGGCTTAGGCCCAGACTGTTTGCACTGCAAGATTTACTGCATGATAAATAAGGATTACACACTGAGTTTTCATAAACTCACTCTTTTGCTTATCTGCTCTGGTAATCTTTAGGTGGGTCGGTGCTGCGAGGGACTCGGGGATGGCCACACCACTGATCATGCTTTTAGATTTTCTAGTACAGGTGGTTTTATTTGGGTAAATTTTGTGTAATAAGGTCGTTCTAAGTTTTTATTTTTGTTTGGGGATTTTTTTAAATTGACTTAAATCTGTTAGCAGTAGGACTTGAGTTTTTAAAAAGGTAAATGATTTTCAACTACCTCACTACGTAACTTATTTTAAGAGCTTTCGCAACGAGCAAAGTTTTAAAGTGTAACAACGGTTTAGTATGAAACATGTTTTGCTAGACAAACCTGTAACTTATCAATCAAATAAAATTAACTTAGCTTCTCAAAAAGATCAGAACGAGGTTTTAAATCAAATGGAGTTTTCTAATAGAACTACATTTTCAAAACTCACTCCAATGTAACATCACAATCGGCCATAACTTCTAGGCCGGGTTTGGGGTGTTACATTTACTACTCATTTTATAATTTTAACAAATAAGTCCTTTTTGACATTTTTACCAAAAATCACTTAGCAAAAGTTGTTTATCTAACACCAAACATGCATTTTCTACCATTAAACATCAAAAGACACAAATATCTAACATGGGTAAAATTTTAAACTTCATCTTTCTTTCAAATTAATCCTTAAAATAGTTAGATTAGGTTACAAGGATATCAAAAAAATTAAAATCAATAAAAACGGGGCTAGAACAGACTGAAAATTGAGCTTGGAAGCTTTGGCCAAAACCTTATCTATGGTGACTCTTCAAATTCAGCACAAGGGGACTAAATTGGAGAAGATGACATCTTTTTATTAGTTATTTTTGTCTTTATTACCTAAATGACCAAAATACCCTTAATGCCAAACTTTGAAATTTTATCTAACCATGTCCATTTTTGTCCAACTTAAAGTATAATGGTCTAATTACAAGCTAAGGACCTCCAATTTAAAATTTCATAGCAATTAGACACCTTTAGCTTCTAGAATACATATTTTGCACCTATTACAATTTAGTCCTCTTAGTCAAATTGGACACCTTATCGATAAAATTTCTTAACAAAATTTTCACATAATCATTCAATCATACTATAGACTTTAAAGAAATAATAAAATTAACATTTCAACTTCAGATTTGTGGTCCAAAAACCACTGTTCTAATTTGACCCTAAAATGGGCTGTTACAACTCTTTCCACTTTAGGGATTTTCGTCACTGAAAATCTTACCGAAAAAAAGGTTTGGGTACTATTTTCTCATAGCTTTATTCGGTTCCCACATAGCCTCTTCGATCCCATGTCGTTGCTATAAAACTTTTATTAGGGCTATACTTTTATTTCTCAACTGTTTAACTTCCCAAGCCAAAATCCTGATCTGTTCTTCACCATAAGTCATATTAGGTTGAATCTCGACTTCTGTTGGTGAAATCACATGTGAAGGGTTAGAATGACATTGTTGCAACATCGACACATGAAACATATTATGAATCCTTTCCAACTCTATTGGTAAAGCTAACTGATATGCCACCAGCCCTATTCTCTCAATAATCTCTTATGGCCCAATGAAACGTGGACTTAACTTGCCTTTATGGCCAAATCTCAGAATCTTCTTCCATGGAGATACTTTCAGAAATACTTTAGCACTGACTTGAAATTCAATTTCTTTCCTTTTCAAATCCGCGTACGATTTCTATCTATCCAAAGCGGCTTTCAAATAATCACGAATAAATTTCACTTTCTCTTTAGTTTCTCTAACCAAATTAACTCTGTGAATCTACCTCTCACTGAGCTCGGTCTAGTGCAATAGAGTTCAACACTTGCGGCCATACAATGCCTCATACGGTGCCATCTTTATATTCGACTGAAAACTGTTGTTATAAGCAAATTCGACTAAAGGTAGATATTTCTCCCAACGACCTTCAAACTCTAAAACACAACAACAAAACATATCTTCGAGAATCTGAATCGTCCTTTCAGATTGACCATCAGTTTGTAGATGAAATGCAGTACTAAAGTTCAACTTTGTGCCCAAAGCATCTTGCAACTTTTTCCAAAATCGTGAAGTAAATCTCGGATCTCCATCCGATATAATAGAAATAGGCACTCCGTGCAATCTAACAATTCCAGCAATGTACAATTCAACTAGCTTATCAACTGAATAGTCGATATGTACCGGAATAAAATAAGCTAATTTTGTCAATATATCAACAACAACCCAAAAGACATCTTTATTTTTTGGAGTCAAATGCAAACCCGTTCCGAAGTCCATCGTAATCCTATCCCATTTTCACTGGCTGAAGTAAACCCGAAGGCACTTGGTGTTCGGCTTTTACTTGTTAACAAATCAAATATTTTGATACAAATTCAGAGATATCTCATTTCATACTTGACCACCAATACAATTTCTTGAAATCATTATACATTTCGTACTACCCGGATGAACTGATAAACAACCACTGTGTGCCTTGTGTAAAATTTTCTGAATAAGTTCATCATTCTTTGGTACACATACTTTATCTCAGAACATCAAACAATCATCCGAATCAATCTAAAAGTCTGAATCACTACCCAATTCACACTGAGCTCTTTTGACATGCAATTCACTATCATTTTTCTGAGCTTCACAAATTTGCTGAAGAAATATCGGTCTAGCTCTCATCTCGGCCAAAATTGAACCATCATTAGAAAAATTTAGCTTCGTATTCATAGCTCTCAAAGGAAACAAGGAATTTCTGCTGAAGGCATCTCCGACTACATTCACGTTTCCCAGATGATAGTCAATCACTAATTCATAATCCTTCAGTAACTTGAGCCATCTCCATTGTTGCAAGTTCAAATCTTTCTGAGTCATCAAATACTTTAAACTCTTATGATCAATAAAAATATGGAATTTCTCACTGTGAAAAAGATGATGCCAAATTTTCAAAGCAAAAACAACAGCGACCAATTACAAATAGTGCGTTGGATAATTCTTCTCGTGCGGTTTTAACTATCTCAAGGCATAATGTAACAGCCCGATTTTGACCCTATTCAGAACGATGGTTTCGGGACCAAGAATCCGAGTCAAAAAATATATAGAAATTATTTTTTATATTTATTATGTGTTAATTTGTATGTGTGAAATTTTCGTGATTTAATTTTATCATTTTAGTGCTCGATTAAACAAAAGGACTTAATCGCATAAATTGAAAACTTGGTAGTTTAATGTATAAAGGTTGAATTGCTATTGGATTTTTAAATTAAAGCATTTAAGTTGCAAATAGACCATTGGAGTTAGTGATGGTCGGTTGTACCCTTAGTATATATGTTTTAGTTATTTAATTATAAAGGTTATAATTATAAATTAATTAAAATGTAATAATAATATAAAACATATAATAAAACACATACGTATTCATACTTTCTTACCATTGCTGAAACTAAAAAGAAAAAGAAAGGAATATGGTTTTTCATGTTCAGCCATTGCTAAGCTCAATCAAGGTATGTAACTAGTTCAGTTTTTGATAATTTTTACGTTTTTGAGATTGTTGCTAAGTTGTCTACAAGACCCATGCTTGAATTTTTTATTTTGGTGAATGTTTTGAGTTATGCCATTGTTGAAAGCTTGTGATTTTTGTTGTTTGATGGTAGAAAATAAAAGATATGTGATAGATTAACATGTTTTGTATTGGAATTTTTGATGATTTTGAGTAATTAGAACTAAATTGCAAAAATAATAATTCAAGGGACTAAAATGTGAAATAAATGAAATATATGGGCTTGTATGAACAGTAGAAACATTCGGCCTAACATGGGTATTTTGAGATTTTGCATATTTTGTGTCTTGTGCAATAGGGACAAAATTGTAAAAAGTGTAAAATGTCAGGGTAAAATGGTAATTTTCCCATTTATGTGTTTTTAGGTGAATTTGATTGAATATTTTATTAAATAAGTTTAATTTATATTAATTTAGATCAAGAAAAGAGAAAATCAGATTTGGATCTGGGGAAGACTAAAGTTGTCGACTAGCCATTCCGTTTCGGTTTTTCATCATCCTAGGTAAGTTTATAAGAAATTAGATGAACTTAATTTATATTTAAATGTGAATTATATATGTTGAATTGAAATATATAAGTATATAGATGTATTAGCCAAATGTGAATAAGTTTGGCAGAAATGTTTATGAATTCGTTTCAACTGAGTTACGACGTTTGAAAGCCCCCTATGAACCTTAGGAATAGCTAGGTTACATACTTCATGACATAGGATTCCGATATGTGATGTGCGAGTGATACCATGGCATTGATATGTGACTCCGATATATGTGTGCGAGTAAGACCCTATTTGGGACAGTGGCATTGATATGTGATTACATGTAAGACCACGTCTAGGACGTTGGCATTGTACGATATTTGTGATTATCTGAGTGTCCTATCCAATTTCAAATGGTTCATCGGACAATGATAAGTGTGATCGAATGTGTAAATTGAGCTAAAATAATCAGGTGTGAATTAGTTTATTTTCCTACTTGAAATAAGGTAAGTAAGTTACTTGATATTTGTTGTAAGTCTTGTATGAAGTAAAGGAAGAATGTATGTGAACATGGTAACTGTATTCGGCTTTGTGAGTAAATGATATGAAAATTGTGGAATTGATTCTTAAGTATGTGTATATATAATCATATATATTTGGCCACATAAGTAGTATATGTACATGATGTTATATTATGATTATTGAACTTGTGCATATAGGTGTATGTATATTTGGCTATATAATGACAATTTGGTTTTGAAAGTTGAATAATAATTTGTTATTTTAATTATATGAGCATTCGGCCAAGGTAGCATTTGTGTATGAAAATGTATTATTTATGAAATTTTTAAGTTTGAGATTAATTGTGGTAATGATAATATAATTTGGTTTAGTTTATGTGAGTTGATTATATCATTGGCTTGTTTATTTGCTTATGACTTACTAAGCTATGTTAGCTTATTGTATGTGTTTGTGTTTGCCTCTATTTTATAGATTTTGGAGTCGAGTTACGAGCTCGAGGATCATCAGAAAAGTTTATCGCACTATTAACTGTCTTCGGTATTTTATAAGCTAAATTTTTGGACCTATGGCTTGTATCGGCTAGATTATACTTTTTAAATGTTGTATTTTGGTCTATGTATAATTTGAGCCATGTGAAAATAGCTTAACTTCTATGTTTGAGCTCAGTTTTGGTTTAATTATGTTTTAAGTCCATTTGGTTGTCATGCTATGTGCCATGGATGATTAGAATTTGTGATATGTGTTTGTGAATTGAGGTTGGTTGATGATTTTGAATGTGGTAAGATTGAATTGGTTATAATGAATTTTTGGTCTTGGTTTGAGCTTATATTCAGAGTATATCCAAGATATTTGATGTTTGTGAAGTTTGTTATGTGTTTCGGTCATATGGTATATAATGGTTGTTAATCGAGCTAAGATATATCATGTATTAGCTAGATAAAAAAATTAATATATATGCATGGTGTAAATTCGATGTTCACTTATGGACTATATTAATGATATGTATGATACTTGATTTGTTATTATGTTAAGTCGGACATATTGGGACTTAGATTTATATAAAGAGATTGGATCAATGACTAAAGGATATGTGTTCTTTGGTTTTTGATAATGATATGTTAGTTGAGCTCTTTTATGTTTTTACATGTATATATATGCACTTATATTATGGTTGATATGTATATGTGTATGGCTATATAAATTAGTTAGTTAATTGTAAGCTTATGAATATGTATAAATGAATTGTGTTAGCCGTATAGATAAGGAAATGAAATGGGTTTTATATATAACCTTTTGTAATGTTGGTTTTGCTTATGAATTTGAGTTATTAATTTGTACAGATACGACATGAATTATTTGAGTGTAATGATACTGATTAATTAAATAGGGTAACTTGTTTGATTCATTACCATAATTATTAAATAACTATATGAGTTGATTGTTGGTAATTATGGAGCATGCACAATTTGTTGTTAAAGTGTACATGAGCATTAGCTATAAAATTGTTTTGATACGCAGATAATAAGTGTGTGACAGCCCTAAAGTGACCCTAGTCAGAAAGTGGTTTAGGGACCGCTAAACCGAGTCACCAAATTATTTGAATATGATATTTATTGTCTAAAATATGTGATTATGAATGTGTGAAAGTTTTAAGCTTCGATTTAGTAAATTGCATGTGAATTTAGTCAATAGGACTTATGTGTGACACTTTTGAAATGTGATAGGTTAATCTTTAAGGGTCTATTAGTGCATGTAATCAAAGGGGTGGACTTGCATGTCAATTTCCCCCATTTAATTACTAGTGGCCGGCCATGACAAAGGGTGATGGGCAAAACATGTCATAGAACATGTTGTGTTAATGGTTTATGTTAGAAATGATAAAATATTAGTGTTAGTAGGAGAAGAAAAAAAAAAGAAAAAAAAAGCTCTCATGTTGTTCTTGGCCGAATAGAAGAAAGAAAAGAAGGAAATGGAGCTTTGAGAAAAATCGGCTATGGTGGGTTGCTAGACTAAGCTCAAGAGCAAAGGGGGACTAAATCCGATAAAGGGAAGGAAAAAGTGATCGAATAGCCATTGAAATCGTTCGACAACATCCAAGGTAAGTTTTCGAGTAATAAGACTTAGTTTATGATTAGATTAAGTCATGACGTATAAGCATAACAAAAATACGGTGATATAAAGATTCTACTTGAACTATGTGTTGAGTTAATTAGTCTATACATATCACGGGTAGCCGTATGTGCATAGAGATCGTGTCATAAAGCAAACCAAACTATGCTGTTTGTAAGTGGCTATTGAGCCGAAAATGGGAATGCTTAATAGGTAACTTGTGTTTGAATTCTAGTTATGAAAATGAAATAGAGATGTGTCATGATTTATTGATATGCGCATGAATACTCGGACGATAACTAGGCTAAGTCCTGAAGGCATTTGTGCGAGTTACTATTTTCGGGCTAAGTCCCGAAGGCATTTGTGCGAGTTACTATTTCCGGGCTAAGTCCCAAGGCAATTGTGCGAAGTTACTATAACCGGCTAAGTCCTAAGGCATTTGAGCGAGTAACTATATCCGCTAAACCCGAAGGTACTTGGTTGGGAATGAGCGATCTTGCTGTAATAATTTCAATTAATACGCTTTCGTAAAATCCCAACGATGAGGTACGTTCAGATATCGCATTTGAGTAGTGATTCCGTTTAAATATTATTCGCTCAGTCGATAAATGTGCTTCCGGCTTTTGGTTAAGTTGATCCCTTATGTATGAATATAAGGGTTGGAAATATGAAGTAGGACTGATTGTTGAGAATATGTGTATATGAAATTATCTGTTTAGTTATATGAATGCTATACTTCAGTTGTGCCTAATTTCATTGCTCAAAACTTACTAAGCATTAAATGCTTACTCCATTTCTTTGAATCTCTGTTTTATAGATTTTGGGTCGTCAGCTATCGGACTCGGGAGTGTCGAAGTCGAAGTCACCCACACTATCAAACCCCCTTTTGGTACACTTTTGGTTGAACTTTGAAATGGCATGTATAGGATTACCCTTTTTGTTGTGGGTCATGTACCCTTTGGTTTTGTATAAATTTGGATAGCCATGCGAAAATGGTTTATATATATTTTTGAGCATAATGTTATAATCATTTTGTATGTATATGGTTATTGAGAGGTGTGGATATGATTGGCAAGGATTGACCATTGGAATGGTTAATCACGATCATACTTTGTGCTATATATATGCAAAAGGGTTAGTTGAATCATGGAAACTGTAATAGGTAAAGTCTACCTTAAAGGCGATCTTGACAGCAGCAGTGGTGTGAATTTGAAAATCACTAAAAATAGTAGGAATGGAATTAAATAATGAATAAATTATGTAGTCGAACCTTGATGAATATACTTCCGTATGGAAGAAACGAAACAGTCGTATGAGTCGTATTTTAAGAGATATTCAAGTTTTCGTGGGACAGGGCCAGAGCGATTTCTGGATCCCCCTGATCTGAATTTGGAAATTCATTATAAATTAACCAGAGATAATTAGAAGTCATGCCATATATGTATAGATTCCGTTTTGAGTCTAATTTCATTAGAAACAATTGCCATAAGTATTGAAGCCCTGTATATGGAGTTATCTAAGTCGCAATGCAGGAAGGTCTGGGTAGTCGAACCCTGTAACAGGGGAGATTTTAACTAATAAACTGTACTAATTGGCTTGGCCAAAAATTCTAGAAATCATCTTTTGGATGGATATATGAGTCTAGTTTCAGGGAAAAATTATGAAACTGATTTTCAAGTTTTGTAACTCATGATATGATTTTTAAGGTGACAGTGACGCAGTTAGTCAGCTGTCTGGAAATTTTTAAAATGGACTGTGAAAATAAGTGAATTTAGTCTGTGAACTCCTCGTGTCCGACTCCGGTAACGGTCTCGGGTATGGGGTGTTACAATTTTATTGGTATCAGAGCTACAGTTTAGTCGATTCTAGGACTACCGTAATACGTTCGGATCTAGCTATACATGCCATTTTGTGATTATTTGATAGTGTGGTGATTTCTGACATTTGCAAATGTGTTTATTTATAGTAATGGATCTCGATCCCGACCGAAGCAGAAGTGATGATCTTGAGAGTGTAGCGCTGCTCCGCACAAGGGACAGGGCGGCGGACTCTCAACCTATTGCTAGTAATACGAATGATGAGGCTAGACAAGCTTTTTATAGCGTGATGAATGATTGGTTCAACCAATACATTCGAACTAATACTACTGTTCCACAACCTCCATTCCCGACAAATACAACCCCAAGACCTACAATACCTCCGTGAATCGACCAAATAAGGTCAAATAAGCCCCAGTTGATGAATCCGAAAACACGGGCTACTGAATTTAAAGCTACGGACAATGATGATGCCGAGCAAGCGAATTTTGGTTGGACAACACTATTCGGTACTCGATGAGCTATCTTGCACACCGATGAGTGCCTAAAGTGTACTATCTCCTTGCTACGTGATTACGCCTACTATTGGTGGAATCGTTGACTTCACAGTGCCCAGAGAGCAAGTAACTTGGGAGTTTTTCCAAACCGAGTTTGAAAGAAGTATATCATCGAGATTCATTGACCAAAAACGGAAGGAATTTCTTGAACTTAAACAAGGTTCCATGTTGGTTACCGACTATGAACGAAAATTTGTGAGGCTTAGCCATTACGCACGAGAATGCATTTCTTCAGAAGCTGTGATGTGTAAACGTTTCGAAGATGGACTGAATGATGATATAAAGCTGTATGTTGGCATTTTAGAAATCCAAGAATTTGTGGTACTTGTCGAGCGAGCTTGCAAAGCCGAGGAGCTCAGTAAGGAGAAAAGGAAAGCGGATATGGGAGCAAGGGAGTTTCGTAAGAGATCTTCGGGAAAGCCCTTCCAGTAGTCATCGAAGAAATTTAGAGATGATCTAGGCCGATCTAGAGACACTTCGGGCTTTTCTAGACGAGATCGCGATCGACCCCCTATGAGTGCACGAGCCACTTCGGTCGCCAGTGTTGGAAATGATCGTCGAGATAGAACGGAGTGCCAATATTGTGATAAATGGCATTCGGGGAGTTGTAGATTCCATGACCACTCCTGTTACAAGTGCGGATCAGTTGACCACTTTATTAAAGATTGCTCGAGGTTGTCTGAACAGAATGTAAATCAGAGTGGGAAACCGGGTGCTACCACTGCTCGAGGTAGACCATCTAGAAACACAGGAAATCCTAGTGGTGGTTAGAGAGGATATAGAGATGCTACAACCAGATCTGAGGCTCGTGCTCCTGCTAGAGCTTACGCTATACGCGCACGCGAGGATGCTTCCTTGCCAGATGTTATTACCGGTACTTTTACTCTCTTTGATACTAATGTGATTGCTTTGATTGACCCTGGTTCTACTCATTCCTATATATGTGAAACCTTAGCATCTAGTAAGACTCTACCTGTTGAGCCTACTGAGTTTGTAATTCGGTGTCAAATCCCTTGGGTCGTTATGTGCTTGTCGACAAGGTGTGTAAGAAATGTCCCTTAGAAATCGAGGTTCTCGCTTTACATGGTTTGATGCTTCTCTTGTTTGACTAATTTGATGTTATCCTCGGTATGGATTGGTTGATCAGTACATGATGCAATTGTAAATTGCAAAAGAAAAACCCTCGATTTAAGGTGTGTAAATAACGAGATAATCTGAGTTGAGTCTACTGACTTGAATATGTTGCCAGCTATAATATCATCGATGTTGGCTCAGAAATATGTAAGAAAGGGGTGTGAAGCATACCTTGCGTATGTACTTGATGATAAAGAGTTAAAAAGGAAACCCGTGTCGGTCTTGGGTGGTTTGTGAATACCGGATGTTTTTCCGAAGAATTATCGGGTTTACCACTGTTCGGAGGTAGAGTTTGGTATTGAGCTTGTACACAGGACTACACCGATTTCGATAACCAGATTGTATGGCACCAACCGAGTTAAAAGAGTTGAAAGCTCAGTTGCAAGAGTTGACGGATAGAGGTTTCGCTCGACCAAGTTTCTCACCATGGGGTGCACCAGTATTGTTTGTGAAAAAGAAGGACGGAACCATGAGGTTGTGCATCGACCATCGTCAACTGAATAAAGTGACGATAAAGAATAAATATCCGTTACCGCGTATTGATGATTTGTTTGATCAACTGAAGGGAGCCTCGGTGTTTTCAAAGATAGATTTGAGTTCGGGTTACTATCAGTTGCGAATTCGAGATTCGGATATACCCAAAACTGCTTTCAGAACGACATACGGCCACTACGAGTTCTTAGTGATGCCGTTTGGGCTCACAAATGCCCCTGCGGTATTTATGGATTTGATGAATCGAATCTTCAGACAGTATTTGGACCGGTTCGTAGTTGTGTTCATTGATGACATCTTGGTCTATTCAAGAGATGAGACCGAACATCTTTGAGCACCGAGATTAGTGTTGCGAATTTTACGGATAAGCGGTTATATGCTAAGTTCGATAAGTGTGAGTTCGGTTAAGAGAGGTTAGCTTCTTGGGTCATGTGGTATCCGCGACGGTATTCGAGTTGATCCGAGCAAAATTTCATCTATACTTAACTGGAAGCCTCAGAAATATTACGAGGTTCGAGCTTTTTGGGACTTGCTTACATTACTGCAGACGGTTTGTAAAGGGTTTCTCGATGATAGTCACACCAATGACGAAGCTACTTTAAAAAGATGTTAAGTTCGAATGGACGGAAAAATGTCAGAAAAGTTTCGATCAACTGAAAACTTATTTGACTGAAGCTCCAATTCTAGTGCAGCCCGAATCAGGCAAAGAGTTTGTCATTTATAGTGATGCCTCCCTACTTGGGTTGGGTTGCGTATTGATGCAAGAAGGTCGAGTTGTGGCCTATGCGTCGAGACAATTGAAGCCACACGAGAAAAATTATCCGACCCATGATCTCGAACTAGCTGCCATCGTGTTCGCCTTGAAAATATGGCGACATTATTTATTTGGTGAGAAGTGCCATGTATATTCGGATCACAAAAGTCTCAAATATTTGATGACTCAATGAGACTTGAATCTGTGACAAAGGCGTTGGCTTGAGTTGTTGAAAGATTATGAGCTTGTCATTGATTATCACCCGGAAAGGCTAATATGGTTGCGGATGCCTTAAGTCGTAAATCACCGCTTGCTTTTGACGATGAATGTACACTTATGCATTCTATCCGACAATGTGTTAGTGGAAGAATTAAAGGCCAAACCATTGTTGATTCATCAAATTCGTGAAGCTCGAAAGTCGATGATGAATTGGTTGCAAAGCGGGCTGAATGTGTTCGAATATGGAATCGAGTTTCAAATTGATGATGACGATTGTTTGAGGTTCAGAAGTCGGTTGTGTGTTCCAAGAAATTCAGAACTCATTTCGATGATTCTGAACGAAGCTCATTGTAGCCGAATGTCAATTCACCCGGGGAGTACGAAAATGTACAATGATCTAAGACGTCAGTTTTGGTGGCATGGTATGAAACGAGACATTTCCGATTTTGTTTCAAAGTGTTTAATATGTCAGCAAGTGAAGGCGGAACATCAAGTGCCTACGGGTTTACTTCAGCCGATCATGATACCTGAATGGAAATGGGATCGAGTCACGATGGATTTTGTATCTGGGTTGCCATTGTCGACAAGTAAGAAAGATGCGATTTGGGTTGTTGTTGATAGACTGACTAAGTCGGCTCATTTTATCCCCGTACGTACGGATTTTTCATTGGATAAACTAGCTGAATTGTATGTTTCTCAGATTGTAAGATTACACGGGGTACCGATTTCTATTGTGTCGGATAAAGATTCGAGATTCACCTCGCGATTTCGGAAGAAATTGCAAGAAGCTTTGGGTACCAAGCTGCATTTTAGCACCGCTTTTCATCCACAAACCGATGGTCAATCCGAGCGGATAATTCAGATACTTGAGGATATGTTGAGATGTTGCATCCTCGAGTTTAGTGGTTCATGGGAGCGGTATTTACCTTTGATTGAATTCGCTTACAACAATAGTTTTCAATCAAGTATTAAGATGGCACCTTACGAGGCTTTGTACGGTCGTAAATGCCGTACACCATTGTTTTGGACCGAGCTCGGTGAAAGTAAAATTTTCGGAGTGGATTTGATTAAAGATGCTTTGAATGTAAAGTAAAAATAATTCGTGAAAGTCCAAGGCGACATCGGATCGTCGAAAGTCGTATCGGGATTTAAAACGAAGAGATAGTGAGTATCGTGGGAGACAAAGTGTTTCTTAAGGTCTCACCTTGAAAAAGATACTCGATTTGGCCGTAAGGGCAAACCGAGTCCGAGGTTCATAGGGCCATATGAAGTATCCGAACGAATTGGTCCAGTTGCGTATAGATTGATTTTGCCCCCTAAACTTGAAAAGATTCACGACGTCTTTCATGTTTCGATGCTTCGACATTATAGATCTGATCCATCACACGTAATTAATCCATCAGAGGTTGAAATTCAATCCGATATGAGTTATGAAGAAGAACCGATTCGTATCCTAGCTCGTGAAGTGAAAGAGTTACGAAACAAAAGGGTTCCGTTAGTAAAAGTGTTATGGCTCAAACACGGGATGGAAGAAGCTACTTGGGAACCTGAGAACTCTATGAAAGAGCGATACCCAAACCTATTTACCGGTAAGATTTTCGGGGACGAAAATTTCTTAAGTGGGGGAGAGTTGTAACAGCCCTAAAGTGACCCTAGTCGGAGAGCGGTTTCGGGACCGCTAAACCGAGTCACCAAATTATTTGAATATGATATTTATTGTCTAAAATATGTGATTATGAATGTGTGAAAGTTTTAAGCTTCGATTTAGTAAATTGCATGTGAATTTAGTCAATAGGACTTATGTGTGACACTTTTGAAATGTGATAGGTTAATCTATAAGGATCTATTAGTGCATGTAATCAAAGGGGTGGACTTGCATGTCAATTTCCCCCATTTAATTACTAGTGGCCGGCCATGACAAAGGGTGATGGGCAAAACATGTCATAGAACATGTTGTGTTAATGGTTTATGTTAGAAATGATAAAATATTAGTGTTAGTAGGAGAAGAAAAAAAAAAGAAAAAAAAAGCTCTCATGTTGTTCTTGGCCGAATAGAAGAAAGAAAAGAAGGAAATGGAGCTTTGAGAAAAATCGGCTATGGTGGGTTGCTAGACTAACCTCAAGAGCAAAGGGGGACTAAATCCGATAAAGGGAAGGAAAAAGTGATCGAATAGCCATCGAAATCGTTCAACGCCATCCAAGGTAAGTTTTCGAGTAATGAGACTTAGTTTATGATTAGATTAAGTCATGACGTATGAGCATAACAAAAATACGGTGATATAATGATTCTACTTGAACTATGTGTTGAGTTAATTAGTCTATACGTATGACGAGTAGCCGTATGTGCATAGAGATCGTGTCATAAAGCAAACCAAACCATGCTGTTTGTAAGTGGCTATTGAGCCGAAAATGGGAATGCTTAATAGGTAACTTGTGTTTGAATTCTAGTTATGAAAATGAAATAGAGATGTGTCATGATTTATTGATATGTGCATGAATACTCGGATGATAACCGGGCTAAGTCCCGAAGGCATTTGTACGAGTTACTATTTTCGAGCTAAGTCCCGAAGGCATTTGTGCGAGTTATTATTTCCAGGCTAAGTCCCGAAGGCAATTGTGCGAGTTACTATAACCGGGCTAAGTCCCGAAGGCATTTGAGCGAGTAACTATATCCGGCTAAACCCCGAAGGTACTTGGTTGGGAATGAGCGATCTTGCTGTAATAATTTCAATTAATACGCTCGTAAAATCCCAACGATGAGGTACGTTTAGTATCGCATTTGAGTAGTGATCCGTTTAAATATTATTCGCTCGATCGATTAATGTGCTTCCGCTTTTGTTAAGTTGATCCCTTATGTATGAATATAAGGGTTGGAAATGTGAAGTAGGACTGATTGTTGAGAATATGTGTATATGAAATTATCCGTTTAGTTATATGAATGCTATACTTGATTGTGCCTAATTTCATTGCTCAAAACTTACTAAGCATTAAATGCTTACTCTGCTTTGAATCTCTTTTATAGATTTTGGTTAAATCACTATCGGACTCGGGAGTGTCGAAGTCGAAGTCGCCCACACTATCAAACCCCCGTTTGGTACACTTTTGGTTGAACATTGAACTGGCATGTATAGGATTACCCTTTTTGTTGTGTGTCATGTACCCTTCGGTTTTGAATAAATTTGGATAGCCATGCGAAAATGGCTTATATATATTTTTGAGCATAATGTTATAATCATTTTGTATGTATATGGTTATTGAGAGGTGTGGATATGCTTGGCAAGGATTGGCCATTGGAATGGTTAATCACGATCATACTTTGTGTTATATATATGCAAAAGGGTTAGTTGAATCATGGAAACTGTGTAATAGGTAAAGTCTACCTTAAAGGCAGATGCTGACAGCAGCAGTTGTGTGAATTTGAAAAATCACTAAAAATAGTAGGAATGGAATTAAGTAGTGAATATATTATGTAGTCGAACCTTGATGAATCTAATTCCATATGGAAGAAACGAAACAGTCGTATGAGTCGTATTTTAAGAGATATTCAAGTTTTCGTGGGACAGGGCCAGAGCGATTTCTGGATCCCCTGATCTGACTTTCGAAATTCATTATAAATTAACCAGAGATAGTTAGAAGTCATGCCATATATGTATAGATTCCTTTTTGAGTCTAGTTTCATTAGAAACAAATGGCATAAGTATTGGAGCCCTGTATAAGGAGTTATCTAAGTCGCAATGCAGGAAGGTCCGGGTAGTCAATCCCTGTAACAGGGGAGATTTTAACTAATAAACTGTACTAATTGGCTTGACCAAAAATTCTATAAAAATATTTGTGGATGGATATATGAGTCTAGTTTTAGGGAAAAATTACAAAACTGATTTTCGAGTTTTTGAACTCAAGATATGATTTTTAAGGTGACAGTGATGCAGTTAGTCAGCTGTCTGGAAATTTTTAAAATGGACTGTGAAAATAAGTGAATTTAGTCTGTGAACCCCTCGTGTCCGACTCCGGTAACGGTCTCGGGTATGGGGTGTTACAAAGTGAGTTGGTTGATATATGCTCGGTATATGATATGTATTTCATATTAATAATTTGAAATTTTAAATAAGATGAAAGTATTTATGTGATTGATTTACGAAGTATAAATTTTTTATTTGTCTACTTTGAGTTGCGTTTGATCAATTCTAGGACTAACGTAGCGCGTATGAGTCTAGCTATACATGTCATATTATATACTGTGATAGTGTGATGACTTCTGACATTTGAAAATGTGTTTTTGTATAGTAAATGGATCCCGATAGAGCCGTAGCTGATGATGTTGAGAGTATAACGCCTGCTCCTGCGCAGGGGACAGTACCGGTTGATTCTCGACCGACTTCGAGTAACCAAGAAGGAGAGGCTAAACAAGCCTTTTACCAAATGATGAATGACTGGTTTACTCATTATATCCGGACTAATCCAGTTGCACAACAACCTCCACCCCCGACTAATCCATCTTCGATACCTTCTATACCTGAAATGAGTGATCCGTTGAGATTGCTTAAGCCTTCTGGTGATAAAATTAGAAAATATGGGGCTGAAGAGTTTAGAGCCACTGATGATGATGATGCTGAGCGAGCTGAATTCTAGCTTGATAATACTATTCGTGTGTTTGATGAGCTATCTTGTACCCCAGAGGAGTGCTTAAAATGTGCCATATCTTTGCTGTGAGACACCGCATATCACTGTTGGAATACACTAGTATTGGTGGTTTTGAAAGAGCGGGTGGCCTAGGAATTCTTTCAGACTGAGTTCCATAAGAAATATATCAACCAGAGATTTATCAATCAGAAGCGCAAAGAATTTCTGAAGTTGAAACAGGGTCGAATGGCCGTGATAGAGTATGAGCAGAAATTTGTGAGACTCAATTGATATGCCCGTGAGTGTGTTTTGATCGAAGCTATCATGTGTAAACGATTTGAAGATGGTTTGAATGAAGACATTAAACTGCTTGTTGGCATACTTGAGAAAAAGAGTTCATAGTACTGGTTGAGCGAGCCTGCAAAGCTGAAGAGCTCGGGGAAGAGAAAGGAAAAGTTAACCTTGAAGCTAGAGATTCACGTAAGAGACCAACCAGTAAGTTATTTCAATCGGTACCAAAGAAGTTTCGAGATGATTTTAGCCATTCTAAGGCTACTTTGGGTTATTCACGACGAGATCGGGATAGACCACCTGTGAGCTCGAGAGCTACCTCAGTAGCTAGTGTGGGTAATGTCAGATCAAATCAACCCAAGTGTAAACATTGCAGTAAACGATGTCCTGGCAGTTATAGATTGTATGATCAGGCCTGTTTTAAATGTGGATCGATGGATCATTATATTCGTGAATGCCCAGAGTTAGCTGAACAAAATCCAGTACAGAATACGAGATCGGGTAACACTGCAGCTCAATGTAGACCACCCAGAAATACGGGTAATGTGAGTAAATGTCAGAGAGGGACTAAAGATACAACCGTTAGATCTGAGGCTCGAGCACCTACCAGAGCTTATGCTATCTGCGCACGAGAGGAGGCCTTATCTCCAAATGTTATTACTGGTACATTCACTCTCTATGATACTAGTGTAATTACATTGATCAATCCTGGTTCGACTCATTTTTATGTGTGTGAGACTTTATTATTCCGTAAGACTTTTCCTGTTGAGTCTATTGAGTTTGTGATTAGAGTATCAAACCCCTTAGGCCAGTGTGTTATGGTTGACAAAGTGTGTAAGAATTGTCCTCTGATGATTTGAGATTTGTGTTTTTTGGCTGATTTGATGTTGTTGCCATTCAATGAGGTCGACATAATTCTTGGTATTGATTGGTTGACTTTGCATGATGTTGTCGTAAACTGAAAAAGAAAGACTATTGATTTACGGTGCCAGAATGATGAGATTATTCGAGTTGAATCTAATGATCTGAACGGTTTGTCAGCAGTGATTTCCTCGATGTTAGCTCGAAAATATGTAAGAAAAGGTTGCGAAGTTTACTTTGCATATATGCTTGATAGTAAAGTAACCAAAAGAAATATTGAATCAATACCTGTTGTGTGAGAGTATTCAGATGTGTTTCCTGAAGAATTACCGGGTTTGCCACCTATTCGAGAGGTAGAGTTTGGTATTGAGTTACTATTGGGACGACTCCGATATCGATAGCTCCGTACAGAATGACACCTACTGAATTAAAAGAATTGAAAGCTTTGTTCCAAGAGTTGATAGATAAAGGTTTTGCGAGACCGACTTTCTCTCCCTAGGGTGCACCGGTTTTATTTTTGAAATAGAAAGATGGAACTATATGAATGTGCATCGATTATAGACAGCTCAATAAGGTGACTATAAAGAATAAATATCCGCTGCCATGGATTGACGATCTGTTCGATAGCTAAAAGGGGCTACAGTGTTCTTGAAGATAGATTTGAGATCAGGCTACTATCAGTTACGAGTTAAGGACTCCGTTGTGCTAAAAACTGCTTTTCGAACGAGGTACAGACACTTTGAGTTTTTGGTTATACCTTTCGGACTTACTAATGCACCTGCTATTTTCATAGATTTGATGAATCGGATCTTTAGACAATATTTGGATCGGTTTGTGGTTGTGTTCATAGATGACATTTTGATCTACTCTAGTGATGAAACTGAGCATGCTGAACATTTGAGACTTGTATTACAGACTCTGTGAGATAAACAGTTGTATGCAAAGTTTAGTAAATGTGAGTTCTGGTTATACGAAGTTAGTTTTCTGGGCCATGTTGTATCAGCATCGGGTATTCGGGTTGGTCCGAGTAAAATTTCAGCTATACTTGATTTGAAAACTCAGAGAAATGTTTCTGAAGTTCGAAGTTTTCTGGGACTTTCCGGTTACTATAGGCAGTTCGTGAAAGGTTTCTCTATGGTTACAACCCTGATGACGAAGCTACTACAGAAAGATGTTAAGTTTGAGTGGTCAAAAAAGTTCCAGAAAAGTTTTGATCAGGTGAAAGCTCTTTTGACCAAAGCTCTAGTGCTTGTTCAGCCAGAATCCAGTAAAGAATTTGCTATTTATAGTGATGCATCTTTAAATGGTTTTGGCTATGTTTTGATGCAAGAAGGCAAAGTTATAGCTTATGCCTCGAGACAGTTAAAGCCACATGAGAAGAACTATCCGACACACAACCTGGAATTGGTAGCTATTGTGTTTTCATTGAAGATATGGCGTCACATCTGTTTGGCGAAAAATGTCATGTTTATTTTGATCACAAAAGTTTAAAATACTTGATGACTCAGGAAGATCTGAATTTGAGACAACACCGATGGTTAGAATTGCTAAAAGTCTACGAGCTTGCGATTGATTATCATGTGGGAAAGGCTAATGTTGTTGCTGATGCTCTAAGCCGAAACTGTAACATCCCAAAATAGGGCTTAATCAAAATAGTGGTTTCGGGACCACAAATCCGATGTTAAAATATTGTTTTTAGGATTGTTATGAGGTTTAGAATATGATTATATGCATGTGTTAAAGTTTCATGAAGAAATTCTAAGTATAAGGTGTTTAATTAGAAATTAGGGATTAAATTGAATAAGTTGCAAAATTTGTGTTCCAGAAGCAATTTGTATGAAATTGCTTTGGATTATTAATTAGGAGGTCTTAAAGAGCAATTTTCCCAATTTCTAAGTTTTTGGAAATAAATGGGCTTGTACGGAAAAATTTGAAGGAAAGGCATTAGGGGCATTTCGGTCATTTGGTATATTAATGAAATAAAAAAAGGGAAAATAAGTAAAAAATATTAGCTCACTCTCTCCATGTTACTGTCGAAATTTTAGGATTCTCCATTGTAACATCCCGAAATAGGGCCTAAATGGAATAGTGGTTGCAAAACCACAAATCCAAGGTAGAAAAATTTATTTTATTATCATTTTAAGGTTTATGGCATGATTTCATGATTGTGTGAAAATTTCGTTTAGAAATTTTATCGATAGAGGGTCCAATTTGATATTTAGGACTAAATTGCAAAAGTTGTAAAATGTGTGTTCTAATTCACAAAGGTACTAAGTACTTGTGAGTGATGAGTTTTTTAAAGTGGAGGTCCTTGGATAGTAATTAGACCATTATACTTGTTTGGACAAAAATACCTAAAGGAAGATAAAAAACCATAGCTTTTAATTAAGGGCATTTTGGTCATTTAGTTATTAAAATGAATTAAAAACAAAATTAAAAGCCAATTTTTGTCAATCTTCAACCCCTTGGCCGAATTTCACATGAGGAAGACATAGCTAGGGCTTTTCAAGCTTCCAAGCTCGATTGTAAGTCCGTTTTAGCCCCGTTTTTAATGTTCTTTACGTTTTTGGAGTCCCGGTAACTTGATTAAGCTTATTCAAGCAATAATTTAACCTAGGGTTTATTTTTGGAAAAATACCCATAGGTGAAATGTGTTTATTTTGATGTTTTATGGCAGAATATGAAGCTTGAAATTGTGTTAAACAACTTTTGCTAAGCGATTTTAAGTGAAAACGAGTAAAATGACATAATCGGTAAAAATACCTAATGTTCATAAGTACATGGTAGAGTGAGAATTTGATGTTGCCGTAGAAGGTAAAAATGATCAAAATGTCATAAAACATAAGAAAATAGGATGAAGTTTAATTTTCGAGCCTTGGGACAAAAGTTTAAATATGTAAAAGTTTAGGGGCAAAAATGTAATTTTGCCAAAGTTTGAGTCAAGGAATGTTTTAATAAATGTGAGTATTAAATAAGCTAAATTTTTTATTATAGATCAAGAAGAACGAAATCCGGAGTTAGACTGGGGAAAGAAAAAGATAGTGGACTAAATCGATATAGTTGATCGTATTTTGTTTCGAGGTAAGTTTGTTGTAAATAAATGCAATATTCTATTATTTTATGTTAATGTTGTTAATTTCCAGCATGTGTATATTTATTTTATGAAATTATTCAAAGAAGACTCAAGCATGAATTGATAGAGAAGTAATTTAAGAAAGTCTCGGTTGAACCTTAGGAATGTGTAGGATACAAATGTCATGACATTAGGGTTTAAGGATACCATGTAAGACCATGCCAAGGAATGGCAATTGGTAAGGTTTCTAAGGCAAGGATATCATGTAAGACCATGTCAAGACATGGTATTGATAAGTTTCTATAAGGCAAAGGTCCAATGTAAGACCATGCCAAGGCATGGCATTAGTGAGTTCATAAGGCAAGGATACCATGTAAGACCATGTCGAGACATGGCAATGGTAAGTTTTAAAAGGATACCATATAAGACCATGACAAGTCATGGAAATGGTGAGGTACACGTGTATCCTTAGTATTCCAAGTGGTTCAACAAAAAAATTTAAAGAGACTATCAAGGTAAGGTAAGGTATGGTAAAACGAGTTATACTAAAAAGGGTAAGACAAGTTCATGCTAGAAGAGCAAAGGTAAGTATATAATGTTCATGTATGCTTGATAAGGAAAAAGGTAATTAAAATGTATTAATAAATTTGATTAAGTAAGTAAGTATTGATCGCGTGATTTCGTGATAGGTTTTAAATATTTATAATTAATCATTCTTGAAACTAACTATTATCGCGATGTAGACAAGTGTACCTATCGAACAGTAGTGTAGTTTTAGCAAGACAGGATTGTCAAACCCAAAGGAACTAAAACTACTAGTAATGACTGTCTTTTTATTATCTAGCCTAAGAATAAAGAGGTTTTGTTTTAACTAACTAATTATCTAAACTAAGAATTCATAGAGAATAAAATTGGGGAATTGCTTTTGGGAAAATTGATTGAATTAAGAAAATACCTAAGGAAAAATCCACCTAGACTGTACTTGTTATTCTGGCTACGAATCGGACAATTTATTCATTTAACTTGTTCCGTAGAGATCCCTAAGTTATGTTATTATCCCTATTCAAGACTAATAACGTCTAATCCCTAGATTGAATAATTGAGACCTTTCTCTAATTAACACCCTAGGGTTGCATTAACTCGATCTATAGATCCCCTTATTAGGTTTCACCCTAGTCCGGCAAAATCTTGTCACCCTATGTCTAGCCGCACAAACAACTCCACTTAATTATGACAAATGTACTCTTAGACAGGGTCTATTCCTCCTCTGACTAAGACCTTATCTTGAATCAGTATCCTGGGATATCAAAACAAGAATTAAGAACACATAATTAAGAACAAGTTAAATATTTATCATACAATTCAGAAAATAATAACAAGATTCGTCATAGGTTTCATTCTCCATAGGTATTTAGGGGTTTTAGTTCATAACTAAATAAGAAAACATCTCAGAATAATAAAGAATACAAAACATAAAGAAAACCCAAAACTCCTGAAGGGGAAATTAAGGAGAGTTCTTCAGTCTTAATAGTGAATCCGGCTTCTGAGATGGATCAATCGGCTTCCTTGGAGTAATTCTTTACTCTCGATTCTATGTCTCTTTTCTTCCTCCTCTAGGGTGTATTTATAGGCTTTGGAATGCCTAGGAGCCCTCAAAATTAGCCTTTTTCAAATTGGACTCAACTTGGGCTCGGCAAGGACATGCCCGTGTGTGATTACTTTAGGCCGTGCTCGAGCCTGCCAAATTGACACGGCGTGTGGTCTGCCCGTGTGAGGAGGTCCAGGCCGTGTTGATTTTGTACTTTGGCCGATTTTCTCCATTTTTGGCCCGTTTCTCGTTCCTTTCTCTCTCCTATGCTCTCCTAGGTATACAACATGAAATTAAAGCATTAGGAGCATCGAATTCACCAATTCTAATGGGAAATCATCCATAAAATGCGTTAAAGATGGGGTAAAAATATGTATAAATTACGATTTATCAAATACCCCCACACTTAAGCATTTGCTTGTCATCAAGCAAAATTCTCAACTCATAATCAAAATAAATTCTTCTCAACTTATAATTTCTATCTATAATATCTCAAAATAAACCATAGGTAATCATACATTGAGAATTCAAGTAAAAGAACATAAAGTTTCAAACATTCCAAGTTGAGTATTTAATCTTGCAAACATAGGTGCCTCCCCTCATCTAAGTAATTACCTTTGATTCAGAATATCATAGGGTTTCACATCCTCAATAAAGATTCACTCAAATCACTCGAGGTGTTTAAGAACAATAAATGAAACACTCAATAGTCAATAATGGAAATTCATTACCATAGGCTTGCATGAAAATCAAATCACCACCACTATAATTTAAGATGATACATCAATCAAAAGGTCTTTAGAGGGTTGTAATAAGGCTTGGTTAGGGGGTGTGGTCACAAGCTGAAAGAAAGGGTTAGAATCGAGATTGAGTTGAAAAATTACTTAACTAGAAAAATATTTAATCATCACTTACGTACAACATAACTCCTTCTCTGACTATGGGATTTAAATATTGAAGTTTTCAAATAGAAGATCACTACTAATATGTATACATGTTTTTGTTTTAAGAACAAGTTAAATAACATAGACTAACTATTAAGAACAAGACATAGCTAAGCAATTTATTCAACTCAAATCTTGACAAAATAAGGGATCAAAAATAATTGAGGGGATTTCAACAAAAAAACAAAAAGGGTTAAGGGTTAATATTAAGGGTAATACAAGAAATGGCTTGTTAGGCTCAAGGGGGTTTACTGAGGGTTAATCGTGGAGGTAGGCTTTTCATGGCATGAGTGGGTTAATCCTAAGTGCCTTAATCATTTTGACATATCAAATCAAATGGTGTGGTCTTGACATGCATAATCAAGCAAGTTCTAGAATAACAGTTCAATACTGACGCACTCAAAGCAATAATAAAAGTAAGCATGAAAGAATTAATAGATGCTCAAAAGGCTCAAAAATCTCACAAAAATTATGGCTTTTTGATGTTTAAGACTTGTGAATTCCAACTCAAAGCAATACCTAAACTTTGGGGAAACAACCTATCTTAAAAATCAACTTATCATACTTGATTCTCTAATGTCTTGAGGTTTAAACAATCAACGCATAAATGCTTATATTTTAATTCAAGATATATCAATCAATGCCATAAATCAATCAAAATTTATCCTAAATACAATATGAGAGATTTTCAAGAAAACAAGGCAATCATTCAGGGATTTTTCTGATAATGAAATAAATACCCCCCACACTTAAGATGTACATTGCCCTCAATGTACAAAGATAGATATTAGAATATAAAAATAAGATAGGGAGAGAAGTGAAACTTCCTGTATGATGAATTCCTCAAAATGGAGTTTTGGAGAGTAATCGGGGCGTGAGTGGAGGAGGATACTCCGGCGGTGGTAGAGGTTTATTAGTCCATAAGTCCTGCGCCAAAAGAATATTATATCTAGTTGTAGCTATGGTCGTAGACGATCAGGACATGGCAGTCGTGGAGAACCTTTCCCGGTGGAGTTTTTAGTTCCTATCCGATGATGAACTTAAGAGCTCTATATAATTGTGATAAAATCAGGAACTTTTTAGGGGATATTAGGAAGAATAATTACTCATAAAGAAATAACCAAATTAATAATTAAAAATAAAATTCTAAAATCTAATAAGAATAAAATAAAAAAAAGTTTCAATAAAAATTAAAAACATAAAATAATAAATAAATATTTTTAAAAATCTTCATCGCTGGATGGTTCGCGAGGTGGGACTAGCGATGAGATGTGGAGGTGCTAACAAATCTGCTGTAAAGTAGTATCAACATTGTCAAATCATTGAAAACACTACTGCTCGAATTGAGTGAGGCGCTCAGAGATGTCAACATATGAAGCTGCATCATAAACTGGACGAGAGGGTGGTGGTGGCTGAGTCGGTGGGTCCTCGTGTTGTTGAGGGACATCATCAGGAATGTCCTTATAGGCCTCCTACTCGGTAGATTGGGCGAGACGATATTGAGGGGGGTAGATTCCTCGGCGCTTTTCGATCATCCTCATGCTAAGCATGCTCGAGATTCCTAGTGGAGACATCTGACCAATGAGGATTAAGGATGATTCTTGGGCTGCGGTATTGAGGAGACCGAAGTGTCGAGCCAATCGAGTAACATAGGGGCCAATGGAGATGACCCCCTTCTTATGCCACTCCGTCTAGTGCTCAATCACGAGGGCGATGAAATAGGCAAGGTCAATGACGTGCCTGTGTGACATACACCATAAAAAGTAGGCGTCATGAGTGTTGACGACGCCAGTGCTCTCTCGACTTCATATAATCGTGTGAGCCAAAATGGCATGTAGGTACCTCAGGGATGGTGGGAGAACTGATGCCTTGGAGTAGCTAGGATTGTAGGAGGCAGCGCCAGGGGCCAAAATGTGTCAGCACTTCGAGGGAGAGAAGTGTATGTGGCGAATGAGAGCATGTCGTTCATTCTCCTCCTTGAACTCCTCCGTATATAAGCCCAGTGTAGCATCAAACTCTGGGACGCTTAGCTGGTGGATTAATCCACCTAGCTGAAATTGGACCGTGCCGGGATAATTGTAGTTCATCATTACGTTCAGAAGATGGAATGTTGAGCATAGTTCTATCATGATCTCGAGATACGTCGGCTCGATGATCCCAAAAAAAAGCTCGTAAGGGTCGATGGTTAAGAGGGTCTGAATCGCATGTGCAAACTGAACTTCTTCTACGGTAGCCTAGTCGATGCCGCGGTCCACAATTAGAGGTCAGGCCCAAAGTATTTGGTAAAGTTATTCTTGGGGCCCACGGGGGAACTGTAGGAGATAGTGACGAATTTCTGCGGTTGGACCCGCGGAAGATGACGCTCCCTTCCTTTTCTTCGAAGTAGGTACGATGATTTTCTTTCCTTGTAAAGACGACATGGTACCTGCAATCAAAACCATTAATTCATCTTGAGGAATGATCAAAGTAGAATGAACACAAGTTTTAAATAACAATCATAATTTCAGCAACGACTAAGACTAACAAGTTAACCAAAGCAATCAATTGTACGGCATAAAAATGGCAGCGGATTTCATGGAATGCAACATGTTTGACGGATGAAAAATGTTAACACTAAAGGCGTGAGTATGTCTATTGTTCTAGCCCTGAATATTTACTTCTAACTAATCAAATGGAGTAGAGAAATCATATAAAGAGTAAGAATTTGAAGAAGATAATAACTTGTTCTATGAATAAAATTTGAGTGATAGAAAGATGAAAATAACATGAAAAATGCATAGTGTTATGATAACTAACATCAAAAGTAAGTGCAATTAAAGGGAAAAAGGTAAACAAACGCTAGAAAAGGGAGAATGAGCGGCAAAAATGGAGTTGGAGGCAGCGCACAGGCATGGCGGAGAGGGCGTGTGGACATGCAGCAGCTAGGGTTAGGGTTTTTTGAGTGAAGAAGACAATGAATAATGCAGGGTATTTATAGATTTTGGGGCACACGGCCAGGTAACACGCCCGTGTTCTCCAATTTCAGCCCGTGTGGTTCGCAAATTTTTAATTTGGGTAAGTCAAACATTTAGTCCACACCCGTGCTCCTTGGGCGTCTGGGTGCACACGGCTGTGTCGCATGGCCGTGTTTGGCATTGTTCGCTTCTCCTATGCCCATGTATGAAGACCCACACCCGTGTCAATCTAACAGGTTCGACCACAGGTGCTAGACACGGGCGTGTCACACACCTGTCCTGTTTTAACTGATTCACACACGGTTCTTCCACATGGGCATGTCGAACACCTGTGTTGTTTTTGCAGGCTCAACCGTGGCCATGTCGCACAGCCGTGGCATTTTATCGTAGCCCGTGTTTGAGGAAATCTTTGCCCTGTTTTAACACGGCCCTAAGCACGCCCGTGTTCTTGGCCGTGTCTCTGTGGAAAGCCTATATTCAAGAGCTCCGTTAGTAAGTTAGGTGTTGAAGACTAAATTTCAAAGAAGTTAATACAGTTAGTGCTCGAGTTGCCTCTCGAGTAGCTCTTATTTATAATCTAAGCTCGACTTACCTCTCCGTTGAATGATCATGGCGGTTTGAGAAGTTTATACTCTTCATTCCTACTATCAATCTCATGAAAATAAGGTTTTAAACGGGTGTTGTTTACCTTAAAAGTGCCGAACTTGGGATGACTCACCTCGACCGTACCGAATGGGAAAATGCTGAGTACTGTAAAAGGGATTTCTTCATTCGGTGTGGTAGCAACAATGTGGGGATCTGCGGCATCTAATAAGACTCTATCTCCAACCTTAAGTTGATTTGGAAAGGTATTGAGCTTGTTCTGTTGTAGATTCGGTTTGTCGGGTGTTCTCAGTTCATGCGTCCGCCATTCATCTAGCGCCTCGATTTGTAGCCTTCGATCTTCATGAATAGGTCCTGTACTATTTCTTGAGAATGGCTCATGCACTTTCTTCAGACTCATTTCCTGCAAAGAAGGTTGCACCATATTTTCAGTTTCAGTAGAATGGTTTAGATGATCACCTTCAATTTCCAATGTGTTACCGAAATTGCAAGCTTGATGGGTGATTGTTTCGTTTCCCACACAGAGTGTGAGTTCACCTGTGCCAACATCAATAATTGTTTTAGAAGTTGCTAAAAAGGGCCTTCCTAGAATTAAAGGAGTGTTGCTATCCTCCTCTATGTCTATAACAATGAAGTCAACATGAAATATAAATTTATCGATTTTAACTAGCACATCTTCAATAATACCCTTAGGGAATCTTATAGTTTTATCTGCTAACTGAATGCTCATCCTAGTCTGTTTGGGTTTCCCGAGACCTAGTTGCTTAAACATTTTGTAAGGCATGACGTTGATACTAGCCCCTAAATCAGCTAATACATTATTAAAATCTAAACTACCAATTAAGTAAGGAATCGTAAAACTCCATGGATCTTTTAATTTGTTTGGTAGCTTATTTTGTAGAATAGCTAAGCACACTACATTTAGCTCCACATGTGACACCTCGTCCAACTTTCACTTATTTGCTAAAAGCTTCTTTGAAAATTTCATTGCGTTTGGCATCAGCAATAGAGCTTCAATAAATGGTAAGTTAATATGTAATTTTTTAAGAGTTTAAGGAATTTACCAAATTGTTCATCTGAGCGGTCTTTCTTTGTCACGTTAGGGTATGGCACACGAGGTTTATATTCGACATTCACTGATTTGTTTTTATTATTACCTACCTCACCTTGACCTTTGCTTACCACAGTTTCTTGCCTTGGTTCTGTTTCAGGCTCAATGACTCCTTCGTCATCTTGAATATTAATTGCATTAAGTTGTTCCCTTGGGTTGGGTTTAGTATAACTTGGCAAGCTACCTTGTGGTCATTCGGAGATGAGTTCGGAAAGCTGGCCTATTTGAGTTTCGAGCACTTGGATCGACGCTTGTTGATTTTTAAGTGGTGCCTCGGTGTTCTAAAAACTGGTTTTTGACACCGATATAAACTTTGAGAGCATCTCTTCAAGGTTCGGCTTCTTTTCCTACAGATAGGGTGGTTGTTGAAAACCCGAAGGATGTTGTGGTCTCTGATTTCCTTGGTCTCCCCATGAGAAATTGGGGTGGTTTCTCCAACCTGCATTGTAAGTGTTACTATGTGGGTTATTTTGGGATCGATAGTTATTGTTACCCATATGTTGGACTTGTTTCTCCTTGATGCTAGGGTTGAAGGGTTGATACTCTATACATGCTCCTCCTCCACTCGTCTCGCACCTCATTACTGGATGTACCTGAGTAGAACCAAGTAAACCATCAATCTTTTTATTTAGAAGTTCTACCTGATTTGACAGCATAGTAACCAAATCGACATTATAAATGCCTGATGTTTTAGTTGGCTTAGTCCTCATGGCTTGCCACTGATAGTTATTTAGTGACATCTCCTCTATAAACTCATAGGCATCTTCAGGTGTTTTATTATTGATGGTTCCGCCAGCAGCTGTGTCAACCATTTGTCGAGTCGAAGGATTCAGGCCATTATGGAACGTTTGAACCCAAAGTGGTAATCCATGGTGAGGGCACCTTCTTAGTAAGTCTTTATATCTCTTCCATGCACCATAAAGAGTTTCTAAGTCCATCTGCACAAATGAAGAGATATCATTACGTAATTTAGCCGTTTTAGCCAGCGAAAAATATTTTAATAGAAATGTTTCGATCATTTGTTCCCAAGTAGTGATTGACCCTCATGGTAATGAATTCAACCACTGTCTAGCTTTGTTTCTCAATAAAAAAGGGAATAACCGAAGACGAATGGCATCATCTGGAACACCATTAATTTTAAATGTATAGTATAGTTCCAAGAAGTTTGCAAAATGAGCGTTGGGATCCTCATCCTACAAACCATCAAACTGAACAAATTGCTGTATCATTTGAATAGTGTTAGGTTTTAGCTCAAAATTATTTGCAGCTACAGCAGGTCTAACTATGCTCGATTCAGTTCCTGTTAAAGAAGGTTTAGCATAATCATACATAGTGCGTGGGGCAGGATTTTGATTAACCGCAATTGCAAGAGGTAGCTAATTGTCTTGGTTTTCAGCCATCTCTTCGGTTACAGGTTGAGTATCGTTCTCTTGCTTGTTCTCTGTGTATCTTAAGCTTCACCTTATTTCTCTTTGGTTTCTGCGAACTGTACGATCGATTTCTTTGCCAAAAAGTAGTGGTCCTAACAGGTTTCTTCTAGTCATAAACTATAAAAACCTGCCAAGAGAAAGAAAAAAGTAAATTAATAAATAATAATAATAATAAATAGAATAAAATTAAATTGCAAGAAAAATAAATGGCTAAAGTAATAAAAATTGAGCGTTCCTAATATCTTAGTTCCCCGGCAACGGAGCCAAAAACTTGATCACATGATTTCGTGATAGGTTTTAAATATTTATAATTAATCGTTCCTGAAACTAAATATTATTGCGATGTAAGCAATTGTACCTATCGAACAGTAGTATAGTTTTAGCAAGACCAGGTTGTCAAACCCAAAGGAACTAAAAGTACTAGTAATGACTGTCTTTTTATTATCTAGCCTAAGAATAAAGAGGTTTTGTTTTAACTAACTAATTATCTAAACTAAGAATTCATAGAGAATAGAATTGGGGAATTGCTTTTGGGAAAATTGAATGAATTAAGACAATACCTAAGGAAAAATCCACCTAGACTGTACTTGTTATTCTGGCTCCAAATCGGACGATTTATTCATTTAACTTGTTCCGTAGAGATTCCTAAGTTATGTTATTATCCCTATTCAAGACTAATAACGTCTAATCCCTAGATTGAACAATTGAGACCTTTCTCTAATTAACACCCTAGGGTTGCATTAACTCAATCTATGGATCCCCTTATTAGGTTTCACCCTAATTCGGAAAAATCTTGTCACCCTATGTCTAGGCACGCAAACAACTCCACTTAATTATGACAAACGTACTCTTAGACAAGGTTTATTCCTCCTCTGACTAAGACCTTATCTTGAATCAGTGTCCTGGGATATCAAAACAAGAATTAAGAACACATAATTAAGAACAAGTTAAATATTTATCATACAATTCAGAAAATAATAACAAGATTCATCTTAGGTTTCATTCCCCTTAGGTATTTAGGGGTTCTATTTCATAATTAAATAAGAAAACATCTCAGAATAATAAAGAATACAAAACATAAAGAAAATCCAAAACTCCTGAAGGGGAAATTAAGGAGAGATCTTCAGTCATGATGGTGAATTCGGCTTTTGAGATGGATCAATCGGCTTCCTTGGAGTAATTCCTTACTCCCTATTTTGTGTCTCTTTTCTTCTCCATCTAGGGTGTATTTATAGGCTTTGGAATTCCTAAGAGCCCTCAAAATTAGCCTTTTTCGAATTGGAAAGAGCCCTCAAAATTAGCCTTTTTCAAATTGGACTCAACCTGGGCTCGGCAGGGACACACCCGTGTGACACACCCGTGTGCGATTACTTCAAGTCGTGCTCGAGCCTGCCAAATTGACACGGCCGTGTGGTCTGCCCGTCTGAGGAGGTCCAGGCCATGTTGATTTTGTACTTTGGCCCATTTTCTCCATTTTTGGCTTGTTTCTCGTTCCTTTCGCTCTCTTATGCTCTCCTAAGTATAAAACATGAAATTAAAGCATTAGGAGTATTGAATTCACCAATTCTAATGGAAAATCATCCATAAAATGCGTTAAACATTGCGTAAAAATATATATAAATTACGGTTTATCAAGTATTTAAGTAAGTGAGTAAGTGAAGAAGTTTAAAATATGTCTACGACAATTAATGAAGTTGCATTAAGTAGTATCATGCCAAGTAGTAAGATAATTCTTATGAATGTTGTTTTTTATTTGTATGCAAACTTACTAAGCTTAATGCTTACCACCTTTATTTTCCTTCTTTTTATAGTTTTGTCAAACTAACTCGGGGATCGTAAAGTACGTCGGAGGTTCGGGCACACTATCACAATGATTATTTTGGTATAGCTAGACGTTTCATTTTGAGTCTGGCATGTATAGCATCGTAGCCATTTTATGTGTATGATCTTATGATATGGCTAATGAATGGTATGTAAATGCTTGATAATGATTAGCTATTGGAATAGCTAATCAAGGACATGTTTGGTGTTATTATGCCTAAATGCTAGTTATTCCATGGAAATCATGAAAAATGTGAAATTAGCTTTAAAACAGTATCGGACAATAGTAATGACGTGAATTTGAAAAATTACTAAAAATAGTAGAAATGTATTTAAATAGTGAATTAGATATATAATTAAACCTTATTGAGTCTATTTTCATATGAAATAAACAGAGTAAATAAAGGAGTTGTATTTTATGAGATATTTAAATTTTGGTGAGACAGGGTTAGAGTTGTAACACCCCAAACCCGGCCCAGACGTTATGGCCAGATCTGACGTGTTACATGGACTTACGACTTAGTATGCATTCGCTGGTTTAAGTGATTGGGGTGGTCTTTGTAAAAAAAGTGGTTGAATGAAAAGTCGATTTATCAATCTTTAGGCTATCCATTTGTTGTGTTTGCTGAGTCTTGAAAATATTCATTAATTTTGAAAACCAGCATGACCTAACACTAGCAGATTTAAATCATAGTGTAAATATAATCAGAAAATAAAACCATAGCGGAAAAAAGAAATTTAAATAGCGGCCTTATTACAACTTAAAACCCAAAATTAAATCAAAATATAAAAATAATAAAAATAAACTAGCTTAGGAAAACCAACTTTGCAGATGATGTGGCCACTCCGAATCCCTCACAGCTCTAAGCCCACTATGGTTGGGGATTCCTGCAAAGATGAAAATAAAGGGTGAGTTCGGTAAACTCAGTGTGTAACACAACCCAACCATAGCCCAAAACAGATCAAACCTCAGAGTCAGACTTATCTGGGCCTTGGCCCAGTACAGAAATCAAAAAGAAACCTATAGGCCCATGGCAGATACAGAACAAATATATCATGAATGCAGAAATCCCAACCTAGAGCCATCCATAACACCCCCGTACTAGCCATACACCATGTGAGGAGACTACTCGACCTACCCAACTGCTACACACCACAGAAATTGCAGCAAGGCTGCCAGATATTGTGACGAAGTCACCAGATATAGATATTGTGGCTAGGCCACCAGAACAGATATATATATATGTGGCGAAGCCACCAAATTGCAACGAGGCTGCCAGATATTGTGACGAAGTCACCAGAATAGATATATGTGGTGAGGCCACTAGATTGCAATGAGGCTGCCAGAATGCTTCCTCCATCAATATAAACCCATGTCCCATGCAACAGAAATAATATGTCATGACATACGTATACAGAAACAGAACATCATGGTTTTTAGAAAAAAATAACCCTAGGGGTAAAATCGTAATTTTGCATGCATAGGGGTATTTCAGTAATTATCACCTATTGCTAAGGTTTCATGCTCATTCTAACGTTTACCAAGTAATCAGAAGTACTTACCTCGTCTTTTTACCAAAGTGGGCCATTGGCCCATTGGCCCGATTTCGGCCCATTAAACCCAAAAATACCGTTGTGCACATAAATGCACACTCTGCACTCTAATCAACCAAATGCACCATATTCATTAACAACTGTCTCATGAGCGCTCGCATGCTCGCGAGTTCACAAAATACCAACGTTTCGGTATTTCGACTTTTACCGATTCAGTCTAAGGGAGGGTGTCGTTTACACACCTGGTTGATGACGATTGATGACGATAGCTCCCACACGATAATCCTACAATCGATCACTAACACATTAGACTTACGAATTAACGATAACTAATATAAATCCACGTCAACTAACCCAATCATCCCACAAGTTAGTCATTTACGCACGAGGGGCAAAATAGTCATTTTACCCTCCAGGGGTAAATCGGTAGTCCTACCCTACAGAGGTATTTTAGTAATTCTACAACTTATCCACTTGGGCCTACAGACCCATTGGGACCACATGGCCCATTTCAGCCCATCGCGGCCCGAAATAGCCATCCTACTGCTAGAGTAATGAGAAATACACACCTGTTAGGAGACTACAGTTAATCCGCGCTCCAAACACTCTTAGCTGATGCCCAACCCAAACGAGCACGTCACAAAGCGAAAGTGATCAGCCAAGAAGGGTATGCCTACTCTCCTCATGGTTTGCTCTATTGAAAGCCAGCTCTCCATCTACTCTTATGTTAGCTTCCCAATATGGGATCCCTCCATCACTAAAGTTTAAAACCAACACCAACTCTTGCCGTCCCAACATAGCAAAATAATCAACCTTTCCGTGCCAAGGGATTCGAACCAAAGTCCTCTCACATGCCAACTGACGCCACCACCACTAGGCCATTAACTCATTTGTGTCATAAATCCAACACATTAAACTTTAAAGCACACCTACTTGCTTCCAGATATATTAAAAAGAGAAACCAAAATATATTGTAAAAGCCAAGACTTGAACCTTAGACCTCTTGCTTCCTCTATGGAATCACTTCCTTGTCCTCTAAGTGGCACCACCTTGCCACTACACCACACTCCTTTTTGTGTCATCTTTTACCCCTTTACTCTAAAAAGCCCAAACACCAATTGTATCAACTGTTCATACAATTAAAATTCCGAAGACTACTACGGATTTAACTTAAGTTTGGGCCTTCCAAAGGCTCACTAACCTACTAAAATATATATTTTAACCAACCAGAACACACAAAAAAGTTTAAAAATCACAGAAACACAGAAAACCCGAAAATTAGGGCGTTACAACTTTACCCTCCTTAAAAAAATTTCGTCCTCGAAATTTTACCTGAATCAAACAGATGAGGATATTGTTGACGCATCGGCACTTCTGGCTCCCAAGTAGCTTCCTCTATGCCATGATTATGCCACAGCACCTTTACTAGCGAAACTGATTTCCTCCTCAAAATCTTAACATCTCAATCCAAAATCTGCATAGGCTCTACCTCAAAAGTGAAGTCTGTTTGGCCCTCGATCTCTACAACCGACACAACATGAGTAGGGTCAGAATGATACCGCCTTAACATGGAGACGTGAAAGACATCATGAATCCTATTCAACTCTGGAGGAAGCTCCAACTGATAAGCCACTGGACCCATTCGCTTAAGAATCCGATAAGGCCCAATGAACCGCGAACTTAACTTGCCTTTCCTCTCAAACCTTAATATTTTCTTCCAAGGCGAAACCTTCAAGAAGACCATATCACCCACAGAGTACTCAATTTCCTTGCGCTTCGAATCTACATATGACTTCTATCTATCAGATGCTTCCTTCAATCGGTATCTAATCAACTTGACCTTCAGTACCTGCCACCAACTCAGGCCCAAGAACCTGTCGTTCGCCCAACTCGGTCCAACAACTTGGTGTACGACATCTTCGCCCATATAGTGCCTCATAAGGAGCCATTCAAATACTTGCCTGATAATTGTTGTTGTATGCAAAATTTGCCGATGGTAAGTAATCCTCCCAACTGCCTCGAAAGTCGATAACGCATCCCCTCAACATGTCTTCCAGAATCTGAATAACCCTTTCCGATCGACCATCGATGCGAGGATGAAAAGTCGTACTAAAGTTCAACCGCTGCACCCAATGCCTCACGCAACTTTTGCCAAAACGAGATGTGAATCTAGGATCTCGATCGAAATAATCGACAACGGCACCACGTGAAGTCGCACTATTTACGCCACATACAATTTGGCTAACCAAAGTGAATAATCAGTGCGGACATGTATGAAATGAGCAAATTTGGTCAACCTATCCACAATTACCCAAATTGAGTCCTTCTTGGACGGTATCAAGGGTAACCCACTCACAAAATCCATGGTTACCCTCTCCCACTTCCAAAGTGGTACTTTCACTTTGGCAAAAGTCCGAAGGTAATTGATGTTCACTTTCACTTGCTGACAAGTCAGACATTTTCCCACAACTTCCGTTACCTCTCGCTTCAATCCAGGCCACCAATACAACTCCTTTAAGTCGCGATACATTTTACTTCCTCCAGGATGCATAGCACACAGACCTTCATGAGCTTCTTTCAGAATTGCTTGCCTCAAGTCAGAGTCCTTCGAAATACAAACTCTACCTCGGTAACACAGAAATCCCTCACTGTTCAGTCCGAACTCAGAAGTATCCCCATACTTAACCTGCCGAAAGTGAAAAACCAGGGACTCATCCCTCGACTATTTTTCTTTAATCTCATCCACCCATGTCGGCCTAACTTGCAGTTCTGCTAACAGACTACCGTCGTCATACAGACTCAAACGAGCAAACATGGCTCTCAGATCAGTTACAGTTCTACGATTGAGGGCATCAACCACCACATTAGCTTTGCCTGGGTGATACTCAATCGCGCAGTCATAATCCTTAAGCAACTCTATCCATCTCCGCTGCCTAAGGTTCATCTCCTTCTGAGTCAACAAGTTCTTAAGACTCTTATGATCTGTGTATATAATACACCTTTCTCCGTACAGGTAATGTCTCCAAATTTTAAGTGCAAAGATTACTGCTGCCAACCCTAGATCATGAGTAGGATAGTTAACTTCATGTGGTTTAAGCTGTCGTGATGCATAAGCAACCACTTTACCCTCTTGCATTAGCACATAGCCCAACCCTACATGTGATGCATCACTGCATACAGTAAAATCATTTCTAGACTCCGGCTAAATCAGTACAGGTGGCTCAGTTAAAACTTTCTTCAGCTTCTCAAAAGATTCCTATTGTTTCTCAGTCCAAACAAACGGTACTCCCTTCCTTATAAGCTTTGTCCAGGGCGCTGCCATCACAGAAAATCCTTCCACAAACTTTCTATAGTACCCAGCTAAACCCAGAAAACTTTGAATTTTCGACACTGACCTCGGTGGCTTCCATTCCAGAATCGCTTCAATCTTTCGAGGGTCCACCTTGATCCCTTCAGCAGAGACAACATACCCCAAGAAAGTTACCTCTCTCAACCAGAACTCACACTTATTGAATTTCGCATAAAGCTCCTTCTCCCTCAGCACTTGCAGCACAATACGAAGATGCTCATCATGCTTCTCCTCAGTTTTAGAATAAACCAGAATATCATCGATAAAGACGACCACGAATCGATCCAAGTATGGCTGGAACACTCAATTCATCAGATCCATAAATGCCGCATGTGCATTCGTGAACCCAAATGGCATAACCAAGAACTCATAGTGACCATACCGAGTTCTGAATGCCGTCTTGTGAATATCTACCTCCTTAACCCTCAACTGATGATACCCAGATCGAAGGTCAATCTTGGAAAATACTGAAGCTCCTCTAAGTTGGTCGAATAAATCATAGTTTCTTGGCAGTGGGTACTTGTTTTTAATCTTCAGTTTGTTCAATTGCCGATAATCGATGCACATCCGCATTGACCCATCTTTCTTCTTTACGAACAACATTGGTGCTCCCCACGGAGACACACTTGGTCTAATGAAGCCTCTATCCAATAACTCTTGAATTTGGGCTTTCAGCTCCACCAACTCCTTCGGTGCCATCCTATAAGGTGCATTGGACACTGGTGCCATTCCAGGCAACAAGTCGATTCCAAACTCAACCTCTCGATTCGGGGGTAAACCCGAAAGCTCCTTTGGAAAAACATCTTGAAAATCCTTGACGGTTATAACTTTATCCACTGTCAGATCCTCAGTTTTCGATTGGCTTACAAATGCCAAATAAGCCTCACATCCCTTTCGAATCCACTTCTCGGCTCTAAATACCGACACCACATTAGACAGATAATCCCTACGCTCGCCTATCACCAAAACCTCCTCATCCTTTATGGTCTTTAACATTATTCGCTTACCAGCACAATCCAGAGTAGCCCTATGCTTAACAAGCCAATCTATTCCCAAAATGAGATCAAATTTTCTGAAAGGTAGCTCCATCAGATCTCCAGAGAAAACTTTTCCTTGAGTTTCTATAGGGACATCTCTATACAGTTTATCTACCCTAACCGAGTGACCCAAAGGACTTAGTACAGATACCCCACTCACTGTCTCCTCAGAGCGCACACCCAGCGACCAAGATATAACACATGCAACATATGAATGGGTAGATCCAACATCTATCAACGCAGTGTATGGCATACTGGAAATCAGAAACGTACCAGTTATGACATCAGGTGCATCAACCTCCTCTCGGCGACGAGCTGTATACACGAACGCCGGCTGACGAGCCTCAGCAAATCTAGCACCCCTATCAGGCGCTCCTCTTCCTCGACTGTTTCCATTAACACCTCTGCCTTGCCCACGTCCTCTCGGAAACTGTGGTCCACCCCTCACTGGTTGAGCGACCCTCTACTCTAAAACTTGAACCTGATATGGTTCCTGGGGACAATCCTTAACCCTTTGCTCCATAGATCCGCATTGGAAACAAGCACCAGAACGTTTTTGACACTCTCCCATATGCATCTTCCCACAATTCCTACAACCCTGCGGTCTAACAGCATTCATCGGTACTGCTCGAACTGGCTCCATTACCCTTGCTCTCTTAACATTCCTGTTCATACCACCTGAGAGTCCTGAATCTCTCCTAAAACGGTTCTGATCTTTCTCACGATTCTGTCTTTCTGTATGCTTCACTTCCTCAGCTATCTTAGCTTTCTCTACTAAAGCAGCGAAGTTACACTCCCTCTGCGGTGTAATCAGCACCCTAAGTTCATCTCTCAGACCATCCTCGAAGCGTACACTACGCTCATACTCTGTAGCAAAAATCCCAGAAGCATACCGGCTCAGTCTCAGAAACTCAGACTCATACTCAGCCACTAACTTACTCCCTTGGACCAGGTTCATAAATTCTTTCCGGCGAGCGTCCACGTAACTAGCCCCAACATATTTTCCTTTAAAGGCTGTCTTAAACATCTCCCAAGTCACACTGTCAGTAGGAGTTCCATCTCTCACCATGAGCCACCACTGATAAGCCTCATCCCTGAGTAACGATATGGCTCCCTTCAGCTTCTGCTCCACAGAGTAGTCCAGATCATCCATAATCCGCTCTGTGGCTTCTAACCTATACTCAACCACATTCGAAACTACACCAGATACGCCCCTAAATATCTCTGGTCCATTGGCTCGGAGCCACTCAGAAATAGACCCCCGAATTTCGTTTCCCGTACTTGCCCCAGCAACCCTTTCCGAAACTCAGAGCATTGCCTAGGACAAAGCATCGTCCCTGGGACCTCGATCATGAGACTCTACCTTCGTTGCCAGTGGTACCGGTGCATCTGTTGCCGGCACATGTTCTAAAGACGAAGATTCAGCCTAAACATTACCTCGGCCACGTCCACAGCCTCTTCCACGAGCTACTCGTGTACTCATTTCGTATTATCTGATTAAGAATTTTATGAATCAGTTTACTATTTCATTGTTTATTACAGATGCCATATGAATAACAGTAATTCAGAGTTTGAGTTTGTTTACTTTTGCGGTAGCCTAGCTACAGTATCAGTCTACTTATTAGAGTTTCTATAGTTCCAGTGTTACCCTAACTAAAGTACCATGATAAGGTTTTGTACAAGCATATAATGATATTTGAAACAATCGAAAGGCTCGTAAAACTTATAGACTTGGGTAGAGATTCGATTGTGCCACCTTCTAAAAACCTAATTTTAGAAAACCGATTTTAATCTTTAAAATCATCTATTTGTAAAAAGAAAATATTGGAAACATTCTCGAAAATAATTTTTAATGAAGTTCCAAAAAAAATGATTTTCGAAAACCTTTATTCAGTGTTTCTTTACAAACTCCCATTTTTAGACCAGTTCCACAGTCGAGTTGTTGCAACTTGGCTCTGATACCACTAAATGAAACACCCCAAACCCGTCCCAAATGTTATGGCCAGATCTGACGTGTCACATAGACTTACGACTTAGTATGCATTTGCTGGTTTAAGTGATTGGGGTGGTCTTTGTAAAAATAGCGGTTGAATGAAAAGCCGGTTTATCAATCTTTAGGCTATCCATTTGTTGTGCTTGTTGAGTCTTGAAAATGTTCATTAATTTTGAAAACCCGTGCAGCCTAACACTAGCAGTTTCGTCATAGTATAAATATAATCAGAAAATAAAACCATAGCGGAAAAAAGAAATTTAAATAGCGGCCTTATTACAACTTAAAACCCAAAATTAAATCAGAATATAAAAATAATAAAAATAAACTAACTTAGAAAAACCAACTTTACAGATGATGTGGCTACTCAATCCTCATGCTCCAAGCCCACTATGGTTGGGGATTTCCTGCAGAGATGAAAATAAAGGGTGAGTTCGGTAAACTCAGTGTGTAACATAACCCAACCATAGCCCAAAATAGATCAAACCTCAGAGTTAGACTTATTTGGGCCTTGGCCCAGTATAGAAATCAGAATGAAACCCATAGGCCCATGGCGAATCTGAACAAATATATCATGAATGCGAAATCCCAACCCGAGCCATCCATAACACCCCTGCATCAGCCTTACACCATGTGGGAGACTACTCGACCCACCCAACCGCTACACACATAGAAATTGCAATGAGGTGCGGATATTGTGATGAAGTCATCGATCTGAGATATTGTGGCTAGGCCACCGAAAATATATATATGTGGCGGCCACCAGATTATGTGGTGCCGGATATTGTGACGAAGTCACCGTAATGATATATGTGGAGAGGCCACCAGATTGCGGCGAGGTCGCTGTAACGCTTCCTCCATCAATATAAACCCATGTCCCATGCAATGAAATAATATGTCATGGCATACGATATCTGAATGAACATCATGCTTTTAGAAAAAAATAACCCTAGGGGTAAAATCGTAATTTTGCATGCATAAGGGTATTTCAGTAATTATTACCAATTGCTAAGGTTTCATGCTCATTCTAATGTTTACCAAGTAATCAGAAGTACTTACCTCGTCGTTTTACCAAAGTGGGCCCGTTGGCCCATTGGCCCGTTTTCGACCCATTAAGACCAAAAATACCGTTGTGCACGAAAATGCACACTCTGCACTCTAATCAACCAAATGCACCAAATTCATTAACAACTATCTCACGAGTGGTCGCACGCTTGCGTGTTCACAAAATACCAACGTTTCGGTATTTCAGCTTTTACCGATTCAGTCTAAGGGAGGGTGTCGTTTACACACCTGGTTGATGACGATTGATGACGATATCTCCCATACAATAATCCGAAAATCGATCACTAACACATTAGACTTACGAATTAATGATAACTAACATAAATCCATGTCAACTAGCCCAATCATCCCACAAGTTAGTCATTTACGCACGAGGGGCAAAATAGTCATTTTACCCTCCAGGGGTAAATCGGTAGTCCTACCCTACAGGGGTATTTTAGTAATTCTACAACTTATCCACTTAGGCCTATGGACCCATTGGGACCACATGGCCCATTTTAGCCCATCGCAGCCCGAAATAGCCGTCCTACTGCTAAAGTAATGAGAAATACACACCTGTTAGGAGACTGCAGTTAATCTGCGCTCCAAACACTCTTAGCTGACGCCCAACCCAAACGAGCATGTCACAAATTGAAAGGGATTAGCCAAGAAGGGTATGCCTACTCTCTTTATGGTTTGCTCTATTTAAAGCCAGCTCTCCATCTACTCTTATGTTAGCTTCCCGATGTAGGATCCCTCCATCACCAGAGTTTAAAACCAACACCAACTCTTGCCGTCCCAACATAGCAAAATAATCAACCTTTGCATGCCAAGGGATTCGAACCAAAGTCTTCTCACATGCCAACTCACGCCACCACCATTAGGGCATCAACTCATTTGTGTCATAAATCCAACACATTAAACTTTAAAGCGCACCTACTTGCTTCCAGATTTATTGAAAAGAGAAACCAAAATATATTGCAAGAGCCAAGACTTGAACCTTGGACCCCTTGCTTCCTCTATGGCGTCACTTCCTTGTCCCCTAAGTGGCGCCACCTTGCCACTACACCACACTCCTTTTTGTGTCATCTTTTACCCCTTTACTCTTAAAAGCCTAAACGCCAATTGCATCACTTGTTCATAAAATTAAAATTCTGAAGACTACCACGGATTTAACTTAAGTTTGGGCCTTTCAAAGGCCTACTAACCTACTAAAATTTTAACTAACCAGAACACACAAAAAATTTTAAAAATCACAGAAACATAGAAAACCCAAAAATTGGGTCATTACAAGAGTGATTTCTGAATCTTCTATTCTGGCTTTATAAATTCACTAAAAATTATACAAAAATAATTAGGAGTTATAATCTATATGTATAGATTCCTCATTGAGCCTACTTTTAATAGAAATCAAAGACATGGTTATTTGAATTCTATATAGGGAGAAGATTAATTCGTAGTGAATACAGGTTAGAGAATTCGAACACTAAAACAGAAGAAACTTTAACGAATAAACTGTACTAATTGGCTAGACCAAAAATTCAAAAAAAAAATTAGTAAGAAGATATACGAGTCTAGTTTTAGATAAAATTTACCGATATGAATTTCGAGTTTGTAACGCAAGTTATGATTTATTTAGTGACTATGATGCAGATGGACAGTTTATTTTTGAAAGATGAAATAATTTCTTTTGATTTCTTTAAGTGATCGAAAATTTTTTTATTGATTCTTGTTTGTTCCTGAACTATTTCAATTTCATGTTTTAGGGTCTCGAGGACCCTTTTTAGGTTTGTTAGGTTTAGGCTCGATTTCTAATATTTTGTACCGAGGTAAGTACATATGCAAATAAATACATTAATTATTGTTATTAAATGATTTATTGATTTATGTATGCTTAATATGCTTATTTGCCTATGTTGATAATATAACATGTTTTGATGTTTTGCTATATGATTATGAGTCGTTGGCCATGTGAAAGAAACCATTATGTAAGTACGTTTAGTAAAGGTTTGGAAGTTTAATATCCTGTCTTAACCTTAGGAATAGTTGAGGATACAAGTGACATGTCACTAGGATAGTCATGTGTGTTATGAGCTCATTTAATATGTGTTACATGGTAGGGTACGGGTGCTGGGTATCTTGACTTGTGTTTGGATACTCTCTTAGCATTTTGAGTAGCCCCGTTAAGAGCGTCCAGTGATTCTTTGATATGAGGCACTTCGGTGCACTTTCTGTCAAGTAGACAAGCCTACGTTTAGGCACTTCTGTGCAGTTCTTCTGTATGTTCGAATTATATTCCAAGTGTTTAATGGGTAACATAATATGAATTCCAAAAGTAAAATGTGACAGCCCTAAATTGACCCTAGTCAGAAAGTGGTTTCGGGACCACTAAACCGAGTCATAAAAATAATTAATTGTTATATTCTATGCTTACTATGTGTGTGCATGCATATGTGGAAGTTTCATTCTCTAATTTTACCAATTTTATGAGAAATTATTAAATAGGGATCAATGTGAAACATGGTGAAATATGATAGGCTAATTTTAAATGGCTTATTAGTGCATGTTAACACAAGGGTGGAGTTGCATGTCAAATAACCCATTTCCTAAGGTTAGTGGCTGGCCATGACATGATGATGGGCAAAGAAAACATGTCCTAGACATGTTGGCCTAGTGCATTATGGAAGGAAAATAAAGAAATGAAAAAAAGGAAAATGATGAAAAAAAAGAGTGTGGATGCCCCCCTTGCGTGAGTTGAGGAAAAGAAAGGAGAAAATTTTGTTGTTCATCCTTTCTCATTTTGTTACAATTGCCATGACTTGAGAAGAAGAAAAAAAAGTGTCCATTCTCTCATTTTTCTTTGCTTGGCGAATGTACTAAGAAGAAAGGGGGGAGCTTGAGAAAATCAGCCATGGGAGCTTACTAGACTAAGGTGTTTTGATACAAGAAGGTATGTTTTATGCCACTCTTGAAAATGCATGCATAGTTTGGAGGATTGGTTCAAATTTTTCCTTGAATCTTGGATCGAAACTAAGTTGTTAGGTGAGTTAAATTTGACCAAGAATGTTGTATTTCCTAATTAGTGTTTTGATGTTGTTGTGATGAAAGCATGAAGATGAGTGAGTTCGAATGTTTAACAAAAGGAGATTTTTGTGCCATTGAGTTCTTGTTGTTATGTGTGTATGTGCATGAGTATTCGGCCATGCTATAAAATTTATGTTGCAAAATGATTTAATGCTTAATGTGATATATAATAGTACTTGTGAATGAGCTTGAGAGCACCTAAATTATTAGTTGGAAGTGCCGAATGTAGTCTTGGATGAATTTTAAAGAACAAAGAAATTTTGGGTGACTAGAGGTCAAGGACATTCGACCAAAGGCTTGTGTGCTAGCAAAATTTGGCCTAGATGGGGTAAATGTTAAGTGTTAAATGCAATGGAAATGCTAGATTAATGTTGCACATTCGGCTATAGTTAGGCACGTTTATGATCTCATTTAGACGATTAGACATAAAAAGGGTGGTAATGAGGCTGAAAATTGTTGAATGGCTAGTTGGGTAATGAATGTAGCATTCGGCCATATGGGGTAAAATGGGTCAAATGTTCGTGAAATAAAACTTTGTGAATTGATGAATTAATGATGATAGTATTGTTGATGTCATGTATATATGTATAAATATTTGGCAAGACGGTTAAACTAGTTAATTTATTGATTAGCTCAAGAAGCTAGAGGGGGAGAATCAAGCAAAAGCAAAGGAAAGAACATCGAATAGCCGAGTTGGAACCATTTTACCCAACACAAGGTAAGTCATTAAGCATATATTTGGCATTGTTTTAAATGATCATAATATCTATGCAATTGTGTTTAATGAGATGATATGTAAATGAAAATGTATGTGTATGGAATGATGACATTGTTGAATGTAAAAGAAATAGTGAAATGTGTAGAAAGTTTGCTTTCGGCACTAAGTGTCTTGAACAATACGTGTATACGGTGACGAGATTGGCACTAAGTGTGCATGCTGGAAATATATGGCACTAAGTGTGCATCTTGGAAATATACTGCACTAAGTGTGCATCTTGAAATATCTGACCTTTGGGTGTGCGAGCTCGAAGGGTATGGCACTATGTGTGCGGGCTTAAATCACATGGCACTAAGTGTGCGAAATCGAGTATTAAGCAATCGTGTGTGCGTACTCTATATATATATATCTCCGATCGAACAATTATATGGAGGGTGTGTCTTCATCGAGTTGAGTATGGACAGCGGAAAGAGTAAGTACCTTGAGTTCGTGGCTAATAGATACTATGTTCATGCTCGGAGTTGAGTCGGTAAGTTTTAAATCTATGTGATGATTTCAATTGCATGATTGTTGCGGAAATGAAATGATGTATGGAAATTGCTTCAAATATCCTATTGAATAGTATATGAAATGTAAATGTATGACTTACTGAGTTATCAACTCACTCGGTGTTTTCTTGTCACTCATTTTAAGTCTCTTGGACTCGTATCGTTTGCGTGCTCGGAACCGTCGTTGAAGTCATCACACCGGCTGGAAATCTTTTGGTATTGTCTTCGTAGCTGAACTAGGAGAACATTTGGCATGTATAGGCTATTTTGTTTTGTTGAATCTCGGGTTGTAAACTTTAAGCCATGCGAAGATGGCCTATGTGGTCGGTTGAGTGTGAATCTAAAACCTATAGGCACGAGCCTTAGAAACCTTAATTTTGATAAGGTGGCCATAGTTTGTATTATGTATGATGAAATAGTTGGCCATGGAAGAATTATGAAATAGTCATTGTTTGCTTTAGTACCAGATCTGCCAAAGCAGAAGGGTAAGATGGAAAAATCACTAAAAATAGTAGAAGTAGAATCAAATAGTGAATAAATTATGAAATTGAACCTTGATGAATCTATTTTCATATGGACGAAACGAAACGACCGTATGAGCTGTATTTTAAGAGATATTCAGGTTTTCGCGAAACAGGGCCAGAACGGTTTCTGGATCCCTGCTCGACTTGGAAAATTTACCATAAATTATCCAGAAACAATTAGAAGTCATGCCTTATATGCATAGATTCCCTTTGAGTCTAGTTTCATTAGAAACAAACGTCATGAGCATTAGAGCTCTGTACGAGATGATATCCAGGTCGTAATGCGTAAAGGTCAGTGTAGTCGAACCCTAAAACAGGGGTGACTTTAACTAATAAACTGTACCAATTGGCCCAACCAAAAATTCTAGAAATAAATCCATGGATGGATATATGAGTCTAGTTTCAGGGAAAATTAACTCGAGATATGATTTTTAAGGTGACAGTGACGCAGTTAACTAGCCTGCCTGGAACAGAAAAAGGAAAACAAAAAAAAATTTTCCAAGAGAGGAATAAGTAAAGTAAGCCAGGTAACACCTCGTGGTCAAATCCGGTGACGGTCACGGGTTTGGGGTGTTACATAAAATTTTAGTAGGCCATGTGTGTGCAAGATGGCACAGGTATGTACTAAAACCCCATGAAGACTTAGTATATGATGATATTCTGAAAAGTTATGTATTTGGATAAGCTTGTGCATATGAATATGGAAGGTAAGTATATACATATGACATGATGAAAAGTATCATAATGGATAAGCAATTATGCTTAGATTATCAATAGTTGCAAAATGTAGATTATTTGTATGTGTACTTACTAAGCCTTATAGCTTACCCTCCTCTCTTTTCCCTCCTCTTTAGATACATCAAGCTAGCTCAAACGATAGGGAGACGTTGGAGCTCGGATCACACTATCTTCAAGGATTTTGGGCATAAAAAGGGTTTAATTATTTTCGTCATGGCATGTATAGAAACTTGTCTATTTTGTGTATATGTGTCATGTTGAAGAAGCCAAGTGTAATGGCTCATGGCATTAATTCTTTTGTATATGGCCATGTGATTTGGTTTATATTAATGATTGGGATGTAACCCTAAGTTTACTTTTGCATGCATGCTAAGATGTGTATGTGTTAATGATGGGTTTGTTTGGTAGATAGTTATTTATCTGTTTGTATGTGGATGCATGATTTAACTCAAATAATGGATTAATAATATGGAATATGGTCAACCATGAAATTGGTGTGGAATGACTAAAAGATAAGGTTGTGTAAATACCAAGAGACTAGTATGAAAAGGGGTCATAGTGATGCTATAATGTTGCATGTTTAAGTGTCCAAATTTGTCATAGGGTATCCCTTTGAACATATGGAAGTGTATGATTGTTTAAGGGTGACCAATGGATTGAGGAATAGCCTCCAAATGGTCCACATAGGTAGACACACGGGCATGTGTCTAGGCCGTGTGTGACACACGGTCAGCCCCATGGGCGTGCCGTTCGGTCGTGCGTCTCTTGCACCTTAAATTTTAGGTTAACATGCATGGTAGTAAATGCTCGGGCAGAGAAATAGCTGTGTGTCTCAACCATCTGGAGGACACGACCTCTAGCCACTGGTGTGTACTTGGCTATGTGCTTGGCCGTGTGCCTCACATTTGTATAATGACATCATAAACAGAATGCTCTCTAAAATCACACAGAGTACCACACCGGCGTGTCCCAGGCCGTGTAAGGAACACGGGCCAAGGATACGGACGTGTGCTTAGCCGTGTGAAAAACACTCTAGATTCGAATTGGAAAATAAATCCAACAATTCCACACGAGTGTAGGACATGGGCATGTCCCCAAGCACACGGGCGTGTGCAATGCCTCCACATGGGTGTGTGAGGCTTAAACCTAGAAATTTTCTTAGAACTTTCATAAGTTCTTAGTTTAGTCTTGGCTTTCCAATAATGTATGTTTTGGGCCTCGTAGGACCATAATATGGACAAACTGACTTTATTTGATCTATTTTAGATCGGACGAAATTTTATGGTCCGGTTTTATATATTTAGTTTTGTTCAAGTCTAGTAATGCCTCGTACCTTATCCTGACATCGAATATGGGTAAGGGGTGTTACATTTATTGGTATTAAATCTACGTTTTAGTTAGTTTTTAGACTACGTAGCATGTGTCTGTGTCTAGCTATACATGCCATGCGTAAATTGTGACAGTGTGACGTCTCCTAACGATATTAAACTGTGTTTTTCATATAGTAATAGATCCCAACTGAGCTGTAGCAGATGACGTAGAAAGCAATGCACCAACCTCCGTTCAAGGGACGGTGCTTGAAGAGAGTAGACTCGTAACTGTGAGCTAATGGGGGAGGCTAGAGAGGCCTTCTGCCAAATGATGAATGATTAATATGCTGAGTTCGTTCGTGCGAACCCAGCCGCTCAGATGCAACCTCCTCCACCCGCTCTGAACCCTCAGCCTGTACCCATGACGCCCCGAGGTATAGATTTTATGAGATTTTCTAAAACTCCTGTGGAAAAGATTCAAAAACAATCAGCAGAGGAGTTTAGAGGTAACACTGAGGATGATCCTGAGAAAGCCGAGTTTTGGCTTGAGAATTCTATTTGGGTGTCCGATGAACTGTCTTGTACGCCTAAAGAATGTTTGAAGTGTGCTATTTCGTTGTTGAGGGATGATTCCTACCATTGGTGGAAGACTTTGATTTCTGTCGTGCCTAAGGTGGCAGTTACTTGGGACTTCTTTCAGGAGGAATTCCAGAAGAAGTATATCAGCGAGAGGTTTATCGACCAAAAACGTAAGGAATTTCTTAAACTTAAGCAGGGTCGCATGTCGGTTACCAAATATGAGCGAATGTTCATCTGACTTAGCAAGCATGCCCGAGAGTGTGTGCCCACTGAGGCTAAGATCTGCAAGAGGTTTGAGGACAGACTTAATAAGGATATCAGAGTGTTAGTAGGCATCCTTGAACTAAAGGAGTTTGTTGAGCTTGTTGAACGAGTGTGTAAGGCTGAAGAATTGATAAAGGAGAAAAAGAAAGCTGAGTTGGTAGCTAAAGATATGCCAAAAAGAATGATGAGCAGATCGACCCCAACTCAGTCTAAGAAATCTAAAGATGTGTATTCTTGTTCTTATGCATCAAAAGGACGCTCCCATGGGAATCGTAAGAAGCAAAGTTCAGGCTTTCGGACTCAAGCTACATCTGTAGCTAGCATAGGAGACGCTAAACCCTGTCGACCCAAGTGCAAATATTGTGGATGACATCATTCGGGCTCATGCAGGAAGAATGATGGGACGGGTTATAGATGTAGTTCTCAAGACCACTTTATCAAGGATTGTCTTGAGATGGGCGAGGGATTTCAGAACGCAAGACAGAGTGGTTTGGCTTTAAAAGTGAGACTCTTGAAAAGTGTCGGTACTGGATCTGGCAGTAAAAATATGACACGAGAGACGGTAGTGCGATCTGAGGCTGGGTTCCAGCTAGAGCCTATGCCATACGAGCAAGTGAAGAAGCATCGTCGCCTGATGAAATCAATGGTATATTTTCTCTTTATGACACTATTGTTATTGCTTTGATAGATCCATGCTCTACACATTCTTATGTATGTATAAAATTGACATCTAACTTGAATTTACCCATGGACTCTACAGAATTTGCAATTAGAGTGTCAAACCCATTAGGAAAACATGTCTTAGTCGATGAAGTATACAACAAACGTCCTTTGATGATTAGAGGTTTTTGTTTTCTGGCTGACTTGATGTTATTTCCATTTGATTAATTTGATGTTATTTTGGGTATGGATTAGTCGACACTTCATGGTGCTATAGTAGATTGTAAGCAGAAAGTTATGGAATTGAGACATGAAAATGGTGAAGTCGTTCAAGTCAAATCAGATAAACTTAGTGGTTTGCCAATCGTAATTTCTTTAACGACCGCTCAGAAATGTATGAGAAAAGGATATGAAGTATATCTGGGTTATGTGTTGAATACTGAGGAATCTAAGTTGAAAGTCGAATCAGTGCCTATTGTATGTGAGTTTGCGGATGTGTTCCCGGAAGAATTGCCAGGTGTACCCCCAGTTAGAGAAGTTGAATTTGGTATTGAGTTAATGCCAGGGACTGCACCTATCTTTATCACTCCATATGGCATGGCTCTGATGGAATTAAAGGAATTAAAGTCACAGCTACAAGAATTGGTTGATAAAGGCTTTACGAGACCTAATTTTTTGCCTTGGGGTGCTCCCGTGTTATTCATAAAGAAGAAGGATGGTTCCATGACATTATATATTGATTACCGACAACTTAATAAGGTAACGATTAAGAACAAATATCCATTACCAAGAATTGATGACTTGTTCGATCAGCTAAAAAGAGCAACATGGTTTTCCAAGATAGACTTGAGGTCCAATTTTTAGCTTGGAGTTAAGGAAACAGACGTACCTAAGACTACTTTTAAAACAAGGTACAGTCACTATGAATTCCTTGTTATGCCTTTTGGATTGACGAATGCTCCGGCTGTGTTTATGGATTTGATGAATAGAATATTTCGTCCATACTTGGATAAGTTTGTTGTAGTGTTCATAAATGACATTTTAATTTGCTCTAGATATGAGTCAGAGCATGCCGAACATCTGAGGATCTTGTTGCAGACTTTGAGGGATAAGCAATTATATGCCAAGTTTAGTAAAAGTGAGTTTTGGCTTTAGAAAGTTGGATTCTTAGGCTACATTGTTTCTAGTGATGGTATTCGAGTTGATCCTAGTAAAATTTCTACCATTGTTGAATGGAAGCCTCTAAGAAATGTAACTAAAGTTAGGAGCTTTTTGGGCCTATCCAGTCATTACTGAAGGTTTTTAAAAGGATTTTATATGATAGCCACTCCTATGATGAGACTGCTGCAAAAGGATGTTAAGTTTAAGTGGACAGAAAAGTGCCAACAAAGCTTTGAAATGTTGAAAATGCTATTGACTGAGGCGCCAATGCTAGTACAACTGGAACCAGGGAAAGAATTTGTAATCTACAGCGATGCGTCCTAAAAGGGACTAGGATGTATTCTTATGCAAGAAGGAAATGTTGTAGCTTATGCTTCGAGACAGCTAAAACCTCATGAGAAGAATTATCCAACTCATGATTTGGAATTGGCCGCCCTAGTTTTTGCCTTGAAGATTTGGCATAATTATTTATTCCAAGAAAAATGCCATGTCTATACTGATCATAAGAGCCTCAAGTATTTGATGACTCAAAAATATTTGAATTTAAGGCAACTGAGATGGTTGGATTTTTTGAAAGATTATGAGCTTATAAAATGATTATCATCTGGGAAAGGCGAACGTGGTCGCTGACGCTTTGAGCAGAAAGTCTCTATTCACTTTAAGGGCAATGAATACACAGATGACCTTATATGATGATGGTTCCATTTTAGCTGAATTAAGAGCTAGGCCGACTCTTCTCCGTCAGATTTGTAAAGTTCAAAAATTTGGTGAAAAATTACAAGCTAAGAAAGTTCAATGTGAAGCAACCAGTGAACCCGACTTTCAAATTGACTCTGAGGGAAGATTAAGATTTCAGGGAAGAATCTGTGTTTCGAAGGATACTGAGTTGATCCAGACTATTTTATAAGAGGCACATAACACTTGTATGTCAATTCATCCAGGAAGTACAAAGATGTATAATGACTTGAAGAAAGTTTATTGGTGGAATGGTATGAAAAGAGATATCTCAGAATTTGTAACAAGATGTTTGATTTTTCAACAGGTTAAAACTGAACATCAAGTATCCTCTGGTCCACTTCAACCTATTATGCTCCCTGAGTGGAAATGGGATAGGACCACTATGGATTTCGTGACCAGATTGCCAGTGACTCCGAGAAAAAGAGATGCCATTTCGATGATAGTTGACAGATTGACTAAATCGGCTCATTTTATACTGGTACACACAGATTATTCTCTAGATAAGTTAGCCAATTTGTACATTTCGTAGATTGTTAGAATTCATGGTATGCCATTGTCGATTATTTCGGATAGAGATCCGAGATTTACGTCACGATTTTGGAAAAAGTTACAAGTTGTAACACCCCAAACCCGGCCCAAATGTTATGGCCGAATCTGATGTGCCACATTGAAGTTAAAAATCCATGTTTCGTTTTAGTGCTTTAAAAACCGACTTTTGTTAAGCTAACAAAGTGAATGGGAGCTGGGCACCAGGTAAGAATTCGTAACAGAGGAGGTAAGCCTTGAAGGCTGCTTAAGTACCAAGCTCTTCTAATGGATCCAATCCTAGACATGCCCACAACCATTGCCACGCTTGGTTAAATCGAGTTGTAATTTATTTAAGTTGAAATCTTTGATAAATCGGATAATCGTGGCGTGGTGTTATTTTGAAAACAATTATCATTTTGAAAACACGTCCTAAGTCTAGCCCATTTATTAACAAACAGATTAAAGTTATTAAAAATAAAATAATCCCAGAAAAATAATTAAAATGGCCTTATTACAACCCAAAACCAAACAATAATATTAATAAGATAAAAATTACAAAGAAATAAATCGGCTACTTATTGCAATTAAAAGAAACAGAAACAATAGTGTGGCCATCTCCGAGTCCTCGCAGCTCTAAACCATCTAAGCTTAGGGATTACCTGCACATTTAGAAACGGGGTGAGTTTACGAAAACTCAGTGTGTAATCCCAATAACAAACAAACAGTAAAACACAGTATCAATACAATCTAGGCCAAAGCCCTATTCAGTCTCGACATATACTGGGCCGAAGCCTTTTCATAAATCAAATCACTGGGCCGAAGCCTTTTAATAAATCATATCACTGGGCCGAAGCCTTTATTGTAAACGGTATGGCCCATAGGCCCATTTCAATAACACATGAAATATCAATGAATGTATGCAAGCCCATTTCAATATCACATGAAATACCAATGAATGTATGCAAGCCCATTTGGGGAGACTACTCAACCCACCATCCGCTACTCTCCACCCGTACCAACCAACACACCATGTGGGGAATAACTCAATCCACCCAACCAACACACCACTGGCAACATAGCTGCTTTATCATATATCTGGAGGCCTAGCCTCTTTAATAATTGGGGCAAAGCCCTTTTCGGTAAACTGGGGCAAAGCCCTTTTCAATAAATTGGGGCATAAGCCCTTTTCAATAAACTGGGGCATAAGCCCTTTTTGCACTTCCTCCATCCATATAAAAACCCAACCCAATGCATTTATGAATTCATCATGTGCATTTCATACATATCATGTGCATATCATATCAATCATGTATATCATACCCCACGCATCAAATTTATAATTAAACCCTAAGGGTATAATGGTCATTTTTACCTAGGGGCAAAACAGTCATTTTCACATTATAAGGGTAATTTCGTAATTTTACCAAATATCAGGGTTTTCCATGTTCATCAATAATTATCAATATTTCCGAGTGTTTAAAGAATGATCTTTAACCCACTTTATCAAACTCGGGCTTTTAGGCCCAAGACCTCAAATGGGCCCTACGAATGTCGATTTAGCCCATTAAGCCCACATAATCCAAATTTTACAGCAGTACTAACCGCTGTAATCGCATCTATACCCAAACGCAACATTACAAGTTCCCAAAATACCGGTATTTTAGCATTTCAGCTTCTCAGTAAATATTAATCTAAGCTATTACGAGGGTTAGTACACACCTATTATGGGTTGAAGTTGAAACATTTCCATAATCAATCACCTACGATAACCACCACCTGTCACTCAAACTTAACTAATCCAATATCAATATATGTAAATCTTAAGCACTCAGTCATACGGAACATAAGGGCATATTCGTCATTTTACCATACAAGGGTATTACGGTCACTTTACCCTACAAGGGCTTTACGGTGTTTTTACCTATTAGGGGTATTTTAGTCATTTCATCCTACAATGGTGTTTTGGTAAATCTACAAACCAAGGGTATTTCAGTAATTTTGTAAACCAATGGTATTTCTATAATTTTTAGAAAGTCAAGGGTATTTCTGAAATTTTGTAAATTAGGGGTATTTTGGTAATTTTACAAATTGAAGGTATTTCGATAATTTCACAAACCAGTGGTATTTTGGTAACTTTAAAAACTAGGGGTATTTTGGTAATTTTACAAACCAGGGGTATTTTAGCAATTTTACTGACCAGGGTATTTTGGTAATTTTACTGATCGAGGGTATTTTGGTAATTTTGTAAACCAAGGGTAAAACAGTAATTTTGTAAATCGAGGGTAAAATGGTAATTCTGTAAATCGAGGGTAAAATGGTAATTCTATAAATCGAGGGCAAAATGGTAATTCTATAAATCGAGGGTAAAATGGTAATTCTATAAATCGAGGGTAAAACGGTAATTCTATAAATCGAGGGTAAAACGGTAATTCTGTAAATCGAGGGTAAAATGGTAATTCTACAAATCAAGGGTATTTCAATAATTTGGTAAACTAAAGTATTCTAAACAGGGATAACAATACGAATGGGCCTAAAGCCTATTCTCGGCCCAAATGGGCCCACACGCTCGTGTGGCCCTTTTTAGCCCAAATCTAGCCACAGATATGAGATTCACCTAGCCTAGCCCAATATTTACTACACAATCAAACAACTTAGCCAATTGGGCCTGTAGGCCCATTGGGCCCACATGGCCTCTTTCGGCCCATCGTGACCCGAAGTAGCCATCCTACAGCTAGAGTAGTGAGAAATACACACCTGATAGGAGACTGGAGTTAATCCACGCTCCGAGCACTCTTAGCTGACTCCTAACCCAAACGAGCACGCCATACAGCGAAAGGGATCAGCCAAGAAAAGGTACCTTTACTCTCGTCATGGTTCTCTCTATTTAAAGCCAGCTTCGCATCCACTATTAGGTTAGCTTCCCGATGTGGGATCCCTCCAACATCAGAGTTTAAATTCAACACCAACTCTTGCCGCTCCCTGTTAGCAAAATAAATGCTCCTTGCTTGCCATGGGATTTGAACCCATGCCTCACCTCAGATGCTCCACATGCTACTTGCCACTAAGCCACAAGGCTTTTTTTGTCATATTTTATCCCCAATTAATTATAAGGTCTAAATGCCAAAGTCCAGGTTCCCTAAAAAACCAAAATAAATTGCAAGAGCCAAGGCTTGAACTCAGGCTCCCATACAACCTTAATGACGCCACAACCACTAGACTACAAGCTTCCTTGTGTCATTTATTTAACACAATAATTTAAAAGCCCTCATCCAAGCATCCAGGTTTTTTTTTTCTCTTAATACCAAAATTTTTGCTAAAGCCCAAGTTTGAACCTAAGATTTCTCTAACACTTCTCTAGGCCATTAACCACCAAAGTATACATTTAATTGTGTCATTTCATTGCACAATTAAATACCTATATACAACCTCCTTACGGACCCACACTCAAGGCCCAATACTTGTAACACCACAATTTGGGCCTAGAAGTATTGGGCCTTGAGTGTGGGTCCGTAAGGAGGTTGTATATAGGTATTTAATTGTACAATGAAATAACACAATTAAATGTTTGCTTTAGTGGTTAATGGCTTTGAGAAGTGTTGAGAAATCTTGGTTCAAACTTGGGCTTTAGCAAAAATTTTGGTATTATGAAAAAACTTGATGCTTGGATGAGGGCCTTTAAATTATTGTGGTAAATAAATGACACAAGAAGCATGTAGTTTAGTGGTTGTATGCCATTAAGGTTGTATGAGCTTGGGTTCAAGTTTTGGCTCTTGCAATTTATTTTGGTTTTTAAGGAACCTGACTTTGGCCTTTAGACCTTATAATTAATTGGGGATAAAATATGACACAAAAAGCCTTGTGGCTTAGTGGCAAGAAACGTGGAGCATCCGAGGGAGGCATGGGTTCAATCCCATGGCAAGCAAGGAGCATTTATTTTGCTAATGGGGCAAGAGTTGGTGTTGAATTTAAACTCGATGTTGGAGGATTCAGAGGGTGGCATGATGATCGCCTTTGGGCTTTTAAATAAGCATTGGTTTTCTTTAAATTTCCTTTAATTATTGTTTATCCTTGGGTTGTAATAAGGCCATTTTAACTTTTCTTTTATTTCTTTTCGGGATTATTTTATTTTTAATAACTTTAAAACTGGTTGATAATTATACAAATGGGCTAGACTTAGGACGTGTTTTCCAAACGATACTTGATTTCAAAATATCACAACACCACGATTATTTGATTTATCAAAGACGTCCACTTAAACAAATTTAAACTCGATATAACAAAGTGTGGCAATGGTCGTGGGCATGTCTAGTATTGGATCAAATCGAAGAGCTTGGTACTTAAGCAGCCTTGTAATATCTTGATTTTGGGCCTAGTCGGAATAGTGGTTTCGTGACCACAAAATCTGAGATAGAAATAATTATTTTATGATTATTTTTAAGGTCTATGATATGATTGCATGATTGTGTGAAAATTTCGTGAAGAAATTTTATGCATAAAGTGCTTAAATTGAAATTAGGGACTAAATCGAATAATTTGTAAAACTTGCATTCTAGAAGTTTCTAGTATGAAATTGTTTTGAAATATTAATTAGGAGGTCTTAAATAGAAATTTTACCAATTTCTAAGTCTTGGACAAAAATTGGACATGGATGGAATTTTTGGAAAGTTTAGTAGTAAGGGCATTTTGGTCATTTAGGGGTAAAATGAATTAAAATACAAAATTAAAAGCCAATTTTGCTCATCTTCAACCCCATGGCCGAATATAGAAAGGAGAAACCATGGCTAGGGTTTTTCAAGCTTCCAAGCTCGATTGTAAGTCCGTTCTAGCCTCGTTTTTAATGATTTTTACTTTTTTGGAGTCCCGGTAGCTCGATTTAGCTTATGCTAGCAATAATTTAACCTAGGGTTTATATTTGGAAAAATACCCATAGGTGAAATTTGTGTATTTTGGTGTTTTATGATAGAATATGAGGTTTTAAATTATGCTAGACAACTTGTGCTACTCGGTTTTAAGCGAAAACTAGCAAAAGGGCTTAATCGGTAAAAATAACTAATAGTCATAAGTACATGTTAGAGTGAGAATTTGATGTTTCCATAGAAGGGAAAAATGATCAGCATGTCATAAAACATAAGAAAATAGGCTGAAGTTTAATTTACGAGCTTGGGGCAAAAGTGTAAATATGCAAAAGTTTAGGGCAAAATTGTAATTTTTCCAAAATATGATTTTGGGTCAATTTGAATAATGTGAGTCCTAATTAGACTATATTTTAAATGATAGACCAAGGAAAACTGAAATTGGGCTAAAATGGGGAAAATACCAAGTTGTGGACGAAATGGTAAAAGTAGCCATTTTACATATCGAGGTAAGTTCATGTGTAAATGTAGTAACATAATTATCATTTTAAGCAATTTAATGTTGTTTATATGATATGATGCCGATTATTATCATGAAATATTATGCTTTGTGGTTATTGTTGAATAATATGTAATTATGTGAATTACTTGATGAGTATGAACTATCACCGAAGTATCGATTTCAATATTCTGTGGAAGACGGCAAAGATGTGAGATTGAGGAAAAAATCCCGTTTGAACCTTAGGAATAGTTTAGGATACAAGTGACATGTCACTGGGATATTTGGGCATCCGAACTCGTTGAGTTGAGTCCGAGTTCATTTATGGATGCGAGCGTCCGAACTCGTTGAGTTGAGTCCGAGTTCGTGAAATGTAACTAGGCATCCGAGCTCGTTGAGTTGAGTCCGAGTTCACTTATGGATGCGAACGCCCGAGCTCGTTGAGTTGAGTCCGAGTTCGCTTATGGACGGGTTACATGGTAGCTTGGCTACATATGTGCAAACTTTCCATGTATCCGAATTATATTCCGATGTGTTCAACGGGTAAAGTTCTACTCAAATGGAGGAATACTCAAGATGAAAGGGACGTATTGGTAAGTGTTGTGAAATGGATACTTTGAACAGGTATGTACTTAACCCTCGGGTTGAAAACTCGATATAACAACAATATGGTAAGATGATAAATGAAAATGTGATATGAATGTCTCGGTGATGATTATGCAAATGATGCCTTATGTTTGCTTATATAGTTATGTTACTTGCTATTTGCATGTGAACTTACTAAGCATTTATGCTTACTCCCTCCTTTTCATTCCTTGTAGTGTTGACAAGCCAGCTCGGAAATCGGAAACGGTCGGAGGCACGCTCACACTATCCGTATACCATCTTGGCATAATGGCTTGTATATTTTGAGTATGGCATGTATAGCATTATAATCATTTTGTATATATGGTCTTATGATATGGTTATTGAGTGGTATGGAAATGCTTGGTAATGATTAGCCATTGGAATGGCTAATCATGATCATATTTGGTGTTATGTATGTCAAATTACTAGCTAATCCATGGAAACCATGAAATAGGTAAAATTTACCATAAAATTGATTAAGACAGCAGCAGTGACGTGAGTTTGAAAAATCATTAAAAATAGTAGAGATATAATTAGATGATGAATAAAATATGGAATTGAAGAATTATGAGTCTATTTTCATATGGATGGAACAAAACAGGTATATGAGTTATATTTTATGAGATGTTTAAATTTTTGTGAAATAGGGCCAGAGCGATTTCTGGATCCCCTGTTCTGAATTTGGAAATTTACCATAAATTTTACAAAGATAATTAGAAGTCATGATTTATATTTACAGATTCCTTATTGAGTCTAGTTTTATTAGAGACAAACGGCATAGTCATTGAAGCTCTGTACAGTGAGATATCTGATTCGTAATACACAGAGGTCAGAGTAGTCAAACCCTGAAACAGGGGAGACTTTAACTAATAAACTGTACTAATTGGCCTGACCAAAAATTCTATAAAAAATTTAATAGATAGATATATGAATCTAGTTTTAGGAAAAATTTACGGAATTGGATTTTGAGTTTCAGAACTCGAGATATGATTTTTAAAGCGACTATGATGCAGTTAGACAGCTTGTCTGGAAATTTTAAAATAAATTGTATGAGCTGTTTAAGTAATGAATTAAGTCCGTTAACACCTCGTGTTTGACTCCGGCAACGGTATCGGGTACGGGGCATTACATTTAGTGGTATCAGAGCAGGTTTAGTCGGTTCTCGGACTAACCTAGCATGTGTAAAAGTTTAGCTATACATGCCACTGATCTGTGATAGTGTGATGTCTTCCGACGCGTATGAGTACCGTCTTATTTAGACAGGGTACTCTCCAACCGAGCTGCGTCGACCATGTTCAATGTTATGTGAAGGTATTTGAGTGAAATTATGATTATGATAAGTCTCGGTTTAGAAAAGTATGAATAAAAGTTTATGATACATATGTGATAAATATCCATATTTGCTTCATGCTCATATGATGTAGTGTATGTGGCTTACTTGATAAGATGAACGGAATAAATAGAAAGAAGTAGAGGTATGAATAAAGGTCATAATATTATGATACGAATGAAAATGTCCTTGTCTTGATTGGATGTCGAATGCTGATGAATGTTAATGGTATATATTTTTATGAGATAAAGGATTATAATGAAATGAACTTATCTATGTTAAATTGTTGGACTGAATAATATGATTGTAATGATATGTACATGATGATGCACGAAATGAAAGTTGTGATTGTGATGCAAATATCTATGTTTGTTTGGTCTTATATGATGTCATGAGCATGACTTAATTTAATTAAATGAATGGATAAGTAAAGCTGTCTAGAAAACATAGAATGTATGCATAAGTATATTGTCTAAATGGGACAATAGGAAAATTGGTGTAAGCCAACATGAATGAATGACATGATTTTGATGATGTTACTATGATGATGGAAGTTGTGCCATATGTGTATGTATAAGAAAGTCGAGTCAGAGGTCCTACAACCCCTCCCCTTACCGAAGTGATACTTCTTATAATGGAATTTCATGAGATTTGTATTGAATAAGTTTCCAGTTGAGAACCCAAAGAGTTTAGTGATATAATAATTATAAGTATGATTAGAGATTGAAAATGAGCTGATAAGTAAAGTCAGAGTCAGTAAAGTATCAGATTGACTTAAAGATTATTGGAGTTATGCACTATCCCAATTAGAGAAGGAATTCTCTTTGGTAAATCAAATTACTCAGGTGCAAGGTCGAGACAAGTGTAAATCGAAATTTATTCAGAACTGGCATTCTTTAGTGAATGGTTTAATATGAAATTTGTGACGGCAGAACTAGTTGGGGAAATGATATTTGAAATGTGAACTATCTGAGTGTGATAGTTATGATGACAGATTTAGCGATCTCTTTTGAGATGTTCTATGTGTTTACCCGTTCTCAGAAATATTTCTATGGCTATTGATCTTTTGAAGAAATTCTTGTTATATGAGAATGTCTTCTAATTCTGGTGTTGGATGAAAGCATTGGTTGTCTGACTAGTTTATAATTTATATTGCTCTATTTCATCGGGTATTCTATTTCATTTCGTCTGATAAGAATTGATGAGAGAATACATATGATATTATGATTCTGTTTCTTCTACTTGATGCTTCATCTGATATATATGTATGGGAAGATATATTGTTCTTGTTATATTTGATTCTAGTGGGATTAAATGATGTTTTCTTTTGGACTTTCTTTCTTTGAAGAATTATCGGGGTATTCCGTATTTTCTCTATGAGTTTGGTTTTCGATTCTCCGATATAGTATCGTATCTTGGGTTTCTTTATCCTGGATCTCTTTATTCTGGATTTCTTTATTCCGGGTTTCTCTATCTTGGATTTCTTTATTCGGTTTTCTTGTTATCTTTGTTCTATAATTTGTCAATTATGACTCATGTTCGAAGTACGTTCTTCAGCTCGTGATAATCATGTCAAATATGACTGTACTTCTAATTTGATCTTGGTAATGTGGTGATTTTAGTATCGGGATTTTTCTAATTTACGTAAGGATTTGACATCGATAAAGGCATAGGTGATAAAAGCGCGAGTTTCAGTTGGTATGGTGAATTATTTATTTGAAAGATTTCATGTGACAATTATGTCAGGATTATTTTTCTCAAGTCTGATAATATAATTTCATTTTTGTACGGATAAAAGAGTAAATAGTCTGAACGAGAAATGTATATTTATTAGAAAGAGTTGGATATTAGTTAAAATCACTACGAATGATAAGGTTTTCATCTTGTGAAAGCTGAAAAGTTTATTACATGTTGACAAAGTTTGGATAGATGAGAATATTGGTAACCGAAGCATCTGAACTAGACTAGTCTACATTGAGTAAAGACTTCCTGACTTTCAGTAATGTACTGTTGTATGAATTGTGATGTGTTTCAAGACAGTGAGGTAATGTGATAGTTTAGAGCATTCGATGTTACATAAAATTGAAGTTGTTAAAGGGGTTAAAGCCGAACATTGGGATCTATCAAAATTATCCTTGTCAGTGTTGATATTGGGATGGAAATGAGAAGGATTATTCTTGAGGCCATATCAGAATTATTTCTATGGCGGAAAGAGGAAAAATGTGATGTATCCTATTCTTAAATGTTTAGCGAGATCTATAAATCATATCTGTATTGAATGAAGTCCTACTCATCAGATTCATGGAATTTCAGGTCTCTTTGATTGTTGGATTTCTTGGAATTTCGGTCTCCATTAATCAAGTTAAGATCCGAGTTTTATGTCATGATATCATGGGAAACTAAGAAGGGTTGAAAATTTAAGAACAGTTGAGAGTTGAGACTGTAAGCTTTTAGATCATATGAGAAATTAAAGAGATGTATTGGAGGTACAGCCTAAGTGAAAGTTCTTGACAATCGAATATGAGATTAGAAGTGAAGACCACTTTTCTGGTAAGATTTTCGAGGACGAAAATCCCTGAAGGGGGGGAGAGTTGTAATATCCTGATTTTGGGCCTAGTCGGAATAGTGGTTTCGTGACCACAAAATCTGAGATAGAAATAATTATTTTATGATTATTTTAAGGTCTATGATATGATTGCATGATTGTGTGAAAATTTCGTGAAGAAATTTTATGCATAAAGTGCTTAAATTGAAATTAGGGATTAAATCGAATAATTTGTAAAACTTGCATTCTAGAAGTTTCTAGTATGAAATTGTTTTGAAATATTAATTAGGAGGTCTTAAATAGAAATTTTACCAATTTCTAATTCTTGGACAAAATTGGACATGGATGGAATTTTGGAAAGTTTAGTAGTAAGGGCATTTTGGTCATTTAGGGTAAAATGAATTAAAATACAAAATTAAAAGCCAATTTTACTCATCTTCAACCCCATGGCCGAATATAGCAAGGAGAAACCATGGCTAGGGTTTTCAAGCTTCCAAGCTCGATTGTAAGTCCGTTCTAGCCTCGTTTTAATGATTTTTACGTTTTAGAGTCCCGGTAGCTCGATTTAGCTTATGCTAGCAATAATTTAACCTAGGGTTTATATTTGGAAAAATACCCTGTGACAGCCTTAAAACGACCCTAGTCGGAATGTGGTTTCGGGACCACAAAACCGAGGTATAAAAATAATTTGATATTTATTTTGATGCCTATAATATGTGTTAACTCATGTGTGACATTTTTGATGCTTTAATTTAGAGTTATAAATGTGAATTTCACTAGAAAGGACCTAGTAGTAAACTTTAAAAGTATGAGGGGGAAATGTGTAATGACTAGTTGATCATGCATGCAAAAATGAGGGGTTTCCATGTCAACTTCCCCATTTATTAGCTAATGGCCGGCCATGACAAGGGTGTATGGGCTAAACATGTCATGAAACATGTTTTGTTGGTGCATTAGGGAGAAACAATAAACAAATAAGTATGGGTGATAAAGAAAGAAAAAAAATGTGTGTGTGTGAGTGAAACCCCTTGCAGTGTATTGAGGAAAAGAGAAGAAAAAAATTTGTTCATCCATTTTTTCTCCTTGACCGAAAATACTAGAGGAAGGAAGGAATTTTGCTTCATGTTTGGTTTGGAAGAGGATTAGGAAGAGGTTGGCTATACTTGCATCAAGATTAAGGTATGTTTGAGGTTGTGCCATGAGATTCATGCATGTTTTAGTTGCTAGCTTGATGTTCTTGTTAGCACATGGTTCAAATCTTTGCTATGTCACGGAATGAAATTCGCCAAAGTGAATATGGTGTTAATGCCATTGCATGCTAAATATCAAGCTTGATAATGAAACATGTGATGGAGGATTGAGGACTCTTAGATTTTCTTTTAGCATTTTTGAAGGAGATACTAAGTTCTTTGTTTAATCATGACCAAAATTATGGTGTTGTGGTATTCGCCATGGTATATCCATAAGTATGATTCATGCATGTTGCATGGTAAGTAAGATTTAAGCTTTGGATATGTGTGTATATTTGGATATAAGCCACTTGAGAATTCGCCCTTGCACCTACATGAATATATGTTTGCACATGATGTATTGGTATGACATATATACTATTTCAAGTGTATATTTGCTTGTGATGAGGTTTGGTTATGAAGTAAATGAGAGAGGTGTATTGAGCTACGATATGTAATGCGTTAGTAGTAAAATGTATGCTGTTTTGTGTGGTATTAAGTGTATAATTGGCCTCAACATGGACATGTATATTCGCCACATGAGGGAAATTGGTGTGCATGCATTCGGTTAGAGGCAAGCATATTGATGCCTATTCTTGGCTTAGAAAATTCGCTAAGAGGAATATTAACTAATGTGTTGAGTTCGATTCATGATTTCGTACATATGCGACTTTGATGCCTAATGAGTATATATATTGACTAAGTACCTTGAATTCCTCTTCGATGCTCAAATGATTAAATCGATTTATTTGTCAAATTAAGCTCAAGAGCAAAGGGAGCTAAATCCGATAAAGGGAAGGAAAAAGTAGTCGAGTAGTCGAAATCGCTCGACAACATCCAAGGTAAGTCTTGAGTAATGACCCTACTTGAATTATATTGAAATCATGCTCCTTGTGTGTGTGGCTATTGGGCGAAATTGTAAAGGTTTGATAAATATTTTGTGTTAGAGCCTTAGTAACGAAAATGAATTATGGATGTGTCTTGATTATTGATATATGTGTAAATGAACATTGGAATGATATCCGGCTAAGTCCCAAGGCAATTATGCTAGTAATTATATCCGGGCTAAGACCAAGGTATTCGTGCGAAGTTGTTATATCCGGGCTAAGACCAAGGCATTTGTGCAAGTTACCAAATCCGGGTTAAGACCCGAAGGCAATCGTGCGAATCACTATAACCGGGCTAGGTCCCAAAGACAATTGAGCGAGTCGCTATATCCGGTTAAATCCCGAAGGTACGTGATTCGGAAGTGAGCAATCTTGCTGTAAAAATTTCAGTTTATACACTTGTGAAAATTCCAGCAATGAGGTATGTTTGTATGTGCTTGAATTAGTTGAGTCCTTACAAGTAAGTATGCGCTCAGTTGATAAACGAGCTACCGGCCTTTGGCTAAGTTGTTCTTTTGTGTACGAACATAAGGGTCCATAATGTGAAATAAGTATGATTATGGGAATGTGTATTAATAAAGTGATTCATTTAGCCATGTGAATGTAATACGTTAGTCAAGGCTGATTCCATTGCTTGAGACTTACTAAGCATTAAAATGCTTACCCCGTTGCTTTGGCTCTCTGTTTTATAGGTTTCGCTCGTTAGCTATCGGATTCGGGATCAACGAAGTCGAAGTCATCCACACTATCAAAGCCCCCTTTTGGTACAATTTTGGTTGAGCTTTGAAATGACATGTATAGGACTACCCTTTTGTTGCGTTTTAAGTACTTTTGTGATGTATGTGTGTACGACCATGCGAAAATGGCTCGTAAAAGTGGAGTATGGCATTAGACCATTTGTGCTTATGTATATATGTATGGTTTTATGATGTGACTACGGACTGAATGGAAGTGTGAGCAAATGATCAGCCATTGGAATGGCTAAAAATGATTATATGTGGACCTATGTATGACAAAACTCTAGTTGGTCCATAGAAACCACGAAATAGGTAAGGTTTACCTGAAAAACAGATGCTGACAGCAGTAGTAGTGTGGATTTGAAAAATCACTAAAAATTTTAGGAATAGAATTAAATAGTGAATAAATTATGTAAATGAACCTTGATGAATCTACTTTCATATGGAAGAAACGAAACGGTCATATGAATTATATGTTAAGAGATATTAAAGTTCTCGTGAAACAGGGCCAGAACGGTTTCTGGATCCCCTATTCCGACTTTAGAAATTCATTTTAAATTAACCAGAGATAATTAGGAGTCATGCCATATATGTATAGATTCCTATCTGAGTCTAGTTTCTATAGAAACAAACGGCATCAGTATTGAAGCCCTGTATAGGGAGATATCCAATTCGTAACGCACGAAGGTCAGTGTAGTCGATCCCTGCAACAGGGGAGACTTTAACTAATAAACTGTACTAATTGGCTAGACCAAAAATTCTAGAAAAACATATGTAGATGGAAATGTGAGTCTAGTTTTAGGGAAAAATTACAAAACAAATTTTCGAGCTTTGAAACTCAAGATATGATTTTTAAGGCGACACTGACGCAGTAACCAGCTTGTCTGGAAATTTCTAAATGGACTGTGAAGATAGTTAAACTAAGTTTGTGTGCACCTTGTGTTCGATTCCGGTAACGGACTCGGGTACGGGGTGTTACATACCCATAGGTGAAATTTGTGTATTTTGTTGTTTTATGATAGAATATGAGGTTTTAAATTATGTTAGACAACTTGTGCTACTCGGTTTTAAGCGAAAACTAGCAAAAGGGCTTAATCGGTAAAAATACCTAATAGTCATAAGTACATGTTAGAGTGAGAATTTGATGTTTCCATAGAAGGGGAAAATGATCAGCATGTCATAAAACATAAGAAAATAGGCTGAAGTTTAATTTACGAGCTTTGGGGCAAAAGTGTAAATATGCAAAAGTTTAGGGGCAAAATTATAATTTTTCCAAAATATGATTTTGGGTCAATTTGAATAATGTGAGTCCTAATTAGACTATATTTTAAATGATAGACCAAGGAAAACTGAAATTCGGGCTAAAATGGGGAAAATACCAAGTTGTGGACGAAATGGTAAAAGTAGCCATTTTCAGCATCTGAGCTAAGTTCATGTGTAAATGTAGTAACATAATTGTCATTTTAAGCAATTTAATGTTGTTTATATGATATGATGCCGATTATTATCATGAAATATTATGCTTTGTGGTTATTGTTGAATAATATGTAATTATGTGAATTACTTGATGAGTATGAACTATCACCGAAGTATCGATTTCGATATTCCGTGGAAGACGGCAAAGATGTGAGATTGAGGAAAAAATCCCGTTTGAACCTTAGGAATAGATTAGGATACAAGTGACATGTCACTGGGATATTTGGGCATCCGAACTCGTTGAGTTGAGTCCAAGTTCATTTATGGATGCGAGCGTCCGAACTCGTTGAGTTGAGTCCGAGTTCGTGAGATGTAACTAGGCATCCGAGCTCGTTGAGTTGAGTCCGAGTTCACTTATGGATGCGAACGCCCGAGCTCGTTGAGTTGAGTCCAAGTTTGCTTATGGGCGGGTTACATGGTAGCTTGGCTACATATGTGCAAACTTTCCATGTATCCGAATTATATTCCGATGTGTTCAACGGGTAAAGTTCTACTCATATGGAGGAATACTCAAGATGAAAGGGACGTATAGGTAAGTGTTGTGAAATGGATACTTTGAACAGGTATGTACTTAACCCTCGGGTTGAAAACTCGATATAACAACAATATGGTAAGATGATAAATGAAAATGTGATATGAATGTCTCGGTGATGATTATGCAAATGATGTTTTATGTTTACTTATATAGTTATGTTACTTGCTATTTGCATGTGAACTTACTAAGCATTTATGCTTACTCCCTCCTTTTCGTTCCTTGTAGTGTTGACAAGCCAGCTTAGAAATCGGAAACGGTCGGAGGCACGCTCACACTATCCGTATACCATCTTGGCATAATGGCTTGTATATTTTGAGTATGGCATGTATAGCATTATAATCATTTTGTATATATGGTCTTATGATATGGTTATTGAGTGGTATGGAAATGCCTGGTAATGATTAGCCATTGGAATGACTAATCATGATCATATTTGGTGTTATGTATGTCAAATTACTAGCTAATCCATGGAAACCATGAAATAGGTAAAATTTACCATAAAATAGATTAAGACAGCAGCAGTGACATGAGTTTGAAAAATCATTAAAAATAGTAGAGATATAATTAGATGATGAATAGAATATGGAATTGAATAATTATGAGTCTATTTTCATATGGATGGAACAAAACAGGTATATGAGTTATATTTTATGAGATGTTTAAATTTTTGTGAAACAGGGCCAGAGCGATTTCTAGATCCCCTATTCTGAATTTGGAAATTCACCATAAATTTTACAAAGATAATTAGAAGTCATGATTTATATTTAAAGATTCCTTATTGAGTATAGTTTTATTAGAGACAAACGGCATAGTCATTGGAGCTCAGACAGGAGATATCTGATTCGTAATACACAGAGGTCGAGTAGTCGAACCCTGAAACAGGGAGACTTTAACTAATAAACTGTACTAATTGGCCCGACCAAAAATTCTATAAAAAAATTACAAGATAGATATATGAGTCTAGTTTTAAGAAAAATTTGCAAAATTGGATTTTGAGTTTCGGAACTCGAGATATGATTTTTAGAGCGACTGTGATGCAGTTAGACAGCTTGTCTTGAAATTTTAAAATAAATTGTATGAGCTGTTTAAGTAATGAATTAAGTCCGTTAACACCTCGTGTTCGACTCCGGCAACGGTATCGGGTACAGGGCGTTACAAGCCTTCATGGTTGTAACACCCCTTACCCGTACCCGACGCTGGGATAAGGTACGAGGCGTTACCAGACAAACATACAAACATTAAACTAAAATACGGGCCATAAAATTTCATTCATATTTCAAAGCATTCATTCACTTACACATAGTCCCTTATTTGAGTTTACGGAGCCGAAAACATACTTTAGAAAGGGTTTGGGACTAAACCGAGAACTTACAAAAATTTTGGAAGTTTCATGCTTTAAGGCTCCACACGCCCGTGTCCCAATGTCGTGTTCCATACACGGCTGAGACACATGGTCGTGTCTCTGCCTGTGTGGAATATACCTAGGCTACTTTCCAAGCTTTGGTCAACCTTGATCTCTTACACACTTATACAAAATCAAAAGCATATAACATGGTATTTATTTAATGATTAAACATCCTCAATTAAACCACAAACATAGCATTTGTATGTCATCATACATGTGTCTCTCATACTCATTTTACCTTGTTTATTATAGTACCACTTATACATTTATACCAAGATTACCATCTTATCGAATATCTTCAGCTTAATCATCAAGCATTCATATTTAAAGCTAGATCATATCTTTATAAAATACCACAATTCAGATCTGTGAGAATAACATGTTTGCCTGAAACATTTCAATTCAATTCCATACCCAACAAGCATTACATTGAGACTAGTCATATATATATATATATATACATGTCATGATACATAACATTCTCTTTCTGTTTTCTTATAAACACATATCATTTATTTCATTATATCAATATTTCATATACCATAGTTTCCATGTATTCCACTTATATTTATTTTTCCTCCTCCTCTCCATTCCACATCCTTAATGTATATAGCATTCTTGTAAGTACGATTTCACAATTTACTAATAAATTCTCACATCAAATTTTCCACACGAGTCATAGTCACTTAATTATTTATAATTCGAGCTACAAAGCTCCAAATTAAGATCTGTAAATTTCTACTAAAGCTAGACTCATATATCTTTCCACCATAAAATTTTCATAATTTTTGGTTTAGCCAATTATTACAGTTTATTCATTAAAATTTCCCTTGTTTCACTTTCTGACAGTTCTGACCTCTCTTCACTAAAAATTAATTATATCATAGTACAGAACTCAGATAATGTTCTTGTTGATTTATCTTGAAAATAGACTCATTAGGGATTTTAAAAATATAAGTTTTAGCCTGTAATTATTTTTCTCCAAATTTTTGTGATTTTCCAAAGTCAGAATAGGGGATCACGTAATCATTCTAAACCAGTCTCACAAAAACATAAATATCTCAAAATATAGAACTCCTTTGCTTGCTTTGTTTCTCTTATATGAAAATAGACTCATTAAGATTTAATTTGATATCTCATTCAGTCTCGGATTCAATTTATAATATTTTTGGTGATTTTTCAAAATCACATCACTACTACTGTCCAAAACAGTTTTATTGCTAATTCACTCTTTCACACTTTCTTTGTATTAACCTCATTTTAACATATATATCACAAATCATTTTCACCGCGTTTCATACATCACAAGTATAGGCCCATGATCACAAGGTCACCATAAAATCATTCTCATGTATAACTTACTTGTTTATAACCTTACCACATTCTGGTCACTTAATGAACACATCATTCACATAACCAAGTTCCTGCACTTATTCATCACAAAACTCACAAAGCAATACATAGAGAGTCTCCCGTTGAACACTTCGGATCAATCCTTGATACTTGGTGGTTTCAGTACATAGCTCCACCCATCATATAGTTCGGCTCTCTTGTACACATGGTGAACACTTAGTACCACCCATGTGACCTAGCCAGTTTATCTCGTAGCTCTCTTGTCTACATGGTGTCCTTCACCGAACCACGCATGCGACCTAGCTACATATATCCGTAGCTCTCTTGTCTACATGGTGTACACATAGTATAACCCATGCGACCTAGCTACATCATAATGTCTCGTAGCTCTCTTGTACACATGATGTGCACTCAAGCACCATACAGTGACCTAGCTACATACCATCTGTTTCATCCAATCTTTCCAAGGTTCAACCGGATTTCTCTCTTTTCCAACAATTTCACCAATCAAGTAATTATCCACAAACATATTTCCAATATTATTATAAAATATCATAATACAAGTAATAGTGATGTATTACTTACATATAAACTTACATCTCATTTAATATCAAGGCAATAACATTAAATTACACATTGCCTTATTAAAATCATATGAACTTACAATTTCTCATAATATCCGTAATCATAGAAATCACATTTATGTATGATAATTCAATGCACTTCATGTACCATAGACATATTTTTAAATCAATTCATAAACTGGGCACCATAAACATTTAATTTAACATAATTCAATTAATTTACTAAATTTAACTTTCAAATATAAATTACAACATTATTGCTGTATTATTATCATACCAACTTACATACTTTCAACACCTCGGAAATCATAGTAAATATATCAATTTTACATTGAAAATGCATAAATTAATGCTTATTATACATATGAACTTACCTCGATACTAAAACGGCCATTTTACCAACTTTCCCAATTTTCGATTTTTCTCTCATTCTAGGTTCAAATCTCATTTTCCGGGATCTAAAACATCATATTTTACTTATTTAATTAATGTACTATTCAAAACAGTCCTTAATTCAAACTTTAGAAAAATTACAATTTTGCCCCTAAACTTTTGCATATTTACACTTTTGCCCCTAGGCTCGGGAATTAAACTTCATCCCTTATTCTTATGTTTTATGACATGCTAATCATTTTTCCCTTCTATGGAAACATCAAATTCTCACTCTAACATATACTTATGACTATTAGGTATTTTTACCAATTAAGCCCTTTCGCTCGTTTTCACATAAAACCGAGTAGCACAAGTTGTATAACATAATTTAAAACCTGATATTGTATCATAAAACACCAGAGTAAACAAATTTCACCTATGGGTATTTTTTCAAATATGAACCCTAGGTTGAATTATTGCTAGCATAAGCTAAATCAAGTTACCGGGACTCCAAAAACGTAAAGAACTTGAAAAACGGGGTTAGAACGGACTTACTATTGAGCTTGGAAAGCTTAAAAACCCTAGCCATGGAGTCTCCCTTGGTATACACGTCCATGGTGAAGAATATGGGCAAAATTGGCTTTTAATTTTGTATTTTAATTCATTTTACCCCTAAATGACCAAAATGCCCTTACTACTAAACTTTCCAAAAATTCCATCCATGTCCAATTTTTGTCCATAACTTAGAAATTGGTCAAATTTCTATTTAAGACCTCCTAATTAATATTTTAAAGAAATTTCATACTAGAAACTTCTAGAATGCAAGTTTTGCAACTTATTCAATTTAGTCCCTAACTTCAAATTAAGCACTTTATGCATAGAATTTCTTCACGAAATTTTCACATAATCATGCAATCATATCATAGACCTCAAAATAATCTTAAAATAATTATTTATATCTCGGATTTTGTGGTCTCGAAACCTCTGTTCCAACTAGACCAAATTTTGGGCTATTACAATGGCTCACCTCCTTTGTCTCGGATACCTACCTGGTGCCCAGCTCCCATTCACTTTTTTAACTCAACAAAATATATGGTTTTTAAAATGCTAAAATGGAATATGGGCTTTCAACTCCAATGTGGCACGTCAGATGCGGCCATAACGTCTGGGCCGGGTTTGGGGTGTTACAATACTTCTAGGCCCAAATTGGGGTGTTACAATTTTACCCCCTTAAAGAAATTTCATCCTCAAAATTTTCCACTCTCAGACTACACCACCACACTTCCGCTGTGCACTCTGATACTAATAATACTAACATACACCCAAAACATTTATCCATCGGAGCGGATAGATTTCACATGCAAACAATTTCTACATTTCCAGAACGCACACCAAATAAATACTAAATCTAAATTCAAGCGTTACAGTTTACTCTAACTAGAGAGTTCCAGTATTGTGCTACCATCTATAGTAGTTTCTCAATATAGCATTTCAATCTATAACAGTAAACAGAGTTAGAGAAATTACAGATTTGGTGCCGGAGACTCAGTGTGCCACACTTCCAATAACATCTTTTCAGAAACAAGTCAAGTTTTGTTGATAAATTTCAAAACAAAATTTTAAAAAAACCCCAATTTCGTAAAAAGAAAAAATAATAACAATAATTTTCTGCTACCCATAGCACAGCCGAGTTTTGTAACCTGGCTCTGATACCACTAAATGTAACACCCCAAACCTGGCCCAAATGTTATGGCCGAATCTGATGTGCCACATTGAAGTTAAAAATCCATGTTTCGTTTTGGTGCTTTAAAACCTGACTTTTGTTAAGCTAACTAAGTGAATGGGAGCTGGACACCAGGTAGGAATTCATAACAAAGGAGGTGAGCTATGAAGGCTGCTTAAGTACCAAGCTCTTCTAATGGATCCAATCCTAGACATGCCCACAACCATTGCTACACTTGGTTAAATCGTGTTGTAATTTATTTAAGTTGAAATCTTTGATAAATAGGATAATCGTGGCGTGGTGTTATTTTGAAAACAATTATCATTTTGAAAACACGTCCTAAGTCTAGCCCATTTATTAACAAACAGATTAAAGTTATTAAAAATAAAATAATCCCAGAAAAATAATTAAAATGGCCTTATTACAACCCAAAACCAAACAATAATATTAATAAGATAAAACTTATAAAAAATAAATTGGCTACTTATTGCAATTAAAAGAAAGAAATAGTAGTGTGGCCATCTCCAGTCCTCACGACTCCAAACCATCTAAGCTTAGGGATTACCTTGCATTAGAAACGGGTGAGTTTACGAAAACTCAGTGTGTAATCCCAATAACAAACAAACAAGAAAACACAAGATGTCGGTACAATCTGGCCAAAGCCCTATTCGGTCTCGACATATCTTTGGTCAAGCCTTTTCATAAATCAAATCATCGGGCCGAAACCTTTTCATAAATCATATCACTGGGCCGAAGACTTTATTGTAAACGGTATGGCCCATAGGCCCATTTCAATAACACATGAAATATCAATGAATGTAAGCAAGCCCATTTCAATATCACATGAAATACCAATGAATGTATGCAAGCCCATTTGGGGAGACTACTCAACCCACCATCCACTACTCTCCACCCGTACCAACCAACACACCATGTGGGGAATAACTCAACCCACCCAACCAACACACCACTGGCAACATAGCTGCTTTATCATATATCTAGAAGGCTAGCCTCTTTAATAACTGGGGCAAAGCCCTTTTCGGTAAACTGGGGCAAAGCCCTTTTCAATAAACTGGGGCATAAGCCCTTTTCAATAAATTGAGGCATAAGCCCTTTTACACTTCCTCCATCCATATAAAAACCCTACCCAATGCATTTATGAATTCATCATGTGCATTTCATACATATCATGTGCATATCATACATATCATGTGCATATCATATCAATCATGTATATCATACCCCACGTATATCATTTTTACCTAGGGGCAAAACAGTCATTTTTACATTATAAAGGTAATTTCGTAATTTTACCAAATATTAGGGTTTTCCATGTTCATCAACAATTATCAATATTTCCGAGTGTTTAAACAATGATCTTTAACCCACTTTATCAAACTCGGGCTTTTGGGCCCAAGACCTCTAATGGGCCCTACGAATGCCGATTTAGCCCATTAAGCCCACATAATCCAAATTTTACAGCAGTACTAACCGCGTTAACATGCAACTTTTCCAGATTCCATTTTCTATTAGTTTTACCCAAATGGGCCTGAAGCCCATTGGGCCCGATTCCAACCCATTGAGGCCCAACTTACCATCATGCACAAAATTGAGTTCTTGCCTGTTCCATCGATCCAAACACCGATCATATCGTATTTATCGCATCTATACCCAAACGCAACATTACAAGTTCCCGAAATACCGGTATTTTAGCATTTCGGCTTTTTAGCAAATATTAATCTAGGCTATTACGAGGGTTCGTACACACCTGTTATGGGTTGAAGCTGAAACATTTCCATAATCAATCACCTACGATAACCACCACCTGTCACTCAAACTTAACTAATCCAATATCAATAGATGTAAATCTTAAGCACTCACCATCGGAACATAAGGGCATATTCGTCATTTTACCATACAAGGGTATTACGGTCACTTTACCCTACTGAGGGCTTTACTGATCTTTTTACCTATTAGGGGTATTTTAGTCATTTCATCCTACAAGGGTGTTTTGGAAAATCTACAAACCAAGGGTATTTCAGTAATTTTGTAAACCAATGGTATTTCTATAATTTTTAAAAAGTCAAGGGTATTTCTGTAATTTTGTAAATTAGGGGTATTTTGGTAATTTTACAAATTGAGGTATTTCGATAATTTCACAAACCAGTGGTATTTTGGTAACTTTACAAACTAGGGGTATTTTGGTAATTTTACAAACCAGGGGTATTTTAGCAATTTTACAGACCAGGGTATTTTGGTAATTTTACTGATCGAGGGTATTTTGGTAATTTTGTAAACCAAGGGTAAAACAATAATTCTATAAATCAAGGGTAAAATGGTAATTCTATAAATCGAGGCTAAATGGTAATTCTATAAATCGAGGGTAAAACGGTAATTCTATAAATCGAGGGTAAAACGGTAATTCTGTAAATCGAGGGTAAAACGGTAATTCTGTAAATCGAGGGTAAAATGGTAATTCTACAAATCGAGGGTATTTTAGTAATTTTGTAAACTAAAGTATTCTAAACAGGGATAACAATACGAATGGGCCTAAAGCCTATTCTCGGCCCAAATGGGCCCACACGCTCGTGTAGCCCTTTTTAGCCCAAATCTAGCCACAGATATGAGATTCACCTAGCCTAGCCCAATATTTACTACACAATCAAACAACTTATCCAATTGGGCCCATAGGCCCATTGGGCCCACATGGCCCCTTTCGGCCAATCGCGGCCCGAAGTAGCCATCCTACAGCTAGAGTAGTGAGAAATACACACCTGATAGGAGACTGGAGTTAATCCACGCTCCGAGCACTCTTAGCCGACGCCCAACCCAAACGACCACGCCATACAGCGAAAGGGATCAGCCAAGAAAAGGTACCTTTACTCTCCTCATGGTTCTCTCTATTTAAAGCCAGCTTCCCATCCACTCTTATGTTAGCTTCCCGATGTGGGATCCCTCCAACATCAGACTTTAAATTCAACACCAACTCTTGCTGCCCCCTGTTAGCAAAATAAATGCTCCTTGCTTGCCATGGGATTCGAACCCATGCCTCCCCTCAGATGCTCCACACGCTACTTGCCACTAAGCCACAAGCCTTTTTGTGTCATATTTTATCCCCAATTAATTATAAGGTTTAAAGGCCGAAGTCTAGGTTCCCTAAAAAACCAAAATAAATTGCAAGAGCCAAGGCTTGAACCCAGACTCCCATACAACCTTAATGACGCCACAACCACTAGACTACAAGCTTCCTTGTGTCATTTATTTAACACAATAATTTAAAAGCCCTCATCCAAGCATCCAAGTTTTTTTTTTCTCTTAATACCAAAATTTTTGCTAAAGCCCAAGTTTGAACCCAATATTTCTCTAACACTTCTCAGGGCCATTAACCACCAAAGCAGACATTTAATTGTGTCATTTCATTGCACAATTAAATACCTATATACAACCTCCTTACGGACCCACACTCAAGGCCCAATACTTCTAGGCCTAAATTTGGGGTGTTACACAAGTGGCTTGGGGAACAAAACTGAATTTTAGTACTGCTTTCCATCCATAAACTGATGGACAATCCGAGACAATAATTCAGACACTTGAAGATATGCTTAGATGTTGTGTTCTTAAGTTTCAAGGTAGTTGGGAAAATTGTCTACCTTTGGTTGAATTTGCTTACGACAATAGTTATCAGTCTAGTTTAAAATGGCACCTTATGAGCTGTTATACAACCGAAAATATCAAACTCCCTTGTATTGGACAGATCTTAAGGAAAGTAAAATTTTCGGAGTTGATTTGCTCAAAGAAACCGAGGATAAAGTTAAGGTGATTCAAGATTGTTTGAAAGCGGCATCGGACAGACAGAAACCGTATGTGAATTTAAAAAGAAAAGAAATTTAGTATCAAGTGGGCGATAAGGTATTCTTGAAGGTATCACCCTAGAAAAATGTTTTAAGATTCAGTAAAAAAGGCAAATTAAGTCCTCGTTTTATTGGGCCCTATGAGATTACCAAGAGAATAGTACCGGTTGCCTATCGCGTAACTCTGCCATCAGAGTTGGAAAAGATCCATGACTTGTTTCATGTATCAATGTTACGTCGATATAGATCGGACCCCTCGCATGTGATTACCCCGACAGAAGTTGAAAGTCAACCGAACATGACTTACGGTGAGGAACCGGTTAAGATTTTGGCCAAGGAATTTAAGCAACTAAGGAACAAAAGTATTGCCCTTGTGAAGGTGTTGTGGCATAGACATGGGGTTGAAGAAGCCACTTGGGAACCAGAGGAGACTATGAGAAGTCAATATCCAAACCTGTTTACTGGTAAGATTTTCGAGGATGAAAGTTCCTAAGGGGGGAGAAATGTAACATCCCAAAATAGGGCTTAGTCAGAATAGTGGTTTTGTAATGCCCCAATTTTTGGGGCCTAGAAGAGTTGGGTTTTGATTTTGGGATTCAGATAGAAGAAAACCTGAATAATTAAGAAGTTTTAAATATTACCGTTTAAGGAAAAAATTTTGAATTAAATTACTACTAGAAATTTTTTTTTGTATTTATTATTACAGATATTTTAAATTTTTATGAAATTTTAATTAGTATTATGAGATAAAATTATTATTATTATAATTATTATTAGATAGGAAAGAAAAAAAATACATATATATTTATAAAAGTATTGTTGTTTTAGGGTTTAAACTCTAGAAAAAAAATTGTTTTAATTTTTGCCTCATAGAGGGAAACTGGGCATAAGGCTTATAAAATAAATTGGGCAAGACTGGGCATGAAGAAGCGTACCTGGCCCAGTGGTTAGCATGCTAGGTAGTGGGAAGGAGAGCTGGGGTTCGACTCCCAACATGTGCAAAAGTGTTTTATTTTTCTTTCTATCAGGGAACAATGCAGGAAAGCCTTATGTATAGTTGGGGTTAAAAGGTAACACAAAGGGAAGTTCGGTCCAGTGGCAGAGGTGCTGGGAGTGTGGTGTAGTGCCTAGGTTCGAGGGTTGACGCACGCAAAGGCTTGTTTTTATTTTAGAATCCAGGTCGCACTAAAGTAAGGTTTAAGAAAAGTTGCGACTGAGTTATGCTACAAGGACGCTTGTGGTGCAGTGGCAGTAAGGTGCTAGGAGTTCCACAAGGGCACGGGTTCGAGTCCTTGAACGGGCAAATTCCATTTTATTTTTAAAGCGGACTAGAACTAGAGCAGGTAAGGTTTATAATTAATTGTAACCATATATTAGTAAAGGAGAAAGTGTGGCGCAGTGACCAGCAGCTCGAGCGAAGGTGCAAGAGGGCAAGGTGGATGGAGGTATGGTGTTCGAGCCTCATCTCGCGCACGCAAGGTTGGGATTTTTGCTGCATGCATGGGGAAGGAGTTGGGGTCTGATCAGGACTCTTGGTAGCATGCTGAGGCGGTGCCAACGGTGGGCTGATCGATCAAGAGTTTGAATGGAATTCAAACATTGAATGTGGCCAAAAATCAAGGAGCAATTCGGGGAATTAAAATTTAGGAAGAATTCTTATGCCGAAATACACTCACTCGGCCATAGCTAATAAGTGCCGTATATTTTGGCCTTTAGGATTCAGTTTTTTCTTCTTCTTCTATTTTCTTTTCTTTTCTTTTCTCCTCTCTTCATCTACTTCCTTTCTTCTTCTTATTTTCCTCTATAGCCGAATCTTTTTACTATTCTTCTCATCTCCACTTTCTAATCATTTCTTCCTAAGCCTTATATACAAAAGCTGAAATCCCGAAAGCCTCTATTTTTTTTTACCGATTTCTCCTAGCTAAATATCTGATTCTTCTCCATCTTGTGGTCGATTCTTTCTTCTTTTAAAGCCCTAAAGTTCTATCGACAAAGCCACTATAAAACTCTCATATCTCATCTTCTTACTATTTTAAAAAAGCCGAAAACCCCATAGTTTAGGGGCATAGTCGAATCTTTAGACCAGAAAAGGACCGACTTCTGCTAGGGTTTGAAGGTTAGATCTACATCAAAATCAAATAATAACTAAAGTGGGATCGTTGGCTGAAGGAACCGGTGGTAAGTTTTTGAAACTATTTTTTTATTTTGGGTGTTAAGAAAAGTCGAAACCCTTATGGGTGGCTAGCATTTTGGACTAAGGGTTTTGTGCCTCTTTCTCTTTGGTTGTGTAAGCGTTAGTGTGGAAAAGGGGGCGTACAATGAAGGTCTTGAAGGTTAACTCGGTTGGACATCTAGATCTAGCCCATATTTCGGCAGAAAGGTAAGAACTTTGGGGTTTAAGGCATTATTGGCCAAATATGGTAAGGGGTCTAGTACATAGCTTGTTTTTGATATTTAGACTAACATATTAGTAACTTGATTGTAGGAATCTTGTGTGTGGATCTTACCAACGTATCGTTACAAATTAGTTGTGTAAACGACACCCACTCATAGACTAGATCGGCAAAAGTCGAAAAGCCGAAAAGCCAAAAAGCCAGCATTTGTGAACTTACGAGCGTGCGACCGCTCGTGAGGTGGTTTGGTTGTTAATTTTGGTAATCAAAAGCAGTATGATTGTAGAGTGCACAATTTCATGCACTTCGGTATATTTGGCTTATGGCCCGAAAACGGGTTAGTGGGCCAATAGGCCCAATTCAGTAAAAATGCTCGGTAAGTGCTTCTGTTAATGTGTTAATGGTTAGAATATGTGTGTAAACTCTAGAATAGAAAATTTTATTAAACTACCCCTAAGTATGACAATTACCATTTTACCCCTAGATGCAAAATGACCGTTATACCCCTAGTGTTAATTTTAACTGAAATGCATGATATTCTGATTATGTTTGTTGTATGCCATTACATGTATATCTGTTGCATGGGATCTGGGTTATGTTATGGAGGAAGAACCCATTCTGGTGGCTGTGCCACATATTCTGATATAAGTAGCTTTGCTGCGGATTATAGTTAGTGCCGCAACCGGTGCTAACACTGTAAGTGTAAGGATGGCGTGGGTGATTTATTCCCCACAGGAAGTGTAGGGATGGATGGAGGCAAGTGCAGGGTTGGATGGGTTTATCATGCATTAATCATATGAGACTATATTGAAATGGGCCCAACTATGTTAATATGGGCAAGGCCCAATATATCTCGACTTGTAATAGGGCTACGGATCAGATTAAAATAGATATGGGCTAGGCCCAATATACTCTGATACTATAAGGGGCTATGGCCCAGATTAATATTGACATGGGCTAAGGCCCAATTAACACTGATTTCTGAATAGGGCTTAGGCCCAGTAAAGCTTGAACTGATTTGGGCTCTGGTTGGGATACTTTACGCACTGAGTTTTCCAAACTCACCCCCTTTCTCTTCCATCCTTGCAGGTGAGCCCTAGTTGGTAGACTTGGAGCTGGGCGGGATTCAGAGTGGCCACGAAGATTAAATTTCTGGTTTTTAAATAAGTTTCAATTAGATTCCTTTTAAATTTTGGATTTATTTTTAATTATTTCTATTTTGGTTAAAGTTGTAATAAGGCCGCTCTATTATTTTTATTTTGGGTTTTTAAATTACTTAAATCGTTTTCAACTTGAGATTCACATCACTTAAATTGATTCCTTAAAATTGGTTAGCTCTAGGGCGCGTTTTATAAAAGTTACTTATTTTCAAAATATCACGATAACTGAGCAAAGCTTCCACAACGTAAATGTTTTCAAAGGAAATAAATATTTTAAATAGACTTAAACTTAATTAGTTGTGCGTGGACAAGTAATAAGCTTAAAGTGTGGCAATGGATGTGTGCATGTCTAGGTTTGGATCATGGAAGAGCTAGGTACTTAAGCAGTCTAATTGACTCACCTCCTCTTTTCTTGAATCCTACCTGTTGCGTAGTATCCATTCACTTTAAGCCATAACAAAGAAGGTTTGATTTTTCGATACTTAACTATTTTTAAAATAACATGTTTCTACCACTACAAAGGTTTGCAAGTTTTCAAAGTTTCCCATAAGATTTTACAAGGTTGTTAACAATGTTTTGATTATTACAATGAATCACGTTTTGGAAAAAAAGTAAAATAATATGGCTAAGGTTTTATACAAGTTTAAACGGTAAAAGTTTCTAAACATCAAGAGGGGTTTTCAATGAAAACATGGTTTTCAAAAAACACTTCAATGTGACACACCAGACTTGGCCATAATGTCTAGGCCGGGTTTGGGGTGTTACAGGTTTTGGGACCACAAATCCGAAGTTAAAATATTGTTTTTATGATTGTTATGAGGTTTATAATATGAATATATGCATGTGTTAAAGTTTTATGAAGAAATTCTAAGTATAAAGTGTCCAATTGAAAATTAGGCACTAAATTGAAAGTTGCAAAATTTGTGTTCTAGAACAATTTGTATGAAATTGCTTTGGATTATTAATTAGGATGTCTTAAAGAGAAAATTTCCCAATTTCTAAGTTTTTGAACAAAAGTGGGCTTGTATGAAAATTTTTTAAGGAAAGGCATTAGGGGCATTTTGGTCATTTGGTATATTAATGGAATAAAAAGGGAAAATAAGTCAAAAATCAGCTCATTCTCTCCATGTTGCTGTCGAAATTTTAAGGTTCTCCATAGCTAGGGTTTTCAAGCTTTCCAAGCTTTATAGTAAGTGCTTCCAAGCCCCGTTTTTAATTTTTTTGTATTTTTGATATCCCGGTAACTTGCTCTCTCTATTTCTACCCATATTTCATGCTAGGGTTTATGTTTAGAAATTTACCCATTCATGAGAAACTTATGTTTTGATGATTTACGTAGGGATATGAGAGTTTAAAGGATGGTAAACAACTTCTACTAAATAGCTTTTCATGAAAAGGACTTTAAGGACTATTTTGTAAAAGTTGTAGAAAAGGGTACAAAAATGTGAAAGGAAGGAAAACGTGGGCTGTTATGAACATGAAAAATGTTCGACTAGGCTTGGGTAACTAAGAAATCCCATACATTATATTATCCGAGCCTAGAGACTAAAATGCAAATATATAAAAGTATAGGGGTAAAATAGTAATTTTATCCAAATATGAATTTTGGATCGTTTTGAGTAATGTATATTATTAAACGAGCTAAATTTGGTATTATAGATCAAGAGAATCAATATACAGGTCTTGATGGGGAAAAGAACAAGGTTTACGAGGTTTAGGCTTGATTTCTAATATTTTGTACCGAGGTAAGTACATATGCAAACAAATACATTAATTATTGTTATTAAATGATTTATTGATATATGTATGCCTAATATGCTTATTTGGCTATGTTGATAATATAACATGTTTCGATGCTTTGCTATATGATTATAAGACGTTGGCCATCTGAAAGAAACCATTATGCGAGTACGTTCGGTAAAGGTCTGGAAGTCTAAAATCCAGTTTAAACCTTAGGAATAGTTGAGGATACTAGTGACATGTCACTAGGATAGTCATGTGTGTTATGAGCTCATTTAATATGTGTTACATGCTAGGGTCCGGGTGTTGGGTATCCTGAGTTGTGTTTGGATACTCTCTTAGCTCTTTGTGTAGCACCGTTGAGAGCGGCATGTGATTCTGTGATATGAGGCACTTCGATGCACTTTCTATAAGGTAGCCCAGGCTACGTTCAGGCACTTCTATGCAGTTCTTCCGTGTGTCTGAATCATATTCCAAGTGTTCAATGGGTAAGGTAATATGAATTCCAAAAGTAAAATTTTAGTAGGCCATGTTTGTGCAAGATGGCATAGGTATGTACTAAAATCCTATGAGGACTTAGTATATGATGGTATTCTGAAAAGATATGAATTTGGATAAGCATGTGCATATGAATATGGAAGGTAAGTATATACATATGACATGATGAAAAGTATCATAATGGATAAGCAATTATGCTTAGATTATCAATAGTTGCAAAATGTAGATTATTTGTATGTGTACTTACTAAGCTTTATAGCTTACCCTCCTCTCCTTTCCTTTCTTTTTAGATACGTCAAGCTAGCTCAAAGGATTAGGAGACGTTGGAGGTCGGATCACAACATCTTAAAGGATTTTGGTTATAAAAAGGGTTCAATTATTTTGGTCATAGCATGTGTAGGAAACTTGTCTATTTTGTGCATATGTGTCATGTTCAAGAAGCCAAGTGTAATGGCCCATTTGGGCATTAATTATTTTGTATATGGCCATGTGATTTGGTCCATATTAATGATTGGGATGTATCCCTAAGTTTACTTTTGCATGCATGCTAAGATGTGTATGTGTTAATGATGGGTTTGTTTGGTAGATGGTTATCTATCTGCTTGTATGTGGATGCATGATTTAACTCATATAATGGATTAATAATAAGGAACATGGTAAACCATCAAATTGGTGTGGAATGACTAAAAGATAAGGTTGTATGAATACCAAGGGACTAGTATGAAAATGGGTCATAGTGATGCTATAATGTTCCATATTTAAGTGTCCAAATTAAACATGGGATATGTCATTGAACATATGGAAGTGGATGATTGTTTAAGGGTGACCAATGGCTTGGAGAACTGCCTCCAAATGGTCCACACGAGTAGATAGACGGGCATGTGTCTAGGCCGTGTGTGACACACAGTTAGCCCTATGTGCGTGTCGTTCGGTCGTATGTCCCCTGTACCTTAAATTTTAGGTTAACATGCATGGTAGTAAACGCACGAGTAGAGACACGGTCATGTGTCTCAACCGTGTGGAGGACACAGCTTCCGGCCACAAGCATGTCCTTGGCGATGTGCCTTACATTTGCATGATGAGGTCATAAACAGAATGCTTGCTAAAATCACACGGGCTTCCACACGAGCGTATCCCAGGCCGTGTGAGGAACACAGGCCAAAGACACGGGCGTGTGCTCAGTAGTGTGAAAACCCCTATAGGTTCAAATTGGAAAATAAATCCAAAATTCCACACAGATGTAGGACATGGGCGTGTCCTCTAGCACACGGGCGTGTGCAAGCCTCCACACGGGCATATGAGGCTTAAACCTAGAAATTTTCTTAGAACTTCCGTAAGTTCTTGGTTGAGTCCTAGCCCTCCAATAATGTACGTTTTGGGCCTCGTAGGCCCATAATATGGAAAAAACTACTTTATTTGATATGTTTTAGATTGGACAAAATTTTATGGCCCGGTTTTGTATATTTGGTTCTGTTCAAGTCTGGTAATGCCTCGTACCCTGTCCCAGCATCGGATAAGGGTAAGGTGTGTTACAGAAAATTGCTATTTGCTTTGCGTGCAATGAATATGCATATGGCTATATCTAATGATGGTTTGATAATAACCAAATTGAAAGCAAGATCATTATTTGTTCAACAAATCTATGATGCCCAAAAAATTGATGATGATTTGATAGCAAAATGAGCTTAATGCGATACAAATGTTGATATAGAATTCAGATTTGATGTGGAGGGTTGTTTGAGCTTCAGAAATCGAATATGTTTCCCAAGAAATTCAGAGTTGATTCAGATGATTTTAAATGAAGCTCACAACAGTCGGTTATCTATTCACCCGGGTAGTACAAAGATGTATAATGATCTAAAACAACTTTACTGGTGGCATGGTATGAAACAAGACATTTCTGACTTTGTTTCAAAATGTTTAGCCTATCAGCAAGTAAAAGCTGAGCATCAGGTACCTTCTGGATTGCTTCAACCAATCATGATACCTGAGTGGAAATGGGACAGAGTCAGAATGGATTCTGTATTTGGTTTACCGTTGACACCGAGCACGAAAGATGCAATCTGGGTTATTGTGGATAGATTGACTAAATAGGCTCATTTTTTCCAGTCCGTACAGATTACTCTCTTGATAAGCTTGTTGAGTTATATGTTTCTCAGATTGTGAGATTACACAGTGTGCCTATTTCTATTGTTTCGGATAGAGATCTGAGGTTTACATCGCTGTTTTGGAAGAAACTACAAGATGCATTAGGTACGAAATTATATTTCAACACTACTTTCCATCCACAAATAGATGGTCAGTCCGAATGAGTCATTCAGATACTTGAGGATATGTTGAGATGTTGCATTCTCGAGTTTGAAGGTACGTGGGAACAATACTTACCTCTGATTGAATTTGCATACAATAATAGCTTTCAACCGAGTATCAAAATGGCACCTTACGAGGCTTTGTACGATCATAAATGTCATACACCATTGTACTGGACCGAGCTCAGTGAAAACAAGATACACGGTGTTGATTTGATTAGAGAGACTAAACAAAAAGTAAAAGTAATCCGTGAAAGTTTGAAAACAACATCAGATTGTCAAAAACCATATGCGAACTTGAAACGAAAAGATATAGAGTTTTAGATCGGAGATAAAGTATTTTTAAAAGTTTCACCGTGGAAGAAAATACTCAGATTCAGTCGTAAGATTCAGTTGTAAAGGCAAATTGAGTCTTAGATTTATTGGACCGTATGAGATTATTGAGCATATAGCGTCGGTTGCTTATAGACTATTGTTGCCACCTGAGTTAGAAAAGATCCACAATGTATTTTATGTTTCGATGCTTCATAGATATCGATTTGATCCTTCACATGTGATTAGTCTGTCAGAGATTGAGATTAAACTCGATATGACATATAAGGAAGAACCGATTCTGTAACGCCCCCACGCCCGAGACCATCGCTGGAGTCGAGTATGAGGTGTTACTAAGCTTAGTTTAACATTTTTAGAACTTTGGATTATTGTTTCTGCATTCACAACTTTTAAGCTACTTGCGTCATAGTCACAAGAAAAATCATATATCGAGTTATGAAACTCAAAATCAAGATCCATAAATTTTCCCTGAATCTAGACTCATATACCTATCTACTAATTTTTTTATAGAATTTTTGGTTGGGCCAATTAGTACAGTTTATTAGTTAAAGTTACCCCTATTTCAGGACTCGACTGGTCTGACCTCTGTTTACTACGAACAATATTTCTCTCTGTAAAAAATTCATATGACTATGAGATTTGTTTCTACTAAAACTAGCCTCAGTAAGGATTCTGAGGATATAAAATATACCACCTAATTATATCTTTATAATTTATGATGAATTTCTAAAGTTGGAACAGGGGATTCAAAAACTGCTATGACCCTGTTTCACTAAAATTCAAATATCTTCTAACAAATAATTCCTTTACCTGTTTCATTTGTTTCATGTGAAACTAGACATAATAAGCTTCAATTTTATATGTATTCCATCACCAAATTCAATTTCTATGATTTTTAGTAAATTTTCAAACTTGCGTCGGTGTTGCTGCATTATTCATTTATGGCAAATTTCATCCTTTTATGAGTTTTATGCACTAAGTATCTTAATAGTTTTCCTTAACATCAAACATAATCTACACTAACCATTTTCATAATTTATCATTATCAAGCATTTCCTCAACCATTCCACAACCAAACCATAAGATCATTTACACAAAATAGGTATATTGCTATACATGCCATACTTAAATTTACAAGCCATTACCAAAAGTCTTAGGATAGTGTGACTAAGCCTTGACCTATCCCGACTCTGAAATGGCTTGTCCAAAACTACAATGAGTAAGAAGGAGGAGTAAGCGTAAATGCTTAGTAAGTTCATATGCAAATAATAAGTAACATAACAAACAGTTATACCAATCAACATTAGCATACATCACCAAAACACATATCACATCTCGATCATTTTCATCATCTTATTACCATATAGTGGTTGTATCAATACTCAACCCGAGGGTTAAATACATACCTGTCCAAAATAACCATTTCACATCACTCACCAATACTTCTCTTTACATCTCGAATATTCCTCCATTGAGTAGAACTTTACCGTTGAACACATCGAATATAATTGGGATACATGGATAACTTGCACATAAGTGCCATATATGCAATCAAGCAATCATGTAACCCGCCCATAAGCGAACTCGGACTCAACTCAACGAGCTCGGGCATTCGCATCCATAAGTGAACTCGGACTCAACTCAACGAGTTCGGATGCGTAGTTACATCTCTCGAACTCGGACTCAACTCAACGAGTTCGGATGCTCAACCATCCTAGTGACATGTCACTTGTATCCTAATCTATTCCTAAGGTTCAAGCGGGCTTTTCCTCGAACACTTATCCTTGCTTGTCTTCGTAGAATGCCGAAATCAATACTCAGGTAACAATTATATTTAACAAGTAGTTTACATAATTTACATATTATTTGAAATTAACCACAAAGCATACATTTCATAATAAAATTCAGCATAACATATAATTAACATCAATAAATTAAAAATAACCATTATGCTACATTATTTACACATGAACTTACCTTGGTACCAAAATACAAAGATTTTGCAATTTAGTCCACAATCTTTTCTTTTCCTCGATTGAGGTCGATTCCACGTCTTTCTTGATCTAAAATAACACATTTAGCTTATTTAATACTCACATTATCAAGTTAATCCTTAACTCAAATTTTGGAAAAATTACAATTTTACCCCTAAACTTTTGCATATTTACATTTTTGCCCCTAGGCTCGGGATTAAACTTGATTCCTTATTCTTATGTTTTACAACATGCTGATCACTTTTCTCTTCTATGGCAACATCAAATTCTCACTCTAACATGTACTTGTGACTATTAGGTATTTTTACCGATTAAGCCCTTTTACTCGTTTTTGCTTAAAATCGAGTAGTACAAGTTGTCTAACATAATCTAAAACTCCATATTCTATCATAAAACATCAAAATACACAAATTTCACCTATGGGTATTTTTCCAAATATAAACCCTAGGTTAAATTATTGCTAACATAAGCTTTATCGAGTTAAGGGATCTCAAAAACGTAAAAATCATTAAAAGCGGGCTTGGAATCACTTACTATGGAGCTTGGAAGCTTGAAACAAACCCTAGCTATGGAGAACCCTTGAAATTTCGGCCTAATGAAGAAGATGGACAAAAATTGGCTTTTAATTTTGTTTTAATTCATTTTAGTAACTAAATGACCAAAATACCCTTACTACTAAACTTTCCAAAATTCCTTCCATGTCCTAATTTTGTCCATGAACTTAAAATTGGTCAAATTGCTATTTAAGACCTCCTCATTAATATTCCAAAACAATTTCATACTAAAATTTCTAGAATGCAAGTTTTGCAACTTATTCGATTTAGTCCCTACTTTCAATTTAAGCACTTTAGGCATAGAATTTCATCACGAAATTTTCACACAATCATGCAATCATATCATAATCATCAAAATAATTATAAAATAATTATTTCTATCTCGGATTTGTGGTTACGAAACCACTATTCTGATTAGGCCCTACTTCGGGATATTACAACTCTCTCCCCCTTTAAGGATTTTCGTCCTCGAAAATCTTACCTGTAAATAGATGTGGGTATTGATTTCTCATAGTTTCTTTGGATTCTCATGTAGCTTCTTCTACTCCATGCCTTTGCCACAACACCTTCACAAGTGCAACATTTTTATTCCTTAGTTGTTTGACCTCTCAAGCTAAAATCTTAATCGGTTCTTCTTCGTAGGTCATATCTGGTTGTAGTTCAATTTCTGTCGATGAAACTACATGTGAAGAATCCAAACGATACCAACGTAACATAGATACGTGGAAGACATCATGAATCTTCTCTAATTCAGGTGGTAATGCTAACTGATATGCTACCGGTCCAACTTTTTTAATTACTTCATACGGCCTAATAAAACGCGGACTTAATTTGCCCTTCCGTCCAAATCTAAGGACTTTCTTCCACGGAGACACCTTTAAAAATACTTTATCACCAACTTCAAATTCAGTGTCCTTTCGTTTTAAATCTGCATAAGATTTCTGTCTATCTGAAGCAGCTTTCAAACAATCTCGAATTACCTTCACTTTTTCTTCAGTTTCTTTTATTAGATCAACTCCATAAATCTGATTTTCCTTGAGTTCAGTCCAATACAAAGGCGTTCGACACTTACGACCATACAATGCTTCATAAGGTGCCATTTTCAATCTCGTCTGATAACTATTGTTGTAAGCAAATTCTACCAACGGCAAATATCTTTCCCAACTTCCTTGAAATTCCAATACACAACATCTGAGCATGTCTTCAAGAATCTGAATTACTCTCTCTGATTGTCCATCAGTTTGTGGATGAAAAGCAGTACTGAAATTCAACTTTGTACCTAACGCGTCTTGTAACTTTTGCCAAAACCGCGAGGTAAACCTTGGATCTCTATCTGAAATAATCGACAATGGTATTCCGTGTAATCTAACAATTTCTCTAATATCTGATTCAGCCAACTTGTTAAGAGAATAATCCGTGCGTCTTAGGGATAAAATGAGTCGACTTAGTTAATCTGTCAACTATTGCCCAGATGGCATCTTTCTTTCCTGGAGTCAATGGTAATCCTGAAACAAAATCCATAGTAATCCGATCCCATTTCCATTCAGGAACCATAATGGGCTGAAGTAATCCCGAAGGCACTTGGTGTTTAGCTTTCACCTGTTGACAAATTAAGCATTTGGACACAAACTCTGATATATCTCTTTTCATTCCATTCCACCAATACATTTTCTTCAAGTCATTATACATTTTCGTACTACTCGGATGAATCGAGAAATAACCACTATGTGCTTCCTGTAGGATCTTTTGAATCAATTCCTCATTCTTCGGTACACAAATCCGATCTTTAAACATTAAGCACCCATCAGAACCAATTTTGAAATCTGACTCTATATCAACTTCACACTGTTTTCTCTTGGCTTGCAAATCTTGATCATCTTTTTGAGCTTCAGAAATCTCTTGCAAAAACATTGGTTTTGCTCTTAACTCTGCTAGAATCGAACCATCATCTGACACTTTCAACTGAGTGTTCATAACTCTCAAAGCAAACAACAACTTTCTGCTCAAAGCATCAGCAACCACATTTGCTTTTCCCGGATGATAATCAATAACAAGCTCGTAATCTTTCAACAACTCCAACCATCTTTGTTGTCTCAAATTCAAGTCTTTTTGTGACATCAAGTACTTAAGACTTTTGTGGTCGGTATATACCCGACATTTTTCACCATACAAATAATGTCGCCAAATTTTCAAAGTAAACACCACCGCAGCCAATTCCAAATCGTGAGTAGGATAATTCCTCTCATGAGGTTTTAACTGCCTCGAAGCATATGCCACCACTTTTCCTTCTTGCATGAGCACACACCCCAAACCATTTAGAGAAGCATCACTATACACCACAAATTCTTTACGATTAATTTGTACTAACACTGGTGCCTCTGTTAATAACTTTTCAATTCTTCAAAACTCTATTGACATTCTTCCGTCCATTCAAATTTAACATCCTTTCGGAGTAATCTAGTTATAGGAGCAGCAATTATAGAAAATTCATTTACAAACCACCAATAATACCTAGCTAGCCCCAAGAAACTTCTAACTTTAGTTACATTTTTCGGTGGTTTCCAATCAACAATGGCTGAAATTTTACTAGGATCAACCCGTATACCATCACCTGAAACAATATGACCCAAAAATCCAACTTCCCAGAGCCAAAATTCACTTTTACTAAACTTAGCATACAGCTGCTTATTTCTCAAAGTTTGCAAAACTATCCTCAAATGCTCAGCATGCTCTGTCTCATCTTTTGAATAAATTAAAATATCATCTATAAACACCACAACAAATTTGTCCATGTATGGCCGAAATATGCGATTCATTAAATCCATAAACACAGCAGGAGCATTTGTCAATCCGAATGGCATAACTAAAATTCATAATGACCATACCTTGTTCTAAAAGCGTTTTAGGCACATCCGACTCTTTACCCGCAGATTGGTAATACCCAGATCTGAAGTCAATCTTTGAAAACCATGTCGCTCCTTTTAGTGATCAAACAAATCATCAATTCTTGGCAGCGGATACTTGTTTTTGATTGTCACCTTGTTTAACTGCCGATAATCAACACACAACCTCATAGAACCATCCTTCTTTTCACAAATAACACGGAGCACCCCAAGGTGAAAACTCGGTCTCACAAAACCTTTATCACAACTCTTGCAAGCTGTGACTTTAATTCCTTCAACTCTGCTGGTGCCATTCTATACTGAACAATCGAAATCGGAGTTATTCGATATCAAATCAATACCAAATTCTACTTCCCGATTGAGGCAAACCGGCAATTCTTCTAGAAATCGTCCGCAAATTCACACACAACCGGCATTGATTCAACTTTCTTTTCAACTTCTTTTGTATTAATTACATACGCTAAATAAGCTTCATAACCCTTTCTCAGATATCTTTGAGCCGACATTGAAGAAATCACACTTGGCAATGCCTCTGATTTATCTGATTCAACTCGCAGAGTTTCACCATTTTCACACTTTAATTCTATAACCTTTTCTTTGCAATTTATTTTAGCATCATGCAATGTCAACCAATCCATACCCAAAATAACATCAAACTCATCAAACGGCAACAACATCAAGTCAGCCGGAAAGTAATGATCCTGAATCATTAAAGGACATTTCTTACATACTTTATCAACAGTCACACATTTGCCTAACGGATTCGACACTCTAATCATAAATTACGTGTTCTCAACAGGTATATTCATACTAGACACCAATTTCATACACATATGAATGAGTAGAACCGGGATCAATCAAAGCAATAACATTAACATTATAGAGAGAAAATGTACGGTAATCACATCGGTGAGGAAGCATCTTCACGCGCTTTAATAGCATAAGTTCTAGCGGAGCCCTTCCTTCAGTCTAACCGTGCATCCTCGCTACATTCTTCTTGCTTGTTTCACTTCCACTTTTCTCGGATACCTTCCCTCGAGTCTGTACCACTAGCTTTTACATTCTGAAATTTTTCTTTCTCGGCTCTCTCCGCGTCTCTAATAAAATGATCCGAGAACCACATCGAAAACATTCATTTGCTTTGCACGGACCAAAATGATTTCTACCACATCTTGGGCACTCGGGTTTAACAAATCTCGAGTTCCCTACACTAGCTGCGAAGTATTACGAGATTTAGGACCCACATTTTGCTTCTTATAATTCCCATATGATTGTCCAAATGAAGCTTGGGAACGAGGATTCATATTCCTTAACTTTCTAGGTTCTTTGTGAAAATGAACTACTCATCGGTCTTTTCTTCCAATTTCTAGTCTCACCTCTACTTTTTCTTTTCTTTAAGTAGTTCTTCACCTTGCAAGCTCGATCAACCATTACTACCATTTCTTTTAGTTCAAGGATCCCGACAAATACTTTAATGTCTTCGTTGAGCCCGTCTTCAAATCGTCGGCACATCTTGGCTTCAGAGGAACATATTCCCGCATACTTACTCAATCGAACAAACTCTCTTTCATTTTCCGAGATGTCATATTACCTTGCTTCACTCAAGAAACTCTTTACATTTCGATCAATAAACCTTTCACTAATATATTTCTTCCAAACTCTTCTTGAAAGAATTCCCAGGTTACCCTCTCTTTCGGTACCACCGAAATCAAAGTCTTCCACCAATTATAGGCTGAATCTCTCAACAAAGATGTAGCACATTTCAAACATTCTTGGTGTACAAGATAATTCATCAAATACCGGATAGAATTTTCAAGCGAACTCGCTTTCTGCATCATCATCAATATTTGCTCTAAATTCTTCAGCCCCTTGTTTACGAATTCTGTCAACGGGGGTTCTGTGAAATTTTATCATATCCATACTTTGAGGCATCGGGGGTACAAGTTGAGGAATTGGGGGAGGTGGGGGAGGTCGTACATTTGGGTTCGTACGAACGAACTCAGTGTACCATGCACTCATCATTTGGAGAAAGGCTTCTCGATCCCTTTCTCCTCCTCCCTGACCAACAGTAGGGGGTGGGTTTTCATTCGGCGCTGCTCCTTCAGCTGGAGCTGGCGCATTACTCTCTACTTCATCTGCCACAGCTGGATCGGGATCCATTTACTATATAAAAAAATTCATTTAAAAAGGTCAGAAGTCGTCACACTATCACAATTCATACATATGGCATGTATAGCAAAATTCGTACATACAACACATAGTCCGAGAACCGACTAAACCTGCTCTGATACCACTAAATGTAACGCCCCCACGCCCGAGACCATCGCTGGAGTCGAGTATGAGGTGTTACTAAGCTTAGTTTAACATTTTTAGAACTTTGGATTATTGTTTCTGCATTCACAGCTTTTAAGCTACTTGCATCATAGTCACAAGAAAAATCATATATCGAGTTACGAAACTCAAAATCAAGATCCATAAATTTTCCCTGAATCTAGACTCATATACCTATCTACTAATTTTTTTATAGAATTTTTGGTTGGGCCAATTAGTACAGTTTATTAGTTAAAGTTACCCCTATTTCAGGACTCGACTGGTCTGACCTCTGTTTACTACGAACCACATTTCTCTCTGTAAAAAATTCATATGACTATGAGATTTGTTTCTACTAAAACTAGACTCAATAATGATTCTGAGGATATAAAATATACCACCTAATTATATCTTTATAATTTATGATGAATTTCTAAAGTTGGAACACGGGATTCAGAAACTGCTATGACCCTGTTTCACTAAAATTCAAATATCTTCTAACATATAATTCCTTTACCTGTTTCATTTGTTTCATGTGAAACTAGACATAATAAGCTTCAATTTTATATGTAGTCCATCACCAAATTCAGTTTCTATGATTTTTAGTAAATTTTCAAACTCACGTCAGTGTTGCTGCAGTATTCTGTTTATGGCAAATTTCATCCTTTTTATGAGTTTTTATGCACTAAGTATCTTAATAGTTTTCCTTAACATCAAACATAATCTACACTAACCATTTTCATAATTTATCATTATCAAGCATTTCCTCAACCATTCCACAACCATACAATAAGATCATTTACACAAAATAGGTATATTGCTATACATGCCATACTTAAATTTACAAGCCATTACCAAAAGTCTTAGGATAGTGTGGTGAGCCTTGACCTATCCCGACTCTGAGCTGGCTTGTCCAAAACTACAATGAGTAAGAAGGAGCGAGTAAGCATAAATGCTTAGTAAGTTCATATGCATATAATAAGTAACATAACAAACAGTTATACCAATCAACATTAGCATACATCACCAAAACACATATCACATCTCTGATCATTTTTCATCATCTTATTACCTTATAGTGGTTGTATCAATACTCAACCCGAGGGTTAAATACATACCTGTCCAAAATAACCATTTCACATCACTCACCAATACTTCTCTTTACATCTCAAATATTCCTCCATTGAGTAGAACTTTACCCGTTGAACACATCGGAATATAATTCGGATACATGGATAACTTGCACATAAGTGCCATATATGCAATCAAGCAATCATGTAACCCGCCCATAAGCGAACTCGGACTCAACTCAACGAGCTCAGGCGTTCGCATCCATAAGTGAACTCGGACTCAACTCAACGAGTTCGGATGCCTAGTTACATCTCTCGAACTCGGACTCAACTCAACGAGTTCAGACATTCGCATCCATAGGTGAACTCGGACTCAACTCAACGAGTTCGGATGCTCAACCATCCTAGTGACATGTCACTTGTATCCTAATCTATTCCTAAGGTTCAAACGGGCTTCTTCCTCGAACACTTATCCTTTCGTCTTAGTAGAATGCGAAATCAATACTCGGTAACAATTATATTTAACAAGTAGTTCACATAATTTACATATTATTTGAAATTAACCACAAAGCATACATTTCATAATAAAATTCAGCATAACATATAATTAACATCAATAACTTAAAAATAACCATTATGCTACATTATTTACACATGAACTTACCTTGGTACCAAAATACAAAGATTTTGCAATTTAGTCCACAATCTTTTCTTTTCCTCGATTGAGGTCGATTCCACGTCTTTCTTGATCTAAAATAACACATTTAGCTTATTTAATACTCACATTATCAAATTAATCCTTAACTCAAATTTTGGAAAAATTACAATTTTACCCCTAGACTTTTGCATATTTACATTTTTGCCCCTAGGCTCGGGATTAAACTTGATTCCTTATTCTTATGTTTTACAACATGCTGATCACTTTTCTCTTCTATGGAAACATCAAATTCTCACTCTAACATGTACTTGTGACTATTAGGTATTTTTACTGATTAAGCCCTTTTACTCGTTTTTGCTTAAAATCGAGTAGTACAAGTTGTCTAACATAATTTAAAACTCCATATTCTATCATAAAACATCAAAATACACAAATTTCACCTATGGGTATTTTTCCAAATATAAACCCTAGGTTAAATTATTGCTAACATAAGCTTTATCGAGTTACCGGGATCTCAAAAACGTAAAAATCATTAAAAATGGGGCTTGGAATCACTTACTATGGAGCGTGGAAGCTTGAAACAAACCCTAGCTATGGAGAACCCTTGAAATTTCAGCCTAATGAAGAAGATGGACAAAAATTGGCTTTTAATTTTGTTTTTAATTCATTTTAATAACTAAATGACCAAAATACCCTTACTACTAAACTTTCCAAAAATTCCTTCCATGTCCTAATTTTGTCCATGAACTTAAAATTGGTCAAATTGCTATTTAAGACCTCCTCATTAATATTCCAAAACAATTTCATACTAAAAATTTCTAGAATGCAAGTTTTGCAACTTATTCGATTTAGTCCCTACTTTCAATTTAAGCACTTTAGGCATAGAATTTCATCACGAAATTTTCACACAATCATGAAATCATATCATAATCATCAAAATAATTATAAAATAAATATTTCTATCTCGAATTTGTGGTTACGAAACCACTATTCCGATTAGGCCCTAATTCAGGATATTACAGATTCGTATTCTGACTCACGAGGTTAAAGAATTGCGACATAAGAAAATTTCGTTAGTTAAAGTACTGTGGCATAAACATAGAGGTGAGGAAGCAACGTGGGAGCTAGAAGATGCAATGGAAGAGCGTTATCTGAACCTATTCACTGATAAGATTTTTGGGGATGAAAATCCCTAAGGGGGAGAGTTGTAACAACCCTATTTTGACCCTATTCAGAATTGGTTTCGGGACCACGAATTCGATCAGAAAAATATTTAGAAATTATTTTCTGTATTTATTATGTGTGAATTTGTATGTGTGAAATTTTCGTGATTTAATTTTGTCATTTGAGTGCTCGATTAAACAAAAGGACGTAATCGCGTAAATTGAAAACTTGGTAGTTTAATGTATAAGGGCCGAATTGCTATTGCCTTTTTAAATTGAAGCATTTAAGTTGCAAATAGGCCATTGGAGTTAGTGATGGCCGGTTGTACCCTTAGTATATATGTTTTAGTTATTTAATTATGAAGGTTATAATTGTAAATTAATTAAAATATAATAATAATATAAAACATATAATAAAACACAAAAGTGTTCATAGTTTCTTATCATTGTCGAAACTTAAAAGAAAAAGAAAGGAATAAGGTTTTTCATGTTATCTACAAGACCCATGCTTGAATTTTTGAGATCGTTGCTAAGTTATCTACAAGACCCATGCTTGAATTTTTTATTTTGGTGAATATTTTGAGTTATACCATTGTTGAAAGCTTGTGATTTTTGTTGTTTAATGGTAGAAAATAAAAGATATGTGATAGATTAACATGTCTTGTATTGGAATTTTTGATGATTTTGAGTAATTAGGACTAAATTTCAAAAATAATAATTTGAGGGACTAAAATTTGAAATAAATGAAATATATGGACTTGTATGAACACTAGGAACATTCGGCCTAACATGGGTATGTTGAGATTTTGCATATTTTGTGTTTTATGCAATAGGGAGTAAATTGTAAAAAGTGTAAAATGTCAGGGTAAAATGGTAATTATCCCATTTATCTATTTTTGGGTGAATTTGATTGAATATTTGATCAAATAAGTTTAATTTATATTAATTTAGATCAAGAAAAGAGAAAAACAGATTTGGATCAGGGGAAAACTAAAGTTGTCGACCAGCCGTTTTGTTTCTGTTTTTCATCGTCCGAGGTAAGTTTATAAGCAAATAGACGTACTTAATTTTAATTAAATGTGAATTATATATGCTGAATTGAAATATGTAAGTATATATATGTATTAGCCGAATGTGAATAAGTTTGGCAGAAATGTTTATGAATTCGTTTCAACCGAGTTACAACGTCTGAAAGCCTCGTATGAACATTAGGAATAGCTACGATACATATGTCATGACGTAGGATTCTGATATGTGATGTACAAGTAAGACCATGGCATTGATATATGTGTGCGAGTAAGACCACATTTTATATGTTGGCATCGGTATGTGACTCCGATATATGTGTGCGAGTAAGACTCTGCCCGGGACAGTGGCATCAATATGTGATTACATGTAAGACCATGTTTGGGACATTGGCATTGTACGATATGTGTGATTATCCGAGTGTCCATTCCAATTCTGAATGGTTCATCGAGCAACGATAAGTGTGATCGAATATGTAAATTAAGCTAAAATGATCAGGAATGAATTAATTTATTTTCCTACTTGAAATAATGTAAGTAAGTTACTTGATATTTGTTGTAAGTCTTGTATGAAGTAAAGGAAGAATGTATGTGAACATGGTTAATGTATTCAGCTTTGTGAATAAAGGATATGAAAATTATGGAATTGATTCTTAAATATGTGTATATATGATCATGTATATTCGGCCACATAAGTAGTATATGTACATGATGTCATATTATGGTTATTGAGCTTGTGCATATGGGTGTTTGTATATTTGGTTATACAATGACATTTTGATTTTGAAAGTTGATTAATAATTTGTTATTTTAATTATATGAGCATTTGGCCAAGATAGCATTTGTGTATGAAAATGTATTATTTATGAAATTTGTAAGTTTGAGATTAATTGTGGTAATGATAATATAATTTGGTTTAGTTTATTTGAGTTGATTATGTCATTGGGTTGTTTATTTGCTTATGACTTACTAAGCTATGTTAGCTTATTGTATGTGTTTGTGTTTGCCTGTGTTTTATAGATTCTGGAGTCGAGTTACGAGCTCGGGGATCGTCAGCAAAGTTTATCACACTATCGACTCTCTTTGGTATTTTATAAGCTAAATTTTTGAAACTATGGCATGTATAGGCTGGATTATACTTTTGAAATGTTGTATTTTGGTCTATGTATAACTTGAGCCATGTGAAAATGGCTTAACTTCTATGCTTGAGTTCAGTTTTGTTTAATTATGGTGTAAGTCCATTTGGTTATTATGCTATGTGGCATGGATGATTAGAATTTGTGATATGTGTTTGTGTATTGAGGTTGGTTGATGATTTCGAATGTGGTAAGATTGAATTGGTTATAATGTATATTTGGTCTTGGTTTGAGCTTATATTGAGAGTGTATCCAAGATATTTGATGCTTGTGAAGTTTGTTATGTGTTTTGGTCAAATGGTATATAATGGTTGTTAATCGAGCTAAGATATATCATGTATTAGCTAGATAAAAATTTAAGATATATGCATGGGTAAATTCGGTGTTCACTTATGGACTATATTAATGATATGTATGATACTTGATTTGTTGTTATGGTAAGTCAGACATATTGGGACTTAGATTTATATAAGGAGATTGGATTAATGACTAAAGGATATGTGTGATTTGGTTTTTGATCATGATATGTTAGTTTAGCTCTTTTATGTTTTTACATGTATATATATGAGCTTATATTATGGTTGATATGTATATGTGTATGGCTATATAAATTCGGTAGTTAATTGTAAGCTTACGAATATGTACAAATGAATTGTGTTAACCGTATAGATAAGGAAATGAAATGGGTTTTATATATAACCTTCTGTAATGTTGGTTTTTCTTATGAATTTGAGTTATTAATTTGTACAGATACGACATGAATTATTTGAGTGTAATGATACTGATTGATTAAATAGGGTAACTTGTTTGATTCATAGTTATAATTTCGAATACCGTAGTTATTAAATAACTATATGAGTTGATTGTTGGTAATTATGGAGCATGCACAATTTGTTGTTAAAGTGTACATGAGCATTAGCTATAAAATTGTTTTGATACTCAGATAATAAGTGAGTTGGTTGATATATTCTCGGTATATGATATGTATTTAAAATTAATAATTTTAAATTTTAAAACAGATGAGAGTATTCATGTGATTGATTTACGAAGTATAAATTGTTTATTTGTCTGTTTTGAGTTGTGTTTGATTAGTAATGCCTTGTAACCCTAATCTGGCGACAGATATGGGTTAGGGATGTTACACATAAGCTATATCTTTTCCTTCTTGCATCAACACACAACCCAAACCATTCAATGAAACATTGCTATAAATCACAAATTCTTTTCTAAATTTAGGTTACACTAAAACCGGCGCCTCAGTCAATAATGCTTTCAATTTCTCAAAACTTTGCTGACATTTTTCGGACTATTCAAATTTATCATCTTTTTGCAACAACTTGGTTATAGGAGTAGCAATCATCGAAAATCCTTTGATAAAGCGTCAGTAATAACTGGCTAAACCCAAAAAGCTTCTAACTTCAAATATATTCCTTGGAGGTTTCCAATCATCGATTGTCGAAATCTTGCTTGGATCAACCCAAATACCATCACCTGAAATGATATGTCCCAAAAATCTGACTTCTCAGAGGCAAAACTCACTTTTACTGAATTTAGCAAACAATTTCTTATATCTCAAGATCTGCAATACAATTTTTAAATGCCCAACATGCTCGGAGTTGACTTGAGAATAAATTAGAATATCATCGATGAACACAACCACAAACTTATCTAAATACAGTCGGAAGATCCAATTCATCAAATCCATAAATATGGCAAAATCATTAGTTAATCAAAAAGGCATAATAAGAAATTCATAATGCCCATACCTTGTCCTGAAAACGGTTTTCAACACATCCGACTCTTTAACACTCAACTAATAGTTGCCCGATCTCAAATCAATCTTCGAGAATACCGTTGCTCCATTTAACTGATCAAACAAGTCATCAATCCTTGGCAAAGGGTACTTGTTCTTTATAGTCACCTTGTTGAGCTATCGGTAATCGATGCAAAGTCTCTTAGATCCGTCTTTCTTCTTTACAAATAGCACTAGACCATCCTAGGGAGAAAAGCTCGGTCTCACAAAACCCTTATCTATCAACTCTTACAACTCAGCTTTCAATTCTTTCAATTCAATCGGAGCCATCCTATACGGAGCAATCGATATAGGTGAAGTCCCATGTACTAAATCAATAGCAAACTCAACCTCTCTAAGCAAAGGTAACCTAGGCAACTACTGGCACTGATTCAATTTTCAATTCAGACATCTTTGTATTCAACACATAAGCAAGATAAGCTTCATAACCTTTCCTTACGTACCTCTGAGCAGATATAGACGAAATCCCTGTAGGAAATTCACTTGATTCATCGGTTTCAACCCAAAGAACTTCACCATTTTCACATTTCAATTTAATAGTTTTCTATCTACAATTTACTATGGTATCATGTAGTGTCAACCAATCCATACCCAAAATAACATCGAATTCGTTGAATGGCAACAACATTAATTCAGTCGAAAAATAGTGACCTCGAATCATCAAAGGACAATTCTTGCGAACATTATCAACTAGCACATATTTGCCTAAAAGGTTTGACACTTTAATCACAAACTCAGTAAACTCGATAGGTAAATTCTTTCTAGATACCAAATTCATGCAAACATAAGAATGTGTCGATCCAAGATTGATTAATGCAATAACATTAGTATCATAAAGAGAAAATGTATCGGTAATCACATCGGGAGATGACGCATCCTCATGAGCATGTATGGTGTAACAACTTGATTTAAACCCTAGTCGAAATGGTGGTTTCTAGACCACAAGTTTGAGTCAAAAAAAATATTTTAAAATTATTTTATGCATTTATTATGTGTGAAGTAGCATGTGTGAAATTTTCGTGATTTAATTTTGCCGTTTGAGTGTCCGATTAAATAAAAGGACTTAATCGCGTAAAATAAAAATTTGGTGGTTAGTTGTGAAAGGACCGAATAGTGGTTGTTCTTTTAATATGGAGGCTTTATATTGTACATAAACCATTTAAATAATGGGTGGACAGCAATATCCAAGGTTTATAATGGTTTTATATTATATTATTAAGGTTATATACGTAATTCAATTAATAAACATATATTAGTTAAAAGAAAGCCATCATATTCATTTTTCTCACTTTGTTCATCAACTGAATACTAAAGAAAATAAAAATAAATAAAGAATCTTAGGGTTCGGCACTTTGAAAGCTTAATTCAAGGTAAGTTCTAGCTCAATTTTTGATAATTTTTACGTTTTTGAGATCGTTGCTTCAAGTACTACAAAACCCATGCTTAAATTTTTTATTTTGGTGAATATTTTGAGTTATTCCATTGTTGGCAGCTTGTGATTTTTGTTGTTTGATGGTGAAATATGAAAGATATGTTTTAGATTAACATGTTTTGTATTGGAGTTTTTGATGATTTTGAGTAATTAGGACAAATTGCAAAAATAATAATTTGAGGGACTAAAATGTGAAGTAAATGAAATATATGGATTTGTATGAGTATGGGTAAAATTTGGTCCAATATGGGTATATTGAAATTTTGTATATTTTGTGTTTTGTGCAATAGAGACTAAATTGTAAAAAAGGTAAATGTCAGGGGTAAAACGGTAATTTTCCCATTTATGCGTTTTTGGACTAAATTGAATGAAAATATGTTTGAATGAGCTTAATTTGAATATGTTTAAATCAAGAACCAAAGAAATCGAATTTGGATCGGGGGAAAACGAAAGTTGTCGACTAGTTGTCCCATTCCGTTTGACATAGCTTGAGGTAAGTTTATAAGCAAATAGACGTACTTAATTAGAATTATATGTAAATTATACTTGCTAGAATGAAACATGTAATTTTATTTATGCAATAGCCGAATGTGAATAAGATTGATTACTATGTTTCTGAATACGTTTCGACCGAGTTACGACGTCCGAAAACCCCTTATGAACCGTAGGAATAGTTAGGATACATATGTCATGACATAGGATTCCAATTTATGTGTGCGAGTAAGATCATGGCATCGACATGTGACTCCGATATATGTGTGCGAGTAAGACCCTTTCTGGGACAGTGGCATCGATATGTGATTACATGTAAGACCACGTCTGGGATGTTGGCATTGTACGATATATGTGTGATTATCTAAGTGTCCTATCCAATTCTGAATGGTTCATCAGGTAAAGATAGGTTGTGTTTGAATGTGTAAAACGAGCTAAATGGCCAGGTAGGAATTAGCTTGTTATTACTTAAAATAAGGTAAGTGTATTTGGCCTTGAGATTTCTATTGGAATGAGCCTTAAAATTGTGCATGCATGATTATATTTATTCAGTTACAGAGTTAATACATGTATATGAAATTATGTTGTGACTTATGAGTTTGTGTATTTTTGTGTATGTGAACTAGGTTGATAATGATTATTTGGCTTTGGAAATTAAATGGTAATATGTTAACTTGGTGATATGAGCATTCAGTGAAGGTGACTTTTATGAATGAATATTTATATTTATAATGTGAACTTTGTATGTCGGGATTTAAATGTGTTAAGATGATATATTTTGGCCTAGTTTAATTAAGTTGATGATATTATTAAGTTGCTCATTTGTTTATGATTTACTAAGCTATAAAAGTTTACTCTGTGTGTGTGTGTTTCTGTTTTATAGATTTTGGATCAAGTTAGGAGCTCGGGGATCATCAGCAAAGTTCATCACACTATCCACTATTTTGGTACCTTTATAAGCTAAACTCGAATTATATGGGCTGGAATGTGTTTGAAATGTTGGATTTTGGGTTGTATAATTTGAGCCATGCGAAAATGGCTTAATTTCCATGTTGATTTCGGTCATGTTTTAAGTATGGTTTGAGCTCACTTTTTGTTATAATGCTATATGCCATGCATGAATGGTTTATGTGATATATGTTATATGTTTTGGAAATAGTTTGGTAATGGTTGGTGAATTTGGAAGTGGTTGATGTAATGATCATGGTGTATATATATTTTCATAGCATGTTTAATTGAATCGGCTAAGGTTTTGTATAGGTAAAACATATATGAAATTGGTTGTTATGATGATATAGGTGTTAATATGTGAAATGGGTATTAAATGTTATATGGCTAAGTTCGAATTTGGTAAGGGTTTATTATGATGAATTTAGTTTGTCTTGTGAATGGTTTATTAAATCGGCTTAATGTTGGAATGAAATAATTATGTTAAAATATATATATGTATAATCGAATGAGTATTGGTCAATTTGTTTTGGTTTGTAATGGAAATGTAAATGTTTATATTATATTTGAATGATTGATAAAACAAGTATGGTTGATGAAGTTTAATAATGAATGTGTATTAGGTATGTTTTGTTAGTTAATAAATAGTTAAATAGAGACAAATTTTATATTGGTATTCAAAATTGCAAATGCTAAATTTCTAACTTAAGTTGAACAGTGTAATTAGTATGATTTTAATGATTAAATTTGGTAGCCGAAAGTGGTAAGAAAATGATTTGGATATATATATTGAAATTTTGTTATGAAATTAGCATATTGATTGAGATATGTTTAATTTGAATACACTATAGTTGAACATATTATTTAGCTTGTGTATTAAGTGATGCTATCATGTTTAAATTAGGTCTTAACACTTTATGGCATCGGACATAAGTATGTTATGTGAACTGAGTCGAGTATATTTCATTATTAAATATGAGAATGGTAAAATTTTAATGTTGTTAAATACGTATAAGATTTTATCGTTTAATGAAACATATTTGAACTTTTGTGATAGTTGATAATGCCTCATATGCTAATGAACAAAATGGCATGTGATATGTTTTTTATTTTTTATTTTTTTCTTATGTATGTTTAATATTTATTTAGTTGTATGCTTTACATATATATATGGATATGTTTTGTGTTAATATGAATATGTTCAGAACTGTGCCTTTGTTTAGTAATGTCTCGTAACCCCATTTCGGCGACGGACACGGGTTAGGGGTGTTATGTAATGCCCCTAACCCGAATCCGTCACTGGAATAGAGTTACGGAGCATTATCGGAGTTACTGATTTATTTATTAGATATTTTATTTCATCTAACGTTCATATTTGGAATCAATTAAAATCAATCATATTGTCCTTTAAACATACTTATTTTTCTCGACATGTTTTACTTGAATTTATTACTCGTCTCAATATACTTAATTTCCTCGTATCAACGTATCAAAGATAATCACATATTGACATATCATGATAAATATCATTCTCTTGCCATTTCTTCATAAACATAAATCAGGTAATTCATTATATCGATATTTCATACATTTAAAAATAAAATTCTTACAATTTAATCCTTATTTCCACCGTTATTCTCATACAAATTGATAACAACCCATGTATTCTATAAAATATTAGAATTTTTCATAATTTTAACACTTTTCAATTTAAGCATTAAAACATGTTTTTTCCTCGATCTTGAACTAAATTAATGATTTTATTCAATTTTGCAATTTTAAATAATAAAACAATCCATTTCATGCAAATTGGTCATTACTAACTTTTTACAAATTTGCCCATAAGGTTTTACTTTTATTCAATTTAGACCCTGAGCCTAAAACATAAAAATTAGCTATGCTAGCTGAATATCCATACATATTTTCCTCCCCCTCCTCTCCATTCCACGTCCTTAATTTATATAATATGCTTATAAGTAACATTATCTATAATTTCACTATTTATTTATATGTATATTCAAAGCTGTCCATTTGAGTCATAGTCACTAAATTATTTATATCTTGAGCTACAGAACTCCAAATTAAGATCTGTTAATTTTACCTGAAACTAGACTCACCTATCTTGTTACCATAAAAGTTTCAGAATTTTTGTTTTATCCAATTAGTACATTGTATTCATTAAAGTCTCCCCTATTTTGCTATTTGACAGTTCTGATGACTCTTCACTAAAGTTTAATTATCTCATTAAAAGAATTCAAATGATGTTATCATTTGTTTCTTATAAAAACAGACTCATTAAGGAATCTAACCATATAAATTATGTCCCAAAATTATTTTTTTATAATTTTTAATGATTTTTTCTAAGTCAGAACAGGGGATCTCGAAATCATTCTAAACCAGTCTCACAAAAATATAAATATCTCATAATAAATAATTCTTTTACTTTCTCTATTTATTTTATATAGAAATAGACTCAATAATCTTTAATTTCATATCTCACACAACTTCTAATTCAATTTCTACCATTTTTGGTGATTTTTCAAAGTTAGCCTATTGCTGCTGCCCAAAACTACTTTAGTGCAACATATTGATTACCAAGTTTATCACACTCTTATTTCCATTCTCTACCATATTTCCCATTATTTTCTCTCATTTCCCTTCACTAGTTTATCAAGAACATGGATACTTATATAAGAAAACTCTACCTTAACATCATTTTCATGCTTTTGATATTACCTTACATGAGAAACTCTACTTAAAATATATTGAAATATTAAAATTCTTACCTTGTCCCATTGATTTTAATCTATAACTTGATTTTTCTCGCTCCTTCAGCTTCTATTTCTTGAATCCAACATGATATTCCAACTCCCCTTAGTCTCCTTAACATTTTTCTCTTTTGGTAGCTATGAAAATTCTTTTGATTTTTAGGTGAAAAGGGTGAATTTTTGGTAGAATGACTAAATTGTAAAGAAAGGAAAGTTTGCTCATCTCTTTTCTTTCTAACGAGGAATGCATGAAAATGATGGTGTTGTTCCCTATTTTTTTTTCTTTCCATACACACATATATATACTAAATAAAATAATAATAAATATCTTATTAAAATATTAAATAAATAATAATTATCTAATTAAATAACTATAAAATATCACCAACATCATCATTACTTTCTAGATTTCTCTCTCTTCCAATTGACCATTTTGCCCTTTGTGATCTTTTAAAATTCCATTCTTAAGTCATCACTTAATTTGGTAAAATTGGAATTTAGTGCCTCATAATTCTTCTCCTATTCAATTTGGTCCTTATTCATCAATTTTCCTTAGTTTCTACGTCATTCCACCCTTAAAATATTTTCACTATTAGTCCTTTAAATTTTTCATATTTACACTTTAATTCCTCAAATTTTGAGTATTTACTCTTGGACCACAAAACTTTTCTCACATTTACAATTTAGTCCTTTCTTGAATCAATATGTCATAATATACTTCCTAGTGATATAACTCAATTTTCCTCTTCTTGTCACTTTATTTCCTTATTTTACTGTATTAAGGATAATATCTTACTGTAGAAATTTTTGGGGTGTTACATTTCTTTCCCCCTTAGAAGAAATTTTGTTCTCGAAATTTCCTTGTTTTCTTTTGATCATGGACTTCATTATCTCTATAATTCTATAGTTCCATTCTTCATATATTTATCTAATTTATCATTTATATCCATTCTCTATACCTTCATTTCACAATTTATTTTTAATTCAGTATTTTCAAACATGAATCAGTGAGAATCCCTTGCCTTGTGACGAAAATTGTTTACCTTTTTAAAGAGACCAAGTAGACTAAACAGAACACTTAGGATATACAGAACAGATACAGAGGTACATTATTATGTACTATTAAATAGAGAGCACTTGGTGAGTATCAATTTGCTATTATCGAATAATGTGCTAGAGTCTCTTAATGGTATACCACTAATATCTTAGTAGATCAAATCTCATCTACTTGGGCAAATTACATTATGCACGCATATCACTTTTACACTTTTAGCATAATGCTTTTACATACTTTACAATTTAATCATTGTGCCAATAACCTGTATATTTATATCTTCTCTTTCTTTAATACATGTAATATATTTCAAAATTTACAAATAATCTTTATCACTTTCTAATTCCAATTTCACTTTCAATTCATTCACAACTCAATTTAATTTTCATTCAATTAAACAATAACACTACCTCATACTTCTCTTACCATATACATAATTTAAATTTAACATTTAATAATAAATAATTTGAGTTATATTAATACAACCGAATGATGATTATGTCTATACTCAATGGTATTACCATAATTCAAATTATACAAACTATAATAAATAATAGACATCAAACATGTAACAATATAAGTCATATGTGTTAATTTATGCTTTAATTTCATATCTCAACAATAGTCTTTTATCAAATGGCATCATAATATCATCTATATTATCTTTAATCGGACATGTAACAATATATATGAATTATCTTTAATCAAATCATGAACCTTTGGTTCAAGCTTGCAATCTCATATACCATGTAAGACCCTTATACCATGTTTGTCTTAAGGAAATTGATATAGGAATATTACATTTGGTGCCAAACTAATTCTTGGCCAATCACTAATATACTAGAACATAAACGGAAAATTTTAAATAATTTATAATTTAGTCCTTACTACTACTTGAAACATACTTAATTTTTCTTAAGTACATGTCATTCTATTCAAAAATTTTAAACATACCCTCTTATTACCTAGAGCTGTGATGAGATGGAAGCTCGTAATCTCAAATACAACTCTTCAAAATTTTTGTACCTAATCTTACCACTATTTTATTTTCAATAAATCTTTCATGTATTTAAAACTTTAAATTTTCTTAATAGTATGTATCTTAAATAGCTTTTCTTCATTTTAATTTATATGCCTTCTTATTATATCAATATTCATTTCATGCATTTTATCAATAAGCATTTTATAAAATAATTATTTCATATATTTCATTTCTATATCTCAATTCAAAAACTTATTTTATTTCATGTCTAAAACCTTACGACGTCAATCTTTCAATACTTATTTAAAACAACATTTTCAATAAAAATAATTATAATTAATTCATCGGTTTATATTCAATTAACTCATACACTATTTCATTATTTGCAATTCATTTTATTTTCACTTCTTATTTCAATATCTCAATTTCAATTCACATTTGAATTCATAATTTATTTCTTATATATATATTCAGACGATCAATCAAATTAATTTATTTTTTTTGCTTCAGTTATTCACCCTATTAACAAACCCGAACTTTGACGGATACACGGATTCCAACCCAAACACACCTGATAAACCGTAATTTATACATATTTTTATCCAATGCTTAGCACATTTTATGGATGAATTTTCCTTAAAATTGGTGAATTCGATGCTCCTAATGCCTTAATTTCATGTTTTACACTTCGGTGAGCATAGGAGAGTGAAAGGAACGAGAAACGGGCCAAAAATGGAGAAAATGGGACAACGTACGAAATCAACACAGCCTGGACCTCCTCACACGGGCAGACCACACGGCCGTGTCAATTTGGAAGAATTGAAGCACGACTCACACGGGTGGACCACACGGCCGTGCCTATTTAACAGGCTTGACCATGGCCTGAAGTAATCGCACATGGGCGTGTCCCTTCCGAGACCATGTAACACCCCAAACCCGGCCCAGACGTTACGACTGAATCCGGTTTGTCACATTGAAGCATTACTAGAAAAGTCATGTTTTGTCTAAAGTCTGTGTTAGTGTTTAAAGAATATCTTCGTTATAGATTAAAGTGAATGGAAGCTGTGCACCAGGTAGGATGCTAAAAAAGAGGAGGTGAGTTAATTAGACTGCTTAAGTACCCAGCTCTCCACGGATCCAATCCTAGACATGCACACAACCATTGCCACACTTTAACTGAATGATTGTTCATGGAAAACCAATTCGTTTAAAACCATTTGAAAAAGGTTATTAATTTTGAAAACGTTTTTGTTGCGGAAGCTTGGCTTTGTTATCGCGATATTTTGATATCAAGTAACCTTTTTAAAACGCACCCTAGAGCTATTCAATTTCAAACAATTAAAACAATATGATATCTAAGCTAACAAAACATACTAAAAACAATTAAGAATAATTAAAGTGACCTTATTACAAATTAAAACCCGAAAACATAAAGGAAATAATCTAGAGTAAAAGTGAAGGCATAAACACTTATTTTAAACAGTCCACATGGCCACTCTGAATCCTTCCAGCTCCAAGTCCACCAATCTAAGGCTCACCTGCAAAGATAGGAAAAAGGGGGTGAGTTTGGAAAACTCAGTGTGTAAAGTATCCCAACAAGAGCCCAAATCAGTTCAAGCTTCATGGGCCTAAGCCCTATTCAGAAATCAGAGTTAACTGGGCCTTAGCCCATATCAATATTAATCTGGGCCATAGCCTTTTACAATATCAAAGTATACTGGGCCTAGCCCATGTCAGTATCAATCTGGGCCGTAGCCCTAGTACAAGTCGAGATATATTGGGCCTTGCCCATATTAACACAGTTGGGCTATTTTAATATAGTTGGCCCATAACAAAACAGTCTCATACGATTAACACATGATAACCCCCTCCAACCCTGCACTTACCTCCGTCCATCCCTACACTTCCTGTGGGGAATAAATCACCCACGCCATCCCTACACTTACAATGTTAGCACTGGTTGCGGCACTAACTATAATCCGCAGCGAAGCTGCTTATATTAGAATATGTGGCACAGCCACCAGAACGGGTTCTTCCTCCATAACAAAACCCAACCCTGTGCAGTATGACATGTATGCAGAAGATATATAATTAACAAGGCATGCTTCAGAAAGACAATCAGATTATAGCGTAAGAACAGTTATTTACTCTCGAGGGGCGTAATCGTAAACTTACCCTTTAGGGGTATTACGGTAATTTTACCTTATAGAGGTATTTCAGTGATTTTATTAGTCCTTTTTAGGGTTTCATGCTCATTACAGTTATTAACGTATTAACAGAAACACTTACCGAGCATTTTTACCGAATTGGGCTCGTTAGCCCATTACCCAATTTCGACCCATCGAAGCCCAAATTCACCGAGGTGCACGAAATTGTGCACTTTGCAATCTTATCGTTGAAGTTACCAAAATTATCTACACAAACAATCCCACGAGTGCTCGCACGCTCGCAAGTTCTCGAAATACCGGCTTTTAGATATTTCAGCTTTTCGGCTTTTGCCAATCTAGTCTACTAGTGGGTGTCGTTTACACACCTAATCTGTAATGATACGTTGGCGAGATCCACACACGAGTTGCCTACAATCGAGTTACTAAAACGTCAGTCTACATATCCAAAAACAAACTACGTACTAGTCCCTTTACCATATTCGGCCAACATTGCCTTAGGACCTAAAGTTCTTACCTTTCTGCCGAAATATGGACTAGATCTAGATGTCCAACCGAGTTAACCTTCAAGCCCTTCACTGTATGCCCCCTTGTCCATGCTAGCGTATACAAAACCAAAAGAAAGAGGAAAAACTGCCCTTAGTCCCAACGTTAGCCTCCCTTAAAGGGGTTTTAGCTTTTACCTTAACTCACGAGTAACTAGCAAAAGATGTTCTAACACTTACCAATCATTGTTCTGCCCAAAAGAGTGTTCCTATCTATGATATTAATGTGACAACCCGAATTAGGGCCTAATCGGAATAGTGGTTTCGTGACCACAAATCTGAGATAGAAATAATTGTTTTATGATTATTTTGGGGTTTATGATATGATTGCATGATTGTGTGAAAATTTCGTGATGAAATTCTATGCCTAAAGTGCTTAAATTGAAAGTAAGGACTAAATCGAATAAGTTGCAAAATTGGCATCCCAGAAGTTTTTAGTATGAAATTGTTTTGGAATATTAATTAGGAGGTCTTAAATAGCAATTTGACCAATTTTAAGTTCATGGACAAAATTAGGACATGGAAGGAATTTTGAAAGTTTAGTAAGGAGGGCATTTTGGTCATTTGGATATTAAATGAAATAAAATGGGAAAAATAACACAAAATTGGTCATCATCCTCCTTAGTTGCTGCCGAATTCTCCTCTCTCCATAGCTAGGGTTTCTTCAACTTTCAAGCTCCATAGTAAGTGATTCCAAGCCCGTTTTTAATGTTCTTTCGTTTTGAAATCCCTAAGCTCGATTAAGCTTATGCTAGTAATAATTTAACCTAGGGTTCACATTTGGAAAAATACCCATAGGTGAAATTTGTGTATTTTGATGTTTTATGATAGAATATGAGGTTTTAAATTATGTTAAATAACTTGTGCTACTCGGTTTTAAGTGAAAACGAGTAAAAGCAAGCATAATCGGTAAAAATACCTATTGTTCATAACTATATGATAGAGTGAGAATTTGATGTTGTTGTAGAAGAGAAAATGTTCAGCATATCATAAAATATAAGAATAAGGGCTGAAATTAAATTCCGAGCCTAGGGGCAAAATTGTAATTTTGAAAAGTTAGGGGCAAAATGTAATTTTTCCATGATGTGATTTTGGATTAAAATAAATAGTATGAGTATTAAATGAGCTAAATGTGTTATTATAGATCAAGAAAGACGCGAATTGATCTCGAGCAGGGAAGGAAAAAGTTTTGGACTAAATTGCAAAATTTCCACATTTTGCACCAAGGTAAGTTTGTATGTAAATATTACAATAATTTCATGTACATTTTATATTTCAGCCTATTATATAAATATACTAGCTGATGTTAAAATATAAATCGACTATTGGAAGAATGGAAATAAATATAGAGAGATCCGGTTGAACATTCTGGAGATCGAATGAAATAGAGGGCGTAGCTAGGTCACATGTATGATGCTGAGTGCACATCATGTGTACAAGAAAGCTACGAGACACCTGTAGTAGCTAGGTCACATGTGTGATACGAGATGTATCCCATGTAGACAAGAGAGCTACGTGAAAGATAAATGTAGCTAGGTCGCATGCGTGATTCCAAGTGAAGGACACCATGTAGACAAGAGAGCTACGTGAAAGATAAATGTAGCTGGGTCGCATGCGTGATTCCAAGTGACGGACACCATGTAGACAAGAGAGCTACGAGACAAATCGGCTAGGTCGCATGAGTGGTACTAAGTGTTCACCATGTGTACAAGAGAGCCGAACTAAACGAAGTATGATGGTGGGGTGTCTTCAAACCATTAAATATCGAGGATTGATCCGAATTGTTCAACGGGATGGTTTTGTGGTGATATTGTGGTTTGGACCTACACTTATGGTGAATGAAATGTGGTGAAAATGATTTGTGGTATATACATATATAAGATAAAATGAGGTTAGCATAAAGAATGTGTGAAAGAGTGAAATTAGCATTAAAACTGTTTTTAGATGGTAGCAGTGACGTGATTTTGAAAAATCACCAAAAATAGGAGGAATATAATTAGAGGTTTAATAAGATGTGAAATTAAAGCTTAATGAGTCTACTTTCATATAAAAGAAACAGAGCAAGCAAAGGAGTTCTATATTTTGAGATATTTACAATTGTATGTGACTTGCTCAGGATGAATACGTGATCCCCTGTTCCAACTTTGAAAAATCATTAAAAATTGTACAAGGAAAATTAAGAAATATAGTTTACATGCCTAAATTCCTTATTGAGACTAGTTTTAAATGAAACAGACCTCAGGGTTGTTTGAATTGTGTACTGAGAGATATTCAATTCGTAGTGAACAGAGGTCAGATCAGTCGAGCTGTGTAACGGGGAAACTTTAACTAATAAACTGTACTAATCGGCTGAACCAAAATTATAGAAAAAATTAGCAAAAATCTTTATGAGTCTAGATTCAGGAAATTTTACGGATTTGAATTTCGAGTTTTGTAACCCGAGTTATGATTTATTTAGTGAATATGATGCAGTAGAGACAGCTAAATCAAAGTGGAATGAATAGTGAAGTTAAAGTAGATAAACTTGAATTGTTGTGTAAACATGTTAGATTATTTAATTAGTATTTACATACTTACTTACTAAGCTATAAGCTTACCTTGTTTCTCTCTTTTGTCTTATAGTGTTCATCGGCTTGCTCAGGAGTTAAGGATCGTGAAGATCTACCGCACTATCATACTTTAGGGTATTTGAACTAAACGTTTTGAATTATGGCATGTATAGTAGGCTTAATTATTTTGTTACGTGTCATATTTGTCTAGGTTTAAAATATTAGTTACTGATGCTCGACCAGCTAATTTGTACAAGCCATTAAAGTTGGCTAATATTGTTCAAGACATATATTATATGATGCACTATCAAATTGGATGACATATTTATATTTCGGTTATGGTTAATGGTATGTGTTATGTTCTGGTAATACCTTGTATCCTGTTCCGGCGACGGTAACGGGCAAGGGGTGTTACATTTAGTGGTATCAGAGCTATGGTTTAGTCGGTTCTCGGACTAATAAAGTGTGTGTAAAGGTCTAGCTATACATGCCATAAAAATATTGTGATAGTGTGGTGACTCCTGATTATTCTAAACTGTGTCTTGTTTTAATATAGTAATGGATCCTGAAGGAACTGCGGCTGATGATGCTGCTAGTAATGTGCCGGCTCCCGCACAAGGGACCGCGCCTGTGGAAAGTAGACCTGAGACATTGAGACAAGGAGATGAGGCTCGGGATGCCTTTCTCCAAATGATGAACAATTGGTATCTTGAATTTATTCGAGCAAATCCAAATGCTCAACCTCCTCCACCCCTCCTATACCTCGGGCGATTCTGTAGGCTGCTCAAGGTATAGATTTGGTAAGAATGAACAAGCCTCCGGTTGACAAGATTCGAAAACAAGGGGCAAGAGTTTAGAGCAAAGGTCGATGATGATCCCGAGAAAGCGGAATTACGGCTTGAAAATTCTACTCGTGTATTTGATGAGCTCTCATGTACACCGAGGAATGCTTAAAGTGTCTTGTATCACTTTTGAGAGATTGACTTACCACCGGTGGAAGACTTTGGTTGCAAGTGGTGCCAAAAGAAAAAGTTACTTGGGATTTCTTCCGGAAGAATTTAGAAAGAAATACATAAGTCAGCGATTTATTGATCAAAAGCGGAAGGAGTTCCTTGAATTGAAGCGGGGAAAATGTCATAGCAGTATGAACGCGAATTTGTAAGACTCAACAAGTATGCCTGAGAATGTGTGTCCACCGAGGCCATTATGTGTAGAAGATTTGAAGATGGGCTGAATGAGGACATTAAAGTGCTTGTAGGAATTTTGGAGTTGAAAGAATTTGTAGTATTGGTTGATCGAGCTCTTAAAGTCAAGAATTGAACAAAGAAAGAAGAAAAGTCGCTATTGAGGCCGAGATGTCGAAAAAGACAGATAAGCAAGTGTGGGTAATGTGCGACCTAGAAAGCCCGAGTGTCAACAATGTGGCGAGCAACATTATGGTGAGTGTTGGGGACCGAGCGAGCTTGTTTCAAAAAGGTTCTCGTGAGCATTTTATTAGAGATTGTCCGAGAAAATTAAAGAAGAAAAATTTGAGTGCTAGATGAATACCACCGCTAGTAGAGGTAGACCACCGAGAAATCTTGGAGGTGGGACTAGTAGTAAAGCGTGTTGAAAGATTTAACAGCAAGATCGAAGCTAGAGCACCTACTAGAGCTTATGCTATACGTGCTCGAGAAGATGCATCATCTCCGATGTTATTCTTGGTACATTTTTCTCTATGATACTATTGTTATTGCATTGATTGATCCGGTCCACTCATTCCTATATTTGCATGAATTTAGTATCCAATAAAAAGTTGCTGTTGAATTTATTGAGTTTACGATTAAAGTGTCGAACCCTTAGGCCAATATGTGCTAGTTGACAAGGTTTGCAAGAATTGCCCATTAATGATTCAAGGTCACTTTTTTCCTACCAACTTGATCTTTGTTACCATTTGGTGAGTTTGACGTTATCTTGGGAATGGACCGGTTAACATTGTATGATGCTAAGGTAGATTGTAAACAAAAGACACTAGAGTTGAAATGTGAAAATGGAGAAATTCGTGGGTTGAAACAGATGAATCAAATAAATTGCCTATGGTGATTTCGCATATGTCTGCAAAATACATGAGAAAAGGGTGTGAAGCTTATCCGGCTTATGTAATGAATATTGAGTTGCCTCAACTGAAATTTGAATCGATCTCGATAGTCTGTGAGTTTCGGATGTATTTCCGAGGAATTGCACAGGTTGCCTCCGAACAGAGAGATAGATTTTGCCATTGATTTGTTGCCGGCATTGCACCGATCTCGATTGCTCCATATAGAATGGCTCATTGAATTAAAAGAATTGAATGCTCGATTCAGAGGAGTTAACGGACAAGGGATTTGTGAGACCGAGTTTCTCTCCTGGGGTGCTCTGTATTTTTGTAAAGAAGAAGGATGGTTCAATGAGACTTTGCATTGATTACCGTCGACAATAAGGTGACTATAAAGAACAAGTACCGTTGTCGAGGATCGATGATTTATTCAATCAGTTAAAGGGGGCCACAGTGTTTTCAAAGATTGATTTGAGGTCTGGTTACTACCAGCTGAGAGTTAAGGAGTCAGATGTGCCGAAAACTGCCTTTAGGACAAGGTATGGACATTATGAGTTTCTTGTGATGCCTTTCACAACAAATGCTCCACTATATTTATGGACTTAATGAATCGGATCTTCCGGCCATATTTGGATAAGTTTGTAGTAGTGTTTATAGATGACATTTTAATTTATTCTCGAGATGAGTCTGAACATGCCGAACACTTGAGAACTATATTGCAAATCTTGAGAGAAAAGAAACTGTTTGCCAAGTTTAGTAAAAGTGAGTTCTGGCTTCGTGAAGTCGGATTTTTAGGGCATATAGTCTCAGGTGATGGTATTCGGGTGGATCCAAGCAAGATTTCTGCGATCGTTGATTGGAAACCGCCCAAGAATGTATCCGAGGTTAGAAGCTTTTTAGGCTTAGCCGGGTATTATAGACGTTTTGTTGAAGGATTTTCGATGATTCCTCTCCTATGACTAAGTTGTTGCAAAAGAATGTTAAGTTTGAATGGACTGATAAATGTCAACAAAGTTTTGAAAAATTGAAAGCACGATTGATGAAGCACCAATTTTAGTACAAATTTGAGTCGGAAAGGAGTTCGTAATTTATAGTGATGCATCATTGATGGGCCTTGGATGTGTGTTGATGCAAGAGGGTAAAGTGGTAGCTTATGCTTGAGACGCTTAAAAGCGCATGAGAAGAACTATCCTACACATGATTTGGAACGGCATTTGTTGTTTTGCCTTGAAGATTTGGCGACATTATTTGTACGGTGAAAATGCGAATTTTTACCGATCACAAAAGTTTGAAGTACTTGATGAATCAAAAGGATCTGAATCTGCGACAATGAAGATGGCTTGAATTATTAAAGGATTATGATCTAGTGATTGATTATCATCCGGAAAAGCAAATGTAAGTTCTTGGCGCCTTGAGCGAAAATTTCTTTTTACTTTGAGAGCCATGAACACGGGGTTAGCATCGTCGATGATGGGTCAATCTTAGCGAAATGAGAGTTAAACCGTTATTTCTCCGGTTAATTTGTGATGCTCAAAAGAATGATAATGAGTTGCGGATCAAGAGAACTCAATGCGAATCGAGTTACGACTTCAGATTTTCGAGTTGGACCGGATGATTGTTTGATGTTTCGAGACAGGATATGTGTGCGAAAAAGCGATAAATTGATTCGAAAATATTACATGAGGCGCACAATGGCTGTTTATCGGTTCATCTGGTAGCACAAAAATGTATAATGATTTAAAGAAGTTGTATTGGTGGCCAGGATTACTTCAACCGGTAATGGTGCCTGAGTGGAAATGGGACAAGATTACCATGGATTTTGTAACCGGTTTGCCTTTAACTCCTAAAAAGAAGGATGCTGTTTGGGTAGTGGTTGATAGATTAACAAAGTCAGCCCATTTTATACCAGTACGTACCGATTACTCACTTGATAAATTAGCCGAATTATATATTGCTGAAATTGTGAAGTTGCACGGAGTACCTATGTCTATAATATCAGATAGAGATCCAAGATTTACCTCGAGATTTTGGAAAAAGTTACAAGAAGCTTTGGGTACAAAATTGAACTTTAGTACCGCATTTCATCCACAAACAGATGGGCAAACAGAAAGAGTAATCCAGGTACTCGAAGATATGCTTAGATGCTGTGTTTTAGAATTTGGAGGTAGTTGGGAGAAATATCTATCTTTGATTGAGTTTGCCTACAATAACAGTTATCAATCAAGTATACAAATGGCACCGTACGAAGCCTTGTATGGTCGTAAGTGTCGGACTCCTTTATATTGGACCGAGCTTAGTGAGAAGCAGATTCATGGAGTTGATCTAGTTAAAGAAACCAAGAGAAAATAAAAGTAATTCGGGATTGCTTAAAAGTCGCTTCAGATCGACAAAAGTCATATGCTGATTTAAAAGAAAAGAGATTGAATTTCGGTGGGTGATAAAGTGTTCTTGAAGGTGTCACCATGGAAAAGATTCGAGATTTAGTCGGAAAGGCAAGTTGAGTCCGCGTTTTATTGGGCGTCTGAGATTCTTGAGAGAATTGGACCAATGGCATATCGGTTGGCCTTACCGGCAGAGTTAGAAAAAAATTCATAACGTGTTTCATGTATCAATGTTGCGACGTTATCGTTCTGATCCTTCACAAGTGATTTCTCCAACAGAAATTGAGATTCGATCGGATATGACCTATGAGGAGGAACCAATAAAGATTTTGGCTCGAGAGGTTAAACAGTTAAGAAATAAAAGTATAGCTTTAGTGAAAGTATTGTGGCACAGACATGGGATAGAAGAGGCTACGTGGGAACCTGAGGAAGCTATGAGGAAACAGTACCCAAACCTCTTTACCGGTAAGATTTTCGGGACGAAAATCTCAAAAGGGGAGAATTGTGACAACCCGAATTAGGGCCTAATCGGAATAGTGGTTTCGTGACCACAAATCCGAGATAGAAATAATTGTTTTATAATTATTTTGGGGTTTATGATATGATTGCATGATTGTGTGAAAATTTCGTGATGAAATTCTATGCCTAAAGTGCTTAAATTGAAAGTAGGAACTAAATCGAATAAGTTGCAAAATTGGCATCCCAGAAGTTTTTAGTATGAAATTGTTTTGGAATATTAATTAGGAGGTCTTAAATAGCAATTTGACCAATTTTAAGTTCATGGACAAAATTAGGACATGGAAGGAATTTTGAAAGTTTAGTAAGGAGGGCATTTTGGTCATTTGGATATTAAATGAAATAAAATGGGAAAAATAACACAAAATTGGTCATCATCCTCCTTAGTTGCTGCGAATTCTCCCTCTCTCCATAGCTAGGGTTTCTTCAACTTTCAAGCTCCATAGTAAGTGATTCCAAGCCCGCTTTTAATGTTCTTTACGTTTTGGAATCCGGAAGCTCGATTAAGCTTATGCTAGTAATAATTTAACCTAGGGTTCACATTTGGAAAAATACCCATAGGTGAAATTTGTGTATTTTGATGTTTTATGATAGAATATGAGGTTTTAAATTATGTTAAATAACTTGTGCTACTCGGTTTTAAGTGAAAACGAGTAAAAGCAGCATAATCGGTAAAAATACCTATTGTTCATAACTATATGATAGAGTGAGAATTTGATGTTGTTGTAGAAGAGAAAATGTTCAGCATATCATAAAATATAAGAATAAGGGCTGAAATTAAATTCCGAGCCTAGGGGCAAAATTGTAATTTTGAAAAGTTAGGGGCAAAATGTAATTTTTCCATGATGTGATTTTTGGATTAAAATAAATAGTATGAGTATTAAATGAGCTAAATGTGTTATTATAGATCAAGAAAGACGCGAATTGATCTCGAGCAGGGAAGGAAAAAGTTTTGGACTAAATTGCAAAATTTCCACATTTTGCACCAAGGTAAGTTTGTATGTAAATATTACAATAATTTCATGTACATTTTTATATTTCAGCCTATTATATAAATATACTAGCTGATGTTAAAATATAAATCGACTATTGGAAGAATGGAAATAAATATAGAGAGATCCGGTTGAACATTCGGAGAGATCGAATGAAATAGAGGGCGTAGCTAGGTCACATGTATGATGCTGAGTGCACATCATGTGTACAAGAAAGCTACGAGACACCTGTAGTAGCTAGGTCACATGTGTGATACGAGATGTATCCCATGTAGACAAGAGAGCTACGTGAAAGATAAATGTAGCTAGGTCGCATGCGTGATTCCAAGTGAAGGACACCATGTAGACAAGAGAGCTACGTGAAAGATAAATGTAGCTGGGTGCATGCGTGATTCCAAGTGACGGACACCATGTAGACAAGAGAGCTACGAGACAAATCGGCTAGGTCGCATGAGTGGTACTAAGTGTTCACCATGTGTACAAGAGAGCCGAACTAAGCGAAGTATGATGGTGGGGTGTGTGTCTTGAAACCATTAAATATCGAGGATTGATCCGAATTGTTCAACGGGATGGTTTTGTGGTGATATTGTGGTTTGGACCTACACTTATGGTGAATGAAATGTGGTGAAAATGATTTGTGGTATATACATATATAAGATAAAATGAGGTTAGCATAAAGAATGTGTGAAAGAGTGAAATTAGCATTAAAACTGTTTTTAGATGGTAGCAGTGACGTGATTTTGAAAAATCACCAAAAATAGGAGGAATATAATTAGAGGTTTAATGAGATGTGAAATTAAAGCTTAATGAGTCTACTTTCATATAAAAGAAACAGAGCAAGCAAAGGAGTTCTATATTTTGAGATATTTACAATTGTATGTGACTTGCTCAGGATGAATACGTGATCCCCTGTTCCAACTTTGAAAAATCATTAAAAATTGTACAAGGAAAATTAAGAAATATAGTTTACATGCCTAAATTCCTTATTGAGACTAGTTTTAAATGAAATAGACCTCAGGGTTGTTTGAATTGTGTACTGAGAGATATTCAATTCGTAGTGAACAGAGGTCAGATCAGTCGAGCTGTGTAACGGGGAAACTTTAACTAATAAACTGTACTAATCGGCTGAACCAAAATTATAGAAAAAATTAGCAAAAATCTTTATGAGTCTAGATTCAGGAAATTTTACGGATTTGAATTTCGAGTTTTGTAACCCGAGTTATGATTTATTTAGTGAATATGATGCAGTAGAGACAGCTAAATCAAAGTGGAATGAATAGTGAAGTTAAAGTAGATAAACTTGAATTGTTGTGTAAACATGTTAGATTATTTAATTAGTATTTACATACTTACTTACTAAGCTATAAGCTTACCTTGTTTCTCTCTTTTGTCTTATAGTGTTCATCGGCTTGCTCAGGAGTTAAGGATCGTGAAGATCTACCCGCACTATCATACTTTAGGGTATTTGAACTAAACGTTTTGAATTATGGCATGTATAGTAGGCTTAATTATTTTGTTACGTGTCATATTTGTCTAGGTTTAAAATATTAGTTACAGTACTCGACCAGCTAATTTGTACAAGCCATTAAAGTTGGCTAATATTGTTCAAGACATATATTATATGATGCACTATCAAATTGGATGACATATTTATATTTCGGTTATGGTTAATGGTATGTGTTATGTTCTGGTAATACCTTGTATCCTGTTCCGGCGACGGTAACGGGTAAGGGGTGTTACAATTAATCCCGATCTACCGTAGTTAGAAGAAATAGGTTCAAGTAGCCAAAGATTCGGCTTCCTACACCACAGGTATGAATGTTTTGGCTTTTTTAAAAAAAAAAGGGAAAGGGGTTCGGTTATAGCAAGATTCAGCCTCCTAGATGTGAGGGAAACAAATGAAGAGAAGAAGAGAAGGAAAAGGGATGGTAGATTTGGCCACTTGAGGAACAATGGAGAAAAGAAAATGACACAATAAGCAAAAGAGGGGAGAGTATAGGTTTGGCTATGAGAGAAAAAAGAAAAAGAAAAGATGAATGAAAGAGAGGGGAGAAGGGAAATAATATTTGGTTATGGCAAGGGAAAAAAATGGCACATAGACCTAGCTGAATTTGCCTATACTAAAGACCCTTGGCTAGCCAACTCTTGCTCCTCAAGAGTCCAACATTCGGCTACCACCAAGCTCCTTTATCAGCTCATAAATTTCAGCCACCACCAATTTAAATCCCATCCAAATTCCTTGCACCATCAGTAGCAGTCCACCGCTTGACCGACTCAAGCCGCTGCTAGGAGAGTTTCGGTCAAACTCTAACTCTTCCCCACGTGAGCAGCAAAATTGGTCCTTCACACGCACAGCAGCTCGAACTCCAGACCTCATCCTGTCGCTATGCTCCACATCCTACTGCTAGCCACTGCACCAAGCTTTTCTTTACACCATAATAGGGTCACAATTAATCTTAATCTATTCCTGCTGAAGCCTCGGTTACTTGTGAAATAAAAAGGAAATTTTTCCTACTATACATCTTGAACCTGTGACCTTCAAAACACACATATACGCTACTTGCCACTGCATCGAAGTTCCTTTCATGACATAATCTTCTCACAATTAATCTATAACCCTTATCTACTTCAGCTCTGGCCCGCTTTAAAAATAAAACAGAATTCGCCCGCGCAAGGAGTTAAACCTATGCCCTCTCCGCGTGCCCAGCATGCTACTGCCACTACGCCACAGGCGCTCCTTGTGTTGGATTATGTTCGCAACTCCTCTTAACCCCTATTTTAACCGCAACCTGACTACTACAAAAAAACAACCCTTTTGCGCGCGCCGTGCCTTGAACCTAGGCACCTCCCACGCCCTCCTAGCGTGCTTAGCCACTGGGCCAGGTGCTTGTTTGTTCTAAAAATCAGTCCAAATTATTAATAAAGCCTACTGCCCAGATTCCCTTAAGAGGCAAAATTTAAGAATTTTGCTAAAGCTATGGGCCGAGCCCTGGACTTTTTCCCACACCATAAACCCTTCGTAATTTATTTAATTACTAAACTAAACACATGAAATAATAATAATAATAACATCCAAATTATTCGGGCCGTCTTCCACCTGAACCCAAAATCAAGGCCCAATACTTCTAGGCCCAAAAATCGAGGCGTTACAGCCCAAGTTGAGTCCAATTCGGAAAAGGCCAATTTTGAGGGTTCTTAGGCATTCTAAAGCCTATAAATACACCAGAGAGGAGGAAGAAAAAGGACACAATGAGGAGGAGGCAGGGAACTGCTCAAGAAAAGCTGATTGATCCGTCTCAGAAGTCAGATTCATCATAAAGACTGAAGATCTCCCCTCAATTTCCCTTCAGGAGTTTTGGGTTTTTCTTTATGTTTTGTATTCATTATTCTTCTAAGATGTTTACCTTTTTAGTTATGAACTAAAACTCCTAAATACCTAAGGGGAATGAAACCTAAGACAGATCTTATTATTATTATCTAAATTGTATGATAAATATTTGACTTGTTCTTAATTATGTGTTCTTAATTATTGTTTTGATATTCCAGGATACTGATTTAAGTTACGCTCTTATTTAAAGGAGGAATAGACCCTGTCTAAGAGTATGTTTGTCATAATTAAGCAGAGTTGGTTGCATGCCTAGAGATAGGGTGACAAGATTTTGTCAGATTAGGGTGAAACCTAATAAGGGGACCCATAGATCGAGTTAATGCAACCCTAGGGAGTTAATTAGAAAGATATTTCAATTATTCAACCTAGGGTTAGACGCTGTTACTCTCAAGAGGGATAATAATATAACTTAGGGATTTCTACGGATCAAGTCAAATGAATAAATCGTCCGATTCAGAGTCAAATAACAAGTGAAGTCTAGGTGGATTTTTCCTTAGGTATTGTCTTAATTCAATCGTTTTTCCAAAGTAATTCCCCAATTCTATTTTCTGTATATTCTTAGTTTAGTTAATTAGTTAGTTAAAACAATCTGGGTTTGACAATCTGGTCTTACTAAAGCTATACTACTGTTCGATAGGTACACTTGCCTTCATCGTGATAATAGTTAGTTTCAAGAACGATTCATTATAAAAATTTATAAAACTTATCATACAAAATCACGATCAAGTTTTTGGCGCTGTTGCCGGGGAGCTAAGATATTAGGAACACTTGATTTTTATTACTTTAGCCATTTTACTTTTCTTGCAATTTAAATTTTTATTTTCTTTTCTAATTCTTCATTTATTTTCTTCTGATAGTTTTTTTTTTTTTTAAGTTTATGACTAGAAGAAACCCGTCAGGACCATTACTTTTTGACAGTAGATCGATCGTACAGTTCGCAGAAACCAAAGAGATATAAGGCGAAGCTTAAGATACACAGAGAATAAGAAAAAGGACAATATTCAAACCCCAACCGAGGAGATGGCTAAAAACCAAGAAAATCCGCTACCTCCTGCTATTGCTGTTAATCGGAATCCTGCTCCACGCACTATGTATGATTATGCTAAACCTAATTTAATAAGAAATGAGTCAAGTATAGTTAGACCTGCTATTGCTAACAATAATTTTAAACTGAAACCTAACACAATTCAAATGATACAACAGTTTGTTCAGTTTGATGGTTTGCAGGACGAGGATCCCAACGCTCACTTGGCAAATTTCCTAGAATTTTGTGATACCTTTAAAATTAATGGCGTTTCTGATGACACCATTTGCCTTCGGTTGTTTCCCTTTTTATTGAGGAACAAAGCTAAACAGTGGTTGAACTCGTTACCACGAGGGTCAATCACTACTTCGGAACAAATGACTGAAAATTTTTTAATAAAATATTTTCCATCGGCTAAAACAACCAAATTACGTAATGTATCTCTTCTTTTGTGCGGATGGATTTAGAAACACTCTACGATGCATGGAAGAAACATAAGGACCTTTTGATAAGGTGCCCTCACCATGGGTTACCGCTTTGGCTACAGGTTCAAACGTTCCATAATGGCCTGAATCCTTCGACTCGGCAGATGATTGATGCAGTCACTAGAGGAACTATCAATAATAAAACACCTGAGGCAGCTTACAAATTTATTGAGGAGATGTCACTGAATAACTATCAGTGGCAAGTTATGAGAAAAAAGTCGATGAAAGCAGCCGGTGTTTTCAACCTCGACGCAGTTACTATGTTGTCTAACTAAGTAGAACTCTTAAATAAAAGCATTGACGGTTTGTGTGGTTCTACTCAGATACATCCAGTGATAAGGTGTGATTCGAATGGAGGAGGAGCGTGCACAGAATATCAACCCTTCAACCCTAGCATCGAGGACGAACAAGTCTAATATATGGGTAACAATAACTCTAGATCCCAAAATAACCCATATAGTAACACTTATAATGCAGGTTGGAGGAACCATCCTAATTTCTTGTTGGACGGACAAGGAAATCAAAGGCCACAACTTCCTCTGGGTTTTCAACAACCATCTTACCAGCAAGAAAAGAAGCCGAACCTTGAGGAGATTCTAACCAAATTCATCTCAGTGTCAGAAACCCATTTTCAAAATACCGAGACAGCACTTAAGAATCAACAAGCATCGATCCAAGGGCTCAAAACTCAGATTGGATAGCTTGCCAAGTTGATTTCTGAACGACAACAAGGTAGCTTGCCAAGCACCACAGAATCTAACCTAATGGAGCAACTCAACGCAATTACTAGTCAGGATGAGGAAGGGTTAGTCACATTTGAACCAGAACCAAGTCAAGAAATTGAGATAAGCAAAGGCAAAGGTGAGGTAGACCACAATGAGCAGAAATTGGTAAGTACAGAATACAAACCTCATGTGCCATACCCTAATGCGATAAGGAAAGACCACTCAGATGAACAATTTGGTAAATTCCTTAAACTCTTAAAAAAATTACATATTAACTTACCGTTTATTGAAGCACTTTCGTAGATGCCAAATGCAATCAAATTTTTAAAGGAGCTCCTAGAAAATAAAAGAAAGTTAGATGAAAGGTCGCATGTGGAGCTGAACGCGGTTTGCTCAGCCATTCTTCAGAATAAGTTACCTAAAAATTTGAAAGACCCAGGGAGTTTTACAATTCCTTGCTCAATTGGTAGTTTAAATGTTAATAATGCATTAGCTGATTTAGGGGCTAGTATTAACGTCATGCCTTACAAAATGTTTAAACAACTAGGTCTTGGGAAACCGAAATAGACTAGGATAAGCATTCAATTAGAAGATAAAACTATAAGATTTCCGAGGGGTATTATTAAAGATGTGCTAGTTAAAATCGATAAATTTATATTTCCCGTTGACTTCATTGTTCTAGACATAGAGGAGGATAGCAACACCCCTTTGATTTTAGGAAGACCCTTTTTAACAATTGCTAAAATGATTATTGATGTTGGCACAGGTGAGCTCACACTTCGTGTGGGAGATAAAAAATCACCCTTCAAGCTCGCAATTCTGGTAACACATCGGAAATTGAAGGTGATCGTCTAAACCATTCTACTAAAACAGGCAATATGGTGCAACCTACTTTGCAGGAAATGAGTCTGAAGGAAGTACATGAGCCACTCTCAAGCAATAGTAGAGGACCTATTCATGAAAAACGACGGCTACACATCGGGGAGTTAGATAAATGGTGGAATATAAACCGAGAACACACGATAAACCAAAACTACGCCAGAACAAGCTCAATACCTTCTCGAATCAACTTAAGGTTGGAGATAAAGTTTCATTAGATGCCGCAGATCCTCACATTCTCACTACCAAACTGAATGAAGAAATTCCTCTTACGGTACTTGGCATTTTTCCATTCGGTACAGTCGAGGTAAGTTATCCCAAGTTTGGCACTTTTAAGGTAAAAAACACCCGTCTAAAACCTTATTTTGATAAGATGGATAGCAGGAATAAAGAGTATAAACTCCTCGAACCACCATGACCATTCAATGGAGAGGTAAGTCGAGCTTAGACTATAAATAATCGCTTCTCAGGAGGCAACCTGAGCAGTAACAATATTAATTTCTTTAAATTTTAATATTTAACACCTAACTTACTAATAGAGATCTTGAATACAGGTTTTCCACACAGACATGGCCAAGCACACGGGCGTGCTTAGGACCGTGTGGAAACAGGGCAAAGATTTCCCCGAACATGGGCTACAATAAATCACCACGGCCGTGGGAGAACCTGCCAAAACAACACGGGCGTGTGACACGCCAATGCCTTTAAACCGTGGCCGAACCTGTCAAATTAACACGGGCGTGCGACACGGCCGTGCCAAGTAACCCTGGGTGAACCTGCCAAAAAAACACGGCCGTGGCCCTTAATACATGGGCGTGGGAGAAGCGAAAAAAGACAGACACAGTCGTGTGACACGACCATACGCACAACATACCGAAGGTACACGGGCGTGGGGAAAGTGTCGGACGCGCCCAAATTTAGAATCCGCGAATCACACGGGCAAAAATTGGAGAACACGGGCGTGTTCCTTGGCCGTGTGTCCCAAAAACTGTAAATACCCTGCACTATTCATTGTCTTATTCACTCAAAATCCCTAACCCTAGCCGCTGCAAGTCCACACGACCTCCCTACCACGCCCGTGCCCCGCTTTCCACTCCATTTTTAACGCCCAATCTCTCTCCCTTAGTGTTTGTTTTCTCTTTTCACTTCTATTTTACTTATTTCTAATACTTATTATCAAAATAATCTTCATTTTTATCATATTATTTTCATTTTGCATCATTATTATTATTTAAATTGTATTCTTAGGTTATTTATCAGACATTTCATGTTGAATCGAGTTGTTAGGAAAGCCTCATTCTATTGTCGTACCCATGCCATTACTACGCTCATTTTCATGCTATTACCATGCTAATGTCGCGAAATTATGCTATCAAATTGATTATTTTGGTTGAGTTTGGTTAGTATTAGTAGTTTTGGCTGAAATTGTTAGTTCAAACTCATGGCTTTTCCCTTTTCAAATTCGTCTACCTACTATTATTCTTTTTTATATTGTAGGTATACAATGTTGTCTTCACGTGGTAAAAAGGCTGCCGTCCCTGCTTCAAAGAAAAGGAAGGGAGCGTTATCTGCCTCGGGTCCTACCGTAGAAATTCACCACCTTTTCCTGCAATTCCCCATCAGGCCCCAAGAAGAACTTTTCTAATACTCCGGGGCCGACCTTTAATTGCGGGTCGCTGCATCGACTGGGCTGCAGTACAACAAGTTCAGTTGGCTGATGCGATTCGGGCCCTCCTAACCATCGACCCTTGGGAGCTTTTCTTTGGGATCATCGAGCCAACATATCTCGAACTCACAATGAAACTATGCTCAATGTTTCATCTTTAGACCATAATGATGAACTACGATGATGCCGGCACAGTCCAATTTTGCCTAGGCGAATTAGTCAGCCAGCTAAGCGTCCCAGAATTCGGTACTGTACTGGGCTTATATATGGAGGAGTTTAAAGAGAAGAATGACTTACATGCTCACATCCATCGTTCTCCTTCACGATGTTAGGACGCACTAGTACTAGGTTCGGCCACCTACAATCCTAGCTGCTCCAAAGCATCGGCTCTCCCTCCATCTCTGAGGTACCTACACGCCATTTTGGCTCACACAATAACAGGAATGCAAGAGAGCATTGGCGTCGTCGACACTCACGACACCTACTTTCTATGGTGTATGTTGCACGGGCACGTCATAGACCTTGCTTATTTCATTGCCCTCGCTATTCAGCACCAGATGGAGCTGCATAGGAAGGGGGTCATCTCCATTGGCCCCTATATTACTCGGTTGGCTCGACACCTCGGGCTCCTCAACACCATGGCCCAAGAATCATCCTTGAACCTCATTGGCCAGATGCCTTCCCAAGGCATCTCGAGCATGCTAAGCATAAGGATGATCGAAAAGCGCCGAGGAACCTACCCTTCTCAATATCGTCTCGTCCAATCTACCGAGGAGGAGGCCCTCGAGGACATTACTGATGATCTCCATCCACATCACGAGGACCCACCGTCTCAGCCACCACCACCCTCTCATCCAGTTCATGCGGTGGCTTCAAACGCTAACATCTCTGAGCGCTTAACTTGATTCGAGCAGCAATGTTTTCAGCGCTTCAATCATATTAATGCTACACTACACTAGATTTGTTAGCACTTCCACATCTCATCGCCACCCCCACCTCGCGAACTATCTAGCTATGAAGATGTTAAAAAATTTTGTTTATTATTTTATGTTTTTACTTTTATTCTACTTTAAGACTACATTTTATTCTTATTTAAGCTTATTTTTATTAGGTTTTATAATTTTTATTAAAAATTTTGAATTTTGGCTATTTCCTATCGAATAATTATTCTTCCTTATATATTTTCTAAAAGAGTTCTTGATTGTATCACAATTATAAAGAGCTCCAAAGCTCAGGGACTCAAAACTCCACTAGGAAAGGTTCTCCACGACTGCAATGTCCTGGTCGACCACAGCCATAACCACGACCCACTCATTCATCATGGTGAAGAAGGCTTGTTTCGCCCCTTCATTTTGATTATTCGCGAATGACTGAGGCTCAACAGGCGGTGTCCCTTGCACGGGAGCAGCCGCTACACTTTCAACGTCATCCGCCAAGGGTCTCTCTATCCCGGGTTCCATTGCTAATCAAAACAAAAATTTCAACCGTCAGAAGTCATCACATTATTAAGCACTAACAATTTGGCATGTATAGCTACACTCACACGTGCTATGGTAGTCCTAGAACCGACTAAACCATAGCTCTGATACCAATAAATTGTAACACCCCGAACCCGAGACCATCGCCGGTGTCGGACACGAGGGGTTAATGAGACAAATCCTCTTAAAGTACCGACCAATTTGGCATTTCCGGACAAAGCTAGAAAAGCTGCGTCATTGTCTCCTTAAAATCATATCTCGAGTTTCAAAACTCAAACCGATTCCAGTAAATTTTCCGAATTTAGACTCATATATCCATCCATGGATTTATTTCTAGAATTTTTGGTCGGGCCAATTGGTACAGTTTATTAGTTAAAGTCACCCATGTTACAGGGGTCGACTACACTGACCTTCGCGCGTTACAACTTGAATATCATAAACATAGAATATAACTTTTAATTACTTATAAGACTCGGTTTAGTGGTCCCGAAACCACTTTCCGACTAGGGTCAAATTAGGGATGTCACATAATATTCTTTTGGCGCAGGACTTATGGACTAATGAATCTATACCACCGCCGGACTATCCTCCTCCACCCTCACGCCAATTATTCTCCAAAATTCCAGTTCAAGGAAATTCATTCATCACTCAGGAAGTTTCACTTCTCCCCCTTTCTTATATTTATATTCTTTTCTACATATCTAGCTTTGTACATTGAGGGCAATGTACATCTTAAGTGTGGGGGGTATTCATTTCACTGTTAGAAAAATCCCTGAATGATTGCCTTATTCTCTTAAAAAGCTCCCATATCATGTTAGGATAAATTTTGATTGATTTATGAATTTTATTAATATATCTTGAATTAAAACATAGGCATTTATGCATTGATTGTTAAAACTTTAAGACATTAGGGAATCAAGCATGACAAGTTGATTTTTGAAGAATTAAAAAATTTTAGGTTGTTTCCCTAAGTTTAGCTATTATCTTGAGTTGGAATTCACAAGTTTAAACATCAAAAAGCCATAATTGTTGTGAGATCTTGAACCTTTAGAGCATCTATTATTTCTTTTATGCTCACTTTCATTATAAGTGCATCAGTATTGAATTATTACTCTAGAACTTCCTTGATTATGCATGTCAAGACCACAGCATTTGATTTGATTTGACTTGATTATGCACCTTAATGAACCCCCTTGAGCCTAACAACCCATTCATTGATTTACCCTCAATATTAACCCATAACTCATTATTGTTGAAATCCCCTAAATTAATTTGATCCCTATTTTTGTCGAGATTTGAGTTGGAATAATTGCTTAGCTATGTTTTATTCTATTTTGTAATTTGACTTGTTCTTAAAAAAATACATGTATACATATTAGTAGTAGTGATCTTCTGACTTAAAGAAGTTAAATTCTATATTCTGAGAAAAAGCTCTGTTGTACGTAATTGTTGACTAGCCATTTTTCTAGTTAGGCAATTTTTCAATTCAATCTCGATTCTAACCCTTTCTTTCAGCTTGTGACCACACCCTCTAACCAAAACTATGTTACAACCCTCTAAAGACCTTTTGATTGATGTTTCATCTCAATTTATAGTGGTGGAGATTTGATTTTCATGCAAGCCTATGGTAATGACTCTTCATTATTGACTATTGAGTGCTTCATTTTATTGTCCTTAAACACCTCGAGTGATTTGAGTGAATCTTTAGTAAGGATGTGAAACTCTGTGATATTTTGAATCAAAGGTAATTACTTAAATGATGGGAGACATCTATGTTTTCATGATAAAATGCTCAACTTGGAATGTTTGAAACTTTGATGTTCTTTTAGTTGAATTTTCAATGTATGATTACCTATGGATTATTTTGAGATATTATCGATAGAAATTATAAGTTGAGAAGAATTTATTTTGATTATGAGTTGAGGATTTTGCTTGAGGACAAACAAATACTTAAGTGTGGGGGTATTTGATAAACCGTAATTTATACATATTTTTATCCCATGCTTAGCACATTTTATGTGACATCCCTAATTTAACCCTAGTCTGGAAGTGGTTTCGGGACCACAAAACTGGGTCACAAAAACATTTAAATACCTTATTCCATGCCAAATATATGTGAAAATGCATGTGTGAATTTTTAATTCTTTGATTTAGTTAAATTGAACGTGAATTGAAAGAAAAAGGACTCATGCGAAAGGATTTAAATATATGTGGCTAATTTTAAGAGGTTAGTAAAAGAATAAAGTAAAATAGATGGAGTTGCATGTCAAATAGTCCATTTCCTAAGGATAGTGGCCGCCATGACAAGATTATGGGCAAAGGAACATGTTCCCAACATGTTAGGTTAGTGGTGTATGTAGGAAGCCATAAAATAAAAGCTAGCATTAAAGAATTGAAAAAAATGATGAGCATGGATGCCCCCATTTGCCGTGAATTGAACAAGAAAAACAAAAAAAAGTGCTCATCCTTTCTCAAATTTTTGTATTGCCGTGAGTAAGGGAGAGGGGGTTTGGAGAAGCTTGGCCATACTTGCAACTAGATTGAGGTATGTTTGATGTCATTCCTTAAGATTCATGCATGTTTTAGTTGTTAGTTTGAAACCTACCTAGCCCATGGCTTAGATTTCTTTGCTATTTGATGGAGATGAAGTTCGCCATGGAGGTTGTCTTTCTTGGTTGGTATTTTAATGTTGTTGTGACGAAGCATGAAGAGAAGTGAGATGAATGTTTAATAAAGGAGATTTTTGTGCCATTGAGTTCTTGTTGTTATATGTGTATGTGCATGAGTATTCGGCCATGCTATAGAATTCATGTTGCAAAATAATTAATGCTTAATGTGATATATAATAGTACTTGTGAATGAGCTTGAGAGTATCTAAATTATTAGTTGGAGGTGCCGAATGTGGTCTTGGATGAATTTTAAAGAACAAAGAAATTTTGGGTGACTATAGGTCAAGGACATTCAGCCAAAGGCTTGTGTGCTAGCAAAGTCGGCCTAGATGGGGTAAATGTTAAGTGTTAAATGTTCATGAGATAAAATTTTGTGATTTTATGAATTAATGATGATAGTATAGTTGATGTCATGTATAAATATGTGGCAAGACATTTAAACTAGTTAATTTATTGATTAAGCTCAAGAAGCTAGAGGTGGAGAATCAAGCAAAGGCAAAGAAAGAACATCGAGTAGCCGAGTTGGAACCATTTTACCCAATACAAGGTAAGTCATTAAGCATGTATTTGATATTGCTTAAATGATTGTAATATCTATGCAATTGTGTTTAATGAGAAGAAATATATACAAATGTATGTGTATGAAAAGATGATATTGTTGAACGTAAAAGAGATAGTGAAATGTGTAGGAAGTTTGCTTTGGCACTAAGTGTGTGAGAAATAGATGTGTACGGTGACGAGATTGGCACTGAGTGTGCGAGCTTGTAATGTATGGCACTAAGTGTGCGAGTTTGGACTATATGCCACTATGTGTGCGGGCTTGAATCACATGGCACTAAGTGTGCGTGATTGAGTATTAAGCACTATGTGTGCGAACACTACACATATCTCCAATTGAATATTTATATGGAGGTGTGACTTTATCGAGATGAGTATGGACAGCGGAAAGAGTAAGTACCTTGAGTTCATGGCTAATAGATGCTATGTTCATGCTCGGGGTGGAGTTGGTAAGATTTAAATCTATGTGATGATTTCAATTGCATTACCGTAAATAAGGTATTGTGGAATAGATGAAAGTTCATTTGATTGCATGATTGTTGCGGAAATGAAATGATGTATGGAAATTGCTTCAAATATCCTATTGAATAGTATATGAAATGTAAATGTATGACTTGGTATGAGATTGATCCGAAGGTCTAAGGAACTATGGTATAGTTCGGTATGGTCGGAACACTTGGCCTTGTTTCATTATTTCATTTTATGATAATTTTATTAATGGATGGTTGTGGAATGCTTATGACTTCTTGAGTTATAAACTCACTCGGTGTTTTCTTGTCACCCATTTTAGGTTTCTTGGACTCGTCTCCTTTTGGGTGCTCGGAACCGTCAACGAAGTCATCACACCGTGAGCAATTTTTGGTATTGTCTTCTTAGTCAACTTAGGAGAACATTTGGCATGTATGGGCTATTTTGTTTTGTTAAATTTCGGTTGTAAACTTTAAGCCATGTGAAAATGGCCTATGTGGTCGTTTGAGTAGGATGCTAGAACCTATAGCCACGAGTCTTAGAAACCTTAAATTTTGATAAGGTGGCCATAATTTGTGTCATGTATGATGGATGATTAGTAAGGCTAAGGAAGGATTCATGAAATTGCCATAGTCTCTGCGATGGCTATGCGGACAGCAGCGGTGATATGAGATCGAAAAATCACTACAAATAGTAGAAGTGGAATTAATTGCTAAAAAAAATTACGTACTCGAAGCTTGATGGGTCTATTTTCATATGGATGAAACGAAATGACCATATGAGCTGTATTTTAAGAGATATTCAAGATTTCGTGAGACAGGGCCAGAACAGTTTCTGGATTCTATGTTTCGACTTTGAAAATTTACCATAAATTATCCAGAAACAATTAGAAGTCATGCCTTATATACATAGATTCCCCTTTGAGTCTAGTTTCATTAGAAACAAACGGCATGAGCATTGGAGCTCTGTACGAGATGATATCTAGGTCGTAATGCGCAAAGGTCAGTGTAGTCGAACCCCGAAACAGTTCCACTAGTGAAAGTACTTTGGAGGAACCATGGCAAGGAAGAAGCTACTTGGGAGACTGAGGAGGCTATGCGTCAACAGCACCTTCAACTGTTCTAATAAAGTAAAATTTCGAGGTCGAAATTTCTTTAAGGAGGGTAGAGTTGTAATATCTTGATTTTCGGATTTATTCGCGGTTTTCAATATTTTGTAAAGATTTTAAAATTTTGTATTTGGATGTGGAATTAATATTTTGAGTAGGTAAATGGGCTTATAGAAGGCCCATGTGTTGGCCAAAACCCGGTTGAATTTTTGAATTTTGGACTTAAAAGGTTAGGGGTTCTGGCTAAGTGGCCCTTAAGTGGAGTGATGGGAAAATTGCATCACAAAAAGAGCCTTGGTAAAGTGGCCAGGGTGATGCCACTAGGCTCCTAAAAAGGTGGCGTGTGGAGCTTTGAGGGAGGCATGGGATCGATTCCCTGTGTTGACAAATAGATGCATTTATTTTTAAGTGCAGGAGGGGTAAGTGTTGGAGTCCAAGTGGATTTTGCTAGAGGAGAGTTTGAATCAGTCTAAACGCTTGGATTAAGGAGGGATAAGGGGAGAGATTTAAGGGATTAGGAGAGAGGCTAAGAGTTGGCCGAATTTTGGGAATTGAAGAGGGAAAAATCGGTAGGGGGTTTTGAGGTTAGTATTTCGGCACCTAGGGTATTGAGTGGTGCCATTCTCTTCTACTCAGACACCACAAGGTTTTCTTTTCTCTCTTTTTCCTCTCTAGCCGAAATTACCACCTCCCCTATTCTTGTTTTTCTATTTTTCTTCTTCAAAACCATTTCATCAATTCTGCTGTTCATCAATACTTTTGCCGAATCCATAAAAGCCGAAATCCTGTGATCACTGCTTGTGCCGATTTCTTCAAAGCCAGGTCCTTCTATGTTCTTTGTTTTTATTAAATCTGCGATTATCTTTTCTTAATCCTAGATACCTGACGGCAATTCTACTTCAAGGTCATAGTCTCACATCGTCATCCGCTTCACCACCCAAAAGCCGAAAGTACCATAGATTTGGGGGCTTATAGCCGAAGCTTCAAAACTCTGGGAGTCGAGTTCTACCGTCGTTTGAAAGATAAATCTGCACCAGATTGCATGGAGATCAAAAAGGAGTAAGGGTTAAGTGTTCATCATCTCAGATCTGGTCATATTTTACAAAGTTAGGAAAAGCCGAAGTCCCTAAATTCTAGGGAGGCTGTCGATTTAGGCATGTGGCTCTAAGGGTTTTTAACTGACGTTTTCTGTCAATGATTAGTGTCTTCTTAAGTGTTGGATTGAAGGCGTGGGTTGTTGGAGCAATCGGATTCGGAGCTAGCTATCGATTTTGGCACAAAGGTAAGGTTTCAAAGGCTTTTAGGGACATGGTTCGGTCATGGATAAGTAGGTTGTGGGCTTAGTGATTATGGTTTGTAAATAAGAACTGTGCTAATCAATTGTAGGACATCGGAAGAGATCTCAGTAGCAGTCATCGCGAATCAGGTGTGTACCGAACACCCTTCCTTAGTTCAATTCGGCAAAAGCCGAAATGCTGAAATTCCGGCATTTCATAGGCTTGTGAGTATGCGAATGCTCTCAAGACATAGAGTAATTGTTAGATCTAGCACCGCAAAGTGGTAAGTAAATTCGTGTGACATTTTAGCGTACTTCGGAAAAAGGGGCCAAATGGGCCAAAACTGGGCCCAATGGGCTTACGGACCAATATGGGTAAGAGATGGGCAAAGTAGCCTGTGAGTTAGATGGTGGAACCAAATTGTATAAAACTGCTAAAATTTACTGAAATAGCTTGTGTAGTTGCGTAAGTACGAAATTATCCCTAAAGAGCATAATTACCGAAATACCCCTAGGGTTTAAATTGGCTAAACTGCATGATTGATTAATACTGTATTTTACATGATATGCTTTTATTAATATCTGTTGCATGGGATTGGGGTATTGATGGAGGAAGTATTGAAAGTGGTTCATCCACGTACTGGAGGCTTTGCCTCAACTTACTGATATTTGGGCGACATTCTTTAATCGTGGAGTGTAGAAATTTGGGTGGGTTGCGATATTCCCCACATGGAGTGTAGGTCTGGTACGGGACAGTGTAGCAGTTGGTGGGTTGAGTAGTCTCCCCAGTTGGGCTTGCATTCATTACTACTGTTGTTACTTATGTTACTGAACTGGGCCTATGGGCCACACTGTTATGTTAAAAAGGGCTAAGGCCTTGCTACTGTGTTCTGAAAAGGGCTTTGGTCCACTGTGTACTGTTATCTGAATAGGGCTTAGGCCCAATGGGCTCGAGCTGATTTGGGCTTTGGATGGGCTTCTGCATGCATTGAGTTCCCCAAACTCACCCCTTCCTCTTCCATTCTTGCAGGTGAGCCCTAGTTGGTGGACTTGGAGCTGGGCGGGATTCGGAGTGGCCACACGTTTTCTGCAAATTCGTTTTCTTCTAGTGAACTGGATTTTCCATATTTTTTGTTTATGGTTTTGGGTTTTTTTTTGTAATAAGGCCGCTAATTATTTTTATGGTTTGGGTTGTTTCTTTATTATTTAATTCTACTATGATAAAATTGAACTATGATAACTAACGAAATGGATTAGCTCTAGGACGCATTTTCAAAAACATTAAGTGATTTCAAAATAACACGAATACGAGTAAGACTTTCGCTAAGCAAACGTTTTCATCCTTAATCACTTTCTTAAGATGGTCATAACCAAACGGTTTTCTCAAAATTATACGAGACGTTAGAGTGTGGCAATGGCGGTGTGCATGTCTAGGATTGGATCTGAAGGAGCTTGGTACTTAGCGGTCAAGCGGACTCACCTCCTCTTCTTCTGGTTTCCTACCGGTGCATGACTTCCATTCACTTTAACCTACTTTTAAAAGTGTCTTTTACAGCACCAACTAAGTTTTCCAACTAAGTAATACGGAATGTTTTGAACGCTTCGATGTGGCGCATCAGATCCGGTCATAACGTCTAGGCCGGGTTTGGGGTGTTACATGCGTAGAATAATAGCTTTCAATCAAGTATCAAAATGAAGCTTTGTACGGTCGTAAATGTTACACCATTGTACTGGACCGAGCTCAATAAAAATAAGATACACGGGGTCGACTTAATGAAAGAGACGAGCAAAAAGTAAAAGTAATCCTTGAAAGTCTAAAAACAGCGTCAAATCGTCAGAAATCGTATGCAGACTTGAAACGAAAAGATATAAAATTTCAGATTGGGGACAAAGTCTTTTTGAAATTCTCACAATGGAAGAAAATACTCAGAATCGGTCAAAAAAGCAAATTAAGTCCGAGGTTTATTAGGTCGTATGAGATTATAGAGTGTATCAGACTAGTTGCTTATAAACTGTTGTTGCCACCTAAGTTAGAGAAGATCAACAATGTATTTCATGTTTCGATGCTTTGTAGATATCGATCGGATTCCTCACATGTGATTAGTCCATATGAGATTGAGATTAGGTCCGATATGACATATGAGGAAGAACCGACTCGCATTTTAGCTCGTGAGGTTAAAGAGTTGCAAAATAAGAAAATTTCATTAGTTAAAGTACTGTGGCATAAACACGGAGTTGAGGAAGCAACATGGGATCAGAGGATACAATGAAAGAGAGTTATCTGAACCTATTCACCGGTAAGATTTTCAGGGACGAAAATCCCTAAAGAGGAAGAGTTGTAACAACCCGATTTAAACCCTAGTCAAAACGATGGTTTGGAGACCATGAATCTGAGTCAAAAAAATATTTTAAAATTATTTTTTGTGTTTATTATGTGTGAATTAGCATGTGTGAATTTTTCGTGATTTAATTTTGTCATTTGAGTGTCCGATTAAATAAAAGGACTTAATCGCGTAAAATAAAAATTTGGTGGTTAGTTGTGAAAGGGCCGAATAGTGGTTGTTCTTTTAATTTGGAGGCTTTATGTTGCAATTAAACCATTTACATAATGGGTGGACGGCAATAGCCAAGGTTTATAATGGTTTTATATTATATTATTAAGGTTATATAAGTAATTGAATTAATAAACATATATTAGTTAAAATAAAGCCATCATATTCATTTTTCTCACTTTGTTCATCAATTGAATACAAAAGAAAATAAAATAAAAAATAAAAAGCTTAGGGTTCGGCACTTTGAAAGCATAATTAAAGGTAAGTTCTAGCTCGGATTTTGATAATTTTTATGTTTTTGATATCGTTGCTTCGAGTGCTACAAAACCCATGCTTAAATTTTTTATTTTCGTGAATATTTTGAGTTATATTGTTGTTGAGATCTTGTGATTTTTGTTGTTAGATGGTGAAATATGAAAGATATGTTTTAGATTAACATGTTTCGTATTGGAATTTTTGATGATTTTGAGTAATTAGGACTAAATTGCAAAAATAATATTTTGAAGGACTAAAATGTAGAATAAATGAAATATATGGACTTGTATGAGTATGGGTAAAATTCGGTCCAACATGCGTATATTGAAATTTCGTATATTTTGTGTTTTGTGCAATAGGGACTGAATTGTAAAAAAATATAAATGTCAGGGGTAAAATGATAGTTTATCGATTTATGTGTTTTTATACTAAATTGAATGAAAATATGTTTGAATGAGCTTAATTTGAATATGTTTAGATCAACAACCAAAGAAATCGAATTTGGATTGGGGGAAAACGAAAGTTGTCGACAAGCTGTCCCATTCCGTTTTACATAGTCCGAGGTAAGTTGTGACAGCCCAAAATTGACCCTAGTCGGAATGTGGTTTCGGGACCACAAAACCGAGGCATAAAAATAATCTAATGCTCATTTTGATGCTTATGATATGTGTTAATTCGTGTGTGACATTTTTGATGTTTGATTTAGAGTTATAAATGTGAATTCCACTAGAAAGGACCTAGTAGAAAACTTTGAAAGTATGATGGGGAAATGTGTGATGACTAATTAAAGCATGCATGCAAAACAATGGCCTTGCATGTCAAATATCCCTCTTTTATAGGAGGTGGCGGCCATGACAAGGGAGTATGGGCTAAACATGTCATGAAACATGTTTTGTTGGTGCATTAGGGAGAAACAATAAACAAATAAGTATGGGTAATAAAGAAAGAAAAAAAATGTGTGTGAGTGAACCCCCTTTGCAGTGCATTGAGGAAGAGAAAAGAAAAAAATTGTTCATCCATTTTCATTCTCTCTGACCGAAAATACTAGAGGGAAGGAGGAATTTTGCTTCATGCTTGGTTTGGAAGAGGATTAGGAAGAGGTTTGGCTATACTTGCATCAAGATTAAGGTATGTTTGAGGTTGTGCCATGAGATTCATGCATGTTTCTAGTGGATAGCTTGATGCTCTTGTTAGCCCATGGTTCAAACCTTTGTTATATCATGGGGATGGTATTTGGCCAAGGTGGATTTTGTGTTAATGCCATTGCATGTTAAATATGAAGCTTGCTAATGATATATGTGATGGTGGATTGATGGCTCTTGGACTTTCTTTTTAGTATTTTTGAGTAAGACATTGAGTTCTTTGTTTAATCATGACCAAAATAATGGTAGTTGCTTACATCTTAATATCTATGAGTTCGTTTCTTGGTTCTACCATAGACCCACGAAGTATATGTTTATTTGGTGTTGTTAGAGATTATGATAGAAGCTAATGAGTGAGAGTTTGATAGATACTATGAGGTTAAACTTCATGAGGTTGTAAGCTTGTAATTTGGATGATGAAGTTTATGCTTTGTGAAGGTAAATGGTGTGGAAGGAGCATTCGGCCATGGTAGTAAGATGAAATGCAAAATGTTAGTATTTGCTTTCTAGTGTATAAATGCGTATTAGCCGAGTTTTGAATTTGAAATGAAACGAGATATAATCAATCTGAGTAACCATACTTGTAGGAAGTATTGAGCATAATTGGCCTCAACATATACATGCATACTCGGCCACATGAGAAGATTAGTGTTGCATGCTTTCGGTTAGAGGCAAGCATATTGATGCCTTTATCTTGGTTAGGAAAATCGACTAAAAGGGATGTGAGTTAATATGTTGAGTTGATGCATGATTTCACATGTATGTGACTTTAATGTCTAATGTATAAATATGGGCTAAGTGCCTTGTATTCCTCTTTTCGATGCTCAAATGATTAAGTCAATTTGTTTGTTTAATTAAGCTCAAGAGCCTAGAGGATCAAGTTGGATAAGGGAAGGAAGAAGTGATCGAATAGCCGCGAAATCGTTCAACCACATCCGAGGTAAGTTTTAAGCGATTAATCGTTGAGTAAATTCAATCATAATAGGACATAATGAGTTGATTTGATAAGATATGATGTGGCCATGATATGTCTTAAGCCCAAATGGTAAGTTCATAAGTGTTTGGACTTGGAAAGTTAAGAGCAAATTGTAATAAATTGCTTGGACAGCAGCAGTAATGTGATTTTAGAAAATCACTATAAATTGCTGGTGTGGAATTATAGGCTGAATAAAACATGTAATCAAAGCTTAGTTGGTCTAGTTTCTTATAAAAGAGACCGTGGAAGCAAAGGAATTTCCTATAAAGAGATATTTAAAGTTGTGCGGGACAGTGTCGGAATGACTCCGAAATCCCCTGTTCTGTTTTTGGAAAATCATTATAATTTGTACAAAAATGGTTATGAGATAAGATTTATATGCTTAGACTCCTTAATGAGTCTAGTTTCAAATGGAATCAAATAAAACACATTATGAATTCTGTACAATGAAAAATTTGATTCGTAGTGAAGAGTGGTCAGATTGGTCAAACAGTGAAACAGGGGAAACTTTAAGAAAAATCTGGTATTGATTGGCCAAACCTAAAATTCTGAAAATTTTATGGATGAAAGATACATGAGTCTAAATTCGGTTAAAATTAACGGCAATTGATTTTGAGTTTTGTAGCTCCAGTTATAAACAATTTAGTGACTGTTGCTCAGGAAAAGAAAACTGCTTGTAGTGAATAGGTGATTTTGTTGTAAACTTTGATGAAATTATTTGAGTTGCTTATGAGCTATTGCTGAAATTGATGTACAAGAAAAATATGAAATATGTATGAGATGTATATATGTGATACGGCCTAATGGCCAATGTGATGAATGTGAAAGTGTATATATATGTGATAAGGCCTAATGGCCAATGTGATGAATGTGAAAGTGTATATACATGTGATAAGGCCTAATGGCCAATGTGATGAATGTGAAAGAGTATATATGTGATAAGGCCTAATGGCCAATGTGATGAATGTGAAGGTGTATATATATGTGATAAGGCCTAATGGCCGATGTGATGAATGTGAAATATATGTGTGATATGTATATGTGGTAAAGCCGAATGGCTAATGTGAAATATATGTGTGATATGTATGTGTGGTAAAGCCGAATGGCTAATGTGAATGTTGTAACATGTGATTAAATGTACATGAAACTTGGAAATATGTTCCGAGTGAGACCCGATGACTACGTGTGGAGATTATGTCCGGGTAAGACCCGATGACTACGTGTGGAGATTATGTCCGGGTAAGACCCGATGACTACGTGTGGAGATTATGTCCGGGTAAGACTTCGTAATAAGAATTGCTTATAAATATACGCAATGCGAAAGGTTAAACAGTACGTACTCAAGTTTATATATGATGCACACGAGAGCAATCTATGGGACTATTCCTATGATTATGTGACATCGGTTTAGTGTGAGAGGTTATGTGAAATCATACGATATATCTATGTCACATGAGCTCACTTTTATGTGAGAGTTTATCTGCCTATTGTATATGATGAGATGTGCATATTCGGAAAAGGGAATAGTATGCCCGAAGGAAGAGTGAAATAAAAATACGAACAACTATGTTATGATTTGGTTGTTATCTGTTGACACTGCTTAAAACTTACTAAGCATTGTAATGCTTACTCTGTTTACTTTGTTTCCTCTGTTTTATAGATCTCATTGGAAGCTACAGGCTCGGGGATCGTCAGCAACTAGTCACACTATCACTACCCACCGTTTGGCACTACTACGTTTTGGAATATCTTATGGCATGTATGGAATAGACTAGTAGTGAGAGGATATTTTGGTCAATGTATAGGACTACCCCTTTTGTTGTGGGTCATGGACCCTTTGGATTTGTATAATTTTGGATAGCCATGCGAAAATGGCTTATAAATGTTTTGAGCATAATGTTATAATCATTCGATATGTATATGCTCATTAAGAGGCATGGAAATGTTTGGCAACGATCAGCCATTAGAATGGTTCATCTTGATTATATTTTGGACTATATATGCAAGAGGGTTAGTTGAGTCATAGAAACTATGTGTTAGATAAAGTCTACCCTAAAAATAGATGCTGGCAGCAGCAGTGATGTGGATGTGAAAAATCACTAAAAATAGTAGAGATGGAATTAAATAGTGAATAAATTATGTAAATGAGCCTTGATGAATCTACTTTCATATGGAAGAAATGAAACGGTCATATGAGTTGTATGTTAAGAGATATTTAGGTTTTTGGGAAACAGGGCCAGAACGGTTTCTGGAATCCCTGTTCCGAATTTGAAAATTCATTGTAAATTAACCAGAGATAATTAGGAGTCATGCCATATATTTATAGATTCCTCTTTGAGTCTAGTTTCTATAGAAACAAACGGCATCAGTATTTAAGCCCTGTACATGGAGATATCCCATTCGTAATGCATGAAGGTCAGTGTAGTCGAACCCTGGAATAGGGAGACTTTAACTAATAAACTGTACTAATTAGCCCAACCAAAATTCTAAGAAAAATATGTAGATGGACATATGAGTCTAGTTTCAGGAAAAATTACGAATCTGATTTTCGAGTTGTGGAACTCAAGTTATGATTTTTAAGGTGACAGTGACGCAGTTAGCCAGTCGTCTGGAAAAAATTTTTAATTGGACTGCGAGAGTAAATGAATTAGTCGATTAGCACCTCGTGTTCGACTCCGGTAACGGTCTCAGGTACGGGGTGTTACATAAGTTTATAAGCAAATAGGCGTACTTAATTAGAATTATATGTAAATTATACTTGCTGAAATGAAACATGTGATTTTATTTATGCAATAGCCAAATGTGAATAAGCGTGATTACTATGTTTCTGAATTCGTTTCGACCGAGTTACGACGTCCGAAAGCCCTGTATGAACCGTAGGAATAGTTAGGATACGTATGCCATGACATAGGATTCCGATATATGTGTGCGAGTAAGACCATTGCATCGATATGTGACTCTGATATAAGTGTGCGTGTAAGACCTTGTCTGGGACAGTGGCATCGATATGTGATTACATGTAAGACCACATTTAGGACGTTGGCATTGTACGATATATGTGTGATTATCAGAGTGTCCTATCCTATTCCGAATGGTTCATTGAGTAAAGATAGGTTGTGATCGAATGTGTAAAACGAGCTAAATGACCAGGTATCAATTAGCTTGTTATTACTTAAAATAAGGTAAGTGTATTCGACCTTGAGATTTCTATTAGAATGAGCCTTAAAATTTGCATGCATTATTATATGTATTCGGTTACATAATTAATACATGTATATGAAATTATATTGTGACTTATGAGTTTGTGTATTTGTGCGTATGTGAACTAGGTTGATAATGATTATTTGGCTTTGGAAATTAAATGGTAATATGTTAACTTGGTGATATGAGCATTCGGTCAAGGTGACTTTTATGAATGAATATTTATATTTATAATGTGAACTTTGTATGTTGGGATTTAAATGTGTTAAGATGATATACTTTGGCCTAGTTTAATTAAGTTGATTATATTATTAAGTTGCTCATTTGTTTATGACTTAGTAAGCTATAAAAGCTTACTCTGTGTATATGTGTGTTTCTGTTTTATAGATTTTGGATCAAGTCCGAGCTCGGGGATCGTCAGGAAAGTTCATCACACTATCCACTGTTTTCATACCTTTATAAGCTAAACTTGAATTATGGCATGTATAGGATGGAATGTGCTTGAAATGTTGGATTTTGGTTTGTATAATTTGAGCCATGTGAAAATGGCTTAATTTCCATGTTGATTTCAATCATGTTTTAATTATGGTTTTGAGCTCACTTTTGGTTAAAATGCTATATGCTATGCGTGAATGGTTTATGTGATATATGATACATGTTTTGGAAATAGTTTGGTAATGGTTGGTGAATTTGGAAGTGGTTGATGTAATGATCATGGTGTATATATATTTTCATAGCGTGTTTAATTGAATCGGATAAGGTTTTGTATAGGTAAAACATATATGAAATTGATTGTTATGATGATATAGATGTTAATATGTGAAATGGGTATTAAATGTTATATGGCTGAGTTCGAATTTGGTAAGGGTTTATTATGATGAATTTAGTTTGTCTTGTGAATGGTTTATTAAATCGGCTTAATGTTGGAATGAAATATCTATGTTAAAAATATATATATGTATAATCGAATCAGTATTGGTCAATTTGTTTTGGTTTGTAATGGAAATGTAAATGTTTATATTATATTTGAATGATTGATAAAACAGGTATGGTTGATGAAGTTAAATAATGAGTTTATTAGGTAAGCTTTGTTAGTTAATAGAGAATTAAATAGAGACAAATTTTATATTAAATAGAGACAAATTTTATATTGGTATTCAAAAATTGCAAATGGTAAATTTCTAACTTAAGTTGAATGGTGTAATTATTATGATTTTAATGATTAATTTTGGTAGCTGAAAGTGGTAAGAAAATGATTTGGATATATATATATATATATTGAAATTTTGTTATGAAATTAGGATATTGATTGAGATATGTTTAATTTGAATACACGATAGTTGAACATATTATTTAGCTTGTGTATTAAGTGATGTTATCATGTTTAAATTAGGTCTTAACACTTTATGGCATTGGACATAAGTATGTTATGTGAACTGAGTCGTATATTTCATTATTAAAGTATGAGAATGGTAAAAATTTAATGGGGTTAAATACGTATAAGATTTTATCGTTTAATGAAACATATTTGAACTTTTGGGATAGTTGATAATGCCACTTATGCTAATGAACAAAATGACATGTGATATGATTTTTTATTATATTTTTCTTATGTATGTTTAATATTTATTTAGTTGTATGCTTTATATATATATATATATATATATATATATATATATATATATATGAATATGTTTTGTGTTAATATGAATATGTTTAGAACTGTGTTTTCCTCAGTAATGTCTCGAAACCTCATTCCGGCGACGGACACGGGTTAGGGGTGTTACATATGGCATAAGCTCTAGTAGGTGCACTAGCTTCAGATCTCACAGCTGAATCCTTCGTCACACCTTTACTGCTAGTTCCATTACCAGAATTTCTCGGTGGCCTACCTCTATTAATAGTATTACTCGGCCTTGTACTAACTTTTTTTCTTCCTTCGCCATCTCAGGGCAATCTTGGATAAAATTCTCTTGAGAACCACACTTGAAACAAGCTCGGTCATTCATCCTACACTCGCCAGGATGTCGTCTACCACAATGCTGACATTCAAGTCTGTTAGACCTAATATTACCCACACTTCCCATTGAAGAAGCTTGAGTTTTGGGACCCGAATATTATTTCCCGCGGTCTCTGTGAATACCTAGCTCAAACATTCGGACGAGAGTACATTTCTCTCGATTTCTTTGACTGAGATTGAAATGACTTATGTCATTGAATTGGTGTATGTGTAAATGAGGGAGGCAAATGGCTTGGTAAATATCCTTTGTTTTGTCCACACGGGTAGACACACGGGCGTGTGTCTAGGCCGTGTGTGACACACGGTCTGCCCCATGGGCATTGTTTTGGCTGTGTGTCCCCTGCACCTTAATTTTGAGAAATAGAATGCTCAGAATTGAGCACACAGGTAGAGACACGGGCGTGTGTCTCAACGGTGTGAGGGATATGGCCTCAAGCACGGGCGTGTGTCCTGGCTGTGTGAAGTCTGCACCTATTTTATGAAAATTAAATTTGTTTATGCCTAGCACATGAGCATGTGACTTCAATTTGTTTATGCCTTGCAAAACAGAGAGTTACACCATGTGACCCCTGTTTGTAGAATTTTCTAAGTTTTGTAAAAATTCCTTGAGTTATTGGTTTAGTCCCAAACCATTTTCAAAGCATGTTTTTGGCCTCGTAGGCTCGTATTAGGGAATTTATGATTGAATACTAAAGGTTTTTAATTTGGTTGAAATTTATGACTCAAATTGTATGTTTGCTTGCAATGGAAGTCTGGTAATGCCTCATATCTTATTCCAACATTGAATACGGGTAGGGGATGTTACATTTAGTGGTATCAAAGCTACGGTTTAGTTGATTCTCAAACTATCATAGCGTGTGCCAGAGTCTAGCTATACATGCCATATATAATTGATGATAGTGTGACGATTCCTGAAAATTTAAAATTGTGCTTTCATATAGTAAATAGATCCCGATCAAGATGTAGCTGATGATGTTGAAGTAATGCGTCGGCTCCCGCCCAAGGGACAGCGCCATCTGAAAGTAGACCAGTACGATTAGTCAGGGAGGAGAGTCTAGGGAAGCCTTCTTCCAAAGGATGAATAAGTAGTTTGTCGAGTTTGTTCGAACATCGGGCTGCCTAACACCTCCACCCCCACCTAACCGCAAATCAGTCCCCGTAGCTCCCCAAGGTGTAGAATTGTTAAGACTGAACAAGCCTCCAGTTGATAAGATTCGAAAATAAGGGGCTGAATAATTTAGAGCTAATATTGACAATGATCCCAAGAGAGCAGAGGTTTGGCTTGAGAACACTATCCGTGTATTTGATGAGCTTTCTTTCACATTGGAGGAGTGCTTGAAATGTGCTATATCACTTCTAAGGGACTCGACAATTCAGTGGTGGAATACTCTTGTATCCGTGGTACTGAGAGAATGAGTTACCTGGGAATTCTTTCAAGACGAGTTGAGGAAGAAATATATCAGTTAACAGTTCATTGATCAGAAACGCAAAGAGTTTTTAGATCTAAAATAGGTTCGTATGCCTGTGATTGAATATGAGCGAGAGTTTGTTAGGCTCAGTAAGTATGTTAGGGAATGTGTTTCCACTGAGGCCATCATGTGTAAAAGATTCAAAGATGGGTTAAATGAGGATATCAGACTGTTAGTTGGGATTCTAGAGTTGAAAGAATTTGTTGTGCTAATCGACCGAGCATACAAAGCGGAAGAGTTAAGCGAAGAAAAGAGAAAAGCTGAGTTAGAGGCTAGAGATTCGAGAAAAAGACCGCTGAATAACTCATTTCAATCTTTGTCAAAGAAATTGAATAATTTGTATACCTGTTCGAATGTTTCAGCTGGGTATCCCAACAGAGATCGCAGGAAGCGATATTCGGGTTCTAAAGCCCAAACTATATCAATAACGAGCGTTGGTAATACTAGGTTTAATAGACTTGAATGTCAACACTGTGGTAGACGACACCGCCACTAGAGGGAGGCCACTGAGAAATACTAGAAACGGGAATAGTAGCAGAGGAGTAAAGAAAGATTTAACTGTGAGATTAAAGGTCAAAACACCTACTAGAACTTATCCTATTCGCGTTCGCGAAGATGCGTCATCCCCTGATGTTATAACTAGTACATTTTCTCTCTCTGATACTAATGTAGTTGCACTGATTGATCCTGGATCGAATCATTCTTATATTTGCTTGAATTTGGTATCTAGAAAGAATTTGCATGTTGAGTATACTGAGTATGTGTTAAAAGTGTCGAACCCCTTAGGCAAATATGTTTTAGTTGATAAAGTTTGCAAGAGTTGTCCTTTAAAGATTCGAGGTCATTGTTTCCCAGTTGACTTAATGCTTTTATCATTTGATGAGTTCGATGTAATTCTTGGAATGGATTGGTTGACTCTACATGATGTCATAGTAAATTGTAGACGAAAGATTATTGAATTGAAATGTCAGGATAATGAAATTCTTCGGATTGAACCGGATGGGTCGGGTAAGTTGCCTATTATGATTTTGTCGATGTCGGTTCAGAGGTACATAAGAAAAGGTTGTAAAGCTTATCCTGCATAAGTACTGAATACGAAAGTGTCTAAATTGAAGATTTAATCTGTGCCGGTAGTTTGTGAATATCCAAATGTGTTCCTAGAAGAGTTTCCTGGATTACCACCGAATAGAGAGGTCAAATTTGCTATTGATCTAGTAGCGGGGACTTCACCTGTAACGCCCCGTACCCGAGACCGTTGCCGGAGTCGAATACGAGGTGTTAACGGACTTAATTCATTACTTAAACAGCTCATACAATTCATTTTAAAATTTCCAGACAAGTTGGCTAACTGCATCACAGTTTCTTTAAAAATCATATCTCGAGTTCCGAAACTCGAAATCCAATTTCGTAAATTTTTACTGAAACTAGACTCATATATCTATCTAGTAATTTTTTTCTAGAATTTTTGGTCAGGCCAATTAGTACAGTTTATTAGTTAAAGTCTCCCCTGTTTCAGGGTTTGACTACTCTGACCTCTGTGTATTACGAATCAGATATCTCCCTGTACAGAGATTCAATGACTATGACGTTTGTCTCTAATAAAACTAGACTCAATAATGAATCTGTACGTATAAAGCATGACTTCTAATTATCTTTTTAAAATTTATGGTGAATTTCCAAAGTCAGAACAAGGGATCCAGAAATTGCTCTGGCCCTGTTTCATAAAAATTTAAACATCTCATAAAATATAGCTCATATACCTGTTTTGCTTCTTCCATATGAAAATAGACTCATCAATCTTCGATTCCATAACTTATTCATTATTTAATTCCATTTATACTATTTTTAGTGATTTTTCAAATTCACGTCACTACTGCTATCTGAATTTATTTTATGGTAAATTCTACCTATTTCATGGTTTCCATGGATTAGCTAGTAATTTGACATACATAACACCAAATATGATCATGATTAGCCATTCCAATGGCTAACCATTACCAAGCATTTCCATACTACTCAATAACCATATCATAAGACCATATATACAAAATGATTATAATGCTATACATGCCATACTCAAAATATACAAGCCATTATGCCAAGATGGTATACGGATAGTGTGAGCGAGCCTCCGACCGTTCCCAATTTCCGAGCTAGCTTGTCAAAACTACAAGGAATGAAAAGGAGAGAGTAAGAATAAATGCTTAATAAGTTCACATGCAAATAGCAAGTAACATAACCATAAAAGCAAACATAAAACATCATTTGCATAATCATCACCAAGACATTCATATCACATTTTCATTTATCATCTTACCATATTGTTGTTATATCGATTTTTCAACCCGAGGGTCAAGTACATACCTGTTCAAAGTACCCATTTCACAACACTTACCAATACGTCCCTTTCATCTTGAGTATTCCTCCATTTCAGTAGAACTTTACCCGTTGAACACATCGGAATATAATTCGGATACATGGAAAGTTTGCACATAAGTGCCACATATGTAGCCAAGCTACCATGTAACCCGCCCATAAGCGAACTCGAACTCAACTCAACGAGCTCGGATGCCTAGTTACATCTCACGAACTCGGACTCAACTCAACAAGTTCGGACGCTCGCATCCATAAGTGAACTCGGACTCAACTCAACGAGTTCGGATGCCCAAATATCCCAGTGACATGTCACTTGTATCCTAATCCATTCCTAAGGTTCAACGGGACATTTTTCCCAATCATATGTCTCAACCATCTTCTATGGAATGTCGATACGATACTCGGTAGTATTTCACATTTTCCAAGTACATCACATAATTTGACATATTATCAAACAATTGTCACAAGTATGATATTTCATAATAATTATCATATCATTTAAATAACATTAAAACATTTAAAACAATAACTATGTTACCAACATTTACATATGAACTTACCTCGTATGCGAAAATGGCTACTTTTACCATTTCGTCCACAACTTAGTATTTTCCCCATTTTAGCCTGAATTTCAGTTTTCCTTGCTCTATCATTTAAAATATAGTCTAACTAGGACTCACATTATTCAAATTGACCCAAAATCATATTTTGAAAAAATTACAATTTTGCCCCTAAACTTTTGCATATTTACACTTTTGCCCTAAAGCTCGTAAATTAAACTTCAGCCTATTTTCTTATGTTTTATGACATGCTGATCATTTTTCCCTTTTATGGCAACATCAAATTCTCACTCTAACATGTACTTATGACTATTAGGTATTTTTACCGATTAAGCCCTTTTGCTCGTTTTCACTTAAAATCGAGTAGCACAAGTTGTCTAACATAATTTAAAACCTCATAGCCTATCATAAAACACCAAAATACACAAATTTCACCTATGGGTATTTTTCCAAATATAAACCCTAGGTTAAATTATTGCTAGCATAAGCTAAATCGAGCTACCGGGACTCCAAAAACGTAAAAATCATTAAAAACGAGGCTAGAACGGGCTTACAATCGAGCTTGGAAGCTTGAAAAACCCTAGCCATGGTTTCTCCTTGCTATATTCGGCCATGGGGTTGAAGATGAGCAAAATTGGCTTTTAATTTTGTATTTTAATTCATTTTACCCCTAAATGACCAAAATGCCCTTACTACTAAACTTTTCAAAAATTCCATCCATGTCCAATTTTCGTCCATAGACTTAGAAATTGGTAAAATTATTTTTAAGACCTCCTAATTAACATTTCGAAACAATTTCATACTAGAAACTTCTAGAATGCAAGTTTTGCAGATTATTCGATTTAGTCCCTAATTTCAATTTAAACACTTTATGCATAAAATTTCTTCACGAAATTTTCACACAATCATGCAATCATATCATAGACCTTAAAATAATCATAGAATAATTATTTCTATCTCGGATTTTGTGGTCACGAAACCACTATTCTGACTAGGCCCAAAATGAGGATATTACAACTCTCCCCCCTTCAAGGATTTTCGTCCCCGAAAATCTTACCAGAAAAGTGGTCTTCACTTTTAATCTCATATTTGGTGTCAAGAACTTGCACTTAGACTGTACCTCCAATACATCTCTTCAATTTCTCATATGATCTAAAAGCTTACGGTCTCAACTCTCAACTGTTCTTAAATTTTCAACCCTTCTCGCTTCCCATGATATCATGACATAAACCCGGATCTCAACTTGATTTAATGGAGACCGAATTCCAAGAAATCCAACAATCAAAGAGACCGAAATTTCATGAATCGATGAGTAGGAATTCATTCAATACAGATATGATTTATAGATCTCGCCAAACATTTAACAATAGGATACATCACATTTTCCTCTTTCCGCCATAGAAATAATTCTGATATGGCCTCAAGAATAATCCTTCTCATTTCCATCCCAATATCAACACTGATAAGGATAATTTTGATAGATCCCATGCTCATCTTTAACCCCTTTAACAACTCCGATTTTATGTAACATCGGATGCTCTAAACTATCACATTACCTCACCGTCTTGAAACACATCACAATTCATACAACAATACATTCTTGAAAGTCGAAGTCTTTGCTCAATGTAGACTAGTCTAGTTCGAGACGCCTTGCTTACCAATATTCTCATCTATCCGAACTCTATCAACATGTAATAAACTTTTCAGCTTTCACAAGATGGAAACCTTATTATTCGTAGTGACTTAAACTAATATTCAACTCTTTCTCATAAATATACACTGCTCGTTCAAACTATTTACTCTTTTATCCATACAAAATGAAATTCTATTATCAGACTTGGGAAAAATAATCCTAACATAATTGTCACATGAAATCTTTCAAATAAATAATTTACCATACCAACTGAAACTCGCGCTTTTATCACCTATGCCTTTACTGATGTCAAATCCTTACACAGAAATTAGAAAAAATCCCAATACTAAAATCACCACATTACCAAGATCAAATTAGAAGTATAGTCATATTTGACATGATTATCACGAGCTGAAGAACCCACTTCGAACATGAGTTGTAATTGAAAAATTATGGATCAAAGATAACAAGAAAACCGAATAAAGAAATCTAAGATAGAGAAACCCAAAATAAAGAAATCCAGAATAAAGAGATCCAGGATAAAGAAACCCAAGATACGATACTATGCCGGAGAATCGAAAACCAAACTCATAGAGAAAATACGAAATACCCGATAATTCTTCAAAGAAAGAAAGTCCGAAGAAAACATCATTTAATCCCAATGAAATCAAATATAACAAGATCAATATATCTTCCCATACATATATATCGGATGAAGCATCAAGTAGAAGAAACAGAATCATAATATCATACGTATTCTCTCATCAATTACGATCGATTTAAATGAAATAGAATACCCGATGAAATAGAGCAATATAAATTATAAACCATCGACTACCAATGCTTTCATCCAACACGAATTAGAAGACATTCCCATTTAACAAGAATTTCTTCAAAGATCAATAGCCATAGAAATATTTACGAGAACGGGTAAACACATAGAACATCTCAAAAGAGACCGCTAAATCATCCGATCATAATTGTCACACTCGGATAGTTCACATTTCAATTATCATTTCCCCAACTAGTCTTGTCGTCACAAATTTCATATTAAACCATTCACTAAAGAAGGCCAGTTCTAAATAAATTTCAATTTACACTTTTCTCAACCTTGCACCTGAGTAATTCGGTTTACCAAGGTGAATTCCTTTTCTAACTGGGACAGTGGATAACTCCAATAATTTTTACGTCAATCCGATACTTTACTGGCTCTGACTTTACTTATCAGCTCATTTTCAATCTCTAATCATACTTATAATTATTCTATCACTGTACTCTTTGGGTTCTCAATCGGAAACTTATTCAATACAAATCTCATGAAATTCCATTATAAGTATTGTTGACTGAGGCACCGATGTTAGTGCAACCTGAGTCGGGAAAAGAGTTTGTGATTTTTAGCGACACGTCATTGAACAGTTTAGGTTCTATTTTGATGCAAGAGGATAAAGTGATAGCTTATGCCTCGAGACTGTAACACCCCAAACCCGGCCCAGACGTTATGGCCAGATCTGACGTGTCACATGGACTTACGACTTAGTATGCATTCGTTGGTTTAAGTGATTGGGCTGGTCTTTGTAAAACAATGGTTGAATGAAAAGCCGATTATCAATCTTTAGGCTATCCATTTGTTGTGCTTGTTGAGTCTTGAAAACGTTTATTAATTTTGAAAACCCGCAACCTAACACTAGCAGATTTTGACATAGTATAAATATAATCGAAAATAAAACCATAGCGAAAAAAGAAATTTAAATAGTGGCCTTATTACAACTTAAAACCCAAAATTAAATCGAATATAAAATAATAAAAATAAACTAACTTAGAAAAACCAACTTTGCGATGATGTGGCCACTCAAATCCCTTACGACTCCAAGCCCACTATGGTTGGGGATTTCTGCAGAGATGAAAATAAAGGGTGAGTTCAAGAAACTCGATGTAACATAACCCAACCATAGCCCAAAACAGATCAAACCTCGAGTCGACTTATCTAGGCCTTGGCTCAGTACAGAAATCGGAATGAAACCTATAGGCCCATAGCAGATATAGAACAAATATATCATGAATGCAGAAATCCCAACCCAGAGCCATCCATAACACCCCCGTACCAGTCTTACACTATGTGGGGAGACTACTCAACCCACCCAACTACTACACACCACAGAAATTGCAGCGAGGCTACCAGATATTGTGACGAAGTCACCAGATACAGATATAGTCGCTAGGCCACCGTAATGATATATATACATATATATATATATGTGGCGGTTACCAGATTGCAAAATGAGGTCGCTGTAACGCTTCCTCCATCAATATAAACCCATGTCCCATGCAACAGAAATAATATGTCATGGCATACGTATATAGAAACAGAACATCATGCTTTTCAGAAAAAAAATATAACCCTAGGGGTAAAATCATAATTTTGCATGCATAAGGGTATTTCAGTAATTATTACCTATTGCTAAGGTTTCATGCTCATTCTAACGTTTACTAAGTAATCAGAAGTACTTACCTCGTCTTTTTACCAAAGTGGCCCGTTGGCCCATTGGCCCGTTTTCAGCCCATTAAGCCCAAAAATACTGTTGTGCACGAAAATGCACACTCTGCACTTTAATCATCCAAATGCACCATATTCATTAACAACTGTCTCACGAGCGCTCGCATGCTCGTAAGTTCACAAAATACCAATGTTTCGGTATTTCAGCTTTTACCAATTCAGTCTAAGGGAGGGTGTCGTTTACACACCTGGTTGATGACTATTGATGACGATATCTCCCACGCGATAATCCTACAATCGATCACTAACTCATTAGACTTACGAATTAACGATAACTAACATAAATCCACGTCAAGTAACCCACTAATCACACAAGTTAGTCATTTACGCACAAGGGGTAAAATAGTCATTTTACCCTCCAGGGGTAAATCGGTAGTCTTACCTTACAGGGGTATTTTAGTAATTCTATCCTACAGGGGTACTTCAATAATTCTACAACTTATCCACTTGGGCCTACGGACCCATTGGGACCACATGGCCCATTTTAGCCCATCACGGCCCGAAATAGCCGTCCTACTGCTAGAGTAATGAGAAATACACACCTGTTAGGAGACTGCAGTTAATCCGCACTCCAAACACTCTTAGCTGACGCCCAACCTAAACGAGCACGTCACAAAGCGAATGGGATCAGCCAAGAAGGGTATGCCTACTCTCCTCATGGTTTGCTCTATTTAAAGCCAGCTCTCCATCTACTCTTATGTTAGCTTCCCGATGTGGGATCCCTCCATCACCAGAGTTTAAAACCAACACCAACTCTTGTCATCCCAACATAGCAAAATAATCAACCTCTGCGTGCCAAGGGATTCGAACCAAAGTCCTCTCACATGCCAACTCACGCCACCACCACTAGGCCATCAACTCATTTGTGTCATAAATCCAACACATTAAACTTTCAAGCGCACCAACTTGCCTCCAAATTTATTGAAAAGAAAAACCAAAATATATTGCAAGAGCCAAGACTTGAAACTTTGACCCCTTGCTTCCTCTATGGTGTCACTTCCTTGTCCCCTAAGCGGTGCCACCTTGCAACTACACCACACTCCTTTTTGTGCCATCTTTTACCCCTTTACTCTTAAAAGCCCAAACACCAATTGCATCACCTGTTCATAAAATTAAAATTCCGAAGACTACGACAGATTTAACTTAAGTTTGGGCCTTCCAAAGGCCCTTTAACCTACTAAAATATATATATTAACCAACCAAAACACATAAAAATTTTAAAAATCACAGAAACACAGAAAACCTGAAAATTGGGGCGTTATAGAGACAATTAAAACAACACAAAAAGAATTATCTGATGCATGACTTTGAATTGGCTATTATTGTGTTCGCTATAAAAATTTGGAGAAACCATTTATTCAGTGAGAAATGTCACATCTTTACCGATCACGAGAGTTTAAAGTATTTGATGACTCAAAAAGATTTAAATTTGCAACAGTGAAGATGGCTCGAGTTGTTAAAAGATTATGAGTTAGTGATAGACTATCACCCGGGGAAAGGGAACGTAGTCACGAATGCTTTAAGTAAAAAGTCTTTTTTTTTCTTTGAGGGCGATGAATACACGGTTAACCCTATTCAATAATGGATAGATTTTGGCTAAGTTGAAAGCTAGACTGGTATTTCTTCAACAGGGTTGTAAAGCTCAGAAAGGTGATAAGGAGTTGCAAGCTAAAAGAGTTCAATGTCAATCGAATAATGATTCAGAATATCAGATTGGATATGATGATTGTTTGAGGTTCTGAGGAAGGATTTGTGTACCAAGGAATACTGAACTGATTCAGAAAATACTTCACGAGGCACATAATGGTTGTCTATCTATTCATCCTGGGAGTACAAAGATGTATAAAGATTTGAAGGAATTGTATTGGTGGTCAGGCATGAAATGAGACATTTTAGAGTTTGTAATGAGATGTTTGATTTGTCAACAGGTGAAATCCAAACATCAAGTTCCTTCGGGTTTACTTTAGCCTACGGCTATACCCTAGTGGAAATAGGATAGGGTTATGATGAATTTCATATCGGGGTTACCTCTGACTCCGAAGAAGAAAGATGTTGTTTGGGTCATTGTTGATAGATTGACGAAATCAGCTCATTTCATTCCAGTACGTACCGATTATTCACTTGATAAACTAGCTAAATTTACAATGCTGAGATTGTTAGATTACATGGCGTGCCTACTTCTATTATTTCGAATAGAGATCCAAGGTTCACGTTGCGATCTTGGAAGAAACTGCAAGAAGTGTTGGGTACAAAGCTAAATTTTAGTACCACATTTCATCCTTAAACTGACGGTCAATCTGAGAGGGTAATCCAAATTCTAGAAGATATGCTTTGCTGTTGTGTTTTAAAGTTCGAAGGTAGTTGGGAGAAATATCTACCGTTGGTCGAATTTGCTTATAACAATAGTTTTCAATCGAGTATAAAGATGGCACCGTATGAAGCATTGTATGGTCGTCAGTGTCAAACTCCGCTATACTGGACTGAGCTTAGTGAGAAATAGATTCACAGGGTTGATTTGATTAGAGAAGCCGAAGAGAAAGTGAAAGTAATTCGTGATTGTTTAAAAGTAGCTTCGAATCTACAGAAATCGTACGCGGATTTGAAATAGAAGGATATCAAATTTTAAGTTGGTGATAAAGTGTTTTTGAAAGTGTTACCGTGGAAAAAAATTCTTAGATTTGGTCGTAAAGGCAAGTTGAGTCCACGTTTCATTGGACCGTATGAGATTATTGAGAGAATAGGGCCAATGGCATATCGATTAGCTTTGCCATCAGAGTTCGAAAGAATTCATAATGTATTTCATGTGTCAATGTTGTGACGATATAGATCAGATCCATTGCTTGTAATCAAACCATCAGAGGTTGAGATTCGACCCGATATGACATATGGAGTTAAACAATTAAGAAATAAAAGCATAGCTCTAGTAAAAGTTTTGTAGCAACAACACGGGGTTGAAGCGGCTACGTGGGAACCCAAAGAAGCTATGAGAAAATAGTACCCTAACCTCTTTTTTGGTAAGATTTTTGGGGACGAAAATCCCTAAGGGGGAAAGTTGTAACGACCCTTTTTAGGTCAAATAGGAATAGTGGTTTCAGGACCACAAATCTTAAGTAGAAATATTTATTTTATTATTTCTTGAAGGTCTATAGCATGATAGAATAATTGTGTGAAAATTTCGTTAAGAAATATTATCGATTGAGTGCTCAATTGGACTAGAAGGACTAAATTGCAATAGGTTCAAATTTTGAGTTCTATTAGTCAAAGGTGTCTAATTGCTATGAAATTTTAAATTGGAGGTCCTTAAATGGTAATTGGACCATTATACTTTAGGATGGACAAAAATGGACATGGCTAGGTGAAATTTTAAAGTTGTGCATTAAGGTTATTTAAGTAAATTGGTAAATAATGTAACTAAATAAAAGAGTCCATCTTCTTCAATCTAGTCTCCTATAGCCGAAATTCTCAAGAATCCATAGCTAGCCAAACTTTCAAGCTCGATTGTAAGTTCCTTCTTGTCCCGTTTTTAACAATTTTTATATTTTTGAGATCATTGTAACTTAATCTACCTATTTCAAGGACTAATTTTAAAACAAAGTTAAAGTCTAAAATTTTACCCATGTTATATATGTTTGTATTTTGTTGTGTGATGGTAGATAATGCATGTTTGTTGTTAGTTAAACAACATTTGTAAAGTGATTTTCGATAAAAACGTCAAATAGGGACTTATTTGTAAAAGGTTATGAAATGTGTAGAAAAGTGTGAATAAATGAAAAATGTGGGCTGTTCTGAGTACTAGTAATATTTAGCTAGGCTTGGGTTGTGATGAAATTGAATGAAATTCATTTTACGAGCCTAGGGACTAAATAGTAAAATGTTGAAATGTTTTCATTTTTGCCATAATATGATTTTGGACTAAATTGAATAGCTTGATGATTAAATAAGTTAAATATGGTATTATAGATCAAGAAAATCGAAGTTCGGGTGTAGGTCTGGTGAAAAATAGTAATTAGCAAATAGATCATTTTCATAGTTTTTGTATCCGAGGTAAGTTCGTATGTTAATAAGCTTTGTGAAAATTATTTTTTAAATGCTTTAATTTATGCATGAATTCTGTAATCAACTCTACGGACACATTTGACGACATTCTGGCAAGCGAGAAATCCCAATCGAACCTTAGGAATAGATTTGGATACAAGTGACATGTCACTAGGGTTTTATGCTATGTGATCCGAGTGTTGCTCCTGTACGTCCTACCGGTGGCTGAGTATACTGACATATATTGCGGTTACTTGACAGCTTGTGTAAGTAGCACCGTGTAGCAATGTTTTGACTGACAGGTGTGAGCCGGCCTGTTAATGGCTCAAGAGCAAGCATATATGTGTTATGAGATAGAGGTAGCAATGGCTACATATGTGATACCTTGTGTGTAAGGTTTCCTGGGTATCTGACATGCTATTCCAAGTGGTTCATTGGGTATGCCAACGATGAAAATAAGTATGAAGTTATTATGAGATGGTACAGGTATGTACATAAAACTTATGATTATTAAATTCGTGAAATGATGACTTCAAGGTAAGTTTGTGTTGCAATGAATTATGGTCATGAGATTATGGTAAGTTACATTATCTTATATTATATTACTTGAATATTAAATGTATGGTAAGATTTGCTTATTTCTTTCATACGAGCTTACTAAGCTATATATCTTACTCCGTTTTACTCTCCATGTTTTATAGAGTCACCAAGCTAGCTTGGATTAGAGATTGTCAAAGATTGCATCATATTATCAAACTGTCATTTTGAGTATCGATGATTTTAAACATTTTGAGCATATGGCATATATAGGGACTTGGTCATTTTGTATATGTGTCATTATGAATTTGGCCAAATGTATTGGCTTGTAATAGTCAAAGGCTTGATTTGGTATTTGACCATGGAAATTGGCTCATTTTGGTTAAATTGATTGTAAGCTTATACATATAAATGCATGCATGTACCAATGCCTTTGGTGATGTAGTTTATGTTGATTTTCTAAATGTTGATTGTGGCTTACTGACTTGTTGTGAAATGAATGAGTTTGTTTATTGTTATGATGGATTATCTTAACAAGTTAATGTAAATTGAAAGTAGTCTTAGTGGTGTTTTGAATGTGAATTTGGTATGTTGGATTAGCATAATGAAATGTCATGAGCATCATAGATGATGGTATTTCTTTGACATGTATTGGCCATGATGGTGGATGTTTTGGTTGCCTAAGTACACCATGATTTATGCCATTGAATTGGTGTATGTGTATTGGAAAATAAGGGTGGCAAATGGCTTGGTAAATAGCCTTTGTTTTGTCCACACGGGTACATACATAGGCATGTGTCTAAGCCGTGTGTGACACGCGGCCTACCCCATGGGCATGTGTTTTGGTCGTGTGTCCCCTGCACCTTAATTTTGAGAAATAGAATGCTCAGAATTGAGCATACGACCAGAGACACGGGCATGTGTCTCAGCAGTATGAGGGACACGGCCTCAAGCACTGGCATGTGTCCTCGCCATTTGAAGTCTGCACCTATTTTATGAAAATTAAATTAACCACATGCCTAGCACATGGGCGTGTGACTTGGCCATGTGACTTCAATTTGTTCATGCTTTGAAAAATAGAGAGTTACATAGGTTAGGGACACGAGCATGTGTGATTACACGGCCTGCCCACACGGGTGTGTCCCAAACCATACAAGCGTGTGACCCCTGTTTATAGCAATAATTTTCTAAGTTTTGTAAAAATTCCCTGAGTTATCAGTTTAGTCTTGAACCACTTCCGAAGCATGTTTTGGGCCTTATAGGCTCATATTAGGGACTTTATGATTGAAAACAAATGGTTTTTAATTTGGTTGAAATTTATGACTCAGAATTGTATGTTAGATTACGATGTAAGCCTGGTAATACGTCGTATCCTATTTCGATGTTAAATACGGGTAAGGGGTGTTACATATGTATATTTTAGATAATGAACTATCATTTCCATGTAGGGTTTATTTTATTATTTTAGAATAAAATATGTGCATTGGAAACAGACATAAGAATTTTGTAATTTAAATCTTTCTAACGAAACATGAGAATCGAGACAATGTAATCTCGACCTAGCCAAACCTACAATAGACTAACAGTGGTCTGACAACAAGAGGCTATTGGTAGTCAGATGGTGGTTGAAAGAGGTATGAAAATGGTCAACGGTGACCTAATGGTGATCCAACAGGGCGATGACACAAAAATAGAGGTGAAAAGATGGTGATGACAAAAATGTGAACTAGTTCTGCACTAGAAGTCTGTATAGGCAAAATTGAAGACCCAAAGTATGCTTTAGGATGAATTTTGTAATTTTGCATTTTTTTTATTTTTCTAGAATGGAATCATGGAAACTTTGGCTAGTTAGAGTCATTTAATTTTTAATGCTTTTATATTTAAGAGATAAGCATGATAATATTTTATAACTGTGGCATACATGAGATAAGCATGCCATATAGATTAAGGTAGAATTCGACATGTACTTGTTATGCATAATTGATCATACATGATTGAAATTGGAAATTAAAAACCTAGCATGCTTTTAAAATATTGAGTGGGAGAAGGTCCCTAAACAAGAGCTACGACCTGCATCAGTGTTCTCTAGTGATGGCGTGAAATGGACCTTTCCCAAGGTAGACGTTGTCATGTAGATTCCACTGAGGAGACTTCCTGAAAGTAAGCAAAATTTTCTTAAAATCATTTGATAGTTGGACTGCCCTTATGGTAGGTATTATCTTGTGATACATTATAAAATTTTATCTTCAAAAAGGACAACTAGTCATAGCATGCTACTCGGTGAGCTTGTCCCAAGATGACTCATTTGTGATGCATGATGCAATAGATGTTGAATTGATGGTTATACGCTCAAGATCGTCTAGTTAAGTAACTTCCTAAGAAGCTATGCTTAAGTTATAATGATGGCCAAATCTTACATGATTATTAGTACGTGTGAATGCCTAAGGAATTAGGTTCATGTACTAATTGGATTAAAATCCATGTTCTCACTAGTTGATCATGATCACCTCTGGGTGGCTTGATTCAATAAGTGTAGGAATTATCGCTGCAATGACTTATAGATGTTTTCAAGGTTTAATGTAAGACGCGTGCATTATCTTAATGCATATTATAATTGTAATAGTCTGGTTTAGACCCTAGTTAGAATAGTGGTTTTGGGACCACAAATCCAAGTCAAAAAATATTTTAATATTATTTCCCATTCTTATCATATGTGAATTAGCATGTGTGAAAGTTTCGAATGAAAATTTAATCATTTGTGTGCTCAATTTGATAAAAGGACTTAATTGCATAAATTGTAAAAGTGGCCTTTTAATTGTTAAAGTGCCTATTTGCTATGTCTGATTAAATGTGAGGTCTTTAAGATGTAATTAGGCTTTTAGATTTATGAACGGACAATGTTGGACATTACATAGTGGATTTTAAATGAATTGAAAAAGGTTATATTAGTAATTATATAAATTAATGTTATTATTATAACAAAACATGCTTTTTGTGTCCATATTTCCTTTTTTTTTTCCTAAAATAAGAGATTAAGAACACCATTTCTAGGGTTCAAGCATTCAGCATTCATATTACTCAATTGAGGTATGATTTTTGATCGGTTTTTGATAATTTCTATGTTTCTGTAATCATTACTTTGAATACTACCAAGCCCATGTCTCAATTTCTGGTTTTGTTGATGATTTTGAAATATGCCATTAATGAAATTATGAGTTTTGTGAAGTTTTATGATAGTAAATGGAAGATATGTGTTAGAGTACTAAGTTTTGTCTTTGAATTTTTGATGAATTTGAGTAATTTGGGCTAAATTGTAAAAATGAGATCTTAAGGGACTAAAATGTGAAATAAATGAAATATATGGGCTTGTATGAGTGCTATGAATATTCGGCTAAGCATAAATATATGCAAATTTTTGTGATTTTTATAATTAGGGGCTAAATTGTCAAAATATGAAAATATGAAGGCTAATTTGTAAAATGCCTTGAATGTATGTTTTGTGGATTTATTTGAATGCTTTGGTGAATAAAAGAGTTAAATTTGAATTTATATAGATCAAGAATTAAAGAAAACGGAATTAGATTGGGGAAAGTCGAAAGTCATCAAGTAGCCGGTTCTGTCTATCCGAATCCGTACGAGGTAAGTCTATATACAAATAAAAGCATTTGTAATGGTTTACTTATGTTTAAATGCTATTTAACAATGAAGAATGGCCTATTGAATTCAATATGAGATATCCGAGAAAGTATCGACAAAGTTCTGAAGTCTGAAAAGCCTCATACGAACCTTAGGAATAGTTAGGATACATATGTCATGACATAGGATCCAATATGTGTTATCGTGTAAGACCACGTCTGGGACGTTGGCATCGACTTATGATTTATGTGTAAGGCCACGTCTGGGATGTTGGCATCGTATTTGATTTCATGTAAGACCCTGTCTGGGATAGTGCCATCGATATTTGATTACATGTAAGACCACGTTTGGGACATTGGCATTGTACGAGCTTTCCGAGCTATCCATGTATCCTTATGATTCCGAATGGTTCCACGTGCATTCTGAGTAATGAATGATAATATGAAATGTGTATCCGATTCAGGTACGTTTGAAGTTTTATATCATATTTGATGTTGAAAGGTAAGTATATGTATCTTTATGATCAAGTGAGTATATGTGACAAAAGTATAAGAAATTATGCATTATGTGCAAACGAATGAAGAATATGTGAAACGTATTTGAGCTATGCGTTTTGTGATAGTATGTGGTTAAAGATTATATGTATATTATGATGCTTATATGTTTATATTATTAAGTTTATTTGTATATGGCTTACTAAGCTTTTGAAAGCCTACTTTATGTGTGTTTGCATTATTTTATAGATATCATGGCTATCGGGAGCTCGGGGATCATCGAGGATCATCACCACACTATCAAACTCTAATTTGGTAGCTTTTAAAAGTGTAAATATTGAAGTATGGCATGTATAGGCTAGAAGTATATGGATAAGTTTCGTAATGTATGTAACGCCCCCATTCCCGAGACCATCGCTGGAGTCGAGCACGAGGTGTTAACGAACTTAATTCATTAATTAAACAGCTCAAGCAATTTATTTTTAAAATTTCCAGACAAGCTGGCTAACTGCGTCACAGTCGCTTAAAAATTCATATCTCGAGTTCCAAAACTCAAAATTAAGATCCATAAATTTTTCCTGAAACTAGAATCATATATATATCTACTAATTGTTTTTCTAGAATTTTTAGTCAGGCCAATTAGTACAGTTTATTAGTTAAAGGCTCCCCTGTTTCAGGGTTCGACTACTCTGACCCCTGTGTATTACGAATCAGATATCTCCCTGTATAGAGTTTCAATGACTATGCCATTTGTTTCTTATAAAACTAGACTCAATTAGGATTTCATACATGTAAAATAAAACTCCTAATTGTTTTCTACAATTTATAGGGAATTTTTAAAGTCAGAACAGGGGATACAAAGATCACTCTGACCCTGTTCCACGAAAACTTAAATATTTCACAAAATATAACTCATATACGTGTTTTGTTTCTTTCATATGAAAATAGATTCATTAAAATTCAATTACATATTTTATTCATCATCTAATTCTATTTCTACTATTTTTAGTTATTTTTCAAACTCACATCACTGCTGCTGTGTGATTCTATTTTATAGCCAATTTCACCATTTTATGGATTTCCATAGATTAGTTAGCACATAAAGCATACGTGTTATCAAATATAATATCGATTAGCCACTCCAATAGCTAGTCATTCTCAAACATTTCCATGCCATCCATGAGCTATATCATAAGATTATATACACTAAAGGATTATAATGTTATACATGCCATATTCCCAAAATATGCAAGCCACCATACCGAGATGGTCCGTTGATAGTGTGAGCGTGCCTCTGACCATCCTGATCTCCAAACCGGCTTGTCAAAACCAAAATATACAAGCCATTACGCCAAGATGGTATACGGATAGTGTGAGCGAGCCTCTGACCATTTCCAATTTCCAAGCTGACTTGTCAAAACTACAAGGAATGAAAAGGAGGGAGTAAGCATAAATGCTTAGTAAGTTCACATGCAAATAGCAAGTAACATAACCATATAAGCAAACATAAAACATCATTTGTATAATCATCACCAAGACATTCATATCATATTTTCATTTATCATCTTACCATATCGTTGTTATATTAAGTTTTCAACCCGAGGGTTAAGTACATACCTGTTCAAAGTATCCATTTCACAACACTTAAAAAAATGTCCCTTTCATCTCAAGTATTCCTCCATTTGAGTAGAACTTTACCCGTTGAACACATCAGAATATAATTCGGATACATGGAAAGTTTGCACATAAGTGCCACATATGTAGCCAAGCTACCATGTAACTCGCCCATAAGCGAACTCAGACTCAACTCAACGAGCTCGGACGTTCGCATCCATAAGTGAACTCGGACTCAACTCAACGAGCTCGGATGCCTAGTTACATCTCACGAACTCGGACTCAACTCAATGAGTTCGGACATTCGCATCCATAAGTGAACTCAGACTCAACTCAATGAGTTCGGATGCCCAAATATCCCAGTGGCATGTCACTTGTATCCTAATCCATTCCTAAGGTTCAACGGGACCTTTTTCCCAATCATGTGTCTCAACCATCTTCTACGGAATGTCGATACCGATATTCGGTAGTATTTCACATTTTCTAAGTATATCACATAATTTGACATATTATCAAACAAATATCACAAGTATAATATTTCATAATAATTATCATATCATTTAAATAACATTAAAACGTTTAAAATAATAACTATGTTACCAACATTTACATATGAATTTACCTCGTATGCGAAAATGGCTACTTTTACCATTTCATCCACAACTTGGTATTTTCCCCATTTTAGCCCGAATTTCAGTTTTCCTTGCTCTATCATTTAAAATATAGTCTAATTAGGACTCACATTATTCAAATTGACCCAAAATCATATTTTGGAAAAATTACAGATTTGCCCCTAAAATTTTGCATACTTACACTTTTGCCCTAAAGGTCATAAATTAAACTTCAGCCTATTTTGTTATGTTTTATGACATGCTGATCGTTTTTCCCTTTTATAGCAACATCAAATTCTCACTCTAACATGTACTTATGACTATCAGGTATTTTTACCGATTAAGCCCTTTTACTCGTTTTCACTTAAAACCGAGTAGCACAAGTTATCTAACATAATTTAAAACCTTATATTCTATCATAAAACACCAAAATACAAAAATTTCACCTATGGGTATTTTTCCAATTATGAACCCTAGGTTGAATTATTGCTAGCATAAGCTAAATCAAGTTACCGAGACTCTAAAAACGTAAAAATCATTTAAAACGAGGCTAGAACAGACTTACAATCGAGCTTGGAAGCTTTCAAAACCCTATCCATGGTTTCTCCTTGCTATATTTGGCCATGGGGTTGAAGATGGACACATTTGGGTTTTAAAATTTGTCTTTTAATTCATTTTACCCCTAAATGACCAAAATTCCCTTTTTACTATTCTTTAAATTTTTACCCTTCCAATCCTATTTTTGTCCAGATTTTTTTAGAAATTGGTCAAATTACTCTTTAAGGACCTCTAATTAATAATCTAATTCAAATTTATGCAAAATGCTTATAGAACACAAGTTTTACAATTTATTCAATTTATTCAATTTAGTCTCTAACTTCAAATTAAGCACTTTATGCATAGAATTTCTTCACGGAATTTTCACACAATCATGCAATCATTTCATAGACCTCAAAATAATTATAAAATAATTATTTCTATCTCATATTTGTGGTCTCGAAACCACCATTCCGAGTAGGCCCAACATGAGGATATTACAATGTATATATCATGCCATGTGATATGGCTTGTTTGTGTTTGAATTTATGGTTTGATATTGATATATGATATGTGATGCAAATGTTCCATTGTGATGTGCTTTTGGTTGGCCAAAGGGAATGGTCAATTTGGTAAGTTTTGGTATGTGTATATTTTAGAATTTGGTAAGAATTTGGCATGAAAAGGAATGGAATGTATTAAGGTTATAAACCATATGTTTATGGCTTATGGAATGACATGAAGTGGTATGTGTTATGAACATGAGATTGGTTGATAATGTTATGGCATGATTCATGCAAGTTTTGGTATTGAAATTGGTTGAAATTATAATGCAAATGTGCGGGGTTTGATGCTTGTAGGTTTGACCCAAATTGGGTGGCAAATTGGCTTTTCAAATGGCCTATTTTTGTCCACACAGGTAGAGACACAGAAGTGTGTCTCATCCGTATGCAACACAAGGACATGTTGCACGACCGTGTGTCCCCTAGGGTACCCTATGATTTTAAGTCAGTCTTGAGCACAGCCAAGGCATACGGGCGTGCGGCTAGCCGTGTAACCCAAGTTAGTTTCAACCATGGCCAAAGCACACGGGCATGTCTTGTGGTCGTGTGATTAAGTCAGTATGTATGCCTTGATTTGACACGGTCTAGACACACGAGCGTTTCTAAAGCCGTGTGAGGCATACGGCCTGTTCACATGGGCTGTGACCTCTATAATTTTGAAAAATGTTTATGATTTGAAAATTTTTGTATGAGCTCAGTTTAGTCCCGACACTTTTCTAAAGCATGTTTAAAGTCTCGTTGACCTATGCAAAGGACTCTGTATTGATGTATTTATATGATGCTATGATGATTGTGAAATGAATGTTAAATGTTCCGATTTGTCCAGTAACACCTTTAACCCTAGTCTGGCGATGGATATGGGTTAGGGGTGTTAAAATAATATTGAAAAACATTTTCAAACATTTGCATAATACAAAGATATTAATATATGAATGTTCTAATTTTAGTTCGAAAATGACACCAACTCTCTTATCGAACATACTTAATGAAAACAAATTAAACGGAAATAACTATAAGGAATGAAAAAGAAACCTAATAGTTGTCTTGAACTATGAAAAACTTAAAACAGTTCTTGATGGTAAATGCCCACCGACTACTCAAGCTGAGGCTAGAAAATGTTGAAGAGAGTCTGATGAGATAGGTCGTTGCTATATGCTGGCAAACGTGACTAGTACTTTGTGTAAACAATAGAGAGTTGTAAGACAACTAAAGTGATTCTAGATAAGCTAGAAGACTTTTTTGAAGGACAAACTGGTTTGGCTCGATAGTCTTCTATAACTAGCTTGATGGAAGCTTAGCAAAAGCCTAGGACTCCAGCCAGACCATATGATCACTCTTATGGGCTACCTGGCCAAGGATGTGGACAATGAGGCCAATTAGGAATAGAACCCTAAAATTGAGATGGTGTTCAAAATCTTATTAAAGGATTTTGTTGGTTTCGGGCAAGATATAACCTTGGTAACAAAAACCTGATGCTTACACAACTCATGACGGAGTTACAATCCTATGAGCTGATGTTGAATGGCGGTTAACCAGTTTGAAGAGTAGAAGTGAATATAACCATCGCTTCTTCCTCATAATGGAAGGGAAAATGCACTAAGAAAGGCAAGGATAAGGTTTGTGTGCCATCAGAAGTGGAAAGGAAGAGAACTAGAAAGCCTAAAGACTGATCTAGGTCTAAATGCTTCTTTTGCAGCAAGAAAGAACACTACAAGGCAAACTTATAGAGTGGAAGGAATAACTAGCTACCAAAGGTAAAGGTATGAAACTCTTGATTATAGAAACTTGTTTAGTGGAAGACTCAATAGACCACTGGGTCAGTGATTCGAGAGCCACTAACCATGTTTGTGTTTCTCTACAGGAGTTCAAAGAGATGAAAGATCTTAAAGATAATAGCTTATCATTGTGGACCGAGAATGAGACAAGTGTGGTAGCTGAAGTAGTGGTAGATCTACATCTTAATTTTGAGAATTTTAGGAGATTATATACCTAATATTTGTTGCATGTTTATATAAAGACGACTTCACCATGACTTTTAAAAACATAATTACAATATCTAGAAATCATAAACTATAACGAATAGATGTCAATTAATCCCTATTTTATCAAACCAAATATGTACACAGTGCTTGAAACTGAATGTAACAGGCCGTTTTTGGGTCAAATTGGAACAGTGGTTTTGGGACCACAAATCTGAAGTAGAAATATTTATTTTATTATTACTTTAAGGTCTACAGCATGATAGAATAATTGTGTGAAAATTTCGTTAAGAAATTTTATTGATTGGGTGCTCAATTTAGCTAGAAGGATTAAACTGCAATAGGTGCAAATTTTGAGTTCTATAGGCTAAAGGTAGTAAATTGTTATGAAATTCTAAATTAGAGGTCCTTAAATGGTAATTAGACCATTTTACTTTTGGATGGACAAAAATGGACATGGAGTAGGTAAAATTTCAAAGTTTAAGTGAGGGGTCAATAGGTAATTTGGTAAATAAAGCCAAAATAACTAAATAAAATATGTCATCTTCTTCAATTTAGTCTCTTATAACCAAAATTTTGGGGGAAAACATAGCTAGGGTTTTGGCCAAGCTTTCAAGCTCGATTGTAAGTCTGTTCTTATCTCGTTTTTAGTGATTTTTACATTTTTGATATTGTTATAACTTGACTTATTTGTTTCAATGACTAACTTGAAAGAAAATTAAAGTCTAAAATTTTTTCCAATGTAGGATGTGCATGTATTTTGATATTTGATGGTAGAAAATGCATGTTCATTGTTAGTTAAACAACGTTTGCAAAGTGATTTTTGATAATAATAAAAAAAGTCAAATAGGGACTTGTTTGTTAAAGTCTATAAAATTTGTACAAAAGTGTGAATAAATGAAAATTGTGGGTTGTTATGAGTACAAATAACAATCCGCTAGGCTTGGGTTGTGATGAAATTAAATGAAATTAATTTTATGAGCCTGGGAACTAAATTGTAAAATGTTGAAAAGTTAGGGGCAAAAATGTAAATTTTTCCATAATGTGTTTTTGGGTTGAATTGAACATTGTGATGATTAAATAAGCTAAATGTGGTATTATAGATAAAAAAAATGAAGTTTGAGTCTAGATCGGGGGAAAAACAAAGTATTTGATGAATAGGTTCTTTCGGCCGTTTTTGTAACCAAGGTAAGTTCGTATGTTAAATAAGCTTTACTTTAAATGTGTTTAAATGCTTTAATTTATGCATGAATTGTGTAATCTACCTTACGAACACATTGGACAACAATTTGGCAAGCGAGAAATCCCAATTAAACCTTAGGAATAGATTAGGATACAAGTAACATGCAACTAGGGTTTTATGTTATATGATCTGGGCGCTGGTCCTATACGTCCTACCAGTGGCTGATTATACTAGCATATGTTGCGATTACTTAACTACTTGTGTGAGCAACACCGATTAGCTACATCTTGACTGACAGCTTGTGTGAGTGGGCTCGTTGTTGGCTCGAGAGCGAGCATATATGTGATATGTGATAGAGGTAGCAATGGCTACACATGTGGCACCTTGTATGCAAGGTTTCCTGAGTATCTGAATTTTTTATTCTGCGTGGTTCATTGGGTATGACAAAGATGAGAATGAGTATGAAAGCATTATGAGTGGTACAGGTATGTGCACAAAACTTATGATTATTAAATTCGCGAAATGATGAAATCAAGGTAAGATGTGATGGAATGAATTATGATCATGAGAATATGGTAAATTGCATTATTTTAAGTTATATTTCTTGCATGTTAATGTATGGTAAGGTTAGCTTATTTCTTGCATTCGAGCTTACTAAGCTATATAGCTTACTCCTTTTTACTTTCCACATTTTATAGTGTCACCAAGCTATCTCGGATTGGAGATCGTCAGAGTTTGCATCACACTATCAAATTGTTATTTTGGGTATGGATGATTTTAAACATTTTGAGAATATGGCATGTATAAGGACCTGGTCATTTTGTTATATGTGTCATTATAAACTTGGCCAAATGTATTGGCTTGTAATTGTCAAAGGCTTGATGTGGTGTTTGACCATGTAATTTGGCTTATTTTGGTTAAATTGGTTGTAAGCTTATATAAATTTATATATGCATACATGTGCAATCACCTCTTATATGATGTGATTTATAAATGCTTGGTAAATGGTTGAATGTGGTTTAATGGTTTTGTTGTTGAATGGTTAAGATTGGCTCATTGATATGATAGGAAAATTAAGTAAAACTATGCATGTTATTGGTAGCCATATTGAAACTTGTAGAATGCGAGTTGGTATGATTTGGTTTGACAAGTTATGGTGTTGTAAATGTGTTGAGTGTGGATAATAAAATGACATGATTCAAGTTATGGTGTTGTAAATGTGTTGAGTGTGCATAATGAAATGACATGATTTGGCCATGTTTTATGGATGTTTGGTTGCCTAAGTATATCATGATTTATGGCATTGAACTTGTGTGTGTAGGTGAAAATGAGCGTGACAAATGGCTTGGGAAATAGCCTTTATTTTGTCCACACGGGTTGACACACAAGCATGTGTTTAGGCCGTGTATGACACACGGTCTATCCCATGGGCATGTGTTTTGGCTGTATGTCCCTTGCACCTTAATTGTGTGAGACAAAATGCTCAGAATTGAGCACACGGGTAGAGATACTGCCGTGTGACTCAGCCATGTGAGGGACACGGCGTCAAGCACGGGCGTGTGTCCTGACCGTGTGAAGTCTGCACCTATTTTATGAAAATAAAATTTACCATAAAGCCTAGCACATGGGTGTATGACTCAACCGTGTGACCTCAATTTGTTCATGCTTTGCAAAACAGATAGTTACATAGGTTAGGGACACGGGTGTGTGTGACCACACGGCCTGCCCACACGGGCGTGTCCTAAACCACACGGGCGTGTCCTAAACCACACGAGCGTGTAGCTCCTGTGCATGGAAAATTGTTTCTAAGCTTTGTAAAAATTTCATAAGTGGTCGGTTTAGTCCCAAACCACTTCCAAAGCATGTTTTGGGCCTCGTAAGCTCACATTAGGGACTTTAAGATTGAATGCAAATGGTTTTAATTTGGTCATAATTTTATGTCTCGGAGTTGCATGTTTGCTTGTGATGTAAGTCCTGTAATGCGTAGTATCCTGTTACGGCGTTGAATACGGGTAAGGGGTGTTATATTTAATGGCATCAGAGCTACAGTTTAGTCAATTCTTAGACTAACGTAGTGTGTTTCAGAGTCTGGCTATACATGCAATATATAATTTGTGATAGTGTGACGACTTCTAACAATTGAAATTATGTTTTCATCTAGTAAATGGATCCCAACTGAGAGGTAGCTGATAATGTTGAAAGTAATGCATCGGCTTTCACCCAAGGGACAGCGCCATCTGAAAGAAGACCAGTAATGATTAGTTGGGAGAAGAGGCTAGAGATGCCTTCTTCCAAAGGATGAATGAGTGGTTTGCTGAGTTTGTTCGAACAAATTCGGCTGCCCAACATCCTCCACCCCTACATAACCCCCGACTGAATCTCGTAGCTCCCCAAGGTATGGAATTATTAAGGTTGAACAAACCTCCAGTTTATAAGATTTGAAAACAAGGGGCTGAAGAATCTAGAGCCAATGTTGACGATGATCTCGAGAGGGTAGAGTTTTGGCGTGAAAACTCTATTAGGGTATTTAATGTGCTTTCTTGCACACTGGATGAGTGCTTGAAATGCGCTATATCACTTCTGAGGGACTCAGCATACCAATGGTGGAATACTATTGTTTCGGTGGTACCAAATGAAAAAGTTACCTGGAGTTTCTTCAAAGAAGAGTTCAGAAAGAAATATATCAGTCAACAGTTCATTGATCAGAAACACAATGAGTTTTTAGTGCTGAAACAGGGTCATATGTTTGTGACTGAATATGAGCGAGAGTTTGTTAGGCTCGGTAAGTATGCTTAGGAATGTGTTTCCACCGAGTCCATCATATACAAGAGATTCGAAGATGGGTTGAATGAGGATATCAGACTGTTAGTTGGGTTTTTAGAGTTGAAAGAATTTGTAGTACTGGTCGATCAAGCTTGCAAAGTCAAAGAATTGAGCAAAGAAAAAAGAAAACATGAGTTTGAGAACAGAAATTCAAGAAAAAGACCGATGAATAAGTCATTTCAGTCTTTGTCAAAGAAATCGAGGGATTTGTATAGTCGTTGGAATGCTTCAGCTTGGTATCCCAACAAAGATCATGGAATGCAGTATTCGGGTTCGAAGACCCAAACTACGTCAATAGCAGCATTGGTAATGCTTGCTCTAATAGACTTGAATGTCAACACTGTGGTAGATGACATCTCGGTGAATGCGAAATGAATAACTAGGCTTGCTTTATATGTGGGTCCCAAGATTATTTTATTCGAGATTGCTTTAGAATGACTAAGAAAGATAATTTTCAGAATGCAAGGCCGAGTAACACTGCCACTAGAGGGAGGCCACTGAGAAACAAGGGAAATGGGAACAGTAGTAGAAGTGCAATGATAGAGTTAACTGCGAGATTAGAGGTCAAAGCACCTGCTAGAACCTACGCAATTCACGCTCGCAAAGATGCGCCATCCCCTAATCGTATCACTAGTACATTTTCTCTCTATGATACTAATGTAGTTGCATTGATTGATCCTAGATTGACTCATTCTTATATTTTCATGCATTTGGTATCTAGTAAGAATTTTCCTGTTGAGTCTACTGAGTACGTGATTAAAGTGTTAAACCCCTTAGGCAAATATTTTCTAGTTGATAAAGTTTGCAAGAGTTGTCCTTTACTGATTCGGGGTCTTTGTTTTCTGGCTGACTTAATGCTTTTACCATTTGATGAGTTCGATGTAATTCTTGAAATGGATTAGTTGGCTCTACATTATGTCGCAGTGAATTGTAGACGAAAGGTTATTAAATTTAAACGTCAAAATAATGAAATTCTTCAGATTAAACCGGATGAGTCGGGTGAGTTGCCAATTGTGATTTCGTCGATGTCGACTCAGAGGTATGTAAGAAAAGGTTGTGAGGGTTATCTTGCGTTTGTACTATACGAAAGTGTCTGAATTGAAGATCGAATCTGTGTTGGTAATTTATGAATATTGGGATGTGTTTCTAGAAGAGTTGTCTGGATTACCACCGATCAGAGAGGTTGAGTTTACTATTGATTTGGTACCGAGAATTTCACCGATATCGATAGCTCCGTATAGAATGGATCCAGCCGAATTGAAAAAATTGAAGTCTCAGTTGCAAGAGTTGACAGATAAGGATTTTGTGAGACCGAGATTTTTTCCCTGGGTTGCACCAGTGTTATTCATCAAGAAGAAAGACGGATCTATGAGAATTTGCATTGATTATCATTAGCTTAATAAGGTTACGATAAAGAAGAGGTATCTATTACCAAGGATTGATGATTTATTCGATCAGTTGAAAGAGGGAACAATGTTCTCGAAGATAGAATTGAGATCAAGCTATTATCAATTGAGAGTTAAAGATTCGGATGTGCCGAAGACCACGTTCAGAACGAGGTGTGGGCATTATGAATTTCTTGTTATACGTTTCGGATTAACTAATGCTCCTACAGTTTTTATGGATTTCATGAATCGAATTTTCTGATAGTATTTAGATAAGTTTGCGGTTGTTTTTATTGATGACATTTTAATTTATTCCCAAGATGAGTTTGATCATGCCAAACATTTAAGAATCATATTGCAGACTTTGAGAGAGAAGAAATTGTTTGCTAAATTTAGCAAAAGTGAGTTTTGGCTCTGAGAAGTCGAATTTTTGGGACACATTGTTTCAACGGAAGGTTTACAGGTTAAGATTTTGTCAGTTGTTGATTGGAAATCACCAAGAAATATATCCGAAGTCAGAAGCTTTCTAGGTTTGGCTAGATATTATTAACGTTTTGTTAAGGGATTTTCGATTATTGCTACACCTATGACCAGATTGTTACGAAAAGATGTGAAATTTGAGTGGTCTGAAAATGTCAATAAAGTTTTGACCAGTTGAAAGCGTTGTTATCTGAGGCACTGTTGTTAGTGCAACCTGAGTTAGGAAAAGAGTTTGTGATTTTCAGCGACGCGCCCTTGAACGGTCTTGGTTGTGTGTTGATGAAAGAGGTTAAAGTGATAGCTTATGCCTTGAGACAGTTGAAACCACACGAAAAGAATTATTCGACGCATATCTTGGAATTAGCTGGTATTGTTTTTCATTAAAAATCTGGAGACACCATTTATTCGGTGAGAAGTGTCATATATTTACCAATCACAAGAGTTTAACGTATTTGATGACTCAGAAAGATTTGAATTTGTGACAACGAAGATGGCTCGAGTTGTTGAAAGATTATGAATTAGTGATCGACTATCACCCAAGAAAAGTGAACGTAGTCGCAGACGCTTTAAGTAGAAAGACTTTGTTTCCTTTAAGGGCAATGAATATGCGGTTAACTTTATCTAATGATGGATCGATTCTAGCCGAGTTGAAAACTAGACTGGTATTTCTTCAACAAATTTACGAACTTCAGAAAGGTGATAATGAGTTGCAAGCTAAAAGTGTTCAATGCGAATCGAGTAGTGATTCAGAATATCAGATTGAATCCAATGAGTGTTTGATGTTTTGAGGTAGGATTTGTGTACCTAGAGATACTGAGGTGATTCAGAAAATTCTTCATGAGGCACATAATGGTTGTCTATCTATTCATCCTGGGAGTACCAAGATGTATAATGATTTGAAGAAATTGTATTGGTGGTCAGGCATGAAACGAGACATTTCAGAGTTTGAAATGAGATGTTTGATTTATCAACTAGTGAAAGTCAAACTTCAACTATCTTTGGGTTTACTTCAGCTTGTGACTATACCCGACTAGAAATGGGATATAGTTATGATGGATTTCGTAACAAGGTTACCTCTGACTTCGAAGAAGAAAGATAATGTATGGGTCGTTGTTGATAGATTGACAAAATTGACTCATTTTATTCTGGTACGTACCAATTATTCACTTGATAAACTGGCTAAGTTGTACATTTCTAATATTGTTAGATTGCACGAGGTGTCTACTTCTATTATTTTGGATAAAGATCTGAGGTTTATGTCACGATTTTGGAAGAAGTTACAAGCGTTGGGTACAAAGTTGAATTTTAGCACTGTGCTCTATCCGCAAACTGACGGTCAATTTGAGAGAGTCATTCAAATTCTCAAAGATATGCTTAGCTGTTGTGTTTTAAAGTTAGAAGGTAGTTGGGAGAAATATCTACTGTTGGTTGAATTTGCTTATAACAACAGTTTTCAATTGAGTATTAGGCGGCACCGTATGAAGTATTGTATGCTCGCAAGTGTCAAAATCTACTATATTGGACTGAGCTTAGTGAGAAACAGATTCACGGGGTTGATTTGGTCAAAGAAATCGAAGAGAAAGTGAAAGTAATTTGTGATTGTTTGAAAGCAACTTCAGGTTAATAGAAATCGTACGCGGATTTGAAATGGAAGGATATTGAATTTTAGGTTGGTGATAACGTGTTTCTATAAGTATCACCGTGGAAAATAATACTTATATTTGGTCGCAAAGGCATGTTTCATTGGGCCGCATGGAATTATTGAAAGAATAGGGCTAGTGGCATATCGACTAGCTTTGCCATCGGAGTTGGATAGAATTCACAACGTGTTTCATGTATCGATGTTCCAATGATACCGATCAGATCCTTCGCATGTAATTCCCCCAATAGAGATTGAGATTCAACCCGATATGACATATGGTGAAGAACCGATCATAGTGTTAGCTCGAGAGGTTAAACAGTTGAGAAAAAACCATAGCTCTAGTGAAAGTATTGTGGCAATAACATGGGGTCGAAGAGCCTACGTGGGAACTCAAGGAACCTATGAGAAAATAGTAGCCTAACCTCTTTTCTGGTAAGATTTTTAGGGACAAAAATCCCTATAGGGGAGAAAGTTGTAATAGCCCATTTTTGGGTCAAATCAAAACACCACAAATCCGAAGTAGAAATATTTATTTTATTATTTCTTTTAGTCTACAGCATGATAGAATAATTGTGTGAAAATTTCGTTAAGAAATTTTATCGATTGAGTGCTCAATTTAACTAGAAGGACTAAATTGCAATAGGTTCAAAATTTGAGTTCAATAGGCTAAAGGTAGTAAATTGTTATGAAATTCCAAATTAGAGGTCCTTAAATGGTAATTAGACCATTATACTTTTGGATGGACAAAAATGCACATGGAGTAGGTAAAATTTCAAAGTTTATGTGAGGGGTCAATAGGTAATTTTGTAAATAAAGCCAAAATAACTAAATAAAAGATGTCATCTTCTTCAATTTAGTCCCTTATAGCCAAAATTTTAGGGGAAACCATAGCTAAGGTTTTGGCCAAGCTTTCAAGCTCGATTATAAGTCTATTCTTGTCCCGTTTTTAATGATTTTTACATTTTTTAGATTGTTCTAACTTGATTTAGCTATTTCAAGGACTAATTTGAAAGAAAATTAAAGCTAAAATTTTACCCATGTAGGATGTGCATGTATTTTGATATTTGATAGTAAAAAATGCATGTTCATTGTTAGTTAAACAACTGTTGCAAAGTGATTTTTGATAATAATAAAAAAAGGTCAAATAGGGACTTATTTGTAAAAGTCTATAAAATGTGTAGAAAAGTGTGAATAAATGAAAAATGTGGGCTGTTATGAGTACAAATAACAACCGGCTAGGCTTGGGTTGTGATGAATTTGAATGAAATTCATTTTATGAGCCTAGGGACTAAATTGTAAAATGTTAAAAAGTTAGGGGCAAAAAATGTAAATTTTGTCATTATGTGTTTTTGGGCTGAATTGAACAATGTGATGATTAAATAAGTTAAATTTGGTATTATAGATCAAGAAAAATGAAGTTCGAGTCTAGATCGGGAGAAAAATAAAGTATTTGATGAATAGGTCCTTTTGACCGTTTTTGTAACCGAGGTAAGTTCGTAGCTTTACTTTAAATGTGTTTAAATGCTTTAATTTATGCATGAATTGTGTAATCGACCTTACGGACACATTGGACAACAATTTGGCAAGCAAGAAATCTCACCCGAACCTTAGGAATAGATTAGGATACAAGTGACATGTCACTAGGGTTTTATTTTTTATGATTCGGGTGCAGGTCCTGTGTAACTCCCCTAGCCCGTATCTGTCATCAGAATAGGGTTACAAGGCATTATATGATAACACACGTCATTCACATAAAATTATACATTCATACTCAAAATCTATTCACAATATTCACAATGTCCCTTGTAAGGCTCTACGAGACCTTAAAACATGCTTAAAAGTGGTTCGGGACTAAACCGATAACATTTGCAAACTTCGGGAAACATAGAAAATTTTCTTATATTTAAGGGTCACACGCTCGTGTGAACAGGCCGTGTACCTCACACGGCTATCAGACACGCTCGTGTCACAGGCCGTGTGAAAATAGTGCATAGATACTTACTTGTACCACACGGTCGAGAACACGCTCGTGTGCCATGGCCGTGGGAAAATTGGGGAGGTTACTGAATTGGGTCACACGGCCGGCCACACGCCCATGTGCCAACCCGTGTGCCACAAATAGCTAGTAGACACGCCCGTGTGTCTAGGCCGTGCCAAACCTATAGGGTATACTGACTTTAATTCGAATGGTACCCCAAGGGACACACGACCATGTGACATGACTGTGTGTCACACAGGGCTGAGACACACGTCTGTGTCTCTACCTATGTGGACAAAAATAGGCCATTTGCAAAGCCGATTTGCCACCCTTCTCAAGCACACCTAAACAAACCATATGGTACCATTTCAATACATACTTTAGCAACCAAAACATGCTATTCTATTCACATATCATGCCATCTATCCACAACCATTTCAACTACTCAATTTCATATTCAAAAACATGCCAAATTAATATGCCAAAATCATCAAGACTTACTTAAGTTCTAAATACATTTCCTCATTAAATTATCATCTATATCATGACACAAATTGCATCATCTCATCATCTCAAAAGCAAACCACAATATGCCAATCTGCCAAGCATTAATACATCATCTAATAATTAACTAAATGAACAACCATTTAACTATATCAACTACTATGAAAAACATACCAAACAAGCTAACATATAAAGCATTATATACATCACATATATCAATCATCAAACATATAATTCAAGCCAATTTAAATGGCCATTCGCACCAACATTTACAAGCCAAATCTCATGGCTAATATCATGAATCAAAACATACCAAAATGACACTAACCCATACATGACATATACCATATATACAAAGCTTTAAAAGTACCAACAAGATGATCGATAGTGTGATGATGGTTCCCGATGATTCCGGATGTCTGAGCTAGCTTTGATAATCTATAAAATATGGAAAGAACACACAAAGTAAGCTTTAAAAGCTTAGTAAGCCATATACAAATAAATTTACCACAAGAATCACAATATTTCCATCAATAGGCCAAATACCAGTAAACACATATAGATACACAAACCTTTCTCAATGAATACTTATTCAAATTCACCTGTAATTTCATCAACCATTTCTCTTTTAAATTCTCGTATGAATCTCATGCGTACCTGTAACAACTCGTTTTTGAGTCAAATCGGAACAATGGTTTTGGAACCACAAAATTGAGGTTAAAATATTTTTTTATTATTTTAATAAGCTTTACAATATGATAGAATTATTATGTGAAAGTTTCGTAAAGAAATTTTATTGTTTGGATGCTTAATTCGATAAAAAGGACTAAATCGCTAAAGCGAAAAACCTGTGTTTTGTTAGTTAAAAGTACTTGATAGCTATAGAACCTTAAATTTTAAGTCCTTGTGTGGTTATTAGTCCATTATTAAGTTAGTGGAGTCGTTGGCTTGGTAGTTTTGTAAATAGAATTATTTTTAAAGGTTAAAATGGTAAATAGGTTATTAAGTTATACTAAATGAAACCAAAATCACATTTTATATTTTCTCATCTTCTCCAAGCCAAAAATTGAGAAAGAAAATCAGCCATTTTTAGGCCTTAAGGTTTCAAAAATTAGAAGCTTGATTAAGGTACGATTTTAGCTCGATTTTTAATGATTTCTAGTTGTTGAGCTCGTTGTAGCTTAATCTAGCTAGCCCGTACCTTCGTTTTTGAAACTGTTATAGATTTTAAGTTATGCCATTTTTGAATAATTAGGTATTTTGAAATTTCTTTTTAGATTATTGATGGTTGTTAATAGTTATACAAATTTCATAAAGTGACTTTTGACAAAAATGAGCATATGGGATTAAATTGAAAAAGATAAAAATATTATGGTTAGAAATGTGAAATAAGTGAAAATATGGGCTATTATAATACCATATAGAATTTGGCTAAGGTGGATTGTGGGTAAAAATGTGTAATTTATCATTTTATGTATAAAAGACTAAATTGCAAAATAGTTAAAATTATGGGGGAAAATATGTAAATTTCCATATATGTGAATTAGGGACTAAATTGAAATGAATAGTTACTAAAAATGCTGAATTTGATAAATTTAGATCAAGACAAAATAATATTGGAACTTGATCGGGGGAAACAAAAGGTAGACGGGTAGATGAAAGTTAACCGAGCAAATACAAGGTAAGTTCGTATTATTAGAATCGAACTTTTCTATATTTTTAATTGTTGAATTGAATGTAATTTATTGAAATACTTGAAATATGAATGCCTAGATGATATATTGTATTTGTTACCGAGCCCCGTTTGAACTATGCGAATTCATTAGATACGAGGGACATGTTACTGGGATTACCGCATTGGTCGATCTCCTGCATTTATTGCGGACTCACCACAGCTCGTACGAGCCTACTGATTTAGCTCGTAAGAGCTTACTGTTTCAGCTCATTGGAGCTTACCGTTCAGCTCAATAGAGCCTATCGTTTTAGCTCAATTGAGCTTACTGTTCAGCTCGAAGGAGCTTACTGACCATGACTCGAAAGAGCATGTATGATGATGAATTGACGGATTACTGATATTATTCACTTGGTTATCCTTTGAAGTTCTAATAGTTTCAACGGGCTAAAATATTGGTTATTCGGATATGTTACAAGTTATAAGTGCTAAATATTTGATATGTGCCTTTAGAATTGATGCAAGTAAAGTACTAATAGATGGTTTTATGTATTTGTTAAATGACTAACATGTGATGGATACTTGTGATTAGGTGATGGTTAAATTGAATTGTTGGCATTTTTATTTATTGCTTGCTAGTTTATAAATGGTAAGTTTAAATTCTAAATTATACGGGCTTACTAAGCTATAAGCTTACTCTGTTATGTTTTCTATGTCTTATAGGGTTCGTTAGCTCGCTCGTTTCAGACAAGTCGGAGTTGCACGTCACACTATCCAATTTCCAATTGGTATTTTGAACTTGTGAATTTATGTAAATATGGCATGTAAAGGCTAGTTTGATAGTAATAGTTATGTTTTGGTATCATGGTTTGAGAATGAATTTGTATATAAGTTAACCCATGTGATTTGGCTTATCTTGGTATCATATTTGGATTGCATATATGTGTTTAATGATGGTATGTTTTGGTATGATAATATTGGAATGAAATTATGCAAAAGAAGTCTTGATATATAGATGTTAGATGTAACACCCCTAACTCGTAACCATCGCCGGAATAGGTTAAGGGGCATTACCGGACTTGTAACTCAGATCAGAACTATCATAAAACAAATATCATCTTATTTCAATAAATATAAGTCATTCATACTCAATATGAATTTAAATCAAGCATACAAGGTCTAAATCATGCATTCGGGACCAAATCGGTAACATATGAAGGTTTTAGAACTTAGAAAAACTTTCAACTTTTCAAAGTTACATGCCTATGTGAACAGGTTGTGTGCCTCACACGGCATTAGACACGCTCGTGTGTCTAAGTCGTGGCAAAATAGGGCATACATACTGACTTATCCACACGGCCACAAGACACACCCGTGTGCCAGGCCATGTGAAAATTAAGGAGGCTACTGACTTGGCCACACGGCCAGCCACACGCCCATGTTGCAGCTCGTGTGCCTCACACAACCAGTAAACGCGCCTATGTGTCTAGGTCATGTCAAAACTGGAGGGTATACTAACTTTAACTCTAGGGTACCCCAGGGGACACACGGCCGTGTAACAGGAATGCGTGTCGCACACGGTTGAGACACATGCCTATATGGACAAAAATAGGCCATTTGAATAGCCAATTTTGTAACACCCCGAACCCAAGACCATCGCCGGTGTCGGACACGAGGGGTTAACAAGCCAAATCCACATGTTTCGCCCATCAATTTGACATTTCCAGTCAGGCTGGAAAACTGCGTCACTGTCGCCTTAAAAATCATATCTCGAGTTTCAAAACTTGGAAACTGTTTTCGTAAATTTTTTCTGAATTTAGACTCATATATCCATCCATGGATTTATTTCTAGAATTTTTGGTCGGGCCAATTGGTACAGTTTATTAGTTAAAGTCACCCATGTTACAGAGATCGACTGCTCTGACCTTTCCGCGTTACAACTTGAATATCTCTCTGTACAGAGATTTAATACTGGTGCCGTTTGTTTCTAATGAAACTAGACTCAAAATGAAATCTGTAAATATAAGGAATGACTCCTTATTCTTTCTGGATAATTTATAGTAAATTTTTAAAGTTGCGACAGGGGACCCAGAAACTGTTCTGGCCCTGTCTCACAATAGCATTAATATCTCTTAACATGTAACTCCTATGACAGTTTCGTTTCTTCCATATGAAAGTAGACTCATCAAGGTTCATTTACATAACTTATTCACTATTTAATACCATTCCTACAAATTTTGGTGATTTTTCAAAACCACTCCACTGCTGCTGCCAGCATCTGTTTTCAAGGTAGGTCTTATCTATTTGTAGTCTCCATGATCCAACTAGTCTTGCCATACATAGGTTCACCTATGACCATTTTAGCCATTCCAATGGCTGATCATATGACCAACACTCCCATTTCCAATCCATAATTACATCATGAAACCATATATATATATATACAAATCACAAATGGTCTAAGTTCGTACTTGACTTCTACGAGCCATTTTCGCATGGCCGTACACATATACATCACAACACAATTGAACCGACAAGGGTAGTCCTATACATGCCATTTCAAAGTTCAACCAAAATTATACCAAAATGGAGGCTTTGATAGTGTAGATGACTTCGACTTTAATGATCCCGAATCCGATTGCTATCAAGCAAAATCTATAAACAGAGAGCCAAAGCAACGGGGTAAGCATTTTTATGCTTAGTAAGTCTCAAGGAATAAAATCAGCTTTAATTAAAGCAATACATTCACATAGTCAAATGCATCATTTCATTAATACACATTCACATAATCATTCTTACTTCACACTTCATCATTATATACTTTCACAAGGTATCAACCACTTCAATAGTTGATATTCGTTAGTCAATTGAGCGAATGTTGCTCAAACATGTTGACTTTTCCAATGCACATATAAACATACCTTATTCTTTGGGCTTTTCGAGCGTACTAATTGAATTTATTAAAGCAACCAACACTCACCTCCAGCCCAAGCTTCTTCGGAATACAACCGGATATAACCACGTGCACGAATGCCTTCGGGTCTTAGCCCGGATAGAACGACTTGCACGAATGCCTTCGGGTCTTAGCCCGGATGTAGCCGCTAGCACAATTGCCTTGGTCTTAACCGGATATAATTTCCAGCATAAATGTCTTGGGACTTAGCCGGATATCATTCAATTGCTCATGCACACATACATCAATAATCATTAGACATTCATGTTTCATTTTCGTTACTAAGGCTCAAACACAAAGGTAATCACTAGCATAATCGCCTTCGGACTTAGCCCGTATCATTCAAATACTCATACACACATAAATCGATAATCATTACACATCCATATTTCATTTCACATAATTCAAGTAGGGTCACTTCTTGAGGACTTACTTCGGATGTTGTCGAGCGGCTTTTACGGCTATTCGATCACTTTTCCTTCCCTTGTCCAATTGTGGCCCTCTAAGCTCTTGAGCTAATTCAAACAAATTTAATTTATTAAAACCTCATTATGCTAGCTTATGGCGAATATGACAAGGAGTTTAAATGGTCATATGGCCACCCTTTAACTTGAATACACAATGGTCATGCACATTTTATACTACATCAAGCAATTCAATACAATTCATTCAAGCATCAAGGAAAAGCTAAGGCCATCAATAGGCTACCTAAGGTCGAATATACATGTCCAATTTGAGGCCAATTATCCACTTAATACCACACAAAAAAACAGCATGCATTTTACTAGTTAATGTTTTACATATTGTGGCTCAATACTTATAATATAGCATCAAGCACTCATATGGCCGATTATACTTGCAATTTCACAAACATCCTTCAACATTTTCTTCTTTAAACAAACATATTCATCACTTACTTCATAACCAAAACATCATGTGCAAACATATATATACATATATGTGCATGGCAATTTCAAGGTGTCCATAGCCATCCAAAACACAAATTTTAACTATCATGCAAGAAGCATGAACCATGCTCATGAATGCATCATGGCGAATACATCACAATCATGCCCTTTCAACTTCAATCATGGTTAAACAAAAAGAAAACTCAAAGTCTTACTCAAGATGGCTACAAAGAAATTTCAAGAGTAGACAATCCATCTTTGCATGCATCATCATCAAGCTTCACACTTAGCATGCAATGGCTTTATCACCATATTCACTTGGGCGAATTTCATTCCCATGACATAACAAAGATTTGAACCATGGGCTAACAAGAACATCAATCTAGCAACCAAAAACATGCATGAATCTCATGGCACAACCTCAAACATACCTTACTCTTGATGCAAGTATAGCCAACCTCTTCCTAATCCTCTTCCAAACCAAGTATGAAGCAAAACTCCTTCCTTATCCTTAGTATTTTCGGCCAAAAGGAGAGTGAAAATAGATGAACAAAAAAATTTTTATTTCTTTGTTTTGTTTCTCTCATGTACTGCACAAGGGGGAAAAGCATCCACACTCATTTTTTTTCATTTCTTTACCCATGCTCTTATTTTATTATTTCTAACATCCACCACTAGCAAAACATGTTTAAGACATGTTTTCTTTTGCCCATCTTCATCACCATGGCCGGCCACTTCCTTCTCTTTGGGTAAATTGACATGCAAAACCATTCTTTTGCATGCATATACTATTAGACCATTGAAGATTGGCCTATCACCTTTCAACAATGTTTCATATAAGTCCATCTTAATAAATTCACATAGAAATGATCAAATTAATGCATGCAACTTTCACACATGCATTTGCTAACATCATAAACATAGAATATAACTTTTAATTACTTATAAGACTCGGATTAATGGTCCCGACACCACTTCCCGACTAGGGTCAAATTAGGGATGTCACAACTCTCCCCCACTTAAGAAATTTTTGTCCCCGAAAATCTTACCGGTAAATAGGTTTGGATATCGCTCTTTCATAGAGTTCTAGGTCTCCCAAGTAGCTTCTTCTATCCCGTGCTTGAGCCATAACACTTTCACTAGCGGAACCCGCTTGTTTCGCAACTCTTTCACTTCCCGTGATAGGATACGAATCGGTTCTTTCTCATAACTCATATTAGCTTGAATTTCAATTTCTGATGGACTAATCACGTGCGATGGATCGGATCTATAGCGTCGAAGCATCGAAACATGAAAGACATCGTGAACCTTTTCGAGTTCAGGGGGCAAAATCAAACGATATGCCACTGGACCGACTCGCTCGGATATCTCATATGGCCCAATGAACCTCGGGCTCAACTTGCCCTTACGGCCGAATCTGAGTATCTTTTTCCAAGGCGATACCTTGAGAAACACTTTATCACCCACCTGATACTCGATATCCTTACGCTTCAGATCCGCGTACGACTTCTGACGATCGGAGGCTATCTTCAGACTTTCACGGATTACTTTCACTTTCTGTTCAGCATCTCTAATCAAATCCACCCCGAAAATCTTGCTTTCACCGAGCTCAGTCCAAAACAATGGTGTACGGCATTTACGACCGTACAAAGCCTCGTAGGGTGCCATCTTAATACTTGATTGAAAGCTGTTGTTGTAAGCGAATTCAATCAACGGCAAATACCATTCCCATGAACCACTAAACTCGAGGACGCAACATCTCAACATATCCTCAAGTATCTGAATTATCCGCTCGGATTGACCATCGGTTTGGGGGTGAAAGGCGGTGCTGAAATGCAACTTGGTACCCAAAGCTTCTTGCAACTTTTTCCAAAATCGCGAGGTAAATCTCGGATCTCTATCCGACACGATGGAAATAGGCACCCGTGTAATCTCACAATCTGAGAACGTACAATTCGGCTAATTTGTCCATTGAAAAATCCGTGCGTCGCACGGGACAAAGTGAGCCGACTTAGTCAATCTATCTACCACGACCCAAACCGCATCCTTCTTACTCGTGACAATGGCGGTCCGGATACAAAGTCCATTGTGACTCGATCCCATTTCCACTCGGGTATCGTGATTGGTGAAGTAATCTCAAGGCACTTGATGTTCCGCTTTCACTTGTTGACATATTAAACATCTCGAAACAAAGTCGGAGATGTCTCGCTTTATACCATGCCACCAAACCGACGTTTCAAATCGTTGTACATCTTCGTACTCCCCGGGTGGATTGCCATTCGGCTACAATGGGCTTCATTCAGAATTATCGAAATGAGTTCCGAATTCTTTGGAACACACAGACGACTTTTGAACCTCAAACAATCGTCATCATCGATTTGAAACTCCGAGTCCTTGTTCGGAACACACTCAGCCCGCTTTTGCAGCCAACTCGTCGTCGACTTTCTAAGCTTCTCGAATTTGATGTATCAATAATGGTTTGGCTTTCAATTCAGCTACTAACACACTTGTCGGATCGAATGACAAGTGCACATTCATCGCTCAGAAGCGAATAATGATTTACAACTCAAGGCATCCGCAACCACATTCGCCTTTCCCGGGTGATAGTCAATGACCAGCTCATAATCCTTTAACAGCTCGAGCCAACGTCTTTGTCGCAGATTTAAGTCTCTTTGGGTCATCAAATATTTGAGACTTTTGTGATCCGAGTACACATGGCACCTCTCACCAAATAAGTAATGTCGCCAAATCTTTAAGGCGAATACGATGGCAGCCAATTCGAGATCATGGGTCGGATAATTTTTCTCATGTGGCTTTAATTGCCTCGACGCATAGGCCACAACTCGACCTTCTTGCATCAATACACAACCTAACCCAAGTAGGGAGGCGTCACTATAGATGACAAACTCTTTGTCGGATTCGGGTTGCACTAGAATTGGGGCTTCAGTCAAATAAGTTTTCAGTTGATCGAAACTTTTCTGACATTTCTCCGTCCATTCGAATTTAACATCCTTTTGGAGTAGCCGTCATCGGCGTGGCTATCGTTGAGAAACCTTTACAAATCGTCGGTAATAACCTAAAGCCCCAAAAAGCTCGAACCTCAAGAATATTTCTGGAGGCTTCCAATTAAGTATGGCTGAAATTTTATTCGGTCGACTCGAATACCCGATGTAGATACCACATGACCCAAGAAGCTAACCTCTCTAACCGTAACTCACACTTGCTGAACTTAGCATATAATTGCTTATCCCGTAAAATTTGCAGCACTAACCTCGGTGTTCAAGATGTTCGGTCTCATTCCTTGAATAGACCAAGATGTCATCAATGAACACGACTACGAATCGATCCAAATATGGTCTGAAGATCCGATTCATTAAATCCATAAATACCGCAGGGGCATTAGTAAGCCCAAACGGCATCACTAGGAACTCATAGTGACCATATCTCGTTCTGAAGGCGGTCTTGGGTACGTCCGAGTCTCGGATTCGCAATTGATAATAGCCCGATCTCAAATCTATTTTCGAGAACACTGAGGCTCCTTCAGTTGATCGAACAAGTCATCGATACGTGGTAACAGATATTTGTTCTTTATCGTCGCTTATTAAGTCGACGATAGTCGATGCACGACCTCATGGTTCCATCCTTCTTTTCACAAACAACACCGGCGCACCCAAGGCGAACAACTCGGGCGAGCAAAACCTCTATCCACCAATTCTTGCAACCGAGTTTTCAACTCCTTTAATTCGTTGGTGCCATACGATCTGAGCTATCGAAATTGGAGTGGTACCGGTACCAATTCGATGCCAAAATCTATTTCCGAACAGTGGTAAACCCGGCAATTCTTCAGGGAAAACATCCGGGTATTCACAAACCACGGGCACAGATTCGGGTTTCTTTTCTAATTCCTTGTCATCGAGCACGTATGCAAGGTACGCTTGGCACCTTTTTCTTACATATTTCCGGGCCAACATTGCTGATATTACAGCTGGCAACCCCTTTAAGTCCGTAGACTCAACCCGAATTATCTCGTTATTCGTGCACCTCAAATCGATAGTCTTACTTTTGCAATTTACAACCGCATCGTGCATGGTCAACCAATCCAAACCAAGAATAACGTCGAATTCATCGAACGGCAAAAGCATCAAGTCCGCCGGAAAACAAGAACCTCGGAACACTAGGGGACTTTTCTTGCACACTTTGTTGACAAGCACGTAATGACCCAAGGGGTTTGACACCCGAATTACAAACTCAGTAGACTCAATAGGCAAAGTCTTACTGGATGCTAAGGTTTCACATATATAAGAATGAGTAGAACCAGGGGTCAATCAAAGCAATCACATTAGTATTGAAAAGAGTGAAAGTACCGTAATGACATCCGGAGAGGCAAGATCCTCGGCGTGCAGTATGGCATAAGTCCTAGCAGGAGCACGAGCCTCAGATCTGATGGTAGCATCTCTAGATCCTCTCTGACCGCCACTGACATTGCCCATATTTCTAGGTGGCCTACCTCGAGCAGTGGTAGCACCCGGGTTTCCACTTTGACTTACATTTTGTTCAAGCATCCTCGGGCAATCCTTCATAAAGTGGTCGGCCGATCCACACTTATAGCAGGAGCGATCACGGAACCAACAGCTCCCCGAATGCCATTTGCCACAATGCAGACACTCCACCCTCTCTCGGCGATCATTTCCACCACTAGCGATCGAAGTGACTCGTGTGGTCACAGGGGGTCGATCGCGTCCTCGTCTAGAAAAGCCCGAAGCGCCTCTAGACCGGCTCACATCATCTCGAAATCTCTTGATGCTGTTGAAGAGACTTTCCCAAGGACCTCTTCGAATTCTCCGGTTCCCACATCACTTTTTGTTTCTCCTTTCTAAGCTCTTCGACTTTACAAGCTCGCTCAACAAGTACTACGAACTCTCGATTTCGAGAATGCCAACGAACATCCTTATATCATCATTCAGCCCATCCTCGAAGCGTTTACATACATAATAGCTTCGGACGAAATGCATTCTCGCGTCAGACGCTAAGCCTCACAAATTTTCGTTCGTAGTCATGAATCGACATAGAACCTTGCTTAAGATCAAGAAATTCCTTCGCTTTTGGTCGATGAATCTCGATGATATACTTTTTTGAACTCGGTTTGAAAGAATTCCCAAGTCACTTGCTCTCTAGGCACCACAGTCGAGTACTCCACCAATAGTAGGCGGAATCGCGTAGCAAGGAGATGGTACACTTTAGGCACTCATCGGTGTACAAGATAGCTCATCGAGCACCGGATAGTGTTGTCCAACCAAAATTCAGCTCACTCGGCATCATCATCATCCGTAGCTTTGAATTCAGTGGCCCCATGTTTTGAATCCTATCGATTGGGGCTTACTTGACCTTATTTGGTCGATTCTGGGAGGTATTGTAGGTGCGGGGTTGCATTTGTCGGGAATGGAGGTTGTGGAACAGCCGTGTTAGTTCGAATGTATTGGTTAAACCATTCATTCATCACACTATAAAAGGCTTGCCTAGCCTCATCATTCGGATTGTTGGCCATAGGTTGAGAGTCCGCCGGTCTTCCCCCCTTGCGCGGAGCAGCGCCACACTCTCCACATCATCAACTATCGCTTTCGGTTGGGATCGGATCCATTACTATAAACAACACAAAGTCAAATTGTCAGAAATCACCACACTATCGATTCATCATTTAATGGCATGTATAGCTAGACCCCAAACACATCACGGTAGTCCTAGAATCGACTAAACCGTGGCTCTGATACCAATAAAATTGTAACATGTTTCGCCCATCAATTTGACATTTCCAGTCAGGCTGGAAAACTGCGTCACTGTTGCCTTAAAAATCATATCTCGAGTTTCAAAACTCGGAAACTGTTTTCGTAAATTTTCCCTGAATTTAGACTCATATATCCATCCATGGATTTATTTCTATAATTTTTGGTCGGGCCAATTGGTACAGTTTATTAGTTAAAGTCACCCATGTTACAGAGATAGACTGCTCTGACCTTTGCGCGTTACAACTTGAATATCTCTCTGTACAGGGCTTTAATACTGGTGCCGTTTGTTTCTAATGAAACTAGACTCAAAATGGAATCTGTAAATTTAAGGCATGACTCCTGATTCTTTCTGGATAATTTATAGTAAATTTTTAAAGTTGCGACAGGGGACCCAGAAACCGTTCTGGCCCTGTCTCACAATAGCATTAATATCTCTTAACATGTAACTCCTATGACAGTTTCGTTTCTTCCATATGAAAGTAGACTCATCAAGGTTCATTTACATAACTTATTCACTATTTAATACCATTCCTACAAATTTTGGTGATTTTTCAAAACCACTCCACTGCTGCTGCCAGCATCTGTTTTCAAGGTAGGTCTTATCTATTTGTAGTCTCCATGATCCAACTAGTCTTGCCATACATAGGTTCACCTATGACCATTTTAGCCATTCCAATGGCTGATCATGTGACCAACACTCCCATTTCCAATCCATAATTACATCATGAAACCATATATATATATATACAAATCACAAATGGTCTAAGTTCAGTACTTGACTTCTACGAGCCATTTTCGCATGGCCGTACACATATACATCACAACACAATTGAACCGACAAGGGGTAGTCCTATACATGCCATTTCAAAGTTCAACCAAAAATTATACCAAAATGGAGGCTTTGATAGTGTAGATGACTTCGACTTTAATGATCCCGAATCCGATTGCTATCGAGCAAAATCTATAAACAGAGAGCCAAAGCAACGGGGTAAGCATTTTTATGCTTAGTAAGTCTCAAGGAATAAAATCAGCTTTAATTAAAGCAATACATTCACATAGTCAAATACATCATTTCATTAATACACATTCACATAATCATTCTTACTTCACACTTCATCATTATATACTTTCACAAGGTATCAACCACTTCAATAGTTGATATTCGTTAGTCGATTGAGCGAATGTTGCTCAAACATGTTGACTTTTCCAATGCACATATAAACATACCTTATTCTTTGGGCTTTTCGAGCGTACTAATTGAATTTATTACAGCAACCAACACTCACCTCCAGCCCAAGCTTCTTCGGAATACAACCGGATATAACCACGTGCACGAATGCCTTCGGGTCTTAGCCCGGATAGAACGACTTGCACGAATGCCTTCGGGTCTTAGCCCGAATGTAGCTACTAGCACAATTGCCTTGGTCTTAACCGGATATAATTTCCAGCATAAATGTCTTGGGACTTAGCCGGATATCATTCAATTGCTCATGCACACATACATCAATAATCATTAGACATTCATGTTTCATTTTCGTTACTAAGGCTCAAACACAAAGGTAATCACTAGCATAATCGCCTTGGGACTTAGCCCGGGTATCATTCAAATACTCATACACACATAAATCGATAATCATTACACATCCATATTTCATTTCACATAATTCAAGTAGGGTCACTTCTTGAGGACTTACTTGGATGTTGTCGGCGGCTTTTACAGCTATTCGATCACTTTTTCCTTCCCTTGTCCAATTGTGGCCCTCTAAGCTCTTGAGCTAATTCAAACAAATTTAATTTATTAAAACCTCATTATGCTAGCTTATGGCGAATATGACAAGGAGTTTAAATGGTCATATGGCCACCCTTTAGCTTAAATACACAATGGTCATGCACATTTTATACTACATCAAGCAATTCAATACAATTCATTCAAGCATCAAGGAAAAGCTAAGGCCATCAATAGGCTACCTAAGGTCAATATACATGTCCAATTTGAGGCCAATTATCCACTTAATACCACACAAAAAAAACAGCATGCATTTTACTAGTTAATGTTTTACATATTGTGGCTCAATACTTATAATATAGCATCAAGCACTCATATGGCCGATTATACTTGCAATTTCACAAACATCCTTCAACATATTCTTCTTTAAACAAACATATTCATCACTTACTTCATAACCAAAACATCATGTGCAAACATATATATACATATATGTGCATGGTCAATTTCAAGGTGTCCATAGCCATCCAAAACACAAATTTTAACTATCATGCAAGAAGCATGAACCATGCTCATGAATGCATCATGGCGAATACATCACAATCATGCCCTTTCAACTTCAATCATGGTTAAACAAAAAGAAAACTCAAAGTCTTACTCAAGATGGCTACAAAGAAATTTCAAGAGTAGACAATCCATCTTTGCATGCATCATCATCAAGCTTCACACTTAGCATGCAATGGCTTTATCACCATATTCACTTGGGCGAATTTCATTCCCATGACATAACAAAGATTTGAACCATGGGCTAACAAGAACATCAATCTAGCAACCAAAAACATGCATGAATCTCATGGCACAACCTCAAACATACCTTACTCTTGATGCAAGTATAGCCAACCTCTTCCTAATCCTCTTCCAAACCAAGTATGAAGCAAAACTCCTTCCTTATCCTTAGTATTTTCGCCAAAAGGAGAGTGAAAATAGATGAACAAAAAAAAATTTTCTTTGTTTATGTTTCTCTCATGTACGGCACAAGGGGAAGCATCCACACTCATTTTTTTCATTTCTTTACCCATGCTCTTATTTTATTATTTCTAACATCCACCACTAGCAAAACATGTTTAAGACATGTTTTCTTTTGCCCATCTTCATCACCATGGCCGCCACTTCCTTCTCTTTGGGTAAATTGACATGCAAAACCATTCTTTTGCATTCATATACTATTAGACCATTGAAGATTGGCCTATCACCTTTCAACAATGTTTCATATAAGTCCATCTTAATAAATTCACATAGAAATGATCAAATTAATGCATGCAACTTTCACACATGCATTTGCTAACATCATAAACATAGAATATAACTTTTAATTACTTATAAGACTCGGTTTAATGGTCCCGACACCACTTCCCGACTAGGGTAAAATTAGGGATGTCACAAATTTTCCACCCCAATTTGGGTCAACCTACAAGCACCAAACCAAGCATATATGCACAACCATTTCAACCAATATCTATACCAAATCATACATAATTCATTCTATAACATTACCAGTCATTCCAAATCTCAATTCATCAATCAATTCATACCAAAACTTAAACTAAAATCATACCTAAACATATGATCAATACATCATTCAATCAAATGCCCAAAACTTACCAAAACTTCTCAACATTGACCATTTCTTTTAGCCAACCAAAACATACCACAATTTCACATTAGCATCACATATCATATACCATTATCAAACTATAAGTTCAAACACAAACTAGCCATATCACATTGCTAAATATGTACATCACAAAACATAATTCCACAACTTCTAGCCCATACATGCCATATTTTAATATATACATTTTCAAAGTACCAAAATAAGGTTTGATAGTGTGGTGACGATCCTCGATGATCCGAGCTCATAGTAGCTTCGATATCTAAAAAAACAATGCAAACACACACAAAGTAAGCTTTCAAAAGCTTAGTAAGCCATATACAAATAAACATATTATTCAAATCAAATAAGTATCATCAAATCATTTATACTTTGTATACGAATGTTAACACAAATCTCATATTCAAATACTTAGATCATAGATCATCATTTGCACATATACTTACCTTTGATTTTCAAATATAGTACACAATTCAAACGTACCTGAATCAGATGTATATATTCACTTATTCATTCATTTTCTTGGAATGGCCGTTGAACCGTTTGGAAATGTAAGGATACGCGGATAACTCAGAGAACATATATAATGCCAATGTCCCAGATGTGGTCTTACATGTAAACAAACATCGATGCCACTTTCCCAGACAGGGTCTTACATGAAATCAGATATGATGCCGATGTCCCAAACATGATTTTAAACGTAAAACAGAAGTCGATGCCAACATCCCAGATGTGGCCTTACACGAAATCACATAACGAAATCCTATGTCATGACATATGTATGCTAACTATTCCTAAGGTTCGTACGGGGCTTTTAAGATGTCGGAACTTTATCGATAATTTCTCGGATAGCACATATTAAGCTTGAATATTCATTCCTTACAAATTCAATATCATATGAACAATAATAATTCAATTCAAAAAAGCTTATTTGTATATCAACTTACCTCGTAGGGATTCGGATAGATAGAATCGGTTACTTGACAACTTTCGACTTTCCCCGATCTAATTTTGTATTCTTTAGTTTTTGATCTAAATCAATTCAAATTTAACTTATTCAATCACACACATTCATTCAAAATAATCCATATACACACAATTAGGGCATTTTGCAAACTAGCCCTCATATTTTTACATTTTGACACTTTAGTCCCTAATTCACTAATTCACAAAATACACAAAATTTGCTTGTACACAAGCTTAGCCAAATTTTTATAGCTCTCATACAAGTCCATACATTTCATTTATTTCACATTTTAGTCCCTCAATTTACAAATTTCACAATTTAGCCCATTTTACTCAAAATCATAAAAAATCCAAAGACAAAACATATGAACCCAACATCAAACTTTCATATTTCATCATTTAACAACATAAAGCTCATGAATTCATCCATGGCACATTTCAAAATCATCAACAAAAACAAAAATTTAGACATGGGCTTGATAGTATACAAAGCAACGATTACAAAAACGTAGAAATTATAAAAAACGGATCAAAAACCATACCTTAATCACAATCACAAGTGCCAAAACCCTAAGAGCTTTTATTCTTTCTTTTTCTTTGCTAATTTCGGCTATGAATGATAATGGATGAACAAACTTTCAGCTTTTGTTTTATTAATCACATATTAATATACATTTTACTAAAATGGCCTTATTAATATCATTTAAAATCCACTATGTAATGCCCATTTATGTCCATTCAAACTTCCAATGGTCAAATTACATCATAAGGACCTCTTTTTTAATAAGACAAATCAGATAAACACTTTAATAATCAACGTGCAATTTTTATATTTTACATGATTAGGTCCTTTTATCAAATTGAGCACACAAACAATCAGATTTTCAGACGAAACTTTCACATATGCTAATTCACACATCATAAGCACGAAAAATAATATTTAAATATTTTTTTACTCAAATTTATGGTCCCGAAACCACTGTTCCGACTAGGGTCAAAACTGGACTGTTACATTAGATGAATGAATTGTATATGTGGTTATATAAGTATTTAGATATGTAAATGGTAAGTTTAGATATGGCTTATAATGTGTACTAAAATGCTTAATTTGGTTGCCAATTGAGTTGCATAAATGTTGTAACAACCCAATTTAGGGTCAAAACGGAATAGTGGTTTCGAAACCACGAATCCGAGGTTGAAAATTTTATGATTGGGTATTTAATTTGATGTTTAGGACTAAATTGAAATAGGTGGAAAATGTGTGTTCTAGTTCATAAAGTACTTGATTGAAATGGGGGTTTTAAGTAGAGGTCCTTAAATGGAAATTAGACCATTATACTTTATAAGGACAAAAATGGGCATGAATAGGACAAAATTTTAAAGAAAGGCCTTAAGGGTATTTTTATCATTCGGTAATTAAAATAAATAAAATGGGAAAAATAAGCCAAAATTTTGTCCATCCATCTTCTTCCTTGGCCGAAACTTGTATGTTCACCATAGCTAGGGTTTTTTCCAAGCTTTCAAGCTCAATAGTAAGTGCATTCAAGCCCCATTTTTAATGTTCTTTACATTTTTGAAATCCTCATAGCTCTGTCTACCTATTTCTACCATTATTTCGAGTTAGGGTTTATGTTTAAAAATTTACCAACGAATGATATGCATGTATTTTGATGTTTGATGGTAGAAAATGAATGTTTGAAGTTAGGAGAACGATCTTTTCTAAGCGATTTTTAGCAAAAACGAGCAAAACGGCGTAATCGGTAAAAATACCTAATGTTTATAAGTACATGTTAGAGTGAGAATTTGATGTTGCCATAGAAGAGAAAAATGTTCAGCATGTCATAAAACATAAGAATAAGGGCTGAAATTAAATTTCCGAGCCTAGGGACAAAATCATAATTTTGTAAAAGTTAGGGGGCAAAAACGTAATTTTTCCATAATGTGATTTTTTGATTGAAATAGATAGTATGAGTGTGAAATGAGCTAAATGTGTTGTTATAGATCAGGAAAGGCGTGGAATTGACCTCGAACGGGGGAAGGAAAAGATTTTGGGCTAGATTGCAAAATTTCTATATTTTGCACCGAGGTAAGTTTGTATGTAAATAATACATTATCTTTATTTACGTTTTTATATTTCACCATATTTTATATATTGTAGCTGATTTTGAATCATAGTCGACTATTGGAAGAATGGAAATAAGTATTAGAAAGTGAAATACTTCCTAGTTGAACCTTCGGAATCGAAAGATACAGATGGTACGTAGCTAGGTAACATGTATGGTGCTAAGTGCACATCATGTGTACAAGAGAGCTACGAGATACTATGTGGTAGCTAGGTCACATGGGTGATACGGGATGTATACCATGTAGACAAGAGAGCTACGGGATAAATGTAGCTAGGTCGTATGTGTGGTTCCAGGTGAAGGACACCATGTAGACAAGAAAGCTACGAGATAAAGTGGCTAGGTCACATGGGTGGTACTAAGTATTCATGTTCACCATGTGTACAAGAGAGCCGAACTATGTGATGGGTGGAACTACGTGCTGAAACCACCAAGCATCGGGGACTCGATCCGAAGTGTTCAACGGGAAAATTGACTAAATGAAATTATGTATGACCTTGTAATGATAAGTGTAAGTATATACATGTGTAACGTATGAGTAATAAGCTTTATATGTGATTGGAAGTTGGAAAAATTGTTGAGGATAAGCAATGAATGCAACTAAAGTGTGAAAGATCAAAATTGATAATAAAACTGTTTGGACAATCGCAGTGATGTGAATTTTAAAAATCACCAAAAATAGTATGAATTTAATTAGAGGCTGAATAAGATATGAAATTAAAGCTTAATGATTCTATTTTCATGTAAAAGAAACATAGAAAGTAAAGGAATCCTATATTTTGAGATATTTATATTTTTGTGAGACTTGTTCAGAATGACTACGTGATCCCATGTTTTGACTTTGAAAAATAATTCAAAATTTTAAAAAAATAATTAAGAAATATAGATTATATTCCTAGATTTCTTATTGAGTCTAGTTTTAAATGAAATAAATTTCATGGCTATTTGACTTTTTTACAGGGAGAAAATCAATTCGTAGTGAATAGAGGTCAGACCAGTCGAGCTGTATAACAGGGGGAACTTTAACTAATAAACTGTACTAATTGGCTGGACCAAAAATTCTAGAAAAAATTTTAGTAAGAAGTTATATGAGTGTAGTTTCAGGGAAATTTTATGAATTTGAATTTTGAGTTTCGTAACTCGAGTTATGATTTATTCAGTGAACATGACGCAGGAGGGACAGCTTGATCAGATTGGAGTAAATAGTGAAACTAAAAATAGATATAATTGAGTTGTTTTGTAAACATATTAGATTCCTTATTTATTATTTATTTACTTACTTACTAAGCTATAAGCTTACTTTCTTTTCTCTCTTTTGTCTTATAGTGTCGTCCAGCTAGCACAGGAGTTAGAGATCGTTGAAGATCGGCCCACACTATCAATACTTTTGGTATTTGAACTAAACATTTTGAATTATGGCATGTATAGTAAGCTTAGTTATTTTGTTACGTGTCATAATTGCCTAGGTTTAAAATATTGGTTACAGTATTTGACCGATTATTTTCTACAAAGCCATTGAAGTTAGCTAATATTGTTAAAGGCATATGTTATAATGATTCATGATCTAATTGGATGTCATATTTCTGTCTCGGTTTTATTTAATGGTATGTGTTATGTTCTAGTAATACCTCATACCCTGTTTCGGTGTTGAACGCGGGTAAGGGGTGTTACAAATGTGGTCAAAGATGATAGTAAATGCTTATGTTTTAGGGTGGCAATTTGGCCTTTCAAATGGCCTATTTTTGTCCACACGGGCAGAGACACGGGCTTGTGTCTTAGCCATGTGCGATACACGGTCATGTTACACGGCTATGTGTTCCCTGGGGTACCCTACAAATTAAGTCAGTATACCCTATAGTTTTGACACGGGCAAGACACACGAGCGTGTTTATCGGTCATGTGTGGTACATAGCTAGACACGGGCATGTGGTCGGCTGTGTGACCCAAGTCAGATTCGACCACGGCCAAGGCACACGGGCGTGCCTCTGGCAGTGTGGTGCAAGTCAGTATGTATGCCCTATCTTCACACGGTCTAAGACACGGGCGTGTCTACTAGCCGTGTAAGGCACACGGCCTGTTCACATGGGCATGTGATGTTTGAAATGTTGAAAATTTTATAAGTTTTTTGAAATTTTTTATATGTTATCAATTTAGTCCCAAATGCATGATTAAGGCTTAGTATGATTGATTTAAGTATATAATGAATGTGAATGAATGATATTTACTGAATTGTAATGTTATTTGATAAGTTATTGTTCTAAACTGAGTTATAAGTCCGATAATGCCTCTTAACCTATTTCGGAGATTGTTTCAGGTTAGAGGTGTTACAGTACCTGAGTCATTTACCTCAATCACATATTCTTTCTCCACTTGAATTTGCCCGTTGAACCATTTAGAATCGTTAAGGATACTCGAAATCACATAAAGCTCGTACAATGACATATCCCAAATATGATCTTACATGTAATCACACATTGATGCCACTATCCCAGACAAGGTCTTGCACAAAATTGAATAACGATGCCAATGTCCCAGACATGGTCTTACACGTATTCACAATACAATGCCAATGTCCTAGACATGGTCTCACATGTAATCACATCTGTAACCTAATGTCATGACATTCGTATCCAATACTATTCCTAAGGTTCATACGGGAATTTTGGATATCGTAACTTTGTCGATTCTTGCTCGTATTTGCTCGTTCAACATTCATAACAATTCAATGATAATGAAACATATACAATTCAATTAAAAGACACTTATTTGCATATGAACTTACCTCATATTCGGAATAGAGGAGCCAAATGGACTACTCGAGAACTTTCAATTTCCCTCGATCTAAATCCGATTTCATTCGTTCTTGATCTATATACATTCAAAATTAACTCTTTTATTCATCAACACATTCAATTTAGTCCACAAACATATATTTAAGCATTTTTTCACTTTATCCCTTAAAGTTACAAATTTATTCAATTTAGTCCTTATTTTAATAAACACAAAATTACACCAATTCATTACAAACCCATATGTGCCAAATTTCATTTAGCTTTATAGCAGCCCATATTTATCAACATTTTATAGATTTAACCCTTCAATTTACACTTTTCACAATTAACTCATTTGACATTTTTGTCAAAATCCACTTTACAAAACATTAAAATCTATCAACAATTACTCATTTTCCATTATCAAACATTCAAAAGCTCAGGCATTCATCAATGGCACTTCACAAAATCATCATCAAATTCGAAAATTAAAACACGAGCTAGTTAGTACTCAAAGTAATGATCACAAAAACATAGAAATCATCAAAAATGGAATAAAAATCACATACCAATTTAGCCTTGCAAGTGTTTAACCCTAACAAGCTTCCAATGTAACACCCCAAACCCGGCCCAAACGTTATGGCTGAATCTGATGTGTTACATTGAAGTGTTTTAGCGAAAACCGTGTTTTCATTGAAAACCCTTCTTAAAGAAAAGAAACCTTAATTAACTTAAAAATAAACACACCTTTTAGTTGCGAAAGCCTTGTTTAAAACATTTGATTTAAGAAAACTTTATCATTTAAAAAATTAAGTTACGAAAACATAAAAAACATACTATAATTTAGGAATCCCATGTTCTAATTCTTGTAATTACAATGAAAATAATAATAATCCAAATAATAATAAGAAGGAAGCCTTATTACATACCGGTCAGAAAAATACTTAATAAAATAAAGAACTTATATGCTTTTAAAAGAGAAACAAGTCCAAGTTGTCTTGCTAGTTGGCCACCCAGAGTCCCTCCAAACATCGAAACTTTTACTGAGCATCACCTAAAAATAAAATAAAAGAAGGGGGTGAGTTTTCGCAAACTCAGTGTGTACAACCCTCGATGGAAAACAAGCATTCAAAAAAAACATCATTCATCAATCATGCAATGCAATCCCATCCAAATTATCCATCCGCTACAAACTAGGTCCGTCCCCCTTCACACCATGTGGGGATATAAATATTGACCCACCCAACCCACACACCATGGTAGCCCGGTTCCAGAACTACCTTCATTTACATATTGGGCTTTAAAAGCCGTCGGTGAATCAATGATTGTCAAGCAACCATGCGATCCTCATATACTTCCTCCGTTCCATAATTCCCACCCATATTCAACCTAAGCAAAATATCATATGTATGCATGTCACATCCATAAAACTTACATTCTACACCTAGGGGTATTTTGGTCATTTTTTCCCTTAGAGGTATTTCAATAATTTTCCCTTAATTACGATTTTCACTTACCTTGGTCCGTTAACGAGTCTCATGAGCTAAGATGAACGAACACTATGTACCAGGTAGGATTCCAGAGAAGAGGAGGTGAGTCATTAAGATCGCTTAAGTACCAAACTCTCCCTAGATCCAATCCTAGACATGCATATACCCGTTGCCACACCTTAACCCTTTGACTTGTCCACGATCACAATATATTAATTAAGTCTTATGTGGATATCATATACTAGGCCCAAAACCCCTTACAAAGCCCAAATAATTTCACATACCTGTATCTGGCCCATTAAGCCCAATCATATTCATATGGCCCATTAGGCCCAAATCACATTTATATGGCCTATTAAGCCCTGTCACATTCATATTCATGCTCACATACAAGTTCCTATCATATAGCATCAACATTCAGTTTTTTCCTATTATAAGCCCAACAGCCCATCGGGCCCATTTAGCCCATTCCGGCCCATATGGCCAAATCACAACCCAAGTCCACGGAATCACCCATGGGCCTCAAGCAACCTATCAGTCTCCGCCTTATGAGTGTTCGCGCACTCGCAAGACTATCGTAGCCAAACTTTCGGCTTTTCGGTATTTCAGCTTTTGCTGATACATAATGTGTGTGCAGTGTATGTACACACCTAGTAAGCAAGCGTGATGCGATCTCCTTAGCCCAAACCTACAATCAATATCGCTCAAAGATTAATCGTACATACTTATCAAATACTTTACAAAAAGCCGGAATCTCACCTTAACCTTACCTTGCGCGATAAGTATAACAACCCCTTCACTAACCACGATCAACTCCTAGCTCTGCACCAATTGTAACTATTAAAACCAGAATAATAGGTGACTCATATCCAACACAAGTCCCTTTACCTTACTATGGCTATTCGGCCAACCTTAACCAATGGATGAGTAATACTTACCAAAACCACAACACCTAAGGAGCAATTTGACAATGAGCTAAGATTCGAGATCCGATACTAATTCCCCACCACAGTTGATTAGAAAGAGGTGAGGGACATTATTCGATACTTGCAAAGAAACTCGATTGGAAGAGCAACAATTACACTAGATTCGATCAAAGAGTATTCGACCCTTGAGGAAATCAGCTTCTTGGCTTTCAAACTTAGTATGGTGAATAAAATTTATTTGGTATAAATTAAAGAAGAAGAGTAGAAGAAGAAATCGACAAAAAGAATTGTGTTGAGAAGAATAGAAATCGATAGGAAGAAAAGAAGAAAACAAAAGGTTTTCGGCTTTTGGAGAAAGGGGTTTTTGGCAACAAGGTGTAGAAGAATTTCGACAGTAGCCTAGAAACCCTATATTCGACCCCTATTTATAGCCCTTATAGCTGAATTTTCCATGCCCAATTCCCAATTCGGCTCTATCACTTCTCCCTTCTCATCTCCTCGTTTTTCTCCCTAATAACCCCTTGATCTTTTCTTTAATTTTCTCTTCTAAACACTCCCCTTAGAGTCCATCTTCACGCCACTTCCATCCTTCTAGAAGGCCAAAATTAAACTTCTAAAAATACTAAGCTAGGATTCGAACCTTGGTTCTCATTTCTAGCTACTAACGTCACCTCCATACTCCCTAAGTGGCGTCACTTAGCCACTCCTCCACCAGACTTTTTGATGTTATTTTTCCCCTATTTTTATTTAAAAGCCCAACTACTTGCCAACCCTGATTCTTTTAATAATTAAACTATAATTTCATTTATTCCTAGGTTCGAACTCAAACCTTAATTAAGAACTACTATAATTATCACATGGGTAGGAACATAAAACATAATTTTTATCAAAACTGAAAACAAAGGAAGTTCAGGATTTTGGGATTTTTAGGGCTTTACAACTCTACCCTCCTAAAAGAAATTCCGTCCTTAAAATTTCCAACTACTAACACAGACTACCACACCACACTTCTGTTGCGCACTCTAATTCCAACTTAGGTAAATAGCACACTATGGGTAAGTACATACCATTATTCGCCTCTGGAGCGTCTCTATCCTCTTGACGACGTGCTGCATAAACCAAAGCTGGCTATCTCGCCTCAGCATGACTAGCACCTCTGTCTGGTTCACCATGACCCAAACTGTTTCCACCCATCACTTGATCACAGCCTCTCGACGGTAGCTGACTACCCCTCGGTGGTTGTACACCACCTCGGTCCACGACTGGCACTTGAACTGACATTCTAGGGCAATTCCTGATCCTATGCTTCATAGATCCACAAGCTCGACAAGCTTTCGTTCTCTTCCAACACTCGCATAAATGACCTTTCCCACAATCAGCACAAAGTATGTAACACCCCGTACCCGAGACCGTTGCCGGAGTCGAGCACGAAGTGCTAACCGACTAATTCATTTACTCTCACAGTCCAATTAAAAATTTTCCAGACGACTGGCTAACTGCGTCACTGTCACCTTAAAAATCATAACTTGAGTTCCACAACTCAAAAATCAGATTTGTAATTTTTCCCCGAAACTAGACTCATATATCCATCTACAGATTTTTTTCTAGAATTTTTGGTCGAGTCAATTAGTACAGTTTATTAGTTAAAGCCTCCCTACTGTTACAGGTGCGACTACACCGACCTTCATGCATTACGATTTGGATATCTCCTGCATGGGCTTCAATCTCGATGCCGTTTGTTTTATAGAAACTAGACTCAAAGGAATCTACACATATATGGCATGACTTCTAAATGTCTCTGGTTAATTTATAATGAATTTCCAAAGTCGATCGGGAATCCGAAACCGTTCGCCCTATCTCACGAAAACTTTAACATCTCATAATATAATGTTCATAAACGTTTACACTTTCCTATGAAAAGAGATTCATCAAGGTTCGATTACATAATTTATTCGATATTTAATTCCATTCCTACTATTTTTAGAGATTTTTACATCCACATCATCTTTTGCCAAAGATCTATTTTAAGGTAAACTTTACCTATTTCATGATCCTCCATGGATCAACTAGAGTTTGTCATACATATACCAAAAGTGATCATGAATAACCATTCCCATGACTAACCGTTACCAACATTTCCATACCTCTCGACGGACGATATACAAAACGATTATAATGCTATGATCAAAGTATACTTATGCCATTTTCGCATGGCTATCCAAATTTACACAAAACCGAAAGGTACATGACCTACAACAAAAGGGTAGTCCTATACATTAACCAAAATATCCTCTCACTACTAGTCTATTCTATACATGCCATAAGATATTCCAAAACATAGCAAGTACCAAACAAAGGATAGTGATAGTGTGACTAGTTCTTGACGATCCCCGAGCCTGTAGCTTCCAAATGAGATCTATAAAACAGAGGAAACAAAGTACACGAATAAGCATTAAAATGCTTAGTAAGTTTCAAGCAAAGTCAACAGATAACAATCAAATTATAACATAGTTGTTCGTATTTTACTTCACTCTTCTTTCGGCATACCAACCCTTTTCCGAATATGCACGTCTCATCATATGTAATAGGCAGATAAATTCTCACTTGATGGTGACCTCTTATGATCATAGGTACATTACATATTTTTACCTGACTTTCCACATTGACCAAATGCACAATAATCATAGAACAGTCTTATTGCTTTACTCACATGTGCATCACATAACGACCTTGTGATTTAGTCTAAATCAAACTTAAATATAATCTCAAATACATACCTGACCAACTTAACGCATTGAACGTATTTATTACTAATTGTCACTGTGAAGTAGCATAATCTTACGCTTTACTTGAATCTTCAGCAAAACCTTTAGTTTGGGGCTTACCCGGACAAAATCTCCACTCGTAGTCATCGGGTCATTAGAGCTCGGATATAGTACGAGCACGAAGCCTACGGTCATTAATCAGTGATAATATTCTCGCATAAAGCCTGCGGGGTTTTAACCCGGATATAGTACTGACACAAATGCCCTTCGGGACTTATCACCTTTATACACTTTCACATCCATCACGTTGGCCACTCGGCCCTATCACATATATACACTTTCACATTCATCACATTGGCCATTCGGCCTTGTCACATATATACACCTTCACATTCGTCACATATATACACCTTCACATTCATCACATCGGCCATTAGGCCTTATCACATATATACACACTTTCACATTCATCACTTCGGCCATTAGGCCTTATCACATATATATACACTCTCACATTCATCACTTCGGCCATTAGGCCTTATCACATATATATACACTCTCACATTCATCACTTCGGCCATTAGGCCTTATCTCATATATATACACATTCACATTCATCGCGTAAAATCTTAAATCAAAATATAAATTTTCATGTATTCACATCACAATTATTCTAATATACTTCACATACCACATATACTATCATGTACAGACTTGGTCTTGGCCGAATCTACATCAATCATTTTCCAATGAATAATTCAATTTCAAGCCATACTATCATTTCATATTCGAATACTCATAAACTTACAATTTCACAAATTTTAATATCAAAGATCCATCTAACACTCATATATCATTTTACAATATCACGAATTAGATGGGTTTAATCAATAGCTTATGAGCAACTAAAACAAGTTTTATCCGTGTTTACCACAAAATCACATATTCACTACGAGCTGTTTTTCCTGAGCAATGGTCACTAAATTATTTATAACTGGAGCTACAAGGCTCCAAATCACTTGCCGTTAATTTTCCCTAAATATAGACTCGTATATCTTCCATCCATAAATTTTTCAGAATTTTAGGTTTGGCCAATCAATACCAGATTTTTCTTAAATTTTCCCCTGTTTCACTGTTTGACTAACCTGACCAGTCTTCACTACGAATCAAAATTCTCATTGTACAGAATTCAAAGTATGTTCTATTTGATTTCATTTGAAACTAGACTCATTAAGGAGTCTAAGCATATAAATTTTATCTTGTAACCATTTTCGTACAAATTATAGTGATTTTCTTAAAACAGAACAGGGATTTCGAGTCATTCTGACCCTGTCCCACACAACTTTAAATATCTCTTTATAGGAAATTTCTTTGCTTCCACGGTCTCTTTTATAAGAAACTAGACCAACTAAGCTTTGATTACATATTTTATTCAGCCTATAATTCCACACCAACAATTTATAGTGATTTTCTAAAATCACATTACTGCTGCTGTCCAAGCAAATTATTACAATTTGCTCTTAAGTTTCCAAGTCAAACACTTATGAACTTACCATTTGAGTTTAAGACATATCATGGCCACATCATATCTTATTAAATCAACTCATTATGTCCTATTATGATTGAATTTACTCAACGTTTAATCGCTTAAAACTTACCTCGGAAGTGGTCGACGACTAGATATCCACGGCTATTCGTTTACTTCCTCTTTTCCCCTATCCGACTTTGATCCTCTTTGCTCTTAAGCTTAAGTAAAACAATAGATTTGCTTAAGTACTTAACTAATATTATTCACTTAACAATCACATTTGGCAATCACATATCATTTAATCTATATCAAAAACAATAGATTTCAATATGTATCGTATTTATGGTCAAACATAGCAAGAAAACTAAATAGGCTTTACTAGCCACACTTAGTTCTATTATAACATAACTCCACTTAGTTATATGCACATTCGGCAATATATATATATGTTAATGACGAAAACACTTAGGCCAATCGTAAAACTTCCACAAATCTTCATGCTTACATGACATAACCGTATGGTTCTTATCACACTTGGACCTCAAAATGCATAAATTTCCCAAATTCTAATTACTATCATAAGCTCAATTTAGCACTCATTTAGCACTTCAACATAGCCGATTGTCATTAAGCAATTAAGCCACATCTAGTCAATTTTTACCAAGCTCAACTCATCTATAATCAACCTTCAATACACTAAAGCATCAAAAACAACATCAAAAAAATACAAACATCCATGACCGAATGCCATCTTCATAAATTTACAAAAACATTTGCCATGAGCTAGCTTCTATACTTGATGACCACTCCAAATATACAAAGATTTTCAATGAAAGAGCATTAACATACCTTAATCCCCTTTTCCACTACAGCCTTCTCCCACCTTTTTAGCCTTCTACTTGAAAATTTCAACTTATAAGCAAACAAATTTCATGGTTTTCCACCACATGCAGCCGGCCTCTCCTCTCTAGCTTCCTTTTCAAGAGACAAGGAAGCAAGATAGGAAATAAAAGTTGAAGTCTTTCTTGCTTCCATTCACGGCAATGGAGGGGGGGGAGACAACTTTGGTTTCTCCTCCCACTCCCTTCTTTTTTTATTATTCTTCCCACACATTTTAGCATAAAATGTCTATAATATGTCTTACCCCATAGCATGGCCAGCCACCATTCAGATTTTTGGCTAATTTGACATGCAAACCCTTCTTTTATACAACATGCATTAATAGGTCCTTATAGATTAACCTATCGCATTCCAAAAGTGTCACACATAAGTCCTATTACTAAATTCACATGTAATCGACTAAATCGAAGCTTAAAACTTTCACACATTCATATTCACATATTTTAGACAATAGATATCATATTCAAATAATTTGGTGACTCGGTTTAGCGGTCCCGAAACTGCTTTACGACTAGGGTCACTTTAGGGGTGTCACAAAGTAGCACCCTTGGATTAACAGCAGGGGGCCCTACTCTTTCTGGCCCATTAACTTTGGCCCTAGCCCTAGGCATCTGTCCAACACCAGGAGTTTGAGCCTCCCTTTTACTCTTACCCCTTTCTTTTTCTCGATTTAAGCGCTCAGTACGCTTTATCTCCTCCGTTATCTTTTCCTTCTCCACTAACTTCGAGAAAACTCGCTCCTTTTGTGAAGCTATCAGTACCTTGAGGCTATCTCTAAGTCCATCCTTAAACCTAACGCAACACTCATACTCTGTTGCCACCATTATTCTTGCATACCTAGTAAGGCGTAGAAACTCCGCCTCATATTCTGCCACCGATTTGTTTCCTTGGGTCAGGTTCAGAAACTCCTTCCTTCTAGCATCCACAAAGCTTGCACCCACATACTTCCCTTGGAAAGAAGCTTTGAAGAACTCCCAAGTAACCTGCTCCGGTTGGGTGCCCTCTTTCACTGTCAACCACCACTGGTAGGCTTCTTCCCTTAATAGTGACACAGCTCCTTTCAGCTTTTGTTCCGGTAAGCAGTCCAAATCCTCCATTATCCTTTCAGTTGCCTCCAACCAATATTCCGCCACATTAGGAGCCACGCCAACCATGCCCTTAAAGATCTCAGCCCCGTTCGATCGAAGTCGTTCTGGAATGGACCCCCGATTTTCGTTGCTATTATTAGGCTCGGTGACCCTTTCAAAATCCTCAGCATTGCCTAGGACAATGTATCCTCTCCCGCAGCCCGATCATACTGTCCATTCATAGCCACAGGTGAGGTCAGAGCCTCGTCTACTCTAACATTGGGCACACGACCCGATGCCGACGATTCAGCCCTAAAACTTTTGCAGCCTCGGCCACGGCCTCTTGCACCTTTTCCAGCGCTCATCATCGATTCGCATATTATCTATATTAGAAATTTTATGAAGTCTTAGTGTGCGGATGTTTAAAGCATTGATAATCTTCAGAAAGTCTTAAAATATCCGAACAAGAGGTGAGAATGAAAATGAATGAATGTGGGAATGTTCAGGTAAGTATAATACCTATGTGGTAGATGGTATTACGCATATAAAGTTATTGAATTGGTGTAAACATAAGGATGATGTTGGCATGAAATTGATAGATGAGTTGAGAATTTATAAGTACTTATGTGTTGTTGTTTCATATTTTATATATTGTTGATGATTTTGGTACAAACTTACTAAGCTTTTGAAAGCTTACTTTGTTTGTGTTTGCATTGTTTATAGATATCGAAGCTACTGTGAGCTTGGTGATCGTCAAGGATCATCACCACACTATCGAACCTCATTTTGGTAATTTGAATATGTATATATTAAATTATGGCATGTATAGCCTAGAAGTTGTGGGATTATGTTTTGTGATGTATACATTTAGCCATGTGATATGGCTTGGTATGGTTGTGGATATGTCATGGTTTTGGTATAAGATATGTGATGCAATATGATATATTTGATATGTTTTAGTTGGTTAAAAGAAATGGTAAATGTTAATAAGTTTTGGCAATTTTTAGGATGAAATTGAGTGTATAGAAAGAAATGTTTTGACAAGTTTTTGACTTATGATTTGATACAGATTGGTAAGGCCTATGAGTATGTATTTGATTGGAATTGATATGTCATGAGTGGCTTATGTTTTGGTTTGGAATTTGGCTGAATTGGTTGTGCATATATACTTATTTCTTTGCTTGTAGGTTGACCTAAATTGGGGTGGCAAATTGGCTATTCAAATGTCCTATTTTTGTCCACATGGGCAGAGACACGGGCGTGTGTCTCAACCATGTGCGACACATAGTCACGTTACACGGCCGTGTGTCACTCGGGGTACCCTATGAATTAAAGGCAGTATACCCTCCATTTTTGACATGGCCTAGACACACGGGCGTGTCTGTTGGTCGTGTGTGGCACATGGGTTGGCACACGGGCATGTGGTCAACCGTTTGGCCAAGTCAGTAGCCTCCCTAATTTTTACCCAGCCTGGCACATGGGCGTGTCTTGTGGCGGTGTGGACAAGTCAGTATTTATGCCCTATTTCACCACGGCTTAGACACACGGGCATGTCTAATGACGCGTAAGGCACACGACCTATTCACACGGGCGTGTGACCTTTTAAAAGTTGAAAATTTTTATAGGTTTTGAAAAGTTCACATGTTATCGATTTAGTTCTAGATGTATAGATTAGACCTTGTATGCTCAGTTTAAGTTCGTAATGAACATGAATGAATAGTATTTTATTGAATTGAGATTGTATTTGATATATTGTTGCTTTGATTTAAGTTACGAGTCCGGTAATACCTCTTAACCTATTCTGGTGATGGATACTGGTTAGGGGTGTTACATTTGAATGGTATCAGGGCTATGGTTTAGTCAGTTCTAGGACTACCATAGCGTGTGTGAGTCTAGCTATACATGGCATATTTATGAACTACGATAGTGTGATAAACCCTGACATTGAAATGTGTTTTTATATAGCAAATGGATCCCAAAATAGTCATAGCAGATGATGTCGAAAGCAATGTGCCTGCTCCTGAGCAAAGGACGATGCCATCTGATTCTTGACCGGCTACGAGTAGTCGTGATGGTGATGCTAGACAAGCCTTCTATCAGATGATGAATGATTGGTTCACCCAATATATTAGAACCAATCCAACTGTACAAAAACCTCTACCCCCGGTTAATCCTCCTCAAACTCCTGTTATGCCACCAGTGAATCCGTTTCAGTTAAGTAGACCACCAGTCGATAAGATTAGAAAATGTGGGGCTGAAGAGTTTTGAGCTACAATGAGCGATGATGCTGAAAAAGCTGAGTTTTGGCTAGAGAACACGATAAGAATGTTTGAAGAATTGTCATTAAATCCTACAGAACGCATAAAATGTGTTGTTCCCCTTCTGTGAGATACGGTGTACCATTGGTGGAAGACTTTGACATCTGTGGTTTCGAGTGAACGGGTTACTTGGGATTTCTTCCAAGCTAAATTTTGGAAGAAATATATCTGTTAGAGATTCATCGATCAGAAAAATAAAGAGTTTTTTGAGCTTAAACAAGGCCGTATGTCTGTCACAGAATACGAACAAGAATTTGTAAGATTAAGTCAGTATGCTCGTGAATGTGATTCTACAGAAGTAATAATGTGTAAAAGATTCGAGGATGGTTTAAATGAAGATATTTTTCTGTTAGTCAGGATTCTGGAAATCAAAGAATTTGTTGTACTTGTTGAACGAGAATGTAAAGCTAAAGATCTCAAGAAAGGGAAAAGAAAAGCTAATTTTGAAGCTAGAGAGGTTTGAAAAAGATCATCGGGCAAGTCATTTCAATCTGGATCAAAGAAATTCAGAGATGATAATAGCCGTTCAAAGACTAGTGTGGGACATTCGAACAGAGATCGTGCTAGATCTCAATCGAGCTTTAAAGCTCCAGCAACGTCTGTTGCCAGTATTGGCAATACAAAGAATGAAAAACCTGAGTGTGATCAATGTGGAAGACAAAATTTTAGAGAATGCTGGGGAAAGAGTAATAACCGAGCTTGTTACAGTTGTGGTTCACGAAATCATTTTATAAAAGATTGCCTAGATTTAGCTAAAAAAGATAATGTTCAGAATCCGAGGCTGAGTGGCAATGCTTCTCGTGGTAGACCTCCCAGAAATATAGGAAATGTAAATGGTAGTCAAAGAGGAACAAAAGATACAGCTGTTAGATCTAAGGCTCGTGCATCTGCTAGAGCCTATGCTATAAGAGCTCACGTTACACAACCGTGTGTCCGCAGGGGTACCCTATTAATTAAAGGCAGTATACCCTCCAATTTTGACACTTTCTAGACACACGGGCGTGTCTGTTGGTCGTGTGTGGCACATGGGTTGGCACATGGGCATGTGGTCAGTCGTGTGGCCAAGTTAGTAGCCTCCCTAATTTTCACATAGCCTAGCACACGAACGTGTCTTGTGGCCGTGTGGACAAGTCACTATGTATGCCCTGTTTCACCAGAGCTTAGACACACGGGCGTGTCTAATGCTATGTGAGGCACACGGCTTGTTCACACGAGCATGTGAACTTTTAAAAGTTGAAAATTTTTATAAGTTTTGAAAAGTTCGCATATTATCGATTTAGTCCTAGATGTATGGATTAGACCTTGTATGCTCAGTTTAAGTTTGTAATGAAAATGAACGAATGGCATTTCATTGAATTGATATGGTATTTGATATTCAGTTGTTTTGATTTAAGTTACGAAGCCAGTAATGCCTCTTAACCTATTCTGGCGACGGATATGGGTTAGTGGTGTTACATCTGGGACATGGCGTCGGCCTCGATTTCGATAGTCAGTGTAAGACCATGTTTAGGACATGGCATCAATTTGATGGATGAGCCAGTGTAAAACCATGTCTGGGACATGGCATTGGCATTATACCCTATCTTTGAGGCTTGGTGAATATTCGATTGTATTCCAAATGGTTCAACGGTGAGAATTACAGTTTAAGATAAATGAGAAAAGTATAACCATATTGTGAGTGGTACGGATACTTATTTGAAATGTATGCAATATGAGTTGTATTGGATGGTGTTGAGTAAGTTTTACATATATTTATTTATGGTATTCATGAATAAGCTATGAAAGGTTATGTGCATATCGTTCTATGATTAGTTGATGATTATTTTCATGCAACTTACTAAGCTCTATGCTTACCCTATTTTCTTTCCATTTTCTTATAGTGTAGCCAAAGTAGCTCGAGGATCATTTCCTACGTCAGAAAAGCCGGTTACACTATCATCCGAAGCACTTGGTATAGTTAGATATTTTATTTTTGATTATGGCATATATAGGACCCTGACTTTTGATTTTTGTGTCATTGTTAATTGGCCAAATGTTTTGGCTTACTATAGTATTTGGTTCATTTTGTATAAGGCCATGGAAAATGGCTAATATTGAAAGTTTATATATATGATTGCAAGATAGCCTTTCATGAATGTGATATTGTTGGCATGGTTGAGAATAAGAAATGTATATAGGCCTTAGCTACAGTTGTTTGGTTGAGAAATCATATTAAGTTAGACTTTGATATGTTGGTTGGCATTAGATGGTGTTTCAGGGTGGCAAAATGCTTGGTAGGTAGCCTTATATTGTCCACACAGGTAGGTACACGAGCGTGTGTCCCCTGCATGTCAAATTTGCAAGTTAGTATGCATGGTAGTAAACACACGGGCAGAGACACAGCTATGTGTCTCAACCGTGTGGAGGACACGGCCTCTGGCCACAGGCGTGTGCCTTGGTTGTGTGCCCCTTATTGGATGCTAACATCAGAAACACAATGTCAATGTTTTTAGACACGGGCTAGAACACGGGCATGTTATGGTCGTGTGAGGGACACGGGCCATAGACACGGGCGTGTGTCAGGTTGTGTGAAAACCCCTGTAGGTTGAAATTTGGAATTTAATTCGCACGGGCTCGAGGCACGGGCGTGCCCCCTTGTGCTTAGGCCATGTGAACCACACAAGGCATCAGCACAGCCATGTCATAGTGAACCACACGGGTGTGTTGCCTTTCACACGGGCGTGTGCCTGTTTCAAGGGTCATTTTTATAAATTCAGTTTAAGGACTTGAGTTGGTTCTGAATGGCTTCCAATAGATATTTGAGGCCTCGTAGGCCCATATTGAGGAGTTTAAACAAGTTCAAAAAAATTTTGAATTTTAACGGGCTCGTATGATCTGACTTAGTACATGTGTATGTGATTTGTGAACATAATACCTCGTACCCGGTATCGGCGTCGAACTCGGGTAAAGGGTGTTACATTTAGTGGTATCAGAGCTATGGGTTAGTCAGTTTTAGGACTAACCTAGCGTGAGTACAAGTCTAGCTATACATGCCATAATTGTATATTGATAGTGTGACGACTCCTGACGAGATAAATTGTGTTTTTGTTTATATAGTAAATGGATCCTGACGTAGCTATGGCAGATGATGTGGAGAGTAATGCGTCTGCTCCCACTGAAGGGACCATGCCAGTAGATAGTGGGCCCGTGACAATAAGTCAGGGCGGAGGAGCTAGAGAAGCTTACCTCTACATGATGGATGCATTGTATCCGGAGTTCATTCGTGCGAATCCGAATACTCCACCTCCCCCACCTCCCCCAATTCCTCAACCTGTTCATATAGCCCCTCAAGGAGCAGAGATAGCTAGGAGAAAGATACCTCCAGTGGATAGAATTCGTAAATAAGGGTCCGAGGAATTCTGGGCAAATATTGATAATGACCCGGAGAGAGCAAAGTTTTGGCTAGGAAATACCATTATGGTATTTGATTGTGACAGTCCTAAGTAGACCCTAGTCGAAAAGTGGTTTCAGGACCACGAAACTGAGTTTTATAAATAATTGAAAGTTATATTCTATGCTCATGATGTGAGTAAATGCATGTGTAAAAATTTCAAGCATTAATTTTGCCATTTGTATGTGAAATTTTGAAACGGGACTTATGTGAAACATTGGTAAAATAGGTTAGGTAAATATATAAAGTGATCTAATAGAGCATGTATTCAAAATGTGGGCTTGCATGTCAAATTACCCACTTTTGAGATGGTGGCAGTCATGATATGGTGTTATATATATAATATTTATTGTGATTTAAGATATTATATTACAAATGAATTAATAAAAGAAAAAAAAGAGATATTAGATAATAGTTAGTGGGAGGAGAAACCAAAGTTGGTTCATCCTTGTCCTCCATTGCCGTAGCCTAAAGGGAGGGAGAAGAAAGTTTGGTTGCTTTAATTTTTGGCTTAGATGATGGCTAGAATGAGGTATGTATTGAATGATTCTTGAAAATCTATGCATGTTTGAGATGATTAGTTCAAACTCTACTTATCACATGGATTAAACTTAGAATTTTGAGGTTTGAGATTCGGTCAATAAGCTTGAAACTCATAGTAGTTTGTTTTGGTAAGCTTGGTATACTGGATGATAGATGTGTTTTGGTTTTGGTTTGATAATGATGTTAATGATGGTGATTTTCGGTCATGTATTAACTTAAATTGTAAGTATGATTTATGGTATAATTTGTGTGATGGAATGGTCTTGAGATTTGGCTTGATTAAATGGGTAAAATGCTAAGTGTATTAAAGATGATGTAATGGTTATTTCGGTTTATGTGAAGTAAATATAGATGATGGTTATAAGTCGTTTTATGATTTGATAATGGTGATTAAATCTTGTAGTTAAGTGTTTAGATATATATATATATATATATTAATAATGAATTTAGTTGTACTTGCTTTGTGAGAAATATGCAATGCTATAGGTATTTGATTATTAGATATGGTTATTTTAAGTTGATTTGTAATGGTATGATTGCATTGATGAATGGGTTTGGAAATGATGGATAATATGTACATGAATATTAGGATAGGGCTTTAAGTTCATATTGACAAGTATGCAATATAGGTATTTGGTATGTATATATATTGTTGATGTCGTATGCATTGGTCATTTTTTTTTTATGATTTGTAATGGTAAAAATAAATTTGTATCACTTTGTGTTATTTATATAAGTGGCTGTATGTTCGGCCATGGTAATTGGCTATCTAGGTTCCATTTACAATGGCAAGTAATGTGAATTCTTGTTTGTGCATGTCAATTAGGTATTAGTGAAATAAACATAAAAGTTAGTCATGGTATATTTCATAAACACATTATGCACTGAAGTTATACGATTATCAACTGTGACTATTAAAGAAGTAATGTTGAATAAGTAATGAAACAAATTCATTTGTTTTAATTAAGCTCATGAGCAAAAAGGATCTAAATCAGATAAGGGGAAAGAGAAAGCCGTCGAGTAGCCTATCCGCAGTTGCTCAAATAAATAAAGTAAGTTCTTAAGTAATTGAGTTTGATTCCTTTATAAGTTTTAAGTTTTAAAACGGGATGAATATGAATTATGTATATACGTTAAGGTCAATGACTTTTCTAAATGACGGCATATATGATATTATGTTTTAAATATGTGAATGAGAACTTTACAGAGTAAATTGTGTAAATCTGCTAGGGACAGCAGCAATAGCGTGTTTTGGAAAAATTACCATAAATTGTGGGAGTTGAGTTAAAGGCTGAATAAATTATGTAATTAAAGCTTGATGCGTCTAGTTTCGTATAAAAGAAATTGTATAAGTAAAGGGGTTGCCGATAATGAGATTTTCAAAGTGGTGTGAGACAGAGTCAGAACGGCTCCGAAATCCCCTGTTCAGTATTTGGAAAATCATTATAAATCGTACAAAAAGGATTATAAGATAAAATTATAGGTTTAGACTCCTTAATGAGTCTAGTTTCAAACAAAATAAACAAAAACATATTTTGAATTCTGTACCATGAGAAATTAAATTCTTAGTGAAGAGTAGTCAGAGTAGTCAAGCAGTAAAATAGGGGAAACTTTAAGAAAAATCTGGTATTGAATGGACAAACTAAAAATTCTGAAAATTTTTTGGATAGAGGATATACGAGTCTATTTTCATGGAAAATTAACGGCACATAATTTGGAATTTCGTAACCCCAGTTACAAATAATTTAACGACTGTTGCTCAGGAAAACAGCTTGTAGAGAATTTGTGGTTATGTTGTAAACATGGATAAAACTTGTTTTAGTTGCTCATAAGCTATTGATTAAACCCATACGTGAATTCTAAATTGTGATATTATAAAATGATATATGAGTGTTAGATGGATCTTTGATATTAAAATTTGTGAAATTGTAAGTTTATAAGTATTCGAATATGAAATGATAGTATGGCTTGAAATTGAATTATTCATTGGAAAATGATAGATGTAGATTCAACCAAGACAAAGTGTATACATGAAAGTATATGTGGTATGTGAAGTATATTTGGATAATTGTGATGTGAATACATGAAAATTTATATTTTGATTTAGGATTTTATGTGATGAATGTGAATGTGTATATATGAGATAAGGCCGAATGGCAAATGTGATGAATGTGAACATGCATATATGAGATAAGGCCGAATGGCCAATGTGATGAATGTGAACATGCATATGTGTGATAAGGCCGATTGGCCAATGTGATGAATGTGAACATGCATATATGTGATAAGGCCGAATGGCCAATGTGATGAATGTGAACATGCATAAATGTGACAAGGCCGAATGGCCAATGTGATGAATGTGAACATGCATATATGTGACAAGGCAGAATGGCCAATGTGATGAACGTGGAAGTGTATATATGTGGTAAAGTCGAATGGCTAATGCAAAATGTGTATGAGATGGATATGAGGTAAAGCCGAATGGCTAATTCGAAACGTGTATGAGATGGATATGAGGTAAAGCCGAATGGCTAATGTGAAACGTGTATGAGATGGATATGTGGTAAAGCCAAATGGCTAATGTGAGATCTGTATGAGATGTGTATATATATATATTGTGGCCAAATGACAAACGGCGGAAGGTGTGTTTTATTAGATATTTGATGAGGTAAATGAATTACAAATATGATAGTCGATGTGAATGTTGTAACATGTGAATAAATATGCATGAAACTCTATGATGTAAACCCGGGATTAAAGACCAGATGACCATATATGGTGACCATGTGCAGGTTAAGACCACGACTCGTGTGGAGATTTCATCCGAGCTAAAGGTCTCGCTGATAATCTGAGTAGAGTTTAAAGCTATAAGACTTCGCAATAAGAATTGCTTATAAATATATTCAATGCGAAAGGTTAAACAGGTATGTACTCCAAGTTTATATGTGAGCTTGATTTGAACTAAATCATAAGGTAGTTATGTGATGCATACGTGAGCAATCTATGAGACTATTCCTATGACTATGTGACCTCGGATCAGTGTGAGAGGTTATGTGAAATTATACAATATATCTATGTCACATGAGCTCACTTTTATGTGAAAGTTTATCTGCCTATTGTATATGATGAGATGTGCATATTCGATAAAGGGATGGCATGCCCGAAGGAAGAGTGAAATAAAAATACGAACAACTATGTTATAATTTGATTGTTATCTGTTGACACTGCTTAAAACTTACTAAGCATTGTAATGCTTACTCCGTTTACTTTGTTTCCTCCGTTTTATAGATCTCATTTGGAAGCTACAGACTGGGGATCGTCAAGAACTAGTCACACTATCACTATCCACCGCTTGTTCTTGTTATGTTTTGAATTATTTTATGGCATGTATAGAATAGACCAGTGGCCGAAGAATATTTTGGTTAATGTATATAAGCCATGCGAAAATGGCATCTTTTGAATGTGTACTTATAGAAGTTTAAATTTGTATCCCCAACTGTCTTTAGTATTTATCTAAAGGAATGTTCTCAAAAAAAAAATTTACTATTCTGATATGAGTTTCAAGTCTGGTAATGCCCCTTCACCTATTCTGGCAACGGATACGGGATAGGGGTGTTACATTGATGAGCTATCATGCACACTCGAAGAATACATGAAGTGTGTAGTGTCACTCCTACGAGATTTGGCTTATAAATGGTGGAACACACTCATATCAGTCATACCGAGAGAGCGAGTAACTTGGGGGTTCTTTCAAGAAGAATTTCGAAAGAAGTACATTAGTCAGAGGTTCATCGATCAAAAGAGGAAAGAATTTCTCAAACTAAAGCAAGACCGAATGAAAGTGATAGAGTATGAGCCTGAGTTAGCGAGGCTCAGCAAATACGCTAGGGACTGCATATCTATCGAAGCCATCATGTACAAGAGATTTCCGGACAGATTGAACGAAGACATCTGATTATTAGTTGGCATCTTAGAATTGAGGGAGTTTGTGGTGCTCATGGAGAGAGCATGAAAGGCCGAGTAATTGGCCAAAGAGAAGAGAAAAGCTAACATTGAGTTTCGAGACTCAAGAAAAAGATAGATAGGGAAATCACATCAGTCCTCATCTAAAAGATCGAGAGAGTTCACTACCTGATCAAATGCTTCAATGGAGTTATCGGGTAGAAAGAAGAACAAGCAACACACGGTGTCGAAAGCTCAAACTACTTCTATCGCGAGTGTTGGTAGTGCTCGCCCAAATAGACCAGAATGTCCATAGTGCGGCAGATGCCATTTCGATGAATGCGAAGGAAATGAAAGAAGCAGTTTTAAATGTGGGTCGTTGGACCATTTTATTCGTAATTGTCCCGAAGTTGGATGAGAAATAGAAAAGGCAAGATGTGAGGGCGAGTAGTGCTCCTTCAAGGGGTAGACCATATAAGAGCCTTGGAAGGGGGGTTAGTAGTAGAGGTGTACCAAGAGATGCTACAGTGAGGTCCAAGGGTAGAGCGCCTACAAGGATTTATGCTATACGTGCCCATGAAGAGGCAGAGTCTCCCGATGTGATCATGGGTACTTTTTCTATCCATAATATATTTGTTATTGCTTTAATTGACCCAGGGTCTACCCACTCTTATATTTGAATGGAATTGATACCTCGTATGAATATGCTAATAGAGTCCTCTGAATTTGTGGTAAAGGTGTCCAACCCTTTAGGCAGACATGCGCTACTTGACCAAGTGCGTAGAAATTGCCCTTTGACAATTAGAGGTCATCTTTTTTGGCTAACTTGATGTTATCATTGTTTAATGAATTTGATGTAATCCTTGGGATGGACTGGTTGACTTCTCATAGTATTTAGTGGACTGTGGGGGAAAAGTTATTAAGTTGAAGTGTGAAAGAGGGGATGTTCTTCGAGTTGAATCAGGTAGAACGGATAACTTTCCTATGGTGATATCATCTATGTCGGCAATGAGATATTTGAGAAAAGGATATGAGGCTTACCTCGCTTTTGTGCTGAATACTCAAATGTCTGAGTCGAAGAGTGAATCGATACTAGTGGTATGTGAGTTTACGGATGTGTTTCTAGAGGAATTACCCGGATTGCCTCCAGTTAGGGAAATTGAATTTGGAATCGAGTTAGTCCCCGATATAGCACCCATCTCGATTGCTCCGTATAGGATGGCTCCTATGGAGTTGAAGGAGCTGAAAATTCAACTACAAGAGTTAACTAACAAGGTTTTACGAGACTGATTTTTTCCCCGTGGGGTGCTCTGGTACTTTTTGTGAAGGAGAAAGATGGGTCGATGAGGTTATGTATAGACTACAGACTGGTCAACAAGGTGACTGTGAAGAACAAGTATCCCTTGCCACGGATTGATGATTTGTTCGATCAATTGAAGGGAGCCACCGTGTTTTCTAAGATCGACTTAAGGTATGGCTACTATCAGCTAAGGATTAAGGAACAAGATGTTCTGAAAATCATGTTTAGGACAAGGTATGGGGACTACGAGTTTCTTATTATGCCCTTCGATTTAACAAATGCCCCTTCAGTGTTTATGGATTTGATGAACCGTATTTTCTGGCTGTATTTAGATAAGTTCGTAGTGGTCTTTGTCGACGACATACTGATTTACTCATGTGATGAGAGTGAACACGTGAAGCATCTGAGAACGGTTTTACAAACCTTGAGAGATAAGCAGTTATATGCCAAGTTCAGTAAGAGTGAATTTTGGCTTAGAGAAGTAGGATTCCTAGGACACGTCATGTCAAGAGATGGAATTAGAGTTGACCCAAGCAAGATCTCGGCTATTGTTGAGCGAAAACCGTAGAAGAATGTGTTAGAGATCGGAAGCTTTTTGGGCTTAGCTGGGTACTACAGATGATGTCTTAAAGGATTCTAGATGATAGCTTCTCCGATGACAAGGTTGTTACAAAAGGATGTCAAGTTTGAATGGACAGAGAAGTGCTAACAGAGTTTCAAGAAACTAAAGGTTTTGTTGACCGAAGCCCCAGTTTTAGTGCAATCAGAACCGGGAAAAGAGTTTGTGGTGTATAGTGATGCATCCTTGAATGGGTTAGGGTGCGTGCTTATGCAAGAAGGCAAGGTAATAGCCTATGCCTCGAGATAGCTAAAGTCACACGAGAAGAATTACTCAGCTCACGATTTTGAGCCTGCAGCCATCATGTTCGCATTAAAAATTTGGAGACAGTATTTGTATGGAGAGAGATGCTAAGTGTTCACCGCCATAAAAGCCTCAAGTATTTGATGACTCAGAAAAAGTTGAATTTATGGCAACGAATGTAGCTAGAGATGGTAAAGGATTACGAGTTGGTGATTGACTATCACCCCGGAAAGCCTAATGTAGTAGCCAATATATTGATTAGGAAATCATTGTTCGCTTTGAGGGCTATGAATACTCAGTTGACCGTGATTGATGATGGCTTGATTCTAGCCGAGATGAGAGACATATCCATGTTCCTTTAAGATATTTGTGAGGCTCAGAAAGGTGATAGGGGCTTGCAAGCTAAAATGGCTTAGTGTGAGACAGGAAATGAATCAGAGTTTAGTATTGGTACCGACGATTGTATGATGTACCGAGACAAAATTTGTGTACCTAAGGATAATGAGCTTATTCAAAAGAATTTACGAGAGGCACATAGTGGTTGTTTGTCTATCCACCAGACTAGTGTGAATATGTACAATGACTTGAAGAAAATGTACTGGTGGTGGGGAATGAAAAGAGACATTTCAAAGTTCATTTCTAACTGTCAAATTTGTCAACAAGTGAAAGCCAAACACCAAGTACCTTCGGGTTTACTTCAACCTGTGATGGTTCCCGAGTGGAAATAGGACGGTGTAACCATAGGTTTTGTATCAGGGTTGCCTTTGACACCAGGGAAAAAGAATTCAGTTTGGGTAGTTGTTGATAGACTTACTAAGTCAGCACATTTTATACCAGTGCGTACTGACTATTCCCTTGAGAAATTGGTCGATCTATATGTTTCTAAGATCGGGAGACTTCATGGAGTGCCCTTGTCGATTATTTCAGATAGAGATCCAAGGTTTACCTCATGGTTTTGGAAAAAGTTGCAAGAGGTATTGGGAACGAAACTGAATTTTAGCACGGCTCTTCACCCGCAAACCGACGGTCAGTTAGAAAGGATGATTTAGATCTTAGAAGACATGTTACGGTGTTGTGTTCTCGAGTTTCAAGGTAGTTGGGATAAGTATTTACCGCTGGTCGAATTCGCCTACAACAACAATTACCAGTCAAGTCTGAAAACGGCGCCTTATGAGGCTTTGTATGGGCGTAAGTGTCGGACACTCTTGTATTGGACTAAGCTGAGAGAGAATCAGATACATGGGGTTGACTTAGTTAAAGAGACCGATGAGAAAGTTAAGGTGATTCATGACTGTTTGAAGGTCCTTCGAATAAATAGAAATCCTACGCAGATTTGAAACAGAAAGAGATTAAGTTTCAAGTCGGGGATAAAGTGTTTTTGAAAGTATCCCTGTGGAAGAAGGTTCTTCGATTCGGAAGAAAAGGCAAATTAAGTCCACGGTTTATTGGACATTATGAGGTGACTGAGAAAATTGGACCGTTTGCCTACCGATTAGCATTGCCATCACAGTCAAAAAAGATACACAATGTATTCCATGTGTCTATGTTACGTCACTACCGTTCGGACCACTCGCATTTGATCTTGCCGAAAGAGGTTGAGATAGCTCGGACATGACTTATGGTGAAGAGCCGGTTAAGATTTTGGCTCGGGAAGTAAAATAATTGAGGAATGAGAGTAATTGTACTATTAAAGTATTATGGCATAGACATGGAGTCGAAGAAGCCACATGGAAACCCGAGGCGGCCATGAGAGACCAATAACCGAATCTATTCATCGGTAAGATTTTCGGGGACAAAAATCCCTAAGAGGGAGAATTGTAACGACCCGATTTTGGGCCCAGTCGGAACAGTGGTTTCAGGACCACTAATTCGAGGTCAGAGAATGTAACACCCCGAACCCGAGACCATCGCCGGTGTCGGACACGAGGGGTTAACAAGCCAAGTCCACATATTTTGCCCACCAATTTGACATTTCCAGTCAGGCTGGAAAACTGCGTCACCGTCGTCTTAAAAATCATATCTTGAGTTCCAAAACTCGGAAACTGGTTTCGTAAATTTTCCCTGAATTTAGACTCATATATCCATCCATGGATTTATTTCTAGAAATTTTGGTCGGGCCAATTGGTACAGTTTATTAGTTAAAGTTACCCATGTTACAGGGATCGACTGCTTTGACCTTCGCGCGTTACAACTTGAATATCTCTCTGCACAGGGCTTTAATACTGGTTCCGTTTGTTTCTAATGAAACTAGACTCAAAATGGAATCTGTACATATAAGGCATGACTCCTAATTCTTTCTGGATAATTTATAGTAAATTTTAAAGTTGCGACAGGGGACCCAGAAACCATTCTGGCCCTGTCTCACAATAGCTTTAATATCTCTTAACATGTAACTCCTATGACCATTTCGTTTCTTCCATATGAAAATAGACTCATCAAGGTTCATTTACATAGCTTATTCACTATTTAATACCATCCCTACAAATTTTGGTGATTTTTCACATTCACGTCACTGCAGCTGGCAGCATCTGTTTTGAAGGTAGGTCTTACCTATTTTGTAGTCTCCATGAACCAACTAGTCTTGCCATACATAGGTTCACATATGATCATTTTAACCATACCAATGGCTGATCATGTGACCAACATTCCCACTTCCAATCCATAATCACATCATGACACCATATATATATATACAAACCGCAAATAGTCTAAGTTCAGTACTTCACTTTTACGAGCCATTTTCGCATGGCGAACACATATACATCACAGCATATTTAAACCAACAAAGGGTAGTCCTATACATGCCATTTCAAAGTTCAACCAAAAATTTATACCAAAATGGAGGCGTTGATAGTGTGGATGACTTGACTTTAATGATCCCCAATCCGATTGCTAACGAGCAAAATCTATAAAATGAAAGCCAAAGCAACGGGTAAGCATTTTTATGTTGAGTAAGTCTCAAGGAATAAAATCAGCTTTAATTAAAGCAATACATTCACATAGCCAAATGCATCATTTCATTAATACACATTCACATAATCATTCTTACTTCCCACTTCATCATTATATACTTTCACAGGGTATCAACCTATTCAATAGCTGAAATTCGTTAGTCGATTGAGCGAATGTTGCTCAAACATGTCGACTTTCCAATGCACATATAAACATACCTTATTCATTGGGCCTTTCGAGCGTACCAATTGAATTTATTACAGCAACCAACACTCACCTCTAGCCCAAGCTTCTTCGGAATACAACCGGATATAACCACGTGCACGAATGCCTTGGTCTTAGCCGGATAGAATGACTTCATACGAATGCCTTGGTCTTAGCCGGATGTAGCCACTAGCACAATTGCCTTCGGTCTTAGCCCAGATATAATTTCCAGCATAAATGTCTTGGGACTTAGCCGGATATCATTCAATTGCTCATGCACACATGCATCAATAATCATTAGAAATTCATATTTCATTTTCGTTACTAAGGCTCAAACGCAAATATAATCACAAGCATAATCGCCTTCGGGACTTAGCCCGGGTATCATTCAAATACTCATACACACATAAATCAATAATCAATATACATCCATATTTCATTTCACATAATTCAAGTAGGGTCACTTCTTGAGGACTTACCTCGGATGTTGTCGAACGGCTTTTACGGCTATTCGATCACTTTTTCCTTCCCCTTGTCCAATTGTGGCCCTCTAAGCTCTTGAGCTAATTCAAACAAATTCAATTTATTAAAACCTCATTGTGCTAGCTTATGGCGAATATGACAAGGAGTTTAAATGGTCATATAGGCCACCCTTTCGCTTGAATACACAATGGTCATGCACATTTTATACTACATCAAGCAATTCAATACAATTCATTCGAGCATCAAGGAAAAGCTAAGGCCATCAATAGGCTCCCTAAGGCCGAATATACATGTCCATGTTGAGGCCAATTATGCACTTAATACCACACAAAAACAGCATGCATTTTACTAGTTAATGCTTTGCATATTGTAGCTCAAAACTTATAATATAGCATCAAGCACTCATATGTGTGCTAGGCGAATGTGCTTGCAATTTCACAAACATTCTTCAACATCTTCTTCTTTAAACAAACATATTCATCACTTACTTCATAACCAAAACATCATGTGCAAACATATATATACATATATGAGCATGGCGAATTTCAAGGTGTCCATATAGCCATCCAAAACACAAATTTTAACTAACATGCAAGAAGCATGAACCATGCTCATGAATGCATCATGGCCGAATACATCACAATCATGCCCTTTCATCTTCAATCATGGTTAAACAAAAGAAAACTCAAAGTCTTACTCAAGATGGCTACAAAGAAATTTCAAGAGTAGACAATCCATCATTGCATGCATCATCATCAAGCTTCACACTTAACATGCAATGGCTTTATCACAATACCAACCTTGACCAAATACCACTTCCATGGCATAACAAGGATTTGAACCATGGCTAACATGAACATCAAGTTGGCAACTAAAACATGCATGAATCTCATGACACAACCTCATACATACCTCAATCTTGATGCAAGTTTAGCCAAATATCCTTCTAGATCTCTTCTAAACAAAGGAAATGAAGCAAAATCTCTTCTCCCTCTTAGTATTTTCGGCCAAAAGGAGAGAACAAGGATGAACAAATTTTTTGTTTTCTCTTCTTGGTTGCACGGCAATGGGGGGAATGCTACTCTCTCACACACATTTTTTTCATTCTTTTCTTACCCATGCTTATTTGTTTATTATTTCTCCCTAATGCCCAACAAAACATGTTTCATGACATGTTTAGCCCATATCTCTTTGTCATGGCGGCCATCACTTGTAAAAGGGAATTTGACATGCAAGTCCATTATTTTGCATGCATGCTTTAATTAGTCATCACACATTTCCTATCGTACTTTCAAAGTTCACTACTAAGTCCTTTCTAGTGGAATTCACCTTTATAACACTAAATCAATCATCATAAAATGTCATACATGAGCACACACATATTATAGGCATCAAAATAAATTTTTAATTATTTTTATGCCTCGGTTTTGTGGTCCCGAAACCACATTTCGACTAGGGTCAATTTTGGGCTGTCACAGAGAAATTATTTTTAATAATATTTTATGTGTTGTGGCATGATTTTAGGAGAGTATGAAATTTTTCGTGAATTAATTTTAGCGATTGTGAGCCCAATTGTGAAAAAAGGACTAAATCGCATAAAGTGCAAAAGTTCTATTTTGATAGCTAAGGGTGTTAAATAGCTAGATAACCGAAATTGGGGATCTTTAAAGGGCAAATAGACCCTTGGATAAGTGATGGCCGGCCATAGGAGACAAAAGATAGAGAAAGTCAAAATTTGGTGGAAATTTGGTAATTTATTTGACCAAAATGAAAAAAAAATAAAGAGAAAAGACATCATCTTTTTCGCTATGACCTTCTCCCAAAAACTCAGCCATTGTAGGGGCTTTTGAGCTTCAAAAAATTTCATTCACTCTCTACTCTTGCAAGTAAGTGACTTTAATGGCTTTTCTTGAAATTTTTTACATTTTTAGAACTCTTGTAGCATGAGCTTTCAAACAAGAGGACTATTTTGTTAAATGGTTGAAAATCTAGGGTTTTACGATGAGAGTGTTCATGTTCTTTTTTGAAATTTTATGAAAGAAAATGAATCATGGTTGTGAAATAAACAACTTTTGTGAAAGGATTTCTCATGAAAACCCTAATAGGACCATTTTGTAAAGTTTGTAAAATAGATAGTAATGCTGTGAAATATTGGAAATTTGGGGTTGTCATACGGGAGATAAATGATCGGTTAGGCTTGACTAATAAGGAAACTCGATAAAAATTAATTTCCGGGCCTAGGGATAAAATAGTCACTTTGCGAAAGTTTAGGGGCAAAATGGTCATTTTGCCCAAATCATAAATTATTGAGTGTTTAGATTTAAATGATTATTAATGTCATTTTTTATCAAGAAATACAAAATCCAAACCTAGACTGGGGAAAGGCCAAGCCAGTAGATTAAATCAACTAGTCACCACATTTTGTGTACTGAGGTAAGTTGTATGTAAATAATACAACTACATTGTTATTATATGTGTTTGAATTGATATAGCATAAATTTCTTGTTTGTGGAAATAATTGTGTATGATGAATATTGAGATAGTAGAACTCTCGTTGGAACCTTAAGAAATAAATCGGATAATCATGCCATGACATTCGGCTTATTTGTGTGTTAGTGTAAGACATGTCTGGGACATGCATCGGCCACATTATGAGAGCTAATGTAAGACCATGTCTGGGAGATGGCATCGGCATTGAGACGAGAGCTAGTGTAAGACATGTCTAGGACATGCATCGGACTCAAAATGTAAGCCAATGTAAGACATGTTTGGGACATGCATTAGCTACGAGACGTGTCAGTGTAAGACCATGTCTGGGATATGGCATCGGCACAGATATGTGAGAGCTAGTGTAAGACCATGTCTAGGACATGGCGTCGGCCTCGATTTCGATAGCCAGTGTAAGACCATGTCTAGGAGATGGCATTAACTTGATGATGAGCTAGTGTATAACCATGTCTGGGACATGGCACCAGCATTATACCCTATGTTTGAGGCTTAGTGAATATCCGATAGCATTCCAAATGGTTCAACGGTAAGAGTTACAGTTTAAGATAAATAAAAAAAGTATAACCATATTGTGAGTGGTACAGCTACCTATTTGAAATGTATGAGATATGGGCTCAATGTATGCAATATGAGTTGTATTGTATGGTGATGAGTAAGTTGTATATATGTTTATTTATGGTATTCATGAATAAGCTATGAAAGGTTATGTGCATATCGTTCTATGATTAGTTGATGATTATTTTCATGCAACTTACTAAGCTTTATGCTTACCCTATTTCCTTTCCATTTTCTTATAGTTTCGCCAAAGTAGCTCGAGGATCATGGCTACGTCGGAGAAGCCAGTTACACTATCATCCGAAGCACTTGGTATAGTTAGATCTTTTATTTTTTATTATGCCATGTATAGGACCTTGACTTTTGAGTTATCCGTCATTGTTAATTGCCCAAATGTGTTGGCTTACTATAGCATTTGGTTCATTTTGTATAAGGCCATGGAAAATGGCTAATATTGAAAGTTTATATATATGATTGCAAGATAGTCTTTCATTAATGTGAAATTGTTGGCATGGTTGAGAATAAGAAATGTATATCGGCCTTAGCTATGGTTTTTTGGTTGAGAAATCATATTAAGTTAGACTTTGATATGTTGGTTGGCATTAGATGGTGTTTCAGGGTGGCAAAAAGCTTGGTAGGTAGCCTTATATTGTCCACGCAGTTAGACACACGGGTGTGTGTCTAGGCCGTGTGTGACACACAGTCAGCCCCATGGGTGTCTTGCTTGTCGTGTGTCCCCTGTATGTAAAATTTGCAAGTCAGTATGCATGGTAGTAAACACACGGGCAGAGACACGACTGTGTGTCTCAACCGTGTAAAGGACACGGCCTCTGGCCACGAGCGTGTGCCTTGGTTGTGTGCCCATTATTGGATGCTGACGTCAGAAACAGAATGTCAAGGTTTTTAGATACAGGCTCAAACACAGGCGTGTAATGGCCGTGTGAGGGACACGGGCCATAGACACGGACGTGTGTCAGGTCGTGTAAAAACCCCTATAGGTTCAAATTTGGAATTTAATTCGTACAGGTTTGGGGCACAGGCGTGTCCCCTTGTGCTTAGGCCGTGTGAACAACATAAGCCATCAGCACGGCCATGTCATAGTGAACCACACGGGTGTGTTGCCCTTCCACACAGGCGTGTGCCCTATTTCAAGTGTTATTTTCATAAAGTCAATTTCAGGACCCGAGTTGGTTTTGAATGGCTTCCAATGGATGTTTGAGGCCTCGTAGGCCCATATTGAAGAGTGTAAACAAGTTAAAAAAAGTTTTAAATTTTAACGGGCTCATATGATCTGACTTAGTACATGTGTATGTGATTTGTGAACGGTAATACCTCGTACTCGGTATCGATGTCGAACTCAGGTAAGGGGTGTTACAAGACACGCCGGCTCTATTTGTGAAGAAGAAAGATGGTTCAATGAGATTCTGTATTGACTACTAGCAACTCAATAAGGCAACCATAAAGAACAAGTACCCCTTACCAAGAATCGATGACTTGTTTGACCAACTGAAGGGAGCCACGGTATTTTCCAAGATTGACTGGAGGCCCCGTTACTACCAGTTGAGAATTAAAGAATTAGACATACCGAAGACTGTATTTTAGACGAGGTACGTTCACTATGAATTTTTTGTTATACCTTTTAGTTTAATGAATACTCCCGCGTTATTTATGGATCTAATGAACCGTATTTTCCGACCATACTTAGATAAATTTGTGGTTGTTTTTATTGACAATATACTGATTTATTCTCGTGATGAGGTCGAGCACTTCGAGCACTTGAGAACAGTTTTGCAAACCTTCAAAGAAAGTAGTTGTATGCTAAGTTTAGTAAAAGCAAATTCTGGCTTCGAAAAGTCGGATTCTTGGGGCACATTTTTTCGGGTGATGGCATTCGAGTAGATCCGAGTAAGATTTTAGCTATTGTTGAATGGAAACTGCTGAGCAATGTGTCAAAGGTTAGAAGCTTCCTAGGCTTAGCTGGTTATTACAGACAGTTTGTTAAAGGATTTTCTATGATTTCTACTCCAATGACGAGATTGTTACAGAAAGATGTTAAGTTCGAATGGACGGAAAAATGCCAGCAGAGTTTTGAGAAACTAAAGGCATTGTTGCCTGAGGCTCCAATTTTTGTACAACCTGAACCGGGAAAAGAATTTGTGGTTTATAGTAAAGCATCCTTGAATGGATTGGGCTAAGTACTTATGCAAGAAGGCAAGGTGATAGCTTATGCCTCGTGTAACACCCCGAACCCGACACCGTCGCCGGAGTCGAACACGAGGTGTTAACAGACTTCAAACCACTTATTGAGAATTTCCCAGACAAGCTGCCAATCTGTGTACTAGTCGCTTCAAAAATCATAACATGAGTTTTACAACTCGAAAATCAGTTTTGTAATTTTTCCCTGAAACTAGACTCACATGTTCATCTACATATTTTTTTCTAGAATTTTTGGTCAAGCCAATTAGTACAGTTTATTAGTTAAAGTCTCCCATGTTATGGGGGTCGACTACACTGACCTTCGTGCGTTACAACTCGAATAACTCCCTGTGCAGGGCTTCAATACTGATGCCGTTTGTTTCTTTAGAAACTAGACTCAAGGAGGAATTTATACACATATGGTGTGACTCCTAATTATCTCTGGTTAATTTATAATTAATTTTAAAAGTCGGAACAGGGAATCCAGAAACCGTTCTGGCCCTGTTTCACGAAAACCCAAATATCTTTTAACATACAGCTCATATGACCGTTTCGTTTCTTCCATATGAAAATGGATTCATCAAGGTTCATTTACATAATTTATTCACTATTTAATTCCATTCCTACTATTTTTAATGATTTTTCACATCCACATCACTGTTGCTGCCAGCATCTATTTCTAGGGTAGACTTTCTCTAACACATAGTTTCTATGATTCAACCACCCCTTTTTCATATATAGTCCAAAATATAATCATGATGACCCATTCTAATGGCTGGTCATTGCCAAACATTTCTGTGCTTCTTAATGAGCATATACATACCAAATGATTATAACATTATGCTCAAACATTTATACGCCATTTTCGCATGGCTATTCAAAATTTTACATACCAAGTTCAAACAAAACATAATAGCCTATACATGCCGTAATGTACTCCAAGACCAACTACGAAGAAAATACCAAAAGTTGTTAGCCGGTGTGATGACTTCGATGACGGTCCCGAATACGCAAAAAGTCGAGTCCAAGAAACCTAAAATAGGTGACAAGCAAACACCGAATGAGTATATAACTCAGTAAGTCATAAGCAATGCACTAACAACCATTAATAACATTATCGCAAGAGGAAACAAAATGGAACGAGGCTAATTACTCCATTCAAACCGAACTATACCATAGTTCCTTAGACCTTTCAATTCAATCATACATCTACATGACCTTTCACTCATTCCGCGATAATTCTTATGTACGTGACTTCAATTTACATTGTCACATAGGTTCAAACTTACCAAGCTCAACTTCAAATATAAACATAGCGCCTATTAGCCATGAACTCAAGGTACTTACCCGACCCGCTGTCCGTGGTCAACTCAATAATGTCACACACTCAGTGTCAATAGTGATTCAAAAGCATATAGTGAGTCCGCACACTCAGTGCTATATAATCAACTCGCACACTTAGTGCTATATGATCAAACTCGCACACTTAGTGCTGTACAAATTTTAAACCCGCACACTTAGTGCCATTCTCATGATCACAAATGTTTATACCCGCACACTTAGTGCTGAAATCAACAACTCAATACTTCTCACCTCTTTTCTTTTCATTCAATACTTTCATCACCACATACATACATGTATATAAATTTATCATTCCTTTCGGCATAATTACATAGACATTATGTCTATTTAAATCAATACAAAATATATGCTTAGTGACCTACCTTGTGTTGGGTAAAACAGTCCAAGTCGGCTACTCGATGACCTTCGTCTTTCCCTTGCTTGATTCTCCTTCTTTAACTCCTTGAGCTTAATCAATAAATCAACTAGTTTAACCATCTTGCTAAACATTCATAATTCAATTACACATGCATATGTATGTTTGTATATTCGCAACCATCCTCACTTATTACCCATTTAGTCAATTATCTAAGCTAAGATAAGGCTTCAATACGGTTGCCTCTAACCGAATACATGCACACCAATCTACTTCATTTGGCCGAATATGCATGTCTATGTTGAGGCCAATTTTACACTTAATACCACACAAAAAAACAGCATACATTTTACTAACTAACGATTACATATTGTAGCTCAATACACATCTCTCATTTACTACATAACCAAACATCATCACAAGCAAATATACACCTTGAAATAGTATATATGTCATACCAATTCATCATGTGCAAACACATATTCATGTAGGTGCAAGGGTTGAATCTCAAGTTGTTTATATCCAAATATAAACACATATCCAAAGCTCAAATCTTACCTACCATGCAACATGCATGAATCATACTTATGGATATACCATGACCGAATACATCACAACACCATAATTTTGGTCATGATTAAGCAAAGAACTTAATGTCTTACTCAAAAATACTAAAAAGAAAGTCCAAGAGCCATCAATCCCCATCACATATACCATTAACAAGCTTCATATTTAACATGCAAGTGGCATTAACACAAAATCCACCTTGGCCAAATACCATCCCTATGATATAACAAAGATTTGAACCATGGGCTAATAAGAACATCAAGCTAGTAACTAAAAACATGCATGAATCTCATGGCACAACCTCAAACATACCTTAATCTTGATGCAAGTATAGCCAAACCCCTTCCTAATCCTCTTCCAAACCAAACATGAAGCAAAAATTCCCTCTTCTTCCTTAGGATTTTCGGTCAAGAGAGAATGAAAGGATGATCAATTTTTTTTCTTTTCTTTTCTTCAATACACGGCAATAGGGGGGTTCACTCACACACATTTTTTTTTTCATTCTTTATTACCCATGCTTATTTGTTTATTTCTTTTCTCCCTAATGCACCAACAAAACATGTCTATGACATGTTTTGCCCATCCCTCATTGTCATGGCCGGCCACCTCTTATAAAAAGAGGGATATTTGACATGCAAGGCCATTGTTTTGCATGCATGCTTTAATTAGTCATTACACATTCCCCCATCATACTTCCAAAGTTTTCTACTAGGTCCTTTCTAGTGAAATTCACATTTATAACTCTAAATCAAAACATCAAAAATGTCACACATGAGTTAACACATATTATAGGCAATAAAATAAATATTAAATTATTTTTATGCCTCGGTTTTGTGGTCCCGAAACCACATTCCGACTAGGGTCGTTTTAAGGCTGTCACACCTCGAGCCAGCTGAAACCGCATGAGAAGAAATATCTGACACACGATATGGAATTGGCTGCGATCGTGTTTGCATTGCAGATTTGGAGACATCATTTGTATGGTGAGAAATGTCGTGTGTATACTGACCATAAAAATCTAAAATACTTGATGACTCAAAAGGACTTGAACCTATGACAACGGAGATGGCTAGAGTTGATAAAAGATTATGAGTCAGTGATTGATTATCACCTGGGAAAGGCGAATGTGGTCACCAATACCTTGAGTAGAAAATCCTTGTTTGCATTGAGGGCTATGAAACTCAGTTGGCCTTAACAGATGATGGTTCAATTTTAGCCGAGTTAAAAGCTAGACCAATGTTTCTCCAAGAGATTTATGAAGCCCAGCAAAGTGACGGTGATTTGCAAGCCAAAAGAGTCCAATGTGAATTGGGTATGAAATCAGATTTTTAGATTAGTTTCGATGGTTGCTTAATGTTCCGAGATAGGATTTTTATTCCTAAGAATACTAAGTTGATTCAGAAGATTTTTCCTGAGGCCTGTAGTAGTCATTTGTCTATGCATCCGGGTAGTACAAAAATGTACCATGACTTGAAGAAATTGTATTGGTGGCAGAGTATGAAAAGAGATATTTCTGAGTTTATTTTGAGATGCCTGATTTGTCAACAAGTGAAAGCTGAGCACCAAGTACCTTCAGGCTTACTTCAGCCTGTGATGGTTCCCGAATGGAAATGGGACCGTATTACTATGGTTTTTATGACGGGTTTGCCTTTGACACTGAGAAAGAAAGATGTTGTATGGGTTGTTGTTGATTGATTAACAAAGTCAGCTCATTTTATCCTGGTATGTACTGAATATTCACTTGATAAGCTAGCCAAGTTGTATATTTCTAAAATAGTAAGGTTGCACGTAGTACCTTTATCGATTATATCGGATAGAGATCTGAGGTTCATTTCACGATTTTGGAAGAAATTGCATGTGGCTTTAGGTACAAAATTGAATTTTAGTACTGCTTTTCACCTGTAGGCCAACGGTCAGTCTGAGCGAGTAATTCAAATTCTCGAGGATATGTTGCGGTGTTGTGTTCTTGAGTTCCAAGGTAACTGGGAAAAGTATTTACCGTTGGTAGAATTTGCCTACAATAATAGTTTTCAATCGAGTTTGAAAATGACACTTTAAGAGGCATTGTACGGGCGTAAGTGTCGAACGCCCTTCTATTGGGCCCAACTGAGAGAGAATCAACTTCATGGAGTTGATTTAGTTAAAGAAGCCGTAGAAAAAGTAAAGATAATACATAATTGCTTGAAAGCCACTTCGGATAAACAAAAATCCTACACAAATTTGAAACGGAAAGAGATTGAGTTTGAGATCGGTGATAAGGTATTTTTGAAAGTGTCTCCATGGAAAAATGTTTTGAGATTTGGTAGGAAAGGCAAATTAAGTCCACGTTTTGTTGGACTGTATGAGATCACCGAGAGAGTAGGGCCAATTGCCTATCGGTTAGCCTTACCAGCCGAATTGGAAAAGATTCATGATGTGCTCCATGTGTCTATGTTGCGCCGATACCGATCTGATCCTTCGCAAGTGATTTCACCGACAGAGGTCGAGATTCGGCCGGATATGACTTATGGCGAAGAGCCAATTAAGATTTTGGCCTGGGAAGTCAAACAATTGAGAAATAAAAGTATTGCCCTTGTGAAAGCTTTATGGAAAAGACATGGAGTTTAAGAGGCTACATGGGAGACTGAGGAAAACATGAGAAACCAATACCCAAACCTTTTTACCGGTAAGATTTTCGGGGATGAAAATCCCTAAGGGGGGAGAATTGTAACATCTCGAATTAGGGCCTAGTCGGAACAATGGTTTTGAAACCGCAAATTTGAAATAGAAATAAATATTTTATGATTATTATGAGGTCTATGATATGATTCCATGCTTGTGTGAAAATTTCATGAAGAAATTTTATGAGTAAAGTGTCAATTTGACTTTAGGGACTAAATTAAATATGTTGTAAAACTTGTGTTCTAGAAGCTTCCAGCATGAAATTGCATTGGATCATTAATTAGAGGTCCTTAAATAGCAATTTGATCAAGTTTTAAAATTTTGGACAAAAACGGGCATGCATGGATAAAATTTGAAAGTTTAGTGAAAAGGGCATTTTGATCATTTGGTTAAAAAATAATAATAAGAGAAAAATCAAGAAAAATTTGCTTATCTTCTCCATGCCATAGCTAAAATTCTCAAGCTCTCCATAGCTAGGGTTTTTCAACTTTTCAAGCTTGATTGTAAGTGCTCCCTAGCCCCGTTTTTAATGTTCTTTGCATTTTTAAAGTCCTTGAAGCATGATCTATCCATTTCTAGCCATATTTTGAGCTAGGGTTCATGTTCAAAAACTGAACCATGTGTGACATGTTTGTATTTTGATGTTTAATGGAAGAATATGAAATTTTGATGTGTGTTTAACATCTTTTACTAAGTGATTTTGATAGAAATGCATGGAAAGGACTTGTTTGTAGAAAGGTGTAAAAAGGAGTAGTAAAATGTGAAATAAAGGAAAATGTGAGCTAATATAAGCATGGAATAGGTTCCGCTAGGCTGGGGTAACAAAGAAAATAAACTCATTTCATTTTACGAGCCTATAGACTAATTTGTAAATATGTGAAAGTTTAGGGAAAATCGTAATTTTGCCTAAATATAGTTTTTGGACTGATTTGAATAATGTGATGATTAAATGAGCTGAATTTGCTATTATAGATCAAGAAAAACGGAGTCCGAACCTAGACCCGGGAAAGAACAAGATTTTGGACTAGATCGAATTAATTGTCCATATTTTGTACCGAGGTAAGTTCATATGTAAATAAGGCAATGTTATATCATATTGAATGTTTTATTTATGTATGGATTTTTATGTTTAATTGTTATGATGAGTGTATGAATGACATAATGGTCAATGAGAATGACTTTTTGATCGAGTTCGACAAAGATGTGACATCGAGAAAATCCCATTTGAACCTTAGGAATAATTTAGGATACAATGTGACATGCCACTAGGAACTATGTGATTTTAAGCTCATGAGATTACGTGTATATGTGACTATGTGAATCCGGGTGCTAGTCTTGTATGTTCTTCCAGTGGCTGGGTAGCCCAGCATGTGTTGCAGGTACCTGTCAGCTTGTGTGAGCAGCCCTTGTAGTTACGTCCTGACTGTCAGCTTGTATGAGTAGGCCCATAATTAGCTCGAGAGCGAGCAATGTGTGATATGTGATATGAGATAGCAAGTGGCTACGTATGAGGCACCATGTGCAAGCTTTTCGTGTATCTAATAGTATTCGAAGTGTTTAACGGGTAAATCAATGAATTATGTGACAAGTGAGTCAATGATGAAGCAATGTGACAATGTGTTACGAGTTGGTACAGGTATGTACGAAAAACTTATATGAATGAGCTCGTTTTGTGATGAACTTTTGGTAAGATTGAAATTGTGTAAGTTAAGCTTATGAGTTTATGATAACACATAAGTAAACTATGTTATGCCATTGGTATTTATATATACGTGATTATGTTGCTATTTATTTGCATGTGAACTTACTAATCTTTATGCTTACTCTCCTCTCTTTTCCATTTTCTTATAGTATCGCCAGGCTAGCTCAGAGATCGAAGGACGTCGGAGGCTCGATCATACTATCAACTAGATATTTGGGTATAGTTAGTCTTAACATTTTCAGTATGGCATGTATAGGGACTTGGTGTTTTTTTTATGTGTCATATTGATTAGCCAAAAGTGTTGGCTCATGAAAGTATTATTGTAACACCCCTTACCCGTACCAGAGACCAGGACAAGGTACCAGGCATTACTAAACACATACTCGGATATTTTCGGTAGATACGGGTTATAAATTTTTTTTCTAATTTAAAATCGATCAAATAACATCATAGTGTCCCGATTATGGGCTTACGAGGCCCAAAATATACATTAAAAGCGATCTGAGACTAAATCGAGAACTATAGAAAATTTTAGTAAAATTACTATGGTTATGCCTCACACACCCGTGTGGAGGCAAAGCACACGCCCGTGTGCTTAGGGACATGCCCTTGTGTTACATTCGTGTTGAATTATTTGGATTTATTTTCTATTTCGAACCTACAGGGGTTTTTACACGGCCAAGCACAAGCCCGTGTCCCTCACATGGCCTAGACACACCTATGTCATCGCCTGTGTCCAAAAACCCAGACATTTTGTTTATGACGTCATCACTTATTTTGAGGCACACGTCCGTGTGCTAGGCCGTATCCTCCACATGGCTGAGACACATGGTCGTGTCTCTACCCGTGTGTAGTATGCAATCTGACCTAAAATTTTAAGTGCAGGGGACATACGGCCAGACAACACGCCCATGAGGCTACCCGTGTGTTACACACGGCCTGGACACATGCCCGTGTGTCTACCTGTGTGGACCTTTTTAGGGCTATTTACCAAGCCTTTGGTGTAACACCCCAAACCCGGCCCAGACGTTATGGCCGAATCTGACGTGTCACATTGAAGTGTTTTAGCGAAAACCTTGTTTTCATTAAAAACCCTTCCTCAAAATGAGAAACCTTAAATAACTTATAAGAACTCTCTTCCAATCGCGAAAGCTTGTTTAAAACATATGATTTATGAAAGCCTGTCATTTTAAAATTTATTTGCGGAAACGTAGAAAAATAATCTATGATTTAGGAAACCCATGTTCACCTTCTCATAATTACAACGCATAAAAATAATAATCCAAATAATAATAAAAGGGAAGGCATTATTACAATCCAGTCTGAAATTACTTAAAAAGTTAGAAACTATACGCTTTCTTTAAAAATCAAGTCCAAGTCGTCTTGCTAGCTGGCCACCTCAGAGTCCCTCCATAAATCTTACATTCAACACATAGGGGTATTTTAGTCATTTTCGCCCTTAGGGGCATTTTGGTAATTTTTCTTTATTACGGGTTTTTACTTACCTTGGCCCATTAACAAGTCCTCGTTGGCTAAAATGAACATATGCTATGCACCAGGTAGGATTCCAGAGAAGAGGAGGTGAGTCATTAAGACTGCTTAAGTACCAAGCTCTTCCTATATCCAATCCTAGACATGCATATACCCATTGCCACACCTTAACCTTATGACCCGTCCACAGTCGCAATTAATTAATTATTTAAGTTTTATTTTAATTAACAGTTATCAGATACTAGGCCCAAAACCCTTTACAGGGCCCAAACAAGTCTACATACATGCATATGGCCCATTAGGCCCAATCTCATTCATATGGCCCATTAGGCCCAAATCACATTCATATTCATGCTTTCATATAATTTCCATTACTTAACATCAAGTTGCCAATTTTGCCCATTATGGGCCCAACAGTCCATCAGGCCCACTTAGCCCATTCTGGACCGGTTGGCCAAAACACGGCCCAAGTCCATGGAATCACCCATGGGGCCTCAGGTAACCTATCGATTTCCCCCTTAAGAGTGTTCGCGCACTCGTAAGACTACCGTAGCCAAACTTTCTGCTTTTTGGCATTTCGGCTTTTCGGTATTTCGACTTTTCGGCATTTCAGCTTTTGCCGGTCTACTGTGTGTGTGCAGTGTATGTACACACCTAGTAATAAAGCATGTTGCGATTCCCCCTTACCATGAACCTACAATCGATATCACTCAAGGATTACTCACATATACTTATCGAATACTTTACCAAAAGCCGAAGTCTCACCTTAACCTTACCTAAAATGCCAAGTCTTAATAGCTTTTCCTTGATCACTAATCACGTGTACCTCCCAGATCTGTATTAACCTTTATCATTAAAAACATATTGGGTGACTTGTATCCAGCAAATGTCATCCTTTTCTACTAAAGCCTATTCGACCAACCTTTACCGAAGTGAAGAACACTTACCAAAGTTTCAACACCTAGTGAGCAAATCAGCAGAGATCCAAAAGACTGGGATTCAATACTAATCCTACAAAAATAGATTAGAAGAAGTGAGGGACAGAGTGATCTATACTAGCAAAACTGATTGAGAAAGCAGAACACTTACACTAGAATAGGTCGAAGTAGAAAGAGTAGTGGCGGCACAGAGGATATTCGGCTCTTGAGACTTGTATGGTGAAAAAGGTTATTCGACACAAAGAAAAGTAGAAATCATTTAAAATCAGAGGTGAATCAAAAAAGAAACTTTGAGTAGGGAAGAATGGAGAATCGGTACAAAAAAATTAAAGAAGAACAAGGGATTTACAGCTTTTAGATCTTTGGAGAAAAAGGTGTTTTCTGGCAACAAGGTGAGGGAGAATTCGGCATTAGCCTGGCAGCCTCACATTCGGCACCTATTTATAGTATATAGCCGAATTCCTATGCCCAAATTCCCAATTCGGCTCCACCTCTTCTTCACTCCTCATCTCCTACTTTTTCTCAATGATAACTCCCTAATCCTGTAATATCCCGAATTAGGGCCTAATCGGAATAGTGGTTTCGTGACCACAAATCTGAGATAGAAATAATTATTTTATAATTATTTTGAGGTTTATGATATGAATGCATAATTGTGTGAAGATTTCGTGAAGAAATTTTGGGCATAACGAGTTTAATTTAAAGTTAGGGACTAAATTGAATAAGTTGCAAAATTTGCATTCTAGAAGTTTTTAGTATGAAATTGTTTTGGAATATTAATGAGGAGGTATTAAATAGCAATTTGACCAATTTTAAGTTCATGGACAAAATTAGGACATGGAAGGAATTTTTGGAAAGTTTAGTAGTAAGGGTATTTTGGTCATTTAGTTATTAAAATGAATTAAAAACAAAATTAAAAGCCAATTTTTGTCCATCCTCTTCATTAGGCCAAAATTTCAAGGGTTCTCCATAGCTAGGGTTTGTTTCAACCTTCCAAGCTCCATAGTAAGCGATTCCAAGCCCGCTTTTAATGATTTTTACGTTTTGAGATCCCTAGAACTCGATAAAGCTTATGTTAGCAATAATTTAACCTAGGGTTTATATTTGGAAAAATACCCATAGGTGAAATTTGTGTATTTTGATGTTTTATGATAGAATATGAAGTTTTAAATTATGTTAGACAACTTGTACTACTCGATTTTAAGCAAAAACGAGTAAAAGGCTTAATTCGGTAAAAATACCTAATAGTCACAAGTACATGTTAGAGTGAGAATTTGATGTTGCCATAGAAGAGAAAATGATCAGCATGTTGTAAAACATAAGAATAAGGAATAAAGTTTAATCCCGAGCCTAGGGGCAAAATGTAAATATGCAAAAGTTTAGGGGTAAAATTGTAATTTTGCCAAAATTTGAGTTAAGGATTAATTTGATAATGTGAGTATTAAATAAGCTAAATGTGTTATTTTAGATTAAGAAAGACGTGGAATCGACCTCAATCGAGGAAAAGAAAAGATTGTGGACTAGATTGCAAAATCCTTGTATTTTGGTACCAAGGTAAGTTCATGTGTAAATAATGTAGCATAATGGTTATTTTTAAGTTATTGATGTTAATTATATGTTATGCTGAATTTTATTATGAAATGTATGCTTTGTGGTTAATTTCAAATAATGTGTAAATTATGTGAACTACTTGTTAAATATAATTGTTACTGAAAATCGATTTGGCATTCTACGGAAGACGACAAGGATAAGTGTTCGAGGAAAAAGCCCGTTTGAACCTTAGGAATAGATTAGGATACAAGTGACATGTCACTAGGATGGTTGAGCATCCGAACTCGTTGAGTTGAGTCCGAGTTCGTGAGATGTAACTAGGCATCCGAGCTCGTTGAGTTGAGTCCGAGTTCACTTATGGATGCGAACGCCCGAGCTTGTTGATTTGAGTCCGAGTTCGCTTATGGGCAGGTTACATGATTGCTTGATTACATATATGGCACTTATGTGCAAGTTATCCATGTATCCGAATTATATTCCGATGTGTTCAACGGGTAAAGCTTTACTCAAATGGAGGAATATTTGAGATGTAAAGAGACGTATTGGTAAGTGATGTGAAATGGATATTTTGAACAGGTATGTATTTAACCCTCGGGTTGAGTATTGATACAACCACGATAAGGTAATAAGATGATGAAGAATGATTAAAAATGTGATATGTGTTTTAGTGATGTATGCTAATGTTGATTGGTATGACTGTTTGTTATGTTACTTATTATTTGCATATGAACTTACTAAGCATTTATTCTTACTCCTCCTTCTTACTCATTGTAGTTTTGGCCAAGCCACTCAGAGTTGGGATAGGTCAAGGCTCACCACACTATCCTAAGACTTTTGGTAAAGGCTTGTAAATTTAAGTATGGCATGTATAGCAAGATATCTATTTTGTGTAAATGATCTTATGGTATGGTAATGGAATGGTTGAGGAAATGTTTGATAATGATAAATTATGAAAATGGTTAGTTTAGATTATGTTTGATGATAAGGAAAATTAATAAGATACTTAGTGTATAAAAACTCATCAAAAGGGATGAAATTTGCCATAAACAGGATACTGTAGCAACACTGATGCGAGTTTGAAAATTTATTAAAAATCATAGAAATTGAATTTGGTGATGGGCTACATATCAAATTGAAGCTTATTATGTCTAGTTTCACATGAAATAAATTAAACAAGAAAAAGAATTATATGTTAGATGATATTAGAATTTTAGTGAAACAGGGTCATAGCAGTTTCTGAATCCCCTGTTCCAAATTTATAAATTCACCATAAATTGTAAAGATATAATTAGGTAGTGTATTTTATATTATTAGAGTCCTTATTGAGTCTAGTTTCAGGAGAAATAAACCTCATATTCATATGAAAGTTTTACAGAGAGAAATGTGGTTCGTAGTAAACAGAGGTCAGACCAGTCAAGTCCTGAAATAGGGGTAACTTTAACTAATAAACTGTACTAAATGGACCAACCAAAAATTCTAGAAAAAAATTAGTAGATAGGTATATGAGTCTAGATCCAGGGAAAATTTACGGATCTTGATTTTGAGTTTCGTAACTCGAGATATGATTTTTTCTTGTGACTGTAATGCAAGTAGCTTAAAAGCTGCGAATGTAGAAATAAATAATCCAAAGTTCTAAATATGTTAAATTAAGCTTAGTAACACCTCATACTCGACTCCGACGACAGTCTCGGGCGTGGGGGCGTTACATTTAGTGGTATCAAAGCAGGTTTAGTCGGTTCTCGGACTACGTGTTGTATGTACGGATTTTGCTATACATGCCATATGTATAAATTGTGATAGTGTGACGACTTCTGACCTTTTTAAATGATTTTTTTATAGTAAATTGATCCCGATCCAGCTGTGTCAGATGAAGTAGAGAGTAATACGCCAGCTCCGACTAAAGGAGCAACGCCAACTGAAAATCCACCTCCTACTGTTGGTCAGGGAGGAGGAGAAAGGGGTCGGGAAGCCTTTTTCCAAATGATGAGTGCATGGTACACTGAGTTCGTTCGTACGAACCCAAATGTACGACCTCCCCCAATTCCTCAACCTGTACCCCCGATGCCTCAAGGTATGGATATGATAAAATTTCACAGGACCCCCGTTGACAGAATTCGTAAACAAGGAGCTGAAGAATTTAGAGCAAATATTGATGATGATGCCGAGAAAGCAGAGTTCTGGCTTGAGAATTCTATCCGGGTATTTGATGAATTATCTTGTACACCTGAAGAATGTTTGAAATGTGCTACATCTTTGTTGAGAGATTCAGCCTATAATGGTGGAAGACTTTGATTTCGGTGGTACCAAAAGAGAGGGTAACCTGGGAATTTTTTCAAGAAGAGTTTCGGAAGAAATATATTAGTGAAAGGTTTATTGATCGAAATGTAAAGAGTTTCTTGAGTGAAGCAAGGTAATATGACAGCCTCGAATCGAAAGAGAGTTTGTTCGATTGAGTAAGTATGTCGTGAATATGTTCCTCTGAAGCCAAGATGTGCCGACGATTTGAAGACGGGCTCAACGAAGACATTAAAGTATTTGTCGGGATCCTTGAACTAAAAGAAATGGTAGTACTGGTTGATCGAGCTTGCAAGGCTGAAGAACTACTTAAAGAAAAGAAAAAGGTAGAGGCTGAGACTAGAAATTGGAAGAAAAGACCGATGAGTAATTCATTTTCATAGCAACCTAGAAAGTCAAGGAATATGAATCCTCGTTCCCAAGCTTCAGCTGGGCAATCATATGGGAATTATAGGAAGCAAAATGTGGGTCCTAAATCCCAGCCTACTTCTGCAGCCAGTGTAGGGAACTCGAGATTTGTTAAACCCGAGTGCCAGCGGTGTGGTAGAAATCATTTTGGTCCGTACAGAGCAAATGAATGTTTTCGATGTGGGTCTCCGGATCATTTTATTAGAGACTGCCCAGAGAGAGCTGAGAAAGAAAAATTTTAGAATGTAAAAGCTAGTGGTGCGACTCGAGGGAAGGTATCCGAGAAAAGCTAGAAGTGAAACAAGCAAGAAGAATGTAGCTGTGGATGCACCGTTAGACTCAAGGAAGGGCTCGGCTAGAACTTATGCTATTAAAGCGCGTGAAGATGCTTCCTCACCGATGTGATTACCGTACATTTTCTCTCTATAATGTTAATGTTATTGCTTTGATTGATCCGGTTCTACTCATTCATATGTGTGCATGAAATTGGTGTCTAGTATGAATATACCGTTGAGAACACGTAATTTATGATTAGAGTGTCGAATCCGCTACGCAAATGTGTGATTGTTGATAAAGTATGTAAGAAATGTCCTTTAATGATTCGGGATCATTACTTTCCGGTGACTTGATGTTGTTGCCGTTTGATGAGTTTGATGTTATTTTGGGTATGGATTGGTTGACATTGCATGATGCTAAAATAAATTGCAAAGAAAAGGTTATAGAATTAAAGTGTGAAAATGGTGAAACTCTGCGGGTTGAATCGGATAAATCGAGGCATTGCCTAGTGTGATTTCTTCAATGTCGGCTCAAAGATATATAAGAAAGGGTTATGAAGCTTATTTGGCGTATGTAATTAATACAAAAGAAGTTGAAAAGAAAGTTGAATCGGTCTTGGGTTGTGTGTGAATTTGCGGACGATTTCGGAAGAATTGCGGGTTTGCCTCAATCGGGAAGTAGAATTTGGTATTGATTTGATCCCGGAACAACTCCGATTTCGATTGCTCAGTATAGAATGGCACCAGCAGAGTTGAAGGAATTAAAGTCGCAGCTTGCAAGAGTTGATGATAAAGGTTTTGTGAGACCAAGTTTTTCACCTTGGGGTGCTCTGTGTTATTTGTGAAAAGAAGGATGGTTCTATGAGGTTGTGTGTTGATTATCGCCATTAAACAAGGTGACAATCAAAAACAAGTATCCGCTGCCAAGAATTGATGATTTTTTGATCAGCTAAAAGGAGCGACATGGTTTTCAAAGATTGACTTGAGATCCGGTATTACCAACTGCGGGTAAAGGAGTCGGTGTACCTAAAACCGCTTTTAGAACAAGGTATGGTCATTATGAATTTTTAGTTATGCCATTCGGGTTGACAAATGCTCTCTTGTGTTTATGGATTTAATGAATCGCATATTTCGCCATATTTGGACAAATTTGTTGTGGTGTTTATAGATGATATTTTAATTTATTCAAAAGATGAGACAGAGCATCTTGAGCATTTGAGGATAGTTTTGCAAACATTGAGAGATAAGCAATTGTATGCTAAGTTTAGTAAAAGTGAATTTTGGCTCCGGAAGTTGGATTTTTGGGTCATATTGTTTCGTGATGGTATACGGGTTGATCATAGTAAAATTTCAGCCATTGTTGATTGGAAACCACCAAAAATGTAACCGAGTTAGAAGTTTCTTGGGGCTAGTGGGTATTATCGGCGATTTGTAAATGGATTTTCTATAATTGCTGCTCCTATAACTAGATTACTCCGAAAGGATGTTAAATTTGAATGGACGGAAGAATGTCAACAGAGTTTTGAAGAATTGAAAAGTTATTAACAGAGGCACCAAGTGTTAGTACAAATTTAATCGTAAAGAATTTGTGGTGTATAGTGATGCTTCTCTAAATGGTTTGGGGTGTGTGCTCATGCAAGAAGGAAAAGTGGTGGCATATGCTTGAGGCGTTAAAACCTCATGAGAGGAATTATCCTACTCACGATTTGGAATTGGTCATGGTGGTGTTTGCTTTGAAAATTTGGCGACATTATTTGTATGGTGAAAAATGTCGGGTATATACCGACCACAAAAGTCTTAAATACTTGATGTCGCAAAAAGACTTGAATTTGAGACAGCGAAGATGGTTGGAGTTATTGAAAGATTATGAGCTTGTTATTGATTATCATCCGGGAAAAGCGAATGTGGTTGCCGATGCTTTAAGTAGAAAGTTGTTGTTTGCTTTGAGAGTTATGAACACTCAGTTGAAAATGTCAGATGACGGTTCGATTCTAGCAGAGTTAAGAGCAAGACTGATGTTTTTGCAAGAGATTTCTGAAGCTCAGAAAGATGATCAAGATTTGCAAGCCAAGAGAAAACAGTGTGAAGTTGATACAGAGTCAGATTTCAAAATTGGTTCTGATGGGTGCTTAATGTTTAAAGATCGGATTTATGTACCGAAGAATGAGGAATTGATTCAAAAGATCCTACAAGAAGCACATAGTGGTTATTTCTCGATTCATCCGGGTAGTACGAAAATGTATAATGACTTGAAGAAAATGTATTGGTGGAATGGAATGAAAAGAGATATATCGAGTTTGTGTCCAAATGCTTAATTTGTCAACAGTGAAAGTGAACACCAAGTACCTTCGGATTACTCCACCTATTATGGTTCCTGAATGGAAATGGGATCGGATTACTATGGATTTTGTTTCAGATTGCCATTGACTCGGAAAGAAAGATGCCATCCGGGTAATAGTTGATGATTAACTAAGTCGGCTCATTTTATCCCTAAGACGTCGGATTATTCTCTTAACAAGTTGGCTGAACTGTATTAGAGAAATTGTTAGATTACACGGAATACCATTATCGATTATTTCAGATAGAGATCCAAGGTTTACCTCGCGGTTTTGGCAAAAGTTGCAAGACGCGTTAGGTACGGTTAAATTTCAGATCGCTTTTCATCCACAAACCGATGGACAATCGAAAAGAATAATTCAGATTCTTGAAGATATGCTTAGATTTTGTGTATTGGAATTTCAAGGAAGTTAGGAAAGATACTTACCGTTGGTGGAATTTGCTTACAATAATAGTTATCGACGAGCTTGAAAATGGCACCTTATGAAGCATTATATGGTCGTAAGTGTCAAACGCCATTGTATTGGATGAACTCAAGGAAAATCAGATTTATGGAGTTGATCTAATAAAAGAAATCAAGAAAAGTGAAGATAATTCGAGATTGTTTGAAAGTCGCTCAGATAGATGTAAATCTTATGCAGACCTAAAGCGAAAGGAAATTGAATTTCAAGTTGGTGATAAAGTATTTTTAAAGGTGACTCCGTGGAAGAAAGTCCTTAGATTTGGACGGAAGGGCAAATTAAGTCCACATTTTGTTGGGCCGTATGAAGTAATTGAAAAAGTTGGACCGGTAGCATATCGGCTAGCATTACCACCTGAATTAGAGAAGATTCATGATGTGTTCCACGTATCTATGTTACATCGGTATCGTCCGGATCCTTCACATGTAGTTTCACTGACAGAAATTGAACTACAACTAGATATGACCTACAAAGAAGAACCGATTAAGATTTTAGCTCGAGAGGTCAAACAACTAAGGAATAAAAATGTTGCACTTGTGAAGGTGTTGTGGCAAAGGCATGGAGTAGAAGAAGCTACATGGGAATCCGAAGAAACTATGAGAAATCAATACCCACATCTATTTACCGGTAAGATTTTCGAGGACGAAAATCCTTAAAGGGGGGGAGAGTTGTAATATCCCGAATTAGGGCCTAATCGGAATAGTGGTTTCGTGACCACAAATCCGAGATAGAAATAATTATTTTATAATTATTTTGAGTTTTATGATATGAATGCATAATTGTGTGAAGATTTCGTGAAGAAATTTTGGGCATAACGAGTTTAATTTAAAGTTAGGGACTAAATTGAATAAGTTGCAAAATTTGCATTCTAGAAGTTTTTAGTATGAAATTGTTTTGGAATATTAATGAGGAGGTCTTAAATAGCAATTTGACCAATTTTAAGTTCATGGACAAAATTAGGACATGGAAGGAATTTTGGAAAGTTTAGTAGTAAGGGTATTTTGGTCATTTAGTTATTAAAATGAATTAAAAACAAAATTAAAAGCCAATTTTGTCCATCTTCTTCATTAGGCCGAAATTTCAAGGGTTCTCCATAGCTAGGGTTTGTTTCAAGCTTCCAAGCTCCATAGTAAGTGATTCCAAGCCCGCTTTTAGTGATTTTTACGTTTTGAGATCCCTAACTCGATAAAGCTTATGTTAGCAATAATTTAACCTAGGGTTTATATTTGGAAAAATACCCATAGGTGAAATTTGTGTATTTTGATGTTTTATGATAGAATATGAAGTTTTAAATTATGTTAGACAACTTGTACTACTCGATTTTAAGCAAAAACGAGTAAAGGGCTTAATCGGTAAAAATACCTAATAGTCACAAGTACATGTTAGAGTGAGAATTTGATGTTGCCATAGAAGATAAAAGTGATCAGCATGTTGTAAAACATAAGAATAAGGAATAAAGTTTAATCCCGAGCCTAGGGGCAAAAATGTAAATATGCAAAAGTTTAGGGGTAAAATTGTAATTTTGCCAAAATTTGAGTTAAGGATTAATTTGATAATGTGAGTATTAAATAAGCTAAATGTGTTATTTTAGATTAAGAAAGACGTGGAATCGACCTCAATCGAGGAAAAGAAAATATTGTGGACTAGATTGCAAAATCCTTGTATTTTGGTACCAAGGTAAGTTCATGTGTAAATAATGTAGCATAATGGTTATTTTTAAGTTATTGATGTTAATTATATGTTATGCTGAATTTTATTATGAAATGTATGCTTTGTGGCTAATTTCAAATAATATGTAAATTATGTGAACTACTTGTTAAATATAATTGTTACCGAGTATTGATTTCGACATTCTACGGAAGACGGCAAGGATAAGTGTTCGAGGAAAAAGCCCGTTTGAACCTTAGGAATAGATTAGGATACAAGTGACATGTCACTAGGATGGTTGAGCATCCGAACTCGTTGAGTTGAGTCCGAGTTCACTTATGGATGCGAATGTCCGAACTCGTTGAGTTGAGTCCGAGTTCGTGAGATGTAACTAGGCATCCGAGCTCGTTGAGTTGAGTCCGAGTTCACTTATGGATGCGAACGCCGAGCTCGTTGATTTGAGTCCGAGTTCGCTATGGGCGGTTACATGATTGCTTGATTGCATATATGGCACTTATGTGCAAGTTATCCATGTATCCGAATTATATTCCGATGTGTTCAACGGGTAAAGCTCTACTCAAATGGAGGAATATTTGAGATGTAAAGAGACGTATTGGTAAGTGATGTGAAATGGATATTTTGAACAGGTATGTATTTAACCCTCGGGTTGAGTATTGATACAACTACGATAAGGTAATAAGATGATGAAGAATGATTAAAAATGTGATATGTGTTTTAGTGATGTATGCTAATGTTGATTGGTATGACTGTTTGTTATGTTACTTATTATTTGCATATGAACTTACTAAGCATTTATGCTTACTCCCTCCTTCTTACTCATTGTAGTTTTGGCCAAGCCAGCTCAGGAGTTGGGATAGGTCGAAGGCTCAGTCACACTATCCGGAAGACTTTTGGTAAAGGCTTGTAAATTTAAGTATGGCATGTATAGCAATATATCTATTTTGTGTAAATGATCTTATGGTATGGTAATGGAATGGTTGAGGAAATGTTTGATAATGATAAATTATGAAAATGGTTAGTTTAGATTATGTTTGATGATAAGGAAAATTAATAAGATACTTAGTGTATAAAAACTCATCAAAAGGGATGAAATTTTCCATAAACAGGATACTGCAGCAACACTGATGCAAGTTTTGAAAATTTACTAAAAATCATAGAAATTGAATTTGGTGATAAGCTACATATCAAATTGAAGCTTATTATGTCTAGTTTCACATGAAATAAATTAAACAAGAAAAAGAATTATATGTTAGAAGATATTAGAATTTTTGTGAAACAGGGTCATAGCAGTTTCTGAATCCCCTATTCCAACTTTATAAATTCACCATAAATTTTAAAGATATGATTAGGTAGTGTATTTTATATTATCAGAATCCTTATTGAGTCTAGTTTCAGGAGAAATAAACCTCATATTCATATGAAATTTTTACAGAGAGAAATGTGGTTCGTAGTAAACAGAGGTCAGACTAGTCAAGTCCTGAAATAGGGGTAACTTTAACTAATAAACTGTACTAAATGGACAAACCAAAAATTCTAGAAAAAAAATTAGTAGATAGGTATATGAGTCTAGATTCAGGAAAAATTTACGGATCTTGATTTTGAGTTTCGTAACTCGAGATATGATTTTTCTTGTGACTGTAATGCAAGTAGCTTAAAAGCTGCGAATGTAGAAATAAATAATCCAAAGTTCTAAATATGTTAAATTAAGCTTAGTAACACCTCATACTAGACTTCGACGACGGTCTCGGGCGTGGAGGCGTTACAAATCCCCTCCTCAAATTTCTCCTCTTATCACTCCCTATAGTGTTCATATCCAACGCCACCATTGTCCATCCCTTAAGTAAAAATAAATCCTTCTTTTGAGCAAGGAAGGATTCGAACCCTATACCCTTTTGCATGTGACGCCGCTTGCCACTCCACCACAAGGCTTTCTTCTGTCCAATTCTTCCTTCATTTATTTAAAAGCCAACCTACTTGCCAACAAGGTTCTTTTAATAATTAAACCATAATTTCCTTCACCATTAAGTTTGAACTCAAACCTTAACCAAGACCTACTATCACATAATTAACACTTGACTAGGAATGTTAAGCATAATTTTTATCGAAACCAAAAAAAAAAGTTCAGGATTTTGGGATTTTTGGGGCGTTACATTTGGTCAACCTCTATCATCCATACACACTTAAATACTTCAATGGTATTTAACATGGCCTAATCATACTTTTAAACAACGTTAGCATAACCTAAATTGCATGTCAACCTCATCTCATCGGTTTAGTACATGCTAAATTATCCATTTTGTATTAGGGATTAACATAGCACATTTTACATTTGGGGCATGTTGTAACCATATACAATTATATGCTATATCCACTCTCAAATTATTAGGTTCCATTTCAATCATTCATTCATGATAACCCTCATCATCACATCTTATGAAACAATTAAATATAGACATGCATCATTGGTAGGTTTACTACCTACATCAATATGAGCCATATCTCATGGCCATATACAAAAGAATAAGTATATCATTTAGGCTCTTACATTGGCTAGCCAAATGACACATATAACAAAATAACCAAAAATCCTATACATGTCATTAAACAAAATAAAAGTATCTATATACCAAAGCAGGTCAAGTCGATAGTGTGTTAATTCTCCAACCGTCTTCCAATCTTCACGAGCCCACGAGCTCTATAAGACAAGGAAAAGAGAAGGGGTTAATCATTTATATGCTTAGTAAGTCCGGATAACTGGAAAGTAAACTTACCGGTTAATTAGCATACAACCATATTTAGGCAATAATTCCATCAAGCATGAAACAATTTCCCTATCACATGCACTCAATCATCAAGTTAGTTTCATAACAATACATCATGTTATTAGCCTTAGATGAGCTCATCAATTCAATATTTTCATTCTTTATTTCTCATGTTAATCCCGTTGAACTTTTTCGAAAATCTCGATGGATAGCCATTTACTGTCAAGTCATACAAGTGATCATCTCAAGTACGCACTCTCGTGAACCTTATATCTTACGGTAGGATTACCAATCTAGGCTAAATTCCCTGTAGTAGTAACTCATAGAGCAATGTTGGGATTATCAGTCCAGTCTAAATCCCTTTTAATGACAATTACTCTCATAAGCTCGGATTTGAATTGCCAGTCCAGGCTAAATTCAGTCCTCAAATCGGATTACCCATCCAGGCTAAATCCTTAATGCACCCATATTCTCTGGGAGGCTCGATCACTCAAGGAACACCCGTCTAGGCTAGATCCTTTCCATTTAGAGATCATCGGATTACCCATCCGGGCTAAATCTTTTTCTGCAACACATGCAGGATCTCATGTCATGTAAGCCATAATTTATCCATCGGATTCCCCTTTCTATTTCAACTGAGACATTTATCATCTTTTCAATTACACTACCACATTTCATGGTTTATCATGCAATGAATATCTAAATTTCCATACATTCAAGATCATGCATATTTAAGTATATTAAGAGTTTACTTCGGGTTATACGAACTTACCTGGTAATTGCTTTGGTTTTGTATTTCGGTTATTCCGAAATCTTTCGTTTTTCACGGTTGACCTCCGGAATTGGTTCCTTGGGATTTATAACAATAAAATTTGACTGTTAATACATCACGTTTTTCATTTTAGGATTTAAAACTCACCCCCGGATAAAATAACCAATTTGCCTCTAACCATTCACACTTTTACAATTTAGTCCTAAGGCTCGTATAATGAAATGCATGAAATTTTCTAAGTCCTCAAGCCTAGCCAAATACGTTTCTTGCCTATAGCAGCCCACTTTTTCTTTCATTTCACAATTTTCTATCTATTTTTACAACTTTTACAAAATAATCCCTTAAATCATTTCGATGAAAAACTACTTAGTAAGCAGCGTGTTTTGTGATTTTTTTTCTCTAAGATTTTGTGATTACTTTTCTTGTTTTTCCTTTTGTGTGTCTGCCATATTCTTTTCGATTTTATGGCAGTTTTGAAGATTCTGAGTGTGTTGCTTTGGGTGTGATTTTCTTTTATTTGATTTCTTTCTTCGTGTCGTTCGGTGGACGTACGGTGTTTCTGTTTGATGCGATAGGGTTTGGCAGTGCTTCTGGCCGGACAAGACGTCTTCTCTGCAGTGCTACTCGATTGAATTTTATCGGTGATTTTGTCAGATTTTCATTCACTTTGGTTTTATTTTATGTGTCTTGGCTTTCTTGTTGTTTGTGCACGTTCATTTTTGCATGAGTTTTTGTTTCTTGATGTTGAAATTTTGAGGGCCCCATGGTGGATAGAAAATTTAATTTTCTCCTGACTTTTCTACGTCCCACCCGCGAAATCTTTACATGACCTTAGGATTTCCTTTGTCCCGACGTATAGTTTGTATGTTTTCATGCATGCAGAGTTTTTGTGCGTTTTTAACTCTGTTTTTTAACTGTGTTTGGCTATTTCGTCTTTGCGACTCCGGGGCAAACATCTTTGCATTTCTTGCTGCGATTTCTCCTTTTTCTTTTCTGGGGTTTTGGCTATAAGGTGGGGCTTGAGTGTTCTAATTTTTCTTTGCCCGTTTGTTGATATTCCTGTTGACGAGTTTTCTAGGTTTTATTTACCTTTAGGTTTTCTTTTGCTTTTAGGTATTTCTCATTTTGTCTACTCGTTTTTCTTTTCTTGCAGATAAAATCCTTTTGGACGTACCTTTCGACTTATTGGTGGTGAGTTTTTCGTCTCTTTGACGAGTCACCGGCGTGTTTTGGTTGATGGTTTTCCTGCGTTTGCCTGGTATCTTGTGTTATTTCTTTCTTTTGACTACCTTCTACCCCATTTTTTGGTGTTTTTTTGTGTTCTTGGAGGGGGTTAGCCGTTTTCTTGCATTTTTCGTTTTCCTCTAATTTCTTGTTTTTGTTTGTGTTTTTATTGTTCTCTGTTATTTTTGGTTTTGCTAGGCTGCCTGTTGAGAACTGGGTCTTGGGCTGTGAGGTGTCCGGAGGTCCTTTCATGGTACCTTTGTTGTTACGTATGCCTGCTGGTTCGAAAGGGAGTGGTCTTGAGTAGTGTACAGGTGCATTATGGTTGACTACATTTTTGAGATGATCGAAGGATTGCTATTTTTGAAAAAGAGCATCTTCAAGTGAGGTGGAGTAGATTGGACAATTTTTCTTCTTGCAAAACGATGGCTAGCGACAAGCCCAGCAATTAGTGATGAAGATCCTATGCTGGAATTGTCGTGGGATTGGAAATCCTGCGACAATTCACGAATTAAAGCAAATTCTTGTTGCAAATGATCCGGAGGTTATTTTTCTATGTGAGACAAAAGTGCAAACTAACAAATTTCCCCAAATTCGTAGCAAGTGTCGGATGGAAGGTTGCCTGGCAGTCAATGCTTGTGGTAAAAGTAGTGGGCTGGTTATGATGTGGAAGGAGGGAACTAAGGTTGAGATCCAAAGCTACTCTTGTAATCATATTTTAATTCACGATGAAAATGATAAACTTATTCGATTCACTAGATTTTATGGGAATGCCGACCCTAACAATAGGAAGAGCTCGTGGGATATGCTTAAGGGGGTGGGAAGATCGGTGAAAGAAAAGTGGATTATTGGAGGCGATTTCAATGCCATACTTGATAACTCGAAAAAGGAAGGTGGTAGAAGGAAACCGCAGGCCCTGATGGACGACTTCCGTGAGGTTATTGATGAGTTATCACTGGTGGACTTGAAAACAGACAATGGGTGGTTTACATGGGTCAACAATCGTAAGGGTAGCACGATAGTCAAAGAAAGACTGGATCTTTTTTTTGATCTCGGCAAGTGTGTGCACAGCTTCCCGTTCATCGAAACCAAAGTTATTCGCCAGTCAAACTCGGACCATGATGCTATTATGCTTGATACCAAGGGTCGAAAGCCTGGAGAGGAGAAGAAGGATGGTAGACTAATGTTTAGATATGATATATGCTGGGCTAAAGAGACAGAAGCTAAAAATATCATTAAAAATGCTTGGAAGATGGATACGGAAGACATTATGGATAAAATAGAGAAGGTGGAACTTGGCAGTTTAATAGGAACAAGAGGATGAGCAGACAAATTGATGCGCTAAAGTCCAATATTAATAGGCTTACTGATAAACCTGTGAAAGTGTACGATGGTAATAAACTTAAAGCTATGAGATTAAAGCTAAGGAAACTGCTGGATAGTGAGGAGCAGTACTGGGCACAAAGATCAAGAGTTAATTGGCTAAAAGAGGGGGGACAGAAATACTAGGTTCTTTCATGTGAGGGTTACCAGTAGGAAAAAAAAAAAAAAAAGAACAAAATTTAAAGGCTAAAAGAAATGCATGGCTACTGGAGGGAGAATACCAAAGATATTTCTGAGGCTGCCAGGGAGTATTTCCAAAGTCTATTTTAGTCAACGTTACATATTGATGAAACTTTAAATCTTGACTATATTGATTCTTGTATTTCAGGAGAGATGAATGACAGATTAACCATGGCATTCACGGATCATGAAATTATAAAGGCCTTTAAGCAAATGGATCCTAGGAAAGCCCCGGGCATAGATGGTCTATCCGGAAATTTCTACAAAGAAAATTGGGAGGTGGTGGGTGTCGATATTATTAAGCTATGTCATGAAGTCCTGAGGGGTAATACAAGTGTGGAATGTCTTAATGAGACCATTATTGTCTTTATTCCTAAAATCAAAGAGCCTATTGATATGACTCATTTCCGTCCAATTAGTCTGTGCAGGGTAATATATAAAATTGTTGCTAAAGTTCTTACAAATCGCTTGAAAGACACTCTCTCGATGTGCATTAGCCAAAATCAAAGTGCTTTCGTTCCCGGACGGATGATTCACGACAATGTGTTGATCGCTCACGAGTTGGTTCATTAAATTCAAAGTGCTAAAAATGGCCCAAATAAAGGCTTTGTAATTATATCCGGGCTTAAAGACCCGCAGGCTATATGCTGGAATTATACCCGGACTTAAGGTCCGCAGGCTATGTGCTGGAATTATAACCGGACTTAAGGTCCGCAGGCTACGTGCTGGAAATATGTCCGGGCAAAAGTCCCGCAGGCTTCGAGCTAGTATTATACCGGGTTTAAATTCCTGCAGGCTTGTGCTGGTAATTGGTTTCAAGTTCTAAGACCTGACAGGCTTAATGCCAGTAATTAAGTAAGACTACGATTTGAATGTTCGCAGTAAACCATCGTTGAGTAAGTACTATACATTTAAGATGTTCAGGTACGTATTTTACACATCGGTGATTTGATTTCGAAGTGAATCATAGCATCAAAGAAGAATATATATATACATTTATATATATATATAAGTGTAATTGATGGTTATATTTGTGAATATGAGAATGATTTAATCGGTCATGGTATATTTGTATATGAATTATATATTAAAATTTCTTTATGTACTCATGAACATTCAGTCAATGATTTGTGAATTATTAGTATTAAAGAATGATACTTAAGTGTGAATGATTGTTATTTCTACGAGTAAAGCAATGACCTATTCGGTCAAATGTTGTTAATATATGAGATTATTTATTTTAAATGCATCCTATGAACTATTAGTAAAAGAAAAATATGTGCTGAGAATCTATGTTTATGTTTATGTGTATTCGGCCATGAAACAATTTGAATTGAGAATAAGTCTGTTTAAATGAATGTTTTGATTTTCGATAAGTTTTAATTATTTGTGATGCTTAAAACTTACTAAGCTTTGAAAGCTTACTTCGTTTGTTACGTTCTCTGTTTTATAGATTGTTGATTCCAGCCACCTTTCGAATGGGAATCGCCAGCTACTCGTCACACTATCTGTCATTTTGGGGTACTGCTATATTTTGAAGCTAGTATGGCATGTATGGAATAGACTTAAGCGAATGATATTTTGAAATGTACTTATATATAAGCCATGCGAATATGGCTACTTTTGAATGTCGATACAAGTTTGAATTTCGATCTTTAACAAAATTTGGCGATGTATATTTTTATTTTATTTTTTTATTGTGTATGTTTTTAAAATATTAAATTTTGAATCAATAACTCTTCATAACCCACCTCGGCGACGGACACGAGTTATAGGGGTGTTACAGACAGGGTGACCCTCTTTCTCCCTATCCTTTTCTCTTTTGCATGGAAGCTTTTTCTAAGTTGTTAATTCAAGATCAAACCAATAATAAGCTTAAAGGAATTCGGGCTAGCATCAATGGATTGCGTATTAATCACTTATTTTTTGCTAATGACGCACTTTTATTTATTCGTAACAAAAATAAGGATGTGGAGGAGATGGTCAATATTTTAACGAAATTTTCAGGCGCATCGGGTCAAAAAATTAATAATGATAAATCCATGATAATGTTTAGCCCGAAAACTCCTTTGGCTCAAAGATACCTTTTTTGTTCTAAGCTTAAGATGAGAATGGTTGACCAACTTGATAATTATCTTGGGCTACCATTACCTATTGGTAGAAAGAAATCTCTTGCTTTTACTAACATTTTAGATCGGTGGAATTGCAGGATAAATGGCTGGCCAAAGCGACTTCTATCTTATGGAGGAAAAGAGATTTTCATCAAAGCCATTATTCAAGCTATCCCAACCTATGCCTTTTCTGTCTTTCTTGCTCCAAATGGTATTATAGAGAAATTACATTCAAAAATGTGTAAGCAGTGGTGGACGAATAACGAAAAAATTCGAGGTTTGGTCATGCTGGCTTGGGAGCGTATGTGCTATCCGAAAGGAATGGGGGGTATCAGTTTTCAAGACATGCATTTGTTTAATATTGCCCTCCTTGGTAGACAAGTTTGGAGGCTTATGCAGTATAAGGACACTCTATGCTTTAAGGTGCTGAGTGCAAAATATTTTTCGGAGGGAGACGTGCTTAGACCGGAATATTGTGAAAAGCCACCTTTTACTTGGTCTAGTATTGTTAAAGTGATAGACGCCCTCAAGGATGGCTTTCTGTGGAAGATTGGAGATGGCAACTCTATTGATATACCCATTCTTCATAATGGTATAAATGACAGCAGAACGTGGATTCAAAACCCTAATGGAGTATATACCTCAAATCAACTTATTCTTGGTTATTACTTAAAAGAATCGGCTTCAGTCCCCACAGATTGATTTGGAGAATTATATGGAAGTTAAAAATACTTCCTAAAATAAAGGTCTTTAGTTGGAGAATCTGCCATGATATTCTACCTACCTATGACAAAATTGCTCGTATCCATCAAGAGTTCTCGACAGCCTGTCCCAGATGCAACAGCGGGAATGAAACGCTCATCCACGTTATGAAAGATTTCCCTAAAGTTCAAGAGATCCTCATGATTGGTGGGATTAACAATAGGCTGATAGATGGTAGATAAGAACGGTGCACCGACTGGTTGGAAGATGTTCTTCGTGAGCTAGACAAAAAAGTAGCTGCCGATTTTTTCAGTCTTCTCTGGAACTGCTGGAATGATAGGAACAATCTGGTTTTTTAGGGGAAGGAAGATAGGGCCATGGTGGTGTGGGAAAGAGCACAGACTCTGAGCAAAGATTTTCATATTTTCAACCTTATAGGACATCCGGTTATCCCCTCAATTCTAAGGCATAAAAGTTGGACGAAAGCCCCAGATGGTGTTATTAAAAATAATGTCGATGCCGCGGTTGTGAATGGGAATGTTGGGTACGGAGCTATTGCCAGAGACCATGATGGCTTTGTAAATCGGGGGTTGTTATAGCTTTGCGAATAAAAGTCAGGACGTGAACTGGGCGGAATTTGAAGCTTTTGTGGAAGGCTTAAATTTGGCTTTACAGGTGAAAGTGGATAAGCTCATTTTTGAATCTGACAGTGCTTATCTAGTCAACACGATTAAAAAGAGGGACCAATACATTGCCATTTTGGGTTGCTGTATTGACAAAACCTGTAGGATGTTTAGGAATTTTACCTCGGTCCAAGTTAATTGGATTGGCCGGTGTAGTAATAAGACAGCTGATTTTCTTTGTAATTTAGCGATTAACAATAAGTGTAATTTGTACTTCAATGTGGATTACCCCATGGAAATCCATAGTATTATCATAAATGATGCAATAAATTGAAGTTGACCTTTGGGTCGTTTTTCAAAAAAAGAAAAACCACTTAGTAAAAGTTGTTTACCATCCTTTAAACTCTTATATTTCTCCATAAATCATCAAAACACAAACATCTCTTACATGGGTCAATTTTTGAATATGAACCCCAGCTTGAAATATGAGTAGAAATAGAGAGAGCATGTTACGAGGATCTCAAAAATACGAAGAACGTTAAAAACGGGGCTAGGGAGCACTTATTATTGAGCTCGAAAATGTTGAAAACCCTAGCTATGGAGACCCTTAGAATTTCGGCAGCATGGAGAAGAAAATGAGCTGATTTTAGCTTGATTTTTCCTTTTTTTATTTAGTTTATTACCAAATGACCAAAATGTCTTTCCTTACTAAAACTTCCAAAATTTTTCGTGCATGCCCATTTTTGTCCAAAAACATAGATATTGAGAAAATTACTCTTTAAGGACCTCTAATTAATATTCCAAAGCAATTTCATACAAATTGCTTCTAGAATCCAAGTTTTGCAATTTATTCAATTTGGTCTCTAGTTTCCAATTGGACACCTTACACATAGAATTTCTTTATGAAACTTTAACACATGCTTATTTTCATATCCTAGACCTCATAGTTATCATAAAATAATTATTTTATTGTCAGATTTGTGGTTCCGAAACCACTATTCTGACAAGCCCTCATTCTGTATGTTACAATTTTGATTATTTTGTATATGGCCATGAGAGGTGGCGCATATTGATTATTTGGGTTGTAACCCTATTTATTGGTGCATGCATGCAAATGTGCTTAGGCTTTAATGTGGTTATGGTTGCTTATGGCTAATGAGTGTGTGATGGATGGCATGAATGTTTGGTGTATGAAATATGAATTAATGTGCATGACAATAAAGCTGATGTAAGTGTGTAACTTAAAAAATAGGTTAGTAAAGATGATATACACAGGGGCGTAGCCAAAGGGGCTGGCATGGGCCCCGGCCCCCCCTAAAATGGAAAATTTCATTTTAGGCCCTTAAAATTTTTTAGAAATTTTAAATTAGTAAAGGTAAAATTGCACTTTAGTCCCCCTTAAAATTATAAAATTTAAATTTAATCCTTTACAAATAATAAAAATATAAACTATAAAAAATTAAAATTTCATCCGGCCTCCCCTAAAAAAATTTTCTGGCTTCGCCCCTGGATATACATATATGAAATTGGTGTGGAATGCCATATGGGAGCATGATAGCTTGAATAGGTGATATGTGAACATTACCAAGTCGTAATCTAACCATGAATATAGATGATTGAGTATTCAAATATGCATGTTGCATGCCATGAAGTGAGTGTAAGTATGTGAGTGTTTAAGGGTGGAAAATGGCTTGGAAAATATCCTAAAAATTGTTCACACGGTTAGACACACGGGCATTTGTCTAGGCCGTGTGTGACACACAATCCGCCCCATGGGCATGTGATCCGGTCGTGTGTCCCTTGCACCCTAACTAATGCAAACTGAATCCCCAGTAGTAAACACAAGGGCAAAGACACAGCCATGTGGAGAACACGGCCTCAGAACATGGGCGTGTGGCCAGGACGTGTGAACTCTGCACTAAATTTCAAGAATTTAATTCGCCACAAGGCCTAAGCACATGGGCGTGTGACTTGGTCGTGTGACCTTATTTTTTTGATGGCGTCATAGTCAGAGAGTTACACGAGCTGAGGACAGGGACATGTCCCAAGCCACGTAGGTGTGTGTGACCACACGGCCTACCCACACGGACGTATGACTCTCCAAAGTATGAAAATTTTCTAAGTGTAGTAGAAGTTCCGAAAGTTTTGGGTTTTGTCCCGAACTACCCTCAACGTATGTTTTGGGCCTCGTAAGTATTTATAAAGGTCAATTTGCATGTGATTGAAAAGTTTTAAATTTAGATAAAATTTTATGGCTTGGCATTGTATGTTAGTATAAGTTTATATCCGTTAATGCCTCGAACCCTATCCCAGCGTCAGATACAGATAAGGGGTGTTACAGGCAATCTTCTTGCGGCCGCAATAGGTGATTTTGGTAAAAAGGGAAGAGAACTAAGGTTTCTTTCGGGATTTGAGTTGACGGCACAAAAGGGAGAATTAGGAATTTTTTAAGGTTTAAGCTGATTGCTTTGAGGGATATGAAAAGTAGTAGAATGAAGAGGGGTTTATATAGGGAAAAATTAGGGCAACGTGTAGCACAAATTTAGCTACATTAAGGTTACTTGGGCGGCAAGCAATGGGAGTGGCGGCAAGGTATGGGTTTTTCCCTCCTTTTTACTATCTTGGGCCTCAAACTCAGACTGTATCTATGAACTTACTCAAAAAAAAAACTAATTAGTACTTGGGCCAAATTTGACCCCCTTTATTACATAAAAATTTAAAATTTAAACAAATGAAACTTAAACATTTTTAAATCTTAATTAGAAAATTTCTTCTTAACAAATTACATTAAATTAATTCCTAGGAAAGGTTGGAGGGGTCACAGCGGTCCTGTTTAAGTTCCAATCTCCTTAGACAAAATTAATTAAATGTAATAAGTTAAGAAAATAAGTTCTAATTATTTATTTATTTACAAAATGAGTTCATGAAAAATCAAGGGTCTGTTAATTTGAATGAGGATTCAACTCGCTCAACTTCACCATCCCAGTAATGTTTGAGACGTTGACCATTAACTTTAAACGTACCTCCGTAATTGTCATTTAATTCAGTAGCTCCATAAGGATAAACTTGGTATATGGTATATGGTATAAGGTCCTTTCTATCAGGATTTAAGTTTCCTAGGAAATAACTTCAACCTTGAATTAAACAACAAAACCTTTTAACCTTCTTTAAACTCGTGAGGTTGTATATGACTATTATGCCATCTCTTTGATCTTTCTTTACACATTTTGGTATTCTTATAGGAAAACAATCTCAGCTCTTCCAACTCATCAAGTTGTAACATCCTTCTCTTATCGGCTTGCCTAAGATCAAAGTTCAACTGCTTCAAAGCCCAGTGAGATCTATTCTCCAACTCTAATGGAAAATGGCATGCCTTTTCAAAGACTAACTAATAAGGAGTCATTCCTAATAGCATCTTAAATGCTGTTCGATAGGCCCATAATGCATCATCGAGCCTTCAAGACCAATATTTTCTGCTAGGTCGTACTACCCTTTCAAGGATACCTTTGATTTCATGGTTCACTCTTTCAACTTACCTTTTAAACTAGCGGTGATAGGCAGTAGCAATATTGTGCTTCACATCATATTTGTCAAGCAACCACTTAAGCCATTTGTTCACAAAGTGAGAACCTTCATCACTAATAATAGATCTTGATATCCCAAATCGTGTAAACACATGCTTATGTAGGAATCGCATGGCTACCTTAGCATTATTTGTAGGGTATGCTTCAGCTTCAACCCAGTTGGATACATAGTCCATAGCAACTAAGATGTATTTGTTCCCATACGAAGAAGGAAATGGACCTAAGAAGTCAATGTTCAAAATGTTTGTCAAGGGCATCTCATTCCTTCTTGATATATTTCTGGTCCTTTGGCATTTATGACAGTTCTTCACATAAGCATAAGCATATTTAAATAGTGTAAGCCAAAAAAAACCTGCTTGCAAAATCTTACCTGCAGTATGTGAACCACCAAAGTGTCCCCCACTTAGAGATTAATGGCAATGACACAAGATCTCAGCAATCTCACATTCAGCTATACACTTTCAGATTATATTATCTGCACACTGTTTAACCAAAAATGGATCCTCCCAAAAATAATACAGACTATCATGAAGGAATTTTTTCCTTTGTTGGTATGTTATTTCTCAAGGAATTATTCCACATGCAAGATAATTGGCAAAATCAGCAAACCAATGTGTTTCATGAATTCGACTTACCTCAAATAAGTGTGCATCTGGGAAATTCTCGTTGATAAGAACACATGATCGAGTTACCTCATCTTGTTCCAACCTCGACAGATGATCAACTATTTGATTTTTGACACATTTTCTGTCTTGGATCTCAAGGTCAAATTCTTGAAGTAATAGTATCCAATGAATTAGCCTCGGTTTCACATCTTTCTTCATGAGCAAGTATTTAATGGCCACATGGTCAGTAAATATGTAACTTTGGTACCTATAAGCTATGAGCGAAATTTTTCAAAAGAAAAAACTATGGCAAAGAGTTCCTTTTCAGTTACCGTATAATTGATTGGGCTTCCGTCAAAGTTCTACTTGTATTGTAAATAGGGTGAAACACTTTGTTTCTTCTTTGACCCATCACAGCTCCAACGACATAATCACTTGCATTGCAGATCAAGTCAAAAGGTGAGCTCTAATTAGTTTAACAATTATTGGGGCTGAGATTAACCATTTTTCAGATCTTCAAAAGCTTCCAAACATGCTTTGTTGAAATCAAACACTGTATCTTTCTCTAACAACAAGCACAACGGTTTACAAATTTTCAAGAAATCTTTGATAAACCTTCAGTAAAAATTAGCATGGCCTAAGAAACTTCTAACTAACTTTCACATTAATAGGGGCTGGTAATCTTTTAATTATATCCACCTTTGCTTTACCGACTTCAATTCCTTTCTTTAAGATTTTATGCCCTAAGATAATCCCTTCTTTAACTGTAAAATGGCATTTTTTCCAGTTAAGGACAAGATTCATCTCTTCGCATCTCTTCACTACCTTAGCCAAATTACTCAAACAAATATCATAAGTGTTACCAAAAACAGAAAAATCATCCATGAAAACCTCAACAAAATTTTCAACCATATCAGTGAATATTGCCATCATGCATTGTTGAAATGTTGCAGGTGCATTGCATAAACCAAAAGGCATTCGCCTAAAAGCAAACTTACTATATGGACAAGTAAAGGTTGTTTTATGTTGGTCTTCTGGAGCTACAACTATTTGGGTATATCCCGAATAGCCATCTAAAAAATAATAGAATTTATTACCTGCCAGTCAATCTAACATCTGATCCATAAAAGGCAACAAAAAATGGTCCTTTTGAGTGGCTTTATTCAATTTTTTGTAATCAATATAGATTTTCCAAATAGTAACAGTTCTCATTGGAATCAACTCGTTACTATCATTTTCAACAATCGTGATTCCACCTTTCTTCGGCACACAACTATGGTCCAACCAATTGCTTTCTTAAATTTCTTTAGAACAGTAATTAGTTGCTCCTCTTGATCTTTCGTCAGTTATGATGAAATAATCACCGGCAAAGTGAAACAGTCACCTAAATAAACATATTTCAAATGGGTAGGAAGTACCTTTAGTTCGAGTTTAGGTGGTTCTTCAATTGACAACTTGGGTTGCAAAAATTTTCTGACTTCTAACTCTAACGGTTCAAACCGTGTGAATTGAATTAAATTTCTCAGATTGGTTTCCATCAAAGCCGTGTTTTCTTCACCTTCTTCATCTTCCAAAGGGTCAATATCTAAGGCTTTCTCCAATGGGTCTTCTTTAAAATTGCTTTCCATAGAAACCAAGGTTTCTATCTCTTTCATAGCTGAACACTCTTCTTCCAGATCGGGAAATTTCATCACTTTAAGAATGTTAAAGATTATCTGATCTTCTTGAACTCGCATGGTGAGTTCACCTTTCTGCACATCAATTAATGTTCTTCCTATGGCTAAGAAAGGTCTCCCAAGAATGATCAGCACTTCCTTATCTACTTCAAAATCTAAGACAACAAAATTAGCAGGAAAAATAAATTTATCAACTCTTACCAAAACATCCTCGATCTTTCCTTTAAGATATGGTAAAGATCGATCCGCTAGCTGAAGCGTCACAATTTTAGGTCTTACTTCACCTATCCCTAGTATCTTGAAAATAGACTTAGGCATCAAGTTGATACTCACTCCTAAGTCACACAAAGCTTTACCACAGTAAGATTCACCAACGTTACAGGGTATAGTAAAGCTTCCATGGTCTTTCAATTTCGATGGCAGTTTGTTCTGCAGGAACACACTTCACTCTTTGTCAAGGCAATAGTCTCAATATATCCTTCATAAACTTGACATAATTTGGCATTTGTTATAAAGCCTCCACTGACAGAATATTGATGTGTAACTGCTTCAGAACATCCAAAAACTTCTTGAATTGCACCTCTTGTTTCTACCTGTGTTGTTGCAATCTTTGCAGATATGGAGGTGATGGAACTTTTAGTTGAACCGGATAACTCTTCTGAGTAGGTAAATCTGTATCCAAAGAAGATGTTAAAGTATCTAAACTCACTAAGTTAGGATACGCCTTGTTAGCCTTTGCAGATTTTGATTCATTTGGTGTAGGAATTTCAACAGCTGGTTCATTCTTCTCAATGGGCTTATCTTCAACATCAATTAATTGGGGTTCCAAAATTTTACCACTTCGCAAAGCCACTGCCTTGATATGTTCTTTACCCAAATTTCTTAGATTTTCAGTATAATTCGACAAGGTTCCTTGCGGTCTATTGTGAAGCTTTGTAGCTAAATGACCCATTTGGTTTTCCAAATTTTTCAATGTTATTGCTTGGCTTTGGATTAAAGCGTTATTCTTTGCCATGTACGCTTTCAACAAGTTCTCCAAACTATTTGATGCCTCAGCTTGAGGTGGTTTTGGAGCTTGCTGATTAAACCCTTGAGATTGGTTGGGCCTATGTTATAAAAAGTTGTTGTTCTGTCCATTTCCTTGGTTGCTCCAAGAAAAGCTAGGATGATTACGCCATGAATGATTATAAAAGTTGGACTGGGGTCCTTGTCCACTCCTATTTTGATGTTGGTTCCCCACATAGTATACTGACTCGAGATTTGATGGACAATTCTCAGAAGAATGACCTTCCCCATAGTACACACAGGAAACTACTTCAAACAGACTTGGTGGCTGAGCTGCAAAATTATTAGCACTATTAAAGGTAAACTGTTTTAACATAGAAGAAATAGACGATACTTGAGCTGATAACGAAGTGAGGACATCAACTTCATTAACTCTGGCTACACGTCTTCCTGAAGCTGTTCGATTTGTTGGCTATTGATAGTTATTACTCACAATCCTCTCAATGATCTCATAAGCCTCATTATAAGACTTAGACAAAATTGCACCATTCGCAGAAGCATCTACCATCAATCTTGTATGTGCATTGAGACCATTATAGAATGTCTCCAACTAGATACAATAAGGAATCCCATGATGAGGACTCTTACGAAGTAACTCCTTGAACCTCTCCCAAGCCTTATACAAAGACTCGTCATCCAATTGTTGGAAAGTTATGATCTTGTTCCTCAACTTAGCGTTTTTGCTAGGCGGGAAATACTTAACCAAAAATCTCTCTGCTAATTCTTGCCATGTAGATAAGGAACTTCGTAGTAATGAATTGAGCCATGCTCATGCTCGATCTCGCAACGAGTACAGAAACAACTTCAACCTCAGTGCGTCTTCAGTCACATCGGCTATCTTGAATGAATCATTGTTACGATCTAAAAGTCAATGGAGTCTAAAACGGTAATTTCATAATGTTGTTTTCCGAAGATAGAATTAGTGAATATTGTTTATTTATAGTTATGAAGGTATTACACTATTATATTGCGGTTGATCTAATAATTTTAGTTATTAGAAAGTTAGATAAGGTACAAGTGTATCGATTCTAAAGACAATGGCTTTGGAATTGAGGTATCGGGACCTCGTTTCCCTAAACCGAACTTGTAAATATTTTATTAATTATTTACATAGTTATATTAGAAGTGAATTAAATTTTTGGTTATGTAATTTTGAAGAAAGAGTGTTTAAAAAAAGGGACTAAATCAAATAAGTGATAAAAGTAAGAATTAATACTAAATTATAAGGTGAATCTATATTGAAAGACTTATTAAATAGATAGACCATTGTTTTTATAAATTTTTGATAGTGGATGTTTATGAGGATATTATATTATATATATATAATTATTAAAGAAACAATTAGTAAATTAAGTTAGAGTAAATTAAATAGAAAACGAAAAGAAAATGATTGGAATAAAAGAAACAAAGAGCTTAGTGAAAAAAAGAAAAGAAAAGAGAATATTTGGCTTTCTCATCAATTGGCATGCCGAATAAGAGAAAGGGGGGAAAGGAGTGAAAGAGGAGAAATTTTGTTTATTTCTGCCATTCTCTTTACTGTTCGAATAGAGATGGAAGAGGAAAGCTATTGCATGTTAATTTGAAGCTCAATTTAGAGCTGGTTCCTTAGGAAATTCGGTGCAGCAAGAAGGGGAAAGTTTGGCAACTTTTTGCCAAGGGAGAAGCTGGAAGCAGCAGTAAGAAAGGGAAAGGCACGGTTTCAGAGTAGTTTCAGTTGGGTTTTTTGGTGAGATTTTCACGCCCTTTTTCTTTTTCTCCTTTTTTCCCTTATTGTTCTATCAAATGGTGAAACTGGCAACGATGGTAGGAGATGGAAGTTTAACTGTTGCTGCATGCAGATAGCATACATGCTAATAATGTTTGTATTCCTTGCGGTGTGGTTCGACTGATATGGAAAGAAATGGATAGTAGTGATGTATTTAATGCTATTGAATTCTTGTCTGAATGCAGTTTAATGTATCAAATTTATGCTGTGGAAATTAGTTTGTGTTTTAAAATGTCTGAAACCTGGTCATTTATGTGTTTAATGCTGCCATTACGAGGACTGTTTGGTGAGAATAAATACAAAGCATAGGCTGTTGAACTTATATCTAAGGGTTATTTAATCTGTTGACTTTAGTGAGTTCTTGAACTCCATACTTTAAAATTTTATTTATTTTAATGTTCATTCATTGTTACTTTCAGTTGAAAAAGGTTAAAGTTATATTTGGGTATTCAGTGGAAAAAAAGGTTAATTAATTTTGATAACAGCTATTTGCGTGGTGAATGGTACATTAAAGTTTAAAAAGCACATTTGGGGAAGGTTAGAAGTTAACTTACATGTTGTTGGGTTTGTACTGCATGAGGGAGTTAAAATTGAACTTAAGATAATTTATTACTAATTAATATGCTATTGTAAATATTGGTTGTCCAAATTAGGACAAATTCATGGTGCTTAGCTAATTAATATGTTGCTATTATACTATAAATTATTGGTTGTCCAAATTAGGATAAATTCATGGTGCTTAGCTAGTTAATATGTGGTTGTTATACTTTAAATTATTGGTTGTCCAAATTAGGACAAATTCATGGTGCTTAGCTAATTAATATGCTTCTGTTATACTGTAAATTATTGGCTGTACAAATTAGGACAAATTTATGGTGCTTAGCTAATTAATATGTTGCTGTTATACTGTAAATTATTGGTTGTCCAAATTAGGACAAATTCATGGTGTTTAGCTAATTAAAATGTTGTTGTTATAATATGAATCATTGACTATCCAAATTAGGTCATAATTATAGTATTTAGATGATTAAAATGCTAATGTTGTGATGTGAATCGTTGGTTGTCTGATTTAATTCACTTATTGTATTTTAGTTGTTAAATGTTGCCATTAAGAGGAGGATTATTACTGTCCAAAGCATGTAATTATGCTGTCCAAGATAGGACATCATTGGTTATGTCATACTAACCTTAAATGATTGTAACAATAAAGATTAAAGCTAACTGAAACATGTAGCAATGCTGTCCAAAAGTGGCATTTGTTGTGTCTATTTATGTTTCAAGATCTGGTCAAATTTTTTGTAAGTAAATTGTTGACCAATTTGGTAATAATAATATCTATTACATGATTCAAAATTCTAACTGAACATGAATGTTAAGTACTGGTCAAATTGGTACCAATTCTATCCATTTCATGCTTTAAAGAATTATCTGAATATGATGTTATACATAATAATGTGTATTATATATATATATATATGAAATGTGACCCTTGTTTCGTACTATTGACTTGTCATTTTCAAAATGCTACAATTTAATCCTTGTTTGTTCTCGAAGCTTTCGTAAGCATGATTTATATGAAAGTAAGCGATTACTCATTTTTTTTAATTACCTTTTGGAGTTTACAGGTCAAGAAATTTGAAGATGAATATGTGACAACTAGTCGGTATGACTATAAATATGATATGGAAGGATTATGTTCTTATAAAATAATTTAACATATTAACTACTTATGAACCCTTGATTTTTAATTTATTTAAGTCCTTACATAATTTATTTTATATTATAACATTAGTTATAGAAATGCTACTGAGTTGATTGCTTAACATTCGGTTTGTCTTCCGTGTGCAAGTTAGGTTCAATTGTGTGAACTCATTATTATTAGCATCCAATAGAAAATCTCGTATTCATCTAATTGTGAAACTTTTTTTAATCTGGTTGGCATGTACCTATAGGATTTTATGTTATATTCTACTTAATTGGAGAATTAATTCATACTTCGAGATGTTTTATAAATAGGCACATATGATAGTTGTTAATGGTTCATACCATGTATATGTTTGGTGTTGATGATGCTATGCGAGTTTTTAAATGTAAATATAATGCTTTGGATTACATAATTTCTTTTATATTATAACATTAGTTATAGAAATGCTATTGAGTTGATTACTCAGCGTTCGGTTTGTCTTCCGTGTGCAGGTTAGGTTCAATCGTGTGAACTCATTATTATTAGCATCCAACAGAAAATCCTGTATTCATCTAATTGGTGAAACTTTTGTTAATCTCGTTGGCATGTACCTATAGGATTTTATGTTATATTCTAGTTAGTTGGAGAATTAATTCATACTTTGAGATGTTCTATAAATAGGCACATATGATAGTTGTTAATGGTTCGTACCATGTATATGTTTGGTGTTGATGATGCTATGCGAGTTTTTAAATGTAAATATAATGCTTTGGATTTGAATTAATATGCGAGTTATTTTTTTATTTATATTGTAATGAATGTTTTCAATTGCTCTGGCAACGCATGTGATATCCCATTGTCCAGACCTGGTGATTGGGTTGGTAATTGGAGTGTTACAGTCACTCACCTCCATAAACAATCGAAGGTGGAGATGTGGATCTTCCGTGGGCATACCACTAAATTGACCCATCGTTTGGAGCATTTTAAACATCACTAGTTTCAATTCAATTTGGGTTGCCTCAATCGAAGCTTTCGTAAGCATGATTTATATGAATGTAAGCGATTACTCATTTTTTAAATTGCATTTTGGAGTTTAAAGGTTAAGAAATTTGAAGATGAATATGTGACAACTAGTCGGTATGACTATAAATACGATATGGAAGGATTATGTTCTTATAAAATAATTTAACATATTAACTACTTATGAACCCTTGATTTTTAATTTATTTAAGTCCTTACATAATTTATTTTATATTATAACATTAGTTATAGAAATGCTATTGAGTTGATTACTCAGCGTTCGGTTTGTCTTCCGTGTACAGGTTAGGTTCAATCGTGTGAACTCATTATTATTAGCATCCAACAGAAAATCTCGTATTCATCTAATTGGTGAAACTTTTGTTAATCTGGTTGGCATGTACCTATAGGATTTTATGTTATATTCTACTTAGTTGTAGAATTAATTCATACTTCGAGATGTTTTATAAATAGGCACATATGATAGTTGTTAATGGTTCGTACCATGTATATGTTTGGTGTTGGTGATGCTATGCGAGTTTTTAAATGTAAATATAATGCTTTGGATATGAATTAATATGCGAGTTATTTTTTTATTTATATTTTAATGAATGTTTTCAATTGCTCCGGCAACATATGTGATATCTCATTGTCCAGACCTGGTGATTGTGTTGGTAATTGGGGTGTTACAATCACTCACCTCCATAAACAATCGAAGGTGGAGATGTGGATCTTCCGTGGGCATACCACTGAATTGGCCCATCGTTAGGAGCATTTGAAGCATCACTAGTTTCAATTCAATTTGGGTTGCCTCAATATCTGGCCTTCTAATTCCTGGATTTAACTCACTGAAAAGTGGCACAGCATATTGTTTGATGTATCGATCTCTATCATTGGCAATGACGATGGGATTTCATACATGATCGACTTCATTACCTTGATCTTGATTCTGATTTCCAAGGTCTATCTCGACTTTTCTTTGAGTTGTTCATTCATGTCTTCTTTGTCTAAAAGTTCGCTCAATTTCAAGTTCTACAGGGAGTAAATCGATAATTTGATCTATGCTGATAAACACCTGAAAAGAAAACCACAAAATTAAAAGAATAAGTTAGTAATGTTAGAAATAAATCAAATTGAAAATAAATAATTTCACGAAAAGAAATGACTATGGCAACAGTTAAGAATCCCCGGCAATGGCGCCAAAAACTTGTAACGCGTAGGTTTGTGCAAGTGTACACAGTCGTTATCAAGTAATAAGTAAGTATCGAGTTATCATCTCCACAGGGATTTTATTTGTGTTAAATCACTTTACATGTTTGGGAAGTGATGATTGAAATATATTAAACTAAATGCAAGCAAATTATCCTAAGTATGCAAACTATATGAATGAAATAGATTTTAGCAAAATTAAACATAATTTGCAACAATTATAACATAAATAAACTAGGACCATTACTTTAATTAAACTCAACTTATTATCAACATGCTTAATAACATTCGGAAAAACATGCCATGGCAACTCGATCTTTCATGAGTTTGGAAACCACATTAGGTCATTTCAGAATCCTTTACTTAGTAAATACGCATTTTACTGATTCTTATTTACTAAGGGTTTCTTAGTAATAGTGTGAGGTAACAGGGATGTGTTAGGTTTAAAACAATTTAATCACACAAATCTAAAAACTATGCAAATAACAGAGCTTGGTTAGAGTTGTTATGCAACTTGCAATTTAATCGGGTTAGGATCTAAATTGAGCATGCACATTTCAATTATGTGTCCATTAACTATCGTTTGGTTAGGATCGATCAGCTAATTTAGGTGCATTTCAATCATATTGAATGAAAAACAGACTTGATTTTAATTAAAAAAACATTATAAGCATGAATCAAATAAATATTATTTAATCAAAGAAATCATCCTAGCTTAAACAAAATTAAGCTAACATTTTTGTAAACAAGAACAAAGAACACATAGCAAACATTTTTAGATTAAATTAAAGAAAGGAAAGACTAAACCCAAATCAAAGTGGCTATCACGCAAGACTCCGACTGACTAGGCTCCTCACTTCTTTTCTTTGCTCCTTTGCTGATGGCTCTCCAAGACGGTCTACCAAGGGCTCTTTAATAGGCTTAATTGCTAAAATCTCTATGAAGAGATGATGCTAGGCGTGGGGTGTAACAGCCCGATCTAGGGCCTAGTTGAAATAGTGGTCTCGGGACCACAAGTCCAGAGTCGAATAAATTATTTTATTATTATTTTGGAGTTATTGCATGTTTATATTAGTGTATGAAAAATTTGGTGAGTTAATTTTGATGTTCGTGAGATCAATTGAGAAAAAAAAACTAAATCGCATAAAATGTAAAAGTCCTAAATTGATAGCTAAAAGTGTCAAATAGGTAGAGAATAAAAATTGGGGGCCTTTATAGGGCAACTAGACCCTTAGAAATGGGTGGCCGATCATAAGGGACAATGAATTGAAAATTATCAATGTTAGGTAATTGATTTTTTGACTTTTTGACTAAAGTAGAAATAAAATAATCAAAGGATGATATCATCTCCTTCACCTCTCCTTCTTCACCGAAAATTTCAGTAAAGAATTGGGTTTTAAGAGCTTGAAATTTCAGCAATTTTAAGCCTTCACAAGTAAGTAATTTTTTTGGCTTTTCTTGAATATTTTTGTACTTTTGAGACCTTTGAAGCATGAGCTTTCAAATGAGGGTACTATTTTGCAAAATGATTAAGAGCTTAAGGCTTTGCCATGAAAGGATTTGTAATGTTTTCCGAATTTTTATGGAAGAAAATGAGTCTTGGGTGTCTTATAACCAACTTTTGTGGAATGTGTTAGCATGAAAACACCTTAAAGGACTATTTTGCATAAGTTGTAAAATAGATGATAAGTGTATGAAATAGTGGGAATTTGGAGTTTCTATAAGAGTAGAAAGGGTTCGACTAGGCTTAAGGTGTGAAGAAATTCAATAAAAATCAATTTTCGAGCTTAAGGGTAAAATGGTCATTTTGCCTAATTATGTATGGTAGAGTTCCTAGATTGATAAGGTGACTAAATAAGTGGATTTTGTTATTTTAGATCAACAAATACCGAATCCAAATCTAGACCGGGGAAAAGCCAAGTAAATTGACTAAATCGACTAGTCGTCACATTTTGTAATCCAAGGAAAGTTTATGTAAATAATGCAATTACATTGATAATGTATGTGATTGAATTGTACTTGAAATTATTATAGCATGAATTGCTTGATTGTGGAAATGAGATAATGTGATGAGAATAGAGATAGTAGAATTCCCGAATGAACCCCAGGAAAGAAATCGGATATTCATGCTATGACATTTGGGTCACTTGTGTGAGCTAGTGTAAGACATGTCTGGGACATGCATCGGCCACATTATGAGAGCCAGTGTAAGACCATGTGTAACACCCCGTACCCGAGACCGTTTTCAGAGTCCAACACGAGGTGTTAACGGACTTAATTCATTTACTTACACAGTTCATTTTAAAATTTCCAGACAAGCTGGCTAACTGCATCATAGTCACTTTAAAAATCATATCTCGAGTTCCAAAACTCGAAAACTGATTCCGTAAATTTTTCCTGAAACTAGACCAATATATACATCTATAAGTTTTTTTCTAGAATTTTTGGTCGGGCCAATTAGTACAGTTTATTAGTTAAAGTCTCCCCTATTTTGGGGTTCAACTACTCTGACCTCTGTGTATTACGAATTAGATATCTCCCTTTACAGAGCTTCAATGACTATGCCGTTTGTCTCTAATAAAACTAGACTCAATAACAAATCTGTACATATAAATCATGACTTATAGTTATCTTTTTAAAATTTATGGTGAATTTCCAAAGTTATAACAGGGGATCCAGAAATCGTTCTGGCCCTGTTTCACAAAAATTTAAACATCTCACAAAATATAGCTCATATACCTGTTTGCTTCTTCCATATGAAAATAGACTCATCAAGCTTCGATTCCATATTTTATTCATTATTTAATTCCATTTCTGCTATTTTTAGTGATTTTTTTGACTCACTTCACTACTGCTGTCTGAAAAATGTTTTGTGGTAAATTTTACCTATTTCATGGTTTCCATAGATTAGCTAGTAATTTGACATACATAGGACCAAATATGATCATAATTAGCCATTCCAATGGCTGATCATTTACCTAACATTTCCATACCACTCAATAACCATATCATAAGACCATGCATATATACACAAAATGATTTTAATGCCATACTCAAATTATACGAGCCATTTTCGCATGGCTATACACACATACATTACCAAAAGGTATTTAATTAACAACAAAAGTCATCCCTATACATGCCATTATCAAAGTTAAACAAAAATATACCAAAAGGGCTTAGATAGTGTGGACGACTTCGACTTTGACACTCCCGAGTCCGACAGCTGACGAACAAAATCTATAAAACAGAGAATTAAAGCAAAAGATTAAGCACTTCGATGCTTAGTAAGTTTAAGTAATGAAATCATTTAAAAGAGTGGCATAATAATATCAAAGTTTATTTGTTTCATCCTTTGGCCGAATAGAAAATAACTAAGGTACTACTTTTATCATTCATATCACAAAGGTGAAAGCAATAAATATATCCAACTAAATTCATTCTATAGTCGAATACGTTCATCTCACATTTCCGTGTCAATCTCATGCATATACACCTACATCTCACATTTGTGAAGTTGAACTCTCTAATTGAACTCATACATCATAATCGGATCATAAGCGTTCAATGATTTTAAACAATGGTCTAAGCATCCCCACCAATTTCAAAGTCATAATTTAACATAATCATATTCTCAACGAGAGTAAATTACTTACCTAGTTATCTTATTGTAAGTAGCACATTTGTTTAAAATTGTTTCAACATGTATTATATGATTTCTCGTACGACTATTTACGAGTTTTCAACTCAATATTATGCCGTCACAGACGCCCTTCGGAACCAAGCCTGATTCTTAGCGCTGACTCAAAAAGCCCTTCGAGACCAAGCTCGGATTATGACATTGGCTCGAAGGCCCTTCGAAACTAGGTTCGGTTATGACACTCGCTCAAAAGCCCTTCGAGACCAAGCTCGGATTATGACACTGGCTCAAAAGCCCTTCGAGACCAAGCTCGGATTTAAACCCCAATTAACATTCACACATATATGTATATATATGTAATTGCTTTATCAAATCATAAGCTAAGTTCCATTACTTAAAGACTTACCTCGAGTATAATTTGGGGCAGTTACGGATAGACTACTCGACTGCTTTCTCCTTTCCTTTATCTGATTTTGATCCCCTTAGCTCTTGAGCTTCTCTTCATTCAAAAGGCCGAATGCCCCCCCTCTTTTTCTTCTTCTTGTACGGCTAAGAAGAACAAGGTGATACTTTGTTTTCTTCACCATTCCTTTCCTTATTTTAATTACTTTTCCTTTTTATTTATTTATGTTATAAAATATAAAGCTACTAACTAATAATTAATACATATTATATGTATATGATCCCATCATGGCCGGCCACTACTTATCATAAATGGAAATTTGACATGCAAACCCATCATTTTTATAACATGCATTAATAAGTCACTTCAACATTTGCCTAACACATTTCTAAATTTTTTCACATAAGTCCTATTTAATAATTTTGCATACAAATGACAAAATTGAAGCATGAAACTTTCACACATACCTGTTTCACATACAATAAACACAAAATTTAATGGTTAATTATTTTTACAACTCGATTTTATGGTCCCGAAACCACTTTCCGACTAAGGTCAAATTAGGGCTGTCACAATTCTCCCCCACTTAAAAATTTTCGTCCCCGAAAATTCTTACCAGTGAATAAATTTGGGTATCGTTCTTTCATAGAGTTCTCGGTTTCCCAAGTAGCTTCTTCAATCCCGTGTTTGAACCATAACACCTTTACTAAAGGAACCTTTTTGTTTCGTAATTCTTTCACCTCACGAGCTAGGACACGAATTGGTTCTTCTTCATAACTTACATCGGATTGAATTTCCACCTCCGATGGATTAATTATGTGCGAAGGATCGGATCTATAACATCGAAGCATCGAAACATGAAAAACGTTGTGAATCTTTTCGAGTTCAGGGGGTAAAATCAATCTATATGCAACTGGACCAATTCGTTCGGATATTTCATACGGCCCAATGAACCTCGGACTCAATTTGCCCTTATGGCCAAATCTGAGTATCATTTTCCAAGGTGAAACTTTAGGAAACACTTTGTCTCCTACTTGATACTCAATGTCTTTTCGTTTCAAATCCGCGTACGACTTCTGACGATCTGAAGCTGCCTCCAGACTTTCACGGATTATTTTTACTTTCTGTTCAGCATCTTTAATCAAATCAACTCCGAGAATTTTACTCTCACTAAGCTCGATCCAAAACAATGGTGTACGGCATTTATGACCGTACAAAGCCTCATAAGGTGCCATCTTAATGCTTGATTGAAAACTATTGTTGTAAGCGAATTCAATCAAAGGTAAATACCGTTCCCACGAACCACCAAACTTAAGGATGCAACATCTCAACATATCCTCGAGTATCTGAATTATTCGTTCGAATTGACCATCAGTCTGAGGATGAAAACCGGTTCTAAAATGTAATTTGGTACCCAAAGCTTCTTGCAATTTCTTCGAAAACCACGATGTGAACCTCGGATCTCTATCGGGCATAATAGAAATGGGTACTCCATGTAACCTTACAATCTGAGATACATACATTTCAGCTAGCCTGTCAAGGGAATAATCCGTACGTACAGGAATAAAATGAGCCGACTTTGTCAATCTATCAACAACAACCCAGATCGCATCTTTCTTACTTGATGACAATGGCAATCCAGACACAAAGTCCATTGTGACTCGATCCCACTTCCATTCGGGTATCATGATCGGCTGAAGTAATCCTGAAGGCACTTGATGTTCCGCTTTCACTTGTTGACATATCAAACACTTCGAAACGAAGTCAGAAATGTCTCGTTTCATACCATGCCACCAAAACTGACGTCTCAGGTCGTTGTACATTTTCGTACTCCCCGGGTGAATTGACATACGGCTACAATGTGCTTCGTTCAGAATCATCGAAATAAGTTCTGAATTTCTTGGAACACACAATCGACTTCTGAACCTCAAACAATCGTCATCATCTATTTGAAACTCTGACTCCATATTCGAAATACATTCAGCCCGTTTTAAAACCAATTCATCATCGACTTTCTGAGCTTCACGAATTTGATGAATCAACAATGGTTTAGCCTTTAATTCGCTACTAACACATTATCGGGTAGAAACGGACAAGTGTACATTCATCGTCAGTAAAACAAACAAAGGATTTATGACTTAAAGCATCCGCAACCACATTAGCCTTTCCGGTGATAGTCAATGACAAGCTCATAATCTTTTAACAACTCAAGCCAACGTCTTTGTCGCAGATTCAAATCTCTTTGAGTCATCAAATATTTGAGACTTTTGTGATCCGAAAATACATGACACGTCTCACCAAATAAGTAATGTCGCCATATTTTCAAAGCGAATACGATGGCAGCTAATTCAAGATCATGGGTTGGATAATTTTTTTCATGCGGCTTCAATTGCCTCGACGCGTAAGCTACAACTCGACCTTCTTGCATCAACACACAACCCAACCCAAGTAAGGATGCATCACTGTAAATGACAAACTCTTTACTGGATTTGGGCTGTACCAGTACCGGAGCTTCAGTCAAATAAGTTTTCAATTGATCAAAACTTTTCTGACATTCTTCTGACCACTCAAACTTAACATCTTTCTGGAGTAGTTTCGTCATTGGGGTGGCTATCATCGAGAAACCCTTTACAAAGCGTCTGTAGTAACCGGCAAGTCCCAAAAAGCTCCGGACTTCAGTAATATTCCTTGGGGGCTTCCAATCAAGTATGGCTGATATTTTTCCCAGATCTACTCTAATACCCGATGCAGATACCACATGTCCCAAAAAGCTAACTTCTTTCAACCAGAACTCACATTTACTGAATTTAGCATACAACTGCTTATCCCGTAAAATCTGTAACACTAATCTCAGGTGCTTAGCATGTTCGGTTTCATCTCTCGAATAGACCAGAATGTCATCGATAAACACAACTATAAACTGATCTAAATATGGTCTGAAGATTCGATTCATCAAATCCATGAATACCGCAGGGGCATTAGTGAGTCCAAACGGCATCGCTAAGAACTCATAGTGACCGTATCTCGTTCTGAAAGCAGTTTTGGGTATATCTGAGTCTCTAACTCGCAACTGATAATAACCCGATCTCAAATCTATCTTCGAAAATACATAGGCTCCTTTCAGTTGATCGAAAAAATCATCAATATGCGGTAACGGATATTTATTCTTTATTGTCACTTTATTCAACTGACGATAGTCGATGCACAGTCTCATGGTTCCGTCTTTCTTTTTCACAAACAAAACTGGTGCGCCCCAAAGTGAGAAACTCGGTCGAGTGAAACCTCTATCCGTCAACTTTTGCAACTGAGCTTTCAATTCCGTTAACTCGGTTGGTGCCATACGATACGGAGCTATTGAAATCGATGTAGTCCCAGGTACAAGCTCAATACCAAACTCTACCTCCCGAACAGGTGGTAAACCCGGTAATTCTTCGGGAAAAACATCCGAATATTCACAAACCACCGGCACAGATTCAGACTTCTTTTGTAACTCTTTGTCATCAAGTACATACGAAAGGTATGCTTCACACCCCTTTCTTACATATTTCTGAGCCAACATCGATGATATTACAGCTGGCAACCCATTCAGGTCAGTAGACTCAACTCGGATTATCTCGTTATTTACACACCTCAAATCAATGGTTTTTCTTTTGCAATTTACAATTGCATCATGTACGGTCAACCAATCCATACCGAGGATAACATCAAATTCATCAAACGGTAAAAGCATCAAATCAGCCGGAAAATAGGAACCTCGGATTACTAAGGGACATTTCTTACACACTTTGTCAACAAGTAGATAACGACCCAAGGGATTCGATACTCGAATTACGAACGTAGTAGACTCAATAGGTAAAGTCTTATTGGATGCTAAAGTCTCGCATACATATGAATGAGTAGAACCAGGGTCAATCAATGCAATCACATTAGTATCAAAGAGAGTGAAAGTACCAGTAATAACATCTGGCGAGGAAGCATCCTCTCGTGCACGTATAGCATAAGCTCTAGCAGGAGCACGAGCCTCAGATTTGGTTGTAGCATCTCTAGATCCTCTCTGACTGCCACTAGGATTTCCCGTATTTCTAGATGGTCTACCTCGAGCAGTAGTAGCACCCGGTTTCCCACTCTGATTTATATTCTATTCAGACAATCTCAGGCAATCTTTAATAAAGTGGTCAGCTGATCCACACGTATAACAGGAGCGGGCATGGAATCTACAACTCCCTGAATGCCATTTACCACAATACTGGCACTCTGTCCTGTCCCGACGATCATTTCCAACACTGGCAACCGAAGTGACTCGCGTACTCACAGGAGGTCGATCGCGATCTCGTTTGCAAAAACCCAAAGTGTCTTTAGATCGGCCTAAATCATCTCTAAATTTCTTCAATGACTATTGAAAGGGCTTCCCGAAGATCTCTTACGAAACTCCTTTACTCCCATATCAGCTTTTCTTTTCTCCTTACTGAGCTCTTCGGCTTTGCAAACTCGCTCGACAAGTACTACAAATTCTCTGATTTCTAAAATGCCAACATACAGTTTTATATCTTTGTTCAGTCCATCTTCGAAATGTTTACACATTACAGCTTCTGAAGAAATGCATTCTCGAGCGTACCGGCTAAGCCTCACAAACATTCATTCATAATCAGTAACCAACATGGAACCTTGTTTAAGTTCAAGAAATTCTTTCCGTTTTTGATCAATGAATCTCTGGCTGATATACTTTTTTCGAAACTCGGTTTGGAAAAACTCCCAAGTTACTTGCTCTCTGGGCTGCACAAAATCAACGTATTCCACCAATAGTAGGCGGAATCACGTAGCAAGGAGATAGTACACTTTAGGCATTCATCGGGTGTGCAAGATAGTTCATCAAGTACCCGAATAGTGTTGTCCAACCAAAATTCAGCTTGCTCGGCATCATCGCTGTCTGTAGCTTTAAATTTAGTAGCCCCATGTTTTCGGATTCTGTCAACTGGGGGCTTATTTAACCTCATCTGGTCAGTTACCGGAGGTATCGCAGGTGCAGGGTTTGTATTAGTCGGGAGTGGGGGTTGTGGAACAGCCATATTAGTTCGAATATATTGATTGAACCAATCATTCTTCATGCTATAAAAAGCCTATCTAGCTTCATCGTTCTGATTACTAGCAATAGGTTGAGAGTTCAATGGCACTGCCCCTTGCGCAGGAGTAGGCGCTACACTCTCAACATCATCAGCTACCGCTCGATCAGGATCGGGATCCATTACTATAAGTAAACACATTTTTAACTGTCAGAAATCACCACACTATCAAATAAACACATAATGGCATGTATAGCTAGACCCGAACGTATTACAGTAGTCCTAGAATCGACTAAACCGTAGCTCTGATACCAATAAAATTGTAACACCTCGTACCTGAGACCGTTGCCGGAGTCGAACACGAGGTGTTAACGGACTTAATTCATTTACTTACACAGTTCATTTTAAAATTTCCAGACAAGCTGGCTAACTACATCACAGTCACTTTAAAAATCATATCTCGAGTTCCAAAACTCAAAAACTGATTCCGTAAATTTTTCCTGACACTAGACTCATATATCCATCTACAATTTTTTTCTAGAATTTTTGGTCGGGCCAATTAGTATAGTTTATTAGTTAAAGTCTCCCCTATTTTGGGGTTTGACTACTCTGACCTCTGTGTATTACGAATTAGATATCTCCCTGTACAGAGCTTCAATGACTATGCCGTTTGTCTCTAATAAAACTAGACTCAATAATGAATCTGTACATATAAATCATGACTTATAATTATCTTTGTAAAATTTATGGTGAATTTCCAAAGTTATAATAGGGAATCCAGAAATCGTTCTCGCCCTATTTCACAAAAATTTAAACATCTCACAAAATATAGCTCATATACCTATTTTGCTTCTTCCATATGAAAATAGACTCATCAAGCTTCGATTCCATATTTTATTCATTATTTAATTCCATTTCTGCTATTTTTAGTGATTTTTTTGACTCACTTCACTACTGCTGTCTGAAAAATGTTTTGTGGTAAATTTTACCTATTTCATGGTTTCCATGGATTAGCTTGTAATTTGACATACATAGGACCAAATATGATCATAATTAGCCATTCCAATGGCTGATCATTTACCTAACATTTCCATACCACTCAATAACCATATCCTAAGACCATGCATATATACACAAAATGATTTTAATGCCATACTCAAATTATACGAGCCATTTTCGCATGGCTATACACACATACATTACCAAAAGGTATTTAATTAACAACAAAAGTCATCCCTATACATGCCATTATCAAAGTTAAACAAAAATATACCAAAAGGGCTTAGATAGTGTGGACGACTTCGACTTTGACACTCCCGAGTCCGATAGCTGACGAACAAAATCTATAAAACAGAGAATTAAAGCAAAAGATTAAGCACTTCGATGCTTAGTAAGTTTAAGTGATGAAATCATTTAAAAGAGTGGCATAATAATATCAAAGTTTATTTGTTTCATCCTTTGGCCGAATAGAAAATAACTAAGGTACTACTTTTATCATTCATATCACAAAGGTGAAAGCAATATATATATATCCAACTAAATTCATTCTATAGTCGAATATGTTCATCTCACATTTTCGTGTCAATCTCATGCATATACACCTACATCTCACATTTGTGAAGTTGAACTCTCTAATTCGGAACTCATACATCATAATCAGATCATAAACGTTTGAATGATTTTAAACAATGGTCTAAGCATCCCCACCAATTTCAAAGTCATAATTTAACATAATCATATTCTCAACGAGAGTAAATTACTTACCTAGTTATCTTACTGTAAGTAGCACATTTGTTTAAAATTGTTTCAACATGTATTATATGATTTCTCGTACAAATATTTACGAGTTTTCAACTCAATATTATGCCGTCACAGACGCCCTTCGGAACCAAGCCCGATTCTCAATGCTGACTCAAAAAGCCCTTCGAGACCAAGCTCGGATTATGACATTGGCCCGAAGGCCCTTCGAAACTAGGTTCGGTTATGACACTGGCTCAAAAGCCCTTCGAGACCAAGCTCGGATTATGACACTAGCTCAAAAGCCCTTCGAGACCAAGCTCGGATTTAAACCCCAATTAACATTCACACATATATGTATATATATTGTAACACCCCAAACCCGAGACCGTCGCCGGAGTCGAACACGAGGTGTTAACAGACTTCAAACCACTTATTGAGAATTTCCCAGACAAGCTGCCAATCTGTGTACTAGTCGCTTCAAAAATCATAACTTGAGTTTTACAACTCGAAAATCAGTTTCGTAATTTTTCCCTGAAACTAGACTCACATGTCCATCTACAGATTGTTTTCTAGAATTTTTGGTAGAGCCAATTAGTACAGTTTATTAGTTAAAGTCTCCCATGTTACGGGGGTATACTACACTGACCTTCGTGCGTTACAACTCGAATAACTCCCTGTGCAGGGATTCAATACTGATGCCGTTTGTTTCTATAGAAACTAAACTCAAAGAGGAATTTATACATATATGGTATGACTCCTAATTATCTCTGGTTAATTTATAATGAATTTTCAAATTCGGAACAGGGAATTCAGAAACTGTTCTGGCCCTGTTTCACGAAAACCCAAATATCTTTTAACATACAACTCATATGACCGTTTCGTTTCTTCCATATGAAAATGGATTCATCAAGGTTCATTTACATAATTTATTCACTATTTAATTCCATTTCTACTATTTTTAGTGATTTTTCACATCCACGTCACTGTTGCTGCCAGCATCTATTTCTAGGGTAGACTTTCTCTAACACATAGTTTCTATGATTCAACCACCCCTTTTCATATATAGTCCAAAATATAATCATGATGACCCATTCTAATGGCTGGTCATTGCCAAACATTTCGTGCTTCTTAATGAGCATATACATACCAAATGATTATAACGTTATGCTCAAAACATTTATACGCCATTTTCGCATGGCTATTCAAAATTTTACATACCAAGTTCAAACAAAACATAATAGCCTATACATGACGTAATGTACTCCAAGACCAACTACGAAGAAAATACCAAAAGTTGTTAGCCGGTGTGATGACTTCGATGACGGTCCCGAATACGCAAAAAGTCGAGTCCAAGAAACCTAAAATAGGTGACAAGCAAACACCGAATGAGTATATAACTCAGTAAGTCATAAGCAATGCACTAACAACCATTAATAACATTATCGCAAGAGGAAACAAAATGGAACGAGGCTAATTACTCCATTCAAACCGAACTATACCATAGTTCCTTAGACCTTTCGATTCAATCATACATCTACATGACCTTTCACTCATTCCGCGATAATTCTTATGTACGTGACTTCAATTTACATTGTCACATAGGTTGAAACTTACCAAGCTCAACTCCAAATATAAACATAGCGCCTATTAGCCATGAACTCAAAGTACTTACCCGACCCGCTGTCCGTGGTCAACTCAATAATGTCGCACACTCAGTGTCAATAGTGATTCAAAAGCATATAGTGAGTCCGCACACTCAGTGCTATATAATCAACTCGCACACTTAGTGCTATATGATCAAACTCGCACACTTAGTGCTGTACAAATTTTAAACCCGCACACTTAGTGCCATTCTCATGATCACAAATGTTTATACCCGCACACTTAGTGCCGAAATCAACAACTCAATACTTCTCACCTCTTTTCTTTTCATTCAATACTTTCATCACCACATACATACATGTATATAAATTTATCATTCCTTTCGGCATAATTACATAGACATTATGTCTATTTAAATCAACACAAAATATATGCTTAGTGACCTACCTTGTGTTGGGTAAAACAGTCCAAGTCGGCTACTCGATGACCTTCGTCTTTTCCTTGCTTGATTCTCCTTCTTTAACTCCTTGAGCTTAATCAATAAATCAACTAGTTTAACCATCTTGCTAAACATTCATAATTCAATTACACATGCATATGTATGTTTGTATATTTGGCAACCATCCTCACTTATTACCCATTTAGTCAATTATCTAAGCCAAGATAAGGCTTCAATACGGTTGCCTCTAACCGAATACATGCACACCAATCTACTTCATTTGGCCGAATATGCATGTCTATGCTGAGGCCAATTTTACACTTAATACCACACAAAAAAAACAGCATACATTTTACTAACTAACGCATTACATATTGTAGCTCAATACACATCTTTCATTTACTACATAACCGAAACATCATCACAAGCAAATATACACCTTGAAATAGTATATATGTCATACCAATTCATCATGTGCAAACACATATTCATGTAGGTGCAAGGGCCGAATCTCAAGTTGTTTATATCCAAATATAAACACATATCCAAAGCTCAAATCTTACCTACCATGCAACATGCATGAATCATACTTATGGATATACCATGACCGAATACATCACAACACCATAATTTTGGTCATGATTAAGCAAAGAACTTAATGTCTTACTCAAAAATACTAAAAAGAAAGTCCAAGAGCCATCAATCCCCCATCATATATACCATTAACAAGCTTCATATTTAACATGCAATGGCATTAACACAAAATCCACCTTGGCCAAATACCATCCCCATGATATAACAAAGATTTGAACCATGGGCTAATAAGAACATCAAGCTAGTAACTAAAAACATGCATGAATCTCATGGCACAACCTCAAACATACCTTAATCTTGATGCAAGTATAGCCAAACCCCTTCCTAATCCTCTTCCAAACCAAACATGAAGCAAAAATTCCCTCTTCTTCCTTAGGATTTTCGGTTAAGAGAGAATGAAAGGATGATCAATTTTTTTCTTTTCTTTTCTTCAATACACGGCAATAGGGGGGTTCACTCACACACATTTTTTTTTCATTCTTTATTACCCATGCTTATTTGTTTATTTCTTTTCTCCCTAATGCACCAACAAAACATGTCTATGACATGTTTTGCCCATCCCTCATTGTCATGGCCGGCCACCTCTTATAAAAAGAGGGATATTTGACATGCAAGGCCATTGTTTTGCATGCATGCTTTAATTATTAATTACACATTCCCCCATCATACTTCCAAAGTTTTCTACTAGGTCCTTTCTAGTGAAATTCACATTTATAACTCTAAATCAAAACATCAAAAATGTCACACATGAGTTAACACATATTATAGGCAATAAAATAAATATTAAATTATTTTTATGCCTCGGTTTTGTAGTCCCGAAACCACATTCCGACTAGGGTCGTTTTAAGGCTGTCACATATATGTAATTGCTTTATCAAATCATAAGCTAAGTTCCATTACTTAAAGACTTACCTCGAGTATAATTTGGGGCAGTTACGGATAGACTACTCGACTGCTTTCTCCTTTCCTTTATCTGATTTTGATCCCCTTAGCTCTTGAGCTTCTCTTCATTCAAAAGGCCGAATGCCCCCCCTCTTTTTCTTCTTCTTGTACGGCTAAGAAGAACAAGGTGATACTTTGTTTTCTTCACCATTCCTTTCCTTATTTTAATTACTTTTCCTTTTTATTTATTTATGTTATAAAATATAAAGCTACTAACTAATAATTAATACATATTATATGTATATGATCCCATCATGGCCGGCCACTACTTATCATAAATGGAAATTTGACATGCAAACCCATCATTTTTATAACATGCATTAATAAGTCACTTCAACATTTGCCTAACACATTTCTAAATTTTCTCACATAAGTCCTATTTAATAATTTCGCATACAAATGACAAAATTGAAGCATGAAACTTTCACACATGCCTGTTTCACATACAATAAACACAAAATTTAATGGTTAATTATTTTTACGACTCGGTTTTGGGGTCCCGAAACCACTTTCCGATTAAGGTCAAATTAGGGCTGTCACAATTCTCCCCCACTTAAAAATTTTCGTCCCCGAAAATTCTTACCAGTGAATAAATTTGGGTATCGTTCTTTCATAGAGTTCTCGGTTTACCAAGTAGCTTCTTCAATCCCGTGTTTGAACCATAACACCTTTACTAAAGGAACCTTTTTGTTTCGTAATTCTTTCACCTCACGAGCTAGGACACGAATTGGTTCTTCTTCATAACTTACATCGGATTGAATTTCCACCTCCGATGGATTAATTATGTGCGAAGGATCGGAACTATAACGTCGAAGCATCGAAACATGAAAAACATTGTGAATCTTTTCGAGTTCAGGGGGTAAAATCAATCTATATGCAACTGGACCAATTCGTTCGGATATTTCATACGGCCCAATGAACCTTGGACTCAATTTGCCCTTACAGCCAAATCTGAGTATCTTTTTCCAAGGTGAAACTTTAAGAAACACTTTGTCTCCTACCTGAGACTTAATGTCTTTTCGTTTCAAATCCGCGTACGACTTCTGACGATCTGAAGCTGCCTTCAGACTTTCACGGATTATTTTTACTTTCTGTTCAGCATCTTTAATCAAATCAACTCTTAGAATTTTACTCTCACTAAGCTCGGTCCAAAACAATGGTGTACGGCATTTACGACCGTACAAAGCCTCATAAGGTGCCATCTTAATGCTTGATTGAAAACTATTATTGTAAGCGAATTCAATCAAAGGTAAATACCGTTCCCACGAACCACTAAACTCAGGGATGCAACTTCTCAACATATCCTCGAGTATCTGAATTATTCGTTCGGATTGACCATCAGTCTGAGGATGAAAAGCGGTGCTAAAATGTAATTTGGTACCCAAAGCTTCTTGCAATTTCTTCGAAAACCGCGATGTGAACCTCGGATCTCTATCGGACACAATAGAAATGGGTACTCTATGTAACCTTACAATCTGAGATACATACATTTCAGCTAGCCTGTCAAGGGAATAATTCGTACGTACAGGAATAAAATGAGCCGACTTTGTCAGTCTATCAACAACAACCCAGATCGCATCTTTCTTATTTGATGACAATGGCAATCCAGACACAAAGTCCATTGTGACTCGATCCCACTTCCATTCGGGAATCATGATCGGCTGAAGTAATCCTGAAGGCACTTGATGTTCCGCTTTCACTTGTTGACATATCAAACACTTCGAAACGAAGTCAGAAATGTCTCGTTTCATACCATGCCACCAAAACTGACGTCTCAGGTCGTTGTACATTTTCGTACTCCCCGGGTGAATTGACATACGGCTACAATGTGCTTCGTTCAGAATCATCGAAATAAGTTTTGAATTTCTTGGAACAAACAATCGACTTCTGAACCTCAAACAATCGTCATCATCTATTTGAAACTCTGACTCCATATTCGAAATACATTCAGCCCGTTTTGCAACCAATTCATCATCGACTTTCTGAGCTTCACGAATTTGATGAATCAGCAATGGTTTAGCCTTTAATTCTGCTACTAACACATTATCGGATAGAACAGACAAGTGTACATTCATCGCTCGTAAAGCAAACAGTGATTTACGACTTAAAGCATCCGCAACCACATTAGCCTTTCCCGGGTGATAGTCAATGACAAGCTCATAATCTTTTAACAACTCAAGCCAACGTCTTTGTCGCAGATTCAAATCTCTTTGAGTCATCAAATATTTGAGACTTTTGTGATCCGAAAATACATGGCACTTCTCACCAAATAAGTAATGTCGCCATATTTTCAAAGCGAATACGATGGCAGCTAATTCAAGATCATGGGTTGGATAATTTTTTTCATGCGGCTTCAATTGCCTCGACGCGTAAGCTACAACTCGACCTTCTTGCATCAACACACAACCCAACCCAAGTAAGGATGCATCACTGTAAATGACAAACTCTTTACTGGATTCGGCCGTACAAAGACGAGCTTCATCAAATAAGTTTTCAATAGATCAAAACTTTTCGACATTCTTCGACCACTCAAACTTAACATCTTTACGGAGTAGTTTCGTCATTGGGGTGGCTATCATCGAGAAACCCTTTACAAAGCGTCTGTAAACCGTAAGCAAGTCCCAAAAGCTCGGACTTGATAATATTCCTTGAGGGCTTCCAATCAAGTATGGTGATATTTTTCCGGATCAACTCTAATACCCGATGCAGATACCACGTGTCCCAAAAAGCTAACTTCTTTCAACCAGAACTCACATTTACTAAATTTAGCATACAACTGCTTATCCCGTAAAATCTGTAACACTAATCTCAGGTGCTTAGCATGTTCGGTTTCATCTCTCGAATAGACCAGAATGTCATCGATAAACACAACTACAAACTGATCCAAATATGGCCTGAAGATCCGATTCATCAAATCCATGAATACCGAAGGGGCATTAGTGAGTCCAAACGGCATCACTAAGAACTCATAGTGACCGTATCTCGTTCTGAAAGCAGTTTTGGGTATATCTGAGTCTCTAAATCGCAACTGATAATAACCCGATCTCAAATCTATCTTCGAAAATATAGGGGCTCCTTTCAGTTGATCGAACAAATCATCAATACGCGGTAACGGATATTTATTCTTTATTGTCACTTTATTCATCTGACGATAGTCGATGCACAGTCTCATGGTTCCGTCCTTCTTTTTCACTAACAAAACTGGTGCGCCCCAAGGTGAGAAACTCGGTCGAGTGAAACCTCTATCCGTCAACTCTTACAACTGAGCTTTCAATTCCTTTAACTCGGTTGGTGCCATACGATACGGAGCTATCGAAATCGGTGTAGTCCCAGGTACAAGCTCAATACCAAACTCTACCTCCCGAACAGGTGGTAAACCCGGTAATTCTTCGGGAAAAACATACGGATATTCACAAATCGCTGGCACAGATTCAGGCTTCTTTTGTAACTCTTTGTCATCAAGTACATATGCAAGGTATGCTTCACACCCCTTTCTTACATATTTCTGAGCCAACATCGATGATATTACAGCTGGTAACCCATTCAAGTCAGTAGACTCAACTTGGATTATCTCGTTATTTACACACCTCAAATCAATGGTTTTTCTTTTGCAATTTACAATTGCATCATGTACGGTCAACCAATCCATACCGAGGATAACATCAAATTCATCAAACGGTAAAAGCATCAAATCACCGAAAACAGAACCTCGGATTACTAGGGACATTTCTTACACACTTTGTCAACAAGTACATAACGACCCAAGGGATTCGATACTCGAATTACGAACTCGATGAGACTCAACAGTAAAGTCTTCTTGGATGCTAAAGTCTCGCATACATATGAATGAGTAGAACCGTGGTCAATCAATGCAATCACATTAGTATCAAAGAGAGTGAAAGTACCAGTAATAACATCTGGCGAGGAAGCATCCTCTCGTGCACGTATAGCATAAGCTCTAGCAGGAGCACGAGCCTCAGATCGGTTGTAGCATCTCTAGATCCTCTCTGACCGCCACTAGGATTTCTCGTATTTCTAGATGGTCTACCTCGAGCAGTAGTAGCACCCGGTTTCCCACTCTGATTTACATTCTATTCAGACAATCTCGGGCAATCTTTAATAAAGTGGTCAGCTGTTCCACACTTATAACAGGAGCGGGCATGGAATCTACAACTCCCCGAATGCCATTTACCACAATACTGGCACTCTGTCCTGTCCCGACGATCATTTCCAACACTGGCAACCGAAGTGACTCGCGTACTCACAGGAGGTCGATCGCGATCTCGTCTGGAAAAACCCAAAGTGTCTTTAGATCGGCCTAAATCATCTCTAAATTTCTTCGATGACTGTTGAAAGGGCTTCCCCGAAGATCTCTTATGAAACTCCTTTGCTCTCATATCAGCTTTTCTTTTCTCCTTTCTGAGCTCTTCGGCTTTGCAAGCTCGCTCGACAAGTACTACAAATTCTCTGATTTCTAAAATGGCAACATACAGTTTTATATCTTCATTCAGTCCATCTTTGAAACGTTTACACATTACAGCTTCTGAAGAAATGCATTCTCGAGCGTACCGGCTAAGCCTCACAAACATTCGTTCATAATCAGTAACCGACATGGAACCTTGTTTAAGTTCAAGAAATTCTTTCTGTTTTTGATCAATGAATCTCTGGCTGATATACTTTTTTCGAAACTCGGTTTGGAAAAACTCCCAAGTTACTCGCTCTCTGGGCACAACAGAAATCAACGTATTCCACCAATAGTAGGCAGAATCACATAGCAAGAAGATAGTACACTTTAGGCATTCATCGGGTGTGTAAGATAGTTCATCAAGTACCCGAATAGTGTTGTCCAACCAAAATTCAGCTTGCTCGGCATCATCGCTGTCTGTAGCTTTAAATTTAGTAGCCCCGTGTTTTCAGATTCTATCAACTGGGGGCTTATTTAACCTCATCTGTCGATTCGGAGGTATCGCAGTCTTGAGGGTTGTATTAGTCGGGAGTGGGGGTTGTGGAACAGCCGTATTAGTTCAAATATATTGATTGAACCAATCATTCTTCATGCTATAAAAAGCCTGTCTAGCTTCATCGTTCTGATTACTAGCAATAGGATGAGAGTCCACTGGCGCTATCCCTTGTGCGGGAGCAAGCGCTACACTCTCAACATCTTCATCTACCGCTCGGTCAGGATCGGGATCCATTACTATAAGTAAACACATTTTTAACTGTCAGAAATCACCACACTATCAAATAAACACATAATGACATGTATAGCTAGACCCGAACGTATTACGATAGTCGTAGAATCGACTAAACCGTAGCTCTGATACCAATAAAATTGTAACACCCCGTACCCGAGACCGTTGCCGGAGTCGAACACGAGGTGTTAACGGACTTAATTCATTTACTTACACAGTTCATTTTAAAATTTCCAGACAAGCTGGCTAATTGCATCACAGTCACTTTAAAAATCATATCTCGAGTTGCAAAACTCGAAAACTGATTCCGTAAATTTTTCCTAAAACTAGACTCATATATCCATCTACAATTTTTTTCTAGAATTTTTGGTCGGGCCAATTAGTACAGTTTATTAGTTAAAGTCTCCTTTATTTTGGGGTTCGACTACTCTGACCTCTGTGTATTACGAATTAGATATCTCCCTGTACAGAGCTTCAATGACTATGCCGTTTGTCTCTAATAAAAATAGACTCAATAATGAATCTGTACATATAAATCATGACTTGTAATTATCTTTGTAAAATTTATGGTGAATTTCCAAAGTTATAATAGGGGATCCAGAAATCGTTCTCGCCCTGTTTCACAAAAATTTAAACATCTCACAAAATATAGCTCATATACCTATTTTGCTTCTTCCATATGAAAATAGACTCATCAAGCTTCGATTCCATATTTTATTCATTATTTAATTTCATTTCTGCTATTTTTAGTGATTTTTTTGACTCACTTCACTACTGCTGTCTGAAAAATGTTTTGTGGTAAATTTTACCTATTTCATGGTTTCCATGGATTAGCTTGTAATTTGACATACATAGGACCAAATATGATCATAATTAGCCATTCCAATGACTGATCATTTACCTAACATTTTCATACCACTCAATAACCATATCATAAGACCATGCATATATACACAAAATGATTTTAATGCCATACTCAAATTATACGAGCCATTTTCGCATGGCTATACACACATACATTACCAAAAGGTATTTAATTAATAACAAAAGTCATCCCTATACATGCCATTATCAAAGTTAAACAAAAATATACCAAAAGGGCTTAGATAGTGTGGACGACTTCGACTTTGACACTCCCGAGTCCGATAGCTGACGAACAAAATCTATAAAACAGAGAATTAAAGCAAAAGATTAAGCACTTCGATGCTTAGTAAGTTTAAGTAATGAAATCATTTAAAAGAGTGGCATAATAATATCAAAGTTTATTTGTTTCATCCTTTTGCCAAATAGAAAATAACTAAGGTACTACTTTTATCATTCATATCACAAAGGTGAAAGCAATATATATATCCAACTAAATTCATTCTATAGTCGAATACGTTCATCTCACATTTTCATGTCAATCTCATGCATATACACCTACATCTCACATTTGTGAAGTTGAACTCTCTAATTTGGAACTCATACATCATAATCAGATCATAAACGTTCGAATGATTTTAAACAATGGTCTAAGCATCCCCACCAATTTCAAAGTCATAATTTAACATAATCATATTCTCAACGAGAGTAAATTACTTACCTAGTTATCTTACTGTAAGTAGCACATTTGTTTAAAATTGTTTCAACATGTATTATATGATTTCTCATATGAATATTTACGAGTTTTCAACTCAATATTATGCCGTCACAGACGCCCTTCGGAACCAAGCCCGATTCTTAGCGCTGACTCAAAAAGCCCTTCGAGACCAAGCTCGGATTATGACATTGGCCCGAAGGCCCTTCGAAACTAGGTTCGGTTATGACACTGGCTCAAAAGCCCTTCGAGACCAAGCTCGGATTATGACACTGGCTCAAAAGCCCTTCGAGACCAAGCTCGGATTTAAACCCCAATTAACATTCACACATATATGTATATATATGTAATTGCTTTATCAAATCATAAGCTAAGTTCCATTACTTAAAGACTTACCTCGAGTATAATTTGGGGCAGTTACGGATAGACTACTCGACTGCTTTCTCCTTTCCTTTATCTGATTTTGATCCCCTTAGCTCTTGAGCTTCTCTTCATTCAAAAGGCCGAATGCCCCCCCTCTTTTTCTTCTTCTTGTACGGCTAAGAAGAACAAGGTGATACTTTGTTTTCTTCACCATTCCTTTCCTTATTTTAATTGCTTTTCCTTTTATTTATTTATGTTATAAAATATAAAGCTACTAACTAATAATTAATACATATTATATGTATATGATCCCATCATGGCCGGCCACTACTTATCATAAATGGAAATTTGACATGCAAACCCATCATTTTTATAACATGCATTAATAAGTCACTTCAACATTTGCCTAACACATTTCTAAATTTTCTCACATAAGTCCTATTTAATAATTTCGCATACAAATGACAAAATTGAAGCATGAAACTTTCACACATGCCTGTTTCACATACAATAAACACAAAATTTAATGGTTAATTATTTTTACGACTCGATTTTGGGGTCCCGAAACCACTTTCTGACTAAGGTCAAATTAGGGCTGTCACACCATGTATGGGACATGGCATCGGCATTGAGATGAGCACTAGTGTAAGACATATTTGGGACATGCATCGGCCTCGAGACGTAAGCCAGTGTAAGACATGTCTGGGACATGCATCAGCTACGCGATGTGTCAGTGTAAGACCAAGTCTGGGACATGACATCTGTACAAATATACTAGAGCTTGTCTAAGACCATGTCTGGGACATAGCCTCAGCACTTGATCCCATGTTTGAGGCTAAATGAGTATCCTTTAAAGTTCTAAATGGTTAAACGGTGAAAGTATGATTTCAAGTTAACAAGCGATGTATAACCTTGTTATGAGTGGTACAGGTACCTATATGGTATGTAAGAACTGTGAGCTCGACATATGCTATATGAGGTGTACCTATGTCGTAACACCCCGAATTTGGGCCTAGAAGTATTGGGCCTTGAGTGGAGGTTCGTAAGGAGGTTGTATATAGGTATTTAATTGTGCAATGAAATGAAACAATTAAATGTTTGCTTTAGTGGTTAACGGCTTTGAGAAGTGTTGGAGAAATCTTGGGTTCAAACTTGGGCTTTAGCAAAAATTTTGGTATTAAGTGAAAAAAACTTGGATGCTTGGATGAGGGCCTTTTAAATTATTACGGTAAATAAATGACACAAGGACGCATGTAGTCTAGTGGTTGTGGCGTCATTAAGGTTGTATGGGAGCCTGGGTTCAAGTCTTGGCTCTTGCAATTTATTTTGTTTTTTTAAGGGAACCTGGACTTTGGCCTTTAGACCTTATAATTAATTGGGGATAAAATATGACACAAAAAGCCTTGTGGCTTAGTGGCAAGAGGAGCATCTGAGGGGAGGCATGGGTTCGAATCCCATGGCAAGCAAGGAGCATTTATTTTGCTAACAGGGGGCGGCAAGAGTTGGTGTTGAATTTAAACTCTGATGTTGGAGGGATCCCACATCGGGAAGCTAACATAAGAATGGATACAAAGCTGGCTTTAAATAGAGGGAACCATGAGGAGAGTAAAGGTACCTTTCTTGGCCGATCCCTTTCATTGTGTATGGCGTGCTTGTTTGGGTTAGGCGTCGGCTAAGAGTGCTCGGAGCGTGGATTAACTCCATCTCCTATCGTGTGTATTTCTCATTACTTTAGGCAGTAGGATGGCTACTTGGTCGCGATGGTAGAAGGGGCCATATGGGCCTAATGGGCCTACTGCCCAATTGGATAAGTTGTTTGATTGTGTAGTAAATATTAGACTAGGCTAGGTGAATCTCATATCTGTGGCTAGATTTGGGCTAAAAGGGTCACACGAGCGTGTGGGCCCATTTGGGCCGAGAATAGGCTTTAGGCCCATTCGTATTGTTATCCCTATTTAGAATACTTTAGTTTACTAAAATTACCGAAATACCCTTAGTTTGTAAAAATACTGAAATACCCTCGATTTGTAAAATTACTGAAATACCTTCGACTTGTAAAATTACCAAAGTACCCCCGATTTACAGAATTACTGTTTTACCCCCGATTTCCATAATAACCATTTTACCCCCGATTTACATAATTATCGTTTTATCCTCGACTTACAGAATTACCGTTTTACCCTCGATTTACAGAATTACCGTTTTACCCTCAATTTATAGAATTACTATTTTACCCTTGATTTACAGAATTACTATTTTACCCTCGATTTACAAAATTACTAAAATACCCTTGGTTTGTGAAATTACCGAAATACCCTCAATTTGTAAAATTACCAAAATACCCCGATTTACAAAGTTACGAAATACCCTTGACTTTCTAAAATTATAGAAATACCATTGGTTTACAAAATTACTGAAATACCTTTGGTTTGTTGATTTACCAAAACACCCTTGTAGGATGAAATGACTAAAATACCCCTATTAGGTAAAAAGACCGTAAAGCCCCTGTAAGGTAAAGTGACCGTAATACCCCTGTATGGTAAAATGATGAATATGCCCTTATGTTTCGTATGACTGATGTGCTTAGGATTTACATATATTGATATTGGATTAGTTAAGTTTGAGTGACAGGTGGTGGTTATCGTAGGCGATTGATTTTGGAAATGTTTCAACTTCAACCCGTAACAGGTGTGTACTAACCCTCGTAATAGCTTAGATTAATATTTGCTGAGAAGCCGAAATGCTAAAATACCTGTATTTCAAGAACTTGTAATGTTGCGTTTGGGTATAGATGTGATAAATACGATAAGATCAGTGTTTGGATCGATGGAACAGGTAAGAACTCAATTTTGTGCACGATGGTAAGTTGGGCATCAATGGGCTGAAATTGGGCCCAATGGGCTTTCGAACCGATTTGGGTAGAATTGATAGAAAATGGAATTTGGAAAAGTTGCACGTTAACACGGTTAGTATTGTTGTAAAATTTGGGTTAAGTAGGCTAAATCAACATTCGTAGGGCCTATTAGGGGTTTTGGGCCTAGAAGCCTGAATTTGATAAAGTGGGTTAAAGATCATTGTTTAAACACTCGGAAATATTGATAATTGTAATGAACATGGAAAACCCTGATATTTGGTAAAATTACGACAATACCCTTATAATGTGAAAAATGACTGTTATGCCCTTGTGGGCAAGTGACTGACTTGGACTGTGTGGTTGATGGATTTAATTGTGAATATATGTTGGTGATATGAATGACTTGACTGTGATTGTTTAATTCAAATATGGGCATGACATTCTGCATACATGACATGTTGCATTGGGTTGGGTTTTTATATGGATGGAGGAAGTGCAAAAGGGCTTATGCCCCAGTTTACCGAAAAGGGCTTATGCCCTGCCATCGAAAAGGGCTTATGCCCCGCTTTATTGAAAAGGGCTTATGCCCCGCCATTTAAAAGGGCTTATGCCTCAGTTTATTGAAAAGGGCTTATGCCCCAATTTACCGAAAAGGGCTTTTCCCCAGTTATTAAAGAGGCTAGGCCTCCAGATATATGATAAAGCAGCTATGCTGCCAGTGGTGTGTTGGTTGGGTGGTTTGAGTTATTCCCCACATGGTGTGTTGGTTGCTACGGGTGGAGAGTAGCGGATGGTGGGTTGAGTAGTCTCCCCAAATGGGCTTGCATACATTCATTGGTATTTCATGTGATATTGAAATGGGCTTGCATACATCCATTGACATTACATGTGATATTGAATTGGGCCTATGGGCCATACCGTTTACAGTAAAGGCTTCGGCCCAATGAAATGATTTATGAAAAGGCTTTGGCCCAGTGATATGATTTATGAAAAGGCTTCGGCCTAGTAATCATTAAACGAAAGGCTTCGGCCCAATATATGTCAAGACTAAATAGGGCTTTGACCAGTTGTACCGATCATGTGTTTTCACTTGTTTGTTTGTTATTGGGATTACACATCGAGTTTTGTAAACTCACCCGTTTCTAACTGCAAGTAATCCCTAAGCTTAGATGGTTTGGAGCTGCGAGGACTCGGAGATGGCCATACTCTTCATTTCGCTTTCTTTTAATTGCAATAAGTAGTCGATTTATTTCCTTATAAGTTTTATCTTATTAATATTATTATTTGGTTTTGGGTTGTAATAAGGCCATTTTAATTATTTTTCTGGGATTATTTTATTTTTAATTTTAATCTGTTTGTTAATAAATGGGCTAAACTTAGGACGTGTTTTCAAAATGATAATTGTTTTCAAACTAACACCACGCCACGATTATCCGATTTATCAAAGATTTCAACTTAAATAAATTACAACTCGATTTAATCAAGTGTGGCAATGGTTGTGGGCATGTCTAGGATTGGATCCATTAGAAGAGCTTGGTACTTAAGTAGCCTTCATGGCTCACCTCCTCTGTTACGGATTCCTATCTGGTGCCCAGCTCCTATTCACTTTGTTAGCTTAACAAAAGTCAGTTTTTAAAGAACTAAAACGAAACATGGGTTTTTAACTTCAATGTGGCACATCAGATTCAGCCATAATGTCTGGGCCGGGTTTGGGGTGTTACATATGTAGTACAGGCACATGAGCGTGTGCCAGGCCGTGTGAAAACCCCTGTAGGTGTACATTTAAAATTATTTCCACACGAGTGGAGGACACAGGCGTGTGCCTTGTTTCAAAGTCAAATTTTCTATAGATGGTTTAAGGACCCAGGTTGACCTCGAATAGTTTTCAATGGTTGATTTGGGGCTCGTGGGCCCATAATAAGTAGTTTTAAGTAGAAATTGGAAAAGTTCTAATTTGGATCAAGTCTTGGTGACTTGGGGAATGTTGTGTGCATGAGATCGAGTTAAGTAATGTCTAGTATTCTGCTCCGGCGTGGATTACGGGTATGGAGTGTTACACGGGGAATGGAAAATGCTAAGAGAATTGAAAGAGAAGAGAGAATGATGAATGATGGGGGATAATGAATGAGGGAATGAAGGGGTCATACTTATAGGTGAAGAGAGGTGGGTAGTTTGCTAAAAATAGCTAGGTTTTGTCTCTTCAAATCTCTTCCTTGGATGGCCGGCGACAATTAGTGGAATTTGAGTAGATTTTTGCTTGATTTTTAAGCTAATTAAAGGCCATAATAACTTAGGACTGAGACTCGGTCAATTGTAAATCTTCGGGAAAATCTCTAATTTCTTCAACAATGCAAGAACCTTGTGTAATTAAACCAAAAAGTGGCTTAAAGGAACAGCCATGTGTAGCTAAATTTGGGTTGACTTGGTCTTCAATTTGGACAGTTTTGTAATCCAACAAAGCTATTAGACCTGTCCAAAATAAATTAATAAGTTAAAGGTCCAAACAATAAAATTTATCCAATTTTAAATAATTAATTAAAACCCAAATTATTAATGAAATATTTTAAAATGAATTATTAAATATAATTTTATATTTTATTATTTAATTTAATCATGCATGACCCATTTTATGTCTTAAAAATATAATATGCTCAAGTCAATATAAAATAAGTCATTTTATGCTTGAAAACTATATAATAAAGCATAAAATCGCATTTTAATAATATCTATATCCTAATTTCATATTTTCACATATTTCATTAATTTATTAAACAATTACTTAGTTTTAACAACAAATTTAAGTAAAAAAGTGAGAAATTACATAGGAAAAATCTTATATATTTTCAGTGTACAGTAATCCACCCGACTCATCAGATTCAATCCAAAGAATTTCATTATTTTGACACTTCAATTCTATAGTCTTTCATCTACAGTTCACAATGGCATCATGTAGAGTCAACCAATCCATACCCAGAATCACATCAAACTCATCAAATGGTAAAAGCATCAAGTCAGTTGGAAAATAGTAACCTCGAGTCATTAAAGGACAGTTCTTGCATACTTTGTCAATTAGAACATACTTTCCTAAGGGGTTCGATACTTTAATCATAAACTCAATAATTTCAATAGGCAATTTCTTACAATACACTAAATTCTCACAAACATATGAATGTGTCGATCCATGTAATAGCTCGATTTAGACCCTATTCGGAACGGTGGTTTCAGGACCACGAATCTGAGTCAAAAAAATATTTAAAAATTATTTTCAGTGTTTATTAGGTGTGAATTTATATGTGTGAAATTTTTGTAATTTAATTTGGTCATTAGAGTACCCGATTAAATAAAATGACTTAATCGCTTAAAATGAAAATTTAATGGTGCAATGTGTAAGGACCAAATTGATTGTGTCTTTATAATTTGAAGTATTTATGTTGCAATTATTCCATTGAATAAATAAATGGACGGTAATGGCATGCATTATTAAGTTGTTATATTAAATCATTAAGGTTTTAGTAGTAAATAAATAATAAAATGTTATTATAATATATGTTATAATAAAATTAAACAAGCATTTGTCCTTTATTTCTTCACCACCGAATGCCAAAATAAAAGAGAAAGAAAAAGGTTTTCTCATGTTTGGCCATTGCTAAGCTCAATCAAGGTATGTAACTAGCTCAGTTTATGATAATTTTTACGTTTTTGAGATCGTTGTTAAGTTATCTACAAGACCCATGCTTGAATTTTTGATTTTGGTGAATATTTTGAGTTATGCCATTGTTGAAAGCTTGTGATTTCTGTCGTTTGATGATGAAATATTAATGATATGTTTTAGATTAACATGTTTTGTATTGGAGTTTTTGATGATTTTGAGTAATTAGGACTAAATTACAAAAATAATAATTTGAAGGACTAAAATGTGAAATAAATGAAATATATGGTTTTGTTTGAGAGTGGGTAAAACTCGGCTCAACATGGGTATGTTGAAATTTTGTGTATTTTGTATTTTGTGCAATAGGGACTAAATTGTAAAAAGTGTAAATGTTAGGGGTAAAATGGTAATTTTCCCATTTATGTGTTTTTGAACTAAATTGAATGAAATTATATTGAGTTAGTTTATTTTGAATACATTTTGATCAAGAACCAAAGAAATCGGATTTGGATCAGAGGAAAACTACAATCGTCGATTAATCATCCCATTCGATTACTGTTGTCCGAGGTAAGTTTATAAGCAAATAAACATAGTTATTTTTTTTAATAAAAATAAGTTAGACGTGCTGAATTGATATATTGGAGAACTATGTTTATGATTCGATTCGACCAAGATTCGACGTTTGAAAAGCCCCGTACAAACCTTAGGAATAGCTAGGATACATATGTCATGACATAGGATTTCTGATATGTGTTCTCATGTAAGACCTCGTCTGGGACGTTGGCATCAATATGTGATTTCGAGTAAGACCATGTCTAGGACATTGGCATCATAATTGTGATTCGTTTAAGACCCTGTCTGGGACAGTGGCATCGACATGTGATTTCATGTAAGACCACGTCTAAGACATTGGCATTGTATGATATGTGTTATAATCTGAGTATCCTTTTTAATTCCGAATGGTACAACGGGCAAGCATAAGTTATGAATGAATTTGGAAACAAGTTAAAGTGAACAGGTATGTGACAATTTATTACCTTTTCGGAAATAAAATAAGTTGATTATTTAATATGTGATACAAGTTACAAATGACGTTAATGGTAGTGATTATGTATATGAAACTCAATATGTGGATTAATGTATAAGTATGTGATATTAATGTTTGATTTTTGAGCTTATACTCGGCCTAATGTTACATGAGGAATAAATTGAAATGTGAAATTCATATTGATATTAAAGGATTTATGTGCATTCGATTATTAGGTATTTGAAATGTGAACCTTGAATGTGTTTATAGGGAAGTATATATATTCGGCAAAATAAGGTCTATGTGATATTAAACATGTTAATGAATCAATGTGTGTTTGGAAATGTTATAATCTATGTATAGATAAATGTTTGGTAATTAAATTTCATAAGTATGGCTTGGTTATGCCTTAATAAATTATCAATGCCATTGAGATAATATTTGAATTAAGAATTGAGCTATGAATGAAGTGAATGAAACCATATGTTTAAATATATGATTGGTCATATTCGGTTTAATGATATATATATATGTATGATATGGAAATGTGAATTTCATACTTATGCCAAAGTTTATATGTGCATTTGTCTATATGGTAATTGAATGTGAAATTATGACTAGAGACTAAGGAAATGTGAAATGTATAAATGTATTATGATAGTATGTATTCAGTCAAGTGAAATTTTTATTGATATTGAGTATGAAAGATGATTTTGGATAAAGAACAAATGCATGTTTGGACAAAACTTAATTCATATTTAGTTATATGTGGATATTTGAATTTACAAGTATGGTTTGGTTATGTCTTTTTAAATTATTATTGTTATTGAGTTAATATTTGCTTATGACTTACTAAGCTAAGATTGCTTACTCTGTGTAACACCCTAAACCCGGCTCGGATGTTATGGCCGAATATGGTGCATCACATTGAAGTGTTTTAGCGAAAACCTTGTTTTCATTGAAAACCCTTCTTTAAATTTGAAAACCTTAATTACCTTATAAAAACTCTCTTTCAATCGTAAAAGCTTGTTTAAAACATATGATTTATGAAAACCTATCATTTTAAAATTTAGTTGCGGAAACGTAGAAAACAAACTATGATTTAGGAAACCCATGTTCAACTTCTCATAATTACAACGCATAAAAGTAACAATCCAAATGATAATAAAAGGGAAGGCCTTATTACATTCCAGTTTGAAATTACTTAATAAACTAGAAACTATATGTTTTTTTAAAACAAACAAGTCCAAGTCGTCTTGCTAGCTGGCCACCTCCGAGTCCCTCCAAACATCGAACCTTCTACTGAGCATCACCTGAGAAAAATAAAAGAGGGGGTGAGTTATTGAAAACTCAGTGTGTATAACCCTCGACGAGTAATAAGCATTCATCAATCACCATTAAATCATACATGCAATGCAATGCAGTGCAACCCACCCCAATAATCCAACTGTTACACATTAACTCCGCCTCCCGATACACATCATGTAGGGATATTAATATTGACCCACCGAACCGATACACATCATGGTTTTCACTTAAAGAATTTGATCTTCCATAATGTGAATATTGCTTGAAAGGTCATATGACTAAGAGATATTTTAATGCAAAAGAAACAACGACCAAAAAACCCTAGAACTTGTGCACATTGACGTATGTGGCCCTATGAGCGTTAGTGCAAGAGGTGGTTACGAGTATTACATATCCTTTATTAATGACTATTTCAGATATAGGTATGTGGAACCTCCCAAACCTGACCTAGACATTATGATCGAATCGTGAAGGCCACATTGGACACCTTAGTGCCGAACCTACCCTAACGATAGTTAAAAACCTTCAAGTACTCCCTTTTATAAAATCGTGGTTTCTATTTTTAGCTTTGGAAAATTGTTAATTTCCTTATTCCAACCATGTTTAGGTTGAATTAGTGAATTAGGTGAATTTTATAATACCCAACTATCGAGGTTGCCTTCGAAAAACCATTTTGTTATCTTCTTAGCAATGGTAATGTACCATTACTAGTCAAATTATTAATTTAGCCATATATCATGCATAGTCCATTTCAACATATTTATAAAAACCATGTATCTATACCAAATATGCGTGTCATGTATGCATGAAAAACCCCAAAATCTCGAACAATCCCAAACCACAGTTTAAAGAAACATTACAATCCAAAACTGAATTGTAATAAGCGTAATTTTCCCGGGCCCAACAAACAATCCATTTTACAAATCAAACACAAAACCAAACCCAAAAATCAAGGCCAACTAAACCCAAAACTAACAATCAGAAAAAAAAAGAAACCCTAGCTGCCCCTAACCTTTGACAGCCACTTGCCACTGCCATTCCTGCCTCTGCCTAGCCTGCCACCGCCACTGCTCCACCGCCCAACCACCACCTGCAAAATCAGCAGTAGAAAAGACAATGGATAGTACCCAAAAATAAGAAAATTTGTATTGAAATCAGCTATAAAGCCAGAGAAACATCAATGTATTTTTTTTGAGAGACAAGATCGAATACGAAAAAACACAGATAATAAAAACAAAGAAACAAAAAAGTTCACAAAAAAACAAGGTAAGAAACATAGAGGAAGAAATCGAATCAGACTAACGTTTTTTTTATTATTTATTTATTCTTTTTTTTCTCTTTTTCAAATCTGTTTCGCATATATACATATATAATATAAAAACCACAAAAGGTAGAAGACTCACCTAGCTTCGATCGCCGGAGGAAAAGAGGAATTTTGTAACTTTCCTGCGCCGCAGGAGGCGGTACCGTCGCCGATTACCGGCGGTCAGCACTACAGTTGATGGTCGAACCCCTGATCAGTGATCGGAGGGGAGGGGGAGTTTTTGAGAGGATTTTTAATTTTTTTTAAGTAAAGGCTAAATGATTTTTTTTGTAAAAAAAATGACTTATATAGGCCCCCAAAATGGCGTCATTTTGGGAATGGCCTCAAACGTCCAAAACAACATCGTTTTGGCCTACTCGATCCGTCCGACCCGACCGGTAAGATCCGCGTGCTTTTGATGAAACGCCTTAAATTTGGGCCTGGAAGTATTGGGTATTGAGCGTGGGAGCAGTTGGGAAGCTACTCATAAATATTTAATTATGCAAGGAAGTGACACAATTGAGTGTTTGGCTTAGTGGTTGTGTGCTCTGGAAGTGTCTAGGAAGTCATGGGTTCAAGCCCTGGCTTCCACAAAATTTTGGTTTTTAATGATAAAACCCCTATATTTGGCTAGTAGGGTTATAAGTTTATTTTGGTAAAGTATGACATAAAAAGCCTGTTAGCCTAGTGGTAAGTGGCATATGAAGTGTGCTAGTGGTCTGAGGTTCGAATCATTTCTTGTGCAAATGGAGATTATTTTTATTGTTGGCTATGGGAGGAAGTAGAGTTTGACCGAAACATTACAGAATGGAGTGGAGTTTTAACTGGTCATAGAGGGATTGTAGGAGGGAGTTGAGGAGAGATATGATGAGGGATTTTAGGAGAAAATCAAGAAAAGTGGGGTGAGAAGGAGTAGTGGGACATTTGTGAACACTGGGCACTTTCGAAATTCAACTTTTGTGAGTTAAATGACTCCATTTTGGTTTTTGGTAAGCATTTTAGGGATCCTTTTCTTTAGAGAACTGATTAGTGCTAGGAATTCTAGGCGTCTTTCTATTATTTTGGCATTTGGGGGTCTTTTTTTGTTATTGCATTCTCCTTTTCTTTCTCTTTTGGCCAAACATCTCTAAGTTGCTCTTCGTCTCTCTTTCTCTCCCAATGGCTTCTTTTGCACCCTCTTTCTTTTGGAACCTAAGCCGACTACTTCATCTCTTACTCATTTCTTTCTGCTCCGAATTGGTAACTGGTTTCTAGCAAGTCGGTGAGTGCACTTGGGTCTTTGTTTTCTCTCTCCTCTTTCAACTATCATCAAGCGTCCCCTCTATCACACTATTGGAACCGAATATCTCTTTCTTTCTTACTACTGATTCTCAACTTCTCTCTCTTCATGTGTTGTCGCTTTTGGTTTCTAGACTTTCTCGTGAAGTGAAGGAGGGGAAGTGGTAACTGAAGTGTTCGAAACCTCCCCTTATCATCCAGCTAAAGGTAACTTTATTGTAGTTATAGTTAACAACTGGGGCATGTGGGCTTGCACTCTTTGGTGTTGGCCGAATGCCCTTTTTCCCTTAGGAGTTTGTGGTTTTTATGTAATAGTACATAATGTTTCAAACCAGGTGTTAAGCAACGGTGTTAATGGATTTCGATGATAACACAGATTTTCGATAAAGAGCAAGGGATCAATTTTAGTCAGCGACCTAAGAGGACTAAGCCACAGTTGGCCAATCAAAGCAAGTATCAATATTAGTTAGATTAAGAGTAAATAGGAGGGCGTTTAACCCTAATGTTGATAAGTGACTAATCGAACTTCTAAATGTGATAGGTGTGGAAAACTCGTGGGCTAGTAGCGCATTTCTTTGAATAGGTGTGTAATCACACTGTTATTAGCAATAGATCTGCAAAAGCTAGAAATGTTCAACTGTTGACTCTACACGAGCGTACGCTCGCACATGTGGTGAGCCGAATGCTCAAAGCGTGGGCATTCGATCGAAGAGGCCACCATGAACGATTTCATGGGCTTAGGCCGTGTCTCTTCCAGTGCAGCCAATTCTAAGCTAAAATTCAAAATACAAGGGTCACACGGCCGAATCACACACGCACGGGGCAAGTCGTGTGTCACATACGGCCTAAACACACGCCCGTGTGTCTACCCATGTGGACAAAATAAGGCTATTCCAAGCCATTTTGCCACCCTTACTTGCACCAACCTACACAACAACAAGCAACACCAATCTAAGAATATTTATACATCCAATTTAGCCACAAACAAGATATCAATATATCATTTACATGCAACCGTCTACCACATACAAACATCACCTACTTACCGACTCAATCATTGCAATTTCTTACATCCATGAAAACATCATCATATGCATAGATATACTTAAGCCAATATTAGCCAATTTCAATGGCCATTTACAAAATGAATTATCAACCATTAAAGCCAACACATTTGGCCAAATCAAATATGACACATAACAAAATGACCAAGTCCCTATACATGCCATAGCTCAAAATATTGAAATCATAAGTACCCAAAATGATAATTTGATAGTGTGAACGGATCTCCGACAGTCTTCAATCCTTGAGCTGGCTTGGTGACGCTATAAGACAGGGGAAAAAGAAAGGGGAGTAAGCTTTAAAGCTTAGTAAGTTCCTATGCAATAATAGGCATCATACACACTTTTGCATAAATTTAACATGAAGTAAATTAACATAAATATCATTGTAAAATTTCATAATCAAACTTAACATAGATGTTATTAAAACCTTAACATCATAACTTACTCAATCATTCCACACTGAGGGTTCATCACATATCGAGCTCATTAAGCATGGGTTTTATGTACATACCTATACCAACTTGCAACATACCATAATCTTTCACAAAATACCATAGTTTTTCACAACTTAAACATTGCCGTTAAGTTTCTCGTTGAACCACTTGGAATACTAAAGGATACTTGGGATATCTTAGACACATAGTACCATACTAATGCCATATCCCAGATATGGTCTGACATGGGATCTCATATCGATGCCAATAGCCTAGCTATGCTCTTACATGAAGTCTCATATCGATGCCATATCCCAGATATGGTCTTACACGTAAGCTCAACTAACCCTAATATCATGACATTTGTATCTAACTATTCCTAAGGTTCAACCGGGATTTTCTCTCTTGTCGAACTTTGTCAATTACATTCAAAGAGTAAATTACAATTCATATGATATTAAAACAATTAAAGTGTAAATAACGATGCATTATTTATATACGAACTTACCTCAATACAAAAATAGTAGAAAATGATCTAATCTTCAAACACATTATTCTTTCCCTGATTAAGGTCCGAACTTTGTTTTTCTTGATCTATAGTAGCAAATTTAACATATTTAATATTGGCATTACTCAAATCAGTCCAAACATCACAATATGGAAAAATTACCTCCTTGTCCCTAATGTTTCACATTTTTACAAATTAGTCCCTAGGCTCGTAAAATGAAATGTATTCAATTTCTTTGTTACCCAAGCCTAGCCAAACCATATACATGCTCATATCAGCCCACATTTTTCATCAAATTAGATTTTTACTACCCATTTTACATCTTTTTACAAATAGGTCCTTTTTATACATTTTTATTAAAAATCACTTAGTAAAAGTTGCTTATCACTCCTTAAACTTGCAATATCTTCCATCAAACATCAAAATATATGCATGTCATACATGGGCAAATTTTTAAACATGAACCCTACTTCAAAACAATGGTAGAAATAGAAAGATCGGGTGATAATGACTTCAAAAACGTAAAGAGCATTAAAAATGGGGTTAGGATGTACTTACAATCAAGCTTGAAAGTTGAAGAAAACCCTAGCTATGGTGTCTTGAGAATTTCGGCCAAGGTAGAAGAAGATAGACACAAATTTGGCTTTATTTTCCCTTTTTATTCTTTTATTCACCAAATGACCAAAATGCCCTTTTCTCAAAACACAAAAATTCTCTTACCCCATGTCTTTTTTTGTCAAACTTAAACTAAAATGGTCTAATTCCATCTAAGGACCTTCAATTTAAAATCTCATAGCAATTTGACACCTCTAGCATGTAGAACTCAACTTTTGCACTTTTTACAATTTTGTCTTTTTTACTAAATTGAGTGCCCAAACGTCAAAATTTCGAACGAAATATTGACTAAATCATCCCGTGAAATTGTAGACCATAAAAATGTAATAAAAATAAATTTTTCTATGTCAGATTTGTGGTCCTGAAACCACTGTTTGGACTAGCCCCAAAATCGGGCTGTTACACAACAGGTCATGTTTATAAGTCTATAAATGACAAAAAGGTTATCTTCCTCATTCTGTATGTCGATAATATTTTACTTACCAAAATAATGTAGGGAAATTATCTTCTGTTAAACTGTAGTTAACTAAATAGATTAGCATGAAGGACTTGGGTGAAGCTAGTTATATTCTTGGAATTTGAATCCTTAGGGATCCAATGAATAAAGTGATAACTCTATCACAAGTTTCATACATCGATAAAGTACTGGATGAAAGTTTGACTGCATTGGGTTTTCATCTTTCTTTGGATGAAAGTCCTATGATAACAGTAGAAATAGAGCATATGAGTAAGGTGTCATATGCTTGGACGATTGGAAGCCTTATGTATGCGATACTTTGCTCACATCCAATTATCTTTTTTACAGTGGGAGTGGTTAGTCGATATCAAATGAATTTTGGTCTCAAACATTAGTAAGCTGTAAAGTATATATGGAGGTATCTTAAAAGAACCAAAGATTATATGCTTGTGTATTCCAGGGAGAACCTTACTCCTATTAGATATACAGACTCAAACTTCTAAACCTATAAAGATTCGAAGAAATCGACATTAGGAAGTGTATTTGTCTTAGGTGGTGGAGCCATAGTATGGAGAAGTGAAACAAACTTGCACTACTAACTTTACTATGGAGGTTGAATATGTTGCTGCTTCTGAGGAAATGAAAGAAGCGATATGAATTTAAAAGTTCTTAACCGGTCTTGAAGTCATTCTTGGTATGGAAAAAGCTATAACATTGTATTTTGATAACAATGTTGCAATAGCTAATACCAAGGAAATGAGAAGTCACAAGATGACTGTAACACCCCTAACCCGTATCCATCGCCCGAATAGGGTTACAAGGTATTACCGATCAAAACATAACACGTAGCTTACATTTATCAACCTCAAGCAATCATTCATAACACATAGCTTACATTTATCAACCTCAAGCAATCATTCTCATACATCATTCAGTACAATCACATGGTCTCTTATAAAGGCCTACGAGGCCTTAAACATGCTTTAGAGATGATCCGAGATTAAACTAATAACCTATGAAAATTTCATAAATCTTAGAAATTTTTCAATCATATAAGGGTCACACGCCCATGTGAACAGGCCGTGTGCCTCACACGACTAGTAGACACGCCCATGTCTTAGGCCGTGTGAAAACAGGGCATACATACTGACTTGTATCACACGGCTGAGGACACGCCCATGTGCCAGGTTGTGTGAAAACTGGAGAGTATACTGACTTGAGTCACAAGCCATCCACATGCCTGTGTGTCCAGCCCGTGTGCCCTACGAAATGGCCACACATGCCCATATGCTAGGTTGTATGCCATTTAGGGGGTATTCTGACTTAACCCACGGCCAGCCACACGCTCATGTGTGAGACTGTGTAGAGCATACTGACTTCAATTCAATTTCAACACCATGGGACACATGATCGTGTAGTATAACTGTGTCGACACGGCACGAGAGACACTGGCAGTGTGTCTCTGCCCGTGTGGACAAAAATAGGCCATTTGCAAAGCCGATTTGCCACTTATTTTGCACATACCTACACAAACTCATATGGTATCATTTTAAGTCACGAATATGTAGCCAAAGTTCATCAACCAATACACAAATATACCAAATCCATATCAACCATTTCAATACTCAAATCCATATTATTTACCTATTCAAATATCAATTTATATAACTTGCTTTTCTAAGCATAACATGTATAATTCATTAGACAAAACTAATCCAAACATTCATACCAATTCAATATCATTCATTCATTATAGGTCTATTACCAAACATTATAATTATATCCATTTACACATTCATAAGCATCATCAATTTCATCATTTTTTGCCAACTCAAATGGCCAAAATACATATAAATCAAACAAACCAAAGTGACTCAAGCCTATACATGTTGTATACCATACATACATAACTTCAAAAGTACCAAAATAGATGATCAATAGTGCGATGGAGTCTCTGACGATTCCTGAATCTGAGCTAGCTTCGTAAATCTATAGAACATTGAAAATTAAATAGAGTAAGCTATAAAGCATAGTAAGTTCGTATGTTAATACGAAAGAATCACGACATTCATTAACAATTCAAAATAGATAGTATCATAGACATTTAAGTCATCAATTCACAAGCTAACATAACGTTTATCCACATCATCATTCATCATTTCTCAACTTTCACTAGTTCGATATTCGAATAGTTTTCTGTACATACCTGTACGGAGACATTTCTATTTCTCATCAATACTTTTATCGAACCTCTTCAGTTCATAATTGCTTAGAATACAGTTTCATTGATTTTTCGATGCCATAGTCCAACTATGGTCTTACATATATACATTGCCAAGGCCCTACCGTGGTCTTTCATTCACATGCCATAACCCGGTTATGGTCTTATTATTCGTTTGTCACAGCCCAGCTATGGTCTCATTAGGTAACTTGCCTTAATCAATCCACACATTTCCTTTACTATTTCAGCATTTATCCAATAGAATATATATACTATCTCAAATTCATACATCAAATAAATAGATATTCATTCAAGTCCAATTGTACGAACTTACCTCGTATTTGGAATTGACGAATCGGGTTGATTACTCGATAACCTTGCTTTTCCCCCGATCTAAATCCTAATTATTTCTTTCTTGATTATATGTATTCAAAATTAACCCATTTAATCACCTACTCATTCAATTTGGTCCAAAAATACACATTTGGGCATTTTTACACATTAGCCCCTAAACTTTCAATTTTAACAATCTAGTCCTTATTTCACAAATATACAAAATTCACATAATTCAATTTAACTCATGCTTAACTGATTTATACATGAGTCCCTAGCAGCCCAAAACTTTCATTTATTTCACATTTAAACCCTTTAATTTGCACATTTCACAATTTAATCCCTATTTGACATTTTTGTCAAAAATCACTTTACAAAACATTAAAATCTATCATCAAGCTTTCATATTTCATCTTTAAACATCAAATAACTCATAGATTCAACAATGGCTACTCTCAAGATCTTTAACTTATTCAAAATCTAATGTATGGGCTAGCTAGATTGAGCTGCAACGATTATAAAAACATAAAAATCATCACAAATTGAGCTAAAATCACATACCAATTGATCCCTCAAATTGCCGAACTCTAGAATTCTTCCAAAACTTTCTTTTTCTTCCTTAATTCAATTGAAAAAGATGGAAAATGATGAATTAAAAATGGTTTTGTTTTATTTAATTACCTTTATTAACAATTTTACTATTATGACCTTAATAAACCATTATAAAATTACCTAATACATGCCCATTTATGTCCATTCCCGCTATCAATGGTCTAATTTCATCATAAGGCTTCCACATTTAAATTTCATAGCTAATAGGCACTTTAAACTATGAGAACATAAATTTTGCATTTTACGCGATTTAGTCTTTTTCTCAAATTGAGAAATTAAACGATAAAATTAGCTTACGAAATTTTCACACATACGTGCTATTATGTTGTAACACCCCTTACCTATATCCGACACCGAGATAGGGTTTGAGGTATTACCAGACTTAAACTTACATAATTTCATGAAATCGGGCCATAAAATTTTATTTAAATTAAAAACATTCGATCACATGCATAATGTCCCTTACACGAGCTACCGAGCCTTTAAACATGCATTAAAGGCAGTTTGGGACTAAACTGAGAACTTTGGAAAGTTTTTGGAAAACTTAGAAAAATTTTCATGAAACAGGGTCACATGCCCGTGTGGACAGAAGGACATGCCCGTGTCCTCAGGCAGTGTAACTCTCTGTTTATGATGTCCGCAAAACAAATTGAACCACACGGCCAGGCCACACACCTATGTGCTAGGCCATGTCCTTCACACGGCTGAAATACATGGTCGTGTCTCTGCCCGTGTGGCTAGCACTTAGGCTATTTTCCAAGCCTTTTTGTTGCCTTAACCCTTCACATACTTAAACACTTCATAAACATATGCTATAACACTGATTTAATGATTACACATCCTTTATTAAGACTCAAAAATAGAATTTGCATGGCTACATGCATGTGAATCACAAACTAGTATAATACCAAGTCTAAACACATCCATTCATATTATTTTGGCTTTACCATTTTAATCACTCTTATACTTTTATACCATGTTTAATAGCATACCATTTAATCTCAACAAAATTAGCAAGCATACATATCATGATATCATTTAATCATAGCAATCAAGTCAAATCATATAACCACTTTACAGGGCAATATCACATAACTTGGATAATTAGGCTTACCAGCCATGACCATCATAAGCCACATCTCATGGCTATATACAATGTACTAATATATGCCAACATCTTGGCCAAATCATAAGAACACATATCAATAACTAAGTCCCTATACATGCCACTCACTTGAAGACGTTTAAGATTCATTAATACCCCGAAAGTGATAGCTTGCTAGTGTGATGCTGCCTCCGACGATCTCCAACCTCGAGCTAACCTGAAAACACTAAAAGAAATGGAAAGGAGAGGGGTAAGCTTTATTGCTTAGTAAGCCCGTATGAAAATAATAATAAGCAATTTATTAACGTCCTTTTTCCAAATTCTTACAACATGTTCTCATGGCAACACAATCGAAATTACACATAATTCCACTATTTGCTCATATTCTAGTCAAGTTGTCTACACTAGTCATAGTCACTAAATTATTTATAACTTGAGCTAAAGAACTCGAAATTAAGATCTGCAAATTTTCCCTAAAACTAGACTCACATATCTTCTTAACATAAAATTTCTAGAATTTTTCTTCTAGCCAATAAGTACAGTTTATTCTTCAAAGTTACCCTTGTTCTGCTGTTTGACAACTTCGACCTTTCTTTACTAAAATTTATTTATCCCTTAGTACGGGATTTGGTTAATGTTCCTATCTATTTATCTAGAAAGTAGACTCAGTAATGATTTAGTCAAATAAATTCGAACCTATAATTACTCTTTTAAATGTTTTAGTGATTTTCCAAAGTTAAGATAGGGGAGACCGAAATCACTCTGACCCTGTCTCACAAAAATTTAAATATCTCATAATATGAAATTCTTTTGTTTACACCGTTTCCTCTATGTGAAGATAGGCTCAATAAGCTCAATAAGATTTAACCTCATATCTTATTCAGTCTCTAATTCAATTTCCACAATTTTTGGTGGCTTTTCAAAAGTCACACAACTGCTGCTGTCCAAAACTGTTTTAGTACAATATAGTAATAACTATCATATGATGACATCATAACCATAACCATAATCATAAACATATTTTATTCATCATTCACAACCTTTGACTTACTTATCACCCCCATACCTCATCATCATGAAACATCATATATCAAGGCATTACTCGTGAGTTTAGTGTACATACCTGTACCAACTTGTAATAAAGCATATAATCATAACTTCCTTAACACGTCCTCCGTGGGACTTTCGTCACATCATCCATTACATTACCCGTTGAACACTCGGAATACTATTGGATACGTAGAAATTCACACATAAGTGCCACATATACAAACGTAGCCAAAGCTACCACATAACATGTAACGCTCATGAAGGAGCTACTCATGGGCTTGCTCATATAAGCTATCGGTCAAGGTGTAATAACACGGGCTGCTCACAAAGGTTGTCAGGTATCCGACCTGTAACACCCTTAACCCGTATCTGTCACCGAATTAGGGTTTTGAGGTATTACCGGTCATAACACAGTTCATACAGATATTCATTACATTTCACAATTCAAAATTTAATCTAACCTATATCAAAACAATTATATATATACAGAACATATAACAAATCATCTATTTCATTAATTGAAATAGTAACCAATCATTACATGGCTTTAGCATAGGTATAAATTATACATCAAACAAAACAAATTTCAAAATTAAACTTATCAATCATTTATGCAAAGATTGATATAATAATCAATATGAATTTACATTTTGTATATTAATGCAAATTAAAAAATCCATTCGGATGTATGTATATATATATAAGCATATTCAAATAAAGCATTATGGCAAGTCACATTTACGGATTAATATACAACGTAACATATAATAAGCACAACCATATTTCACCAAGTTCAAGCACAAATCACCATATCATCATTAACCATCTTCGGACACAAATAACAATTTATTTCATATTATAATTCACAAACTAATAATTATATCTAAACATTATACTAAATTACATGTACATGGCCAATTCACTTCACATCTATTCGGCTATCAATTTAATCACATAAGATTATACCACACGTAATGATATCTTAACTAAATATACCATTTCATAATTATTTAACCTTAAATATTATACATGTTATGCTAGCTCAATTAACCAACCATTCATTCATAAAACATATTTCCATCTTGTCGTAACAAATCGTATCAAACTAGCCATTACACAATCAACCATGTGTTCATAAATTTACCTCATTACCAAATCATGCTTAATTCACTAGACAAATTATACTCATACATTTCCATTACAAACCGAATATAAAGATTATTGCACATTCGAATATACATATATATTTATAAATTATTAAATCAATCATAAATATAAAACATATCATATAATATACATACCAAATTAATCTCCAACCATGTTTGGATTTAACTGAATATTCTTTATCACCAAATCACATAATAACATCTTAACAAAACATATCAACAAAATTCACATATACTTTTATCCATATATAAACCATAGCCAAATCAACCTCATATACACATCCAAAATCACCAACCATTTTCAAAGCATATAACACATATTAACATGACTAAAGTTTCATATAATCACTTAACATATTAGCCATTTTCACATGGCTTAATATATATACACAATTTCAAACTTATTACATAACCTAGCTTACACATGCCATAAAGTCAAGTTCTAACTTATAATGTACCAAAAACAGTCGATAGCTCGTAACTTGAATCCAAAATCTATAAAACAGAGGTAAACAAGAACACACACAGTAAGCTATTCATGCTTAGTAAGACATAAGCAAATAAACATCTCAATAATATAATCAACTCAAACTATACTATCATATTCACATGAAATCACAAACTTACAATTTCATGTATATCATATACTTTCACATATAGAATTAGTTGGAACCAAATGTACATATATATATATTAACAAAGTAGATTTACTCTCATACACAGATGCTTATGAATCAAAATATATCTTAATATACATATTCAATCAGAGGTAAGTATCATTACCACGTACCTTCGAACTCGAGAATGCAACATCTCAACATATCCTCAAGTATCTGAATGACTCGTTCAGACTGGCCATCTGTTTGTGGATGGAAAGCAATGCTGAAATGTAATTTTGTACCTAAGGCATCTTGCAATTTCTTCCAAAATCGCGATGTAAATCTCAAATCTCTATTTGAAACAATAGAAATAGGCACACCATGTAATCGCACAATCTGAGAAACATACAATTCAACTAGCTTATCAAGCGAATAATCTGTACGAACCAGAACAAAGTAAGATGATTTAGTCAATTTATCCACAATAACCTAGATTGCATCTTTCTTGCTCGGTGTCAACGGTAAACCGGATACAAAATCCATTATGACTCTGTCCCATTTCCACTCAAGTATCATGATTGGCTGAAGCAATCCAGAAGGTACCTGATGCTCGGCTTTTACTTGTTGTCAGACCAAACATTTCAAAACAAAGTAAAAAATGTCTCGTTTCATACCTTGCCACCAGTAAAGCTGTTTTAAATCATTATACATCTTCGTACTACCCAAGTGAACAGATAACTGACTACTGTGAGCTTCGTTTAAAATCATCTGAATCAACTCTAAATTTTTTGGGACACATATTCAGTTTTTGAACCTCAAACAACCCTCAGAATCAACTCGAAACTCGGATTCAACATTCGAATCACATTGAACTCACTTTGCTAACAAACTATCATCAACTTTCTAAGCATCACAAATTTGTTGAACAAATAACGAGCTTGCTTTTAATTCAGAAATTATCGAACCATCATCAGACATAGCCATATGCGCATTCATTACACACAAAGCAAATAGTGATTTTTGGCTTAGAGCATCAGCAACAACATTAGCCTTTCTCGGATGGTAGTCAATCACAAGCTCGTAGTCTTTTAGCAACTCTAACTATCGGCGTTGTCTCAAATTTAGATCTTTCTGAGTCACTAAGTATTTCAGGCTTTTGTGATCAGAATAAACATGACATTTCTCACTGAACAGATAGTGACGCCATATCTTCAATGCAAACACAATAGCCACTAATTCTAGATCGTGTGTCGAATAGTTCTTTTCATATGGCTTTAACTATCTCGAGGCATAAGCTATAACTTTGCCTTCCTGCATCAAAACACATCCCAAACCATTTAAAGATGCATCACTATAGATAACAAATTCTTTACCTGATTCTGGCTTAACTAGCACTGGAGCTTCGGTCAAAAGGGCTTTAAACTGATCAAAAATTTTCTGGCACTTTTTTGACCATCATTATGGTTGGCCACTATATTAAAAGTGGGAGTTCATCTTTCTTTCTTCATTGCCGAATTAGAGAAAGAAAAAAATAGAAGAAGAGGCCAAGGCATTCGGCCATGGTTGTTTCAATTTAAAGGTATGTTAATGTGATTTTTATGTAATTGTTTATGAAATTAAATTTATAAGTGCATAGTATAGTTAACCCATGGTTTAAATTCATGAATCATTGAACATTTATGCATTTGACAAGTTGCTAAATTAGTGTTATTTTGATAAGTTTTTGGAAGGTGTTATTTAGATGTTAAAGTAGCTTAAATGATGGTTGAATAAGTTGAATTCGTTGTTGAGAGGTATGAATTAAAGTTGTCGTATGTATATATAGGCATTTTGGAAAGAAAATTTTGTTGTTGTTTGAGTTTTTATATATATGCACATTCGGTCATGGAGGATTTAAGATGAATTTAATTGTTATAGATTGTTTTTAAGGTTTGTTAAATTGTTGTGGTCATTTCCGAATATATGTTTAGTTAAAGAAAATTTTTAAATTGTTTAGTTAATTAGTAGGTTAATGGTGTGTGCATAAATTATTTGAAATACAAACTTTGTATGAGTATTAAAAGTTGTATATGAATTTGGCCTTGGGAGAATTTTTAGTATGAAATGCTTGAATTCTAGATAGGTTATTGCTTTAATGACCGAATGTGCCAAAGGTTAATGCATGGTCAAATTGATCAATATGTGTTAAAGGAATAGGAATAAATATCTGTTTGATGAGCTATATATATATATTCAGCTATATGGTTAAGATATGTACATGAAAATATGATAAGCCATTTGAGTTTTGTGTTTGTGTATGTGAACTAGGTATTTAATGAATATTCAGCTAAGAGGGTTAAAGGTTAAGTCATAGGAATTTTGGTGAGATACATATCCGGTCATTAGGGTTATATGTACTTTGGCTATGTAGGTTATGTATTAAGTAAGCTACTTATTTGATATGTGTATTCGGCCATAAAGGTGTACTTGGTGAAATGTTTAATTAATTGTATTAAATTGTTTAAAGTGATTAAAATGGGTATGACCATTTGGTATTTGAGCTAAAGGTAGCTATATGACCTAGTAAATCTCTCGTCATATTCGGCCATAAGCTAGCATGATGGAATTTTAATAAGTTAAATTTGTTTGAATTAGCTCAAGAGCATAGAGGGGCAATCTCGGATAGGGGAAAAGAGAAAGTAATCGAATAGCCGTTGTAATCGTTCGACGATATCCGAGGTAAGTTTTAAGTAGTCACCTTTAGTATATAATTGATGATGCCTTGATATGTATATATATTAGATGAATTGTGATCTTTTGGTTCTACTTGAATTAAGTTGTGTGATAAATAATTTATGTATATGACATATAGTCGAATGGTCACTATGGGTTAAGCTTGAATGGTGAAATGGATATGTGATATTTATGTATGACTTTTGAACCGAAATGTAAATGATGATGTTCATATGGAGCTTGTATCTGAATGTAGCAAATGACTACTAATGTGATATGTTGAATGAGATGTGTTAATATATGATTAAATAGGCATGATATTTGATGTGTATCCGGGCTTAAAGGTCTGCAGCTTCGTGTTGGTATTATATCCGGGTTAAATCCTGTAGGCTTCGTGCTGGTATTATATCCGGGTTAAATCCCGCAGGCTTAGTGCTGGTATTATATTCGAGCTTAAAGTCCTACAGGTTTTGTACTGGTGACTGGATTCGGGTTTTTAAACCTAGCAGGCTTAATGCCGGTGATTCAAGTAAGAATATGAATTCGAAAGTTTGAGGTAAACTACTATTGATTATGTATGATACATTATGATAGTCAGTTACGTATTATGTACTCGCATGTGAATTGATTTTTAAGGTGAATTATTAGTATCAAATAACGATATATGTGTGTGAATGATTACTATATCTCATTTAATAAGAGCATGACCTTTTCGGTCGATGTCCATCATTATATGAAAGTATGTGACTTAAATTAATTGTATGAGCTATAAAGTAAAGTAAAGTATGTGCTGAAATTTCTTTGTGCATTCATATATTTATATACATATATATTCGGCCAATAGGCTTTTTAATTGGTGTACTTGTGTATATTCGGCCAAGTGATAACTAATTAGAATATTAGTTTTGTGATACTAAATGCTCGATTTAAATGACAAGTTTTAATTGTTTGTATTGCTTAAAACTTACTAAGCTTTGAAAGCTTACTCTGTTCTTTATTTTTCTGTTTTATAGATTGTTGGTTTTGGCCACCGACTCAGGGATCATCAGCGGTTAATTACACTATCGATCTTTTTGGGTACAGTTATATTTTGGAATCGATATGGCATGTATAGGTTAGGTTGATGATAACGATGTTTTGAAATTGTAATATTCTGGCCATACGAAAATGGCGTATAACTTAAATATCAGTATGTATTTCAGCTCGATCTCTGTTTATGCTTATTTACAATGTGAATGAGATTATTAAATGTTTAGTTCGGTAATACCTCTTATCCTTAATCCGGCGATCGGATTCGGGTTAGGGGTGTTACATTTCCAATCAAGTATAGCTGAAATTTTACTCGGATCAACCTGAATACCCGATGCTGATACAAAATGTCCCAGAAAACTGACTTCACGTAACCAAAACTCATATTTACTGAACTTCGCGTACAACTGTTTATCTTGCAAAGTCTGTAACACAAGTCTCAAATGTTCGGCATGTTCAGTTTCATCACGGGAGTAGATCACAATATCATCTATGAACACAACCAAAAATCGATCCAGATATTGTTTGAAGATTCGATTCATCAAATCCATGAAAACAGCAAGTGCATTAGTAAGTCTGAAAGGCAGAGCTAGAAATTCATAATGTTCGTACCTCGTTCAGAAAGCAGTCTTTGGCACATCAGAGTCTTTAACTCGCAACTGATAGTAGCCTGATCTCAAAACTATCTTTGAAACCATTGTAGCCCCTTTCAGTTGATCAAATAGGTCACCAATCCGTGCAACGGATATTTATTCTTAATAGTCACCTTATTGAGCTATTTATAGTCGATGCACATTCTCATAATTTTGTCTTTCTTTTTCACAAATAAAACTAGTGCACCCTACAGAGACAAACTCGGTCGCACGAAACCTCTATCTGTCAATTCTTGCAACTGAGCTTTCAATTATTTTAATTCAGTAGGTGTCATTCTATACGGAGCTATCGATATCAGAGTCGTCCCCGGTACTAATTCAATACTGAACTCAACTTCTCGAATAGGTAGCAAACCCGGTAATTCTTTAGGAAACACATCTGGATACTCGCACAGAACTAGTACTGATTAAATCTTCCTTTCGGTCACTTTAAAGTCAAGCACATAGGCAAAATAAGCTTTGCAACCTTTTCTCACATATTTTTGAGCTAACATTGAAGAAATCATTGCTGGTAATGTAACACCCCTAACTCGTATCCGTTGCTAGAACAAGGTTTCGGAGCATTACTCAAATTTACATATCATTTAGCAAAAATTTCTGTTAAATACTTACTGATTCAATGCATCCTATAGATAATTATATTATCATTCAATCAATAACTTGGCATCAATTTTACATAAATTCAACATTGATATACTTATTTCCTCAACACGTCACACTTGAGTTTAATAATTGTCTCCACCTACATAATTTCCTTGTATCAATAAATCAAAGATAATCATATATGTGCATGTCATGAAATATATCATTCTCTTACCGTTTAAAATCATTTATTTCATTATATTAAAATTTCATGTACCATAATTTCCATATGTTTCACGTATATTTATTCCGATAATAATTCATATCAAACTTAACAAAAATCAAATTCTATATGCACATACTTTCCACACCATGTGTCCATATAACATGTACAAATCATTACATATATACTTCAAGCATATATGGTAATAATTCATTTCGTATTCATATTGTTTCATATTATACGAATGTACTAATAGTTCACATTCAATCCAATATAACATACAATTTAACATATTTTCACGCTCAATTATGATACACAAATTTACCTGACAAAATTGCAAAATACCCAGATTTAGGGGCATTTTGGTAATTTTTCATTTTCCCCATCCTTAATTTATATAACATGCTACAAGTAACATTATCAATACTTTCATTATTCACTTATATGTATATTCAAAATTGTCCATTCGCGTCATAGTCACTAAATTATTTATATCTTGAGCTACAGACCTCAAAATTAAGATCAGATAATTTTCCATAAAATTAGATTTACATTTCTTCTTACCATAAAATTTTCAGAATTTTTTGCTTAGCCAATAAATACAGTTTATTCTTTAAAGTCACTTCTATTCTGCTATCTGACAGTTCTGACCCTTCTTTACTAAAAATTAGTTATCTCCTCGTACAGGATTCAAATGATGTTCTTGTTTGTTTCTCTTGAAAATAAACTCATTTGGGATTCTAAAAATATAAATTTAAGCCCCTAATTATTTTTCTCCAATTTTTGATGATTTTCCAAAGTCAAAAGAGGGGAACCTGAAATCATTCTGACCTTGTCTCACAAAATTTATCATATTTCATGATTTACAATTCCATTGATTACACCGTTTTCTATAAGAAACTAGACTCAATTCAACCTCTAATTCAACTTCCACAATTTTTGGTGATTTTTCAAAGTTATTGTAACACCCCGTACCCGAGACCGTTGCCGGAATCGAACACGAGGTGTTAACGGAATTAATTCATCACTTAAACAGCTCATACAATTCATTTTAAAATTTTCCAGACAAGCTGGCTAATTGCATCACAGTCGCTTTAAAAATCATACCTCGAGTTCCAAAACTCGAAATCCAATTCCGTAAATTTTTCCTGAAACTAGACTCATACATCTATCTACTAATTTTTTTCTAGAATTTTTGGTCAGGCCAATTAGTACAGTTTATTAGTTAAATTCTCCCCCATTTCAGGGTTCGACTACTCTGACCTCTGTGTATTACGAATCAGATATCTCCATGTATAAAGCTTCAATGACTATGCCGTTTGTCTCTAATCAAACTAGACTAAACAATGAATCTGTACATATAAATCATGACTTTTAATTATCTTTTTAAAATTTATGGTGAATTTCCAAATTCATAATAGGGGATCCAGAAATCGCTCTGGCCCTGTTTCACAAAAATTTAAACATCTCATAAAATATAGCTCATATACCTGTTTTGTTTCTTCCATATGAAAATAGACTCATCAGGCTTCGATTCCATAAATTATTCATTATTTAATTCCATTTCTACTATTTTTAGTGATTTTTCAAAATCATGTCACTACTGCTGTCTGAATCTATTTTGTGATAAATTTTACCTATTTCATGGTTTCCATGGATTAGCTAGGAATTTGACATACATAGCACCAAATATGATCATGATTAGCCATTCCAATGGCTAATCATTACCAAGAATTTCCATACCTCTCAATAACCATATCATAAGACCATATATACAAAATGATTATAATGCTATACTCAAAATATATATGCCATTTTCGCATGGCTATACGAATATATATACATTACCAAAAGATACTTAATTAACAACAAAGGTCGGTCCTATACATGCCATTATCAAAGTTCATTATCAAAGTTCAACTAAAAGAGTACCAAAAAGGGGCTTAGATAGTGTGGATGACTTCGAATTTGACACTTCTGAGTCCGATAGCTGACGAACAAAATCTATAATACTGAGAATTTAAGCAACAGAGTAAGCGTTTGATGCTTAGTAAGCTTATAAGTAAGGAAATCATTTGAAACAAAAACATAAAAGAAATAGCATTCATAAGGATAAATAATTGTCTATGCACAAGATCACATATTCATTTTAATTTACACTTCTATCAATATGTTTGCACATTCGAAGTCAAACTTAACTAAATTTCATTTGAATCAATTTCATGTAACTCGAGTGAGCTATAGACTTCATATAACCCTAAGGAATGGTCGGGAGAGCATTATTCGATTACATAATCACAACTTATACTGTACCACATTTTTCCAATGTATATACGATCCATACCTGGTCATATTAGGGATTATGAGCACATTAATCGGAATTATTACGACAGAATCGCGCCTTTCCAAACATAATTACTTTCGGAATTTGGCTCGGATGTAACAACCAGCACGAATGCCTTCGGGACTTAACCCGGTTATAATAACTAGCACAATTGCCTTCGGATCTTAGTCCGAATATAGTAACTAGCACAAATGCCTTCGGATCTTAGTCCGGATATCATCCGAATAATCATGCACATATATCAATATATCATAACACATCTGTATTTCATTTTCATTACTAGAACTCAAGCACAAGACACTTATCAACCATTCCCATTTTTGGCTCAATAGCCACATACAAAGAGCATGATTTCGATTTGCTTTATAACATGATCTCTATACACATTCGGCTACCAGTCATAAGTATAAACTAATTACCTCGATACATAATTCAAGTAGAATCATTATATCACCGTTTATTTGTTATGCTTATATGTCGTGATTTAATCAAATCATAAACTAAGTTCCATTACTCAAAGACTTACCTCGGATGTTGTCGAACGGTTTCAACGGCTATTCGATCACTTTTTCCTTTCTCCTATCCAACTTTGATCCTCTAAGCTCTTGAGCTAAATCAAACAATTTACTTCCCAAATCAAACATAGTCATACGGCATCCATATACATTTTAGAACCAATTCACTTGAATTAATTGCCCACTTAAGTCTCTCATCATTTCATTTTCAAATTTGTATATTTGGTAAGTCACATTAAACAATTATACATATAGCTTTAATACATTTTATACTAGCGAAATGTACCATCAAGATATACTTTACTCAAATAATTTACCTTGGCGAACATGTACAATGTTTTGTAGCTTAATAATTATAATATACATCATGTATTTATAATATTTATGCGCCAATTATCCATGGTCATACACACACAATCAAAAATAAATACCAAAATTTTCATATCCTTTATGCCCTAAGCCGAATACACTTGTCATGTTCACCTACATTTTTCAACAATTTCTTCTTAATCAAACGCATATTTGGCTAGAACCATGGAAATTTTAGCAATTTTTAATTTAACACCTAATCGATTATAACACATTTAAGCATTCTTTTCATTTTATTAACTCAAACCACATACATTACTCAAGTACAACATTTTCATATTCGCATTAGCATCAAACATAATAGCCAATTCTTCCCACTTTGAATCTATGCATCTATTTGATCATAGTTTGTTCAAGCACTCATACAACAAGATTCATCCAATTTAACAAGAAACAAAACCTTATTTCTCCATAGCTACTATGGCCGAAAGTTCTAGACATCTCAATACCGAAATTTCTAACATGGGTTACCTAAAGAACTTGGTGATTAGTTCAAATTTATCTAACATTTCAAAAATTTACATGAATTTCATACCTCAATGAAGACCTAAATGACCGAATGGCTCCTTTCTCCCCAACTCTTCTTCTCTTTCGGTTTTCGGAAAGAAACAAGGTGAATACTTTGTTGTTTTCACCCACCTACTATTTTAGCGAATACTTTGTTGTTTTCACCCACCTACTATTTTATTTCTTTATTTTATTACATTCATTCATGATTGTAACACCCCGTACCCGAGACCGTTGCCGGAGTCGAACACGAGGTGCTAACCGACTTAATCCATTTACTCTCACAGTCCAATTAAATTTTTTTCAGACGACTGGCTAACTGCATCACTGTCACCATAAAAATCATAACTCGAGTTCCACAACTCAAAAATCAGATTCGTAATTTTTCCCCGAAACTAGACTCATATATCCATCTACAGAATTTTTTTCTAGAATTTTTGGTCGGGCCAATTAGTACATTTTATTAGTTAAAGCCTCCCCTGTTACAGGGTGCGACTACACTGACCTTCATGCATTACGATTTGGATATCTCCCTGTACAGGGCTTTAATACTGATGCCGTTTGTTTCTATAGAATGGCATGACTCCTAATTATCTCTGGCTAATTTACAATGAATTCTCAAATTCGGAACAGAGAATCCAGAAACCGTTCTGGCTCTGTTTCACGAAAACCTAAATATCTCTTAACATACAACTCATATGACCGTTTCGTTTCTTCCATATGAAAGTAGATTCATCAAGGTTCATTTACATAATTTATTTGCTATTTAATTCCATTCCTACTATTTTTAGAGATTTTTCACATCCACATCACTGCTGCTGCCAGCATTTATTTTTAAGGTAAACTTTACCTATTTCATGATCCTCCATGGATCAACTAGAGTTTGTCATACATATACCAAAAATGATCATGAATAACCATTCCATGACTAACCGTTACCAACATTTCCATACCTCTTGATGGACGACATACAAAATGATTACAATGCTATGATCAAGGTATACTTAAAGCCATTTTCGCATGGCTTATATACATTAACCAAAACATCCTCCCGCTACTAGCCTATTCTATACATGCCATAAGATATTCCAAAACATAGCAGTACCAAACAAAGGATAGCGATAGTGTGACTAGTTTCGACGATCCCCGAGCACAGTAGCTTCAATGAGACCTATAAGGCAGAGGAAACAAAGTACACGAGTAAGCATTACAATGCTTAGTAAGTTTCAAGCAGTGTCAACAGATAACAATCAAGTTATAACATAGTTGTTCGTATTTTTATTTCACTCTTCTTTCGGGCATACCACCCTTTTATCCAAATATGCACATCTCATCATAATCATAGGAATAGTCTCATGGATTGCTCTCGTATACATCACATAACTACCTTATGGTTTAGTTTAAATCAAGCTCACATATAAACTTGGAGTACATACCTGTTTAACCTTTCGCATTGTGTATTTTTATAAGCAATTCTTATAAAAGAAGTCTTACCCGGACATAATCTCCACACGTAGTCATCGGGTCTTACCCGGTCATAATCTCCACACGTAGTCATCGGGTCTTACCGGTCATAATCTCCACACGTAGTCATCGGGTCTTACCGGAACATATTCCAAGTTTCATGTACATTTAATCACATGTTACAACATTCACATTAGCCGTTCGGCTTTACCACATATGCATACACTTTCACATTCACCACATCGGCCATTAGGCCTCATCACATATACATACACTTTCACATTCACCACATCGACCATTAGGCCTCATCACATATACATACACTTTCACATATTTTAGTATCAAGGATCCATCTAATACTCATATATCATTTTACAATATCACGATTTAGAATTCAAGTATGGGTTCAATCAATAGCTTATGAGCAACTAAAACAAGTTTTATCCATGTTTGCAACAAAATCACATATTCGCTGCGAGCTGTTTTCCCGAGCAATGGTCACTAAATTATTCATAACCGGAGCTACAAGACTCCAAATCACTTTCTGTTAATTTTCTCTGAATATAGACTCATACATCTCTCATCCATAAAATTTTCAGAATTTTAGGTGTGGCCAATCAATACCAGATTTTTCTTAAAGTTTCCCCTGTTTCACTGTTTGACTAATCTGACCACTCTTCGCTACGAATCAAATTTTTCATTGTACAGAATTCATAATGGGTTCTATTTGATTCCATTTGAAACTAGACTCATTAAGGAGTCTAAGCATATAAATCTTATCTTATAACCATTTTTGTACAAATTATAATGATTTTCCAAAGACAGAATAGGGGATTTCGGAGTCATTCCGACACTGTCCCGCACAACTTTAACTATCTCTTTATAGGAAATTTCTTTGCTTCCATGGTCTCTTTTATAAGAAACTAGACCAACTAAGCCTTGATTGCATATTTTATTCAGCCTATAATTCCACACCAACAATTTATAGTGATTTTCTAAATTCATATTACCGCTGCTGTCCAAGCAATTTATTACAATTTGCTCTTAACTTTCTAAGTCCCAACACTTATGAACTTACCGTTGGGTTTAAGACACATCATGGCCACATCATATCTTATCAAATCAACTCATTATGTCCTATTATGACTGAATTTACTCAACGATTAATCGCTTAAAACTTACCTCGAAAGTGGTCGACGATTAGGTATCCACGTCTATTCGTTTACATACTCTTTTCCCTTATCCGACTTTGATCGTCTTTGCTCTTAAGCTAAAGCCGCAGAGCACTTTCGAACACCATCACTCAGCTTGGATTGAAGCATCGGATACAAAAACTTTAACCTTCATGTACAATTAATTTCGGCATTAGCATCAAATATAATAGCCCATTTCTTCCCACCTTGAATCTATGCATCCATTTAATCGTAGTTTGTTCAAGCACTCATACAACAAAATTCATCCAACTTAACAAGAAACAAAACTTAATTCCTCTAGCTCTACTTACAAAAGACTCTCATAACTAAAATCCATAAGTAAGTCATCCAATTCCACCAATTCAATAAGTATTTTATACCAAATCTAACAACTAAATGTTATTAATGAGATTCATACCAAGCCCGAATATTCATTAACAACCAAAGCATATATATTCAATAATTTGGCCGAATAGATCCTTTCTATTCCATTTAACTACCATAAATTTAAAGTATTCAAATCAAGTTCATGAGTTTCTAATTTCGTTACTTCAACCATTCAAAGCCTATCTAATTTCTCAAATAGATTTCTAACACAAGAATTAAGCCAACCTACTAACCTTAACACCCACATTCGGCAAGTGACCACACACACATTCTCATAACCGAATTTCCATATTACTAAAATCCTCAATACACATATTCCCCTTATTCAACTTCAATTTAAGCTCCCAACTCATAAAACATAAGGAATAGAAATCATCTTCTAAGTTTCCTACCTTAACCGAATGCCCAAATCACCACAAGGATCAAAATTCACACATGGGCTCAATCAAGACCTATCCATCAACTAAAATTTCTTAAAATCTCAAAGAGTTTACCTAAAACTTACCTTAATTAAGCAAGTAGAAGACCGAATGCCTAGCTTCTTTTCCCCCCTTTTCTTCCTTTAGTTCACGGCAAGAAGAACCAATTTCTTCTTTTCTTTCTTTCTCAAGTCAAACCAAAAAAAGGGGGGGAGAACATGGATGAGACAACTTTGTTCTCATCACCCCTCCCATTCATTTCTTTATTTTTCCTTACATACATCACTAACCCAACATGTTTGTGACATGTTTCCACCCATAGCATGGCCGGCCACTATGCTTCAATTTGGCTAATTTGACATGCAAGGACAAACACTTTCCCACATGTATTGATAGGCCATTTTACATTTGCCTAGCACATTTCTAAATTTTCTCACATAAGTCCTATGTACTCCATTCACATGCAATTAACTAAATCGAAGCTTACAAATTTTTGCACATTCATATTCACATATTTTAGACCATAAATATCACATCCAAATAATTTGGTGACTCGGTTTAGCGGTCGCGAAATCGCTTTCCGACTAGGGTCACTTTAGGGCTGTCACAACTCTCCCCCACTTAAGAAATTTTCGTCCCCGAAAATTTCTACCGATGCATAGTTTAGAATAACGTCCTCTTATTGAATTATATTCATATAAACATTAGCTCATCGATAGCAATTGTAATTCATTATTGATTTCACATCGACCTATAAAATCATTTTCTTATCTCAAAACAAATACATAAACATTTCTACAAGTATGCACATATATCTCATTTCCTTGATTTTTCATAAGCAAAAATCACTTAATTTAATTCACAATTGCATTTCAAACACATATCAAGCACATACTAACATGTATAATTCACATCATCAACCCACATATTTGTAACCCACATTTTCATCCATGTAGAAGCCGTAACTTGGCCGAAAATACACATATACTCAAACATCCCAATAAACATCCTTTATAACTCCATCGTATCTCAATATTCAACTTCCACACACCTGAACATTTAATTCATTCAGCACATACGAACATACCTCATTGCTGGAATTTTTGCAAGCGTATTAACTGAAATTTTTACAGCAAGATTGCTCATTTCCGAATCGCGTACCTTCGGGATTTAACCGGATATAGAGACTCGCTCGATTGTCCTCGGGACATAGCTCGGTTATAGTGATTCGCACAATTGCATTCGGGAATTAGCCCGGATTTAGTAACTTAGCACAAAAGCCTTCGGGACTTAGCCCGGATACCATTCGATTAACCAAGCACATATATCAACAAATCAATACACATTCTTATTACATTCTCATTACCAAAGCTCAAACACAAGACACTCATCATATTTACAATCTTGGCTCAATAGCCACACACCAAGAGCGTGATTTCGATTTGCTTAAAACATGATCTAATCAAATCATAATTTAAGTTCTATTTACTCAAGAACTTACTCACATTACCAACCCTTATGTTCATACACAAAAGATCAACTTAGCCAAAGGCCGGTAGCTCGTTTATCAACTGAGCGAATACTTACTTGTAAGGGCTCCACTAATTCAAGCACATATAGCTCTTACAATGCCATATCCTAGATATGGTCTTACATATTCTCACGTCTCGAGCCGATGCCATGTCCCAGGCATGGTCTTACACATTATCTCAAATCAATGCCTTCGTCCCAGACGAGGTCTTGCATGAGTCTTATTTCACACACTTAGTGCTCTGTTGAAAAACTCGCACACACAAGGCCTCAATTCTCGATCTCGTACACATAGTGCCTCGATTCGATCTCGCACACATAGTGCCTCGATTACTGATCTCGCACACATAGTGCTCGGTTAACGAAATTTGCACACACAGTGCCTCTAATCATTCGCACACGTAATGCCCATATTCATTCGTTATTACCTATTGAAAGGACTTAACCAAGTCTATAAAACATCATATATGTACACTTTTAAACATATCATCTCATTTAAGTTTTAATTCGTATAGAAATGAACACTTAAACTTTGCTCAAATTACCGGCATGAAGCCTACTAGGCACGAAGGCCCGAATACACGTCACTAGTATGATTGCTCTTCGGGGCCTAGCCCGGATACATCACTAGCACGAATGCTCTTCGGAACTTAGTCCGGATACATCACTTCTCAATTCTCATGTACATATACACATATAGCAATACACATTTGTATATCATTTACATTACTTGAATACAAACACAACATGCTTATCGACCACTCAACTTCCAGTTCCATAGCCACATACAAAAATCACATTTATAGTCATAACACTCTTTCAAAATTGCATCGCTTATACCCTTAATTCAATCCAAATCGAAATTCAAATACGAGTACATGATACGTACCTGATCAACATAATAATTTAGGCGTATCTAAGTGAAGTTATATCACAAATTCTCATAGTCGAAGCTTGCTACAGACTCCATCAGATCAAGATTCATTACAATACAAAGAACCACATTTTAATGGTCAAAATCATCACACTACCATTTTATCACTTTATGGCATGTATAAATAGACTCACGCGTGCTACGTTAGTCCTAGAATCGACTAAACCGTAGCTCTGATACCAATAAAATTGTAACACCCCGTACCCGAGACCGTTGGCGGAGTCGAACACGAGGTGCTAACCGACTTAATCCATTTACTCTCACAGTCCAATTAAATTTTTTTTTTCAGACGACTGGCTAACTGCATCACTGTCACCATAAAAATCATAACTCGAGTTCCACAACTCAAAAATCAGATTCGTAATTTTTCCCCGAAACTAGACTCATATATCCATCTACATAATTTTTTTCTAGAATTTTTGGTCGGGCCAATTAGTACAGTTTATTAGTTAAAGCCTCCCCTGTTACAGGGTGCGACTACACTGACCTTCATGCATTACGATTTGGATATCTCCCTGTACAGGGCTTCAATACTGATGCCGTTTGTTTTTATAGAAACTAGACTCAAATAGGAATCTATACATATATGGCATGACTCCTAATTATCTCTGGATAATTTACAATGAATTCTCAAAGTCGGAACAGAGAATCCAGAAACCGTTCTGGCTCTGTTTCACGAAAACCTAAATATCTCTTAACATACAACTCATATGACCGTTTCGTTTCTTCCATATGAAAGTAGATTCATCAAGGTTCATTTACATAATTTATTTGCTATTTAATTCCATTCCTACTATTTTTAGAGATTTTTCACATCCACATCACTGCTGCTGCCAGCATTTATTTTTAAGGTAAACTTTACCTATTTCATGATCCTCCATGGATCAACTAGAGTTTGTCATACATATACCAAAAATGATCATGAATAACCATTCCCATGACTAACCGTTACCAACATTTCCATACCTCTTGATGGACGACATACAAAATGATTACAATGCTATGATCAAGGTATACTTAAAGCCATTTTCGCATGGCTTATATACATTAACCAAAACATCCTCCCGCTACTAGCCTATTCTATACATGCCATAAGATATTCCAAAACATAGCAGTACCAAACAGTGGATAGCGATAGTGTGACTAGTTTCTGACGATCCCGAGCCTGTAGCTTCAATGAGACCTATAAGGCGAGAGGAAACAAAGTACACGGAGTAAGCATTACAATGCTTAGTAAGTTTCAAGCAGTGTCAACAGATAACAATCAAGTTATAACATAGTTGTTCGTATTTTATTTCACTCTTCTTTCGGGCATACCACCCTTTTATCCAAATATGCACATCTCATCATAATCATAGGAATAGTCTCATGGATTGCTCTCGTATACATCACATAACTACCTTATGGTTTAGTTTAAATCAAGCTCACATATAAACTTGGAGTACATACTGCTTAACCTTTCGCATTGTGTATTTTTATAAGCAATTCTTATAAAAGAAGTCTTACCCGGACATAATCTCCACACGTAGTCATCGGGTCTTACCCGGTCATAATCTCCACACGTAGTCATCGGGTCTTACCCGGTCATAATCTCCACACGTAGTCATCGGGTCTTACCCGGAACATATTCCAAGTTTCATGTACATTTAATCACATGTTACAACATTCACATTAGCCGTTCGGCTTTACCACATATGCATACACTTTCACATTCACCACATCGGCCATTAGGCCTCATCACATATACATACACTTTCACATTCACCACATCGGCCATTAGGCCTCATCACATATACATACACTTTCACATTCACCACATCGGCCATTAGGCCTCATCACATATACATACACTTTCACATATTTTAGTATCAAGGATCCATCTAATACTCATATATCATTTTACAATATCACGATTTAGAATTCAAGTATGGGTTCAATCAATAGCTTATGAGCAACTAAAACAAGTTTTATCCATGTTTGCAACAAAATCACATATTCGCTGCGAGCTGTTTTCCTGAGCAATGGTCACTAAATTATTCATAACCGGAGCTACAAGACTCCAAATCACTTTCCGTTAATTTTCTCTGAATATAGACTCATACATCTCTCATCCATAAAATTTTCAGAATTTTAGGTGTGGCCAATCAATACCAGATTTTTCTTAAAGTTTCCCCTGTTTCACTGTTTGACTAATCTGACCACTCTTCGCTACGAATCAAATTTTTCATTGTACAGAATTCATAATGGGTTCTATTTGATTCCATTTGAAACTAGACTCATTAAGGAGTCTAAGCATATAAATCTTATCTTATAACCATTTTTGTACAAATTATAATGATTTTCCAAAGACAGAATAGGGGATTTCAGAGTCATTCTGACACTGTCCCGCACAACTTTAACTATCTCTTTATAGGAAATTTCTTTGCTTCCACGGTCTCTTTTATAAGAAACCAGACCAACTAAGCCTTGATTGCATATTTTATTCAGCCTATAATTCCACACCAACAATTTATAGTGATTTTCTAAAATCATATTACCGCTGCTGTCCAAGCAATTTATTACAATTTGCTCTTAACTTTCTAAGTCCCAACACTTATGAACTTACCGTTGGGTTTAAGACACATCATGGCCACATCATATCTTATCAAATCAACTCATTATGTCCTATTATGACTGAATTTACTCAATGATTAATCGCTTAAAACTTACCTCGAAAGTGGTCGACGATTAGGTATCCACGTCTATTCGTTTACATACTCTTTTTCCCTTATCCGACTTTGATCGTCTTTGCTCTTAAGCTAAAGCCGCAGAGCACTTTCGAACACCATCACTCAGCTTGGATTGAAGCATCGGATACAAAAACTTTAACCTTCATGTACAATTAATTTCGCATTAGCATCAAATATAATAGCCCATTTCTTCCCACCTTGAATCTATGCATCCATTTAATCGTAGTTTGTTCAAGCACTCATACAACAAAATTCATCCAACTTAACAAGAAACAAAACTTAATTCCTCTAGCTCTACTTACAAAAGACTCTCATAACTAAAATCCATAAGTAAGTCATCCAATTCCACCAATTCAATAAGTATTTTATACCAAATCTAACAACTAAATGTTATTAATGAGATTCATACCAAGCCCGAATATTCATTAACAACCAAAGCATATATATTCAATAATTTGGCCGAATAGATCCTTTCTATTCCATTTAACTACCATAAATTTAAAGTATTCAAATCAAGTTCATGAGTTTCTAATTTAGTTACTTCAACCATTCAAAGCCTATCTAATTTCTCAAATAGATTTCTAACACAAGAATTAAGCCAACCTACTAACCTTAACACCCACATTCGCAAGTGACCACACACACATTCTCATAACCGAATTTCCATATTACTAAAATCCTCAATACACATATTCCCCTTATTCAACTTCAATTTAAGCTCCCAACTCATAAAACATAAGGAATAGAAATCATCTTCTAAGTTTCCTACCTTAACCGAATGCCCAAATCACCACAAGGATCAAAATTCACACATGGGCTCAATCAAGACCTATCCATCAACTAAAATTTCTTAAAATCTCAAAGAGTTTACCTAAAACTTACCTTAATTAAGCAAGTAGAAGACCGAATGCCTAGCTTCTTTTCCCCTTTTCTTCCTTTAGTTCACGGCAAGAAGAACCAATTTCTTCTTTTCTTTCTTTCTCAAGTCAAACCAAAAAAGGGGAGAACATGGATGAGACAACTTTGTTCTCATCACCCTCCCATTCATTTCTTTATTTTTCCTTACATACATCACTAACCCAACATGTTTGTGACATGTTTCCACCCATAGCATGGCCGGCCACTATGCTTCAATTTGGCTAATTTGACATGCAAGGACAAACACTTTCCCACATGTATTGATAGGCCATTTTACATTTGCCTAGCACATTTCTAAATTTTCTCACATAAGTCCTATGTACTCCATTCACATGCAATTAACTAAATCGAAGCTTACAAATTTTTGCACATTCATATTCACATATTTTAGACCATAAATATCACATCCAAATAATTTGGTGACTCGGTTTAGCGGTCCCGAAACCGCTTTCCGACTAGGGTCACTTTAGGGTTGTCACAATGATAATATGGCATTTAACTAAATAAGCTTATAAAAATTATCATATTTTATAATATAATAGTAACATGGCCGGCCACTAACTAGAAATGGGTAAATTAACATGCAAAACCATTCCTTTAAACACATGCATTATTAAACCATTAAAAATTAACCAATCACATTTCAAAAGTATCACATATAAGTCCTATTGAATAAATTCACATGCAAATGACCAAATCAAAGCTTGAAACTTTCACACTTGTATTCACTCACTTTATAAACATGAAATATAACTTATAATTATTTTTATAGCTCGGTTTTGTGGTCCCGAAACCACTTTCCGACTAGGGTCAAATTAGGGCTGTCACAGTTATCCTACTGCTGCTGTCCAAAATTGTTTTAGTGCAAGATATTATTTACCATGTTTGTAACACCCTTATTCCCTTTCTCTACAATATTTCCAATCACTTTCTCCTATTTCCCTTCACTAACTCGTCAAGATCATAAAACCTTATATAATAAGACTCTACTATAACATTATTTCCAGGTTTTCTCAATAATAACAAACTTAATAATATATTGAAATATTGATGTACTTACCTTGTTCTATTGATTCCAATCTTTAATTTGATTTTCTTTCTCCTCGAGCTTCTATTCATTGAATCCAATTTGATATTCTAACTCCCCATAGTCTCCTTAACATTTCTCTCCCATGGTAGCTATGGAAATTCTTTTGATTTCTAGGTGAAAATGGTGAATTTTTGATAGAAGGACTAAATTGTAAAGAATGAAAAGTTTCTTTCTTCTCTTCTCTTCTTCCTAACGTGAATGCATGGAAAATGGATGAAAATTTCATCATCTTTCTTTCTTTATATATACTAATAAAATAATAAAATATCATATAAAAAATCAAATTAAAATATTAATAACTAATATTTAATTAATTAATTTATTTAAAATATCTCCAACATCATCATTACTTTCTAGATTTCTCTCTCTTCCAATTGACCATTTTTCCCTTTGTGATCTTTTAAAATTTCATTATTAAGTCATCACTTAATTTTGGTAAAATTACAATTTAGTCCCTCATAATTCTTCACCTATTCAATTTGGTCCTAATTCATTAATTTTTCCTTGGTTTCTAGATCCTTCCACCCTTAAAATATTTACACAATTAGCCGTTCAACTTTTTCATATTTACATTTTAATCCCTCAAATTTTGAGTATTTACTCTTTGGCCACAAAAATTTTCTCAATTCTACAATTTAGTCCTTTCTTGAATCAATATGTCATAATATACTTCCCAGTGACATAACTCAATTTTACTTTTCTTGTCACTTTATTTCCTTATTTTACTATATTAAGAGTAATATCTTATTGTATAAATTTTCGGGGTGTTATAGGTAAACCATTCAAATCATTAGATTCAATCCGAATATTCTCATTATTCTAGCACCGTAAATCAATAGTCCTTCTTTTGCAGTTTAGAATAGCATTTCTAACTCCCCTAACCCGCATCCGTCGCTGGACTAGGGTTAAAGGAATTGCCTGAAAAATTGGAACATTTAGCATTCATTTTGCGAACATGATAGCATCAAAGATCAAACATCAACTTAATGTCCTTTATTTAAGTCATCGAGACCTTAAACATACATCAGAAAAGGGTTGGGACTAAACTGAGCTCATACAAAATTTTTCCAAACTTAAACATTTCTCAAAGTAATACAGGTCACACGCTTGTGTGTCTAGGCCGTGTCAAAATAGGGCATACATAATGACTTGTTCCACGGCTACAAGACACGCCTGTGTGTCTTGGCTATCGTCGACACTGACCTGAGTCACACTGCTAGCCATACGCTCGTGTGCCTTGGCCGTGCTCGGGCCTGACTTACAATTGTAGGGTACCCCAAGGGACACATGGCCGTACAACATGACTGTGTGTCACACACGGCTGAGGCACACACCCATGTCTCTGCCCGTGTGGACAAAAATAAGCCATTAGATAAGCCAATTTGCCACCCATTTAAATCAAACTGACAAGCAACCAAAATCACAACATTTCTTAACCAATTCACATCCAATTCACAACCAAAACATTAACCATTCATGTTATATCGTTGTCAACCAATTCTATGCTTAATAACCATACTATTTTATGCCAAAACATAAGAAAAAAAATCTCAAAACATATGGTTTATAAACCTTAATGCATACCAATAAATCTTATACTATGAACTTACCAAATACTTGCTAGATTGACCATTTATTTTGGCCAAACAAGAACATGTCATAAACATAAATTCATCATATAACTTATACCACAACTCATTCATAAACATATCTATAATCAAGCCAAATCACATGGCTAGATATATACTCATTTCAAAACATATTCAAAGTACTTCTAGCCTATGCATGTCATACTCCAATATTTACATTTCCAAAATGTACCAAAATGAAGTTCGATAGTGCAGTGATGATCCACAATGATCCTCGAGCTTCCAGTGTAACAGCTCGGTTTCGATCCTAGTTAGAATAGTGGTTTTGGAACCACAAATCCAAGTTAGAAAAATATTTTAATATTAATTTCCGTGTATATGGTAAGTGAATTGACATGTGTAAATGTCTCGTGTGGAAATTTAACTGTTTGTATGCTTAATTTGCAAAAAGGACCAAATCGCGTAAAATGTAAAAGCTGGGTGCTAGATGTTAAAAGTGCCTATTTGACTTGGCTTTGTTTATGAGAGGTCCTTACGTGGTTATTATGCCATCTAAAAGGTTAATGGACACCAATGACCTTTGTAAAGTGGTTTGTTAATGTTTTATACTAAGGGCAAAATGGTAAACTAATTATAAATGAATTATAATTAAATTAAAGACATGAAATAAACCATTTCATGCTCATATTTGACCGAAAATTCAAGGAAAGAAAAAGAAGAGGAATAGCTAGGGTTCGGTTAAGGAAATCCTTGATTAAGCTATGTGTTTTGATAGATTTTTGATGATTTTTAAGTTTTTGTAATCGTTGCTTCGTGTACTATCAAGCCCATGCCTCAATTTTTTATTTTCATGGTGATTTTTAAATATTCCATGGATGAATACATGAGTTTTGTGTTGTTAAATGGTAAAATATGAAAGCTTGGTGTTGGGTTTACATGTTTTGTCTTTGGATTTTTGATGAAATTGAGTAATTTGGGCTAAATTGTAAAAATGTTATTTTGAGGGACTAAAATGTGAAATAATGAAATTTTTGAATTAGTATGAGTACTAGGAGAATTTGGCTAAGTTTGTGTATATGCAAATTATGTGTATTTTGTGATTTTGTGAAATAGGGACTAAAGCGTCGAAATGTAAAAATGTGAGGGCTAGTTTGTAAAATGCCCTAAATATGTGTTTATGGATTTAATTGAATTATTTGGTGAATAAAAAGGTTAATTTTTAATACATTTAGATCAATAAATGAGGAATTCAGACTTAGATCGAGAAAAGTCGAAGGTTATCGAGTAGATAGTCCGAGTCGACAAATTTCGAGTACGAGGTAAGTTCATACTTAAAATGTGATGTTAAGTAAGTTTTGATGCCTTTATTCTACATGGGTTGTATATAATTGAATTGGATAATATGGTGATGAATCGGAAGCTTTGGCATTAACTAGCTTTGGCACTAAGTGTGCAAATTAACTAGCTTCGGCTACTTGAGGCACTAAATGTACGATACTGATTCACTCTCGGTTATTTGATATGGCACTAAGTGTGCGGAAATATTTAGCTTCGGCTAACCTTATAGCACTAAGTGTGCTAATGTGTAAAATACGAATAACTTATAGAAAGTCTTATAACATTCAACATGAGGTAAGTACAAAAGTGAATAAGTACGAGAAGTTTCAGGTATGTATAATGCCTAAGTGGTAGATGATGTTATGTATATGAATCTCATTGAGTTGATATAGTTATACGGATTGAAATTGTGGAAATACTCATAGGTTATCATCATTTTATGTTCATATACTATGAATGTTTTGAGTACAAGCTTACTAAGCTTTTGAAAGCTTACTCTGTGTGATTACTGTCTATTTTACAGTTATCGTAGCTACTGAAGGCTCGAGGATAGTCGAGGATTGTCACCATACTATTGATCTCATTTTGGTACTTTTAAAAATGTAAATATTTGAAGTATGGCATGTATAGGCTGGTAGTTGTGAAGTATGTTTTGTAATGTATATAGTTAGCCATGAGATTTGGCTAATTTTTGTGTTTGAACTCATATTTGATAATGGCTTTTGATATGTGATTTAATTTGCAATTATGGCAGGAATGATGTATGTTTTAGCTTAAAGAATGGTTGATTAGGTTGTACATATATGCTTGATTCCTTGTTTGTTGGGTGACCCATAATGGGGTGGCAAGTTGGCTTAAACCAAGCCTGCATTGTGTCTCACAGTCAAAAGGCACGGGCGTGCTTTGTGGCCGTGTTTGTTTGGAAGTAACCTCTTAAAAATCACACAGCTTTGAAACACGGGTGTGTCATCTGGCCGTGGGCATAAGTCAGTAGCTAGTTAAGTATCACACGGGCCTGTTTGTTGGCCGTGGGTGAAAGTCAGAATGGTCACCCTGTTTTGGCACAGCTGGTTCACATGGGTGTGTCTGATACTCATGTAAGGCACACGGCCTGGTCACACGGGCGTGTGACCTTAACAGAATTGAAAAGTTTCCTAAATGTTGAAAGTTGTGAACATGTTCGGTTTAGTCTCGACCTCTTCCTAGTGCATGTTTAAGGTCTTATTGACCTAAGAAATGGACTTATGTTGATGTTTAACTATGATGTTTGTGAAGTGAATGCGAAGTGTTTTGATATGTTTGGTAATGCAACTTAACCCTAGTCTGGCGATGGATACAGGTTAGAGGTGTTACATTTTATTGGTATCAGAGCTATGGTTTAGTCGGTTCTAGGACTACCATAGTGTATTTGAGTCTAGCTATACATGCCATATATCTGAATAAGTGATAGTGTGATGACTCCTGACATTGAAATGTGCTTTTATATAGCAAATGGATCCCGATAGAGATGTAGCTGACGATGTTGAAAGAAATACGCCTGCTCCTGTGCAAAGGACGGTGCAAGATGATTCCTGACTGGCTATGAGTAGCCATGATAGCGAGGCTAAGAAAGCCTTCTATCAGATGATGAACGGTTGGTTCACCCAATATATTAGAGCCAATTCGGTTGTGCAACAACCTCCACCCCTGGTTAATCCTCCTCAAACTTCGGATACGCCGCGAGTGAATTCAGTACAGTTGAGTAGACCACCAACTGATAAGATTAAAAAATATAGAGCTGAAGAATTTTGAGCTACAACAAGTGATGATGCAGAAAAGGCTAAGTTCTGGTTAGAGAACACAATAAGAGTGTTTGATGAATTATCCCTGAGTCCCGAAGAATGTATAAAATAAGCTGTTTCACTTTTGAGAGACACAGCGTATCATTGGTGGAAGACTTTGACATCAGTGGTTCCGAGTGAACGAGTTACATGGGATTTTTTCCAAGCTAAATTTCGAAAGAAATACATCAATCAGAGATTTATTGATCAGAAACGTAAAGAGTTTCTTGAGCTTAAGCAAGACCGTATGTCTGTTACAGAATACGAGCTAGAATTTGTAAGGTTGAGTCAGTATGCCCGTGAATGTGTATCTTCGGAAGCAATAATGTGCAAGAGATTTGAAGACGGCTTGAACGAAGATATTCGCTTGTTAGTTGGGATTCTGGAAATCAAAGAATTCATGGTGCTTGTTGAACGAGCATGTAAAGTAGAGGATCTTGGGAATGATAAAAAAAAGGCTGAGTTCGAAGCTAGAGATGTACGAAAGAGATCATCGAGGAAATCATTTCAATCTGGATCCAAGAAGTTTAGAGATGATAGCAGTCATTCAAAGTCTAGTGTGGGATATTCAAGCAGAGACCGTGTTAGATTGCAATCGAACTACAAATCTTCAGCCACGTCTGTTGCTAGTGTTGATAATGCAAAAAATGAAAGGCCTGAATGTGAGCAACGTGGAAGATGACACTTTGGTGAATGCTGGGGAAAAAGTAATAATTGAGCTTGTTATAGTTGTGGTTCGAGAAACCATTTTATTAAAGAATGCCCAGATTTAGCTAGAAAAGATAATGTTCAGAATCCGAGACAGAGTGGTAATGTTTTTCATGGTAGACCTCCTAGAAATACGGGAATGTAAGTGGTAGTCAAAGAGGAACGAAAGACACAGTTGTTAGATCTGAGGCTTGTGCACCTATTAGAGTGTATGCTATTCGAGCTCGTGAAGAAGCTTCATCGCCAGATGTGATTACAGGTACATTTACTCGCTATGATACTTCTGTGATTGCTTTGATAGATCCTGGATCAACACATTTATATATATGTATGAAGTTAGTGAAAAGTAAGACTTTGTTTGTAGAGTCTACTGAATTTGTAATTAGAGTTTCAAACCCCCTAGGCAGATGTGTCTTGGTTGATAAAGTCTGCATGAATTGTCTGTTAATGTTTTGAGACAATTTTTTTCCGGCTGATTTGATGTTGTTACCTTTTGATGAGTTTGATATTATTCTGGGAATGGATTGGTTAACGTTACATGATGCTGTGGTTAATTGCAAACAGAAAACTATTGATTTGAGATGTAAGAATGAAGAAATAGTTAGAGTTGAATCTAGTGATTTGATTGGGTTACCTACTGTGATATCTTCTATGAAAGCATTGAGTATTATTAGAAAGGTTTGTGAAGCTTATTTTTCATACGTGATTGATTCAAATGTGTTGGAACAGAAAGTTGAATCTGTACCTGTTATCTGTGAGTTTCCTGAAGTGTTTCCTGAAGAACTTCTGGGATTACCTTCAGTTAGAGAGGTAGAACTTGGCATAGAATTGAAACCTGGTACTACTCCAATTTCGATAGCTCAGTATAGAATGGCTCCGATCGAGTTAAAAGAATTAAAGTCTCAATTGCAAGAATTGATCGATCGAGGATTTGCTAGGCCGAGTTTCTCACCTTGGGGTGCTCCGATTTTATTTGTGAAAAAGAAAGACGGTACGATGAGAATGTGTATAGATTATCATCAGTTGAATAAATTGACAGTCAAGAATAAGTATCCTTTGCCCCGAATTAATGATTTGTTTGATCAGTTGAAAGGAGCTATTGTATTTTTGAAAATAGATTTGAGATCGGGTTATTATCAATTGAGAGTGAAAGACTCCGATATTCTAGAGACTGCTCTCAGAATGAGGTACGACCACTATGAATTTTTAGTTATGCCTTTCGGATTGACTAATGTGCCTGTTATCTTTATGGATTTGATGAATAGAATTTTCAGACCGCATTTATAACAATTTGTTGTAGTATTCATTGATGATATATTGACTTATTCACTTGATGAAACTGAACACACCGAGCATTTGAGAATAGTGCTACAGATTTTACGAGATAAAAAATTGTATGCAAAGTTTAGTAAATGTGAATTCTGGTTGCGAAAAGTTGGTTTCTTGGGTCATATTGTGCCATCCTCTATTATCCGAGTTGATCCGAGTAAAATTTCAACTATTTTGGATTGGAAACATCCGTGAAATGTTTCTGAAGTCTACAGTTTTTTGGGACTTTCTAGATACTATAGAAGATTCGTAAAAGGTTTCTCAATGATTGCGACTCCGTTGACAAAATTGCTCCAAAAAGATATGAAGTTTGAGTGGTCTGAAAAATGTCAAAACAGCTTTGATCAGTTGAAAGCCGTGTTGACTGAAGCTCCGGTATTGGTACAACCTGAATCAGGTAAAGAATTTGTGATTTATAGTGATGCTTTGTTGATTGGTTTGGGATGTGTTTTAATGCAAGAAGGGAAAGATATAGCTTATGCAACGAGACAACTAAAGCCGCATGAAAAGAACTATCCAACTCACGACCTCGAGTTAGCTGCTATTGTATTTTCTTTGAAGATTTAGCATCACTATCTGTTTGGGGAGAAATGTTATGTGTTTTCTGATCATAAGAGTTTAAAGTATTTGATGACTCAAAAAAGATTTGAATTTGCGACAGAGAAGATGGTTAGAATTTTTGAAAGACTATGAATTTGTGTTTGATTATCACCCGGGAAAAGCAAATGTTGTTGCAGATGATTTGAGTCAAAAATTGTTATTTGCTTTGTGTGCGAAGAATGCTCATTTAGTTCTGTCTGATGAAGCAAGACCTTTGTTTTTACAATAGATTATTGAAGCTCAGAAAATTGATAATGAGATTTTAGCTAAACGAGCTCAATGTAATGTAGAGGCTGTTTCAGAATTCAGAGTTGATAAAGATAATTGTTTAAGATTTCGAGATAGGATTTGCATTCCGAGAAATCCCAAGTTAATTCAAATGATTCTGAGTGAAGCTCACAGTAAACGGTTATCTGTGCATCCAGGCAGTACTAAAATGTACAATGACTTGAAACAACATTATTGGTGGTCTGGAATGAAAAGAGATATCTCTGAATTTGTTTCTAAATGTTTGATATGTCAGCAGGTTAAAGCTGAAAATCAAGTGTCGTCTAGGTTACTACAACCGATTATGATTCCGGAGTGGAAATGGGATCGAGTGACCATGGACTTTGTGTCGGGTTTACTTCTAACTCCAAGGAAGAAAGATGCCATTTGGGTTGTAGTTGATCGTTTGACAAAATAAGCTCATTTTATTTCAGTTCAATCTGATTATTCACTTGATAGATTAGCTGAATTATACATTTCTGATATAGTGAGATTGCATGGTGTGCCACTGTCTATAGTATCAGACTAAGATCCGAGATTCATATCGAGATTTTAGAAGAAATTGCAAGATGCTCTGGGTACTAAATTGCATTTTAGCACTGCTTATCATTCGCAAACAGATGGTCAATCTGAACGGATTATTCAAATACTCGAGAATATGTTGAGATGTTGCATTCTTGAGTTTGAAGGTACGTGGGAACAATATTTATATTTGATTGAATTCGCTTATAATAACAGTTTTCAGTCGAGCATCAAAATGGCACCATACGAAGCTTTATATGGTCTTAAATGTCGTACACCTTTTTATTGGACAGAGCTTAGTGAATATAAGATTCATGGGGTTGATTTGATAAAGGAAACTGAGCAGAAAGTGAAAGTGATCCTAGATAGTTTGAAAGTAGATTTGATCGTCAGAAATCATATGGAGATTTGAAAAGAAAAGATATTGAGTTTGATATCGGTGAAAAAGTATTTTTGAAAGTGTCTCTGTGGAAGAAAGTGCTTCAATTTGGTAGAAAAGGCAAATTGAGTCAAAGATTTATCGGGCCGTATGAAATTATCAAGCGTATTGGGCCGGTTGTATATAAATTGTTGTTGCCACCAGAACTAAAAAAGATTCATAATGTATTTCATGTATCGATGCTTCGATGGTACAGATCTGATCCTTCACATGTAATTCCTTTATCTTAGATTGAAATTCGGTCTGATATAACCTACGAAGAAAAACCGAGTCGAATCTTAGCTCGAGAGGTTAAAGAGTTACGTAATAAGAAGATTTCGTTAATTAAAGTGATGTGGCATCGGCACGGTATTGAAGAAGCAACGTGGGAACCTGAAGATGCTATGAAACAACAATATCCAAATCTGTTTAACGGTAAGATTTTTGGGGACGAAAATCCTTAAGGGGGAGAATTATAATAGCTCAGTTTTGACCCTAGTTGGAATAGAGGCTTCGGGACCACAAATCCGAGCTATAAAAATATTTTAATATTAATTTCCGTGTATATGGTAAGTGAATTGACATGTGTGAAAGTCTCATGTGGAAATTTAACTGTTTGTGTGCTTAATTTACAAAAAGGACCAAATCGCATAAAATGTAAAAGCTGGGTGCTAGATGTTAAAAGTGCCTATTTGACTTGGCTTTGTTTATGAGAGGTCCTTTTGTGGTTATTATGCCATCTAAAAGATTAATGGACACCAATGACCTTTGTAAAGTGGTTTGTTAATGTTTTATATTAAGGGCAAAAAGGTAAACTAATTATAAATGAATTATAAATAAATTAAAGGCATGAAATAAACCATTTCATGCTCATATTTGATCAAAAATTCAAGGAAAGAAAAATAAAAAGAATATCTAGGGTTCGGCTAAGGAAATCCTTGATTAAGGTATATGTTTTAATCGATTTTTGATGATTTTTACGTTTTTGTAATCGTTGCTTCGTGTACTATCAAGCCCATGCCTCAATTTTTGATTTTGATGTGATTTTGAAATATTCCATGGATGGATACATGAGTTTTGTGTTGTTAAATGGTAAAATATGAAAGCTTGGTATTGGGTTTACATGTTTTGTCTTTGGATTTTTGATGAAATTGAGCAACTTGGGCTAAATTGTAAAAATGTTATTTTGAGGGACTAAAATGTGAAATAAATGAAATGTGTGGATTAGTATGAGTACTAGGAAAATTTGGCTAAGTTTATGCATATGCAAATTATGTGTATTTTGTGATTTTGTGAAATAGGGACTAAAGTGTCGAAATGCGAAAATGTGAGAGCTAGTTTGTAAAATGCCCTAAATATGTGTTTATGGATTTAATTGAATTATTTGGTGAATAGACAGGTTAATTTTTAATACATTTAGATCAAGAAATGAGGAATTCAGACTTAGATCGAGGAAAGTCGAAGGTTATCGAGTAGATAGTCCGAGTCGACAAATTTTGAGTACGAGGTAAGTTCGTACTTAAAATGTGATGTTAAGTAATTTTGATGCCTTTATTCTACATGGGTTGTATATAATTGAATTGGATAATATGGTGATGAATCGGAAGCTTTGGCATTAACTAGCTTTGGCACTAAGTGTGCGAATTAACTAGCTTCGGATACTTGAGGCACTAAGTGTGCGATACCGATTCTCTCTTGGTTATTTGAGATGGCACTAAGTGTGAGGAAATATTTAGCTTCGGCTAACCTTATAGCACTAAGTGTGCTAATGTGTAAAATCTGAATAACTTATAGAAAGTCTTATAACATTCAACATGAGGTAAGTACAAAAGTGAATAAGTACGAGAAGTTTCAGGTATGTATAATGCCTAAGTGGTAGATGATGTTATGTATATGAATCTCATTGAGTTGATATAGTTATATGGATTGAAATTGTGCAAATACTCATAGGTTATCATTTTATGTTCATATACTATGAATGTTTTGAGTACGAGCTTACTAAGCTTTTGAAAGCTTACTCTGTGTGATTACTGTCTGTTTTACAGTTGTCGTAGCTACTGAAGGCTCGGGGATAGTCGAGGACCGTCACCACACTATCGATCTCATTTTAGTACTTTTAAAAATGGAAATATTTGAAGTATGGCATGTATAGGCTAGTAGTTGTAAAGTATATTTTGTGATGTATATAGTTAGCCGTGAGATTTGGCAAATTTTTGTGTTTGAACTCATATTTGATAATGGCTTTTGATATGTGATTTAATTGGCAATTATGGCATGAATAATGTATGTTTTAGCTTAAAGAATGGTTGATTGGGTTGTACATATACGCTTGATTCCTTGTTTGTAGGGTGACCCATAATGGGGTGGCAAGTTGGCTTAAACCAAGCCTGCATTGTGTCTCACGATCAAAAGGCACGAGCGTGCTTTGTGGCCGTGTTTGTTTGGACGTAACCTCTTAAAAATCACACAGCTTTGAAACACGGGTGTGTCATCTGGCCGTGGGCATAAGTCAGTAGCTAGCTAAGTATCACACGGCCATAGCACACGGGCGTGTCTATTGGCCGTGGGTGAAAGTCAGTATGGTCACCTTGTTTTGGCATGGCTGGTTCACATGGGTGTGTCTGATATCCGTGTAAGGCACACGGCCTGGTCACACGGGCGTGTGACCTTAACAGAATTGAAAAATTTCCTAAGTGTTGAAAGTTGTGAACATTTCGGTTTAGTCCCAACCTCTTCCTAATGCATGTTTAAGGTCTCATTGACCTAAGAAAGGGACTTATGTTGATGTTTGACTATGATGTTTGTGAAATGAATGCAAAGTGTTTTGATATGTTTGGTAATGCCGCTTAACCCTAGTCTGGAGATGGATACGGGTTAGGGGTGTTACATCCAGTAGCTACGATATTTGTAATACAGTTAAAAGACACACAGAGTAAGCTTATAATAGCTTAGTAAGCCATATACAAATAAACTTAACACATTAAACATTAATTCATTATCAAATTACATATACTTCAAGTCATAAACTATTACAACTTCCATATTCACATACATTTCATTTCTTCCAGTTTCCATGACACAAATAGCATAATTTCTCATGCTTTTACTTCATATCATCTTTTGTTCATTAAATAATACATACTTACCTTTTACTATCAAATTGTGATACGTCGAACGTACCTAAATCGGATATGTATTTCACAAGTTATTCATTTTTTTTCAGAATGCCCGTTTGAACCGTTTGAATTCATAAGGACACGAGGATAGCTTAGAGAACATCTACAATGCCAATGTCCCAAATGTGATCTTACATGTAATGAAACATCGATGCCACTGTCTCAGACAGGGTCTTACATGAAATCAGATATGATGTCGATGTCCCAGTCATAGTCTTACACATAAAACAGAAGTCAATGCCAACATTCCAGACGTGGTCTTACACGAAATCAGATAACGTAATCCTATGTCATGACATATGTATCCTAACTATTCCTAAGGTTCGTACTGGGCTTTTCAGACGTCTGAACTTTGTCGATACTTTCTTGAATAGCATATATTTAGCTCAGACATTCATTCATCACAATTCAATATTAATTAAATAATAACTCAATTTAAACAAGCTTATTTGTATATCAACTTACCCCGTACGGATTCGGATGGACGGAATCGGTTACTCGAAAACTTTCGACTTTCCCCGATCTAATTTCGTTTTCTTTAACTCTTGATCTATATAAATTCAAATTTAACATATTCAATCACAAATTCATTCAAAATAATCCATAAACACATATTTAGGGCATTTTGCAAACTAGCCGTCAGATTTTTACATTTTGACACTTTAGTCCTATTTCACAAAATCACAAAATACACATAATTTGCACATACTCATGCTTGGCCAAATATTCATAGCACTCATACAAGTCCACACATTTTATTTATTTCACATTTTAGTCCTTCAAATTTTAAATTTCACAATTTAGCCCATTTTACTCAAAATCATCAAAAATCCAAAGACAAAAGGTATTAACCCAAATTATATTTTCCATTTATCAATAACTAACTTCACAAAACTCATAGCTTCATCAATGACATAACTCAAAATCATCAAAAAAATAAAAAATTGAGACATGGGCTTGATAGTATACAAAACAACGATTACAAAAACATAGAAATTATCAAAACGGAACAAAAACGAACCTTCCATTAAGCTTTAGCATTACTGAACCCTAGCTAACTCTTTTTCTTTTCTTTTATTTTGATTTTCGGTTGAAGATGAACACAAATGACTTGATTTTCATGCCTTTGTTTTATTTTAATTAACATTAATAATTCTTTTACAATTTTAACCTTTAATAACCCATTACAAACTGACTTAATGGATGGTTATTTATGTTCATTCAAACTTCCAATGGTCAAATAACCACATAAGGACCTCACAATTATAAAGTCAAATCAAATAGGCACCTTAACAATTAGAAGGCCACTTTAACATTTTACGTGACTAGGTCCTTTTTCAAATTTAAGCATACAAACATTTCAATTTTAATACGAGACTTCCACGCATGCTCATTCACATATTATAAACATGAAAAATAATATTTAAATATTTTTCGGACTCAGATATGTGGTCCTGAAACCACTATTCTGACTAGGGTCAAAACCGAACTGCTGTAATTCTCCCCCTTAGGGATTTTCGTCCTCGAAAATCTTACCATTAAACAGATTCGGATGTTATCGTCTCATAGCATCTTTAGACTCCCACGTGGCCTCTTCAATGCTGTGTCGATGCCACATCACTTTTACTAACGGAGTTTTCTTATTTTGTAACTCTTTAACCTCGCGAGCTAAGATACGAATCAGCTTTTCTTCGTAAGTCATATTAGACTGAATTTCAATCTCAGACGGAGGAATCACATGTGAAGGATCAGATCTGTAACGTTGAAGCATCGATACATGAAACACATGATGAATCTTTTCTAACTCTGGTGGTAACAATAATCTATATGCTACCGACCCAATACGCTTCGTAATCTCATACGGCCCAATGAACCTCAAACTCAATTTGCCTTTTCTACCAAATTGAAATAATTTCTTCCACGAAGATACCTTCAAGAACACTTTGTCACTGATGTCAAACTCAATGTCTTTTCTTTTCAAATCCGCATAAGGTTTCTGACGATCAGAAGCTATTTTTAAGCTATCTCGGATCACTTTTACTTTTTGTTCTGCCTCTTTTATCAAATCAACCCCATGTATCTTATTTTCACTTAGTTCAGTCCAAAACAAATGTGTACGATATTTGCGACCATATAAAGGTTCGTATTGTACCATTTTAATGCTCTGTTGAAAACTATTATTATAAGCAAATTCAATCAAAGGCAAATACTATTCCTACGAACCTTCAAACTTAAGAATGCAACATCTCAACATATTCTTGAGTATCTGAATAATCCGCTCGAATTGATCATCTGTTTGTAGGTGAAAAGCAGTACTGAAATGCAATTTCGTATCCAGTACATCTTGGAACTTCTTCCAAAATCGTGAAGTAAATCTTAGATCTCTATCTGACACTATAGATAATGGCACACCATGCAATCTCACGATATCAGAAATGTTTAACTTAACTAATTTATCAAGCGAGTAATCGGATCGAATTGGAATAAAATGAGCTGATTTTGTCAAACAATCAACTACAACCCAGAAAGGATCTTTCTTTTTCAGAGACAGGCAAATCCTAAACAAAGTCCATTGTCACTAGATCCCATTTCCACTCCGGAACCATAATTGGTTGGAACAAACCAGATGGCACCTGATGTTTAGCTTTAACTTGCTGATAGATTAAACATTTACAAACAAAGTCAAAGATGTCTCTTTTCATTTCGAACCACCAATAATGCTGTTTCGGATCATTATACATTTTCGTACTACCTGGATGCACAGATAACCGACTTTTATGAGTGTGACAGCCCTAATTTGGCCCTAGTCAGAAAGTCATTTCGGGATCACAAAACCGAGTCATAAAAATAATTAAATGTTATATTCTGTGTTTATTATATTTGAAAGTGCATGTGTGAAAATTTCATTCTTTGATTTTGTCATTTGAGAGTAAAATTATGAAATAGGACCTATGTGAAAATTTCTGAAAATGCTATAGGCCAAATTGTAGTGGCCAAATAATTTTTAGTGTAAAATAGGAGGATTTGCATGTCAAACCTCCCATTTTACATGTAGTGGCCGGCCATCATGTTGGTGGTAGACAACATGTGCAAATTTTTTTATTGAAATTATGGCATGAGTATGACACAAATATTATATGCCATTTTGTGTCATAAATTGTTGGGTAATTAGAATAATAAGAGTAACAAAAGGAAGTGAAGGAAAAGTTTTGTCCATCCTTGTTCATGGTAGCCGAAAATGGAAGAGAAAGGAGAGGAAAAGAGCTCTTGAATGTTCGGTCACTTGGGGTAGAAAATCCAAGGTAAGTTCATGGTGCTTTGCTTCTATTTTGATGTTCATGGGTTTTTCTTGTTTCTACCTTAACCCATGAAGCATATTTTTGATATTTGGTTGTGTTGTGAGCATTCGGTCATGAATGGAAATGAGAGAAATGGTTGTTGTTTCATGTTCTTTTGATGAAAAATGGAGAATAGATGAAGTTGAGCCAAGCAAATGAGCATGCATGTGCCTTAGATGCTAAGGGGAAAAATCGGCTAACATGTTGTGTGTATTATGGCCGAATGTGAACTTGGATAATATTGAGTAATGTTGTGCTTTAAAATGATGAAAGGAAGATTATGCTTAAGTGAAGTTATAGGTATGTGATGATTGATTTGTCATATGCATGTTTAAATAACATGCATGCAAGGTATGTGTGAAAGAGTGAATTGGTAATAAATCTGCTTGGGACAGCAGCAGTAATGTGAATTTGGAAAATCACCATAAATTTTGGGAGATGAGTTAGAAGCTGAATAAATTATTTAATTAAAGCTTAATGAGTCTAGTTTCTTATAAAAGAAACCGTGTAAGAAAAATAATTGCCGATGATGAGATATTTGAAGTTATGTGGGACAGGGTCAGATGAAGTTTTTATAAAATAATTGCCTCTGTTCTGTTTTTATAAAATCATTATAAATTGTAAAAAAATGGTTATAAGATGAAGTTTCTATTATTAGACTCCTTAATGAGTCTAGTTTCAAATGAAATAAACTAGAACATATTTTGAATTTTTTACAATGAGAAATTTGATTCGTAGTGAAGAGTGGTCAGATTAGTCAAACAGTGAAATAAGGGAAACTTTAAAATAAATCTGGTATTGATTGGCCAAACCAAAAATCCTGAAAATTTTATGGGTAAAATATATATGGGTCTATTTTTAGAGAAAATTAACGGAACTTGATTTGGAGTTTCGTAGCTCCAGTTAGAAATGATTTAGTGACTGTTGCTCAGGAAGACAGCTTGCAGTGAAATTATGATTATGTGGTAAACATTGACAAAAATTTGTTAATGAGTTGCTTATTGATTTCTTATAAGCTTACTATGATCAGTAGGTGTGAAAGTTTAATATATATATATTATATTTTGAAAGTGATGCTTGAATAGTCGAATAATGACTAGTTTAAAATCTTTAAATTTTAAGCTCAAGAGCATAGAGGGGCAAATTCGAATAAGAGAAAAGAGAAAGTAATCGAATAGCCATTGTAATCATTCGGCAACATTCGGGGTAAGTTCTTAAGTGTTTAAGCTTGATTCCTTTTTATATGCCCAAGAGTTAAATTAATATGGTAAAGGGAATGTAAATTTTATTTAGTTAATGTGCCGAATATGTAATGATTTAAGGCTATAAGTCGATTATGGCTATTATGCTTAAGTTGAATTGGATTTGGAAAATTGATGCACTAAATGAGTGTTACAATGAATAAACTATGCCGTATGTGTGCTGGTGGAGATATCACAATTTGTGATTATTAAATACCTAAAGGAAACCATGATGTGTATAAAATTATTATTATTAGTCCTTTGTGATAGCCGAATATGGCTTGGCACTAAAGTGATTAAATGTGAACTTCGATGAGGTAAACCATTAAAAGTGTGGTGCTATAAGACTATGGGCTAATACGATATGTGGATTCGTTCCGTAAAGTAAATTATTCAGGTATGCGATATGTACTTAGGCATGTTAAATCGATTGGAATTGAATCATGAATGTGAATTGAGAAGCATAGGTAAAAATGCCTATGACATATATGTGAGTAAGGGTAAAACCATCGTAAGTTATCGATAAGGATGGGTTATGTGCGGAACCATCTTATAATTGCTAATTTGAAAGGTTGTGTGCGAATCAGTGAGCAATATGTATATATTAGATGAATCGTGACCTTTTGGTTCTACTTGAACTAAGTTACGCGATAAATAATTTATGCATAGACTTATAGTCGAATGGTCACTATGGGTTAAGTTTGAATGGTGAAATGGAAATGTGATATGTTGAATGAGATGTGTTAATATATAATTAAATATGCATGATATTTGATGTGTATCCGGGCTTAAAGACCCGCAGGCTTCGTGCTGGTAAAATATCCGGGTTAAATCCCGCAGGCTTCATGCTGGTATTATATCCGGTAAATCCATGCAGCCTAGTCTTTGTATTATATTCGCCTTCATGCCTAGCAGGCTTCGTGCCGGTGATGTGTATTCGGGCCTTCGTGCCTAGCAGGCGTAATGCCGGTGAAATAATATGTTATGTGAATTATGTGTTCCTTGTAAGATAAGGGTTTAGCCGAATGTTAAAGATGAAATGATAGTGTATTGTATCATGCTTATATGGCCTAATGGCAAGTATAACATGTTGGTAAATATGCAATGTGCTTTTATAATCGAATGATAAGTTTGAAATGAATGTGAGTGAAATGTTATGCATAAGCTATCAAATGTTAAGTGTGAAAATGAGATGAAAGAAAAATGTTTGAGATGTATAATTATATATACGTTCGAATGATGTTAGTACTCAATTGATATGAATATGTTATATGGAACTTGTTGATTTGATTATTCGGGCCTTTGAGCTTAGTAGACTATAATGTCGGTAAGATACTATTCGGGCTTTCGAGCCTAGCAGGCTATAAAGCCGGTGAAATGATATCGGGCCTCGAGCCTAGCAGGCAAAATCCGGTGATTTGAAAAAAGCCTATGACTAAGCTACCTCGTGCTAGATTGTCAAATGAATACATTTAATACGTAAAGTGGGCCAGGTACGCAGTATGTACTCATATGTGAGTTTGATTTGAAGTGAATCATAAGGGAGTAATGTGATACGTACGTGAATAAATGTTAAAACTATACCTATGATTATGATACACCTGGTCAAGGTGTGAAAGTATGTAAGGGTATTTGATAAAAATATGTTATATGAATTCATATTAAGTGTGATAAGAATGCTGAACGTGCATTATGTGCTTGTGTTTATTCGGCCAGATGGCAATATCCCTAGAATTTGGCCTCTTAAGAAATTAAATAATCGAAGTATAATTGCGTTTATTTGTTTGCAAAGCTTACTAAGCTTATGAAAGCTTACTCCGTTGTTACATTTCTCTGTTTTATAGATTGTTGACTTCAGTTACCTGCTCGGGTTGGAGTTTGTTGGAGATATTATCACACTGTTGAGCTCATGTTATCGGTGTAAGTAAATCCTAGTATTTCGAGTCTATGGCATGTATAGGGTTTTAATGTTTTGGACCTCGTAAGCTCATATATGGGATAGATTGCATGTGAAAAGAAAAGTTTTAAATTGATTGAAATTTTTCAGCACGGTTTTTGTGTGATTGACTGAATTTAAGCCGGGTAACACCTCGAACCCTGTTCCGGTGAGGGATATGGGCCAGGGGTGTTACAATGAGCTTCATTCAAAATTCTCTGAATTAATTCTGGATTTTTCAGAACACAAATTCTATCTCAGAATCTCAAGCAATTATCTTTATCAACTCTAAATTTTAAATCAGACTCTAAATCACACTGAGCTCTTTTAGCTAAAATCTCATTATCAATCTTCTGAGCTTCATAATTTGTTGGAAGAACAAAGGTCTTTCTTTCAATTCAGCTAAAACTGAACCGTCATCGGATAGAACCAAATGAGCATTCATGGAACACAGAGCAAATAATTATTTTAGGCTCAAAGAATCAGCAACAACATTTGCTTTACCAGGATGATAATGAATCACAAGGCCAGTCTTTTAGTAGTTCTAACCATCTTCTCTGTTGCAGATTCAAATCTTTCTAAGTCATTAGATATTTTAAACTCTTATGATTGGAATATACACGACATTTTTCTCCGAACAAATAGTGGCGCCAAATCTTTAAAGCAAACACAATCGCAGCTAAGTCAAGGTCATTCGTCGGATAGTTCTTTTCGTGTGGCTTTAACTGTCTCGAAGAATAAGCAATGACTTTGCCTCCTTGTATCAAAACACATCCCAGTCCGATCAACAAAGCATCGCTGTAGATCACAAATTCTTTACCCGATTCTAGTTGTAGCAATACTGGAGCTTCAGTCAACAAGGTTTTCAACTGATCAAAACTATTCTGACACTTTTCAGACCATTCAAACTTCACAACTTTCTGAAGTAACTACGTTAACGGAGTTGAAATCATATAAAAGCCTTTTACGAACCTTCTGTAATAACTGACAAGTCCCAAAAAACTACGGGCTTCAGAGACATTCCTCGGAGGTTTCCAATCCAGAATAGCCGAAATCTTGCTCGGATCAATTCGAATACCAGATGCTGATACAATATGACCTAGAAAACCAACTTCTCGCAACCAGAATTTGCATTTACTGAACTTTGCATATAACTGTTTATCTCGTAGAATCTATAGCACTAATCTTAGATGCTTGGCATGTTCAGATTCATCACGTGAATAAATCAATGTGTCATCAATGAATACAAAAACAAATTCATCTAGATACGATCTGAAAATTCTATTCATCAAATCCATAAAGATAGCAGGTGCGTTAGTTAATCCGGAAGGCATAACTAAGAATTCATAGTGGCCATACCTCGTTCTGAAAGTAGTTATCGAAATGTCTGAATCTTTCACTCACAACTGATAATAGCTTGATCTCAAATCTATCTTCGAAAACACAGAAGCTCCTTTCAATTGATCAAATAGATCATCAATTCGGGGCAGAGGATACTTATTCTTAATAGTCACTTTGTTCAACTAACTATAATCGATACACATTCTCATCGTACCATCTTTCTTTTTCACGAATAGAACCGGAGCAACCCAAGGTGAGAAACTCGGTCTAGCAAATCCTCTATCGATCAACTCTTGCAACTAAGATTTTAATTCTTTTAGTTCTGTCGGAGCCATTCTATATTGAGCTATCGAAACCGGAGTAGTACCAAGTACCAATTCAGTGCAAATTCTACTTCTCTAACCGAAGGTAAACCCGGAAGTTCTTCAGGAAACACATCAAAGAACTCACAGACAACAGGACCAAGTACCAATTCAATGCCAAATTCTACTTCTCTAACCGAAGGTAAACCCGGAAGTTCTTCTGGAAACACATCAAAGAACTCACAGACAACAGGCACAGATTCAACTTTCTGTTCTGACATTCTCGAGTCAATCACATAAGCAAAATAGGCTTCACAACCCTTTCTCACAATATTCAAAGCTTTCATCGAAGATATTATAGCAGGCAATCCATTCAAATCACTAGATTCAATTCTGACTATTTCATCACTCTTGCATCTCAAATCAATAGTTTTCTATTTGCAGTTCACAATAGCATCATGCAAAGTTAACCAATCCATACCCAGAATTATATCAAATTCATCGAAAGGTAACAACATCAGATTAGTCGGAAAACAAGTGTCTCGAAACATTAACAGAAAATTCTTGCAGACTTTATCAACCAAAACACATCTGCCTAGGGGGTTTGAAGCTCTAATTACAAATTCAGTAGACTCTACAGGCAAAGTCTTACTGTTCACTAAGTTCATGCATATATACGAATGTGTTGATCTGGGATCTATCAAAGCAATCACAGAAGTACCATAAAGAGTAAATATACCCGCAAACACATCTGGCGATGAAGCTTCCTCACGAGCTCGTATAACATAGGCTCTAGCAGGTGCACAAGCCTCGGATCTAACAACTGTATCTTTTGTCCCTCTTTGACTACCACTTGCATTTCCCGTATTTCTGGGAGGTCTACCATGAGAAGCATTGCCACTCGGTCTCGAATTTTGTACACTTTCTTGCTTGACAGATTCAGGGTAATCCCGAATAAAATGGTCTAACATTCCACATCTAAAACAAGCCCGATCATATAGTCTACAATTATCGGGATGTCTTTTACCACAATGCTTGCATTCAAGGTGATCAGACTTAGCATTTCCAACACTAGCAACAGATGTAGCTGGAGCTTTGAAGCTCGAATGTGATCTTGTACGATCTCTATTCAAATGTCCCATATTAGCCTTTGAACGGCCATTATCATCTCAAAATTTCTTTGATGCATACTGATTTGCCCGATAATCTCTTTCGCACTTCTCTAGCTTCAGAATCATCTTTTCTTTTCTCTTTCCTGATATCTTCAGCTTTACATGCTCATTCAACAATCACAACAAATTCTTTGATTTCAAGAATCCTAACTAACAAACGGATATCCTCGTTCAAACCATCTTCAAATCTTTTGCATATTATTGCTTCAGTAGATACACATTCACGAGTATACTAACTCAAACTTACAAAGTCCCTCTAATATTCTGTGACAGACATACGACCTTGTTTAAGCTCGAGAAACATTTTAAGTTTTTGGTCGATAAATATCTGACTGATGTAATTCTTTCGAAATTTGACTTAAAAGAAATCCTAGGCGACTCATTCATTCGGAACTACCGATATCAAAGTTTTCCACCAATGGTACGTCGTATCTCTCAAAAGTGAAATGACACATTTTATACATTCCTTGGCATTCAAAGAAAATTCATCAATCACTCTTATCGTGTTCTCTAACCAGAACTTGGCCTTTTCAGCATCATCATTTGTTGTAGCTCGGAACTCTTCGGCCCCATACTTTTTAATCTTATCTATCGGAGGCTTACTTAACTGAACCGAATTCACTGATGGTATAACAGGAGCTTGCGGAGAATTGATCAAGGGTGGAGGTTGTTGAACAGCCGGATTGGTTCTAATGTACTGACTAAACTAATCATTCATCATCTGATAGAAGGCTTTCTTAGCCTCACTATCATGGCTACTCGTAGCCGGTCTAGAATCAGATGGCGCCATCCCTTGCGCAGTAGCAGGTGCATTGCTTTCAACATCATCCGCTACGGCTCGTTTGGGATCCATTTGCTATATAAAAGCACATTTCAATATCAAGATTCATCACACTATCGCAGTTACTAAGTATGGCATGTATAGCTAGACTCACATACACTATGATAGTCTTAGAACCGACTAAACCATAACTCTGATACCAACAAAATGTAACACCCTAACCTGTATCCGTCGCCAGAATAGGGTTAAAGGCATTATCAAACAAATCAAAACATTTAACATTCATTTCGTAAACATCATAGCATCAAAGATCAAACATCAACATAATGTCCCTTATTTAGGTCATCGGGACCTTAAACATACTTCAGAAAAGGGTCGGGACTAAACCGAGCTCATGCAAATTTTTTTCAAAACTTAAACATTTCTCAAAGTAATACAGGTCACACGCTTGTGTGAATAGGTTGTGTGCCTCACAAGGCATTAGACACTTCCGTGTGTCTAGGATGCGTCAAAATAGGGCATACATAATGACTTATTCACATGGCTACAAGACACGTTCGTGTGTCTTCGCGTGGTCGACACTAACTTGAGTCACACAACTAGCCACACGCTCGTGTGCCTTGGCAGTGCTCAGGCCTGACTTACAATTGTAGGGTACCCTAGAGGACACACGACTGTACAACATGACCATGTGTCGCACATGGCTGAGACACACGCCCGTTTCTCTGCCTATGTGGACAAAAATAAGCCATTAAAAAAGAAAATTTGCCACCCATTTAAATCAAACCTACAAGCAACCAAAATCACAACATTTCTTAACCAATTCACAACCAAAACATTAACCATTCATGTTATATCATTGCCAACCAATTCCATGCTTAATAACCTTACTATTTTATGCCAAAACAAGACAAAAACATCTTAAAACATATGGTTTATAAACCTTAATACATACCACTCAATCTCATACTATGAACTTTCCAAATACTTGCCAGATTGACCATTTATTTTGGCCAAACAAGAACATTTCATAAACATAACTTCATCATATAACTTATACCACAACTCATTCATTAACATATCCATAATTAAGCCAAATCACATGGCTAGATATATACTCATTTCAAAACATATTCAAAGTACTTCTAGCCTATACATGCCATACTCCAATATTTACATTTCCAAAATGTACCAAAATGAAGTTCGATAGTGCGATGATGATCCACAATGATCCCCGAGCTTCTAGTAGCTACGATATCTGTAATACAGTTAAAAGACAGACAGATTAAGCTTATAAAAGGTTAGTGAGCCATATAAAATTAAACTTAACATATTAAACATTAATTCATTATCAAATTACATATACTTCAAGCCATAAACTATTACAACTTCCATATTCACATACATTTCATTTCTTCCAATTTACATGACACATATAGCATAATTTGTCATGCTTTTACCATATATCATCTTTTTTTCATTAAATAATACATACTTACATTTTACTATCAAATGCGATACTCATTTCGAACGTACTTGGATCGAATATGTATTTCACAAGTCATTCATTTTTTTTAGAATGCCCATTTGAACCGTTCGGAATCATAAGGATACATGGATAGCTCAGAGAACATATACAATGCCAACATCCCAAACGTGGTCCTACATGTAATCAAACATCGATGCCACTGTCCCAGACAGGGTCTTACACGAAATCAGATACGACGCTGATGTCCCAGATATGGTCTTACATGTAAAACAGAAGTCAATGCCAACGTCTGTAACACCCCTTACCCGAGACTGTCGCTAGAGTCGAGCACGAGGCATTACCTGGCTTAACTTACTAATTCGGGGCATAAAATTTGCTTTTAAAACTAATTTATTTACATTCATTTAATATGTCCCTATAAAGGGCCCTCGAGACCCTAAAACATGCAATTGAAATGGTTCGGGATCGAACCAGGAACATTAAAAATTTTCTGAATACTTAGACAAATGAAAACAATTTATTTCATTATTCCTTATAAAACTGCCCACCTGCATCATAGTCACTAAATAAATCAGAACTCGAGTCACAAAACTCAAAATTTAAATTCGTGAATTTTCCCTGAAACTAGACTCATATATCTTCTTACTAATTTTTTTCCAGAATTTTTGGTCGAGCCAATTAGTACAATTTATTAGTTAAATTTTCCCCTGTTGCACTGTTTGACTACTCTGACCTCTCCTCACTACGAATCAATTTTCTCCATGTAAAGAATTCAAAGAACAATGTAGTTTGTTTCTCTTGAAATTATATTTAAGGAATCTATAAATATAAACTATAACTCCTAATTGTTTTTGTACAATTGTTAGTGAATTTATAAAGTCAGAACGGGGGATTTAGAAATCAATCTAACTCTGTCTCACTAAAATTCAAACATCTCTTAAAATACACTTATTTTATTTACTCTGTTTCTTTCATATGAAAATAGACTCAATAAACTTTAATTCTATATCTCATTCATCACGTAATTACATTTCTACTATTCTTGGTGATTTTTACAAGATCACGTCACTGCTGTTGTTCAATATTGTTTTAATGCTAATTTCACTTTTTCATGATTTCTTTGTATTAACTACCATTTAGGCATACGTAACACTAAAACTTGTTCTTCATTAGCCATCTCAATAGCTAATCATTATCAAATATTTACATACCATTCTTTAGCCATATCATAAGGACATACACACAAAATGGCTAAGTCCCTATACATGCCATAAACTAGAATGTTTGTAAACGAAGATACCCATTTGGTAACTCGATATTCGATAGTGTGAAGTGATCTCCGATGACCTCCAACCCAAGCTTTCTTTTAAGTACTCTGAAACATGGGAAAGTGAAATAAGTAAGGTTATAAAGCTTAGTAAGTTCACATGTAAAATAATAAGCATTAGCAATCAATTTAGCTTACTACTATGCTGTCATAATTTGCTTGAATAATGTTTAGTTCTTACTTTCCCATCTAACTCATCGAAAACCTTACCAAAGGCTCCGAATACAAAAGGCACATTACTTAATAGCTTGCTTACATACCTGTAATATCTCACCTAACACATGAGTGCTCTTTCATAATATAAGCATATTGCCAATCATATCATAAAGTGTCACAGGCATAACTGAAAACTCATCACTTACTTAATACTTGATAATCTCAATTACTTACAATCTCAATATTAAATAAGCCTTAAATGCATACTTGTATTCTTTCTTCATGTTCTCACCTTGTCGTTTCTTTGACTTACTCTTTGGATTACTTAGGAACCTTTTTCCTTTTCGAACTTACCATTGCCATGTCTTGACATGGTCTTACGTGGTACCCTTGCCTTATGAACTCACCAATGCCTTGCTTTAGCATGGTCTTACATGGGACCTTTGCCTTATAGTAACTCATCAATGCCATGTCTTGACATGGTCTTACATGATTTCCTTGCCTTATAGAACTTATCAATGCCATGCCTTGGCATAGTCTTACATGATATCCTTATCTTACCAAATGCCATGTTCCAAACATGGTCTTACATGGTATCCTTGTCATAGTGCCAATGCCACATCTTGATGTGGTCTTACATGGGTCCTTAATCAATGCCGATGCCATGTCTTGACATGGCCTTACACGGGAGCTTCGCTTTACCAATGCCATGTCTTGACATGGTCTTACATGGTATCCTTAACTGTCAATTCCTCCTTAAATGCCATGTTATGAACATGGAATTTTCCATCAATTCTTCCTTAATTGCCATGGTACAACCATGGACTTTGAGATATCAATGCCTTGTCAAGTCATAGCTGAAACATACTTGCTCAAATTTTTCAAGGTTAGTCACATAACTCAATAATAACAATAATTGCATAATAATAAAATGCTACTAAACTTACATACTTACATTCTCAATCTCATCATATCATCAACTTAACTTATTCTCATCAAACTATGATAGTCAATACTTTCTTGTTATCATACAAAGCCATAATACAAAATATGGTCTTACATATAAATTATACAAGTTCTCTTTCCAATATCGAATTATTATCGAACATTAATCATTATATCTAAAACTCAATATATCAATTTATCATTCAAATATGCATAATTAAATGCTTATTAAACATATGAATTTACCTTGATACCAAAACGACCATTTTACCAACTTTCTCGATTTTCAGTTTTTCTACCGTTCTAGGTCCAAATCTCACTTTTCGAGATCTAAAACATCATATTTCACTTATTTAATTAATGTACTATTCAAAACATTCCCTAACTCAAACTTTGGCAAAATTACAATTTTGCCCCTAAACTTTTGCAGAATTATGATTTTACCCTTAGGCTCAGAAATTAAAATTTATCCATTTTTCTTATGTTTTATGACACGTTGAACATTTTTACCTTCTATGGCAACATCAAATTCCCACTCTATCACGTACTTATGAACGTTAGGTATTTTTACCGATTATGTCGTTTTACTCATTTTCACTTAAAATCGCTTAGCAAAAGTTGTTTAACATAATTTAAAGCTTCATATTTTATCATAAAACATCAAAAAAAACACATTTAACATTTGGGTATTTTTCCAAATATGAACCCTTTTAACACCCCTAACCCGTATCTGTCTCCAGACTAGGGTTAAGAGGCACTACTGAACGAAAAACATAATTTCAAACATTCACATATTCATACAAGTCATATTCATATATATATATATATATATTAAGCACATGGCTCATTAAATATTAAACATACTTTATTTATCATATTGCATTTGCGACTCATACCTCAAAATTCAACCGAATATATACCTTTCAAATAATCACATTTTCATTAACAAATATAAACATACGCATATACTTTCATTATATACCCAAACCATCATTCGAATTAACAATCAAAGTACATGTATATACATACACATAATTATCAATTTTGCAAAAATGCATATAATGCTCATGGTGTACTATTACATAAAATCACTATTCAAATGGCCATTTATCAATGTCTCACTTATAAGTATTATTAAACAATAAAATCTCAATAATTCACCATTAATAAACTTATAACTAATTATAGTACTTATACATTTTTCCATGCAAACCGAACTAAACTAATCTTTGCATATTCGAATATAGGCATGCCTCATATCATGCATTTCTAATATACATTAAACATGCTAACACCTGAGCTCACAATTAGAAATGAACAAACATACATCAAAACTAAATCATCAAACCATATTTATTTATATTTATACATATCAAAACCGAGTGACCAACCACAGCCAATTCCACCTATCATCATTTTCCTTTCAATTTTAATTCATCACAAACAAATATACATTCACACATGAAAACATGTATAAACGTCTTATAAGTTACATTTTCTAAACTCATCATCCAAATATATTTTACCCAAACCAAAAACCTAAACTGAAACAAATAATTATATCATGAAATTTATATATATATATGATGATCATTACATCAATCCACTTTCAAATTTACTGACATCTATAAACCATTTTCAAACATACCACATATATCACATGCTTCATTCACATATAATTTATAACACATCAACTAAATGTAAGCTCAAACCATATCCAAGTATGAACGAATCTATCATGGAAATTAAGCCATTTTCGCATAGCTAAAGTTATACATATTCAAGGTCGAACAAAATACGTATTAGCCTATACATGCCAAAAGTTTGAAAATAAACTTTTAAAAGTACCGAAAGTTGACGATAGTGTGGATGACTTCGATAACGATCCCCGAGCTCATAACTTACAACCAAAATCTATAAAATAGAGTAACAAAAACACACAGAGTAAGCTAACTTAGCTTAGTAAGCCTTAAGCAAATTAAACAACTCAATGAATAATCAAAACATTCAAACTAAACAAATTATATCAATAATATTATACTTTTACACAAGAAGATACCTTGGTCGAATGTTCAATATCAAATACATATCACGACATAAATATTTCCTATATAATCGATTATACAACATCAAATATATCATCACATAGATACTTACATGTATGGCCGAATATAGAAGTTAAATAAAACATCACATGTAACCTATAGTTCAACTTCAATATAACATCACAAACGGCCAAATATGCACATTCAAAATAACTTCACATAAAACTGAATATATATGTTCAATATAATTCACATGTAATCGAATAATCAAGTTCAATATAAGCTTACATATACTTACCTATGTGGCTGAACATATACAATGTCATTTAGCTCAATTACACTTGCTCAATATCCACAATAACTTGAACTCTTATATTCATGGACTTGAAAGCAAATCACCGGTACAAAACCTGCTACGCATAAGCTTGAATTTCACACTGGCACAAGGCCTGCTAGACTCAAAGTCTTATATTTATTCACTGGCACTAAGCCTGCTAGGCACAAAACCCGATCAAAGTCACCAGCACAAGGCTTGCTAGGCTCAAGGCCCGAATATCACAAATATTGTAACATCCCGAAATAAGGCCTAGTCGGAATAGTGGTTTCGGGACCACAATTTTGACATCAAAATATTTATTTTATGGTTATTATGAGGCCTAGAATATGAGTATATTCATTTTTTAAAGTTTCATGAAGAAATTCCAAGTATAAGATGTCTAATTGGAAATTAGGGACTAAATTGAATAAATTGTAAAACTTGGTTTCTAGAAGCAATTTGTATGAAATTGCTTTAGACTATGAATTAGAAGGTCTTGGAGAGAAAGTTTCCCAAATTCTAAATTTTTGGACAAAAATGGGCTTGCATGGATGAAATTTTAAAGAAAGGGCATGCAAGCATTTTGGTCATTAGGCATTTTAATGAAATAAAAAGGGAAAAATAAAGAAAAAATATGCTCATCTTCTTCCCATAGCTGCTGAAATATGGAGGACACCATAGCTAGGGTTTCTTCAATTTTCAAGCTCAATAGTAAGTGCTCGCAAGCCCCGTTTTTCACGTTCTTTGTATTTTTAAAATCCCGGTAGTTTGCTCGCTCCATTTCTACCCATATTCATGCTAGGGTTCATGTTAAAAAATTTACCCATGCATGAGTTATTGGTATTTTAATGGATTATGGAAGAATATGAAAGATAAATATGTGTTAAACATCTTTTCCAAGTTGGCTTTCATGAGAAACCCTTATAGGGACTATTTTGCAAAAGATGTAAATGTGTGGTAGAAATGAGAAAATAATGGATAAGGTGGGCTACCATAAGAAGGAAAAGTGTTCGGCTAGGCATGGGTAAGATAGAAAGTGCATGTGTTTTATTATCCGAGCCTAGGGACTAAATCGTAAAAATATGAAAGGTTAGGGGCAAAACAGTCATTTGGACCAGGGGTAGATATTAAACTTGAAATGCATAATGTAGTGTATTAATGAGTTAATTTTGCTGTTATAGACCTTGAGGAACAAATTTCAGAAGTCAATCGTGGTAAATGCAAGGTTTCGGAATAACCAAAACACAATCCCGAAAAGAATACCAAGTAAGTTCGGATTACTTAAAGTAAAAACCTAATATACATAATTGTATGATTTATGAATGCATGATATTTGCATTTATTGATGGTATGAAACTGCATGAAATGCACCTTTGGTAATGACTTGTTGATAACTGTCTCGGTTAAGGTAAAAAAGGGAATTCGATGGATAAACTATGTTTTACATGTGAACTGAGAACCTGTATGTGTTGTAGTTAGGATTATCCCAGACGGGTAATCCGCGATCTCAAATATGGAAAGGAATCTAGCACAGACAGGTGTTCCTTGAATGATCAAGCCTCCCGAAGAATATGTGTGCATTATGGATTTAGCCCGGACAGGTAATCTGATTAGGGTTTGAATTTAGCCTTGACTGGTAATTCAGATCCGAACTCATTAAGGGTGATTGTCGCTATAAGGGATTTAGCCTGGACTGGTAATCCTGCCATGGGATGTGAGGTTCACAGGAGTGCATATATGTGAAATGATCATTCATAAGAATTGACGGATAATGGGTACTCCATCGAGATTTCCTAGAAACTCAACGGGATAATATGATGTATGTTAACAAGATGATGAATGATGAGCTCATCTATATAAATTACATGATGCTTTGTTATGTGACTAACTCATTGATTGAGTGCATGTGATCGGAAATCATTTCATAATGGATGATTTCATGACTTAGTTATGAATGTATGCTAATTACTAGGTATTTCACTTTCCGATTATTCGAGCTTACTAAGCATGTAAATGCTTACCCCTCTCTTTTTCCCTCTCTCACAGAGCTCGAGGACTCGAAAGGATTGGAGGACAATCGGAGAGTCAACACACTATCAATTAAACAAGCTTTGGTATAAAGACTCTGTTTATTTTTTTAAATGACATGTATAGTACTTTTGAGTATTTTATTATATGTGTCATTTGATTTTCCAAGTAAAGGCATGTAGAAATATGTTTATCTCTTTGTATATGGCCATGAAAATTGGCTTAATTTAAGTAGGCTATGACCTACGATTTTATGCATGGTTTTAATTACTAATGATGGGTTGCTATCAATTGGCAATGAGTCACATGAATGAGCCAATTTCGGATGGATTAATGTAACATGGGAACCCATGATACTAAAGAGGAAATAACCATTTATGTATGAAACCAATGATATAAGGTTTCCATACAACTATTTTCATTAAGGTTATTTACAAGCGTAAAATTATGTTTTCTCTCAAACTTGGTAACCATTAGGAACAAGTAGTATAAAGGAGTGACTAAAGGCTTGAAAATAGCCTAATAAAATCCACATGGTTGGACACACGGGCGTGTGTCTAGGCCGTGTGTGACACACAGTTCCCTCCCATAGGCATGTGCTATGGCCGTGTGTCCCCTGCACTTAAAATTTTACCTCAAAGCTGTACACGTGTAGGCCATACGGGCGTGCATCATGGCCGTGTTAAAATGACAGTTTCGTCCACGGGCAGGCAGCATGGGCGTGTTTCCATGGCTGTGTTGATAACTCAGTGTTGCCCACGGTTGAAGGGCATGGGCGTGCCTCAAGATACACGGGCGTGTGAGTCCACACAGCCTAATCTACACAGGTGTGTGTCCCTTTATGTTAAGAAAAATTTTCTGAGAAGCCCAAGGTTAATCGAACGTGCCCGTATTTGTCCCGCATTACCTTCTGATATGTTATAGGTCTCAAAGGCCTATACAAGGGACGAGATGTTTTGTGACCCAAGTTAATATACTGAAAGTGTAAAGTTTCGGTAATGCTTCGAGCCCTGTCCCGGTGTTGGATACGGGTTAGAGGTGTTACAAACATAAAATCATTCCATAACATTTCATATATCGAATCATATAATATTCCATATAACACTTTCAGAGATTTTGATATCATTCAAATACAACTCCATCGCATTAATTCATTCAAAATTCTCATTTATCTAACATACTAATACATTATAAAATTTGAATCATCATAGTAAATCATTCTATGTTCAAATTAAATCATGTTTAATTACTTAAAGACTTACCTTGAATATCGACGGACGTTACAAATCGGCTATTCAACTATTTTTATTTTTCCTTGATCCAAGTCCGATTTCCTTTGTTCTTGATCTATATACTTTCAAATTAACCTCATTTAAACACAATTTCACTCAATTAAATCCAACAACACATAAATGGGAAAATTACCATTTTACCCCTAATATTTCATACTTTTACAAATTAGTCCTAATTGCACAAAACACAAAATACACCAAATCTCACAACAATGTAGTTGGGAAAAATTTTCCATATAACCATACTAATCCATATATTTCTTCTATTTCACATTTTAATCCCTTAATTTATTATTTTTTCAATTTAGTCCTAATAACTCAAAATCATCAAAAAATCCAATACAAAACATGTTAATTTAAAACATATTTTTTATATTTCATCATCAAACATCACAAAACACAAATATTCATCAATGGCATAACACAAAATATTCATTGAAATAAAAAAATTGAGCATGGATCGGGTAGTTTTCGAAGCAACGATCTCAAAAACATAAAAATTATCAAAAACCGAAACAAAACATACCTTAATCTAGCCAAAAATCTTACCGAAACCTCTCTTGGTGTTTTTCTTTTCTTTCCTTGATATATATTCGGCCAAACTAAGCATAAAATGACATTATTTTAAGTTTTATTTTAACATATTATAACATTTAATCTAATTACCAAATTAACCTTTGTTAAAATGTTATAATATTATTTATTCCATGACCATTGCCGTCCATTAGCTTAGTAGTGGCCCAATTACAACAAAAAAACTTCATATTAAAAAGACATTAACAATTCAGTCCTCACACATTAAACCATCAGTTTTCATTTTACGCGATTAATTCCTTTTTTTTTAATTAAGCACACAAACAATCAAATTTTCATACGAAACTTTCACACATGCTAATTCACATATAATAAACACGGAAAATAACATTTAAGAATTTTTCTAACTTGAATTCGTGGTCCTGAAACCACCGTTTCGATTAGGGTCTAAATCGAACTGTTACAACTCTCCCCCCTTAGGGATTTTCGTCCCCGAAAATCTTACCGGTGAATAGGTTCGGATAACGCTCTTTCATTGTATCCTTTGGCTCCCACGTTGCTTCTTTAACTTCGTGTTTATGTCACAGTACTTTAACCAACAAAATTTTCTTATTTCTTAATTCTTTAATTTGACGAGCCAGTATACGAATCGGTTCTTCCTCATACGACATATCGAGTTTAATTTCAACTTCGGTTGGACTAATCACGTGTGAAGGATCGGATCAATATGTACGAAGCATTGAGACATGAAATACATTGTGAATCTTTTCTATCTCAGGTGGTAACAGTAATCTATGCGCAACTGGCCCAATCTGCTCGATAATCTCATACAGCCTAATAAATCTCGGACTCAATTTGCCTTTACGACCTAATCTGAGTATTTTCTTCCATGGTAAAACTTTCAAAAACACTCTATCCCCGATCTGAAACTCTATGTCTTTAAGTTTCAAATCTGCATACGATTTCTGACGATCTGATGCTGCTTTCAAACTTTCACGAATCACTTTTACTTTATTTTTGGTTTCTTTGATCAAATCAACCCCGTGTATCTTATTTTCACTGAGCTTAGTCTAGTACAAAGGTGTACGACATTTACAACCATATAAAGCTTCATAAGGTGCCATTTTGACACTCGATTGAAAGCTATAAATGTATGCAAATTCAATCAGAGGTAGATATCGTTCCCACGTACCTTCGAACTTGAGAATGCAACATCTTAACATATCCACAATTATCTAAATAATTCACTCAAACTGACCGTCTGTCTGGGGATGAAAAGAAGTACTAAAATGCAGTTTAGTGCCTAATGCATCTTGTAGTTTCTTCTAAAACAGCGATGTAAAACTCAGATCTCTATCTGAAACAATAGATATATGCACACCATGTAACCTCACGATCTAAGAAACATACAATTCAGCCAGTTTATCAAGGGAATAATCTATACGACCCAAAACAAAGTGACCAGATTTAGTCAACCTATCAACAATAACCCTGTCCCATTTCCATTCAAGTATCATAATCAGCTGCAGGAATCCAAAAGGTACTTGATGCTTGGCTTTTACTTGCTAACAGACTAAACATTTCGATTCAAAGTCAGAAATGTCTCGTTTCATACCTTGCCACCAATAATGCTGTTTCAGATCATTATACATCTTAGTACTACTTGGATGAACAGATAATCAACTGTTGTGAGCTTCATTCAAGATCATTTGAATCAACTCTGTATTTCTTGGAACACATATTCAGTTTCTAAATCTCAAACAGTCATCAACATCAACTCAAAACTCTAAATCTACATTTGAATCACATTGAACCCGTTTCACTATCAAATCGTTGTCAATTTTCTGAGCTTCACAAATCTGCTGAATAAATAATGGTCTTCTTTAAACTCAGCTATCATTGCACCATCATTTGACATAGCTATATATGCATCCATTGGATGCAAAGCAAACAGTGATTTTCGGCTTAAAGCATCAGCAACCACATTAGCCTTTCCCGGGTGATAGTCAATCACAAGTTCGTAGTCTTTTAGTAACTCTAACCATGCGCTGTCTCAAATTTAAATCTTTTTGAGTCATCAAGTACTTCAGACTTTTGTGATCGGAATAAACATGACATTTTTCACCGAACAAATAATGGCGCCATATCTTCAATGCAAACACAATAGCTAACAAATTCTTTACCCTATTCTAGCTGAACTAACACCGGAGCTTCAGTCAAAAGAGCTTTCAACTGATCAAAACTTTTCTGGCACTTTTCTGACCACTCGAATTTGACATCTTTTCGTAGCAACTTCATCATTGGAGTTGCAATCATAGAGAAACCTTTCACAAACTGTCTATAGTAACCAGCAAGTCCCAGAAAACTTCTAACTTTAGAAATGTTTCTCGGAGGTTTCCAATCGAGTATAGTTGAAATCTTAGTTGGATCAACCCGAATACCTGATGCTGAAACAACATGTCCCAGAAAGCTAACTTCGTGTAACCAGAACTCATATTTACTAAACTTCGCATACAACTGTTTTTCTCACAAAGTCTGTAACACAAGTCTCAAATGCTCAGCATGTTCGGTTTCATTACGAGAGTAGATCAGTATATCATTAATGAACACAACTACAAACCGATCTAAATACTGCCTAAAGATCCGATTTATCAAATCCATAAAAATAGCAGGTGTGTTAGTAAGTCTGAACGACATAACTAGAAACTCATAATGTCCGTACCTCGTTCGAAAAGCAGTTTTTGGCACATCGGAGTCATTGACTCGCAACTGATAATAACCCTATCTCAAGTCTATCTTTGAAAACACTGAAGTCCCTTTTAAATGATCGAATAAGTCATCAATTCGTGGCAACGAGTATTTATTCTTTATAGTCACTTTATTTAACTGGCGATAATCAATACACATTCTCATAGTTTCATCTTTATTTTTCACAAATAGAACTGGTGCACCCCAATAAGAGAAACTCGGTCGTGCAAGACCTCTATCTATTAACTCTTCTAGCTATGCTTTCAATTCTTTTAATTCAGTAGGTGCCATCCGATACGGAGCTATCGAAATTAGAGTCGTCCCCGATACTAACTCAATACCAAACTCTACTTCTCGGATAGGTGGCAAACCCGACAATTCTTCAGGAAACACATCCGGATACTCGCACACAACTGGTACAAATTCAATCTTCTTTTCAGTTACTTTACTATCAAGCACATAAGCAAGGTAAGCTTCACAACCTTTTCTCACATATTTCCGAGCTAACATCGAAGATATTACCACTGGTAAACCATTCAGATCATTAGATTCAATCCGAATAATCCCGTTGTTCTGACATCTCAAATCAATGGTCTTTCTTTTGCAATTAACAACAGCGTTGTGCAAAGTCAGCCAATCCATACCCAAAATTATATCAAACTCATCGAAAGGTAACAACATCAAATCGGTCAGAAAGCATGAATCTCAAATCATCAACGGGCAATTATTACACACTTTGTCAACCAGAACACACCGACCCAGGGGGTTGAATACTCCTATCACAAACTCAGGAGACTCAACAGGAAAAGGCTTACTGGATACTAATGTTTTACACACATATGAATAAGTTGAAACAGGATCAATCAACATAATAACACTAGTATCATAAAGAGTGAAAGTACCGGTAATAACATCTGGGGAAGAAGCCTCCTCGCGAGCTCATATAACATATGCTCTGGCAGGTAAACGAGCCTTAGGTCGAACCGCTGTATCTTTCATCCCTCTCTGAATACCACTCACATTACCTGAATGTCTGGGTGGTCTGCCTCGTGCTGGCATGTTACTCGGTCTCGCATTTTGAACAGTGTTTTGCTCGGCTAACATCGGACAATCTCAGATGAAATGATCCATCGATCCACATTTAAAATAGGACTGATTATGCAATCTACAAGTTCCAGAATGCCATTTACCATAATTCTTACACTTGATTCTGTTCTGCCGATCATTGCCAACACTAGCAATCGAAGTGGCTCGTGAACTCACAGGAGGTCGGTCTCAATCTTAACTACAAAAGTCCGAAAGAGCTTTAAAATGACTAGAATCATCTTGAAACTTCTTTAATATTGATTGAAAAGTCTTGCTCGATGATCTTTTATGGGAATCTCTGGCTTCAAAATTAGCTTTTCTTTTCTCTTTCCCGAGCTCTTCGACTTTGCAAGCTTGCTCAACAAGTACCACAACTCTTTAATTTCAAGTACACCAACCAGCAATTTAATGTCTTCGTTTAAACTGTCTTCGAATCTTTTACACATGATAGCTTTGGTTGAAACACATTTACGAGCATATCGACTAAGTATCAAAAATTTCCGCTCGTACTCGGTTACGGTCATACGACCCTGTTTCAATTCCAAAAATTCTTTGCGTTTCTGGTTGATAAATCTCTAGATGATGTATTTCTTATGGAACTCCGCTTAAAGGAATTCCCAAGTCACTATCTCTTTTGGGACCACCGATACTAGTGTATTCCACCAGTGATATGCAGTGTCTCGTAATAAAGATATGGCATACTTTAAACATTCATCTGGAGTACATGATAACTCGTCGAACACATGGATAGTATTATCGAGCCACAACTCGCCCCTTTAGCATCATCATCATTATTAGCCTTATACTCTTCGGCCTCGTGTTTTCTGATTTTATCTACAGGAGGTTTAAGTCTCATCGAATCAATCATCGGAGGTATCACAGGTATCAAAGATGGATTATTCGGGGGTGAAGTTTTTTGTACAGCCGGATTAGTCCAGATATACTGAGTAAACCATTCGTTCATCATTTGGTAGAAGGCTTGTTTAGCCTCCCCCTTATGGTTACTCGAGATAGGTCGTGATTCAACAGACGTTGTCCCATGTGCTAGAGCAGGCACTACGCTCTCAACATCATCAGCCACAGCTCTATCGGGATCCATTTAACTATATGAAATCACATTTTCAAATGTCAGAAGTCATCACACTATCGCAGTATAAACTTTGGCCTGTATAGCTAAACTCACACACGCTACGTTAGTCTTAGAATTTACTAAACCGTAGCTCTGATACTAATAACATGTAACATCCCTAACTCGTATCTGTCGCTAGACTAGAGTTAAGAGGCACTACTGAACGAAAAACATAATTTCAATCATTCACATATTCATACAAGTCATATTCATATATATATTAAGCACATGGCTAATTAAATATTAAACATGCTTTATTTATCATATTGCATTTGTGAATCATGCCTCAAAATTCAACCGAATCTATACCTTTCAAATAATCACATTTTCATTAACAAATATAAACATATGCATATACTTTCATTATATACCCAAACCATCATTCATATTAACAATCAAAGTACATGTATATACGTACACATAATTATCAATTTTGCAAAAATGCATATAATGCTCATGGTGTACTATTACATAAAATCACTATTCAAATGGTCATTTATCAATGTCTCACTTACAAGTATTATTAAACAATAAAATCTCAATAATTCACCATTAATAAACTTATAACTAATTATAGTACTTATAAATTTTTCCATGCAAACCGAACTAAACTAATCTTTGCATATTCGAATATAGGCATGCCTCATATCATGCATTTCTAATATACATTAAACATGCTAATACCTGAGCTCACATTTATAAATGAATAAACATACATCAAAATTAAATCATCAAACCATATTTATTTATATTTATACATATCAAAATTGAGTGACCAACCACAGCCAATTCCACCTATCATCACTTTCCTTTCAATTTTAATTCATCACAAACAAATATACATTCACAGATGAAAACATGTATAAACTTCTTATAAGTTACATTTTCTAAACTCATCATCCAAATATATTTTACCCAAACCAAAAACCTAAACTGAAACAAATAATTATATCATGAAGTTTATATATATATATATATGATGATCATTACATCAATCCACTTTCAAATTTACTAACATCTATAAACCATTTTCAAACATACCACATATATCACATACTTCATTCACATATAATTTATAACACATCAACTAAAAGTAAGCTCAAACCATATCCAAGTATGAACGAATCTATCATGGAAATTAAGCCATTTTCGCATGGCTAAATTTATACATATTCAAGGTCGAACAAAATACGTATTAGCCTATACATGCCAAAAGTTTGAAAATAAAGTTCTAAAAGTACCGAAAGTTGACGATACTGTGATGACTTCGATAACGATCCCCGAGCTCGTAACTTACAACCAAAATCTATAAAACACACAGAGTAAGCTAACTTAGCTTAGTAAGCCTTAAGCAAATTAAACAACTCAATGAATAATCAAAACATTCAAACTAAACAAATTATATCAATAATATTATACTTTTACACAATAAGATACCTTGGCCAAATGTTCAATATCAAATACATATCACCACATAAATATTTCCTATATAATCAATTATACAACATCAAATATATCATCACATAGATACTTACATGTATGGCCGAATATAGAAGTTAAATAAAACATCACATGTAACCTATAGTTCAACTTCAGTATAACATCACAAACGACCGAACATGCAAATTCGAAATAACTTCACATAAAACCAAATATATATGTTCAATATAATTCACATGTAATTGAATAATCAAGTTCAATATAAGCTTACATATACTTACCTATGTGGCTGAACATATACAATGTCATTTAGCTCAATTACACTTGCTCAATATCCACAATAACTTGAACTCTTATATTCATGGACTTGAAAGCAAATCACCGGTATAAAACCTGCTAGGCATAAGCCTGAATTTCACACTGGCACAAGCCCTGCTAGACTCAAAGTCTGATATTTATTCACTGGTACTAAGCCTGCTAGGCACAAAGCCCAATCAAAGTCACCAGCACAACGCTTTCTAGGCTCAAGGCTCGAATATCACAAACATAAAATCATTCCACAACATTTCATATATCGAATCATATAATATTCCATGTAACACATACACACTTTTAGAGATTTTGATATCATTCAAATACAACTCAATCACATTAATTCATTGAAAATTCTCATTCGGCTAATATACTAATACATTATAAAATTTGAATCATCATAGTAAATCATTCCATGTTCAAATTAAACCATGTTTAATTACTTAAAGGCTTACCTCGGATATCGATGGACGTTACAAATTGGCAATTCGACTATTTTTATTTTTTCCCGACCCAAGTCCGATTTCCTTTGTTATTGATCTATATAATTTCAAATTAATCTCATTTAAACACAGTTTCACTCAATTAAATCCAACAACACATAAATGAAAAAATTACCATTTTACCCCTGATATTTCATACTTTTACAAATTAGTCCTAATTGCACAAAACACAAAATACACCAAATCTCACAATAATGTAGTTGGGCTGAATTTTCCATATAACCATACTAATCCATATATTTCTTCTATTTCACATTTTAATCCCTCAATTTATTATTTTTTCAATTTAGTCCTAATAACTCAAAATCATCAAAAACTCCAATACAAAACATGTTAATCTAAAACATATTTTTTATATTTCATCATCAAACATCACAAAACATAAATATTCATCAATGGCATAACAGAAAATATTCACTGAAATCAAAAATTCGACCATGGGTCGGGTAGTATACGAAGCAACGATCTCAAAAACATAAAAATTATCAAAAACCGAAACAAAACATACCTTAATCTAGCCAAAACTCTTACCGAAACCTATCTTGGTGTTTTTTTTTTCTTTCCTTGATATATATTCGGCCAAACTAAGCATGAAATGACATTATTTTATGTTTTATTTTAACATATTATAACATTTAATCTAATTACCAAATTAGCCTCTGTTAAAATGTTATAATATTATTTATTCCATGACCATTGCCGTCCATTAGCTTAGTAGTGGCCCAATTACAACATAAAAACTTCATATTAAAAAGACATTAACAATTCAGTCCTCACACATTAAACCATCAGTTTTCATTTTACGCGATTAAGCCCTTTTTTTTTAATTAAGCACACAAACAATCAAATTTTCATACGAAACTTTCACACATGCTAATTCACATATAATAAACACGGAAAATAACATTTAAAATTTTTTTTACTAGAGTTCGTGGTCCTGAAACCACCATTCTGATTAGGGTCTAAATCAGATAGTTACAACCCTAGCATGAATTATTGCTAGAATAAGCTAAATCAAGTTACTGAGACTCCAAAAACGTAAAGAACATTAAAAACGAGGCTAGAACGGACTTATTATTGAGCTTGGAAAGCTTGGAAACCCTAACCATGGCTTCCCCCATGCTATATTTGGCCTCCATGAAGAAGATGGACCAATTTTGGCATTATTTTCCCTTTTTAATTCTTTTAATTACTAAATGACCAAAATGCCCTTAAAGGCTTTTCTTTCAAATTTATGCTATTTTTGCCCATTTTTGTCCAGACTTAAATATAATGGTCTAATTACTAACTAAGGACCTCTACTTTAAGAACCCATTTCAATTAAATCCACTTTATTATCTAGAACACATGTTTTGCTAATTTTACAATTTAGTCCTAATTATCAAATTATTTCACACAATTATTCAATTAATTAATAAACCTTAAAACTTAATTGGAATAAAATTTTTTTGACCTTGGATTCGTGGTTTTGCAACCACTATTCCGTTTAGGCCCTATTTCGGGATGTTACAATGTCCCAGACGTGGTCTTACACGAAATCAGATAACGTAATCTTATGTCATGACATATGTATCCTAACTATTCCTAAGGTTCGTACGGGGCTTTTCAGATGTTGAAACTTTGTCGATACTTTCTTGAATAGCATATATTTAGCTCAAACATTCATTCTTCACAATTAAATATCAATAAAATAATAACTCAATTTAAAAAGCTTATTTGTATATCAACTTACCTCGTACGGATTCGAACGGATGAAATCGGTTACTCGACAACTTTCGACTTTCCCCGATCTAATTTCGTTTTCTTTAACTCTTGATCTATATAAATTCAAATTTAACTTATTCAATCACAAATTTACTCAAAACAATCCATAAACACATATTTAGGGCTTTTTGCAAACTAGGCCTCATATTTTTATATTTTGACACTTTAGTCCCTATTTCACAAAATCACAAAATACACATAATTTGCACATACTCATGCTTGGCCAGATATTCATAGCACTCATACAAGTCCACACATTTCATTTATTTCACATTTTAGTCCCTCAAATTATAAATTTCACAATTTAGCCCATTTTACTCAAAATTATGAAAAATCCAAAGACAAAAGATATTAGCCCAAATTATATTTTCCATTTATCAACAACTAACTTCACAAAACTCATAGCTTCATCAATGGCATAACTCAAAATCGTCAACAAAATAAAAAATTGAGACATGGGCTTGATAGTGTAGAAATTATCAAAAACAGAACAAAAATGAACCTTCAATTGAGATTTAATATGGTCGAACTCTAGCTAACTCTTTTTCTTTTCTTTTATTTTGATTTTCGGTTGAAGATGAACACAAATGGCTTGATTTTCATGCCTTTCATTTATTTTAATTAACATTAATAATACTTTTACAATTTTAACCTTTAATAACCCATTACAAATTCACTTAATGGATGGTTATTTATGTCCATTCAAACTTCCAATGGCCAAATAACCACATAAGGACCTCACAATTATAAAGTCAAATCAGATAGGCACTTTAACAATTAGAAGGCCACTTTAGCATTTTACGCGATTAGGTCCTTTTTCAAAATTAAGCACACAAACATTTCAATTTTCATAAGAGACTTCCACACATGCTCATTCACATATCATAAACACGAAAAATAATATTTAAATATTTTTTTGACTCAGATATGTGGTCTCGAAACCACTATTCCGACTAGGGTTAAAACTAGACTCTTACAACATTATGCAAAGTCAACCAGTCCATACCCAGAATTATGTCGAACTCATCAAATGGAAACAACATCAAATCAGTCGGAAAACACAAATCTCAAGTTATCAAAGGAAAATTCTTACACACTTTGTCAACCATAACACATCGGCCCAAGGGGTTCGACACTCTAATCACAAACTCATTATACTCAACAGGCAAAGTCTTACTGAGTACTAAAGTCTCATACACATAAGAATGAGTCAAACCAGGATCAATCAATGCAATTACACTAGTCTCATAGAGAGTGAATGTACCAGTAATACCATTTGGGGATGAAGCCTCATCGTGTGCGTGTATAGCATAAGCTCTAGCAGGTGCACGAGCTTCAGATCTAACTGTTGTATCTTTAGTTCATCTCTGACTGCTACTCATATTACCTGCATTTCTGGGTGGTCTACCTCGAGCTGCAGTGTTACCCAATCTCGTATTCTGTACTGGATTTTGTTCAACTAACTGAAGGCATTCACGAACAAAATGATCCGTTGATCCACATTTAAAACAAGCCCGATCATGCAATCTACAACTGCCAGGATGTTGTTTACCACAATGTTTACACTCGGGTTGATTCGATCTAACATTACCAACACTAGCTACTGAGGTAGCTCTCGAGCTCATACGTGGTCTTTCACGATCCCGTCTAGAATAACCTGAAGTAGCCTTAGAACGGCTAAAATCATCTCGAAACTTCTTTGATGTCGACTGAAATGACTTATTCGACGATCTCTTATAAAAATCTCTAGCTTCAAGGTCAGCTTTTCTTTTCTTTTTCCCGAGATCTTCGGCTTTGCAGGCTCACTCAACCAGTACTTCGAACTCTTTCATTTCAAGTATGCTAATTAGTAGTCTAATGTTTTCTTTCAACCCGTCTTCAAATCTTTTACACATGATAGCTTTGGTCGAAACACACTCGCGGGCATATCGACTGAGTCTCACAAATTTTCGCTCATACTCTATCATGGTCATCCGACCTTGTTTCAACTCTAGAAGTTCCTTGCGTTTCTGGTCGATAAATCTCTGGTTGATATATTTCTTACGGAACTCATTTTGAAAGAATTCCCCGGTCACCCGCTCTTTTGGTACCACTGATATTAGTGTATTCCACTAGTGATATGCGGTGTCTCGTAGCAAAGGTATGGAACTTTCAAACATTCATCTGGAGTACACGATAACCCATCAAACACACGGATAGTATTACCAAGCCAAAATTCATCTCGCTCAGCATCATCATCATCAGTAGCTCTGAATTCTTCAGCCCTATGTTTTCTAAATTTATCAACAGGAGGCTTATGTGATCTCAACGGATAACTCACTTGAGGCATAGTAGGTACCGGAGAAGGATTAATTGGGGGTGAAGGTTGTTGTATAGTCGGATTCATCTGAATATACTATGTAAACTAGTCATTCATTATTTGATAAAAGGCTTGCTTAGCCTCTCCCTCTTGATTACTTAGGTCAGTTGAGAATCAACTGGCACTGTCCCTTGTGCGGGAGCAGGCGCTATACTCTCGACATGATCAACTACAGCTCTGTCTGGATCCATTTACTATACGAAAACACATTTTCAAATGTCAGAAGTCATCACACTATCACAGTATATAATATGGCATGTATAGCTAGACTCACATGTGCTACGTTAGTCCTAGAATTAACTAAACCGTAGCTCTGATACCAAAAAAATGTAACACCCTTAACCCGAATCCTTTGTCAGATTAGGGTTTTGAGGTATTACCGGTCATAACACAGTTCATACAAATATTTATTACATTTCACAGTTCAAAATTTAATCTAACATATATCAAAACAAATTATATATATACAGAACATATGACAAACCATCTATCATTGAAATAGTAAGCAATCATTATATGGCTTTAGCATAGGTATAAATTATACATCAAATAAAACAAATTTAAAAATTAAACTTATCAATCATTTATGCGGCATTGATATAATAGCCAATATGAATTTACCTGTTTTGTACATTAATGCAAATTAAAAACATCCATTCAAATGTATGTATATATATAAGCATGTGCAAATAAAGCATTATGGCAAGTCACATTTACAGATTAATATACATCCTAACATATAATAAGCACAACCATATTTCACTAAGTTCAAACACAAATCACCATATCATCATTAACCATCTTCGGACACAAATAACAATTTATTTCATATTATAATTCACAAACTAAGAAATATATCTAAACATTATACTAAATTACATATACATGACCAATTCACTTCACATCTATTCAGCTATCAATTTAATCACATAAGATTATACCGCACGTAATGATACCTTAACTAAATATACCATTTCATAATTATTTAACCTTAAATATTATACACGTTATGCTAGCTCAATTAACCAACCATTCATTCATAAAACATATTTCCATCTTGCTATAAAAAATCTTATCAAACTAGCCACTACACAATCAGCCATGTGTTCATCAATTTACCTCATTACCAAATCATGCTCAATTCACTAGACAAATTATACTCATACATTTCCATTACAAATCGAATATAAAGATTATTGCACATTCAAATATACATATATATTTATAAATTCTTAAATCGATCATAAATATAAAGCATATCATATAATATACATGCCAAATTAATCTCCAACCAAGTTTCGATTTAACTGAATATTCTTTATCAACAAATCACTTAATAACATCTTAACAAAACATATCAACAAAATTCACATATACTTTTATCCATGCATAAACCATAGCCAAATCAACCTCAAATACACATCCAAAATCACCAACCATTTTCAAAGCATATAACACATAGAAACATGACTAAAGTTTCATATAATCACTTAACATATTAGCCATTTTTGCATGGCTTAATATATATACAAAACTTCAAACTTATTAAACATAACCTAGCTTACAAATGCCATAAAGTCAAGTTCTAACTTATAATGTACCAAAAATGGTTAATAGTGTGATAGACTTTGCTGACGATCCCCGAGCTCATAACTTGAATCTAAAATCTATAAAATAGAGGTAAATAAGAACACACAGAGTAAGCTATTTAAGCTTAGTTAGTCATAAGCAAATAAACATCTCAATAATATAATCAACTCAAACTATACTATCATATTCACATTAAATTACAAACTTACAATTTCATGTATATCATATACTTTCACATATAGAGTTAGTTGGAACCGAATGTACATACATATATTAACAAAGTACATTTACTCTCGTACACAAATGCTTATGAATCAAAATATATCTTAATATACATATTCATAGTATATGGCCGAATATACTACTCAAATACACACATGTTCACATTAATAACTTGTAAAATTTAGCATAACATATCAAATGGCCAACTTACCTTAATTTCAAATAAGTGATCAACTAACTCATACATAATCGTTCAGTTCATTTTACACCTTCGAGCACAACTTATCATTGCCCATTGAACCATTCGGAATGGAATAGGATACTTGAATAATCACATATATCTAACAATGCCAACATCCCAGACGTGGTCTTATATGCTATCTCATATTGATGCCACTGTCCCAAACAGGGTCATACACGAATCAAATACGATGTCGATGTCCCAGACATGGTCTTACATGTAACCACATATATCGATGCCAACGTCCTAGATGTGGTCTTACTCGAAAACACATATATCAGAATCCTACGATTCGTACAGGGCTTTCAGACATCAAAACTCAGTCGAATCGAATTCATAAACTTAATTCCCAAGCATATACACATTCGGTCATGATATATTAATACTCATAAAATTCAATTCAATAATTTAAGTGATAAACTGTAATCTATACATATTTTTACCTCATGCCTAACGCATTTATGGATGGTTTCTTCTTAGGTTTGGTGAATTCGATGCTCTTAATCCTTTAATTTTATGTTTTATACTTAAGAAAGCATAGGAGAGTAAAAAGAGCAAGAAATGGGCCAAAAATGGAGAAAATAGACCCACATGGGAAAACAACATAGCCCAGACTTCCTCACACAGGCGTGTCACGCGGCTGTGTCAATTTGGCAGGATTGAAGCACGACTTACACGGGTGGATCACAGGCCCGTGCCCATTTAAAAGCCTTGACCACGACCTTCAGTAATCACAAGCGGGCGTGTCCCTATCGAACCCAAGTTTAGTCCAATTCGAAAAAGGCCAATTTTAAGGGCACTTAGGCATTCCAAAGCCTATTTAAACACTTGAGAAGGCACTTAGGAATGGGGGATGCAGAGGAGGAAGCAAGGAATTACTCAAGAAAAGCCGATTGATCCATCTCAAGAGCCAGATTCATCATCAAAACTGGAGATCTCCCTTCAAGTTCCTTCAGGAGTTTTGGGTTTTTTTATGTTTTGTTATCTTTATGCTTTTGAGATTTTTTCTTTCATAAGTATGAACTAAACCACTAAATACCTAAAGGGAATGAAACCTAAGATAGATCTTGTTATTATTATCTGAATTCTATGATAAATATTTGTCTTGTTCTTAATTATGTGTTCTTAATTCTTGTTTTGATATTCCAGGATATTGATTCAAGTTAAGCTCTTATTCAGAGGAGGAATAGACCCTTTCTAAGAGTAAATTTGTCATAATTAAGCAGAGTTGATTGCGCGCCAAAGATAGGGTGACAATATTTTACCAGATTAGGATGAAACCTAATAAGGGAATCCATAGATCGAGCTAATGCAATTCGAGGGTGTTAATTAGAAAGAGATTTTAATTATTCAACCTAAGGTTAGACGTTATTAGTCTCGAGAGAGATAATAATATAACTTAGGGATATCTACGGATCAAGTCAAATGAATAAATTGTCTGATTCAGAGTCAAATAACCAGTGAAGTCTAGGTGGATTTGTCCTTAGGTATTGTCTCAAGCAATCGAAGTTTCCCAAAAGTATTTTCCCAAGTTTTTCTTTCTGTGCATTCTTAGTTAGTAATTAGTTTAGACAACCAAAACTCTTAAATTTTAGGCTAGATAATAAAAATGAAGTAAATACTAGTACTCGTATTTCCTTCAGATTCGACAATCCGGTCTTGCTGAATTATACTACTCTTGCCTTAATCGTGATAATAAGTTAGTCTCAAGAATATTTCATTTATAAATCTTTAAAACCTGTTATGAATATCATGCATCAAGTTTTTGGCGCCGTTTTCGGGGAACTAGGATATTAGGAAAACTCGATTTTTATTACATTAGCCACTTTTCTTTTATTACAATTTAAATTTTTATTTTCTTTTCTAATTTTTCTCTTATTTCCTTCTGACAGGTTTTTCTAGTTTATGACCAGAAGAAACCCGTTAGGACCACTACTTTTTGACAGTGAAATCGACCACACTGTTCACGAAAACCGGAGAGAAATAAGGTGAAGCCTAGGATACACAGAGGATGAGCAAGAGGACGATTCTTCAACCACAACCAAGGAGATGGCTGAAAACTAAGAAAATCTGCTACCTCCTGCGATTGCTATTAGTTAGAATCCTACTCCGTGCACTATGTATGATTATGCTAAACCTTCTTTAACAGGAACTGAATTGATCATAGTTAGACCGGCTATAGCGGCAAATACTTTTGAACTGAAACCTAACACAATTCAAATGATACAATAGTTTGTTCAGTTTGATGGTTTGTAGGACAAGGATCCCAACACTCACTTGGCAAACTTTTTAGAACTATGTGATACATTTAAAATTAATGGCATTTCTAATAACGCCATTCGTCTTCGGTTATTCCCTTTTTCATTGAGAAACAAAGTTAATCAGTGGTTGAACTCGTTGCAACGGGGGTCAATCACTACTTGGGAACAAATGACTGAAACATTTTCAGTAAAATATTTTTCGCCGGCTAAAATGGCTAAATTATGTAATGATATTTCTTCCTTTGTGTAGATGGATTTAGAAACACTCTACGATGCATGGGAGAGATACAAGGACCTCTTAAGAAGATGCCCTCACCATGGGTTACTGCTTTGGCTACAGGTTCAAACCTTTCGTAATGGTCTGAATCCTTTGACTCGACAAATGGTTGACGCAGCTGCTGGCGGAACCATCAATAATAAGACACCTGAAGATACCAATGAATTTATAGAGGAGAGTCACTGAATAACTATCAGTGGCAAGTCATGAGGACAAAGCCAACAAAAATAACCGGCGTTTATAATGCCGATACGATCACTATGCTCTCTAATCAGGTAGAACTCTTGAATAAGAAAATTGATGGTTTCCTTAGTTCTTCACAGGTTCACCAAGTAATGCAATGCGAAGCAAGTAGAGGCGGATCAAGTAGTTCAGAATACCCACCTTATGGCCACAACATAGAGAACGAACAGTTAAATTACATGGGTAACAATCCTCGATATCAAAATGATCCCTATAGCAATACTTACAATGCAGGTTGGAGGAACCACCCTAATTTTTTATGGGGAAGCCAAGCGAATCAAAGACCACCACCTCCAGGCTTCTAACAACCACCTTACCAACAAGAGAAAAAACTAAACCTTGAGGAGATGCTAACAAAATTCATCTCAGTGTCAGAAATTTGTTTTTAGAATACCAAGACCGCACTCAAAAATCAACAAGCATCAATTTAGGGGCTCGAAACTCAGATTGGACAGCTCGCCAAGTTGATTTTCGAGCAATCACAAGGTAGCCTGCTAAGCAACACTGAATCTAACCCAAGAGAGCAACTCAACACGATTCCCATTCAAGATGAGGAAGGGCTAGTTGCAGAACCAAGGCCAGAAATAGTGGTAAGCATAGGTAAGGATGAGGTAGGCCACAATGAGCCAAAGCTGGTGATTACAGAATATAAACCTCACGTGCCATACCCTAATGTGACAAGGAAATACCGCTCAGACGAACAAGTTGGTAAATTCCTTAAACTTCTAAAGAAACTACATATTAACTTACCGTTTATCGAAGCCCTTTCGCAGATGCCAAACGCAGTCAAGTTTTTAAAGGAGCTTTTAGCAAATAAACGGAAATTATATGAAGCATCGCATGTGGAGCTGAACACGGTCTGCTCAGCCATTCTACAGAATAAGCAGCCTAACAAACTAAAAGATCCAGGGAGTTTTACAATTCCTTGTTTAATTGGTAGTTTAGATGTTAATAATGTGTTGGCTGATTTAGGGGGTAGTATCAATGTTATGCCTTACAAATTATTTAAGCAACTAGGTCTAGGGAAACCCAAACAAACTAGGATGAGCATTCAATTAGTAGATAAAACTATCAGATTTCCTAGGGGTATTATTGAAGATGTACTCGTTAAAATCGACAAATTTATATTCCTAGTTGATTTCGTTGTTCTAGACATAGAGGAGGATAACATTGTTCCCTTAATTTTAGGAAGGCCCTTTTTAGCAACCGCCAGAACAATTATTGACGTTGGCACAGGTGAACTCACACTTCATGTAGGAGATGAAACAATAACCCTTCAAGCCCGTAATTCGAATAACACATCAAAAATTGAAGGTGACTGTACAAATCATTTCGCTAAAACTAACCATATAGTGCAACCTTCTTTGTAGAAAATAGGTTCGAAGAACATACATAAGCCAAGCAACAACAAAGAACCTATCCATGAATAACGAAGGTTACAAATCAAGGAGCTAGACGAATGGTGAACACGTAAATCGAGAAAACACGATAAACCAAAACCACACCATGAGGAGCTTAATTCCTCCAAAAATCAACTTAAAGTTGGGGACAAAGTACTACTCGATGCAGCATATCCTTGAATCACCACTTCTGAACCAAATGAAGAAACCCCTCTTACGGTAATTAGTATTTTTTCATACGGTACAGTCGAGGTAAACCATTCCAAATTTGGCATGTTCAAGGTAAATGGTACTTATCTTAAACCTTATGTTGATAAAATTGATAGCAGGGATGAGGAGTGTAAACTCTTCGATTCACCATGATCACGCACCAAAGAAGTAAGTCGAGCTTAGACTATAGATCAGTGCTTCTTGGGGGCAACCCGAGCACTAACAGTATTAATTTCTTTAAATTTGAGTTTTTAACATATAACATACTAACCGAATCATGGTACACAGACTCTCTAAATACCACACAGCCAGGCATACAGGTGTGCCTTAGGCCGTGCGAAAACAGGGTAAAATTTTTCCAACACAGGAAGCGATAAAGTCGCCACAGATGTGCAACATGGCCATGGGCGAACCTGTCAAAATAACACGGGCGTGCAACACGCCCGTGTTTTGAAACCATGGGCAAACCTGTCAATTTAACACGGGCGTGTGCCTTCATACACGAGTGTGGGAGAAGCAAACGAAGATTGACACGGTAGTGCAACATTGCAGAGTACACCGATGTGCCCAATTTCAAAAACCACGAAACGCACGGGCTGAAACGAAGGCACACGAGCATGCCCCACGGTCATGTGCCCCAATTTCTCTATAAACACCTATTATCTATCTTAGCTTTACCTTTATATTTTGATATTACTTTTTATTTCCTGTTTATAATGTTTTATCTTGAGCTTTTACAATTTTCAATTTCAGCTATTTCATTACGAGTAATTATTCTTCATTATAGTTCCTGATTCTGTCACAGTTATAAAGAGCTCCAAAGCTCATCGTCACATAGGAACTAAAAACTCCACCGGGAAAGGTTCTCCACGACTGCCATGTCCTATTTGACCACGACCATAGCTACCACCAGATATAATATTCTTTTGGCACAGGAATTATGAACTAATAAACCTCTACCACCACCGGAGTATCCTCCTCCACTCTCACGCTGATTATTCTCCAAAACTCCAATTCAAGGAATTTATTCATCATTCAGGAAGTTTCACTTCTCTCCCTATCTTATGATTATCAATCTATCTTTTTCAATATATCTACCTTTATACATTGAGGGCAAAGTACATCTTAAGTGTGGGGGGGTCTTTTATATAATCATTAGAAATCCCTGAATTATGTCTTATTCTCACGTAAATCACTCATATCACTATTAGAATGAATTGTAATTAACTTATGATTTTTGTTGATATGTCTTGAATTAAAACTTAGGCATTCATGCATTGATTGTTTAAACTTTAAGATATTAAAGAATCAAGCATGATAAGTTGACTTTTGAATTTAAAATTTTATAGGTTGTTTCTTCGAAGTTTAGGTATTACTTGAGTTGAAATTCACAGAATATAAACATCAAAAATCCAAAATTTTTGTGAGATTTTGAGCCTTTATAGCATCTACTAATTCTTTCATGTTCACTTTTATTGTTGCTTTGAGTGCGTTAATATTGAATTGTTATTCTAGAACTTGCTTGACTATGCATTTCAAGACCACACCATTTGATTTGATATGTAAAAATGATAAAGGCACTTAGGTTTAACCCACTCACTCCATAAAAAGCCTACCTTCATAATTAACCCTTAGTAAACCCCCTTTTGAGCCTAACAAGCCATTAATTGATTTACCTTCAATATTAACCCATAAACCATTATTGTTGAAATCCCCTAATTTGATCCCTATTTTTGTCGAGATTTGATTTAAACTAATTGCTTAGTTATGTTTTTCTCTTCTATGTATTTGACTTGCTCTAAAAAAAACATTCATACTTACATATTAGTAGTAATTCGGTAGTGTTGACCCGCAGTATCTAAATTCCATCTTCTGAGAAAAAGCTCACTTATACTCAATTGATGTTTAATTACTTTTTCTAGTTAGGTAATTTTTCAATTCAATCTCGATTCTAACCTTTTCTTTTAGCTTGTGACCACACCCCCTAACCAAAGCCACGTTACAACCCTTTAAAGACCTTTTGATTGATATTCATTTCAATAAATAGTGGTGGAGATTTGATTTTCATGCAAGCCTATGCTAATGACTTTTCATTATTGACTATTGAGTGCTTCATGTATTGTCCTTAAACACCTCGAGTGATTTGAGTGAATATTTAGTGAGGATGTGAAACTCTGTGATATTTTGAGTCGAAGGTAATTACTTAAATGAGGGGAAACACCAATGCTTTCGTGATAAAATACTCAACTTGAAATGTTTTGGAACTTTGATGTTCTTTCAGTCAAATTCTTAATGTATGATTACTTATGGAGTATTTTGAGATATTATTAATAGGAATTATAAGTTAAGAAGAATTTATTTCGATTGTGAGTTGAAGGTTTTGCTTAAGGACAAGCAAATGCTTAAGTGTAGGGGTATTTGATAAACCGTAATCTATACATATTTTTACCCTATGCCTAACGCATTTATGGATGGTTTCTCCTTATAATTGGTGAATTCGATGCTCCTAATCCTTTAATTTCATGTTTTATACTTAGGAGAGCATAGGAGAGTAAAAAGAGCGAGAAACGAGCCGAAAATGGAGAAAATAGACCCACATGGGAAAACAACACGGCATGGACTACCTCACACGGATGTGTCACACAGTCGTGTTAATTGGGTAGGATCGAAGCATGACTTACACGGGTGGATCACACGCCCTTGCCCATTTAACAGCCTTGACCACAGCCTTTAGTAATTGCACACGGGCGTGTCCCTGCCGAATCCAAGTTTAGTCCAATTCGAAAAAGGCCAATTTTGAGGGCTCTTAGGCATTCCAAAGCCTATTTAAACACTTGAGAAGGCACTTAGGAATAGGTGATGTAGAGGAGGAAGCAAGGAATTACTCAAGGAAAGCCAATTGATCCATCTCAAGAGCTAGATTCATCATCAAGACTGGAGATCTCCCTTCAAGTTCCTTCAAGAGTTTTGGATTTTCTTATGTTTTGTTATCTTTATGCTTTTGAGGTGCTTTCTTTCATATGTATGAACTAAACCCCTAAATACCTAAGGGGAATGAAACCTAAGAAATATTTTGTTATTATTATCTGAATTGTATAATAAATATTTAACTCGTTCTTAATTATGTGTTCTTAATTCTTGTTTTGATATTCTAGGATATTGATTCAAGTTAAGTTCTTATTTAGAGGAGGAATAAACCCTGTCTAAGAGTAAATTTGTCATAATTAAGCGGAGTTGATTGCGCACCTAGAGATAGGATGACAAGATTTTGCCAGATTAGGGTGAAACCTAATAAGGGATCCATAAATTGAGTTAATGCAATTCTAGGGTGTTAATTAGAAAGAGATTTCAGTTATTCAACCTAGGGTTAGACGTTATTAGTCTCAAGATAGATAATAATATAACTTAGGGATTTCTACGGATCAAGTCAAATGAATAAATCGTCTGATTCAGAGTCAAATAACAAGTGAAGTCTAGGTGGATTTGTCCTTAGGTATTGTCTTAATCAATCGAATTTTCCCAAAACTATTTTCCAAAGTTTTTCTTTCTGTTCATTCTTAGTTAGTAATTAGTTTAGATAACCAAACCTCTTAAATTTTAGGCTATGTAATAAAAAGGAAGTAAATACTAGTACTCGTAGTTCCTTTGGGTTCGACAATCCGGTCTTGCTGAACTATACTACTGTTCGATAGGTACATTTGCCTTAATCGTGATAATAAGTTAGTCTCAAGAACGTTTCATTTATAAATCTTTAAAACCTGTTACGAATATCACGCTTCATTAAGTTTACATTTTTTCAAAATTAACAGCATTTACTTGCTTATAAACTTACCTCGAATGATGAAAAATGGATCGAGATGACTAGTCGACAACTTTAGTTTTCCCCTGATCTAAATCCAATTCCTTTGGTTCTTGATCGAAAAGTATACATATTAAACTCATTCAAACATATTTTCATTCATTTTAGTCCAAAAACACATAAATGGGAAAATTACCATTTTACCCCTGATATTTTACACTTTTTACAATTTAGTCCCTATTGCACAAAACACAAAATATGCAAAATTTCAATATATCATGCTTAGTCTGAATCTTCCTTGTGTTCATGCAAGTCCATACATTTCATTTATTTCACATTTTAGTCCCTTAATTTATTGTTTTTGCAATTTAGTCCTAATTACTCAAAATCATCAAAAATTCCAGTATAAAACATATCAATCCAAATCATATCTTTCATATTTCACCAACTAACATAAAAAAAACTCAAATATTTATCAATGGCATAACTCAAAATATTCACCAAAATAAAAAATTCGAGCATGGGCTTTGTAAATAACATAACAATGATCTCAAAAACATAAAAATTATCAAACACCGAGCTAGAACTTACCTTGAATCAAGCTTGGAAAATGGCCGAACCTAACCTTTCTTTATTTCTTTTTTCTTTTCTTTAGTTTCGGTCATGAGAAAATATAAAGAACATGGCTTTTAAATATGGTATATTATATCATATCTATGTTATTTATTATTTTGCATATTTAACCTTTAAAAATTAATAACTAAAACACATATTCTACGGTCACAACCATAAATAAATATTACATATGGTCAAATTGCAACATAAATACCTTTTTATTAAATCGGGCACTCAAACGACAAAATTAAATCACAAAATTTCACACATATAAATTCACATATAATAAGCATAGAAAATAAATTTTAAATATTTTTATGACTCGAATTCGTGGTCCCAAAATGTAACATTCAAAAATATGGCCTAGTCAGAATAGTGGTTTCGGGACCACAAATCCGACATCAAAATATTTATTTTATGATTATTTTGAGGCCTAGTATATGATAATGTGCATGTGTTAAAGTTTCATGAAGAAATTCTTTGAGTAAGGTGTCCAATTGGAAATTAGGGACTCTATTGAATAAATTGCAAAACTTGGATTCTAGAAGCAATTTGTATGAAATTACTTTAGATTATAAATTAGAAGGTCTTGGAGAGAAATTTTCCCAATTTCTAAGTTTTTGGACAAAAATGGGCTTGCATGGATGAAATTTTAAAGAAAGGGTTTAAGGGCATTTTGGTCATTTGGCATTTTAATGAAATAAAATGGGAAAAATGAACCAAAAATCAGGCATTTTCCCCCTTGTACTAGCCGAAACTTTCAAGCCCTTCGTAGCTAGGGTTTCCAAGCTTTTCAAGCTCAATAGTAAGTGCTCCCAAGCCCCGTTTTAAATGTTCTTTGTATTTTTAAAATCCCGGTAGCTTACTCTCTCCATTTCTACTCATATTTCATGCTAGGGTTCATGTTTAAAAATTTACCCATGCATGAGTTACATATATTTTGATGGTTTATGGAGGAATATGAAAGTTGGACGTGTGTTAAACATATTTTCCTAGGTGATGTTCATGAAAAACTTTTAAAGGGACCTTTTTGCAAAAGTTGTAAAATGTGTGGTAGAAATGAAAAAATAATGGAAAATGTAGGCTGACATAAGAGGGAGAAGTATTCGGCTAGGCTTGGGTAAGGTAGAAATTGCATGTGTTTCATTATACGAGCCTAGGGACTAAATCGTAAAAATGTGAAAGGTTAGGGGTGAAACAGTCATTTGGACCAGGGGTGGAATTTAGACTTGAAAAGCATAATGTAGAGTGTTAATGATTTAATTTTCCTGTTACAGACCCCAAGGAACAAATTCTGGAGATTGGTCGAGGAAAACGAAATATTTCAGAATAACCGAAATACGACACCAAAACGAATACCAGGTAAGTTTGGATAACTTAAAGTAAACTCATAATGTGTCTAATTATATGATTTATGAATGCATGATGATTGTATTTATTGATGGCATGAAATTACATGAATTGCAACTCTGATAATGATATGTTGAAAAGTTGTCTCGGTTGAGGTTAAAAAGGAAATTCGATGGATAAACCATGCTTGACGTGTGAATTGAGATCCTGCATGTGTTGTAGTAAGGATTTAGCCCGGACGGGTAATCTGTTGATCTCAATTATGAAAAGGATCTAGCCCGGAAGGATGTTCCTTTGGATGATTGAGCCTCTCGAAGAATATATGTGCATTACGGATTTAGCCCGGACGAGTAATCCAATTTGGGGTCTGAATTTAGCCTAGACTAGTGTTCCCGACATCACCTTATAAGTTTACGATACAGGGAATTTAGCCTGGACTGGTAATTTTGCCGTAAGACGTGAGGTTCACGGGAGTGCATACCTGAAATGATTATCCTTATGAATTGACGAATTATGGATACTCAATCGAGATTTCCTAGAAACTCAACGAGATTAATATGAGATATATGTACAAAATGAGATGTTGAATGATGAGCTCATCTAAGATAAACTATATGGTGCTTTGTTATATGACTAATTCATTGATTAAGTGTATGTGATAGGGAAGCCATTACATGCTTATTGATTTTATTACCCAATTTGGTTGCATGCTAATTACTTGGTAAGTTTACTTTTCAATTATTAGAGCTTACTAAGCATGTAAATGCTTACCCCTCTCTGTTTCCCGGTTTTTAGAGCTCAAAGACTCGTAAAGATTGGAAGACGGTTGGGAAAGCCAGCACACTATCAAATAGACCAGCTTTGGTATAAAGACATTTCTATTATGTTCAATGGCATGTATAGGACTTTTGAGTATTTTGTTATATGTGTCATTTGATTTTCCAAATGAAGGCATGTAAAGATATACCTATCTTTTTGTATATGGCCATAGGAATTGGCTTATTTTGAAGTGGGCTATGACCTACAAATCTATGCAAGTTTACACTTCATATGATGGTTTTTTCCAATTGGCAATGAGTCACAAGAACGAGCCAATCTTGAATGTGTTAAAGAGACATGGAATCCCCTTAAATACAAGATGGGAAATAACCTAGCATGTCTGAAACCAATGATATGAGGTTTCCATGCAATAAGTTTTGCCAATAACATTTATAAGAGTATAATCATGTTTTACTTTACATTTGACAATCATTAAGTATAAGTGATAATAAGGTTGACCAAAGGCTTGGAAAATAGCTTATTAGGGTCCACACAGTTGGACACACGGGTGTGTGTCTAGGCCATGTGTGACACACGGGCCACTTCCCTGGGTGTGTGGTATAGCCGTTCGTCTGCTGGACCTAAAATTTTAAGTCAGTGTTGTACACGGGCAGGCCACACGGGTGTGTGATCTGGCCGTGTGCCCCTAATTGTATAATAAGGGTACAGTCAGTGTTGCACACGGGCTGAGAGCATAGGCGTGTCCGAAGCCACACGGGCGTGTGTGACCACACGGCCCCACCCACATGGGCATGTGACCTTTCAAAAGAAGAGAAATTTTTGAATGTGCCCAAAGTTTACTGAATGTTCCTGATTTTGTCCCGAAATTTGGTGACCCGATTTAACATGTTTGTGAATGCGAAATCCAGGTAATGCCTCGAACCCTATCCCAGCGTCGGATACGGGTGAAGGTGTTACACAACACCACTATTCTGATTAGGGTCTAAATCGGGCTATTACACGACCACTCAAGGATTACCTAGCCACCGGTAGGACACACAATATCATTTCTCAGAAGTCAATCACATGTATCGTATCCATTATGAACTCGGACCACTCAACGAGCTTGGATGCTCACATCCATAATGAACTCGGACCACTCAATAAGTTCGGATGCCACATATATCACAAACCCAGACCACTCAATGAGTTCGGACTTCTTAATTCCTAGTGACATGTTGTAACACCCCTATCCCGTAACCGTCGCCGGAATAGGTAAGGGGCATTACCGGACTTGTAACTCATGTCAGAACAGTAAAATTTTGAACTTTTTCTTGAAATAAAGATCATTCATTTAAATAAGTACTAAGCACTGACCAGGATAAAATTTAAACTTCTAAGTAAACATTCAAAGGATGCCATTTTCGCATGGCTTATATACATTAACCAAAAATATTCTTCCGCCACTAGTCTATTCTATACATGCCATAAAATAATTCTAAACATAACAAGAATAAGCGGTGGATAGTGATAATGTGACTAGTTGTTGACGATCCCGAGCCTCGTAGCTTCGAATGAGATCTATAAAACAGAGGAAACAGAGTAAGCGGAGTAAGCATTACAATGCTTAGTAAGTTTTAAGCGGTGTCAACAGATAACAATCAAATTATAACATAGTTGTTCAGTATATTTTATTTCACTCTTCCTTCGGGCATACCATCCCTTTACCGAATATGCACATCTCATCATATACAATAGGCGATAAACTTTCACATAAAAGTGAGCTCATGTGACATAAATATATTGTATGATTTCACATAACCTCTCACACCGATCCGATGTCACATAATCATAGGAATAGTCTCATAGATTGCTCTCGTATGCATCACATAACTACCTTATGATTTAGTTCAAATCAAGCTCACATATAAACTTGGAGTACATACTGCTTAACCTTTCGCATTGAATATATTTATAAGCAATTCTTATTACGAAGTCTTATTGCTTTAACCTCTACTCGGATTATCGGCGAGACCTTTAGCTCAAAGTAAATCTCCACACGGTTATTGGGTCTTACCCGACAAAATCTCCACACGTAGTCATCGGGTCTTACCCTAATATATTTCAAGTTTCATGTACATTTAATCACATGTTACAACATTCACATCGACTGTCATATTTGTAATTCATTTGCCTCATCAAATATCTAATAATACACACCTTTCACATTTGGTCGTTCGACCACAATATACGCACATCGCCTACATATTTCACACTAGCCATTCGGCTTTACCACATATACATACATATCTCATACATATTTCACATTAGCCATTCGGCTTTACCACATATATGCATGTTCATATTCATCACATTGGCCATTCGGCCTTATCACACATATGCATGCTCACATTCATCACATTGGCCATTCGGCCTTATCACATATATGCATTTTCACATTCATCACATTGGCCATTCGGCCTTATCTCATATATACACATTCACATTCATCACATAAAATCCTAAATCAAAATATAAATTTTCATGTATTCACATCACAATTATCCAAATATACTTCACATACCACATATACTACCATGTATACACTTTGTCTTGGCCGAATCTGCATCAATCATTTTCCAATGAATAATTCAATTTCACGCCATACTATCATTTCATATTCGAATACTCATGAACTTACAATTTCACAAATTTTAATATCCAAGATCCATCTAACACTCATATATCGTTTTACAATATCACGATTTAGAATTCACGTATGGGTTTAATCAATAGCTTATGAGCAACTAAAACAAGTTTTATCCATGTTTACAACAAAATCACATATTCACTATGAGCTGTTTCCCTGAGCAATAGTCACTAAATTATTTATAACTGGAGCTACAAAACTCCAAATCACTTGCCGTTAATTTTCTCTGAATAAAGACTCGTATATCTTCCATCCATAAAATTTCCAGAATTTTACGTTTGGCCAATCAATACCAGATTTTTCTTAAAGTTTCCCCTATTTCACTGTTTGACTAATCTGACCACTCTTCACTACAAATCAGATTTTTCATTGTACAGAATTCAAAATGTGTTCTATTTGATTTAATTTGAAACTAGACTCATTAAGGAGTCTAAGCATATAAATTTTATCTTATAACGATTTTTGTACAAATTATAATGATTTTCTAAAAACAGAACAGGGGATTTCGGAGTCATTCTGACACTGTCCCACACAACTTTAAATATCTCTTTATAGGAAATTTCTTTGCTTACACGGTCTCTTTTATAAGAAACTAGACTAACTAAGCTTTGATTATATATTTTGTTCAGCCTATAATTCCACACCAACAATTTATAGTGATTTTCTAAAATCACATTACTGCTGCTGTCCAAAGCAAACTATTACAATTTGCTCTTAAATTTCCAAGTCCAAACACTTATGAACTTACCATTTGAGTTTAAGACATATCATGGCCACATCATATCTTATTAAATCAACTCATTATGCCCTATTATGACTGAATTTACTCAACGTTTAATCACTTAAAACTTACCTCGGAAGCGGTCGACGACTAGATATCCACGGCTATTCGCTTACTTTCTCTTTCCCTATCCGACTTTGATCCTCTTTGCTCTTGGGCTTAATATAAGCGAATGAATTTGTTTAATCATTTCGAACGTTAAAAGCTCTTTTAAAGCACTTAACCCTTATACTCAATAATGAACCAAACCATATAGCTAATTATTTTATCACATCACCTTAAGCACACATATTAACTATTCTACACCCATTTCACATGCCAAGTTAAAATAAAAATGCATACACACCAATAATTTAATTACTCATTTCAACCTTATAGGGTAACTTCAATGCATTATGTATATACCATTTGCCATACACGTACCACATTTTTAACAAGCCGAAATGACTCCTACATATTATCCATTATAATTATTTCATAGATATAAAACATAGCTGAAAAATCTTTAGCCTAAATGCGTATAATAACACCCAAATCATCAACTATTTTAACGAACATGACACAAAAGATTAACTAAAACTCCATTCAATTTTAAGGTATTAACCCTACTAAACTCATACCATGACCATATCTAATCGAATTCAAGTAGAGGATTAATTACAACCATGTACACCAATATATAATTATAACATGTTTTAATATCTTATATATGCCATTCGGCCCTAACCACACAACTTAGCTTTTATAATAAACCTTATCTTAACCGAATGTACATATATATATACTCAAAATATCATTCGATGTAACACCCCGTACCCGAGACCGTTTCCGGAGTCGAACACAAGGTGTTAACGGACTTAATTCATTAATTAAATAGCTCATACAATTCATTTTAAAATTTCCAGACAAGCTGGCTAACTGCATCACAGTCGCTTTAAAAATCATATCTCGAGTTACAAAACTCGAAATCCAATTCCGTAAATTTTTCCTGAAACTAGACTCATATATATATCTACTAATTTTTTTCTAGAATTTTTGGTTGGGCCAATTAGTACAGTTTATTAGTTAAAGTCTCCCCTGTTTCAGGATTCAACTACTCTGACCTCTGTGTATTACGAATCAGATATCTCCCTGTACAGAGCTTCAATGACTATGCCGTTTATCTCTAATAAAACTAGACTAAATAAGGAATCTGTACATATGAAGCATGACTTCTAATTATCTTTTTAAAATTTATGGTGAATTTCCAAATTCAGAACAGGGGATCCAGAAATCGCTCTGGGCCTGTTTCACAAAAATTTAAACATCTCATAAAATATAGCTCATATACCTGTTTCGCTTATTCCATATGAAAATAGACTCATCAAGCTTCGATTCCAAAACTTATTCATTATTTAATTCCATTTCTACTATTTTTAGTGATTTTTTAAACTCACGTCACTGCTGCTGTCTGAATCTATTTTATGGTAAATTTTACCTATTTCATGGTTTCCATGGATTAGCTAGCAATTTGACATACATAATACCAAATATGATCATGATTAGCCATTCCAATGGCTAATCATTACCAAGCATTTCTATTTCCATACCACTCAATAACCATATCATAAGACCATATATACAAAATGATTATAATGCTATACATGCCATACTCAAAATATACAAGCCATTATGCCAAGATGGTATACGGATAGTGTGAGCGTGCCTCCGACCGCTTCCGATTTCGAGCTGGCTTGTCAACACTACAAGGAATGAAAAGGAGGAGTAAGCATAAATGCTTAGTAAGCTCACATGCAAATAGCAAGTAACATAACCATATAAGCAAACATAAAACATCATTTGCATAATCATCACCAAGACATTCATATCACCTTTTCATTTATCATCTTACCATATTGTTGTTATATCGAGTTTTCAACCCGAGGGTTAAGTACATACCTGTTCAAAGTATCCATTTCACAACACTTACCAATACGTCCCTTTCATCTTGAGTATTCCTCCATTTGAGTAGAACTTTACCCGTTGAACACATCGGAATATAATTCGGATACATGGATAACTTGCACATAAGTGCCACATATTCAATCAAGCAATCATGTAACCCGCCCATAAGCGAACTCGGACTCAACTCAACGAGCTCGGGCGTTCGCATCCATAAGTGAACTCGGACTCAACTCAACGAGTTCGGATGCCTAGTTACATCTCACGAACTCGGACTCAACTCAACGAGTTCGGACATTCGCATCCATAAGTGAACTCGGACTCAACTCAACGAGTTCGGATGCTCAACCATCCTAGTGACATGTCACTTGTATCCTAATCTATTCCTAAGGTTCAAACGGGCGTTTTCCTTGATCACACATCTTTGCCATCTTCCAAGGAATATCGAAATTGATACTACGGTGATAGTTCATGCTCATCAAGTAATTCACATAATTACATATTATTCAACAATAACCACAAAGCATAATATTTCATGATAATAATCAGCATCATATCATATAAACAACATTAAATTGCTTAAAATGACAATTATGTTACTACATTTACACATTAACTTACCTCGTATGCGAAAATGGCTATTTTTACCATTTCGTCCACAACTTGGTATTTTCCCCATTTTAGCCTGAATTTCAGTTTTCCTTGCTCTATCATTTAAAATATAGTCTAATTAGGACTCACATTATTCAAATTGACCCAAAATCATATTTTGGGAAAATTACAATTTTGCCCCTAAACTTTTGCATATTTACACTTTTGCCCCAAAGCTCGTAAATTAAAATTTAGCCTATTTTCTTATGTTTTATGACATGCTGATCATTTTTCCCTTCTATGGCAACATCAAATTCTCACTCTAACATGTACTTATGACTATTAGGTATTTTTACCGATTAAGCCCTTTTGCTCGCTTTTCACTTAAAACCGAGTAGCACAAGTTGTCTAACATAATTTAAAACCCCATATTCTATCATAAAACACCAAAATACACAAATTTCACCTATGGGTATTTTTCCAAATATAAACCCTAGGTTAAATTATTGCTAGCATAAGCTAAATCGAGCTACGGGACTCCAAAATGTAAAAATCATTAAAAACGAGGCTAGAACGAACTTACAATCGAGCTTGGAAGCTTGAAAACCCTATCCATGGTTTCTCCTTGCTATATTCGGCCATGGGGTTGAAGATGAGCAAAATTGGCTTTTAATTTTGTATTTTAATTCATTTTACCCTAAATGACCAAAATGCCCTTACTACTAAACTTTCCAAAATTCCTTCCATGTCCTAATTTTTGTCCATAGACTTAGAAATTGGTAAAATTACTCTTTAAGGACCTCTAATTAATAATCTAATTCAATTTTATGCAAAATACTTCTAGAACACAAGTTTTGCAATTTATTCAATTTAGTCCCAAATTTCAAATTAAGCACTTTATGCATAAAATTTCTTCACGAAATTTTCACACAATCATGCAATCATATCATAGACCTTAAAATAATCATAAAATAATTATTTATATCTCGGATTTTGTGGTCACGAAACCACTATTCCGACTAAGCCCAAAATTAGGATATTACAACTCTCCCCTTCGTGGATTTTCGTCCCAAAATCTTACCGTAAAAGTGGTCTTCACTTTTAATCTCATATTTGGTGTCAAGAACTTGCACTTAGACTGCACCTCCAATACATCTCTTCAATTTCTCATATGATCTCAAAGCTTACAGTCTCAACTCTCAACTGTTCTTAAATTTTCAACCCTTCTTAATTTCCCATGATATCATGACATAAAACCTAGATCTCAACTTGATTTAATGGAGACCGGAATTCCAAGAAATCCGACAATCAAAGAGACCTGAAATTCCATGAATCTGATGAGTAGGAATTCATTCAATACAGATGTGATTTATAGATCTCGCCAAACATTTAACAATAGGATACATCACATTTTCCTTTTTCCGCCATAGAAATAATTCTGATATGGCCTCAAGAATAATCCTTCTCATTTCCATCCCAATATCAACATTGACAAGGATAATTTTGATAGATCCCAATGCTCGACTTTAACCCCTTTAACAACTCCGATTTTATGTAACATCGGATGCTCTAAACTATCACATTACCTCACTGTCTTGAAACACATCACAATTCATACAACAATACATTACTGAAAGTCAAGAAGTCTTTGCTCAATGTAGACTAGTCTAGTTCAGACGCTTCGGTTACCAATATTCTCATCTATCCGAACTCTGTCAACATGTAATAAACTTTTCAGCTTTCACAAGATGGAAACCTTATCATTCTTAGTGACTTAAACTAATATTCAACTCTTTCTAATAAATATAGACTTCTCGTTCAAACTATTTACTCTTTTATACGTACAAAATGAAATTCTATTATCAGACTTGGGAAAAATAATCCTGACATAATTGTCACATGAAATCTTTCAAATAAATAATTTACCATACCGACTAAAACTCGCGCTTTTATCACCTATGCCTTTACTGATGTCAAATCCTTACATAGAAATTAGAAAAAATCCCAATACTAAAATCACCACATTACCAAGATCAAATTAGAAGTATAGTCATATTTGACATGATTATCACGAGCTGAAGAACGTACTTCGAACATGAGTCGTAATTGACAAATTATGGAACAAAGATAACAAGAAAACCGAATAAAGAAATCCAAGATAGAGAAACCCGAATAAAGAAATCCGAATAAAGAGATCCGGATAAAGAAACCCAAGATACGATACTATGCCGAGAATCGAAAACCAAATTCATAGAGAAAATACAGAATACCCTGATAATTCTTCAAAGAAAGAAAGTCCAAAAGAAAACATCATTTAATCCCACTGAAATCAAATATAACAAGATCAATATATCTTCCCATACATATATATCAGATGAAGCATCAAGTAGAAGAAAGCAGAATCATAATATCATATGAATTCTCTCATCAATTCTTATCGATCGAAATGAAATAGAATACCCGATGAAATAGAGCAATATAAATTATAAACCAGTCAGACTACCAATGCTTTCATCCAACACCAAATTAGAAGACATTCCCATATAACAAGAATTTCTTCAGAAGATCAATAGCCATAGAAATATTTCTGAGAACGGGTGAACACATAGAACATCTCAAAAGAGATCGCTAAATCTGTCCGGTCATAATCTGTCACACTCGGATAATTCACATTTGAAATATCATTTCCCCAACTAGTTCTGCCGTCACAAATTTCATATTAAATCATTCACTAAAGAATGTCATTCTGAATAAATTTCGATTTACCAAAGAGAATTCCTTCTCTAACTGGACAAAGGCATAATTCCAATAATCTTTATATCAATCGATACTTTCGGCTCGACTTTACTTATCAGCTCATTTTCAATCTCGGATCATACTTATAATTATTCTATCACTGAACTCTTTGGGTTTTCAACAGGAAACTTATTCAATACAAATCTCATGAAATTCCATTATAAGTACCACTTTGGTAAGGGGGAGGGGTTGTAGGACCTCTGACTCGACTTTCTTATACATACACATATGACACAACTTCCATCATCATAGTAACATCATCAAAATCATGTCGTTCATTCATGTTGGCTTACACCAATTTTCCTATTGTCCCATTTAGACAATATACTTATGCATACATTCTATGTTTTCTAGACAGCTTTACTTATCCATTCAATTAATTAAATTAATTCATGCTCATGACATTATATAAGGCCAAACAAACATAAATATTTGCATCACAATCACAACTTTGATTTCGTGCATCATCATGTACATATCATTACAATCATACAATTCATCCAACAATTTAACATAGATAAGTTCATTTCATTATAATCATTTATCTCATAAAAAATTGTATATCATTAACATTCATCAACATTCAACGTCCAATCAAGACAAGGACATTTTCATTCAGATTATGATATTATGACCTTTATTCATACCTCTACTACTTTTTATTTATTCCGTTCATCTTATCAAGTAAGCTACATACACTACATCGTATGAAGCAAATATAGATATTTATCACAACATAAACTTTCATCTCACATATTATCACATATGTATCATAAACTTTATTCATACTTTTTGAACCGAGACTTATCATAATCATAATTTTACTCAAATACCTTTACTTAACATTGAACATGGTTGGCGCAGCTCGGTTGGAGAGTACCTGCCTAAATAAGACGGTACTTATACGCGTCGGAAGACATCACACTATCACGCATCGCTGGCATGTATAGCTAAACTTTTACACATGCTAGGTTAGTCCGAGAACCGACTAAACCTGCTCGATACCACTAAATGTAACACCCGTGCACTCGAGACCGTTTCCGAGTCGAACACAAGGTGTTAACGGACTTAATTCATTAATTAAATAGCTCATACAATTCATTTTAAAATTTCCAGACAAGCTGGCTAACTGCATCACAGTCGCTTTAAAATCATATCTCGAGTTACGAAACTCGAAATCCAATTCCGTAAATTTTTCCTGAAACTAGACTCATATATATATCTACTAATTTTTTCTAGAATTTTGGTTGGGCCAATTAGTACAGTTTATTAGTTAAAGTCTCCCTGTTTCAGGATTCAACTACTCTGACCTCTGTGTATTACGAATCAGATATCTCCCTGTACAGAGCTTCAATGACTATGCCGTTTATCTCTAATAAAACTAGACTCAATAAGGAATCTGTACATATGAAGCATGACTTCTAATTATCTTTTTAAAATTTATGGTGAATTTCCAAATTCAGAACAGGGGATCCAGAAATCGCTCTGGCCCTGTTTCACAAAAATTTAAACATCTCATAAAATATAGCTCATATACCTGTTTCGCTTATTCCATATGAAAATAGACTCATCAAGCTTCGATTCCATAACTTATTCATTATTTAATTCCATTTCTACTATTTTAGTGATTTTTAAACTCACGTCACTGCTGCTGTCTGAATCTATTTTATGGTAAATTTTACCTATTTCATGGTTTCCATGGATTAGCTAGCAATTTGACATACATAATACTAATATGATCATGATTAGCCATTCCAATGGCTAATCATTACCAAGCATTTCTATTTCCATACCACTCAATAACCATATCATAAGACCATATATACAAAATGATTATAATGCTATACATGCCATACTCAAAATATACAAGCCATTATGCCAAGATGGTATACGGATAGTGTGAGCGTGCCTCCGACCGCTTCCGATTTCCGAGCTGGCTTGTCAACACTACAAGGAATGAAAAGGAGGAGTAAGCATAAATGCTTAGTAAGCTCACATGCAAATAGCAAGTAACATAACCATATAAGCAAACATAAAACATCATTTGCATAATCATCACCAAGACATTCATATCACCTTTTCATTTATCATCTTACCATATTGTTGTTATATCGAGTTTTCAACCCGAGGGTTAAGTACATACCTGTTCAAAGTATCCATTTCACAACACTTACCAATACGTCCCTTTCATCTTGAGTATTCCTCCATTTGAGTAGAACTTTACCGTTGAACACATCGAATATAATTCGGATACATGGATAACTTGCACATAAGTGCCACATATTCAATCAAGCAATCATGTAACCCGCCCATAAGTTTAACTCGGACTCAACTCAACGAGCTCGGGCGTTCGCATCCATAAGTGAACTCGGACTCAACTCAACGAGTTCGGATGCCTAGTTACATCTCACGAACTCGGACTCAACTCAACGAGTTCGGACATTCGCATCCATAAGTGAACTCGGACTCAACTCAACGAGTTCGGATGCTCAACCATCCTAGTGACATGTCACTTGTATCCTAATATATTCCTAAGGTTCAAACGGGCGTTTTCCTTGATCACACATCTTTGCCATCTTCCAAGGAATATCGAAATTGATACTTCGGTGATAGTTCATGCTCATCAAGTAATTCACATAATTACATATTATTCAACAATAACCACAAAGCATAATATTTCATGATAATAATCAGCATCATATCATATAAACAACATTAAATTGCTTAAAATGACAATTATGTTACTACATTTACACATGAACTTACCTCGTATGCTAAAATGGCTATTTTACCATTTCGTCCACAACTTGGTATTTTCCCCATTTTAGCCTGAATTTCAGTTTTCCTTGCTCTATCATTTAAAATATAGTCTAATTAGGACTCACATTATTCAAATTGACCCAAAATCATATTTTGGGAAAATTACAATTTTGCCCCTAAACTTTTGCATATTTACACTTTTGCCCCAAAGCTCGTAAATTAAAATTTAGCCTATTTTCTTATGTTTTATGACATGCTGATCATTTTTCCCTTCTATGGCAACATCAAATTCTCACTCTAACATGTACTTATGACTATTAGGTATTTTTACCGATTAAGCCCTTTTGCTCGTTTTCACTTAAAACCGAGTAGCACAAGTTGTCTAACATAATTTAAAACCTCATATTCTATCATAAAACACTAAAATACACAAATTTCACCTATGGGTATTTTTCCAAATATAAACCCTAGGTTAAATTATTGCTAGCATAAGCTAAATCGAGCTACGGACTCCAAAATGTAAAAATCATTAAAACGAGGCTAGAACGAACTTACAATCGAGCTTGGAAGCTTGAAAACCCTATCCATGGTTTCTCCTTGCTATATTCGGCCATGGGGTTGAAGATGAGCAAAATTGGCTTTTAATTTTGTATTTTAATTCATTTTACCCTAAATGACCAAAATGCCCTTACTACTAAACTTTCCAAAATTCCTTCCATGTCCTAATTTTTGTCCATAGACTTAGAAATTGGTAAAATTACTCTTTAAGGACCTCTAATTAATAATCTAATTCAATTTTATGCAAAATACTTCTAGAACACAAGTTTTGCAATTTATTCAATTTAGTCCCAAATTTCAAATTAAGCACTTTATGCATAAAATTTCTTCACGAAATTTTCACACAATCATGCAATCATATCATAGACCTTAAAATAATCATAAAATAATTATTTATATCTCGGATTTTGTGGTCACGAAACCACTATTCCGACTAAGCCCAAAATCGATATTACAACTCTCCCCTTCGTGGATTTTCGTCCCCGAAAATCTTACCGTAAAAGTGGTCTTCACTTTTAATCTCATATTTGGTGTCAAGAACTTGCACTTAGACTGCACCTCCAATACATCTCTTCAATTTCTCATATGATCTAAAAGCTTACGCCTCAACTCTCAACTGTTCTTAAATTTTCAACCCTTCTTAATTTCCCATGATATCATGACATAAAACCGGATCTCAACTTGATTTAATGGAGACCTAATTCCAAGAAATCCGACAATCAAAGAGACCGAAATTCCATGAATCTGATGAGTAGGAATTCATTCAATACAGATGTGATTTATAGATCTCGCCAAACATTTAACAATAGGATACATCACATTTTCCTTTTTCCGCCATAGAAATAATTCTGATATGGCCTCAAGAATAATCCTTCTCATTTCCATCCCAATATCAACATTGACAAGGATAATTTTGATAGATCCCAATGCTCGGCTTTAACCCCTTTAACAACTCCGATTTTATGTAACATCGGATGCTCTAAACTATCACATTACCTCACTGTCTTGAAACACATCACAATTCATACAACAATACATTACTGAAAGTCAGGAAGTCTTTGCTCAATGTAGACTAGTCTAGTTCGACGCCTTGCTTACCAATATTCTCATCTATCCGAACTCTGTCAACATGTAATAAACTTTTCAGCTTTCACAAGATGGAAACCTTATCATTCTTAGTGACTTAAACTAATATTCAACTCTTTCTAATAAATATAGACTTCTCGCTCAAACTATTTACTCTTTTATACGCACAAAATGAAATTCTATTATCGACTTGGGAAAAATAATCCCGACATAATTGTCACATGAAATCTTTCAAATAAATAATTTACCATACCGACTAAAACTCGCGCTTTTATCACCTATGCCTTTACCGATGTCAAATCCTTACATAGAAATTAGAAAAATCCCAATACTAAAATCACCACATTACCAAGATCAAATTAGAAGTATAGTCATATTTGACATGATTATCACGAAATAAGAACGACTTGAACATGAGTCGAATTGACAAATTATGGAACAAAGATAACAAGAAAACCGAATAAAGAAATCCAAGATAGAGAAACCTGAATAAAGAAATCCGAATAAAGAGATCCGGATAAAGAAACCCAAGATACGATACTATGCCGAGAATCGAAAACCAAATTCATAGAGAAAATACAGAATACCCGATAATTCTTCAAAGAAAGAAAGTCCAAAAGAAAACATCATTTAATCCCATCAAATCAAATATAACAAGATCAATATATCTTCCCATACATATATATCGATGAAGCATCAAGTAGAAGAAACAGAATCATAATATCATATGAATTCTCTCATCAATTCTTATCGACGAAATGAAATAGAATACCCGATGAAATAGAGCAATATAAATTATAAACCATCAGACTACCAATGCTTTCATCCAACACCAAATTAGAAGACATTCCCATATAACAAGAATTTCTTCAAGATCAATAGCCATAGAAATATTTCGAGAACGGTGAACACATAGAACATCTCAAAAGAGATCGCTAAATCATCCGGTCATAACTGTCACACTCGGATAATTCACATTTGAAATATCATTTCCCCAACTAGTTCTGCCGTCACAAATTTCATATTAAATCATTCACTAAAGAATGTCAGTTCAAATAAATTTCGATTTACCAAAGAGAATTCCTTCTCTAATCGGGACGAGGCATAATTCCAATAATCTTTATATCAATCGATACTTTCGCTCGACTTTACTTATCAGCTCATTTTCAATCTCGGATCATACTTATAATTATTCTATCATCGAACTCTTTGGGTTTTCAACAGAAACTTATTCAATACAAATCTCATGAAATTCCATTATAAGTACCACTTTGGTAAGGGGAGGGTTGTAGGACCTCGACTCGACTTTCTTATACATACACATATGACACAACTTCCATCATCATAGTAACATCATCAAAATCATGTCGTTCATTCATGTTGGCTTACACCAATTTTCCTATTGTCCCATTTAGACAATATACTTATGCATACATTCTATGTTTTCTAGACAGCTTTACTTATCCATTCAATTAATTAAATTAATTCATGCTCATGACATTATATAAGGCCAAACAAACATAAATATTTGCATCACAATCACAACTTTGATTTCGTGCATCATCATGTACATATCATTACAATCATACAATTCAGTCCAACAATTTAACATAGATAAGTTCATTTCATTATAATCATTTATCTCATAAAAAAATTGTATATCATTAACATTCATCAACATTCAACGTCCAATCAAGACAAGGACATTTTCATTCGTATTATGATATTATGACCTTTATTCATACCTCTACTACTTTTTATTTATTCCGTTCATCTTATCAAGTAAGCTACATACACTACATCGTATGAAGCAAATATAGATATTTATCACAACATGAACTTTCATCTCACATATTATCACATATGTATCATAAACTTTTATTCATACTTTTTGAACCGAGACTTATCATAATCATAATTTTACTCAAATACCTTTACTTAACATTGAACATGGTTGGCGCAGCTTCGGTTGGAGAGTACCTGCCTAAATAAGACGGTACTTATACGCGCCGGAAGACATCACACTATCACGATCGCTGGCATGTATAGCTAAACTTTTACACATGCTAGGTTAGTCCGAGAACCGACTAAACCTGCTCGATACCACTAAATGTAACACCCGCACTGAGACCGCTTCGAGTCGAACACAAGGTGTTAACGGACTTAATTCATTAATTAAATAGCTCATACAATTCATTTTAAAATTTCCAGACAAGCTGGCTAACTGCATCACAGTCGCTTTAAAAATCATATCTCGAGTTACGAAACTCGAAATCCAATTCCGTAAATTTTTCCTGAAACTAGACTCATATATATATCTACTAATTTTTTCTAGAATTTTGGTTGGGCCAATTAGTACAGTTTATTAGTTAAAGTCTCCCTGTTTCAGGATTCAACTACTCTGACCTCTGTGTATTACGAATCAGATATCTCCTGTACAGAGCTTCAATGACTATGCCGTTTATCTCTAATAAAACTAGACTAAATAAGGAATCTGTACATATGAAGCATGACTTCTAATTATCTTTTTAAAATTTATGGTGAATTTCCAAATTCAGAACAGGGGATCCAGAAATCGCTCTGGCCCTGTTTCACAAAAATTTAAACATCTCATAAAATATAGCTCATATACCTGTTTCGCTTATTCCATATGAAAATAGACTCATCAAGCTTCGATTCCATAACTTATTCATTATTTAATTCCATTTCTACTATTTTTAGTGATTTTTTAAACTCACGTCACTGCTGCTGTCTGAATCTATTTTATGGTAAATTTTACCTATTTCATGGTTTCCATGGATTAGCTAGCAATTTGACATACATAATACCAAATATGATCATGATTAGCCATTCCAATGGCTAATCATTACCAAGCATTTCTATTTCCATACCACTCAATAACCATATCATAAGACCATATATACAAAATGATTATAATGCTATACATGCCATACTCAAAATATACAAGCCATTATGCCAAGATGGTATACGGATAGTGTGAGCGTGCCTCCGACCGCTTCCGATTTCCGAGCTGGCTTGTCAACACTACAAGGAATGAAAAGGAGGAGTAAGCATAAATGCTTAGTAAGCTCACATGCAAATAGCAAGTAACATAACCATATAAGCAAACATAAAACATCATTTGCATAATCATCACCAAGACATTCATATCACCTTTTCATTTATCATCTTACCATATTGTTGTTATATCGAGTTTTCAACCCGAGGGTTAAGTACATACCTGTTCAAAGTATCCATTTCACAACACTTACCAATACGTCCCTTTCATCTTGAGTATTCCTCCATTTGAGTAGAACTTTACCCGTTGAACACATCGAATATAATTCGGATACATGGATAACTTGCACATAAGTGCCACATATTCAATCAAGCAATCATGTAACCCGCCCATAGCGAACTCGGACTCAACTCAACGAGCTCGGGCGTTCAGATCCATAAGTGAACTCGGACTCAACTCAACGAGTTCGGATGCCTAGTTACATCTCACGAACTCGGACTCAACTCAACGAGTTCGGACATTCGCATCCATAAGTGAACTCGGACTCAACTCAACGAGTTCGGATGCTCAACCATCCTAGTGACATGTCACTTGTATCCTAATCTATTCCTAAGGTTCAAACGGGCGTTTTCCTTGATCACACATCTTTGCCATCTTCCAAGGAATATCGAAATTGATACTTGGTGATAGTTCATGCTCATCAAGTAATTCACATAATTACATATTATTCAACAATAACCACAAAGCATAATATTTCATGATAATAATCAGCATCATATCATATAAACAACATTAAATTGCTTAAAATGACAATTATGTTACTACATTTACACATGAACTTACCTCGTATGCTAAAATGGCTATTTTTACCATTTCGCCCACAACTTGGTATTTTCCCCATTTTAGCCTCAATTTCAGTTTTCCTTGCTCTATCATTTAAAATATAGTCTAATTAGGACTCACATTATTCAAATTGACCCAAAATCATATTTTGGGAAAATTACAATTTTGCCCTAAACTTTTGCATATTTACACTTTTGCCCCAAAGCTCGTAAATTAAAATTTAGCCTATTTTCTTATGTTTTATGACATGCTGATCATTTTTCCTTCTATGGTAACATCAAATTCTCACTCTAACATGTACTTATGACTATTAGGTATTTTTACCGATTAAGCCCTTTTGCTCGCTTTTCACTTAAAACCGAGTAGCACAAGTTGTCTAACATAATTTAAAACCTCATATTCTATCATAAAACACCAAAATACACAAATTTCACCTATGGGTATTTTTCCAAATATAAACCCTAGGTTAAATTATTGCTAGCATAAGCTAAATCGAGCTACGGACTCCAAAACGTAAAATCATTAAAAACGAGGCTAGAACGAACTTACAATCGAGCTTGGAAGCTTGAAAACCCTATCCATGGTTTCTCCTTGCTATATTCGGCCATGGGGTTGAAGATGAGCAAAATTGGCTTTTAATTTTGTATTTTAATTCATTTTACCCTAAATGACCAAAATGCCCTTACTACTAAACTTTCCAAAATTCCTTCCATGTCCTAATTTTTGTCCATAGACTTAGAAATTGGTAAAATTACTCTTTAAGGACCTCTAATTAATAATCTAATTCAATTTTATGCAAAATACTTCTAGAACACAAGTTTTGCAATTTATTCAATTTAGTCCCAAATTTCAAATTAAGCACTTTATGCATAAAATTTCTTCACGAAATTTTCACACAATCATGCAATCATATCATAGACCTTAAAATAATCATAAAATAATTATTTATATCTCGGATTTTTTGGTCACGAAACCACTATTCCGACTAAGCCCAAAATCAGGATATTACATTCGATTTCAAAGGCATATTAACACCATATAACCGAATTTTCCTAGACTAATATACATATACTCATAAATCCAACTTTAAAAACTCATACTTATACATAGCATATAACCGAAAATACTTCATGAATCCACCTACATTTACATTATTATCATATATAGAATTTGCATTTAATATCAAATAACAACTTAACTTACTTTCAATTAGGTAATCAAATACCTCATACCCAATCATTTAACAACTAAAATAATAAACCACAACATTTAAATTCATCTTATTCTTCTCCCATTTGACCGAATGAACATTTGTCAAATGAAAATTCAACTAAACAACAACATTTTTCTATCTAAAATGTATATACACTCATACGACAACCTTCAATTTATACTTTTCAAACATGAATTCTACTCATTCAAACATCATTTAAGCTACTTAACAAATAATTAACATATTTCAAAAAAAACTTATCAAAATGACACCAATTTAGCACTTGCCGAATGGACCTTTGTCTATTGATGCATGAAATTAAACCATGGGTTAAATAAGTTATGCACTTATCAATCTAATCTCATAGTCAATTAAAAAGAAAATCACAATGCATACCTTAAACTAGGATAGCCATGGCCGAATACCTTGGTTTTTCCTCTTCAATATTCCTTTTCCCAAATTCGGCAACCAAGAAGAAAGATGAGCATGTATTTTTTTTCTTTTGTTATCTTTCTTCCATTCACAGTAATGGGGGGTAAGGGGGAGACAACTTTGGTTTCTCCTCCCACTCCCCTCATATTTTATTATTCTTCCCACACATATTAGCATAAAATGTCTATAATATGTTTTACCCCATAGCATGGCCGGCCACCATCTAGATTTTTGGCTAATTTGACATGCAAACCCTTCTTTTATACAACATGCATTAATAGGTCCTTATAGATTAACCTATCGCATTTCAAAAGTGTCACACATAAGTCCTATTACTAAATTCACATGCAATCGACTAAATCAAAGCTTAAAACTTTCACACATTCATATTCACATATTTTAGACAATAAATATCATATTCAAATAATTTGGTGACTCGGTTTAGCGGTCCCGAAACCGCTTTCCGACTAGGGTCATTTTAGGGCTGTCACACATGTCACTTGTATCCTAAACTATTCCTAAGGTTCAAACGGGGTTTTTCTCACTTGCACATTGCACCTCTATTGCTCTTGCTCGTGACGTCGTGGATAGTGACCATAATATCATTCATGCTTACAATAGTACCAATTGCCCATTCATATAGCATAATAAGGCATAACTCAAATAGCAAAGAAGCTTTTAATAATTTACATAACATATATCACATATTTCATATATCACTTATCATATATCATCATTTTCTTACACTTCATGTAATATTCTTCCATGTCATATTTCCACATCATATACACCATTCCATCAATTTTCCCAATATATTAAATCATACAATATATGCAATAATAGTAAGGAATATAATTCAAACATAACATTGCATGATTATTATCATACGAACTTACCTCAAATCCGAGAACAGTTAATTATTCCATTTTAGTCCATAATCTCGTACTTTCCCGATTGAAGCCCGAATATCAGTTTTCTTGATCTAACATTTCAAATATAACTTATTTATTACTCACATTATTCAAATTGACCCAAAAATCATACTTTTACAAATTTGCATTTTACCCCTAAACTTTTACATATTTACAATTTAGTGTAATATCCTGAATTAGGGCTTAATCGGAATAGTGGTTTTGTGACCACAAATCCGAGATAGAAATAATTATTTTACAATGATTTTGATGTTTATGATATGATTGCATGATTGTGTGAAAATTTCGTGATGAAATTCTACGCCTAAAGTGCTTAAATTGAAAGTAGGGACTAAATCGAATAAGTTGCAAAACTTGCATTCTAGAAGTTTTTAGTATGAAATTGTTTTGGAATATTAATGAGGAGGTCTTAAATAGAAATTTTACCAATTTTAAGTTCAGGGACAAAATTAGGACATGGAAGGAATTTTTGGAAAGTTTAGTAGTAACGGTATTTTGGTCATTTAGTTATTAAAATGAATTAAAAACAAAATTAAAAGCCAATTTTTGTCCATCTTCATCATAGGCCGAAATTTCAAGGGTTCTCCATAGCTAGGGTTTGTTTCAAGCTTCCAAGCTCCATAGTAAGTGATTCCAAGCCCCGTTTTTAATGTTCTTTACGTTTTTGGAATCCCGGAAGCTCGATTAAGCTTATGCTAGCAATAGTTCAACCTAGGGTTTATATTTGGAAAAATACCCATAGGTGAAATTTGTGTATTTTGATGTTTTATGATAGAATATGGGGTTTTAAATTATGTTAGACAACTTGTGCTACTCGGTTTTTAGTGAAAACGAGTAAAAGGGCTTAATCGGCAAAAATACCTAATAGTCACAAGTATATGTTAGAGAGAGAATTTGATGTTGCCATAGAAGAGAAAAGTGATCAGCATGTTATAAAACATAAGAATAAGGAATAAAGTTTAATTCCCGAGCCTAGGGGCAAAAGTGTAATTATGCAAAAGTTTAGGGCAAAAGTGTAATTTTTTTAAAGTTTGTATTAAATGCTGTTTTGATAAATGTATGTATTAAATAAGATTAATTTGGTATTATAGATCAAGAAAAACGAGATTCAAGTCGTGATCGAGGAAAAGAAAAGATTGTGGACTAAATTGCAAAATCTTTATATTTTGGTACCAAGGTAAGTTCATGTGTAAATAATGTAGCATAATTGTTATTTTTAAGTTATTGATGTTAATTATATGATATGCTGATTTTAATCGTGAAATATTATGCTTTGTGGTTAATGTTGAGTAATATGCAAATTATGTTTACTACTTGATAAATATGAATTGCTACCGAGTATCGGCCCGATATTCCATGGAAGACGGCAAATGTGAGATCGAGGAAAAGCCCGCTTTGAACCTTAGGAATAGATTAGGATACAAGTGACATGTCACTAGGATGGTTGAGCATCCGAACTCGTTGAGTTGAGTCCGAGTTCACTTATGGATGCAAATGTCCGAACTCGTTGAGTTGAGTCCGAGTTCGTGAGATGTAACTAGGCATCCGAACTCGTTGAGTTGAGTCCGAGTTCATTTATGGATTAGAAAGCCCGAGCTCATTGAGTTGAGTCCGAGTTCACTTAGGGGCGGGTTACATGTTTCTTGATTACATATGTGGCACTTATGTGCAAATTATCCATGTATCCGAGTTATATTCCGATGTGTTCAACGGGTGAAATTTCTAGTTTAATGGAAGAGCACTTAAGATATAAGTGACGTTTTGGGTAAGTGTTGTGAAATGGACACTTTGGACAGGCATGTTCTTAACCCTCGGGTTGAAAATAGATACAACAACGATAAGGTGGTAAGATGATGAATGATATTTAAAGATGTGATATATGTTTTGGTGGTACCAAGCTAAAGTTGTTTGGTATATTTGTATTGTTATGTTACTTGTTATTTACATATGAACTTACTAAGCATTTCGCTTACTCCTTCCTTTTCATTCACTGTAGTTTTGAACAAGTGGCTCAGAATCGGACAGTCGAAAGTTCGATCACACTATCCAAAGGACTTTTATCTTGGTAAATGGCTTGTACAACTACTTAAGTATGGCATGTATAGCAATATACCTATTTTGTGTAAATAATTTTATGATATGGCCATGTTTGGTTGAGAAAATGTTTGATATTGATAAGTCATGGTGATAGCTAATTTAGATCATGTTTGATATCATGGAAGTTTAACAGTTTATCTAGTTCATAAAAATTCATGGAAAGATGAAACTTGCCTTAAAACAGAATATTGCTGCAGCAATGACATGAATTTGAAAAATCACTAAAATTAGTATAAATGGAACTAAATGATGAGTAAGTTATGAAATTGAAGCTTAATGAGTCTATTTTCATATGGATTGAACAAAACAGGAATATAAATTATATTTTATGAGATATTTAAACTTTTGCAAAACAGGGCCAGAGTGATTTCTGGATCCCTGTTCTGACTTTAAAATTCATAATAAATTTTACTAAAAGAATTAGAAGTTGTTATTTATATTTAAAGATTCCTTATTGAGTCTAGTTTTAATAGAAACAAACCTCATAGTCATTTAAATTTTTTATAGAGATATATCTGATTCGTAATACACAGAGGTCAGAGCAGTCGAATCCTGAAATAGGGGATACTTTAATTAATAAACTGTATTAATTGGACCAATAAAAAATTATATAAAAAAATTAGTAAATGTATATATGAGTCTAGATTCAGGTAAAATTTACGGATCTTGATTTTGAGTTTCGTAACTCGAGATATGATTTTTCTTGTAACTGTGATGCGAGTAGCTAGAAAGCTGTGAATGTAGGAACAAATGATTTGAAGTTCTTAAATTGATAAATTATGTTCGGTAACCCCTCAAGCTCGACTCCGGTGATGGTCTCGGCCGTGGGGGCGTTACATTTAGTGGTATCAGAGCAGGTTTAGTCGGTTCTCGGACTACGTGTTGTATGTACGGATTTTGCTATACATGCCATATGTATGAATTGTGATAGTGTGATGACTTGACCTTTTAAATGATTTTATATAGTAAATGGATCCCGATCCAGTAGAGCAGATGAAGTAGAGAGTAATGCGCCACTCCGTTGAAGGGGCAGCGCCGATGAAAACCCACCTCCTATTGTTGGTCGGGAGGAGGAGAAAGGGATCGAAGCCTTTCTCCAAATGATGAGTGCATGGTACATCGAGTTCGCTCAGACGAACCCAAATGTACGACCTCCCCACCTCCCCAATTCCTCAACCTATTCCTCCAATGCCTCAAGGAGTGGATATGATAAAATTTCACAGAACCCCCGTTGATAGAATTCGTAAACAAGGGGCTGAAGAATTTAGAGCAAATATTGATGATGATGCAGAGAAAGCAGAGTTCTGGCTTGAAAATTTTGTCCGGGTATTTGATGAATTATCTTGTACACCTGAAGAATGTTGAAATGTGCTACATCTTTGTTGAGAGATTCAGCCTATAATTGGTGGAAGACTTTGATTTCAGTGGTACCGAAAGAGAGGGTAACCTGGGAATTCTTTCAAGAAGAGTTTCGGAAGAAATATATTAGTAAAAGATTTATTGATCAGAAATGTAAAGAGTTTATTAAGTCAAGCAAGGTAATATGACAGCCTCGAATATGAAAGAGAGTTTGTTCGATTGAGTAAGTATGCGTGGAATATGTTCCTCTGAAGCCAAGATGTCTTGACGATTTGAAGACGGGCTCAACGAAGACATTAAAGTATTTGTCGGGATCCTTGAACTGAAAGAAATGGTAGTCCTAGTTGATCGAGCTTGTAAGGTGAAGAACTACTTAAAGAGAAGAGGAAGGTAGAGGTGAGACACGAAATTGGAAGAAAAGGCCAATGAGTAAGGTACCTTCACAAAGAACCCTAAAAGTCAAGAAATATGAATCCTCGTTCCCAAGTTTCACTGGGCAATCATATGGAAATTTTAAGAAGCGAATGTGGGTCTTAAATCTCGAATATACTAGCCAAGGTAGGGAACTCGAGATTTGTTAAACCCGAGTGCCAATGGTGTGGTAGAAATCATTTTGGTCTGCAAGAGCAAATGAATGTTTTCGATGTGGTTCTCTGGATCATTTTATTAGAGACCCTGAGAGAGCCGAGAAAGAAAAATTTCGAGTGTAAAAGCTAGTGGTGTAAACTCGAGGGAAGGTATCTGAGAAAAGCTGGAAGTGAAACAAGCAAGAAGAATGTAGCCGAGATGCAGCAGTTAGATCGAGGAAGAGCTCCGGCTAGAACTTATGCTATTAAAGCACGTGAAGATGCTTCCTTACCCGATGTGATTACCGGTACATTTTCTCTTTATGATATTAATGTTATTGCTTTGATTGATCCCGGTTCTACTCATTCATATGTGTGCATGAAATTGGTGTCTAGTATGAATATACCGTTGAGAACACGAATTTATGATTAGAGTGTCGAATCCGTTATGCAAATGTGTGATTGTTGATAAAGTATGTAAGAAATGTCCTTTAATGATTCGGTCATTACTTTCCTACCGACTTGATGTTGTTGCCGCTTGATGAATTTGATGTTATTTTGGGTATGGATTGGTTGACATTGCATGATGCTATAATAAATTGCAAAGAAAAGGTTATAGAATTAAAGTGTGAAAGTGGTGAAATTCACGGGTTGAGCCGTAAAAATCGAGAGGCATTATCTAGTATGATTTCTTCGATGTCGGCTCGTAGATATTTGAGAAAGGGTTATGAAGCTTATTTGGCGATGTAATTAATACAAAAGAAGTTGAAAAGAAAGTTGAATCGGTCTGGTTGTGTGTGAATTTATGGACGTATTTCGGAAGAATTGCCGGGTTTGCCTCCGGTCGTGGAAGTAGAATTTGGTATTGATTTAATAGGGAACACTCGATCTCGATTGCTCTATATAGAATGGCACCAACAGAGTTGCAAGAATTAAAGTCGCAGCTTGCAAGAGTTGATGATAAAGGCTTTAGGAGACCGAAGTTTTTCACATTGGGGTGCTCCGTGTTATTTGTGAAAAGAAGGATGGTTCTATGAGATTATGTGTTGATTATCGGCGGTTAAACAAGGTGACAATCAAAAACAAGTATCCGCTGTTTAGAATTGATGATTTGTTTGATCACTAAAAGGAGGGACATGGTTTTCAAATATTGACTTGAGATCTGGGTATTATCAGCTGCGAGTAAAAGAGTCAGATGTGCCTAAAACTGCTTTTAGAACAAGGTACGGTCATTATGAATTTTTAGTTATGCCATTCGGGTTGACAAATGCTCCTGCTGTGTTTATGGATTTAATGAATCGCATATTTCGGCCATACTTGGACAGATTTGTTGTGGTGTTTATAGATGATATTTTAATTTATTCAAAAGATGAGACAGAGCATGCTGAGCATTTGAGGATAGTTTTGCAAACTTTGAGAGATAAGTAGTTGTATGCTAAGTTTAGTAAAAGTGAATTTTGGCTCCGGGAAGTTGGATTTTTGGGTCATATTGTTTCAGGTGATGGTATACGGGTTGATCCTAGTAAAATGTAACTGAAGTTAGAAGTTTCTTGGGGCTAGCTAGGTATTATCGGCGGTTCGTAAATGGATTTTCTATAATTGCTGCTCCTATGACTAGACTACTCCGAAAGGATGTTAAATTTGAATGGACAGAAGAATGTCAACAGAGTTTCGAAGAATTGAAAAAGTTATTAATCAAGCACCAGTGTTGATACAACCCGAATCAGGTAAAGAATTTGTGGTGTATAGTGATGCTTCTCTAAATGGTTTGGGTGTGTACTCATGCAAGAAGGAAAAGTGGTGGCTTATGCTTCGAGACAGTTAAAACCTCATGAGAAGAATTATCCTACTCACGATTTGGAATTGGTCATGGTGGTATTTGCTTTGAAGATTTGGCGACATTATTTGTATGGTGAAAAGTGCCGAGTATATACCGATCACAAAAGTCTTAAATACTTGATGTCACAAAAGACTTGAATTTGAGACAATGAAGATGGTTGGAGTTATTGAAAGATTACGAGCTTGTTATCGACTATCATCCGTGAAAAGCGAATGTGGTTGCCGATGCTTTAAGCGAAAGTTGTTGTTTGCTTTGAGAGTTATGAACACTCGCTTGAAAATTTCAGATGACGGTTTGATTCTAGCAGAGTTAAGAGCAAGACCGATGTTTTTACAAGAGATTTCAAGCTCAAAAAATGATCAAGATTTGCTAGCCAAAAGAAAATGTGTGAAGTCGACACGGGATCGATTTCGAATCGGTTCGATGGTTGTTTGATGTTTAAAAATCGATTTGTGTAAATTAAAAATGATGAGTTGATTCAAAAGATTTTGCATGAAGCACATAATGGTTGTTTAGCGGTTCATCCAGGTAGTACGAAGATGTATAATGACTTGAAGAAAATGTACTGGTGGAGTGGAATGAAAAGAGATATTTCCGAGTTTGTATCAAAGTGCTTAGTTTGTCAACAAGTGAAAGCCGAACACTAAGTACCTTCAGGATTATTCCAGCCTATTATGGTTCCTGAATGGAAATGGGATCGGATTACTATGGATTTTATATCAGGGTTGCCATTAACTCCAGGGAAGAAAAATGCCATCTGGGCAATAGTTGACAGACTGACTAAATCGGCTCATTTTATTCCGGTACGTACAGTGTAACATCCTGATTTTCGGATTTATTTGCGGTTTTCAATATTTTGTAAAGATTTTTAAAATTTTGTATTTGGATGTGAAATTAATATTTTGAGTAAGTAAATGGGCTTATGGAAGGCCCATGAGTTGGCCAAAACCCAGTTGAATTTTTGGAATTTTAGACTTAGGAGTTAGGGGTTCTGGCTAAGTGGCCCTTAAGTAGAGTTGTGGGTAAATTGCATCACAAAAAGAGCCTTGGTAAAGTGGCAAGGGTGACGCCACTAGGCTCCTAGAAAAGTGGCGTGTGGAGCAGTGGGGAAGGCAAGGGATCGATTCCCTGTGTTGGCAAATAGATGCATTTATTTTTTAAATGTAGGAGGGGTAAGTGTTGGAGTTCAGGTAGATTCTGCTAGAGGAGAGTTGGATCAGTTTAAATGCTTGGATTAAGGAGGGATAAGGGGAGAGATTTAAGGATTTGGATGAGGCTAGAGTTGGCGAATTATGGGAATTGAAGAGGGAAAAATCGGCAGGGGGTTATGAGGTTAGTATTTCGGCACTTAGGGTATTGAGTGGTGCCGTTTTCTTCTGCTTTTGCACCCAAGGGTTTTCTTTTTTCTCTCTATTCTCTCCCTAGCCGAAGCTATCACCTATCTTGTTTTTCTTTCTTCACTCTTTTTCTCCAAAGCCGTCCATCAAACCTGCTTATCATCAGCACCTTTGCCGAAATCCCAAAAGCCGAAAACACAAGTCTATTTCTCATTGTGCCGAATTTTCTTCTTCTCTTTTCCTCCATGTTTTCTCTTCCTTTATGCTTCTCCTTCTAGCCGAAACCTTCTGACCATCTTATTCACCTTCTTTGTCGATCCCATCTTCCATTAAACCTTCATCACCAATCGCCATTAAAAGGCCGAAATCTCAAAACTCACTACTTGTGCCGATTTCTCCCAAGCCAAATCCTTCAAGATTTTTGTTCCTTGTGATCAACATTCATCTTCTCTAAACCCTTAATATCTGCTCAACAACGTTACTCCAAGGTTATAGCCTCAAACCATCATCTTCTTCATCACCTAAAAGTCGAAATACCATAGATTTAGGGACTTATAGCCGAAACTTCAGATCTTCTAGATTCGAGTTCTACCATCGTTTAGAGGATAAATCTGCATCAGATCTACATAGAAATCAAAGAGGAACAAGTGGTAAGTTCTCATCACTTCAAATCTAGTCTTATTTTACAACTTTGAAAAAGCCGAAGTCCCTAAAATCTAGGGAGGCTGTCGATTTGGTCATATGGCTCTAAGGGTCTTTAACTGATGTTTCCTCTTGGTGATTAGAGTCTTCTTAAGTGTTGGATCAAAAGCGTGAATCATTGGAGCAATCGGATTCGGAGCTAGCTATCGATTCTGGCAAAAAGGTAAGGTTTCAAAGGCTTTTAGGGACATGGTTCGATCATGGGTGAGTAAGTTTTGGAATTTAGTGATTATAGTTTGTAAATAAGCACTGTGCTAATCAATTGTAGGATATCGAAAGAGATCTCAGTAGCAGTCGTCGCGAAACAGGTGTGTACCGAACACCCTTCTTTAGCTCAATTTGGCAAAAGCCGCATTCCATAGGCTTGTGAGTATGCGAATGCTCTCAAGACATAGAATAATTGTTAGATCTAGCACCGCAAAGTGGTAAGTAAGTTTGTGTGACGTTTCAACGTACTTCGGAAAAAAAGGGCCTCGATGGGCTAAAACTGGGCCCAATGGGCTTACGGACCAATATGGGCAAGAGGTGGGCAAAGTAGCCGGTCAGATAGATGGTAGGATTAAATTGCATAAAATTGTTAAGAATTACTGGAATAGCTTATGTAGTTACGTAAGTACGAAATTACCCCTAAAGAGCAAAATTATCGAAATACCCCTAGGGTCTAAATTGGCCAAACTGCATGATTGATTAAGACTGTATTTTACATGATATGCATTTATTAATATCTGTTGCATGGGATTGGGGTATTGATGGAGGAAGTACTGAATGTGGTTTATCCACGTACTGGAGGCTTTGCCTCAACTGATTGATAATTGAGCAGCGTTGCTGCAACTGTGGAGTGTAGGGCTGGGTGGGTTGAGATATTACCCACATGGAGTGTAGGGCTGGTACGGGGCAGTGTAGCGGTTGGTGGGTTGAGTAGTCTCCCCAGTTGGGCTTGCATTCATTACTGATATTGTTACATATGTTACTGAACTGGGCCTATGGGCCATACTGTTATGTTAAAAAGGGCTAAGGCCTTGCTACTGTATTCTGAAAAGGGCTTTGTTCTCATCTGTACTATTATCTCAGATAGGCTTAGGCCCAATGGGCTCGAGCTGATTTGGGCTTTGATGGGCTTCAGATACACCGAAGTTTTCCCAAACTCACCCCTTCCTCTTCCATCCTTGCGGTGAGCCCTAGTTGGTGGACTTGAGTCAAGGGCGGGATTCGGAGTGGCCACACGTTTTACGCAAATTCGTTTTCTTCGGTGAACTGGTTTTCCACATATTCGCTTATGGTTTGGGTTTTTGTAATAAGGCCGCTAATTATTTTATGGTTTGGGTTGTTTCTTTATTATTTAACTCGATTATGATAAATCTGAACTATGATAATTAACGGAATAGATTAGCTTTAGGACGCATTTTCAAAAACGTTAAAGTGTTTTCAAAATATCACGAACACAAGTAAGACTTCCGCTAAGCAAACGTTTTCAACCTTAACCACTTTCTTAAGATGGACACAACAAAACGGTTTTCTCAAAATTAAACGAGATGTTAGAGTGTGGCAATGGCAGTGTGCATGTCTAGGATTGGATCCGAAGGGAGCTTGGTACTTAAGCAGTCCGACGGACTCACCTCCTCCTCTTCCTGGTTTCCTACCTGGTGCATGCTTTCTATTCACTTTAACCTAACTTTTAAAAGTGTCTTTTACAACACCAACTAAGTTTTTCCAAACTAAGTAATACGGAATGTTTTGAACGCTTTGATGTGGTGCATCAGATCTGGTCATAACGTCTAGGCCGGGTTTGGGGTGTTACATTTAGTGGTATCAGAGCCTGGTTGCAACAACTCAGCTGTGGATCGGGTCCGAAAATCTTTTTAAAAAAAAAAAGAGAGTTTTTTTTCTATAAGTTTTTCAAAGATGTTCAAAGTTTTTCTATTGAACGAGGTTAAATCAATAGTTTTAAAATGAAAGTGTTTTCAAATGAAATCTTTTTATTTTCGGTAAACAAAAACATGGGTTTTTATGGATCATTAAAGAAGTGGCACATCAATCCCCGCACCAAGTCTGTAAGTGTTCTTTTTTGCTTTAAATATTTATATAGAACTGACCGGAAATAATATCAGTAGATAGTCTTGAGCCTTAGAGATAGTGCTATTGATAATGTAGTATTAGGGCTACAAAAGCGGGACCGTAGCTAAATTGTGATTGCGCCGAAATAACTCAAACTCTATCTGCTCATAAGACATTCGTAATAAACAAAGGAACCAAGAAACTAATGTCATAAAATTCGTAATCGATAAATCGTTATGAGTACAAGGGTTACTCGGGAAGAGGCCGTGGTCGAGGCCAAGGTAGCACTCAAGCCGGATCTGCGTCATCTGAACACATGCCAGCTGGCGAGGTACGTCCACCACCGGTTAATGGAAATGGGCCGTATGATCGGGCCGCAGGGGATGACGCTTTGTCTCAGGCCATGTTGAGTGTTTTGGAAAGGGTGGCCGAAGCTAACGTCGGGCCCATGAATAGGGGTCCATTTCAACGACTTCGGCCAACGGAGCCGAGGTTTTAGGGCGATCTGAGTGGCCCCAAATGTGGCCGAGTCTCGGTTGGAAGCCACAGAGCGGATCATGGATTTACTTGGACCGCTCGAGAGAGCGAAGTTGAAAGGGCGGTGTCGTTGTCGCGGGATGAAGCGTGTCGGTGGTGGATTATCGTGAGAGAAGGTACCCACCGAGAGGGTAACATGGGAGCTGTTCAAATGCACCTTTAAGGCAAAATATGTTGGAGCTAGCTATGTGGATACACGCAGAAAGGAGTTCCCGAATCACTCGTGGAAATAAGACCATTGCTGAATATGAGGCGGAGTTTCTACGATTGAGTCGGTATGCTAATGGCATTGTTTCCACCGAATACGAATCTGCGCAGCGCTTCGCTTTGAGGATGGTCTCGAGATGAGTTAAGGGTGCTCATAGCTCCATGAGAGGGAGCGAGATTTCACGACTGGTAGAGAAGGCTAAGATAGCCGAGGAGGTGAAACAAACTGAACGGAAGAATCGTGATAGGGATCGAAATCGGTTCAGGAGGGATGCTGGACCAGCGGGTGCTGCAAATTGAAATGTTAAGAGAGCTAGGATGAAGGAACCGGTTCGAGCAGTTCTAGTGAACACAGGTAGACCGCAAGTTTGTGGGGATTGCGGCAGAATGCATCAAGGAGAGTGCTGGAAGGGTTCTGGGGCTTGTCTTCGTTGTGGGTCTAAGGAGCATAGGATTAAGGATTGTCCTATGAGGGCCACTCAGGCTCAGGGGGCCGAGCAAGGGGCTGTGCGATCGGCTCAACCTGTTAGGGATGGACCGCCGCTGCCAAGAGGTCGTGGACAAGGTCACGGTGGTAATGGCCGTGGACGTGGGGCACCCGGCGGGGGTATTGGTAACACGGATGCTCGTCAGCCAGCTTTGGTGTATGCTGCTCGTTGCCGCGAGGAGGGTGACGCACCTGATGTCATAACTGGTACGTTCTTTATCTATAGTGTACCTTATACTGCTCTGATTGATGTGGGATCAACCCATTCATATGTGGCATATAACATTTCTAGGTACCGGTGTGCATTCCGAGGAGACCGTATGTGGGTGTCTGTGATAAGTCCTTTGGGTCATTCGGTTAAGGTAGAGAAACTCTTCAAGGAGGTGCCTCTGGAGATTCAAGGCGGTTTTCGTGGGGATTTGATGGAGTTACCGCTGAAGAATTCGATTTGATACTAGGGATGGATTGGTTGACCAAGCATAAGGCAACTTTAGATTGTGCACTAAGAGGATGGTGTTAAGGATCACAATGATGAAGAGGTAATGATTATTGGAGAACGAAGGATTACTTATCCAATGTAGTATCGGCGTTGAGGGTTGAGAAACCGATGCGCAAGGGTGCGAGGCATATCGGCTTTGGTAAGCCAAGTGAAATCGAGGATCTGATCTGTAGACCATCGAATCGTTAGGGAATTCGGGATGTTTTTCCGAGGAGCTTCTGGATTACCTCCGAATCGGGAAGTTGAGTTTGGAATCGATTTGTTGCCCGGAATACTCCAGATCTATTGCACCCTATAGGATGGCACCGAAGGAGTTGGTGGAACTGAAGGCTCAAATTCAAGAGTTGTTAGATAGAGGCTTCATTAGGCCTAGTGTGTCTCCTTAGGGAGCACCGGTCTTGTTTGTGAAGAAAAAGGACGGAACGATGTGCATGTGCATCGATTATCGCCAGTTGAACAAACTGACGATTAAGAATAAGTATCCACTACCAATGATTGATGACCTGTTCGATCAACTTAGGGGAGCTTCGGTATTCTCCAAAATCGATCTTCGTTCTGGATACCATCAGCTAAGGGTAAAAGAAGGGATATTCATAAAACAAAGATTTGAACTCGATATGGACATTATGAGTTTGTGGTCATGCCGTTTAATGACGAACGCACCTGCAGCTTTTATGGATCTGATGAATCGAGTATTCCAACCTTACTTGGATCGGTTCATAGTCGTCTTTATCGATGATATCCTGGTATACTCGGAAACGGAGGCAAAGCATGATGAGCATCTCCGTATTGTGCTGCAAGTGTTAAGGGAGAAGGAGCTCTATGCAAAATTCAGCAAGTGCGAATTCTGGTTGAAGGAGGTAACCTTCCTAGGGCATGTGGTCTCTGCCGAGGGGATTAAAGTGGATCCTCGTAAAATTGAAGCGATTCTGGAATGGAAGCCACCTAGGTCAGTATCGGAAATTCGGAGTTTTCTAGGGTTGGCAGGTTACTACAGAAGGTTTGTAGAGGGTTTCTCGGTGATGGCGGCGCCCTTGACAAAACTTATAAGGAAAAGAGTACCATTTGTCTGGACCGAGAAACAGCAAAAAGCTTTTGATCGATTGAAAAAGGTATTGACCGAAGCGCCATTGTTGATTCAACTGGTGTCTGGGAAGGACTTTACCGTATATAGCGATGCGTCGCATGTGGGGTTAGGTTGCGTACTGATGCAAGAGGGCAAGGTGGTCGCTTATGCATCGCGACAGCTTAAGGCTCATGAAGTGAATTACCCTACGCATGATTTGGAGCTAGCAGCGGTGATTTTTGCATTAAAAATTTGGAGACATTACTTATATGGGGAGAAGTGCATCATATACACAGATCATAAGAGCCTAAAGTATTTGTTGACTCAAAAGGAGTTGAATCTTAGGCAATGAAGATGGGTGGAGTTACTTAAAGACTACGACTGTTCGATAGAGTACCACCCAGGAAAGGCTAATGTGGTGGCGGATGCATTGAGTCGAAGGGTTGTTACGGATTTGAGAGCCTTGTTCGCACGATTAAGTCTATTCGATGATGGAAGCTTGTTGGCAGAACTGCAAGTAAGGCCTACTTGGATTGAGCAGATTAAGGAAAAACAGTTGAAGGACGATTCATTAGCTCTTCGGTTCTAGCAAGTTAAGAGTGGTGAGAACGAGGATTTTGGGTTAAACACTGAAGGAGTTCTTTGCTTTCTTGGAAGGGTTTGTATTCCAAAGGACCCTGAATTGAGGCCGTTAATTCTTAAAGAGGCTCATGGAGGACTCTGTGCCATGCATCCAGGAGGGAATAAGTTATACCGAGACTTGCGAGAGGTGTACTGATGGCCCGGATTAAAACGAGAGGTGACTGAATTTGTTGGGAAATGTCTGACGTGCCAGCAGGTTAAGGCCGAGCACCAATTGCCTTCGGATTATCGCAACTCGTGAAAATTCCACTATGGAAGTGGGAAAGAGTAACAATGGACTTTGTGAGTGGGTTACCTTTGACACCCACCAAGAAAGATTCGGTGTGGGTAGTTGTGGATAGGTTAACAAAATCGCTCATTTCATACTGCTCGCACTGACTACTCAACGCAAAAGTTGGCCAAGTTATATGTGGCGTAGGTAGTGCGATCGCATGGGGTGCCAGTGTCAATAATTTCTGATCGAGACCCTAGGTTTACATCTAGGTTTTGGCAGAAGTTGCAAGAAGCGTTGGGTACACGATTGGATTTTAGCACCGCTTTTCACCCACGCATGGATGGACAATGTAAAAGGTTATTCAGGTTCTGGAGGATATGTTGAGAGGTTGTATCATCGATTTTCGTGGAAGTTGGGAGGACTACTTGCCATTGGCGGAGTTTGCTTACAATAACAAACTATCAAGCAAGTATTCAGATGGCACCGTATGAAGCGCTCTATGGGCGAAGATGTCGATCTCGACGTGTTGGATGAAATGGGTGAACGACGAGTGCTTGGACCGAAATTGGTGGCGTATAATCGAAAGCAAGGTTAAGGCGATAAGGATCGGTTAAAGGAGGCATCCGATAGATGTAAGTCGATGCGGATCTGAAGCGCAAAGAGATTGAGTTCATTGTGGGGATATGGTTTTCTTGAAGGTTTCCCTTGGAAGAAAATTTTGAGATTTGGTAAGAAGGGTAAGTTGAGCCCACGGTTTATTGGGCCTTATCGAATTGTTAATCGGGTTGGACCAAAGGCTTATCACCAGAGTTACCACCGAATCGCATCGTATCCACGACATTTTTCATGTATCCATGCCGAGGCGGTATCGATCGACCCAACTCATATCATACCGATTCATGTAAATCGAGGTACGATCAGATTTAACTTTTGAGGAGGAACTCGCAAATACTTGATCGTGACGTCAAGGTGTTGAGAAGGAAATCGCCCACCGGTGAAAGTACTTTGGAGGAACCATGGCAAGGAAGAAGCTACTTGGGAGATCGAGGAGGCTATCGTCAACAAGACCCTCAACTGTTCTAATAAGGTAAAATTTCGAGGCGAAATTTCTTTAAGGAGGGTAGAGTTGTAACATCCGATTTTCTGGATTTATTTTCTGCTTTCAATATTTTGTAAAGATTTTTAAAATTTTGTATTTGGATGTGAAATTAATATTTTGAGCAAGTAAATGGGCTTATGGAAGGCCCATGAGTTGGCCAAAACCAGTTGAATTTTGGAATTTCGGACTTAGGAGTTAGGGGTTCGCTAAGTGGCCCTTAAGTAGAGTTGTGGGTAAATTGCATCACAAAAGAGCCTTGGTAAAGTGGCAAGGGTGACGCCACTAGGCTCCTAGAAAAGTGGTGTGTGGAGCAGTGGGGAAGGCAAGGGATCGATTCCTTGTGTTGGCAAATAGATGCATTTATTTTTTAAATGCAGGAGGGGTAAGTGTTGGAGTTCAGGTGGATTCTGCTAGAGGAGAGTTGGATCAGTTTAAATGCTTGGATTAATGAGGGATAAGGGGAGAGATTTAAGGGATTTGGATGAGGCTAGGAGTTGGCCGAATTATGGGAATTGAAAAGGGAAAAATCGGCAGGGGGTTATGAGGTTAGTATTTCGGCACTTAGGGTATTGAGTGGTGCCGTTTTCTTCTGCTTTTGCACCCAAGGGTTTTCTTTTTTCTCTCTATTCTCTCCCTAGCCGAAGCTATCACCTATCTTGTTTTTCTTTCTTCATTCTTTTTCTCCAAAGCCGTCCATCAAACCTGCTTATCATCAGCACCTTTGCCGAAATCCCAAAAGCCGAAAACACAAGTCTATTTCTCATTGTGCCGAATTTTCTTCTTCTTTTTCCTCCATGTTTTCTCTTCCTTTATGCTTCTCCTTCTAGCCAAACCTTCCGACCATCTTATTCACCTTCTTTGTCGATCCCATCTTCCATTAAACCTTCATCACCAATCGCCATTAAAAGGTCAAATCTCGAAAACTCACTACTTGTGCTGATTTCTCCAAAGCCAAATCCTTCAGTATTTTTGTTCTTTGTGATCAACATTCATCTTCTCTAAACCCTTAATATCTATCGGCAACGTTACTCCAAGGTGATAGCCTCAAACCATCATCTTCTTCATCACCTAAAAAGCCAAATACCACTAGATTTAGGGACTTATAGCCAAAACTTCAGATCTTCTAGATTCGAAGTTCTACCATCGCTAGAGGATAAATCAGATCGATCGTGTAGAAATCAAAGAGGAACAAGTGGTAAGTTCTCATCACTTCAGATCTAGTCTTATTTTACAACTTCGAAAAAGCCGAAATCCCTAAAATCTAGGGAGGCTGTCGATTTGGGCATATGGCTCTAAGGGTCTTTAACTGATGTTTCCTCTCGGTGATTAGAGTCTTCTTAAGCGTTGGATCAAAAGCGTGAATCATTGGAGCAATCGGATTCGGAGCTAGCTATCGATTTTGGCAAAAAGGTAAGGTTTCAAAGGCTTTTAGGGACATGGTTCGATCATGGGTGAGTAAGTTTTGGAATTTAGTGATTATAGTTTGTAAATAAGCACTGTGCTAATCAATTGTAGGATATCGAAAGAGATCTCAGTAGCAGTCATCGCGAAATAGGTGTGTACCGAACACCCTTCTTTAGCTCAATTTGGCAAAAGCCGAAATGCCGAAATTCCAGCATTTCATAGGCTTGTGAGTATGCGAATGCTCTCAAGACATAGAATAATTGTTAGATCTAGCACCGCAAAGTGGTAAGTAAGTTTGTGTGACGTTTCAACGTACTTCGAAAAAAAAGGGCCTCGATGGGCTAAAACTGGGCCCAATGGGCTTACGGCCCAATATGGGCAAGAGGTGGGCAAAGTAGCCTGCCAGATAGATGGTAGGATTAAATTGCATAAAATGGTTAAGAATTACTGGAATAGCTTATGTAGTTACGTAAGTACGAAATTACCCCTAAAGAGCAAAATTATCGAAATACCCTAGGGTCTAAATTGGCCAAACCGCATGATTGATTAAGACCGTATTTTACATGATATGCATTTATTAATATCTGCTGCATGGGATTGGGGTATTGATGGAGGAAGTATCAATGTGGTTTATCCACGTCTCGGAGGCTTTGCCTCAATCGATCGATAATTGAGCAGCGTTGTTTAACTGTGGAGTGTAGGGTGGGTGGGTTGAGATATTCCCACATGGAGTGTAGGGCTGGTGCAGGCGGTGTAGCGGTTGGTGGGTTGAGTAGTCTCCCGCTTGGGATTGCATTCATTACTGATATTGTTACATATGTTATCGAATCGGGCCTATGGGCCATATTGTTATGTTAAAAGGGCTAAGGCCTTGCTATCGTGATTCGAAAAGGGCTTTGTTCTCTGTATCGTTATCTCAGATAGGCTTAGGCCCAATGGGCTCGAGCTGATTTGGGCTTTGGATGGGCTTCAGATACACGAAGTTTTCCCAAACTCACCCTTCCTCTTCCATCCTTGCGGTGAGCCCTAGTTGGTGGACTTGAGTCAAGGGATGCAGAGTGGCCACACGTTTTCTCGCAAATTCGCTTTCTTCGTGAACTGGTTTTTCCACATATTCGCTTATGGTTTGGGTTTTTGTAATAAGGCCGCTAATTATTTTATGGTTTGGGTTGTTTCTTTATTATTTAACTCGATTATGATAAATCGAACTATGATAATTAATGTAATGGATTAGCTTTAGGACGCGTTTTCAAAAACTTTAAAGTGTTTTCAAAATATCACGAACACAAGTAAGACTTCCGCTAAGCAAACGTTTTCAACCTTAACCACTTTCTTAAGATAGACACAACAAAACGGTTTTCTCAAAATTAAACGAGATGTTAGAGTGTGGCAATGGCGGTGTGCATGTCTAGGATTGGATCCGAAGGGAGCTTGGTACTTAAGCAGTCCGACGGACTCACCTCCTCCTCTTCCTGGTTTCCTACCTGGTGCACAGCTTCTATTCACTTTAACCTAACTTTTAAAAGTGTCTTTTACAACACCAACTAAGTTTTTCCAAACTAAGTAATACGGAATGTTTTGAACGCTTCGATGTGGCGCATCAGATCCGGTCATAACGTCTAGGCCGGGTTTGGGGTGTTACATACAGATTATTCTCTTAATAAGTTGGCTCAAATGTTGTGTATTGGAATTTCAAGGTAGTTGGGAAAAGTATTTACCGTTGGTAGAATTTGCTTATAATAATAGTTATCAGACAAGTTTGAAGATGGCACCTTATAAAGCATTATATGGTCGTAAATGTCGGACGCCATTGTATTGGACTGAACTCAAGGAAAATCAGATTTATGGAGTTGATTTAATAAAAGAAACCGAAGAAAAGGTGAAAGTGATTCGAGATTGTTTGAAAGCTGCTTCAGATAGACAGAAATCTTATGCGGATTTGAAACGAAAGGAAATGGTGTTTCAAGTTGGTGATAAGGTATTTTTGAAAGTGTCTCCATGGAAGAAAGTCCTTAGATTTGGACGAAAGGGCAAGTTAAGTCCGCGTTTTATTAGACCGTATGAAATAATTGAAAAAGTTGGACCGGTAGCATATCGGCTAGCGTTACCACCCGAATTAGAGAAGATTCATGATGTGTTTCACGTATCTATGTTACATCGGTATCGTTTGGATCCTTCACATATAATTTCACTAACAGAAATTGAACTGCGACCGGATATGACTTATGAAGAAGAACCGATTAAGATTTTAGCTCGAGAAGTCAAACAACTAAGAAATAAAAGTGTTGCACTTGTGAAAGTGTTGTGGCAAAAGCATGGGGTAGAAGAGACTACATGGGAACCTGAAGAAACTATGAGAAACCAATACCCACATGTAACACCCCGTACCCAAGTCCATTACCGGAGTCGAACACAAGTTGCACACAGACTTAACTTAATTATTTTCACAGTCCATTTAAAAATTTCCAGACAAGCTGGTTACTGCATCACTGTCGCCTTAAAAATCATATCTTGAGTTTAAGAGCTCGAAAATCAGTTTCGTGATTTTTTTCCTGAAATTAGACTCATATGTCCATCTACATATTTTTTTCTAGAATTTTTTGTTGGGCCAATTAGTACAGTTTATTAGTTAAAGTCTCCCCTGTTACAGGGATCGACTACACTGACCTTCGCGCATTACAACTTAGATATCTCCCTGTACAGGGCTTCAATACTGATGCTGTTTGTTTCTATAGAAACTAGACTCAAAGGGGAATCTATAAATATATGGCATGACTCCTAATTATCTCTGGTTTATTTATAATGAATTTCCAAATTCGGAACAGGGGATCCAGAAACAGTTCTGTCCCTGTTTCACGAGAACTTTAATATCTCTTAACATATAACTCATATGACCGTTTCGTTTCTTCCATATGAAAGTAGATTCATCAAGGTTCATTTAAATAATTTATTCACTATTTAATTCCATTCCTACAAATTTTAGTGATTTTTCAAATCCACACCACTGCTGCTGTCAGCATCTGTTTTCAAGGTAAACTTTACCTATTTCGTGGTTTCCATGGACCAACTAGAGTTTTGTCATACATAGGTCCACATATAATCATATTTAGCCATTCCAATGGCTGATCATTTGCCCAACACTTCCATTCCAGTCCATAGTCACATCATGAAACCATACATATATACATAAACACAAATGGTCTAATGCCATACTCCACTTTTACGAGCCATTTTCGTATGGCTGTACACACATACATCACAAAACGTACTTGAAAAACAGCAAAGGGTAGTCCTATACATGTCATATCCAGAGTTCAACTAAAAGAGTACCAAAAGGGCTTTGATAGTGTGGATGACTTCGACTTCGATGATCCCGAATCCGATAGCTAACGAGCGAAATCTATAAAACAGAGAGCCAAAGCAACGGGGTAAGCATTTTAATGCTTAGTAAGTCTCAAGTAATGAAATCAGCTTTGACTAAAGTATTACATTCACATAGCTAAATGAATCACTTTATTAATACACATTCTCATAATCATACTTACTTCATACTTCATTAACATATACACACACAAGGTATCAACCTATCTAAGAGCCGAAAGTTCGTTAGTCGATTGAACAAATACTGTTTCAAACGAATCGACTTTTTCGATGCACATGCAAACATACCTTATCGTTTGGGTTTTTCGAGCGTATTAGTTGAATTTATTGCAGCACAAAACGCTCACCTTCAAACCAAGTTTCTTCGGAATTTAGCCGGATATAACCACAAGCACAATTGCCTTCGGGTCTTAACCCGGGTATAGCAACTCGCACAAATGCCTTCGGGTCTTAGCCCGGATATAACAACTCGCACAAATGCCTTCGGGTCTTAACCCAGATATAGCAACTCGCACAAATGCCTTCGGGTCTTAACCCGGATATAATACTAGCATAAATGCCTTCGGGGCTTAGCCCGGGTATCATTCAATTGCTCACGCACACATATATCAATAATCACGACACATCCATATTTCATTTTCAAGCACTAAGGCTCAAACACAAAACATTTATCAAACCTTTCCAATTTCGCTCAATAGCCACACACAAAGAGCATGATTTCAATTGACTTTACGACATAGTCCCTACGCACATTCGGCTATCCGCCATAACATGACAAATCATTTCAATATAATTCAAGTAGGATCATTACTCGAAGACTTACCTCGGACGTGGTCGAGCGATTTCGACGACTATTCGATCACTTTTTCCTTCCCCTTTTCCAACTGTGGTCCTCTAAGCTCTTGAGCTAATTCACACAAATTTAACTTATTAAAATCTCATTATGCTAGCTTATGGCCGAATATGACAAGGAGTTTAAATGGTCATATGGCCACCCTTTAGCTCGAATACACAATGGTCATGCACATTTTTAATTACATCAAGCAATTCAATACAATTCATTCAAACATCAAAGAGAAGCTCAAGGTACTTAGCCCGTATATCCATTAGACATTAGAGTCACATGTGTACGAAATCACGATTCGAATTCAACATACTAGCTAATAATTCCCCCTTAGCCGAATTTTCTAAGTCAAGCTAAAGCCATCAATAGACTACCTAAGGCCGAACATACACATCAACATATGTACTCATTCATGTGGCTGAACATACACATCTATGTTGAGGCCGATTTCAACACTTGATACATTCTACAAGTATGGTCGCTTGTATCGACTAAACACCATTTTGTTTCAAGTTCAAAACTAGGCTAATACGCACATATACACTAGTAAATCAAACACTAGCATTTGTACTTCACCTTACTACCATTTCTCATCCAAATAACATGAACAACGACCATAGTTTTCTTTTACTTCCTACCATGGCCGAATGCCTTACAACCCCATACCATTTCAATTTTGGTCACGGTTTAGCAAGGAACTTAATGCCTCACTCAAAAATGCTAAAAAGAAGATTTAAGAGTCATCAATCCACCATCACAAGTATCATTAACAAGCTTCACATTTAGCATGCAATGACATTAACACAAAATCCACCTTGGCCGAATATCATCCCCATGACTTAGCAAAGATTTGAACCATGGTTAATTAGAACTAAAGCTAGCAACTAAAAACATGCATGAATCTCATGGCACAACATCAAACATACCTTAATCTAGATACAAGGATGGCCAAACCTCTTCCTAATCCTCTTCCAAACCAACCATGAGCAAGAACTCCTTTCTTCTTCCTTAGAATTTTCAGCTCAAAGAAAGGAAAAGGGATGAACAAAATTTTCTTTTCTTTTTCTTCAACTCACGGCAATGGGGGTAACACTCACACATTCCCTTTTTTTTTCTTTTCCATTTCTTTATTACCCATAACCATTAATTTATTTTTTTCCTCCCATGATGCACCAACATAACATGTCTATGACATGTTTTGCCCATAATCCCTTGTCATGGCCGGCCACTAGCTATTAGGGGGGGAAATTTGACATGCAAGTCCTCCCTTTTGATTACATGCACTATTAGGTCCTTATAGATTAGCCTATCACATTTCAAAAGCGTCACACAAGTCCTAATAACTGAATTCACATGCAATCGACTAAATCGAAGCTTGAAATTTTCACACATTCATAAATGCATATTCTAGACAATAAATATTACGTTCAAACATTTCGGTGACTCGGTTTAGCGGTCCCGAAACCACTTCCCGACTAGGGTCAATTTTGGGCTGTCACACCACACCTGTTTACCGGTAAGATTTTCGAGGACGAAAATCCTTAAAAGGGGGGGAGAGTTGTAATATCCTGAATTAGGGCTTAATCGAAATAGTGGTTTCGTGACCACAAATCCGAGATAGAAATAATTATTTTACAATGATTTTGATGTTTATGATATGATTGCATGATTGTGTGAAAATTTCGTGATGAAATTCTATGCCTAAAGTGCTTAAATTGAAAGTAGGGACTAAATCGAATAAGTTCCAAAACTTGCATTCTAGAAGTTTTTAGTATGAAATTGTTTTGGAATATTAATGAAGAGGTCTTAAATAGCAATTTGACCAATTTTAAGTTCAGGGACAAAATTAGGACATGGAAGGAATTTTTGGAAAGTTTAGTAGTAAGGGTATTTTGGTCATTTAGTTATTAAAATGAATTAAAAACAAAATTAAAAGCCATTTTTTGTCCATCTTCTTCATTAGGCCGAAATTTCAAGGGTTCTCCATAGCTAGGGTTTGTTTCAAGCTTCCAAGCTCCATACTAAGTGATTCCAAGCCCCGTTTTTAATGTTCTTTACGTTTTTGGAATCCCGGAAGCTCGATTAAGCTTATGCTAGCAATAATTTAACCTAGGGTTTATATTTGGAAAAATACCCATAGGTGAAATTTGTGTATTTTGATGTTTTATGATAGAATATGGGGTTTTAAATTATGTTAGACAACTTGTGCTACTCGGTTTTTAGTGAAAACGAGTAAAAGGGCTTAATCGGCAAAAATACCTAATAGTCACAAGTATATGTTAGAGAGAGAATTTGATGTTGCCATAGAAGGGAAAAGTGATCAGCATGTTATAAAACATAAGAATAAGGAATAAAGTTTAATTCCCGAGCCTAGGGGCAAAAGTGTAATTATGCAAAAGTTTAGGGGCAAAAGTGTAATTTTTTAAAGTTTGTATTAAATGCTGTTTTGATAAATGTATGTATTAAATAAGATTAATTTAGTATTATAGATCAAGAAAAACGAGATTCAAGTCGTGATCGAGGAAAAGAAAAGATTGTGGACTAAATTGCAAAATCTTTATATTTTGGTACCAAGGTAAGTTCATGTGTAAATAATGTAGCATAATTGTTATTTTTAAGTTATTGATGCTAATTATATGATATGCTGATTTTTAATCATGAAATATTATGCTTTGTGGTTAATGTTGAGTAATATGCAAATTATGTTTACTACTTGATAAATATGAATTGCTACCGAGTATCGGTTCCGATATTCCATGGAAGACGGCAAATGTGAGATCGAGGGAAAAAGCCCGTTTGAACCTTAGGAATAGATTAGGATACAAGTGACATGTCACTAGGATGGTTGAGCATCCGAACTCGTTGAGTTGAGTCCGAGTTCATTTATGGATGCAAACGCCCGAGCTCATTGAGTTGAGTCCGAGTTCACTTAGGGGCAGGTTACATGTTGCTTAATTACATATGTGGCACTTATGTGCAAATTATCCATGTATCCGAGTTATATTCCGATGTGTTCAACGGGTGAAATTTCTAGTTTAATGGAAGAGCACTTAAGATATAAGTGACGTTTTGGGTAAGTGTTGTGAAATGGACACTTTGGACAGGTATGTTCTTAACCCTCGGGTTGAAAATAGATACAACAACGATAAGGTGGTAAGATGATGAATGATATTTAAAGATGTGATATATGTTTTGGTGGTACCATGCTAAAGTTGTTTGGTATATTTGTATTGTTATGTTACTTGTTATTTACATATGAACTTACTAAGCATTTCGCTTACTCCTTCCTTTTCATTCATCTGTAGTTTTGAACAAGCTTTACTCAGAATCGGGACGTCGAAAGTTCGATCACACTATCCAAAGGACTTTTATCTTGGTAAATGGCTTGTACAACTACTTAAGTATGGCATGTATAGCAATATACCTATTTTGTGTAAATAATTTTATGATATGGCCATGTTTGGTTGAGAAAATGTTTGATATTGATAAGTCATGGTGATGGCTAATTTAGATCATGTTTGATATCATGGAAGTTTAACAGGTTATCTAGTTCATAAAAATTCATGGAAAGATGAAACTTGCCTTAAAACAGAATATTGCTGCAGCAATGACATGAATTTGAAAAATCACTAAAAATAGTATAAATGGAACTAAATGATGAGTAAGTTATGAAATTGAAGCTTAATGAGTCTATTTTCATATGGATTGAACAAAACAGGAATATAAATTATATTTTATGAGATATTTAAACTTTTGTAGAACAGGTCCAGAGTGATTTCTGGATCCCCTGTTCTGACTTTAAAAATTCATAATAAGTTTTACTAAAAGAATTAGAAGTTGTTATTTATATGTACAGATTCCTTATTGAGTATAGTTTAATAGAAACAAACCTCATAGTCATTTAAATTTTGTATAGAGATATATCTGATTCGTAATACACAGAGGTCAGAGCAGTCGAACCCTGAAACAGGGGATACTTTAATTAATAAACTGTACTAATTGGACCAATAAAAAATTCTATAAAAAAATTAATAAATAGATATATGAGTCTAGATTCAGGTAAAATTTACGGATCTTAATTTTGAGTTTCGTAACTCGAGATATGATTTTTCTTATAACTGTGACGCGAGTAGCTAGAAAGCTGTGAATGTAGGAACAAATGATTTGCAGTTCTTAAATTGATAAATTATGTTCGGTAACCCCTCAAGCTCGACTCCAGTGATGGTCTCGGGCGTGGGGGCGTTACATTTAGCCCCTAGGCTCGTAAAATGAAATGTGTTCATTTTTCTTGTACTTTAAGCCTAGCCGAACCTTTATTACTCTTGTGGAAGCCCACATTTCTCTTTCATTTCACACATTTACTATCCATTTTACAACTTTTACATTTTAGTCATTTTTAGATGTTTTCATGAAAAATTACCTAGTAAAAGTTATTAAACATACTTCAATCTTTCATATTCTTCCATTAATCTTCAAAATACTAATATGTCATGCATGGGTAAATTTTTAAACATGAACCCTAGTTAAAAATATGGGTAGAAATGAGTAGATCATGTCAACGAGACTTCAAAAATGCAAATAACATTAAAAACAAGGCTTGGAAACACTTACTATTGATCTTGGAAGCTTGGAAACCCTAGCCATGGTGTTCTCCTTGGTTCACACGGCCACTGGGTAGAAGATGGACAGATTTTGTCTTTTAATTTGTCTTTTAGTCTATTTAATCACTAAATGACCAAATTACCCCTAAAGCCTTTCTTTGGAATTTTTACCATACATGTCCATTTTTGTCCAAATTTTTAGAACTTGCTTAAATTACTATTTCAGGACCTCTAATTAATTATCCAGTTCAATTTCATGTTAAAAACTTCTAGAACTCAAGTTTACAATTTATTCAATTTAGTCCTTAAAGTAAAATTAAGCACTTTTCACATAGAATTTCTTCATGAATTTTTCACATCATGCACACATATCACAAACCTTATAATCATCATAAAATAATTATTTCTATATTAGATTTTATGGTCTCAAAATCACTTTTCTAACTAGGCCTAATTCGAGATGTTACACATGCTGTAAACACATAAAATAATATTAAAATAATTTTTTGACCTCAGATTTGTGGTCTCGGAACCACTGTTCTGATTTGACTCAAAAATGGACTATTACAATGACCAAACACATTGATCAGAAGTATCACTTGATAGGAAAGGTAGTAGCTATAGGAATTGTACATGTGGTGAAAGTAGCTTTTAAAGATAAGCTTACAAATTTGTTTACTAAGACTCTTGTAACTAGGAGTTTGAACAAACACATCAAGGATATGGGAATGCAAAACATGACATATTTAGTTCACTAGGGTAAGTGGGAAATTGTTGGGAAATGTGCCTATAATGTAGTAAACATGTAATTATTTTCTATGTATTTGACCGATGAATAAATAAATAAAGTTAATTTCACATTTCACTATTATGTCTTTTGTATTTTTGTCTTTCATGTTTGCATGCATAGAGAAATTGTGACAAACAAATATTAGCTCATTAATTGTCTAAGTTCAAACTGATGATAAGTGACAGTATAAGAAGGTTTAGATTGCGAAAAAGACAACATACTTTAGTAGATAATCTAAACGAGTCTGTAATCTCGTAAAAGAATCAAAGTGAGCATTTGATTCAAATACTTAGAAGGATTATTATGTCATCTACGACTCCAATTGAGAAGATAACTAGTCTTGGCCATCGGATCAGTTGACTCCACAGGTAGAGACATAGATGTATTCAATTAAAGAATGATATGTTAGACTAGACCCAAGATGAATTAACTCAGAGTATGAACTCATGTGCTTTGATATAAATGGAGGCTTATACTCTAAAGATGATCAAGCCCATAGACGATATGTTGGGTACATGACTTGTGTATGGCATGACTTTACTAGAAATAATGGATTTCATAGCTTGATTAAAGAGTTAATGATATCCTATCGTTGGCATTGTGTGGATTGATAAATATGGAATGTGGCCACTGGTTGCTTGTTCTCAAACAAGAAATTTATCACAGTCATTTTTTTATGGTAATCATATTAATCATTAAGAAGACGCAATAGTGAGAATGAGATAAAATAATATTGTATTGAGTGGATAGATTTAACTCAAATGAATCGAGGATATCATATGAGATTTGTATTTAGTGAATGGATATAAATTTGGAAATAATTTAATCAAGACAATTTATTTGATGTGGAATTAAATTTGGTGGTCATGAGAATTGTTCAACTAGAGAATTTGATTAAAGAATTTTCTTGAAAAATTAATTTTGGAATTTAGTGATTTTTTAGAAAATTAATTTTAATGAAGCAAAAATATGATATTTTTAGAAATTAATTTTCAATTCAGACATTTGGTCCAATGGGTAATTGAACTTGAAACTTGGACTTGAGATCAAAAATTAGGCCCTGAGTACCAAAAATAGGATAAATCCGGCTTGGCATGTGAAACTAGGCCGATGGTCCAACAAGTGGTTGGACAGGACTGGTCGAGTCTTCATTGGCCCGGACCAAATTGGCAGCAACTGAACCTGCTTGGGGTTGCCATGAGGGTGTCGTGCCTGCACCATCAGGCACTATGGTGTCGGCAACTGCGATGGCGGCATTTCGATGGTCGGCAAATGGTCTTTCAGCGGTTGAGTAGTGGAAGAATTACACTCCTACTAGAACTCTATCGGATAATTTTATTTCAGATTAACTATTCCAAAAATAATATTATTTTAATAGTTTTAATATTAAATATAATTTAATACTTATCTTGATAATATTTTATTAACTTAATATTAAAGTGATTATCTTAATATTAAATTAAATTTAATATTTATCTTATAGATAATTATTATATTAATTTAATAGATTTAATATTAAATTTAATCTATTATTTATCTTGATAAGTATTATATTAATTTAATATGAAAGTGATTAAGTTTAATCATAGCTGAACTTTGTAAACTCTTCCCAAATAAAGAGAGTCTTGGGTTATTATTTTTCACACACTTGAATTCAATAGAAAGCTGTAGATACAAATTTCTCTAAAAAAATTATTTCAAAAGATATTTAGATATATTTTTCTTAATTTCAACTTGACCCAAAAGTTTAGAGAAATTACAAAATTACTCCACTGGTAATTTTGTGAAACTTTTCTAATTTGAAGCGAGCCCACACTCGGTAGACGTGAGCTTGAGGATAGCGAAGAAGTCTACTCGATCAAAATGTTCATCCTAGATGAATCAAAAGGTACGATTTTGATTAAGTGTTTATTACTTTAGATAACACAACCAGATTCTTGCATTTGGAAAATTTTTAAAATTCTGGTTTTTCCCTTAAACTTATTTTTCGTTGTGTTTCTCAAACCTATTTTTTTCAACATTTGGTATCAAAGCTAGAATATGCTTTATCCGTAACTATAAATAGATAATCAAAATAAATTTTTCTTCTTCTTGAAGGATTCTATTACATATGAAGTGACATTCTTTAGATCTTATGCATAGAAGAACGAGGGTTTTTTGTAGAACGAGGGTTTGCGGTTACATACAAAGTGTCATTCTTTAGATCTTATGCATTGTTTAAATCGTTTAGGGAGATTAACGAGCGAATGTGAGAGTAATTAACGAAAGAACGAGGGTTTGTCGTAGAATTAGTTGGCTTAAATTGTTCTACTTAAACCTTAGGATTGATAACCCTAGGAAGTAATATAGGTAAATAGGCCGAGAGGATAATTCTACCAAGCACTTTATAATTTATCCCAGTTGAACTAGTATCACCTTTAGTTAAAGGCTGGTGAGGCATCAATTGTGCTAGATAAGTTTGATAGAATTAAATTAGCCCCAATTGCTTAGTGAACCTTACCATGTCATAACAAATTTGTATCTATAATATTATTTAAAGGTTTGACTAAGTTGATGTCATCCTCAATCGGATTCCAATTCAATTGTGAAATTATCTAAATATTAATAAGGAAAACTTGATAACCAAATCAAATTATGTTGGATAGTTTAAAAAGTCCAAAAATCTTGACTGAACTAAATCGATATCACTCTTAATCAAAGGTTGGTGAGGCGTCAATTACGTTAGAGAAATTTGATAGAATTAAAATTGTCTCAATGGACTTAGTGAACCATACCATTGCATAACAAATCTATATCTATATTATTTTTTAAAGTTTTGACTAAGTTGGTGTTATCCTCAATCGGATTCCAATTTAATTGTGAAATTATCATAAGCCTAATATAAATTTAAAGGTTTTTTTTTTTTACATACAATGCAGAAAAATAAGACGACATAATAGGATTTGGACTCAAGATCTTAAAATCTTCTTTTCCTTAACTCTACAATTTCAACCAAAGCGACATTTAATATTCATATATATTTTTTATAGATTTATTATGTTAATATTTCATTCATATCATAAATATGTAGGGATGACAATAGAGCGAGGCAGAAATGGATATTATTAAATCCACCTCTACTTCACAGTTGGCATGCTCTGTTCCACCACCCATCCTTCTCCTCTATGGATGTATAATCTTAAAAACCACTATCACCTCTTTGAATGTTAGAAGCATCCATCTCCACTCCACCCCGCTTTGCTTCAATTTAATTTTGCTACTCATATTTAATATTTTCAATCTTTTAAAGTCGGTAAATATTCAAACATAATTCTTTAAAAAAAATATTTAAACATAAAATATATAGATATTTTCTATATCACATTATTATATATTTACCCGTTTAATAATCTATATATACAAAGACAAAATGATAATTTCATATACAGGAGCAAGTGAGGATGAGACAAAAAATTACCGTAATCTCTTCATATCCACTATTAAAAAAGAAAAAAAATACACTCCAAATAAAGCGATTTAATTCGAAATTCATCCAACATTCCTATAAATATGCCATAATATAGTTGATATTAATCACATGAATTTATTTTCGGTTCTTATTAAAACTATTATGCATCTAATGATAAAGCCCATTAAGATAATTTGCTTTGATGTCTTATTTTATTGTCGTTCTAACTTACATGCATTACCTACAAATTCTAATGTATGCTAAATCTCAACTAAATTGTTGGTAAAGTTAGAACTTGCTAACATTTTTTTTTCTTCAAATGGACCTCAGCACTTTAACCGGCCCATGCTTCACTTATGAAATAAGTTGTGAACTTAGAAAATTTATATTGAAACTTAAAATAATAAAAAAAAAGTAAATATAAAAATATTAGGATAAGGAGATAAATTTGTAATTTTTTTCCTTAAAAATATTAGGATAAGGAGATAAATTTGTAATTTTTTTTTTCTTCGTGCAAGTAATTTAATTACACTTGGAATCTAGTTTAAGTTTTGACATGAAGCAAAACGTGTGATTGAGGAAGCTAGTTTTTTAAATATAAAAAAATATTACGTGTGATTGAAGTTTTTCCTTTTAATCCAAATAACGTGTGATGAAAGTTAGATGGAAGGTAGTTTCAGTTTTGACATGAAGCAAAAAGGTTATCATAATTTTTAAGAATCAAATACCATGTTAACTCTTCCTATGCTTCGCTCATTAACTACCACAATAAAACGTTGTTTCTTTTTCTTTTTTACTTGAATTCTACTAAGTCAACTGTTGGAAAAAAAGCATCTCCATTGAGAAAAAAAAGAGGGAAAAAACTTAGTCTTTGTCCTTATCTTAATATTGGATCAATCATTGCATATATTGAGGATATAAATTAAACATAGTTCTCTAAGTTGGCCTAGTAAAAACATACATCACCTATATATAACAATTGGCTTATCATAGTTTTAATTTATTAAATGGGTGATTAACATTCTAGACTTAGCCAAAGACATAAGATCAGATGTTATCAGCATTTGATATGAAGTCATTACTACCAGCATGAGGAGCAGCTTGAAGACTAAGCCAGTAGCTCAATGATAGAGTTCATATTATATATGATAATTTTGCTATAATCCGTCAAGAAAATTATTGTTTTTACTAACATTTCACACAAATACGCAAATCATAGATTGTTAGAAACAAGCTGATGGAGATTTAATTGCTTCAAGAACAATTACTAAATAAATATATAAATATATTTGTAGTTTAACGATTCAAATTAAGTTAGTTGGTTCAACTAATCTGGCATCTTCCATTGATCCAGATTCTAATTGATTTCATTTTTAAATTTGTTCTGTTTATCATCATTCTTAATCGACTAGGTCATAGTTCACACCTCCAATAGACTTGAATTTTAAATTTACCTTTCACATAAATCAACTAAATTAGTTCTAAATTTTATCAACTTTTTTGCCTTGTTCTATCCTTTGTTGGAATTCTTTTTTCCATGCAATGAAAGCTTTGATATGATTGACATCAGCAAGGCAGTATTTTCAATTGATTAAAATCTAAGTTGACATGGTCGGACACCAAAAGACAAATAAAGGAGATAATACAAAATTTCATCTATAGATAATTTTAAAAATGAGAGGGTACATATAAAGGATGTCATTGCGGAGAATTTTGAGAACATCAACTTCCTACATTTTTTTTGACGTGGTCTCTCCCACTTTGTAATATTATTGGAGAAAAAAAAATAGTATCATGTTTTAGACTTTTTTTTTGGCAATTTACTAAAAAAAGCTTTTTTATATCATTATTTATTGAAATGGCCTGACTTTTTGATTATTTACCGAAAATGGTCATTTTCCCTGAAAGTGCATCCACATCAGCATGAAGTTAGGGGATGTGTCAGCAAAATGCTTCCTTGGGGGAGCGTTTTGTCCACGTCAACACAAAGCGCTTCCTTTTTGCCCCTGTTTTTAGGATTAGGGTTTTGATTAGTTTAGGGTTAGGGTTTAGTGGTTTAAGATTTTTAAGGTTTAGGGTTTTAGTATTTTTTAAGAGAAAAATTAATTAAATTAGAGTTGAGGGTTAATTAATTAAATTAACTATGAAATTGAAAAATCAATTAAATTAGGGTTTAGGGTTTTTAGGGTTTATTAATTAAATTAATTATTAATTATGGGAAAAAGCTCCCACGTGGATGCTCTTTTTGCTACAGTAGTATCTAAAAAAAAATTGGAGAAGATGTTTCTGAACAAATAATGTCAAAAACGCTTCAAGAAGGATGCACTGTCAACTAAATTACGGAAAAAAGCTCCCACGTGAATGCTCTTTTGCCATAGTAGTATTTGAAAAAAATAATTTTGAGAAGATGTTTCTGAGCAAATAGTGTCAAAAACGTTTCAAGAAGGATGCACTGCCAGCAAAATTACGGAAAAAAAGCTCCTACATGGATGCTCTTTTGCTACAGTAGTATCTGAAAAAGCCTTAGACTATAAATGAGCCAAATTTCATTCTCAGGTTGCATAAGTTACAGCAAGAGACATTGAGACTAAAGTAAAATAGGAACTGAAGATGAGTGAATGTATTAGTGCTGTTATTTACTATGATGGCGAGGTCCGTGACACCGAGAACGGCTTTATTTTTTATTGGAGAACACAACGTGACTGGTTTTTAACCATAACATAGATTTGACAGAACTTTGTAAAAGAATTAGACATAAAATCTTTGGAACGACACCAATGAAAGTTTTGCCTATTAAGTATCAATTTTGTACTTCAGTTGACCCCGTGAGATATGACTCATTCGACATCAAAGGCCCTCGTAGCTTGGAGGCAATGGTGCAGACTCATCTTGCTAGTGGATCACCCTATCTTGAGTTATATGTAAAATTTTCATCGCCAAATGATGCATTTACAACTTTAACATCTAATGTTGTTCGAGAGGAATACACGACCCCTGCCTGACACTATGTTAGTGGGTGGCAAAACACGAAAGCACCCATGTTTGGTAGTAGTATAGAATACACAACCCCTGCATGACACTCCATTGGTGGATGGGACATGCACCTCAGTGGGTCGATATTTGATACTGGAAATACGTACTAGGGAATGACATCAACTTCTAGTGGTTGGCAATCCACATCGGATTGGGCATATTATGAAACATCTAGAAGAAGGGATGATATACTCCCTACGACATCCACCAACGAGGGTACCTCATTCGTTGCAGATGATGGTGGGTCGAATGATGAGTCTGATGTGGATCCACCTCAAGAGCCCGACCCTGATGGTGTAGAAGTTGGATTATTTTCTGAACTGGAGCCTGCTCCAACCATACCTGAAGATGATAAAGGGGGTTCAGATGAAGAAGAAGAAGATCCGCGATTCAGGGCGTACTCGCCTTTAGCCCACATGTATAATGTCAATCTATCTCAAGATGATGCGTTCAAGTTTCCAGATCTACTACACAAAAGGCGTGACCGCACAAGTTCATCATTGGATTCAGGTCAAATGGAAGTTGGTAGAGAGTTTTCCAATAAGGATAGTTTTCTTGGTGCATTGAAACAATATAGCATCATGAACGGGGTTAACTACAACGTAGTTAAATCCAAATCTGATAAGTTTGAGGCCAAATGTGCAGTGCAAGATGGTACATGTTCATGGAAAATCATGGCCTCATCGAGGAAAAGGAAATGCTTATGGGAGATAAAAAAGTACAAAGGTCCACATACATGCGTTGGTGACAAAGTATCACTAGGTGTTTAGGATTTTTGAATAATACTATTATTACGTAATGTTGCATTATTTAACATACTTCGTTGATAGGTGTTTCACAAGATCATCCCAAGATGGATTCAGATATGTTAGCTAGCTTAATACTACCGACCGTGAAGTTAGATCCAAAGACTTCAGTGCGGGTCTTAATTGCCAATATTCATAGCCAATTGAAGTACACGCCCTCTTACCGCAAGGTTTGGATAGCTAAGCAAAAGGCATTGGAAAAGATGCATGGTAGGTGGGACGCTTTATAAAATGAAGTGTGGAAGTGGTGTCAGGTGCTAGACTGATATGTCTTAGGTTGCATAACAGACCTTGAAACGGCACTTGCGTACTACAACGAAAGATTGCTCCGTGGATGCTAAGTGTTCAAGCGTCTGTTTTGGAGCTTTAAACAATGTTGGGACTCATTTATATACTGCAAGACATTGGTACAAATTGACGGTACCTATATGTATGGTAGATATACTTATCGGCTATTGCTAGTTGAGGCACAGGATAACAGTGGGAGAATCATTCCAATTGCTTTGCAATAACACCAGGGGAGTCAACTGATGATTGGGATTTCTTTCTTTCTAGGTTAAGAAGGCATGTCTGCCCCCAACCTGATATATGCATTATATCGATTGGGGCACTAGAGTACTAGCCGCAGTTAAGTGATAAGGAAGCCAATGGCATCGTACACACCATCGGTATTGCCTAAGGCACGTTGCATCCAACTACTACGGGCAATATCGATTTACAACTGAACGACGGCAAGTGACCAACATGGGTATTTAATCTCTATTAATATAATTTCGTTTGTAATATTCAATTTATTCTGAATGGAAGAGTGGTTGTAATTTTCGTTATCAACTTATATTGGCAGGATATGAGATAAGTAAGGACCATTTTCATGAGATGTTAGCGGTTTTGCTTTCAATTAACGAAGATGTGACAGCCCTAATTTGACCCTAGTCGGGAAGTAGTTTCGGGACCACAAAACCGAGTCATAAAAATAATTAATTGTTATATTCTATGCTTATTATATGTGTACATGCATATGTGAAAGTTTCATGCTCTAATTTTGTCATTTGTATGTGAAATTATTAAATAGGACTTATGTGAAATAATTGTGGAAGGTGATAGGTAATTTTAAAAAGGGGTCTTTTAATGCATGTCACAAAAAGTTTGGACTTGCATGTCAAATATCCAATTTTTGATTATGGTGGCCGGCCATAATGATTGTTGATGGGCAATATATATGTTTAATTAAATATTATAATAAGAATTTGCATTATTTTGAAATAAAAATATTAATCGAAATAAGAAAAGAAGAACAAAAGGTTTGGTTCATCTTCTTCCTTGCTTAGCCGAACCTTAAAGAAGAAAGGGAGATAGCCATTCGGTCACTTTTGAGCTAGAATTAAGGTATGAAATTTATGTTCATTTTTGAAATTGTAGCATATATTAAGTTAGTTACTAAGTCCCTAACTTAGCCATGTCAAAATTTTGATTTTTTAGTAGTGATATGAGTAATCGGCTATGGAAGATTTTTGAAGAGAAAATATTAAGGATGTCACCGATTCGGTTGTTTGTTAAATTTTGCATATCTTGTCTTGTGGGTAAAATGCACAAAATAAATATGGTTAGAACCAACATGCATTGCTGTTCAGTTTATGCTTGAGGAGTTTAAAAATTTGGGAGCTTAAAACTGTTTAAATTGCTATTTATATTGCTGTCCAAAAGTTTCAATTTTAGTAATGTCCCATTATTAATAGTTGAAACTAAGAAACAAGTATTTGATGAAAGGATGTAGGTGGCTAAATTGTCTGAAAATTTAATTGTTGTTAGCTCGAAAAGTATTCAAATGCGTTCTGGAAATTAATATCTAAAGGCATGCTAGAGTTTAATATGCCGAATATGAACAATTATAAGTTAAATTAAGGTTTGCTAAATTACCATTCTCATTGCCGAATATGTGCTTAATTAAAGAAGAATTTGTTGTTGAACATTTTAAATGATTTAGATAGTTATAAATTAAGTTGAAGCTTGGTAAAATTGAATAATTGTGGCTTAATTGTTTAATGGCAATTGGCTATTATAATGAAATGCAATGTTAATATTTAGTTGCTAGTGTTATATGTGTGTTAGCCGAATTTAAACTTGAATAATCATTTGAGCACGATGTATTGTATTGAGATTATGCTTTAGTGAAATTATAGATATATGTGATGAAATTGATTGGTGATTTATATGTTTAAATAACATGCATGCAAAGAATGTGTGAAAGAATGAATTGGTAATAAATCTGCTTGCGACAGCAACAGTAACGTGATTTTGGAAAATCACCATAAATTGTGGGAGTTTAGTTAGAAGCTTAATAGATTATGTAATTAAATCTTAATGAGTCTATTTTCTTATAAAAGAAATTGTGAAAGCAAAAGAATTTTCGATAATGAGATATTTGAAGTGATGTAGGACAAGGTCAAAATGACTTCTAGATCCCCAGTTCTATTTTTATAAAATCATGATAAATTGTACAAAAATGGTTATGTGATGGAGTTTATATGCTTAGAATCCTTAATGAGTATAGTTTCAAATGAAATAAATGAGGACATATTTTGAATTCTGTACAATAAGAAATTTGATTCGTAGTGAAGAGTGGTCAGATTAGTCAAACAATGAAACAGGGGAAACTTTAAGAAAAATCTGGTATTTATTGGCCAAGCTAAAAATTCTTAAAATTTTATGGATAAAAGATATATGAGTCTATTTTAAGGGAAATTTTACGGAAATTGATTTGGAGTTTCGTAGCTGCAATTATAAATAGTTTAGTGACTGTTGCTCAGGAAGACAGCTTATTGTGAATTTGTGATTATGTGGTAAATATTGATAAAAATTTGTTAACGAGTTGCTTAATGTTTTCTTATAAACTTACTATGATCTATATGTGTGAAAGTCGTATATATATATATATATATTATATTCTGAAAGTAATGCTTGAATAGTCGAATAATGACCAGTTTAAAATTGTTGAATTTAAGCTCAAGCATAGAGAACCAAGGTTGGACAAGGGAAAAGAGAAAGTAGTTGAATAGCCAATCTGAGACTGTTCGAAAATATTCGAGGTAAGTTTTGAATAGTCACATTTAGTACGAATTGATAATGTCTTGATATGTGTATGATAATTGTCCTGCGAAGTGACAAATAATTTATGTTTAAGGCTTAAAGCCGAATAGACATTAGAAGTTAAGCTTGGAAAGTAAAATGGACATATGTTCTTATGTATGTTATTGAGCCAAAAGTTATATGAATGGTGCCCATGTTATGCTATTATTCGAATGGAATAAATGAACTATGATTGTGAGATGTTATGTGAATTGAATTTTCTTGCGAATAAGTATGCATGACATTCAGTGATGTATATCCGGACTTAGGGTCCGCAGGCTATGTGCTGGAATTATATCCGGACTTAGGGTCCGCAGGCTATGTGCTGGAATTATATCTGGACTTAAGGTCCTCAAGCTACGTGCTAGAAATATGTCTGGGCTATAGTCCCGCAGGCTTCGAGCTGGAATCATACCGGGTTTAAATTCCCGAAGGCTTGTGTTGGTAATTGGTTTCAAGTCCTAAGACCGACAGCGAGCTTAATGCCGATAAGTTAAGTAAGATTACGATATTGAATGTTCGCGATAAACCATCATCGAGTAAGTACTATACATTTAATATGTTCAGTATTACTTTACTCATCGGTGAATTGATTTGAAGTGAATCATTAGCATCAAAGAAGAATATATATATAAATATGATTGATGGTTATATTTGCGAATATGAGAATGATTTGATCGGTCATGGTATATTTGTATATGAATTATATGTTAAAATTTCTTTATGTACTCATGTACATTCAGTCAATGATTTTGTGAATTATTAGTATCAAAGAATGATACTTAAGTGTGAATGATTGTTATATCTATGAGTAAAACAATGACCTATTCGGTCAAATGTTGTTATTATATGAGATTATTTGATTTAAATGCATCGCATGAACTTTTAGTAAAAGAAAAATATGTCTGAGAATCTATGTTTATGTTTATGTGTATCCGGCCATGAAGCAATTTGAATTGAGAATAAGTCTGTTTAAATGAATGTTTTGATTTTCGATAAGTTTTAATTATTTGTGATGCTTAAAACTTACTAAGCTTTGAAAGCTTACTTCGTTTGTTACGTTCTCTGTTTTATAGATTGTTGATTCTAGTTACCTGCTCGGAAAGGGAATCGTCAGCTACTCGTTACACTATCTATCATTTTGGGATACTACTATATTTTGGAGCTAGTATGGCATTTATGGAATAGACTTAAGCGAATGATATTTTGAGATGTACTTATATATAAGCCATGTGAATATGGCTACTTTTGAATGTCGATACAAATTTGAATTTCGATCTTTAACTGAGTTTGGCAATGTATATTTTTATTTTAATTTTATTGTGTATGTTTTTTTTAAATATTAAATTTTGGATCAGTAACTCTTCATAACCCACCCCGGCGAAGGACTTGGGTTATAGGGGTGTTACTATTTTATTGGTATCAGAGCTGCGGTTTAGTCGATTCTAGGACTAACGTAGCGTGTGTGAGTCTAGCTATACATGCCATAAAGTGTTAAAAGGATAGTGTGATGATTTCTGACAATTAAAACGTGTTTTTTCGTATAGTAATAGATTTCGATCCCGATCGAATGGTAGCTGATGATGTTGAGAGCGTAGCGCCTGCTCCCGCGATAGGGACAACACCGATAGGCTCTCAACCAAATGCTAGCAATCAAAATGATGAGGCTAAACAAGCCTTCTATGCTATGATGAACGATTGGTTTACCCAATATATTCAAACTAATCCGGCTGTTACACAACCTCCACCCCCAACTAATACAACCCCTACACCTGTGGTAACTCCTATTGTTGACCCGTTGAGGTTGAGCAAACCCCCGGTTGATAGAATTCGAAAGCACAGGGCTACTGAGTTCAAAGTTACTAACAATGATGATACCAAACAGGCTGAGTTTTGGCTCGATAATACCATTCGTGTGTTTGATGAATTATCGTGCACACCCGATGAGTGCTTAAAATGTACTATATCACTGTTACGTGATTCTGCCTACTATTGGTGGAATACTTTAGTTTCAGTGGTGCCGAGAGAACAGGTTACTTGGGATTTCTTTCAAACCAAATTTCGTAAGAAATATATCAGTCAAAGATTCATCGATCAGAAACGAAAGGAATTTCTTGAGCTCAAACAGGGTTCTATGACAGTTACCGATTATGAACGAAAGTTTGTCAAACTTAGTAGATATGCTCGGGAATGTGTTTCGTCTGAGGCTATTATGTGTAAACGCTTTGAGGACAGGCTAAATGAAGATACTAAAATGTTTGTTGGCATTCTTGAAATCAGAGAGTTCGTAGTACTTGTCGAGCGAGCTTGCAAAGCCGAGGAGCTTAGTAAGGAAAAAAGGAAAGCTGATGTTGGAGCTGGAGAGTTTCGTAAAAGATCTTCGGGAAAGCCTTTTCAGCAATCATCGAAGAAATTTCGAGATGATTCGGGCCGATCTAAGAACACTTTGGGCTTTTCCAGACGAGACCGTGATCGACCTCCTATGAGTACGCGAGCCACATCAGTTGCTAGTGTTGGAAATGATCGTCGGGATAGGACCGAGTGCAAGTTTTGTGGAAAATAGCATTCGGGGAGTTGTAGATTTCATGATCACTCCTGTTATAGATGCGGATCATCCGACCACTTCATCAAAGATTGCCCGAGGTTGTCAGAACGAAATGTGAATCAGAGTGGAAAACCGAGTACTGCTATAGCTCGAGGTAGACCACCTAGGAATATGGTTAATGCTAGTGGTGGTCAGAGAGGGTCTAGAGATGCTACGACTAGATCCAAGGTTCATACTCCTACTAGAGCTTATGCTATATGCGCATGTGAGGATGCTTCTTCGCCTGATGTTGTTACTGGTACTTTCACTCTCTTTAATACTGATGTTATTGCATTGATTGACCCTAGTTCTACTCATTCATATGTATATGAGATTTTAGCATCCAGTAAGACTCTACCTATTGAATGTACTGAGTTCGTGATTCGAGTGTTGAATCTCTTGGGTCGATATGTACTAGTTGACAAAGTGTGCAGGAAATGTCCCCTGATAATCTGAGGTTCCTATTTTCCGGCCGATTTGATGCTTTTACTGTTGATGAATTTGATGTTATTCTCGGTATGGATTGGTTGACTGTACATGATGCAGTTGTGAATTGCAAACGAAAAACTATTGATTTGAGGTGTACAAATGATGAGATAATCTGAGTTGAGTCTACTGATTTGAACGGATTGCCAGCAATAATATCCTCGATGTTGGCTCGAAAATATGTGAGAAAGGGGTGCACCAGTATTGTTTGTAAGAAAAAAAAAAGAAAGACGGAACTATGAGAATGTGCATCGACTACCGTTAATTAAATAAAGTGACAATAAAGAACAAATATCCGTTACCGCGTACTGATGATTTATTTGATCAGCTGAAGGTGTTTCGAATGTGGATTCAGAGTTTCAAATTGACAACAATGATTGTTTGAGGTTCAGAAGTCGATTGTGTGTTCCAAGAAATTCGGAACTTATTTCGATGATTTTGAGCAAGGCTCATCGCAGCCGAATGTCAGTTCACCCGGGTAGTACGAAAGTGTATAACGATCTGAAATGTCAGTATTGGTGGCACGGTATGAAACGAGACATTTCTGACTTTGTCTCGAAGTGTTTGATATTCCAACAAGTGAAAGCGGAACATCAAGTGCCTTCGGGATTACTTCAGCCGATTATGATACCCGAATGGAAATGGGATCGAGTCACGATGGATTTTGTATCTGGGTTGCCATTGTCACCAAGCAAGAAAGATACAATCTGGGTTGTTATAGATAGATAAAGTCGGCTCATTTTATTCCCGTACGTACGGATTATTCACTTGACAAGTTAGCTGAACTGTATGTTTCTCAGATTGTAAGGTTACACGGGGTACCTACTTCTATTGTGTCAGATAGAGATCCGAGATTCACATCGGGCTTTTGGAAGAAATTGCAAGAAGCATTGGGTACCAAGTTGTATTTTAGACCGATGGTCAATCCGAGCGGATACTTCAGATACTCGAGGATATGTTGAGATGTTGCATCCTTGAGTTTAGTGGTTCATGGGAACGTTATTTGTGTTTGATTGAATTCGCTTACAACAATAGTTTTCAATCAAGCATTAAGATGGCACCTTACGAGGCTTTGTACGGTCGTAAATGCCATACACCGTTGTTTTGGACTAAGCTCAGTGAAAGTAAAATCTTCGGGGTTATTTGATTAAAGATGCTGAACAGAAAGTAAAAGTGATCCGTGAAAGTCTGAAAGTAGCTTCAAATCGTCAGAAGTCGTATACGGATTAAAACGAAAAGACATTGAGTATCAGGTGAGAGACAAAGTATTTCTTAAAGTTTCACCTTGGAAAAAGGTGCTCGGATTTGGTCGAAAGGGCAAATTGAGTCCGAGGTTCATCGGGCCGTATAAAATATCTGAACGAGTTGGGCCGGTAGCATACAGATTGATTCTGCCCCTTGAACTTGAAAAGATTCACAATGTTTTTCATGTTTCGATGCTTCGACGTTATAGATCCGATCCATCGCATTTAATTAGTCCATCAGAGGTTGAGATTCAATCTGATTTGAGTTACGAAAAAGAACCGGTCCGTATTTTGGCTCGTGAAGTAAAAGAACTACGAAATAAGAAAATCTCATTAGTGAAAGTACTGTGGCTCAAACACGGGGTTGAAGAAGCAACTTGGGAGCTAGAAGACTCAATGAAAGAACGTTATCCTAACCTTTTAGCTAGTAAGATTTTCGGCGACAAAAATTTCTAAGGAGGAGAGAGTTGTGACAGCCCTAATTTGACCCTAGTCGGGAAGTAGTTTCGGGACCACAAAACTGAGTCATAAAAATAATTAAATGTTATATTCTATGCTTATTATATGTGTACATGCATATGTGAAAGTTTCATGCTCTAATTTTGTCATTTGTATGTGAAATTATTAAATAGGACTTATGTGAAATAATTGTGGAAGGTGATAGGTAATTTTAAAAAGGGGTTTATTAATGCATGTCACAAAAAGTTTGGACTTGCATGTCAAATATCCAATTTTTGATTATGGTGGCCGCCATAATGATTGTTGATGGGCAATATATATGTTTAATTAAATATTATAATAAGAATTTGCATTATTTTGAAATAAAATATTAATTGAAATAAGAAAAGAAGAACAAAAGGTTTGGTTCATCTTCTTCCTTGCTTAGCCGAACCTTAAAGAAGAAAGGGGAGATAGCCATTCGGTCACTTTTGAGCTAGAATTAAGGTATGAAATTTATGTTCATTTTTTGAAATTGTAGCATATATTAAGTTAGTTACTAAGTCCCTAACTTAGCCATGTCAAAATTTTGATTTTTTTAGTAGTGATATGAGTAATCGGCTATGGAAGATTTTTGAAGAGAAAAAGATTAAGGATGTCACCGATTACGTTGTCATTAAATTTTGCATATCTTGTCTTGTGGGTAAAATGCACAAAATAAATATGGTTAGAACCAACATGCATTGCTGTTCGGTTTATGCTTGAGGAGTTTAAAAATTTGGGAGCTTAAAACTATTTTAAATTGCTATTTATATTGCTTTCCAAAAGTTTCAATTTTAGTAATGTCCCATTATTAATAGTTGAAACTAAGAAACAAGTATTTGATGAAAGGATGTAGGTGGCTAAATTGTCTGAAAATTTAATTGTTGTTAGCTCTAAAAGTATTCGAATGTGTGCTGGAAATTAATATCTAAAGGCATGCTAGAGTTTAATATGCCGAATATGAACAATTATAAGTTAAATTAAGGTTTGCTAAATTACCATTGTCATTGCCGAATATGTGTTTAATTAAAGAAGAATTTGTTGTTGAACATTTTAAATGATTTAGATAGTTATAAATTAAGTCGAAGCTTGGTAAAATTGAATAATTGTGGCTTAATTGTTTAATGGCAATTGGCTATTATAGTGAAATGCAATGTTAATATTTAGTTGCTAGTGTTATATGTGTGTTAGCCGAATTTAAACTTGAATAATGATTTGAGCATGATGTATTGTATTGAGATTATGCTTTAGTGAAATTATAGATATATGTGATGAAATTGATTGGTGATTTACATGTTTAAATAACATGCATGCAAAGAATGTGTGAAAGAATGAATTGGTAATAAATCTGCTTGGGACAGCAACAGTAATATGATTTTGGAAAATCACCATAAATTGTGGGAGTTGAGTTAGAAGCTGAATAAATTATGTAATTAAAGCTTAATGAGTCTATTTTCTTATAAAAGAAACTTTGAAAGCAAAAGAATTTACGATAATGATATATTTGAAGTGATGTAGGACAAGGTCAAAATGACTTCTAGATCCCCTGTTCTGTTTTTATAAAATCATGATAAATTCTAAAAAAATGGTTATATGATGGAGTTTATATGATTAGACTCCTTAATGAGTCTAATTTCAAATGAAATAAATGAGGACATATTTTGAATTCTGTACAATGAGAAATTTGATTCGTAGTGAAGAGTGGTCAGATTAGTCAAACAGTGAAATAGGGGAAATTTTAAGAAAAATCTGGTATTTATTGGCCAAGCTAAAAATTCTGAGAATTTTATGGATAAAATATATATGAGTCTATTTTCAGGGAAATTTTACGGCAATCGATTTGGAGTTTCATAGCTCCAATTATAAATAGTGTAGTGAATGTTGCTCAGGAAGACAGCTTATTGTGAATTTGTGATTATGTGGTAAATATTGATAAAAATTTGTTAACGAGTTGCTTAATGTTTTCTTATAAACTTACTATGATCTATATGTGTGAAAGTCGTATATATATATTATATTCTGAAAGTAATGCTTGAATAGTCGAATAATGACTAGTTTAAAATTGTTGAATTTAAGCTCAAGAGCATAGAGAACCAAGGTTGGACAAGGGAAAAGAGAAAGTAGTTCAATAGCCAATCTGATACTCTTCGAAAATATTCAAGGTAAGTTTTGAATAGTCACATTTAGTACGTAATTGATAATGTCTTGATATGTGTATGATAACTGTCCTGCGAAGTGACAAATAATTCATGTTTAAGGCTTAAAGCCGAATAGACATTAGAAGTTAAGCTTGGAAAGTAAAATCGACATATATTCTTATGTATGTTATTGAGCCAAAAGTTATATGAATGGTGCCCATGTTATGCTATTATTCGAATGGAATAAATGAACTATGATTGTGAGATGTTATGTGAATTGAATTTTCTTGCGAATAAGTATGCATGACATTCAGTGATGTATATCCAGACTTAGGGTCCACAGGCTATGTGCTGGAATTATATCCGGACTTAGGGTCCGCAGGCTATGTGCTGGAATTATATCTGGACTTAAGGTCCTCAGGCTACGTGCTGGAAATATGTCCGGGCTAAAGTCCCGCAGGCTTCGAGCTGGAATTATACCGGGTTTAAATTCCCGCAGGCTTGTGTTGGTAATTGGTTTCAAGTCCTAAGACCTGACAGGCTTAATGCCAGTAAGTTAAGTAAGATTACGATATTGAATGTTCGCAGTAAACCATCATCGAGTAAGTACTATACATTTAATATGTTCAGGTATGTATTACTTACTCATCGGTGAATTGATTTCGAAGTGAATCATTAGCATCAAAGAAGAATATATATATAAATATGATTGATGGTTATATTTGCGAATATGAGAATGATTTGATCGGTCATGGTATATTTGTATATGAATTATATGTTAAAATTTCTTTATGTACTCATGTACATTCAGTCAATGATTTTGTGAATTATTAGTATCAAAGAATGATACTTAAGTGTGAATGATTGTTATATCTACGAGTAAAACAATGGCCTATTCGGTCAAATGTTGTTATTATATGAGATTATTTGATTTAAATGCATCGCATGAACTTTTAGTAAAAGAAAATATGTGCTGAGAATCTATGTTTATGTTTATGTGTATCCGGCCATGAAGCAATTTGAATTGAGAATAAGTCTGTTTAAATGAATGTTTTGATTTTCGATAAGTTTTAATTATTTGTGATGCTTAAAACTTACTAAGCTTTGAAAGCTTACTTCGTTTGTTACGTTCTCTGTTTTATAGATTGTTGATTCCAGTTACCTGCTCGGAAAGGGAATCGTCAGCTACTCGTCACACTATCTATCATTTTGGGATACTACTATATTTTAGAGCTAGTATGGCATGTATGGAATAGACTTAAGTGAATGATATTTTGAGATGTACTTATATATAAGCCATGTGAATATGGCTACTTTTGAATGTCGATACAAGTTTGAATTTCGATCTTTAACTGAGTTTGGCGATGTATATTTTTATTTTAATTTTATTGTGTATGTTTTTTTTTAATATTAAATTTTGGATCAGTAACTCTTCATAACCCACCCCGACGACGGACACGGGTTATAGGGGTGTTACAGAAGATGGCACAAACTACCTTTGTAACATACCTTTTGAACAGAGGACACAAGCATAAGACGATGGCCTACGATATTGTCATATGACCTCAAACCTAGCTGAATACATAAATTCTGTTCTAAAAGGAACGCGTCATTTGCCGATAACAACAGTTGTGTAAGAGACATATTTTCGTTTAGCGGCACTATTTTCAAAGCGAGTAGCGAGCTATAAAGGTCAAATGTAGGGAGATCATGTATGGTGCGTGAAGGTATTGCGAGAGATTAACAAGGCAAAGGCACGAGCCAACACCATGCACATAGTGTGTCACGATCGCGACAACCTATGGTTTCGTGTGACGGAATTTGACAGACTGAACCAAGGTATTATTGGTGGGCAATATCGTGTACAGTTGAGAAATAGGACATGCGACTGTAGGGTGTTTGACGCATTACATTATCCATGCGCTCATATAATTGCAGCTTGTCAGAATCTCCGTCTGGATCCTATGACGTATGTCGACCATGTGTACAAATTAGAATATAGGTTCAACGTGTAGAGACACGTATTCCCGCCGATCCCAGATGAACGTAAGTCGTCGTCTGTATAGCTTGCTCCGTTTAAGCTGTTACTGGATAGAGAATTGTGTCGCAAACCAAAGGGTCGACCTTGATCGACTAGAATACGTAACAATATGGATATCCAAGAAACAATGAACCAACAGAGGTTGTGCAGATGGTGTAGGAATCCAGGCCATATAACTCGATCATTTTCAAATCAGAATAGCTGATAGTTGTTGTAATAAAATTATATTGAATTATTTATATTTTATTAAAAATATAAAAATATAAAAAATATTGCCGTATTCAAAATAACATTTATTTTAATAAAATTTTTGGCTAATTTAAAAGAACATTTATTGTATTAAAATTAAAAAATACAATTAATATATTAAAAACAACTTTTATTTTATTAATTAAAACTATATAAGAATAAATATAAAAATAATAAAAATATTGGCTAATTTAAAAGAATATTTATTTTAATAAAATTAAAAAGTAAAGTACAATTAAAATGTTAAAATAACTTTTATTTTATTAATTGAAACTATATAAAATTAAATATAAAAATAATAAAAAATTGCCTAATTTAAAAAAATTTATTTTAATAAAATTTAAAAAGTAAAGTACAATTAAAATATTAAAAACAACTTTTATTTTATTATATGAAACTATATAAAAAAGTTTCTACAAATATATTAAAAATCAATGTTAGTGCCATCAAATCGATGCAATATGGGGTCGCGACGTGATTACGTCATCGGATTCCTCCTTGGTTCGACTTAAGCGAGGGTTGTGGTTGCTCTGGTGAGGATTGTGGTTCCTCCGGCAGGGGATCTGGTTGTGGGTATTGGGAGGATAACCCACCTTTATAGAATAGTGAATGCGAAGGTGTTTTCATCACCTATTGTGGAGGTGTTTGAATCCCATAAGGCGATGGGGAATGGTAAAAAGAAGAGCTCCTCGAAGGCACCTCGTGAAATCTCTCATGCTACGGTGGCTTATTGATCAGCAGTTGAATCAGAGTAATTGGGAATGGAGATGAATCGGGCCATGCATTCCAACCTGCCATAGGACTAGGAAAAGGAAACATAAAAGGGTTAGGATACATATAAGGCCTAGAATACGCAACTGGCATAATTTGAAAAGGCTGTGATATGGGTGTCGTCAGTTGAAGTGTTGGGCCAAGTGGCTGTGTGGGAGCTGTTGATGGGCTCAGTGGTTGTGTGGGCACTACTGATGGGCCCGCGTCATCATTCCTTCTTCTTGGATTTAAAGGGCCCCTTCGTTCCCTTTGCACACGAATTTATCATTGCCTCTCCTCTTTCGACAGTAAATATGGCTTGCCATGGATCCTAAACCATGGCATGTATTCTGGCACGCATGCTAACTCAGGAACGATGATCGATTCCCGAGTAGGTATATAGTCATACTGATTTTCCCACATCTCGATATATTCTGACTAGTGTCTCGGCCAATCTATATTCAATTACCGTAAGTCGACTTTGTGCTCATCATCGAGCACCTCAGGTTCCACGGGAATCGGTTGTCAAAATCCAAATTGCCGCAATACCCTATCTGACTAGTGCATCTCCACGGTAGTATAGTTGACCAATAGGACCTGCACATACCAAATGTTTGGATTTTGAAAAAATTCATCTGGAATTACTACCCGAATTGCTAGATCCTCGTATGGTGTCCATTGAAACTATATGAACATGATAAAAATATTAGTTATATAGGTAATACTAAATACTAAATACTAAATAGTAAATATGAAACGACTATTTGATTATATATATATTTTATTTAATACTTACTTGTGCTTCCGACCGTTGGTCTAATAGAAGCCGTATATCTTCAAGAGATGTGGGTATTCCAACATAACTCGCTGAATGATTCCACCTAATTAAATAATATTTTAGCATACAATTATATTTTAAATCTACGTAATAATTGTAAAATCTAATATAAAATTTACCTCGTTATTAGTGGTAATGTATATGGGTGGTTCACTCGAGGACGTAAAAATGGAAAGCGAAATCGTGCCTATGATTGCAGTAGTGATAAGCATCCTCCGATTTTGGCTTTATTTGGTGACATCGCCCTACACATCTTCCGGTACAATGTTGCTAACACGGTAGACCCCCAACTTAATTCACCTGCTGCTTTAAAATCAATGAGTTTCAGCAGCCATATCAGATGTATGCAGTTTCGTGACAAGCCCGGCATCAGATAACCTCTAATCATCTCAAGAATGTATGCTCAAGCATATCGTATTCTTTATAATTCAGTTGAATCATTATCCGGCTCCAGAAATGTGTCTCGTAACCAGCCCATCTCGATCCGATCTCCGTTAATATTATTTGGAATAGCACCCAAAAGCTCGTAGCGTACGGCCCCTCAATCAGCTGATTGAGCGGACCCAGTGACTGCGTACCCATCGACCGGCAATCCTAATTGCAATTGCACGTCTTCTAGAGTGATAGTACACTCTCCACATGGAAGATGAAAGTGTGCGTCTTCGATCTCCACCTCTCTATCAATGCACTGATTAGTTTGGGTCCAACATGCATCCCCAGCCTATCTTGGCCACATGCCAAAAACCAGCTTCCTGCAGGTAATTCTTTATCAAGGGCAATAGAGGACCAGACATATTATGAATATAGCATTGCAACACCCGATCTACAAACTGTTATAAAGAAATTATAAAATAAATATTAATTAAAATTGCATAAATGAAAAAAAAATTAAATACTATACAAAAATTAATTAAACTTATCACTTACCATTGTCATTTGATCGACGAAGATGTGTTTCGTATCTAGACGAATTAATTCTACGGCCATTGCTAACACGATCAATATTTTTATAATTTAAAAAATTAAAAAATTAAAAAAAATTTAAACAGAGGTTTTTTGCAAAAATTAGAGAGAGCTTTGATAAAAATTGAGAGAAATTTGAGAGAATTTGGAGAGAATTGTGAGAGAATTGTGAGAGGACTATTGTGTGAAAAAATGAAAGGGGGGAGGGGCCTTTTATAGTTTTTTTTTACCATTGGAGTTCAAATGGTCATGTGACCATTGGGGGCAAAATGCTTCCCTGGGGGAGCGTTTTGTCCATGTCAACACAAAGCACGCCCTCAAGGAAGCGCTTTGTGCTGACGTGGACAAACGCTCCCCCAGGGAAGCGTTTGGCTGACACATCCCCTGACTTCGCGCTGACGTGAAAGCGCTTTCGGGGAAAATGGCCCTTTCCGGTAAATGATCAAAAAGCCAGGCCATTTCAGTAAATAATAATATAAAAGGACTTTTTTTAGTAAATTGCCCTTTTTTTTTTCTTTTATACAAGTAGAAATATTTGAAATTATTCATTATATAACTAAATTTGAAATTATTCATTATATAAATAAATTGTCATTAACAATATTTTATTAGTATAATAATTATTATCTAATAATAATAATGATTAATATTAAATAACTATTGTTTAACACAATAGTATTTTAATGTGAAATTAATAAATATTGTTATATATTTTGTAAAATTACTATTTAAAAATGACATCATATATTATTAATGAATTAATAGAAATTTCAAATTTATAAAATGACTGAATATAATTAGATAAATTAAAATAACCAAATCCAAGTTTTTATAATTATTTTTATTTAAATAAATATATTTTTATGTATAAATATTATAATAATTAGATCATGCTAAAATCATTTTTACAATTAATCTATTATATAATACATCTATAATCTATCTATAGTATATATAAACACGAGTTTGGAAAAACTTTGAATTTACTAGTGTTGGGGATCAACCTGTATAAACAACGAGATTATAAAACTGGAGAGAAACGAACATAACTATTTTACGTGGAAAACCCTCAAAGAATGAAAAACCACGAGCAAATGATGTATCGACTTTTCACTAAATGGGTAAATAAACGAGAGTACAAATAGAGAAAATAAACCTAAAAGTACTAAACATACAATCCCAAACCCCAAAAATAAAGTCCTAACTACAGAACAAAATTCACTCCATAGTTACCACGAAACTCTCACCAAAACTCATATTTGACTACATCTTGCCACCATCAAGAAAAGTCATTATTGATTGGCGTGTCAAAACAAGGACACAATGACCCCTTTAAATAGGCTTAGATTAGAGTACTAATCATACTACAATATCCCTAGAATAATTAGAGTCCAATTGGGAGAAACAGTCTTGCTTGAAGTCTAAAATGTGGCTGCCAAATAGGACAACACGTCTTGATGTGCTGACTCTCCTCGTCACAATATAAATGCTGCATTTGGCTGGGGTTTACATCGTGTCATCCTAACGAGCCCTACTTAGTCGTCATGAAATTGGGCCTATTTTGTCCTTTTTTTGGCTATTCGTTGACTATTGTCTTTGCAAACTTTTTGATAAATGTGAACCACACCCTACAAATCTCCTTTTCCATGCCCCGTCATGAGCCAAACTCGAATTTTGCAAATCCTGAACCAAGTCGAAACCATGTTAGAACTTGGGAACTGAAAGACTCCTAGTCTTCAAAGTTATATAATACAATAAGGGCCAGTAATACCTGAATAGGAGAGAAAGCATCAACTCTCTCCACTTGACTATAACCCTCCGCGACCAACCTTGCCTCAAACACTATATGAACCATGTGTGTCCTAAAGACCAAAAAGGGATTAGATTCTTATCTAAATCAAGCACATTTCTAATGTCTATAACGATTCCACCTTCAACCAATTATATGTAGAGAATAATGAATCATTACCTTTGTCCCTAGTGACATTAGCTACCTTTGTAATTATTCAAAACTGCTAAAAACTGAAATTTTATGATCCGTTGAACATCTCAATGTCCAAAATTTTTGTTGTTTCATCAAAAGAGTCGATATGTGAAAGCTGAATCTTGTCTCTAATAGCAATTTTTTAGGGTTCGACTTGTATAAACAATGATATAGTAAAAGTGGAGGGGAACAAACATAAATATTTTATGTGGAAAACCCTGAAAGAGGTGAAAACAACAAGTAAATAAGGTATCAATTTTTCACTAAATGAGTAAAAAAACAATGATATAATATGGAGAAAATAAACCAAAAAGTACTAAACATGCAATCCAAAACCCCAAAAATAAAGTGCCAAATTTGGAACAAAATTCTCTCCATAGTTGCCATGAAACTCTCACAAAAACTCATATGGGACTATATCTTGTTGCCTTAAAAAAGCTGTTAATGATTGGTGCGTCAAATGAGGGATACAATGGCTTAAGTAGGCTTAGATTAGATTTATGATCATAGTAAAATATCCCTTGAATAATTAGAGTCCAATTGGGAGAAGTAATCCTGCTTGAAGTCTAAAACGCGAATACCAAATAGAAGAACACATCGTGACATGCCGGCTCTCTTCGTCACAACGCCGATGTCACATTTTCATGGGGTCGTGTTGTCCCGTCGAGCCTTACCTGCTCGTCACGATGCCAAGCTTACTTTGGCCCATTTTCGTCTGTTCGTTGATTGTTGTCTTAAGTGCCTGCAAAGTTCCCGATAAATGTGAGGCACACCCCACAATTAGTTATAAAATTGTATACTTATTGTAACACCCCTAACCCGTATCTGTCGCTGGAATAGAGTTACGGGACATTACAGAAAAAGATACAACTTTCATGCATTCACACAATCATTCAGATTAAAATCAAAAACATGCATTTATAACTTTAGTTTAATAAATCTTGAATCATTAATACACAAAGCATAAAACAATTTATTAGATTCACATATAACCATTTGGTTATCTTATAGCACGAACTACTTTTCATATGCTCAATTTCCAATGTGATAACCGAAAGATAAAACATGCTAAACACAAATGCTTTATTCAATGTCTACTTTCATTTTATCTATTACTTTACATGCATGAAACATTTCATATAACCAAACCAATAAGTTATTCACAAAACCAATTACACATGATCATATCATTTTCACCAAACCGAACATATATGCATCATCTAAAACTCATATTACCTTTTTGTTTTACCAATACAAAATTCACTATTCATTTGGTCATTTATTTCAATGCATTACCCAAATATAAACATACCTAATAATCATGCTATGTTCAAGGTTACATTTGCTTCATTTTACCCTATCATTTCATATGTGTATAACCTTCCATGGAAATGAATTAATATACATATGTACCAACCATAATTTACACATCAAATCAAATACATTACAAATATATCTTATCATATACACAAATATCATATCAAAACATTATATACTTATACATACACAAATGTCGAAGCAAGATTATTATTACTGAATCACAACTAGTTCACAACCATCATTTATATTTTATCACCTAACCAAATACAAATATATTTATCCAAACACAAAACTTACATACCATGTAATAAATATATCAAAATAAACTCTTACAATGTTCGGACATAACCAAATATCCATTGGTGCTAAATCATATGTAACACCTTAACCAAACATATCAACCAAGTTCTCATGTATATTTTATCTTAGCATGAATCATAGTTGAATCAACCAAACATACTTATGAATATATACCATGGCCGATTCATCAACCACATCCAAATTCACCAACCATTATCAATACATATAACACATATAATCTTAACTAAAGTTTCACATACTTTCATAGAATATTAGCCATTTTTGCATGGCTTAATATATACATAAACCAAAATCCAACATTCCAAAATATAATCCAGACTATACATTCCATAGGTTCAAAAATTCAGCTTATAAAAATACCAAAAAACAATCGATAGTGTGATAGACTTCGCTGACGATCCCCGGGCTCGTAACTAGATCTTGAAATCTATAAAACAGAGGCAAACATAACACACAGTAAGCTATTTAAGCTTAGTAAGCCATAAGCAAATAAACAATTAAATGACATAATCAACTCGTTTATACCAAACCAAATTATACAATCATAATTACATTTAATCTCAAGCTTAGTATTACATATATAACATATGCTTTCTTAAATAATATCATCTTAATCGAATGTACATATTTATATATATTCAAAGTATCATTCAATATCAAAGAAAAAATATCATTTCACAACCGAATATATTTACACACATGTAACAGTCTGGTTTTGACCCTAGTCAGAATAGTGGTTTTGGGACCACATATCCGAGTCAGAAAATTATTTTAATATTATTTTCTGTGTCTATGATATGTGAATTTTTATTTGTGAAGTTTCTGTGATTTAATTTGTCTGTTCCTGTGCTCGATTTTACAAAAAGGACTTAATCATGTAAAATGCAAAAGTTGCATGCTAATTGTCAATGGCATTATTTGGCCTTGGCTTTTAAAATAAGGGTCCTTGCATGGTAATTATACCATTGATAAAGTAAATGGACAATATTACACGTGTTATGTGAATTTAATGTTTTATAATAAATGTTATTTTTGTAATTTGTAAATTAAAGCTTAAATAAATAAAAACAAAACAAAAGGTGGCCTTATTATCTTCTTGTTCAGTCGAAACTTAAGAAAGAAATAGGGTTTTGAGTTTTTGAAATTTTGGCACTTTGGAAGCTTGATTCGGGTATGTGTTTTGCTCTATTTTTGATAATTTCTACTTTTCTGTGATCGTTTCTTTTTGTTCTTCAAAACCAATGCCTGAATTTATGTTTTTGTTGAAGATTATGAAATGTGCCATTGATTATTATATGAGCTTTGTAATGTTTTTATATGGATTATGAAAGATATATGTGAGATTAACATGCTTTGTTCTTGAATTTTTGATGGAATAGAGCTATTTGGGCTAATTTGTGAAAATGAGGTTTTGAAGGACTAAATTGTGAATTAAATATGTTATTTGGGCTTATATGGAAGCTATAGTCTTGTTGAATTTTGCATATTTGTGATTTTGTGAAAAATGGACTAAATTGTCAAAGTGTGAAAATGTAAGGGCTAAAATGCAAAGTGCCCTAAATATGTGTTCATGGATTATTTTGAATGAAATGAATGATTGAATGGTTGAATTTGAATTGTATTAGATCAAGAACAAAGAAAATTAGACTTAGATCGAGGGAAGTCCAAAATAGTCGAATAGTCGACTCGTTTCCGTCTGAAATTCATACGAGGTAAGTCAAATTACAATTATGTGTTAAATTGACTAAATTTTGCGCATACAAGCTGTAATCTGTATTGGATGGCCTTGAGAGCCTGATGAATAAATTTCGAGTGAACTCCGATAATATGCTAGTATCTGAAAAAGCTCTGTATGTTTTTAAAAGAACGTTAACATTGATCTGAGATATCGTGTAAGACTGTGTCTGGGACACAGGCCTCGATTTGAGATTTACGTGTAAGACCATGTCTGGGACATAGGCATCGTATCTGATTTCGTGTAAGACCCTATCTGGGACAGAGGCATCGATACTGAATTGCATGTAAGACCACGTCCGGGACGTCGGCATTGTACCGTTTATGAGTATCTGTATCATTTCTGAACTGTTTGATGATAGAGTACGAGATATGTGAATGAATATATGAAATGTATAATCTATACAGGTACATTAGTATCATACTAAATTTCTGAATATGAAAGACTCTATTTCTGTGAAATAATGAATGTGAAATATGTATGAAATCATGGTAATGGAAGATGACATGTATAAAAGCAAATGAGCATGGTTAGGCTCATGAACTATTTTGTGAAATGGTTATGAATTCTTGTTGTTGATTTGTTCTTAATATGAATTAATAGTTAAACCAATTGTATTTGGCTTACTAAGCTCTTTGTAGCTTACTCGGTGTGATTTCTATTTATTTTACAGTTTTCGTAGCTATTAAAGGCTCGGGGATGGTCGAGGATTGTCACCATACTATCAAACTCATTTTGGTACTTTTGAAAGTGTAAATATTTTTAAGTATGGCATGTATAGGCTAGAATGTCTATATAAGTAAGCTTTGATAAATATATGTTATGGCATGAGAGTTGGCTGGCAAATGGTATGTTTGTGCTTAGTTTTGGTAAATGGTTTGTGATGCCAAATTGTGTATGCTTGGAATGGTTATATGGCCTTGTATGTGGTGGTCATTTTGAAATATTCCAAGTTAAGGAAATGGTAAGTTTAAGGATGTTTTGAGCCTGGAATTGGTTGAAAATTTTAGTATAAATGTTGTTTAATGTTGCTTGTAGGAATGACCCAAAAAGGGGTGGCAAATTGGCTTAAACCAAGCCTGCATTACGCACACGATCAGTAAACACGGATGTGCCATATGGCCGTGTATGCAAAGCAGTAACCTCTTAAGACCACAAGTTTAAGACACATGGGCGTATCATATGACCGTGGGCTTAATTCAGTAGCTAGCTAAGTATCACACGGCCATGGCACAAGGCGGTGTCTATTGCCTGTGTGTAAAAGTCAGTATATATACTCTGTTTTGGCACGGCTGGATCACATGGGTGTGTCTGGTGCCTGTGTAAGGCACACAGCCTAGTCACATGGGTGTGTGACCTCAATAGAATTGAATTTTTTTTTAAGTTCTGAAAGTTTTGAATATGTTCGGTTTAGTCCCGACCTTTTCTAAAAGTATTTCTTAGGTCTTGGAGACCTCCATAAGGGATGAATTGTTGATTTGCTTATGCAATAATACTATGTGATATCTGTGATTCTGTATTTACCAAAAATGATCTGTCTGTCTGGTAATGCCCTTACCTATTCTGGCGACGGTTACGGGACAGGGGTGTTATATTTTATTAGTATCAGAGCTAGGGTTTAGTTGGTTTTAGGACTACTATAGCATATGTGAGTCTAGCTATACATGTCATATATCTAAAACTACGATAGTGTGATGAATCCTGACATTGAAATGTGCTTTTATATAGCGAATGGATCCCGATAGAGTTGTAACTGACGATGTTGAAAGCCATTCGCCTGCTCCCGTGCAAGGGACAGTGCAAGCTAATTCCCAATCGGCTACGAGTAGCCGTGATGATGACGCTAAACAAGCCTTCTATCATATGATGAATTGTTGGTTCACTTAGTATATTAGAACCAATCCGGCTATACAATAACCTTCACCTCCGATTATCCTCCTCAAATTCTTGTTATGCCCTCAGTGAATCCGATTCAGTTAAATAGACCACCAGTTGATAAGATTAGAAAGTATGGGGCTGAAGAGTTTCGAGCTACAACGAATGATGATGCTAAAAGAACTGAATTCTGGTTAGAGAATACAGTACGAGTGTTAGATGAAATGTCTCTGAATCTTGAGGAATGTGTAAAATGTACCATTTCACTTCTAAGAGATATGGTGTACCATTGGTGGAAAACTTTAATATCTGTGGTTCCGAGTGAACGGGTTACTTGGGATTTCTTCCAAGCTGAATTTCAGAAGAAATACATTAGTCAGAGATTCATCGATCAAAAACACAAAGAGTTTCTCGAGCTTAAGTAAGGCCGTATGTCTGTTACTGAATACGAACGTGAATTTGTGAGATTGAGCCAGTATGCTTGGGAATGTGTTTCAAATAAAGCAATAATGTGCAAAAGGTTTAAAGAAATGGTAGTGCTCGTTGAGCGAGCTTGTAAAGCTGAAGAATTAAGTAAAGAGAAAAGAAAAGCTGATTCTGAAGCTAGATATGTTAGAAAGAGATCTTCAAGTAGATCATTTTAGTCAGTGACAAAGAAATTCTGAGATGATCGTAGCCGTTCAAAGGTTGATGTAAGACATTCGAATCGAGATCGAGCTAGATCGCATTCGAATTTTAGAACTCCTGCTACTTCTGTTGCAAGTGTCGGGAATGTCCGATCTACGAAACCTGAATGTAAACACTGTGGTAAAATACATCCGGGAAATTATAGATTGAATGACCGAGCCTGTTTCCAATATGGATCTCTGGACCATTTTGTAAAAGATTAGTCTGAACCTGCTGAGCAAGAGAATGTACAACATCCAAGACCAAGCAACACCTCAGCTAGAAGTAGACCTTCCAGAAATATAGGAAATGCAAGTGGTAGTCAAAGAGCTACTAGGGATACTGTTGTTAGATTTGAGGGCAGAGCACCTGCCAGAGCTTATGCTATCCGAGCTCGTGAGGAAGCCTCATCTCCAGACGTGATTACTAGTACTTTTATTCTTTATGGTACTTCTGTGATTACATTGATAGACCTTGGATCAACACATTCTTATATATGTATGAATTAAGTGCACAGTAAGACTTTGCCTGTAGAGTTTATTAAATTTGTAATTAAAGTATCGAACCCCTTAGACAAAAGTGTCTTGGTTGATAAAGTCTGCAAGAATTGCCTGTTATTGATTCGAGATGTCTGTTTTCCTACTGATCTGGTGCTTTTGCCTTTCGATGAATTTGATATAATTCTGGGAATGGACTCATTAACTTTGCACGATGCTATTGTGAATTGCAAACAAAAAGTCATTGATTTAAAGTGTAGGAATGATGAGATAATTAGAATTGAGTCTAGTGATCTCAACAGACTACCAGCTGTGATATCTACAATGAAAGCATAGAAATATGTGAAGAAAGGTTGTGAAGCTTACTTAGATTATGTGTTAGACTCGAAAGTGAATGATAAGAAAGTTTAATTTGTACCTGTTGTCTGTGAGTTCCCTGATGTGTTTCCTGAAGAACTTCTGGGATTACTTCTAGTTAGAGAAATAGAATTTGGCATTGAATTGGTACCTGGTACTACTCCAATTTCGATAGCTCCATACAAAACGGCTCAGACTGAACTAAAAGAACTAAAGTCTCAGTTACAAGAATTGACTGGTCGAGGATTTGCTAGATCGAGCTTTTCACCATAGGGTGCTCCTGTTCTGTTCGTGAAAAAGAAAGATGGCACAATGAGAATGTGTATTGATTACCGTCAGCTTAACAAAGTGACTATAAAGAAAAAATATCCTCTACCCAGAACTGATGACTTATTTGATCAGTTGAAAGGTGCTACTGTGTTTTCAAATATAGATATGAGATTGGGTTATTATCAGTTGTGAGTAAGGGACTCTGACATTCCGAAAACTGCTTTCAAAACGAGGTATGGGCATTATGAATTTTTAGTTATGCCTTTTGGATTAACGAACACACCTGCTATCTTTATGGATTTAATGAATAGAATTTTTAGACCGTATCTAGATCAATTTGCTGTGGTATTCATTGATGACATATTGGTTTATTCACGTGATGAAACTGAGCATGCTGAGCATTTGAGAGTTGTGCTTCAGTTTTGCGTAATAAGCATCTGTTTGCAAAGTTCAGTAAATGTGAGTTTTGGTTGCAAGAAGTTGGTTTCTTGGGTTATATTGTATTAGCCTCTGGTATCTAAGTTGATCCGAGCAAAATTTCAGCTATTCTGGATTGGAAACCTCCAAAGAATGTATCTGAAGTCCGTAGTTTTCTAGGACTATAGAAGTTTCGTAAAAGGTTTCTCGATGATTGCAACTCTGTTGACAAAATTGCTTCAGAAAGATGTGAATTTTGAGTGGTCTGAAAAGAGTCAGAAAAGTTTTGATCGGTTAAAAGCTCTATTAACTGAAGCTTCTATACTTGTGCAACCTGAATCAGGTAAAGAATTTGTTGTTTATAGTGATGCTTCGTTGAACGGACTCGGTTGTGTTCTAATGCAAGAAGGAAAAGTTGTTGCTCATACTTCGAGACAGATGAAGCCGCATGAGAAGAACTATCCGACATACGACCTCGAGTTAGCTGCTATTGTGTTTGCCTTGAAGATCTGGCATCACTATCAGTTTGGTGAAAAATGTCACATGTTTTCTGATCATAAAAGTTTGAAGTATTTAATGACGCAAAAAGATTTGAATCTACGACAGAGAAGATGGTTAGAACTATTAAAAGATTATGAGCTGGTTATTAATTATCATCCGGGCAAAGTAAATGTGGTAGTGGATGCTCTGAGTCAGAAATCATTGTCTGTGTTGTGTGCGATGAATGCTCATTTAGCACTGTCTGATGATATCTTAGTTTGTGCCAAATGGAAAGAAAAACCCTTGTTTATACAACAGATATGTGAGGCTCAGAAGTCTGACAATGAATTAATAGCAAAACGAGCTCAATGTGATTCTGAATTCTAAGTTGATGTTGATGATTGTTTGAGATTCAGAAATAGACTTTGTGTTCTGAGAAATCCAGATTTAATTCGGACGATTTTGAGTGAAGCTCACAGTAGTAGATTTTCTGTACATCCAGGAAGTACGAAAATGTATAACGATTTGAAACAACTATACTGGTGGCCGAAAATGAAAAGAGATATTTTTAACTTTGCTTCGAGATGTTTAATCTTTCAGTAAGTTAAAGCTGAGCATCAGGTGCCATCTGGTTTGCTACAACCGATTATGATTCCTAAGTGGAACTGGGATTGAGTAACCATGGATTTTGTTTCGGGTTTGCCGATGTCACCAAGAAATAAAGATGCAATTTGGGTTATAGTTGATCGTTTGAGAAAATCAGCTCATTTTATTCTGATTCGATCTGGTTACTCACTCGATAAATTTGCTGAGTTATATATTTCTAATATAGTGAGATTGCATGGTGTGCCATTGTCTATTGTGTCTGATAGAGATCCGCAATTCAGTTCACGTTTCTGGAAGAAATTGCAAGAGGCTTTGGGCACCAAATTGCACTTCAGTACTGCTTTTCACCTGTAGATGGATGGTCAATCTGAGCGGATTATTTAGATGCTCGAGGATATGTTGAGATGTTGCATTCTTGAGTTTGAAGGTACGTGGGAACAATACTTCCCATTGATTGAATTTTCTTATAATAATAGCTTTCAATCGAGTATTAAAATGGCACCGTACGAAGCCTTATACGGTAGAAAGTGTAGAACTCCGTTATGCTGGTCTGAGCTCAGTGAGAATAAGATTTACGGTATTAATCTAATAAAAGAAGCAAAAAAAAAAGTGAAAGTAATTCGAGATAGTTTGAAAGCTGCCTCTGATCCTCAAAAATCTTATACAGATTTAAAACGAAAAGATATTGAATTTGAGATCGGTGATAAAGTGATTCTGAAAGTATCTCCGTGGAAGAAACTGTTCCGATTTGGTAAAAATGGCAAGTTGAGTCAGAGGTTCATCGGACCGTATATAATCATCGAGTGAGTTGGGCCAGTTGCTTATATATTGAGGCTACCATCTGAGTTAGAAAATATTCATAATGTATTTCACGTATCGATGCTTCAACGATACAGATCTGATCCTTTACATGTAATTTCACCGTCTGAGATTGAAATTCAGCCTGATATGACTTACAAAGAAAAGTCAATCCATATTTTAGCTCGCGAGGTTAAAAAGTTGCGAAATAAGAAAATTTCATTAGTTAAGGTGATGTGGCATCGGTACAGTGTTGAAGAGGCCACGTGGAAGTCTGAAGATGCTATGAGATAACAAAATCTGAATCCATTTAACGGTAAGATTTTCGGGGACGAAAATCCCTAAGGGGAGAGAATTGTAACAGTTTGATTTTGACCGTAGTCAAAATAGTGGTTTCGAGACCACATATCCAAGTCAAAAAAATATTTAATTTCTGTGTCTGTAATATGTGAATTTTTATCTGCGAAGTTTCAGTGATTTAATTTGTCTGTTTTTGTGCTCAATTTTACAAAAATGACTTAATCGCATAAAATGCAAAAGTTGCATGCTAATTGTTAACGAGGTTATTTGGCCTTGGATTTTAAAATAAGGGTCCTTGCATGGTAATTATACCATTGATAAAGTAAATGGACAATATTAGACATGTGTTAGGTGAATTTAATGTTTTATAATAAAGGTTATTTTTGTAATTTGTAAATTAAAGCTTAAATAAATAAATAAAAAACAAAAGGTGGCCTTATTATCCTCATGTTCAGCCGAAACTTAAGAAAGAAATAGGGGTTTTGAGTTTTTGAAATTTCGGCACTTTGGAAGCTTGATTCGGGTATGTGTTTTGCTCCGTTGTTGATAATTTCTACATTTTTGTGATCGTTCCTTTGTGTTCTTCAAAACCCATGTTTGAATTTCTATTTTTGTTGAAGATTATGAAATGTGCCATTGATGATTATATGAGCTTTGTAATGTTTTTATATGGATTATGAAAGATATATGTCAGATTAACATGCTTTGTTCTTGAATTTTTGATAGAATAGAGCGGTTTGGGCTAATTTGTTAAAATGACATTTTGAAAGACTAAATTGTGAATTGAAAATGTTATTTGGGCTTATATAGAAGCTATGTATATTTGGTCAAGCTATAGTCTTGGTGAATTTTGCATATTTGTGATTTTGTGAAAAATGGACTAAATTGTCAAAGTGTGAAAATGTAAGGGCTAAAATGCAAAGTGCCCTAAATATATGTTCATGGATTATTTTGAATAAAATGAATGATTGAATGGTTGAATTTGAATTATATTAGATCAAGAACAAAAAAATCAGACTTTGATCGAGGGAAGTCCAAAATAGTCGAATAGTCGACTCGTTTCCTTCCGAAATTCGTACGAGGTAAGTCAAATTACAATTATGTGTTAATTTGACTAAATTCTGCGCATACAAATTGTAATCTGTATTGGACGGCCTTGAGAACCTGATGAATAAATTTCGAGTAAACTCCGATAATATGCTAGTATCTGAAAAGCTCTGTATGTTTCTAAAAGAACGTTGACATTGATCTGAGATATCGTGTAAGACCATGTCTGGGACACAGGCCTCGATTTGAGATTTACGTGTAAGACCATGTCTGGGACATAGGCATCGTATCTGATTTCGTGTAAGACCCTATCTGGGACAGAGGCATCGATACTGAATTGCATGTAAGACCACGTCCGGGACGTCGGCATTGCACCCGTTTATGAGTATCTGTATCATTTTTGAACCGTTTGATGATAGAGTACGAGATATGTGAATGAATATATGAAATGTATAATCTATACAGGTACATTTGTATCGTACTAAATTTTTGAATATGAAAGACTCTGTTTCTATGAAATAATGAATGCGAAATATGTATGAAATCATAAAAATGAAACATGACATGTATACAAGCAAATGAGCATGGTTAGGCTCATGAACTATTCTGTGAAATGGTTATGAATTCTTGTTGTTGATTTTTTCTTTATATGAATTAATAGTTAAACCAATTGTATTTGCCTTACTAAGCTCTTTGTAGCTTACTCGGAGTGATTTCTTTCTGTTTTACAGTTACCGTAGCTACTAATGGCTCAGGGATAGTCGAGGATTGTCACTCATTTTGGTACTTTTGAAAGTGAAAATATTTTGAAGTATGGCATGTATAGGCTAGAATGTCTACGTAATTAAGATTTGATATATATATGTTATGCCATGAGAGTTGGCTGGCAAATGGTATGTTTGTGCTTAGTTTTGGTAAATGGTTTGTGATGCCAAATTGTGTATGCTTGTAATGGTTATATGGCCTTGTATGTGGTGATCATTTTGAAATATTCCAAGTTGAGGAAATGGTAAGTTTAAGCATGTTTTGAGCATGGAATTGGCTAAAAATTTTAGTATAAATTTTGTTTAATATTGCTTGTAGGAATGACCCAAAAAGGGGTGGCAAATTGGCTTAAACCAAGCCTGCATTATGCCACACGGTCAGTGAACACTGGTGTGCCTTGTGGTCGTTTATGCAAAGCAGTAACCCCTTAAGACCACACGGTTAAGACATATGGGCTTATCATATAACCGTGGTCTTAAGTTAGTAGCTAGCTAAGTATCACACGGCCGTGTGCATGGCCATGTGACCTCAACAGAGTTGATTTTTTTTTTAAGTTCTGAAAGTTCTGAATGTGCTCGGTTTAGTCCCGACCTTTTCCAAAAGTATGTCTTAGGCCTTAGAGACCTCCATAAGGGATGAATTGTTGATTTACTTATGCAATAATACTATGTGATATCTGTGATTCTGTATTTATCTAAAATGTTCTATCTGTCTAGCAATGCCCCTTACCTGTTCCGGTGACAATTACGGGATAGGGGTGTTACAACACATACTCATATACTCATGAATCTAAATTTAACATCATATACATATACATAACATAGGGTCGAAAATATTTCACCAGTACACATATACTCACATTAGTAACTTATATAATTTGCATCACATATCAAATGACAAACTTACCTTATTTTCAAATAGGTAATCAACTAACTCATACATGTTCGTTTTTGCTCTTTTTACACCTTTGATCACAGCTTATCATTGCTCATTGAACCATTCGGAATTGAATAGGATACTCGAATAATCACTTATATATAACAATGCCAACGTCCCAGATGTGGCATTACATGCTATCTCATATCATTGCCATTGTCCCAGATAGGGTCTTATACGAATGAAATACGATGTCGATGTCCCAAACATGGTCTTACTCGTAACCACATATCGATGCCAACATCCCAGACATGGTCCTACTCGAGAACACGTATCAAAGATCTTATGTCATGACATATGTATCCTAGCTATTCCTAAGGTTCGTACGAGGCTTTCGGACTTCGTAGCTCGGTCGAAACAAATTCATAAACATAATTTCGAGGCTTATTTTCATTCGGCCAAGATATATATAATTTCACATGTTTCATTTCAACATATAAATCTCATATTTATTCAAAATTAAAAATACTTATTTGCTTATAAACTTACCTCGGACGATGAAAATCAGAACGAGACGACTAGTCCCGATCCAAATCCGATTTCTTTGGTTCTTGATCTAAACATATTCAAGTTAAACTCATTCAAACATGTTTTCACTCAATTTAGTCCAAAAACATATAAATGGGCAAATTACTATTTTACTCCTCACATTTTGCACTTTTTACAATTTAGTGCAAATTGCATAAAACACAAAACATGTAAAATTTGCATATACCATGCTTAGGCCAAATCTTTCTTGTGTTCATATAAGTCCATATATTTCATTTATTTTACATTTTAGTCCCTCAATTTATTATTTTTGTAATTTAGTCCTAATTACTCAAAATCATCAAAAATTCCAATACAAAACATGTTAATCCAAAACATATCTTTCATATTTCATCAACTAACATCACATAGCTCAAATATTCATCAATGGCCTAACTCAAAATATTCATCAAAATAAAAAATTCAAGCATGGGCTGTGTAGATAACATAGCAACGATCTCAAAAATGTAAAAATTATCAAAACCTGAGCTAGAACTCACCTTGAATCAAGCTTCAATAATGCCGAACCCTTAAAATCTTTATTTTCTTTTCTTTAGTTTTGGCAAGAACAAAGTACGAACACTTATGTTATATTTTATGTTTTATTTAATATATGTTATTATACATTTTACCAAATTAACATTTATTAATTAATACAAAACCATTATATATTAAGGTCATGATCGTCCATATCATTATATAATGGGCTAATTGCAACTTAAATGCCTCAATTTTAAAAGACAACAACTATTCAGCCCGTTCATAATTAACCACCAAATTTTCATTTTACGCGATTAAGTCCTTTTATTTAATTGGGCACTCAAACGACAAAATTAAAGCACAAAAATTTCACACATAATAAACAGAGCAAATAATTTTAAAATATTTTTCTGACTCAGATTCGTGGTCTCAAAACCAGCATTCCAAATAGGGTCTAAATCGGGCTGTTACAACTCTCCCCTCTTAGGGATTTTCGTCCCCGAAAATCTTACTGGTGAATAGGTTCGGATAATACTCTTTCATTGCATCCTCTGGCTCCCATGTTGCTTCCTCAACTCCGTGTTTATGCCACAGTACTTTAAATAACAAAATTTTCTTATTTCACAATTCTTTAACTTCGCGAGCCAGAATACGAATCGGTTCTTCCTCATATGTCAAATCAGACTTAATCTCAATTTCTGTTGGATTAATCACATGCGAGGGATCAGATCGATATCTACAAAGTATCAAAACATGGAATACATTATGGATCTCTTCTAACTCAAGTGGCAACAATATTCTATAAGCAACCGACCCGATATGCTCAATAATCTCATACGGTCCAATAAATCTTGGACTCAATGTACCTTTAAGACCGAATCTGAGTATTTTCTTCGATGACGAGACTTTCAAAAAGACTTTTTCCCCTATCTAAAACTCTAAATCTTTTCGTTTCATATCCGCATACGATTTTTGAATATCTAACACTATTTTCAGACTTTCACGAATCACTTTCACTTTTTGTTCAGTCTCTCTAATCAAATCGACCCCATGTATCTTGTTTTCACTGAGCTCAGTCCAATATAATGGTGTTCGACATTTACGGCCGTACAAATCCCTGTAAGGTTCCATTTTGATACTCGATTGAAAACTATTATTGTATGCAAATTCAATCAGAGGTAAGTATCGTTCCCACGTACCTTCGAACTCGAGAATGCAACATCTCAACATATCCTCAAGTATCTGAATATTCGTTCGGACTGACCATCTGTTTGTGATGGAAAGCAATGCTAAAATGTAATTTCGTGCCTAGAGCATCTTGCAGTTTCTTCTAAAACCGTGATGTAAACCTCAAATCTCTATCTGAAACAATATAAATAGGTACTCTACGCAATCTCACAATCTGATAAACATACAATTCAGCTAGCTTATTAAGCGAGTAATCTATGTGAATCAGAATAAAATGAGTTGATTTAGTCAATCTATCCACAATAACCCAATTGCATCTTTCTTGCTCGGTGTCAACAGTAAATCGGATACAAAACCCATCGTGACTCTGCCCCATTTCCACTCAGATATCATGATTGGAAGAAGTAATCCAGAAGGTACCTAATGCTTGGCTTTTACTTGCTGACAGACTAAACATTTCGAAACAAAGTCAGAAATGTCTCGTTTCATACCATGACATCATTAAAGCTGTTTCAGATCATTATACATCTTCGTACAACCTGGGTGAATAGATAACCAACTGTTGTGAGCTTCGTTAATTTTAGTTAATTTTTGTTCCATAAGAAAAAGGGGGTGAAATTATGAAATAGGACCTATGTGAAAATGTTTGAAAATGCTATATGCTAAATTGAAGTGGCCAAACAAATAGGAGCGCAAAATAGGAGGATTTGCATGACAAACCTCCCATTTTACATGAAGTGGCCGGCCATCATGTTGTTGAAGACAATATGTGCACTTGATATCCATAATTTATGGTACAAATTGATAAAAATTGATAATGGGTTAGGTAAATGTTCCATGATAATGGGTTAGGTAAATGTTCCATGATGGGCATTTCATGTCTTTTGTATTAAAGAATTAAATGGATGAAATATGAAATTTTATTAAAAGAAAAAGGGGTGAAAAGAACAAAGTTTTGTCCATCTTTGTTCATCATAGCTGAAAGTTAGAGAAGAGAAAGGAGAGGAGAAAGCTCTTGAATGTTCGGTCACTTGGGGAAGAAAATTGAAGGTAAGTTCATGGTAGTTTGCTTCTATCTTGATGTTCATGAGTTCTTCTTAATTCTACCTTAACTCTTGAAGCATATTTTGGTTTTTGGGTATGTTGTGAGCATTTGGTCATGAATTAAAATGAAGGAAATGGTTGTTGTTTCATGTTCTTTTGATGAAAACTGGAAGATAGGTGAAGTTGAGCCAAATAAATGATCATGCATGTGCCTTAGATGCTAAAGGGAAAAATCGGCTAACATGTTGTTCTTTAAAATGATGAAATGGAGATTATGCTTAAGTAAAAATCGTTGATATGTGATGATTGATTGGTGATATACATGTTTAAATAACATGCATGCAAGATAGGTGTGTGAAAGAGTGATTTGGTAATAAATCTACTTGGGGCAGCAGCAGTAACGTGACTTTGGAAAATCACCATAAATTGTGGGAGATGAATTAGAAGCTGAATAAATTATGTAATTAAAGATTAATGAGTCTAGTTGCAAATGAAATAAACAAGAACATATTTTGAATTCTGTACAATGAGAAATTTGATTCGTAATGAAGAGTGCTCAGATTAGTCAAATAGTGAAACATGGGAAAACTTTGAGAAAAATCTGGTATTGATTGGCTAAACCAAAAATTCTGAAAATTTATGAATAGAATATATATGAGTCTATTTTAAGGGAAAATTAACGGCACTTGATTTGGAGTTTCGTAGCTCCAGTTATAAATGATTTAGCGACTGTTGCTCAGGAAGACAGCTTGCAGTGAAATTATGATTATGTGGTAAACATTGATAAAAATTTGTTAATGAGTTGCTTATTGATTTCTTATAAGCTTACTATGACCTGTAAGTGTGGTTGGCCGAATATTGTAAGGGGTTAATACGTAGTTCGTATTTGAATAGTTAGAATAATGTGTTAGTAATCCAATTGTAGGCAGTTCGTGTGTGGATCTCGTCAGCATATCGTCACAAACAGGTGTGTAACTAACACCCTCTTTCTTAGTCTAGATCGACAAAAGTCGAAAAGCCGAAATGCCGAAAATCGGTATTTTGTAGATTTATGAGTGTATGAATGCTTGTGAGGTAAATCGATTAATGTTTTTGGTAGGCTGCAATGTTTGGACTGCAAAGTACATGATTTCTGTACCCTCGATATTTTTGGGCTTAATGGGCCAAAATTGGAATGATGGTCCAACGGGCCCAATTCATAAGAACCCTCGGTAGTGATTCATTAGTACGTGAAAAGTAGGAATATGCATGAAAAACCCTAAAATAGATAAATTATTGAAGTACCTTTAAAAGTGGAAAGTTTACGACTTTACCCTAGGAGATAAATTACCAAATACCCCTAGGGTTAAATTGACCTAAATGCATGTTTGATTGTTGTTATTTACTGCATGCCATGTTGTTATTATCTAATGCATGGACCGGGATATTGACGGAGGAAGTACTGAAAGTGGCTTGTCCACATCTTGGAGGCTTTGCCTCAATTTATCGATAACGAGCAAAAGGCAAGCAATCTGTGGAGTGTTAAATGGGTAGGTTGAGCTATTCCTTACATAGAGTGTATGGCTGGTACGGGTGGAGTGTAGTGGTTGGTGGGTTGAGTAGTCTCCCCAAATGGGCTTATATATGCTATTGATGTTGCATGTATTTTGAAATGGGCCTATAGGCCATACTGCTATCTGAATAAGGGGCTAAGGCCCAGTTTATTGTAATCTGAAAAGGGCTCTGGCCCAGTACCACTGTTACCTGAATAGGCTTAGGCCCAATGGGCTTGAGTGACTTGGGCTTTGAATGGGTTTTCCTTACACTGAGTTTCTCCAAACTCACCCTTCTTTAACCTTGCAGGTGAGCCTTGATGTGGGTGACTTGGAGCCGGAGGGATTCAGAGTGGCCATGGTGAATACTTTTGGGTTTGAAAAAGAGACTGGTTTTCTTAAGTTATTTTTAATTACTATTTAATTTTTGGGTTGTAATAAGGTCATTTTAACTTTATTTTATTCTTTGATTTTCTGGGATTATATTATTTTAAACAACTTTAAATTGATTGATAATAATTCAAATGGGCTAGACTTAGGGCGTGATTTCAAAACGATACTTGTTTTTTTTTAAAATAACACGATGTCACGAATACTTGATTTACCAAAGATAACCACTCAAAGAAATTTCAACTTGTTATAACCAACTGTGGCAATGGATGTGGACATGTCTAGGTTTGGATCCAATCGGAGAGCTTGGTACTTAAGCAGCCTTCATGGCTCACCTCCTCTGTTATAGATACCTACCTGGTGCCCAACTTCCATTCACTTGGTTAGTTTAACAAAAGTCGGCTTTTAAAACACTAAAAAAGGAACACGGGTTTTTGACTTCAATGTGGCACGTCAGATTCGGCCTTAACATCTGGGCCGGGTTTGGGGGTGCTATATTTAGTGGTATCAGAGCCCAGTTGCAACAACTCGGCTGTGGATCGGGTCCCAAAAGGGTTTTCAAAACTTTATGCCAAAAAAAGGGTATTTTTGAAAAAACCTGACTTTTGAAAATTTCCTGTTTAAAGGAGATAATCTTCGAACTTGTTTTTTTTAACACAAATGTTTGGAAAATGGATTTCAAAAAGCCTAAATCTTTTGAGTTTATCTGAAAACTGATGAAGTGCACACTGAATCCCCGGCACCAAGGCTGTAAGTACTATTCTGTTTTATATACTGAACTGTACTGTAGTTAGTACTAAACCTTAGAGATAGTACTACCTTATGCACGACTTAGAGCTAGCAGCAGTGATCTTCGCTTTGAAAATCTGGAGACATTACTTATATGGAGAAAAGTGTATCATATACACAAACCATAAGAGCCTAAAGTATCTATTAACTCAAAAGGAGTTAAACCTTAGGCAACGAAGATGGGTAGAGTTGCTTAAGGATTACGACTATTCGATTGAGTACTACCCAGGTAAGGCTAACGTGGTGGCTAATGCGTTGAGTCGAAGGGTTGTTTCTGATTTGAGAGCCTTGTTTGCACGTTTGAGTCTGTTTGATGATGGAAGTCTGTTAGCAGAATTGTGAGTGAGGCATATTTGGACTGAGCAGATTAAAGAAAAACAATTGAAGGATAACTTGTTGGTTCTTCAGTTTCAGCAAGTTGAGAAGGGTGAGAATGAGGATTTTGGACTGAATACTGAAGGAGTTTTATGCTTCCGAGGAAGAATTTGTATTCCGAAGGACTCTAACTTGAGATAGTCAATATTGAAGGAAGCTCATGGGGGACTTTGTGCCATGCATCCTAGAGGGAATAAGTTGTATCACGACTTGCGAGAACTGTACTGGTGGCCTGGGCTTAAACGAGAAGTAACGGAGTTCGTGGGGAAATGTCTGACATGCCAGCAAGTGAAAGCTGAACATCAATTTCCTTCTTGATTACTACAACCGGTGAAAATTCCATTGTGGAAGTGGGAGAGAGTCACTATGGACTTTGTGAGTGGGCTACCTTTGACACCCACCAAGAAAGATTCTGGGTGGGTAGTGGTGGATAGGTTAACAAAATCTGCCCATTTCATACCAGTTCGTACTGATTACTCCCTGTAAAAGTTGGCTAGGTTGTATGTGGCAGAGATAGTGCAACTACATGGAGTGCCAGTGTCGATTATTTTTGACCGAGACCCTAGGTTTACATCTCGGTTCTGGAAGAAGTTGCAGGAGGCATTGGGTACACATTTGGATTTCAGAACTGCCTTTCACCCACAGACAGATGGACAGTCGAAGAGGGTTATTCAGATTTTGGAGGATATGTTAAGGGGTTGTATCATCAATTTTCGTGGGAGTTGGGAGGACTACTTGCCATTGGTGGAGTTTGCGTACAATAATGGCTACCAAGAAAGTATTCAGATGGCTCCATATGAGGCACTTTATGGGCGGAGATGTCGTACGCCTACTTGTTGGACAGAGTTGGGTGAATGACAAGTGCTTGGACCGAAGTTGGTGGCAGATACTGAAAGTAAGGTTAAGTTGATAAGAGATTGGTTAAAGGAGGCATCTGATAGACAGATGTCGTATGCGGATCTAAAGTGCAAAGAGATAGAGTTCGCGGTTGGGGATATGGTTTTCTTAAAGGTTTCACCTTGGAAGAAGATCTTGAGATTCGGCAAGAAAGGAAAATTGAGTCCGCGGTTTATAGGGCCTTATCGGGTTCTTAAGCGGGTAGGGCCAGTAGCGTATCAGTTAGAGTTACCACCAGAGTTAAACAGAATCCATGACATCTTTTATGTGTCTATGTTAAGATGATATCGATCGGATCCCTCACATGTTGTGCCAGTGGAGGAGATTGAAGTAAGGACTGATTTGACCTTTGAGGAAGAACCCATACAAATTTTAGATCGAGAGGTTAAAGTTCTAAGAAGGAAGTCGGTTCCGTTGGTAAAAGTACTATGGCGTAATCATGGAAGGGAAGAAGCTACTTGGGAATCAGAAGAGACTATGCGTCAACAATACCCTCAAATATTTGGATTAGGTAAATTTCGAGGCCGAAATTTCTTTAAGGGGGGTAGAGTTGTAACGCCCCAATTTTTGGGAATTTTGTGAATGTTGGCATAGGTTTAACTATGTTAGTGGGCCTCTAGAAGGCCCAAGCTTAAGATAGAACCCAACAATTTTAGTTAATTTTTGTTCCATAAGAAAAATGGGGTGAAATTATGAAATAGGACCTATGTGAAAATGTTTGAAAATGCTATATGCTAAATTGAAGTGGCCAAACAAATAGGAGCGCAAAATAGGAGGATTTGCATGACAAACCTCCCATTTTACATGAAGTGGCCGGCCATCATGTTGTTGAAGACAATATGTGCACTTGATATCCATAATTTATGGTACAAATTGATAAAAATTGATAATGGGTTAGGTAAATGTTCCATGATGGGCATTTCATGTCTTTTGTATTAAAGAATTAAATGGATGAAATATGAAATTTTATTAAAAGAAAAAGGGGTGAAAAGAAAAGAGTTTTGTCCATCTTTGTTCATCATAGCCGAAAGTTAGAGAAGAGAAAGGAGAGGAGAAAGCTCTTGAATGTTCGGTCACTTGGGGAAGAAAATTGAAGGTAAGTTCATGGTAGTTTGCTTCTATCTTGATGTTCATGAGTTCTTCTTAATTCTACCTTAACTCTTAAAGTATATTTTGGTTTTTGGGTGTGTTATGAGCATTTGGTCATGAATTAAAATGAAGGAAATGGTTGTTGTTTCATGTTCTTTTGATGAAAAATGGAAGATAGGTGAAGTTGAGCCAAACAAATGATCATGCATGTGCCTTAGATGCTAAAGGGAAAAATCGGCTAACATGTTGTTCTTTAAAATGATGAAATGGAGATTATGCTTAAGTAAAAATCCTTGATATGTGATGATTGATTGGTGATATACATGTTTAAATAACATGCATGCAAGATAGGTGTGTGAAAGAGTGATTTGGTAATAAATCTGCTTGGGACAGCAGCAGTAACGTGACTTTGGAAAATCACCATAAATTGTGGGAGATGAATTAGAAGCTGAATAAATTATGTAATTAAATCTTAATGAGTCTAGTTGCAAATGAAATAAACAAGAACATATTTTGAATTCTGTACAATGAGAAATTTGATTCATAATGAAGAGTGCTCAGATTAGTTAAACAGTGAAACATGGGAAAATTTTGAGAAAAATCTGGTATTGATTGGCTAAACCAAAAATTCTGAAAATTTTATGGATAGAAGATATATGAGTCTATTTTCAGGGAAAATTAACGGCACTTGATTTGGAGTTTCGTAACTCCAATTATAAATGATTTAGTGACTATTGCTTAGGAAGACAACTTGCAGTGAAATTATGATTATGTGGTAAACATTGACAAAAAATTGTTAATGAGTTGCTTATTGATTTCTTATAAGCTTACTATGACCTGTAGGTCTGGTTGGCCAAATATTGTAAAGGGTTAATACGTAGTTCGTATTTGAATAGTTAGATTAACGTGTTAGTAATCCAATTGTAGGCAGTTTGTGTGTGGATCTCGTCAGCATATCATCGCAAACAGGTGTGTAACTAACGCCCTCTTTCTTAGTCTAGATCGGGAAAAGCCGAAAAGCCGAAATGTCGAAAACTGGTATTTTGTAGATTTGTGAGTGTGCAAATGCTCGTGAGGTAAATCGATTAATGTTTTTGGTAAGCTGCAATGTTTGGACTGCAAAGTGAATGATTTCTGTGCCCTCGATATTTTTGGGCTTAATGGGCCAAAATCAGAATGATGGGCCAACGGGCCAAAATTGGAATGATGGGCCAACAGGCCCAATTCGGTAAGAACCCTCGGTAGTGATTCTGTTAGTACGTTAAAGGTAGGAATATGCATGAAAAACCCTAAAATAGATAAATTACTGAAGTACCTTTAAAAGTGGAAAATTTACAGTTTTACCCCTAGGAGATAAATTACCGAAATACCCCTAGGGTTAAATTGACCTAAATGCATGTTTGACTGTTGTTATTTACTGCATGCCATATTGTTATTATCTGATGCATGGGATTGGGATATTGACGGAGGAAGTACTGAAAGTGGCTTGTCCACGTACTAGAGGCTTTGCCTCAATTTATCGTTAATCGAGCAACAAGGTCAAGAATCGTGGAGTGTTGGGTGGGTGGTTTGAGCTATTCCCCACATAGAGTCTATGGCTGGTACGGGTGGAGTGTAGTGGTTGGTGGGTTGAGTAGTCTCCCCAAATGGGCTTGTATATGTTATTGATGTTGCATGTATTTTGAAATGGGCCTATGGACCATACTGTTATCTGAATAAGGGGTTAAGTGTGACACCCCTAATTTGACCCTAGTCGAAAAGTGGTTTCGGGACCACAAAATCGAGCCACAAAAATAATTAATTGTTATATTTTATGCTTATTATTTATGAATAAGTATGTGTGAAAATTTCATGCTTTAATTTTGTCATTTGGATGTGAAATAAATAAAAAGGGGCTTATGTGAAAAATCTTGAAAATGTCATAGGTTAATTGGTAGTGGCTAAAAATTGCATGGTTTGAAGCATGAGGGACTTGCATGTCAAACATTCCTTTTTCTTGGGCAACGATGGGCATGAATGACACATTTTGGCATTTTGTATGTTATATTTTAGTTAAATAATATCAAATAGTTTTATAATAAATCAAGTTATTATATGTCATAAATTATAAGAGGAATTAAATAATTAAAAGGGGAGAAAAAAAAACAAAGTTGGGTCTTTTCTTCTCCTCCATTGCCGTAGCCTAAAGGGAGGGAGGAGAAAGTTTGGTTGCTTTGATTTTTTGCTTAGAAGATGCTAGAATGAGGTATGTATTGAATGATTCTTGAAAATCTATACATGTTTGAGATGATTAGTTCAAACTCTACTTATCCCATAGATTAAACTTAGAATTTTGAGGTTTGAGATTCGGTCAATAAGCTTGAAACTCATAGTAGTTTGTTTTGGTAAGCTTGGTATACGGATGATAGATGTGTTTTGGTTTTGGTTTGATAATGATGTTAATGATGGTGATTTTCGGTCATGCATTAACTTAAATTCTAAGTATGATTTATGGTATAATTTGTGTGATGGAATGGTCTTGAGATTTGGCTTGATTAAATGGGTAAAATGCTAAGTGTTTTAAAGATGATGTAATGGTTATTTCGGTTTATGTGAAGTAAATATAGATGATGGTTATAAGCTATTTTCTGATTTGATAATGGTGATTAAATCTTGTAGTTAAGTGTTTAGATATATATATATATATATATTAATAATGAATTTAGTTGTACTTGCTATGTGAGAAATGTGCAATGCTATAGGTATTTGATTATTAGATATGATTATTTTAAGTTTATTTGTAATGGTATGATTGCATTGATGAATTGGTTTGGAAATGGTGGGAAGAATTGGCTATTATGCTTGATACTAATGCCGAATATGAGAATGTTGTACTTGAAAAATGTAGGTGAGCATGACAAGTGTATTCGGCTTAGGGCATAAAGGATATGAAAATTTGGTATTTATTTTTGATTGTGTGTGTATGACCATGGATAATTGGCTGCACAAATATTATGAATACATAATGTATGTTAAATTTATTAAGCTACAAAACATTATACATGATCGGCCAATGTAAATTATTTGAGTAAAGTATATCTTGATGGTACATTTCGGCTAGTATAAAATGTATATGGATGTCGTATGACTATGTTTAATTTGGGAAGTAAATTGTTTGATTTAGCTCAAGAGCCTAGAGGATCAAAGTTGGATAAGGGAAAGGAAAAAGTGATCGAATAGCCGTCGTAATCGTTCGGCAACTTCCGAGGTAAGTTTTAAGTGATTAAACATTGAATAAATTCAATCATAATAGGACATAATAAGTTGATTTAATAAGATATGATGTGGCCATGATATGTCTTAAACTCAGATGGTAAGTTCATAAGTGTTTGGACTTGGAAATTTAAGAGCAAATTGTAATAACTTGCTTAGGACAGCAGCAGTAACGTGATTTTAGAAAATCACTATAAATTGTTGGTGTGGAATTATAGGCCGAATAAAATATGTAATCAAAGCTTAATTAGTCTAGTTTCTTATAAAAGAGACCGTGTAAGCAAAGAAATTTCCTATAAAGAGATATTTAAAGTTGTGTGATACAGTGTCAGAATGACTCCGAAATCCCCTGTTCTGTTTTTACAAAATCATTATAATTTGTACAAAAATGGTTATAAGATAACATTTATATGCTTAGACTCCTTAATTAGTATAGTTTCAAATGAAATCAAATAGAACATATTTTGAATTCTGTACAATGAGAAATTTGATTCGTAGTGAAGAGTGGTCAGATTAGTCAAACAGTGAAATAGGGGAAACTTTAAGAAAAATCTGGTATTGATTGGTCAAACGTAAAATTCTGAAAATTTTATGGATGGAAGATATATGAGTCTATATTCAGGAAAAATTAATGACAATTGATTTTGAGTTTTGTAGCTCCAGTTATAAATAATTTAGTGACTATTGCTCAGGAAAACAGCTTGTAGTGAATATGTGAATTTGTTGTAAACATTGATGAAATTATTTGAGTTGCTTATAAGCTATTGCTGAAATTGTTGTACAAGATAAATATATATATGTGTGGTAAAGCCGAATGGCTAATGTGAAATATGTATGAGATATGTATATGTGGTAAAGCCGAATGGCTAATGCAAAATATGTATGAGATATGTATGTGTGGTAAAGTCGAATGGCTAATGTGAAATATGTATGAGATATGTATATGTGGTAAAGCCGAATGGCTAGTGTGAAATATGTATGAGATATGTATACGTGGTAAAGCCGAATGGCTAGTGTGAAATATGTATGAGATATGTATAGGTGGTATAGCCGAATGGCTAATGCGAAATATGTATGAGATATGTATATGTGGTAAAGCCGAATGGCTAGTAATTCGGCTAGTGTGAAATATGTAGGAGATGTGTGTATATTGTGGCCGAATGACCAAATGTGAAAGGTGTGTATTATTAGATATTTGATGAGGCAAATGAATTACAAATATGACAGTCGATGTGAATGTTGTAACATGTGAATAAATGTACATGAAACTTGGAAATATATTCCGGGTAAGACCCGATGACTACGTGTGGAGATTTTGTCCGGGTAAGACCCGATAACTACGTGTGGGGACTATTCGAGCTAAAGGTTTCGCTGAAGATTCGAGTAAAGCATAAGATTATACGACTTCACAGTAACAATTAGTAATAAATACGTTCAATGCGTTAAGCTAGTCAGGTATGTATTTTGAGATTATATTTAAGCTTGATTTAAACTAAATCACAAGGTCGTTATGTGATGCATATGTGAGTAAAGCAATAAGACTGTTCTATGATTATTGTGCGTTTGGTCAATATGGAAAGTTAGGTGAAAATATGTAACGTACCTATGTTTATAAGAGATCACTATCAAGTGAGAATTTATCGCCTATTATATATGATGAGATGGGCATATTCGGTAAAGGGATGGTATGCCCAAGGAAGAGTGAAATAAAATACGAACAACTATGTTATAATTTGATTGTTATCTGTTGACACTTGCTTAAAACTTACTAAGCATTGTAATGCTTACTCCGCTTACTTTGTTTCCTCTGCTTTATAGATCTCATTTGGAAGCTACAGTGCTCGGGGATCGTCAAGAACTAGTCACACTATCACTATCCACCGCTTGTTATTGTTATGTTTTGAATTATTTTATGGCTCAGAAAGAATAGACCAAAGGGTCAAGAATATTTTGGTTAATGTATATAAGCCATGCGAAAATGGCATCTTTTGAATGTGTACTTATAGCGTTAAATTGTATCCCCGATCGTCTTTAGTATTTACCTAAAGGAACGTTCTTTATAAAAAAATATTCAAAATTTTTACTGTTCGGATATGAGTTTCAAGTCCGGTAATGCCCCTTTACCTATTCCGGCGACGGATATGGGATAGGGTGTTACATTTATTGGTATCGAGCTACGGTTTAGTCGATTCTAGGACTAACGTAGCACGCGATGAGTCTATTTATACATGCCATAAAGTGATAAAGTGATAGTGTGATGATTTTGACTATTAAAATGTGTTTGTTGTATTGTAATGAATTTTGATCCCGATCGAAATGTAGCAAGCTTCGACTATGAGAATTTGTGATATAACTTCACTTGGATATGCTTAAATTATTAAGTTGATCGTGCACGATCATGTACTCGTATTTGAATTTTGATATGGATTGAATTATAAGGGTATAAGTGATGCAATTTTGAAAGAGTGTTACGACTATAAATGTGATCTTTGTATGTGGCTATGGAACCGAAAGTTGAATGGTCGATAAGCATGTTGTGTTTGTATTCAAGTAATGTAAATGATATACTAATGTGTATTGTTATATATGTATATGTGCATGAGAATTGAGAGTTATATAGCGGGCTAAGTCCCAAGAGCATTCGTCTTTGGTGTTATGTCCGGCTAAGTCCCAAAGAGCATTCGTCTTTGGTGTTATGTCCTGCTAAGTCCCAAGAGCATTCGTCTTCTTTGTTATGTCCGGGCTAAGTCCCAAGAGCATTCGTGCTAGTGATATATCCAAAGCTAAGTCCCAAGAGCATTCGTGCTAGTGATATATCCGGGCTAAGTCCCAAAGAGCATTCGTGCTAGTGATATATCCGGGCTAAACCTCGAAGGCATTCATGCTGGAATTATGAGGCACTGTGTGTGCAAGTTCTTCAATCGAGTGCTAAGTGTGCGAGATTGGTAATTGAGGCACTATGTGTGAGAGTTCTTTAATTGAGGCACTATGTGTACGAGTTCTATAATCGAGCACTATATGTGTGCAAAATCAGTCAGTGGGCACTGCGTATGCGAAGTGTGTTTCATGTATGACCTCATGTGAGACGATGGCATTGATTTGTAATAGTAAGTAAGACCTAAAGAGAAAATTCGTTAAACGGACTAAACACTGGTGAACTAATTAGAGTCGGAAATTATACAACATTGTGCCAAATTGGTAATGAAATAAGTTCGAGACATTAAATTGACAAGGTATGTGATATATATATATACATTATAAATACGAGATTCTCGGTATATGCAATTATATGTGCTATTGTGAATAAACACTATTTTGTTAATCATGTTCAAGAAATTATTTTGACTAAGTTTCGACATTTGAAAGTTGGTAAGAATTTCTGATGAATGGTGATAATTTTGGATACATGAGTTATGTGCTAGAATAAATCTCATGCCAGAACATTATATTAGGCTTTATGCTTATTCGACTGTATACGGGTAATGTTAACTATGAAAGAATATGCTAAATGAAATAAATGTTCAGGTACGTGGAAGTTGATTTTTCCTTTGAAAATAAGTTAAGTTAAATATTGATGCAAGATGTTAACATAATCTCGTATCAGCTTATACATGTTGCTGAATTGAGAATTTAAAACTTTCAGCTACTGTATCAGTGGTTACTTGAAGTAGCCAAAGATAAAGGATAGTATTAAATTCTTATTGATAGTGATTTATTGATGAATGGGTGTGTGAAAGATTATCTAAGTTACATGTATAAAAAAAAAATACTTTCATAAGATGTTAAATGAGTGTTGTCATGAACCAAATGAATATATATATATATATATTTGAGTTATTCAGGCCTTGTGCCTAGTAGGTTTGGGACCGGTGAAGTGTATACTAGGCTAATAGCCTAATTAGTTGATGGCTGTCGAGTTTATTCGGACTTTGGGATTAAGTAGGCTAGAACTTGTGTATGGGGTTTGAGCCTATACCTAGTAGGTTCAGACCGATGAGTAAATTGTGTTATACTTATTTTTTATTACCGAAATGAAAAGTAAGTGAGTAAATGTCAATTTTGTGGATCTCTGTGATTTATTATGATCAAACTAAGAAAGTTTTGTTAGTTAAAGCACTGAAGCGTAAGTTCGGAGTAGGGGAAACTAGGTGGATCTAGAGAACACAACGAGAGAAAGTTACCCTATCTTATTTTCCGGTAAGATTTTCAGGGACGAAAATCCCTAAAGGGGGGGAGAGTTGTGACACCCCTAATTTGACCCTAGTCGAAAAGTGGTTTCGGGACCACAAAACCGAGCCACAAAAATAATTAATTGTTATATTTTATGCTTATTATTTATGAATAAGTATGTGTGAAAATTTCATGCTTTAATTTTGTCATTTGGATGTGAAATAAATAAAAAGGGGCTTTTGTGAAAAATCTTGAAAATGTCATAGGTTAATTGGTAGTGGCTAAAAATTGCATGGTTTGAAGCATGAGGGACTTGCATGTCAAACATTCCTTTTTCTTGGTAGTGGACTGACAGCGATGGGCATGAATGACACATTTTGGCATTTTGTATGTTATATTTTAGTTAAATAATATCAAATAGTTTTATAATAAATCAAGTTATTATATGTCATAAATTATAAGAGGAATTAAATAATTAAAAGGGAGAAAAAAAACAAAGTTGGGTCTTTTCTTCTCCTCCATTGCCGTAGCCTAAAGGGAGGGAGGAGAAAGTTTGGTTGCTTTGATTTTTGGCTTAGAAGATGGCTAGAATGAGGTATGTATTGAATGATTCTTGAAAATCTATGCATGTTTGAGATGATTAGTTCAAACTCTACTTATCCCATAGATTAAACTTAGAATTTTGAGGTTTGAGATTCGGTCAATAAGCTTGAAACTCATACTAGTTTGTTTTGGTAAGCTTGGTATATGGATGATAGATGTGTTTTGGTTTTGGTTTGATAATGATGTTAATGATGGTGATTTTCGGTCAAGCATTAACTTAAATTCTAAGTATGATTTATGGTATAATTTGTGTGATGAAATGGTCTTGAGATTTGGCTTGATTAAATGGGTAAAATGCTAAGTGTTTTAAAGATGATGTAATGGTTATTTCGGTTTATGTGAAGTAAATATAGATGATGGTTATAAGCTGTTTTCTGATTTGATAATGGTGATTAAATCTTGTAGTTAAGTGTTTAGATATATATATATATATTAATAATGAATTTAGTTGTACTTGCTATGTGAGAAATGTGCAATGTTATAGGTATTTGATTATTAGATATCGTTATTTTAAGTTTATTTGTAATGGTATGATTGCATTGATGAATTGGTTTGGAAATGGTGGGAAGAATTGGCTATTATGCTTGATACTAATGCCGAATATGAGAATGTTGTACTTGAAAAATGTAGGTGAGCATGACAAGTGCATTCGGCTTAGGGCATAAAGGATATGAAAATTTGGTATTTATTTTTGATTGTGTGTGTATGACCATGGATAATTGGCTGCACAAATATTATGAATACATAATGTATGTTAAATTTATTAAGCTACAAAACATTATACATGATCGGCCAATGTAAATTATTTGAGTAAAGTATATCTTGATGGTACATTTCGCTAGTATAAAATGTATATGGATGTCGATGACTATGTTTAATTTGGGAAGTAAATTGTTTGATTTAGCTCAAGAGCCTAGAGGATCAAAGTTGGATAAGGGAAAGGAAAAAGTGATCGAATAGCCGTCGTAATCGTTCTGCAACTTTCGAGGTAAGTTTTAAGTGATTAAACGTTGAGTAAATTCAATCATAATAGGACATAATGAGTTGATTTAATAAGATATGATGTGGCCATAATATGTCTTAAACTCAGATGGTAAGTTCATAAGTGTTTGGACTTGGAAATTTAAGAGCAAATTGTAATAACTTGCTTAGGATAGCAGCAGTAACGTGATTTTAGAAAATCACTATAAATTGTTGGTGTGGAATTATAGGCCGAATAAAATATGTAATCAAAGCTTAATTAGTCTAGTTTCTTATAAAAGAGACCGTGTAAGCAAAGAAATTTCTTATAAAGAGATATTTAAAGTTGTGTGAAACAGTGTCAGAATGACTCCGAAATCCCCTGTTCTGTTTTTAGAAAATCATTATAATTTGTACAAAAATGGTTATAAGATAAAATTTATATGCTTAGACTCCTTAATTAGTATAGTTTCAAATGAAATCAAATAGAACATATTTTGAATTCTGTACAATGAGAAATTTGATTCGTAGTGAAGAGTGGTCAGATTAGTCAAACAGTGAAACAGGGGAAACTTTAAGAAAAATCTGGTATTGATTAGTAAAACGTAAAATTATGAAAATTTTATGGATGGAAGATATATGAGTCTATATTCAGGAAAAATTAACAGCAATTGATTTTGATTTTTGTAGCTCCAGTTATAAATAATTTAGTGACTATTGCTCAGGAAAACAGCTTGTAGTGAATATGTGAATTTGTTGTAAACATTGATGAAACTATTTGAGTTGCTTATAAGCTATTGCTGAAATTGATGTAAAAGATAAATATAAATATGTGTGGTAAAGCCGAATGGCTAATGTGAAATATGTATGAGATATGTATATGTGGTAAAGCCGAATGGCTAATGCGAAATATGTATGAGATATGTATGTGTGGTAAAGCCGAATGGCTAATGTGAAATATGTATGAAATATGTATATGTGGTAAAGCCGAATGGCTAGTGTGAAATATGTATGAGATATGTATAGGTGGTAAAGCCGAATGGCTAATGCGAAATATGTATGAGATATGTATATGTGGTAAAGCCGAATGGCTAGTGATTCGGCTAGTGTGAAATATGTAGGAGATGTGTGTATATTGTGGCCGAATGACCAAATGTGAAAGGTGTGTATTATTAGATATTTGATGAGGCAAATGAATTACAAATATGACAGTCGATGTGAATGTTGTAACATGTGAATAAATGTACATGAAACTTGGAAATATATTCCGGGTAAGACCCGATGACTACGTGTGGAGATTTTGTCCGGGTAAGACCCGATAACTACGTGTGGGGACTATTCAAGCTAAAGGTTTCGCTGAAGATTTGAGTAAAGCATAAGATTATACGACTTTACAGTAACAATTGGTAATAAATACGTTCAATGCGTTATGCTGGTCAGGTATGTATTTTGAGATTATATTTAAGCTTGTTTTTGACTAAATCACAAGGTCGTTATGTGATGCATATGTGAGTAAAGCAATAAGACTGTTCTATGATTATTGTGCGTTTGGTCAATGTGGAAAGTTAGGTGAAAATATGTAATGTACCTATGTTTATAAGAGATCACTATCAAGTGAGAATTTATCTGCCTATTATATATGATGAGATGGGCATATTCGGTAAAGGGATGGTATGCCCGAAGGAAGAGTGAAATAAAAATACGAACAACTATGTTATAATTTGATTGTTATCTGTTGACACTGCTTAAAACTTACTAAGCATTGTAATGCTTACTCCGTTTACTTTGTTTCCTCTATTTTATAGACCTCATTTGGAAGCTACAGGCTCGGGGATCGTCAGCAACTAGTCACACTATCACTATCCACTGCTTGTTACTGTTATGTTTTGAATTATTTTATGGCATGTAAAGAATAGACCAAAGGGTCAAGAATATTTTGGTTAATGTATATAAGCCATGCGAAAATGGCATCTTTTGAATGTGTACTTATAGCGCTTAAATTGTATCCTGATCGTCTTTAGTATTTACCTAAAGGAACGTTCTTTATAAAAAAAATATTCAAAATTTTTACTGTTCGGATATGAGTTTCAAGTCCGGTAATGCCCCTTTACCTATTCCGGCGACGGATACGGGATAGGGGTGTTACACTAAGGCCCAGTTTATTGTAATCTGAAAAGGGCTCTGGCCCAGTACCACTATTACCTGAATGGGCTTAGGCCCAATGGGCTTGAGCTAACTTGGGCTTTGAATGGGTTTTCCTTACACACTGAGTTTCCCCAAACCCACCCTTTCTTTAACCTTGCAAGTGAGCCTTGATGTGGGTGACTTGGGGCCAGAGGGGATTCAGAGTGGCCATGGTGAATACTTTTGGGTTTGAAAAAGAGACTGGTTTTCTTAAGTTATTTTTAATTACTATTTAATTTTTGGGTTGTAATAAGGCCATTTTAACTTTATTTTCTTCTTTGATTTTCTGGGAATATATTATTTTAAACAACTTTAAATTGATGGATAATAATTCAAATGGGCTAGACTTAGGGCGTGATTTCAAAACGATACTTGTTTTTTTTTTAAATAACACGACGTCACGAATACTCGATTTACCAAAGATAACCACTCAAAGAAATTTCAACTTGTTATAACCAAGTGTGGCAATGGATGTGGACATGTCTAGGATTGGATCCAATCAGAGAGCTTGGTACTTAAGCAGCCTTCATGGCTCACCTCCTCTGTTATGGATACCTACCTGGTGCCCAACTTCCATTCACTTGGTTAGTTTAACAAAAGTCGGCTTTTAAAACACTAAAAAGGGAACACGGGTTTTTGACTTCAATATGGCACGTTGGATTCGGCCTTAACGTCTGGGCCGGGTTTGGGGGTGTTACAAATTGTTTATCTCGCAAAGTCTGTAACACAAGTCTCATATGTTCGGCATGCTCAGCTTTATCACGGGAATAGATAAAAATATCATCTATAAACACAACCACAAATCGATTCAGTTACTGTCTGAAGATCCAATTCATCAAATCGATCAGGTGCATTAGTAAGTTTGAAAGGCATAACTAGAAACTCGTAATGTTCATACCTCGTTCGAAAAGCAGTCTTTGGCACATCGGAGTCTTTAACTCGCAACTGATAGTAGCCTGATCTTAAATCTATCTTTGAAAACATTGTATCCCCTTTCAGCTGAACGAACAAGTCGTCAATCCGTGGCAACGAATACTTATTCTTCATAGTCATCTTATTGAGCTGTCTATAATCGATGCACATTCTCATAGTTTTGTCTTTCTTTTTTCACAAATAAAACTGGTGCACCCTAGGGAGAGAAACTCGACCGCGCGAAACCTCTATCTATCAACTCTTGCAACTGAGCTTTCAATTCTTTTAATTTAGTAGGTGCCATTCTGTACGGAGCTATCGATATTGGAGTTGTCCCCGACACTAATTCAATACCAAACTCTACTTCTCGAATAGGTGGCAAACCCGACAATTCTTCAAGAAACACATCCGGATACTCGCACATAAAAGGTACTGATTCAATCTTTCTTTCTACCATTTTACTATCAAGCACATAGGGAAAATAAGCTTTACAACCTTTTCTCACATATTTCTGAACTAACATCGAAGATATCACTGTTAGTAAACCATTAAAATCATTAGATTCAATCCGAATAATCTCATTATTCTGGCACCATAAATTAATAGTCTTTCTCCTGTAATTTACAACAGCATCATGGAAAGTCAACCAGTCCATACCCAGAATTATGTCGAATTCATCAAATGGCAAGAACATCAAATCAGTCGAAAAGCACAAATCTCAAATCATCAAGGAACAATTCTTACACACTTTATCAATCATAACACACCGGCCCGAGGGGTTCGATACTCTAATCATAAACTCAGTAGACTCAACAGGCAAAGTCTTACTGAATACTAAAGTCTCACACGCATAAGAATGAGTCGAACTAGGATCAATCAATGCAATTACACTAGTATCATAGAGAGTGAATGTACCAGTAATAACATCTGGGGATGAGGCCTCCTCGCGTGCGTGAATAGCATAGGCTCTGGCAGGTGTACGAGCCTTGGATTTAACTACTGTATTTTTAGTCCCTCTCTGACTGCTACTCACATTACTCATATTTCTGAGTGCTCTACCCCGAGCTGCAGTGTTACCCGATCTCGTATTTTGTACTGGATTTTATTCAGCTAACTCAGGGCATTCACGAATAAAATGATCCATCGATCTGCATTTAAAACAAGTCCGATCATGCAATCTACAACTGCCAGGATGTCGTTTACCACAATTTTTACACTCGGGTTGATTCGATCTAACATTACCAACACTAGCTACTGAGGTAGCTCTTGAACTCACAGGTCGTATATCCCAATCCCATCTAGAATAACCCGAAGTAGCCTTAGAACGGCTAAAATCATCTCAGAACTTCTTTGATGCTGACTGAAATAACTTACTCAATGATCTCTTACGTGAATCTCTAGCTTCAAAGTCAGCTTTTCTTTTCTCTTTCTCGAGGTCTTCGACTTTGTAGGCCGCTCGACCAGTACACGAACTCTTTTATTTCAAGTATACCAACTAGCAGTTTAATGTCTTCGTTCAACCCATCTTCGAATCTTTTACACATTATAGCTTCGATTGAAACAAATTCTCCGACATATCGACTGAGTTTGACGAATTTTCGCTCATATTCTGTCACTGCCACCCGACCCTGTTTCAACTCCAAACATTCTTTGCTTTTCTGGTCAATAAATCTCTGGCTAATACATTTCTTACAGAACTCAGTCTGGAAGAAGTCCCTGGTCACCCGTTCTTTCAGAACCACCGATATGAGTGTATTCCACCAGTGATATGCAGTATCTCTAACAAAGATATAGCACATTTTAGACATTCATCTAGGGTATAAGATAACTCATCAAACATGCGGATAGTATTATCAAGCCAGAATTCAGCTTGCTCAGCATCATCATCATCAGTAGCTCTGAATTCTTCAGCCCCATGTTTTCTGATTTTATCAACAGGAGGCTTATGTAATCTCAATGGATCACTCACTTGGGGCATAGCAGGTATCAGAGAAGGATTAATCAGGGGTGGAGGTTGTTGTACAGCCGGATTAGTCCAGATATAGTGAGTAAACCAGTCGTTCATCATTTGATAAAAGGCTTGCTTAGTCTTTCCCTCTTGATTGCTCAAGGTCAGTCGAGAATCAACCAGCGCTGTCCCTTGCACGGGAGCAGGCGCTATACTCTTGACATCATCAGATACGGTTCTGTCGGGATCCATTTACTATACGAAAACACATTTTCAAATGGCAGAAGTCATTACACTATCACGGTATATAATATGGCATGTATAGCTAGATTCACACGCGCTACGTTAGTCCTAGAATCGACTAAATCGTAGCTCTGATACCAATCAAATGTAACACCCCTAACTCGTATCCGTTATTCAAATAGGGCTACGAGGCATTACCGAAAAAGATGCAACTTTTATGCATTCACACAATCATTCAGATTAAATTCGAAAACATACATTTAAAACTTTAGTTTAACAAATCTTGAATCATTAATACACAAAGCACAAAACAATTTATTAGAGTCACATATAACCATTTGATTATCTTATAGCATGAACTACTTTTCATATGGTCAATTTCCAATATAATAACTGAAAGATAAAACATGCTAAATACAAATGCTTTATTCAATGTCTACTTTTATTTTACCTATTACTTTACATGCATGAAACATTTCATATAACCAAACCAATAAGTTACTCACAAAACCAATTACACATGATCATATCATTTTGACCAAACCGAACATATATACATCACAAAAAACTCATATTACCTTTTTGTTTTACCAATACAAAATTCACTATTCATTTGGTCATTTATTTCAATGCATTACCCGAATATAAACATACTTAATAATCATACTATGTTCAAGGTTAGCTTTTCTTCATTTTACCCTATCATTTCATATGTGTATAACCTTCCATGGAAATGAATTAATATACATATGTACCAACCATAATTTACGCATCAAATCAAATACATTACAAATATATTTTATCATATACACAAATATCATATCAAAACATTATATACTTATACAAATGTCGAATCAAGATTATTATTACCAAATCACAACTAGTTCATAACCATCATTCATATTTTATCACCTAACCAAATACAAATATATTTATCCAAACACAAAACTTACATACCATGTAATAAATATATCAAAATAAACTCTTACCATGTTCGGACATAACTAAATATCCATTGATGCTAAATCACATGTAACACATTAACCAAACATATCAACCAAGTTTACGTGTATATTTTATCTTAGCATGAATCATAGTCGAATCAACCAAACATACTTATGAATATATACCATGGCCGATTCATCAACCACATCCAAATTTACCAACCATTATCAATACATATAACACATATAAACTTAACTAAAGTTTCACATACTTTCATAGCATATTAGCCATTTTCGCATGGTTTAATATATACATAAACCAAAATCCAACATTTCAAAATATAATCAAGCCTATACATGCCATAGGTTCGAAAATTTAGCTTATAAAAATATCGAAACATAGTCAATAGTGTGATAGACTTTGCTGATGATCCCTAGGCTCATAACTGGATCTTGAAATCTATAAAACAGAGGCAAACATAACACACAGTAAGCTATTTAAGCTTAGAAAGTCATAAGCAAATAAACAATTAAATGACATAATCAACTCGCTTATACCAAACCAAATTATACAATCATAATTACATATAATCTCAAGCTTAGTATTACATATATAACATATGCTTTCTTAAATAATCTCATCTTAGCTGAATGTACATCTTTATAAATATTCAAAGTATCATTCAATATCAAAGACAAAATATCATTTCATAACCGAATATATTTATACACATACTCGTATACTCATGAATCTAAATTTAACATCATATACATATACATAATATAGGGCCGAATATATTTCACCAGTACACATATGCTCACATTAGCAACTTATATAATTTGCATCACATATCAATGGCCAACTTACCTTATTTTCAAATAGGTAATCAACTAACTGAAACCTGTTCATTTTAGCTCTTTTTACACCTTTGATCACAGCTTATCATTGCCCGTTGAACCATTTGGAATTGAATAGGATACTCGGATATCACTTATATAGAACAATGCCAACGTCCCAGATGTGGTCTTACATGCTATCTCATATCGTTGCCATTGTCCCAGACAGGGTCTTACACGAATCAAATACGATACCGATGTCCCAGACATGGTCTTACTCGTAACCACATATCGATGCCAACGTCCCAGATGTGGTCTTACTTGAGAACACATATAAAAAATCTTATGTCATGACATATGTATCCTAGCTATTCCTAAGGTTCGTACGGGACTTTCGGACTTCATAGCTTGGTCAAAACAAATTCATAAACATAATTTCCAAGCTTATTTGCATTCGGCTAACATATATATAATTTCACATGTTTCATTTCATCATATAAATCTTATATTTATTCAAAATTAACAATGCTTATTTGCTTATAAACTTAACCCGGGTGATGAAAATCGGAACGCGATGACTAGTCGAAAATTTTAGTTTTCCCCTGATCAAAATCTGATTTCTTTGGTTCTTGACTAAACATATTCAAATTAAACTAATTCAAACATATTTTCACTCAATTTAGTCCAAAAACACATAAATTTGCAAATTACTATTTTACCCCTGACATTTTGCACTTTTTACAATTTAGTCCAAATTGCTCAAAACACAAAACATGCAAAATTTGCATATAACATGCTTAGGCCGAATCTTCCTTGTGTTCATATAAGTCCATATATTTCATTTATTTCACATTTTAGTTCTTCAATTTATTATTTTTTCAATTTAGTTCTAATTACTCAAAATCATAAAAAATTCCAATACAAAACATGTTAATCCAAAACATATCTTTCATATTTCATCAACTAACATCACATAGATCAAATATTCATCAATGGCCTAACTCAAAATATTCATCAAAATAAAAAACTCAAGCATGGGCTTTGTAGATAACATAGTAACGATCTCAAAAACGTAAAAATTATCAAAAACCGAGCTAGAACTCACTTTGAATCAAGCTTCAATAATGTCGAACCCGTAAATTCTTTATTTTATTTTTTTATTTTCTTTAGTTTCAGCAAGAACAAAGTATGAACACTTATGTTATATTTTATGTCTTATTTAATATATGTTATTATACATTTTACCAAATAAACCTTTATTAATTAATATAAAACCATTATATATTAAGGTCAAGACCGTCCATATCATTATATCATGGGCTAATTGCAACAAAAATGCCTCAATTTTAAAAAACAACAACTATTTGGCCCTTTCATAATTAACCACCAAAATTTCATTTTATGCGATTAAGTCCTTTTATTTAATCGGGCACTCAAACGACAAAATTAAAGTACGAAAATTTCACACATATAAATTCACACATAATAAACATAGAAAATAATTTTAAAATACTTTTTTGACTCAGATTCGTGGTCTCGAAACCACCGTTCTGAATAGGGTCTAAATCGGGTTGTTATACTTATGGTAGTTATATCAAAAATTTGTGGTAGTTTTATTTTATTTAAATCAAATGGAGTTATAACTTGAAAAGAAGTTGAAGCATAAAATGTGTAAGCATAAACTAGAGATTGTTTTAAATTAATTATCACTTAATTAGTGCCATAGTTATATATCAATTAGAATTTAAGTTTAGCTCTATAAATAGCACTCAATAGTTAGACATTTCAATAAAGTAGCATCCAAGAAAAATCATCGGTAAAAAATTTGACAAAAAATGGATATAGTTAGTATTAATCAGTCAGAAGTATCTACAAAAAGAATTAATGTATTAAAGTTATGATTCTTTTAAGAGAGATGGAAGATCATTTTAATTGATGATGCAATAATATAATTTATAATTTAAAAAAATTCTTAAGTTGTTTATATTGTGTGAAGCAAACACTCTTTTATCCTTTATTATTATTGGTTTGGTGTAGGTGAAAATTATTTTCAACAAAAAAATATTTTTGTAGTAAAAAAAATTATTTGAAAGCTCCAAAAGAGCTTATTTATCAATATTTGAAAGAACAAAATTTGTCACATCCGGAACTCTTAAAGACCTACACTCAAAGCAGAGTTAGGGAGCCAATTGTACAGAAATAGAAATTTGCAAGCTCTAATGAAATATTTAGAAACTTAAGTGGCTGTTGGGAATTCTTAGATTTCAATCATGTTTTAGTTAGATTAGAATCAGTCGATTCCATAGTAAGAGACAAAAGATTAGGATTGAGTGGTGATATTGGTCTGTGGAGAACGTAGCAATGAGTATATATAGAGGTGTGTCTAAGAAATAAAAATCTTCTAAGTTCTATTTAAAAATTTTCCTCTCTATAGCATCATCTTCTTCAACCACTCTAAAGAAGAATAGGATATAGCTAAAAAAAGCTCTGCATGTCGCAACAGTCGTGTGATTAAAGTCTGCTGGTAGAGAAATTGAAGAACTTGTAAGTTTCCTTACCTCTCTATACTTGTTGATTGGAGAGAAAAGTAGAGTAAGAATTCTTAAAAGGTTTTGAATAATTATGGGTTTTGTGTTTTAAAGGTTAACCACTTTTAGGGTCAACATCATCAGCTACAGCTCTGTTGGGATCTATTTACTATATGAAGGAACATTTCAAATGTCAGAAGTTGATAAACCGTAATTTATACATATTTTTACCCCATGCTTAACACATTTTATGGATAATTTCTCCTTAGATTTGGTGAATTCAATGCTCCTAATCCTTTAATTTCATGTTTTATACTTAGGTGAGCATAGAAGAGTAAAAGGACCGAGAAAAGGGCCAAAAACGGAGAAAATGAGCCAACATGGAAAATCAGCACGGCCTAGAGTTCACCACACGGGTAGACCACATGCCCGTGTAGGTTTAACAGGCTTTAGCACGGCCTGAACCTCTCACACGGGTTGACTACACGGCCGTGTCCCTTTGGCAAGGTCGAAGAACGATTTACACGGGTAGATCACATGTCTGTGCCCATTTAACAGCCTTGACCACGGCCTTAAGTAATCGCACACGGGCATGTCCCTGCTGAGGCCAAGTTTTTTCCAATTCAAAAAAGGTCAATTTTGAGGGCTCTTAGGCATTCCAAAGCCTATTTAAACACCTGAGGAGGCACTTAGACGGGAGGACACAGAGTAGGAAGCAAGGAATTACTCAAGGAAAGCTGATTGATCCATCTCAAGAGCCGGATTCATCATCAAGACTAGAGATCTCCGCTCAAGTTCCTTCAGGAGTTTTGGGTTTTCTTATGTTTTGTTATCTTTATGCTTTTGAGATGGTTTCTTTCATAAATATGAACTAAACCCCGTAAATACCTAAGGGGAATGAAACCTAAGACAGATCTTGTTATTATTATCTGAATTGTATGATAAATATTTGACTTGTTCTTAATTATGTATTCTTAATTCTTGTTTTAATATTCTAGGATATTGATTCAAGTTAGCGCTCTTATTCAGAGGAGGAATAGACCCTGTCTAAGACTAAAAGCGGAGTTGATTGCGCGCCTAGAGATAGGGTGAGAAGATTTTGCCAAATTAGGGTGAAACCTAATAAGGGAATCCATAAATCGAGTTAATGCAACTCTAAGGTGTTAATTAGAAATAGATTTCAATTATTCAACCTAGGGTTAGAAGTTATTAGTCTCGAGAGAGATAATAATATAACTTAGGGATTTCTACGGATCAAGTCAAATGAACAAATCGTCTGATTTATAGTCAAATAACAAGTGAAGTCTAGGTGGATTTTTCCTTAGGTATTGTCTCAATCAATCGAATTTTCCCAAAAGTATTTTATCGAGTTTTCTTTCTCTGCATTCTTAGTTAGTAATTAGTTTAGATAACCAAACCTCTTAATTTTTAGGCTAGATAATAAAAATGAAGTAAATACTAGTACTCGTAGTTCCTTTGGGTTCGACAATCTGGTCTTGCGGAACTACACTACTGTTCAATAGGTACACTTGCCTTAATCGTGATAATAAGTTAGTCTCAAGAACATTTCTTTTATAAATCTTTAAAACCTGTTACGAATATCACTCATCAAGTTTTTGGCGTTGTTTCCGGGGAACTATGATATTAGGAACACTCGATTTTTATTACTTTAGCCATTTTACTTTTATTGCAATTTAATAATTTTTTCTAATCCTTCATTTATTTTCTTCTTACAGGTTTTTCTAGTTTATGACCAGAAGAAACCCGTCAGGACCACTACTTTTTGATGGTGAGATCAACCAAACAGTTCACAGAAATCGAAGAGAAATAAGGCGAAGCCTAAGATACACAGAGGACGAGCAAGAGGACGATACTTCAACCACAACCGAGGAGATGGTTGAAAACCAAGAAAATCCACTACCTCCTGTGATTGCTACTGATCCAGTAAATCAGAATCCTGCTCCACGCACTATGTATGATTATACTAAACCTAATTTAATAGGAACTGAGTCAAGTATAGTTAGACATGCTATTGCTGCAAATAATTTTGAACTAAAACCTAACACAATTCAAATGATACAATAGTTTGTTTAGTTTGATGGTTTGCAGGATGAGGATCCCAACGATCACTTGGCAAATTTCCTAAAATTTTACGATACCTTAAAAATTAATGGCGTTTCTGATGATGCCATTTGCCTTCGGTTGTTTCCATTTTTGTTAAGGAATAAGGCTCAACAATGGTTGAACTCGTTACCACGAGGGTCAATCACTACTTGGGAACAAATGATCGAAAAGTTTTTATTAAAATATTTTTCGCCAGCTAAAACAACCAAATTACGTAATGATATCTCTTCTTTTGTTCAGATGGATTTAGAAACACTCTACGATGCATGGGAGAGATACAAGGACCTTTTGAAAAGGTGCCCTCACCGTGGGTTTGTAATATCCCGAATTAGGGCCTAATCAGAATAGTGGTTTCGTGACCACAAATCTAAGATAGAAATAATTATTTATAATTATTTTGATGTTTATGATATGATTGCATGATTGTGTGAAACTTTCGTGATGAAATCCTATGCCTAAAGTGCTTAAATTGAAATTAGGGACTAAATCGAATAATTTGCAAAACTTGCATTCTAGGAGTTTTTAGTATGAAATTGTTTTGGAATATTAATGAGGAGGTCTTAAATAGCAATTTGACCAATTTCTAAGTCTATGGACAAAAATTGGACATGGATGGAATTTTTGGAAAGTTTAGTAGTAAAGGCATTTTGGTCATTTAGTTATTAAAATGAATTAAAAACAAAATTAAAAGCCAATTTTTGTCCATCTTCATCATTAGGCCAATATTTCAAGGGTTCTCCATAGTTAGGGTTTGTTTCAAGCTTTCAAGCTCCATAGTAAGTGATTCCACGCCCCATTTTTAATGTTCTTTACGTTTTTGGAATCCCAGTAGCTCGATTAAGCTTATGCTAGCAATAATTCAACCTAGGGTTCATATTTGGAAAAATACCCATAGGTGAAATTTGTGTAATTTGGTGTTTTATGATAGAATATGAGGTTTTAAATTATGTTAGACAACTTGTACTACTCGGTTTTAAGCGAAAACGAGTAAAAGGGCTTAATCGGTAAAAATACCTAATAGTCATAAGTACATGTTAGAGTGTGAATGTGATGTTTCCATAGAAGGGAAAAATGATCAGCATGTCATAAAAAATAAGAATAAGGGATGAAGTTTAATTCCCGAGCCTAGGGGCAAAAGTGTAATTATGCAAAAGTTTAGGGGCAAAAATGTAATTTTGCCAAAGTTCATATTAAATGCTGTTTTGATGAATGTATGTATTAAATAAGATTAATTTGGCATTATAGATCAAGAGAAACAAGATTCAAGTCGCGATCGAGGGAAAAATAAAATTTACAAAAAATAGGCTCGATTGCTAATAATTTTATACCGAGCTAAGTTCATGTGTAAATGTAGTAACATAATTGTCATTTTAAGCAATTTAATGTTGTTTATATGATATGATGCTGATTATTATCGTGAAATACTATGCTTTGCGGTTATTGTTGAATAATATGTAATTATGTGAATTACTTGATGAGTATGAACTATCACCGAAGTATCGATTTCGATATTCCGTGGAAGATGGCAAAGATGTGTGATCGAGGAAAATGCCCGTTTGAACCTTGGGAATATATTAGAATACAAGTAACATGTCACTAGGATGGTTGAGTTCCGAACTCGTTGAGTTGAGTCCGAGTTCGTGAGATGTAACTAGGCATCCGAGCTCGTTGAGTTGAGTCCAAGTTCACTTATGGATGCGAACGCCCAAGCTCGTTGAGTTGAGCCCGAGTTCACTTATGGGCGGGTTACATGGTAGCTTGTCTACATAAGATCCGCAGGCTATTGAGTTTGTCTAGCTGCGGGTATGGCTCTTATGTTCATGAGATCCGCATATTCGAATTATACTCCGATGTGTTCAATGGGTGAAATCTTACATGAATAAGAAGAAGGCCTAAAACGAAGGTGACATGTTGGTAAGTGTGGTAAATGAGAAAATTTGACAGGTATGTGCTTAAACCCTCGGGTTGAAAACTTGGTATGATGAAATGATAGAAAGATATTAAATGTAAATGAAACATGAATGTCTTGGTGTTGTTTATGCAAATGATGTTTTATGTGAGATTGTGTGATTATGTTACTTGCTATTTGCATGTGAACTTACTAAGCATTTGTGCTTACTCCCTCCTTTTCTTTCATTGTAGTTTTGACAAGCCGGCTTGAGAATCGGGATAGGTCGAAGACTCGTTCACACTATCCGAAGGCTTAAATTGGTAATATGGCTTGTGTATTTTGAATGTGGCATGTTTGGCAAAACACTCACTTTGTGTAATTGATCTTATGATATGGCTATGGTTTGGTAAGAAAAGGGTTTGTAAATGATTAGCCATTGGAATGGCCAATCTAAGTCATATTTGATGTTATGTATGTTTAAAATGCTATTTAGTCCATGAAAATCCTTCGTAAAGTGAAATTTGCCATAAAATAGAATCGACAATGCAGATGATGTAAATTTGAAAAATCACTAAAAATAGTAGAAATGGAATTAAATGATGAGTAAGTTATGAAATTGAAGTTTAATTAGTGTATTTTCATATGGATTGAACGAAACAGTATATAAATTATATTTTATGAGATATTTGAATTTTTGTGAAACAGGGCGAGTGATTTGGATCCCCTGCTTACGACTTTAAAATTCATCATAAATTGTACAACAATAATTAGAAGACATGCTTTATATTTACATATTCCTTATTGAGTCTAGTTTTAAGAGAAATCTGATTCGTAATATACAGAGGTCGAGCGATCAGGACCACGAAATAGGGAGACTTTAACTAATAAACTGTACTAATTGGCTTGACCAAAATTCCGAAAAACATTATTAAATAGATATATGAGTCTAGTTTCGGGAAAATTTACGAATCCGATTTCCGTTTGAACTCGAGATATGAATTTTAAGCGATCGTGACGCAGATTGCTAGCTTGATGGAAATTTTAAAATAAATTGTTTGAGCTGTTTAAGTAATGAATTAAGTCTGTTAACACCTCGTGTTCGACTCGTGACGGTCTCGCACAGGCGTTACATTTGGTGGTATCTGAGCAGGTTTAGTCGGTTCTCGGACTAATGTGTTGTATGTACGGGTTTTGCTATACATGCCATATATATATTGTGATAGTGTGACAACTTTTGACCTTTTAAATGATTTTTTTATAGTAAATGGATCCCGGTCCAGTTGCGGCTAATGATGTAGAGAGTAATGCTCCAACTCCTATTTGAAGGGCGGTGCCAACTGAAAATCCACCTCCTACTGTTGTTCAAGGAGGAGGAGAAGGGCTCGGGAAGCCTTTCTCTAAATGATGAATGCAGTATCTTGAGTTTGTTCATACGAACCTGAATGCACAACCTCCCCACCCCCGATTCCTCAACCTGTACCCCGATGCCTCAAGGTGTAGATCGATGAAATTTCACGAACTCCGGTTGATGAATCTGTAAACAAGGGGTCAAGAATTGAGGGCAAATATTGATGATGATGCCGAGAAAGCAGAGTTTTGGCTCGAGAATTCTATTTGAGTATTTGATGAATTGTCTTGTACACCTGAGGAATGCTTGAAATGTGCTATATCATTGTTGAGGGATTCAGCTTATCATTGGTGGAAGACATTGATTTCAGTAGTATCAAAAGAGAAAGTAACTTGGGAGTTCTTTCAAGAAGAATTTCGGAAGAAATATATTAGTGAAAGATTTATTGATCAGAAGTGTAAAGAGTTTCTTGAATTAAAGCAGGGGAACATGACAGTTACTGAATACGAAAGGGAGTTTGTCAGGTTGAGTAAGTATGCTAGAGAATATATTCCTACAGAAGCTAAAATGTGCAAACGATTTGAAGACGGACTCAATGAAGACATCAAAGTATTTGTTGGGATTCTTGAATTAAAAGAAATGGTAGTACTGGTTGATCGAGCTTGCAAGGCTGAAGAACTACTTAAAGAGAAGAAAAAGATAGAGGCTGAGACTAGAAATTGGAAGAAAAGATCGATGAGCAGTTCATTCTCACAGCAATCTAGAAAATCTAGAAATATGAATCCTCGTTCATAGGTTTCGGCTGGACAATCATATGGAAATTCTAAGAAGCAAAATGTGGGTCCTAAATCTCAGACTACTTCTACGGCTAGTGTGGGAAATATGAGATTTGTTAAGCCTGAGTGCCAGCGGTGTGGCAGAAATCATTTTGGCCCATCTAGAGCGAATGAATGTTTTCGGTGTGGTTCTCCGGATCATTTTATTAGAGACTGCCCAGAGAGAGCTGAGAAAGAAAAATTTCAGAATGTAAAAGCTAGTGGTGCAGACTCGAGGGGAAGATATTCAAGAAAAGCTGGAAATGAAGCAAGCAGCAAAAATATAGCCAGAGATTCAGCAGCTAAATCTTATGCTATAAAGGCACGTGAAGATGCTTCATCACCCGATGTGATTACTGACAAATCAGAGGCATTATCTAGTATGATTTCTTCGATGTCGGCTCAGAGATATTTGAGAAAGGGTTATGAAGCTTATGTGGCTTATGTAATTAATACAAAAGAAGTTGAAAAGAAAGTTGAATCGATCTGGTTGTGTGAATTTGGACGATTTCGGAAGAATTGTCGGGTTTGCCTCCAGGTCGGGAAGTAGAATTTGGTATTAATTTGATACCGAACAGCTCCGATCTCGATTGCTCCATATAGAATGGCACCAACAAAGTTGAAAGAATTAAAGTCACAGTTGCAAGAGTTGGTGATAAAGGCTTTGTGAGACCGAGTTTTTCACCTTGGGGTGCTCCGTGTTATTTGTGAAAAGAAGGATGGTTCTATGAGATTGTGTGTTGACTATCGGCGGTTAAACAAGGTGACAATCAAAAACAAGTATCCGTTGCCAAGGATTGATGATTTGTTTGATCACTAAAAGGAGCGACATGGTTTTCAAAGATTGACTTGAGATCCGGTATTACCAAGCTGCGAGTAAAAGAGTCGGATGTGCCTAAAAGCGCTTTTAGAACAAGGTACGGTCATTATGAATTTTAGTTATGCCATTCGGGTTGACAAATGCTCTCTTGTGTTTATGGATTTAATGAATCGCATATTTCGCCATACTTGGACAAATTTGTTGTGGTGTTTATAGATGATATTTTAATTTATTCAAAAGATGAGACGAGCATCTTGAGCATTTGAGGATAGTTTTGCAAACTTTGAAAGATAAGCATTTGTATGCTAAGTTTAGTAAAAGTGAATTTTGGCTCCGGAAGTTGGATTTTGGGTCATATTGTTTCGGTGATGGTATACGGGTTGATCCTAGTAAGATTTCAGCCATTGTTGATTGGAAACCACCGAAAAATGTAACCGAGGTTAGAAGTTTCTTGGGGCTAGCTGGGTATTATCAGCAATTTGTAAATGGATTTTCTATAATTGCTACTCCTATGACTAGACTACTCCAAAAGAATGTTAAATTTGAATGGACGGAAGAATGTCAACAGAGTTTTGAAGAATTGAAAAAGTTATTAACTGAAGAACTAGTGTTGGTACAATCCGAATCAGGTAAAGAATTTTTGGTATATAGTGATGCTTCTCGAAATGGCTTAGGATGTGTAATTATGCAAGAAGGAAAAGTGGTGGCTTATGCTTCGAGGCAGTTAAAATATCACAAAAGGAATTATTCGACTCATGATTTGGAATTGGCTGCTATAGTGTTTGCTTTGAAGATTTGGCGACATTATTTGTATGGTGAAAAGTGCCGAGTATATACCGACCACAAAAGTCTTAAGTACTTGATGTCACAAAAAGACTTGAATTTGAGACAGCGAAGATGGTTGGAGTTATTGAAAGATTACGAGCTTGTTATTGATTACCATATGGAAAAAGCGAATGTGGTTGCCGATGCTTTAAGCAGAAAATTGCTATTTGCTTTGAGAACTATGAACACTCGGTTAAAGATATCAAATGATGGTTCGATTCTAGCAGAGTTAAGAGCAAGACCGATGTTTTTACGAGAGATTTCTGAAGCTCAAAAAAATGATCAAGATTTGCAAGCCAAGAGAAAGCGATGTAAAAGTCGACACGGATCGATTTCGAAATCGGTTCTGATGGTTGCTTAATGTTTAAAAATTGGATTTGTGTACCAAAAAATAATGAGTTGATTCAAAAGATTTTGCATGAAGCACATAATGGTTGTTTGGCGGTTCATCCGGGCAGTACCAAAATGTATAATGACTTGAAGAAAATTTACTGGTGGAGTGGAATGAAAAGAGATATTTTCGAGTTTGTATCAAAATGCTTAGTTTGTCAACAAGTGAAAGTTGAACACCAAGTACCTTCGGGATTACTCCAGCCTATCATGGTTCCTGAATGGAAATGGGATCGGATTACTATGGATTTTATATCAGGGTTGCCGTTAACTCCGGGGAAGAAAAATGCCATCTGGGTAATAGTTGACAGACTGACTAAATCGACTCATTTTATTTCAGTACGTACAGATTATTCTCTTAATAAGTTGGCTGATTTGTATATCCGTGAGATTGTTAGACTTCATGGAATACCTTTGTCAGTCATTTCGGATAGAGATCCGAGATTTACTTCACGGATTTGGAAAAAGTTGCAAGAGGCATTAGGTACAAAGTTAAATTTCAGCACTGCCTTTCATCCACAAACTGATGGACAATCAGAGAGAGTAATTCAGATTCTTGAAGACATGCTTAGATGTTACGTATTGGAATTTCAAGGTACTTGGGAAAGGTACTTACCGTTGGTAGAATTTGCTTATAATAATAGTTATCAGATGAGTTTGAAGATGGCATCTTATGAAGCATTGTATGGTCGTAAATGTCGGACCCCATTGTATTGGACTGAACTCAAGGAAAATCAAATTTATGGAGTTGATCTAATAAAAGAAACCGAAGAAAAGGTGAAAGAGATTCGAGATTGTTTGAAAGCTGCTTCAGATAGACAGAAATCTTATGTGGATTTGAAATGAAGTGAAATCGAGTTTCAAGTTGGTGATAAGGTATTTTTGAAAGTGTCTCCATGGAAAAAAGTCCTTAGATTTGGACGGAAGGGCAAGTTACCGCATTTTATTGGACCATATGAAATAATTGAAAAAGTTGGACCGGTAGCATATTGGCTAGCATTACCACCTGAATTAGAGAAGATTCATGATGTGTTCCATGTATCTATGTTACGCCGGTATCGTTCAAATCCTTCACATATAATTTCACCAACAGAGATTGAACTACGACCGGATATGACTTACGAAGAAGAACCGATTAAGATTTTAGCTCGAGAAGTCAAACAATTAAGAAATAAAAGTGTCGCTCTCGTGAAAGTATTGTGGCAAAAGCACAGGTTAGAAGAGACTACATGGGAACCTGAAGAAACTATGAGAAACCAATACCCACACCTGTTTACCAGTAAGATTTTCGAGGACGAAAATTCTTAAATGGGGGAGAGTTGTAATATCCCGAATTAGGGCCTAATCGGAATAGTGGTTTCGTGACCACAAATCCGAGATAGAAATAATTATTTTATAATTATTTTGATGTTTATGATATGATTGCATGATTGTGTGAAAATTTCGTGATGAAATCCTATGCCTAAAGTGCTTAAATTGAAATTAGGGACTAAATCGAATAATTTGCAAAACTTGCATTCTAGGAGTTTTTAGTATGAAATTGTTTTGGAATATTAATGAGGAGGTCTTAAATAGCAATTTGACCAATTTCTAAGTCTATGGAAAAAAATTGGACATGGATGGAATTTTTGGAAAGTTTAGTAGTAAGGGCATTTTGGTCATTTAGTTATTAAAATGAATTAAAAACAAAATTAAAAGCCAATTTTTGTCCATCTTCTTCATTAGGCCGAAATTTCAAGGGTTCTCCATAGTTAGGGTTTGTTTCAAGCTTTCAAGCTCCATAGTAAGTGATTCCAAGCCCCGTTTTTAATGTTCTTTACGTTTTTGGAATCCCGGTAGCTCGATTAAGCTTATGCTAGCAATAATTCAACCTAGGGTTCATATTTGGAAAAATACCCATAGGTGAAATTTGTGTATTTTGGTGTTTTATGATAGAATATGAGGTTTTAAATTATGTTAGACAACTTGTACTACTCGGTTTTAAGCGAAAACGAGTAAAAGGGCTTAATCGGTAAAAATACGTAATAGTCATAATTACATGTTAGAGTGTGAATTTGATGTTTCCATAGAAGGGAAAAATGATCAGCATGTCATAAAACATAAGAATAAGGGATGAAGTTTAATTCTCGAGCCTAGGGCAAAAGTGTAATTATGCAAAAGTTTAGGGGCAAAATGTAATTTTGCCAAAGTTAAATATAAATGCTGTTTTGATGAATGTATGTATTAAATAAGATTAATTTGGCATTATAGATCAAGAGAAACGAGGTTTAAGTCACGATCGAGGGAAAAATAAAGTTTACAAAGAATAGGCTCGATTGCTAATAATTTTATACCGAGGTAAGTTCATGTGTAAATGTAGTAAAATAATTGTCATTTTAAGCAATTTAATGTTGTTTATATGATATGATGCTGATTATTATCATGAAATATTATGCTTTGTGGTTATTGTTGAATAATATGTAATTATGTGAATTACTTGATGAGTATGAACTATCATCGAAGTATCGATTTCGATATTCCGTGGAAGATGGAAAAGATGTGTGATTTAGGAAAATGCCCATTTGAACCTTGGGAATAGATTAGAATACAAGTGACATGTCACTAGGATGGTTGAGTTCCGAACTCGTTGAGTTGAGTCCGAGTTCGTGAGATGTAACTAGGCATCCGAGCTCGTTGAGTTGAGTCCGAGTTCACTTATGGATGCGAACACCCGAGCTTGTTGAGTTGAGCCCGAGTTCACTTATGGGCAGGTTACATGGTAGCTTGGCTACATAAGTTCCACAGGCTATTGAGTTTGTCTAGCTGCGGGTATGGCTCTTATGTGCATAAGATCCGCGTATTCGAATTATATCCCGATGTGTTCAACAGGTGAATCTTACGTGAATAAGAAGAAGGCCTAAAACGAATGTGACATGTTGGTAAGTGTGGTAAATGAGAAAATTTGACAGGTATGTGCTTAAACCCTCAGGTTGAAAACTTGGTATGATGAAATCGTAGAAAGATATTAAATGTAAATGAAACATGAATGTCTTGGTGTTGTTTATGCAAATGATGTTTTATGTGAGATTGTGTGGTTATGTTACTTGCTATTTGCAGGTGAACCTACTAAGCATTTGTGCTTACTCCCTCCTTTTCTTTCAGTGTAGTTTTGACAAGCCGGCTTGAGAATCGGGATAGGTCGAAGACTTGTTCACACTATCCGAAGGCTTAAATTGGTAAAATGGCTTGTGTATTTTGAATGTGGCATGTATGGCAAAACACTCACTTTGTGTAATTGATCTTATGATATGGCTATGGTTTGGTAAGAAAAGGGTTTGTAAATGATTAGCCATTGGAATGGCCAATCTAAGTCATATTTGATGTTATGTATGTTTAAAATGCTATTTAGTCCATGAAAATCCTTAGTAAAGTGAAATTTGCCATAAAACAGAATCTGACAGCAGTAGTGATGTAAATTTGAAAAATCACTAAAAATAGTAGAAATGGAATTAAATGATGATTAAGTTATAAAATTGAAGTTTAATTAGTCTATTTTCATATGCATTGAACGAAATAGGTATATAAATTATATTTTATGAGATATTTGAATTTTTGTGAAACAGGGCCAGAGTGATTTCTGGATCCCTTATTCTGACTTTAAAAATTCATCATAAATTGTACAACTATAATTAGAAGTCATGCTTTATATGTAAAGATTCCTTATTGAGTCTAGGTTTAATAGAAACAAACTTCATAGTCATTGAAATTCTGTACAGAGAGATATCTGATTCGTAATATACAGAGGTCAGAGCAGACAAACCCTGAAACAGGGGAGACTTTAACTAATAAACTGTACTAATTTGCTTGACCAAAAATTCTATAAAAAAATTAGTAAATAGATATATGAGTCTAGTTTCAGGGAAAATTTAGGGAATTGGATTTCAAGTTTCGAAACATGAGATATGAATTTTTAAGCGACTGTGACGCAGATTGCTCGCTTGACTGGAAATTTTAAAAATGAATTGTTTGAGCTGTTTAAGTAATGAATTAAGTCTGTTAACACCTCGTGTTCGACTCCGGCGATGGTCTCGGGTACGGGGCGTTACAGGGTTACTGTAACACCCCTAACTCGAGACCGACGCCGGTGTCGGACACGAGGGGTTAACGGCCAAACCTCTCAAGATACCAACCAGTTTGACATTACCAGTCAGGCTGGAAAACTGCATCACCGTTGCCTTAAAAATCATATCTCGAGTTTCAAAACTCGGAAACTGGTTTCGTAAATTTTCCCTGAATTTAGACTCATATACCCATCCATGGATTTATTTTTAGAATTTTTGATTGGGCCAATTGGTACAGTTTATTAGTTAAAGTCACCCATGTTACAGGGACCGACTGCTCTGACCTTTGCGCGTTACAACTTGAATATCTCCCTGTACAGGGCTTTAATACTGGTGCCGTTTGTTTCTAATGAAACTAGACTCAAAATGGAATCTTTACATATAAGGCATGACTTCTAGTTCTTTCTGGATAATTTATGGTAAATTTTGTAAAGTTGCGACAGGGGACCCAGAAACCGTTCTGGCCCTGTCTCACGAGAACCTTAATATTTCTCAGTATACCGCTCATATGGTCATTTCGTTTCGTCCATATAAAAATAGATTCATCAAGGTTCAGTTCCATAATTTACTCACTATTTAATTCTACTTCTACTATTTTTAGTGATTTTTCAATCTCATCTCACTGCTGCTGTCCGCAACAGTTACTGCAGTGACTATGCCAATTTCATGAATTTTTCCTTGGCCTTAATCATCCATCATACACGACACAAATTATGGCCACCTTATCAAAATTTGAGTTTCTAAGACTCGTGGCTATAGGTTCTAGCATCCCACTCGACGCGACCACATAGGCCATTTTCACATGGCTTAAAGTTTACAACCCACAATTCGACAAAATATAATAGCCTATACATGCCAAATGTTCTTCAACAACAAAACAATACCACAAGATTTCAGCGGTGTGATGACTTCAACGACGGTCCCGATCACGCAAACAATACGAGTCCGAGTGACCTAAAATGGGTGACAAGAAAAACACCGAGTGAGTTTACAACTCAGTAAGTCATAAGCATTCATCAATCCACTGATAAAGTTACTACAACATGAAACAATAAACGAGGCTAGGTACTCATCCATATCGAATCTATACCAAGTCATACATCCACATTTCATATTCTACACAACAAGATATTTGAGGCATTTTCACACACTAACTCGTTTCCACCACAATCATACAATTTCAATCATCACATAGATTTAAGGCTTACCAAATTCAACCCCGAGCATGAACATATTTTCTATTCGTCATGAGCTCGAGGTACTTACCCGATCCGCTGTCCGGATTAGCTCGATAATGTCGCACACTCGATGCCAATTGTAATGCAAGAGCATATAGTGAATCCGCACACTTAGTGCTATATGTATTCAACTCGCACACTTAGTGCTATATAATCAAACTCGCACACTTAGTGCTGTACAATTTTAAACCCGCACACTTAGTGCCAATCTTGTCACCGTGTCCATTTATACCCACACACTTAGTGCCGAGACCAATACCTTATGTATTTTGCTGCCTTTATACATTCAACAATGGCATCATTCCATACACACATTTCCATTTACACACCAACTCATTTAAACACATTTGCATATATATATTGATCATTTAAATCAACACCAAATATACGCTTAATGACTTACCTTGTGTTGGGTAAAAGCAGTCCAAGTCGGCTACTCGATGACCTTCATCTTTCCCTTGCTTGATTCTCCTTCTTTAACTCCTTGAGCTTAATCAATAAATCAACTAGTTTAACCCTCTTGCTAAACATTCATAATTCAATTACACATGCATATGTATGTTTGTATATTCGCAACCATCCTCACTTATTACCCATTTGGTCAACAATCTAAGCCAAGATAAGGCTTCAATATGGTTGCCTCTAACCGAATACATGCACACCAATCTACTTCCTTTGGCGAATATGCATGTCTATGTGGAGGCCAATTTTACACTAATACTACACAAAAAAACAGCATACATTTTCCTAATTAACGCATTACATATTGTAGTTCTATACACATCTCTCATTTATTTCATAACCAAACAACATCACAAGCAAATAGACACCTTAAAATAGTATGCATGTCATACCAATTCATCATGTGCAAACATATATTCATGTAGGTGCAATGGCGAATTCTCAAGTGGCTTATATCCAAATATACACACATATCCAAAGCTTAAATCTTACTTACCATGCAACATGCATGAATCATACTTATGGATATAACATGGCGAATACCACAACACCATACCGTTTCAATTTGGTCATGGTTAAACAAAGAACTTAGTATCTCATTCAAAAATGCTAAAAGAAAATCTAAGAATCCCCAATCCACCATCACATGAATCATTATCAAGCTTGATATTTAGCATGCAATGGCATTAACACCATATTCACTTTGGCGAATTTCATTCCCATGACATAACAAAGATTTGAACCATGGGCTAACAAGAACATCAAGCTAGCAACTAAAATATACATGAATCTCATGGCAAAACATCAAACTTACCTTAATCTAGGTACAAGTATGGCCAAACCTCCTCCTAAACCTCTTCCAAACCAACATGAAACAAGAATTCCTTCCTTCTTCCTTAGAATTTTCAGCCCAAAGGAAATGAAAAATGATGAACAAAAATTCTTCTTTCTTTCTCCACACTCACGGCAATGGGCATGCATGAGACCATTTTTTTCTCTTTTTTTTTTTGTTCCCTTTCATTATTAAATTCCCATGCTCACTATTTTATTTTTTTCTTACATACACCATTGTCCCAACATGTTTTATGACATGTTTTTACCCATAATCTCTTGTCATGGCGGCCACTAACTATTAGGGGAAATTTGACATGCAAGTCCTCCCCTTTGACTACATGCACTATTAGGTCCTTATAGATTAGCCTATCACTTTTCAAAAGTGTCACACAAGTCCTACTAACTGAATTCACATGCTATCGGCTAAATCGAAGCTTGAAATTTTCACACATTCATAATTACATATTCTAGACAATAAATATTACGTTCAAACATTTCGGTGACTCGGTTTAGCGGTCCCGAAACCACTTCCGACTAGGGTCAATTTTGGGCTGTCACAACTCTCCCCACTTAAGAAATTTTGTCCCGAAAATCTTACCGTAAATAGGTTTGGGTAACGCTCTTTCATAGAGTTCTCGGGTTCCCAAGTAGCTTCTTCCATCCCGTGTTTGAGCCATAACACTTTTACTAATGGAACTCTTTTGTTTCGCAACTCCTTCACTTCACGAGCTAGGATACGAATCGGTTCTTCTTCATAACTCATATCGGCTTGAATTTCAACCTCGATGGACTAATTACGTGTGACGAGTCGATCTATAACGTCGAAGCATCGAAACATGGAAGGCGTTGTGAATCCTTTCAAGTTCGGGGGCAAAATCAAACGATCTGCGATTGGACCGACTCGTTCAGATATTTCATATGGCCCGATGAACCTCGGGCTCAATTTTCCTTACGGCCAAATCTAAGCACCTTCTTCCAAGGTGAAACTTTGAGAAAGACCTTGTCTCCAACCCGATATTCAATATCTTTTCTTTTCAAATCCGCATACGACTTTTGGCGATCCGGCGACTTTCAAACTTTCACGAATTACTTGAACTCTTTGCTCGGCATCCTTAACCAAATCAACCCGAAGAATTTACCTTCACTAAGTTCAGTCCAGAATAATGGGGTACGGCATTTACGACCGTATAAAGCCTTGTAAGCGCCATCTTAATACTTGATTGAAAGCTATTGTTGTAGCGAATTCAATCAAAGGCGATACTGTTCCATGAACCACTAAACTCAAGGATACAACATCTCAACATATCCTCGAGTATTTGAATTATCCGTTTAGATTGACCATCGGTTTGGGGTGAAAGGCGGTCTGAAATGCAACTTGGTACCCAAAGCTTCTTGAAATTTCTTCCAAAATCGCGAGGTAAATCTCGGATCTCTATCCGACACAATAGAAATCGGTACCCGTGTAATCTCACAACTGAGAAACGTACAATTCGGCTAGTTTATCCAATGAAAAATCCGTGCGCACGGGATAAAGTGAGCCGACTTAGTCGATCTATCAACAACAACCCAAATCGCATCCTTCTTACTAGTCGACAATGGTAGCCGGACACAAAGTCCATTGTGACTCGATCCCATTTCCACTCGGTATCGTGATCGGCTGAAGCAATCCTGAAGGCACTTGATGTTCCGCTTTCACTTGTTGACATATTAAACATCTCGAAACAAAGTCGGAGATGTCCCGTTTCATACCATGCCACCAAAATTGACGTTTCAAATCGTTGTACATCTTCGTACTCCCCGGGTGGATTGCCATTCGGCTACAATGGGCTTCGTTCAAAATTATTGGAATAAGTTCAATTCTTTGGGACACAGACGACTTCGAACCTCAAACAATCGTCACCATCGATTTGAAATTCCGAGTCCTTGTTCGAACACACTCATCCCGTTTTGCAACCAACTCATCGTCGACTTTCTGAGCTTCACGAATTTGACGTATCAATAATGGTTTGGCTTTCAATTCAGCTACTAACACATTGTCGGGTAGGATAGACAAGTGTACATTCATCGCTCGCAAAGCAAATAGTGATTTCCGGCTTAAGGCATCCGCAACCACATTAGCCCTTCCCGGGTGATAATCAATGACGAGCTCATAATCTTTTAACAACTTGAGCCATCGCCTTTGTCGCAAATTTAAGTCTCTTTGGGTCATCAAATATTTGAGACTTTTGTGATCCGAATACACATGGCACTCTCACCAAATAAGTAATGTCGCCATATCTTTAAGGCGAATACGATGGCGACCAATTCGAGATCATGGGTCGATAATTTTTCTCATGTGGCTTTAATTGCCTCGACGCATAGGCCACAACTCGCCCTTCTTGCATCAATACGCAACCCAACCCAAGTAGGGATGCGTCACTATAAATGACAAACTCTTTGCCCGATTCGGGTTGCACTAGAATTGGGGCTTCAGTCAAATAAGCTTTCAGTTGATCGAAACTTTTCTGACATTTCTCCGTCCATTCGAACTTAACATCCTTTTGGAGTAAGCCGTCATTGGCGTGGCTATCGTCGAGAAACCTTTACAAATCGTCGGTAATAACCAAGCAAGCCCCAAAAAGCTCCTAACCCGGTAACATTCCTTGGTGGTTTCCAATCGACTATGGCGAAATTTTGTTCGGGTCCACCACGACACCGTCACGGACACCACGTGCCCCAAAAAGCTAACCTCTTTCAACCAAAATTCACATTCTTGAACTTTGCGTATAATCGCTTATCTCGTAAGATTTGCAACACTAGCCTCGGTGTTCAAGATGCTCGGTTTCATCTCTCGAATAGACCAAAATGTCATCGATAAATACAACTACTGAACCGATCCAAGTATGGCCTGAAAATTCTATTCATTAAATCCATAAACACCGCAGGGCATTAGTGAGCCCAAACGGCATCACCAAGAATTAAGTAGTGACCGTACCTCGTTCTAAAAGCGGTTTTGGGTATGTCCGATTCTCGGACCCTCAACCGATAGTACCCGACCTCAAATCTATCTTTGAAAACACCGAGGCTCCCTTTAATTGATCAAACAAATCGTCAATTCGTGGCAATGGATATTTATTCTTTATCGTCACTTTATTGAGTTGACGATAGTCGATGCACAACCTCATGGTTCCGTCCTTCTTCTTCACAAACAATACAGGTCGCCCCATGGAGAAAAACTCGGTCGAAATAAACCTCTATCCATCAATTCTTGCAATTGAACCTTCAATTCCTTTAATTCCGTTAATGCCATACGATACGGGGCTATTGAAATCGGCGTAGTACCGGTACAACTTCGATGCGAATTCCACTTCTCGAACCGGTGGCAATCCGGCAACTCCTCGGGAAAAACATCCGAATACTCACAAACCATTGGTACCGATTCGAGTTTCCTTTCCGTCTCTTTACTTCCAAACACATACGCAAGGTATGTTTCACACCCTTTTTCACATACCTCCGGCGGTCATAGAAGATATTATCGTTGGCGTTCCTTTTAAATCGATGAGACTCGACTCGGACTACCTCATTATTTGCACTCCTCAAATCAATGGTTTTCCTTTTGCGATCCACCAACGCATCATGTACGGTCACCAATCCATACCAAGAATAACATCGAATTCATTAAATGGTAGAAGCATCGGATCGGCCGGAAAGCGATTCTCGAATTATTAGGGGCATCTCTTGCACACTTTATCAACGAAAGCACGTATTGACCCAAAGGGTTTGACACTCAATTACGAACTCGATAGAGACTCAACGGTAGAGTCTTCTTTGGATGCTAAGGTTTCACATACATATGAGTGAGTAGAGGGGTCAATCAATGCAATCACAATAGTATCAAAGAGAGTAAAAGTACCAGTGATAACGTCGGGGAGGATGCCTCCTCTCGTCGCGGGATGGCATATGCTCTAGCAGAGTACGGGTCTCGGATCGGACAGCAGTATTAGAGGCTCCTCTCGATTACCACCCCTACCTCCAGAGATTCTCGGGGCCTACCTCCACCGTCGTTCCACTAGGTCTTGCACCTTGCGTCTTATTCCTCTCATCTAGCTCCGTGCAATCTCTAATGAAGTGGTCCTTGAACCGCATCCATAACAGAGCCCTATTAATGACTTACCCCAACATTCACCTAGGTGTCGTCTTCCACATTGGGGCATTCTTACCCCAACATTCACCTAGGTGTCGTCTTCCACATTAGGGGCATTCAGGTCTCTCTTGGCGATTATTGCCCACACTAGCTACTTGAAGTAGCTCGGGAGTCCGTCAATGGTCGGGCTCTAATGGAAATTCCCGATCGTCCTCGACTTCTTGGTGTCCTCCACGAACCTCTTTACAGCCGAGAACGGAGCTTTACTCGTCGATCTTTTACGGTAATCTCTTGCTTCAAATTCAGCCTTCTTCTTCTCCTTCCCAAGTTCTTCCGCCTTGCGTGCTCGTTCGACTAGTGTCACGAACTCCTTTATCTCCAAAATTCCCACTAGTAACTTTAACTCTTCATTCAATCCTTCTTCAAATCTTTTGCACATCGCAACCTCATCAGCCACACACTCCGAGCATACCGACTAAGTCTTACGAACTCATGTTCGTATTCAGATACGGTCATCCGGCCTTGCTTGAGTTCCAAGAATTCCTTACGCTTCGATCGATGAACAGTTGACTAATGTATTTCTTTCAAATTGGATTGGAAGAAATCCCAAGTAACTCGTTCATTTGGGACTATGGAAATTAAAGTCCTCCACCAATAGTAAGCCGAGTCTCGCAACAAGGATATAGCACACTTAAGACATTCATCGGGTGTGCATGACAGTTCATCTAACACTCTAATGGTGTTATCGAGCGAACTTCGGCCTTTTCGGCATCATCAAGAACTATGGCCTTGAACTCCTCGGCCCCACGCTTCCTAATAAGTCCACGGTGGTTTACTCACCTCACAGGATCGATGAATCGGAGGCATTGCGGGCTCTTGGGTGGAGTATTTAAATTCGGGAATGGTTGGACAGCCGGGTTGGTTCGGGCATATTATGCGACCCACTCATTCATCATGGTGAAGAAGGCTTGTTTCGCCCTTCATTTTGATTATTCACGGATGACTGAGGCTCAACGAAGCGGTGTCCCTTCTTGCAGGAGCAGCCGCTACACTTTCAACGTCATCCGCCAAGGGTCTCTCTACCGGGTTCCATTGCTAATCAAAACAAAAATTCCAACCGTCAAGTCATCACATTATTAAGCGCTAACAATTTGGCATGTATAGCTAGACTCACACGCGCTATGGTAGTCCTAGAACCGACTAAACCATAGCTCTGATACCAATAAAATTGTAACACCCTAACTCGAGACCGACGCCGTTAGCGGACACGAGGGTTAACGGCCAAACCCTCTCAAGATACCAACCGGTTTGACATTACCAGTCGGGCTGGAAAACTGCATCACCGTCGCCTTAAAATCATATCTCGAGTTTCAAAACTCGGAAACTGGTTTCGTAAATTTTCCTGAATTTAGACTCATATACCCATCCATGGATTTATTTTTAGAATTTTTGGTTGGGCCAATTGGTACAGTTTATTAGTTAAAGTCACCCATGTTACAGGGACCAACTGCTCTGCCCTTCGCGCGTTACAACTTGAATATCTCCCTGTACAAGGCTTTAATACTGGTGCCGTTTGTTTCTAATGAAACTAGACTCAAAATGGAATCTTTACATATAAGGCATGACTTCTAGTTCTTTCTGGATAATTTATGGCAAATTTTCAAAGTCGCGACAGGGGACCCAGAAACCGTTCTGGCCCTGTCTCACGAGAACCTTAATATTTCTCAGTATACCGCTCATATGGTCGTTTCGTTTCGTCCATATAAAAATAGATTCATCAAGGTTCAGTTCCATAATTTACTTACTATTTAATTCTACTTCTACTATTTTTAGTGATTTTTCAATCTCATCTCACTGCTGCTGTCCGCAACAGTTACTGCAGTGACTATGCCAATTTCATGAATTTTTCCTTGGCCTTAATCATCCATCATACACGACACAAATTATGGCCACCTTATCAAAATTTGAGTTTCTAAGACTCGTGGCTATAGGTTCTAGCATCCCACTCGGCGACCACATAGGCCATTTTCACATGGCTTAAAGTTTACAACCCACAATTCGACAAAATATAATAGCCTATACATGCCAAATGTTCTTCAACAACAAAAACAATACCACAAGATTTCAGCGGTGTGATGACTTCAACGACGGTCCCGATCACGCAAACAATACGAGTCCGAGTGACCTAAAATGGGTGACAAGAAAAACACCGAGTGAGTTTACAACTCGATAAGTCATAAGCATTCATCAATCCATCGATAAAGTTACTACAACATGAAACAATAAGCGAGGCTAGGTACTCATCCATATCGAATCTATACCAAGTCATACATCCACATTTCATATTCTACACAACAAGATATTTGAGGCATTTTCACACACTAACTCGTTTCCACCACAATCATACAATTTCAATCATCACATAGATTTAAGGCTTACCAAATTCAACCCCGAGCATGAACATATTTTCTATTTGTCATGAGCTCGAGGTACTTACCCGATCCGCTGTCCGGATTAGCTCGATAATGTCGCACACTCGATGCCAATTGTAATGCAAGAGCATATAGTGAATCCGCACACTTAGTGCTATATGTATTCAACTCGCACACTTAGTGCTATATAATCAAACTCGCACACTTAGTGCTGTACAATTTAAACCCGCACACTTAGTGCCAATCTTGTCACCGTGTCCATTTATACCCGCATACTTAGTGCCGAGACCAATACCTTATGTATTTTGCTGCCTTTATACATTCAACAATGGCATCATTCCATACACACACATTTCCATTTACACACCAACTCATTTAAACACATTTGCATATATATATTGATCATTTAAATCAACACCAAATATACGCTTAATGACTTACCTTGTGTTGGGTAAAAGCAGTCCAAGTCGGCTACTCGATGACCTTCGTCTTTCCCTTGCTTGATTCTCCTTCTTTAACTCCTTGAGCTTAATCAATAAATCAACTAGTTTAACCCTCTTGCTAAACATTCATAATTCAATTACACATGCATATGTATGTTTGTATATTCGCAACCATCCTCACTTATTACCCATTTGGTCAACAATCTAAGCCAAGATAAGGCTTCAATATGGTTGCCTCTAACCGAATACATGCACACCAATCTACTTCCTTTGGCGAATATGCATGTCTATGTGGAGGCCAATTTTACACTAATACTACACAAAAAAACAGCATACATTTTCCTAATTAACGCATTACATATTGTAGTTCTATACACATCTCTCATTTATTTCATAACCGAAACAACATCACAAGCAAATAGACACCTTAAAATAGTATGCATGTCATACCAATTCATCATGTGCAAACATATATTCATGTAGGTGCAATGGCGAATTCTCAAGTGGCTTATATCCAAATATACACACATATCCAAAGCTTAAATCTTACTTACCATGCAACATGCATGAATCATACTTATGGATATAACATGGCCGAATACCACAACACCATACCGTTTCAATTTGGTCATGGTTAAACAAAGAACTTAGTATCTCATTCAAAAATGCTAAAAGAAAATCTAAGAATCCCCAATCCACCATCACATGAATCATTATCAAGCTTGATATTTAGCATGCAATGGCATTAACACCATATTCACTTTGGCCGAATTTCATTCCCATGACATAACAAAGATTTGAACCATGGGCTAACAAGAACATCAAGCTAGCAACTAAAATATACATGAATCTCATGGCAAAACATCAAACTTACCTTAATCTAGGTACAAGTATGGCCAAACCTCCTCCTAAACCTCTTCCAAACCAACATGAAACAAGAATTCCTTCCTTCTTCCTTAGAATTTTCAGCCCAAAGGAAATGAAAAATGATGAACAAAAATTCTTCTTTCTTTCTCCACACTCACGGCAATGGGCATGCATGAGACCATTTTTTTCTTTTTTTTTTTTTGTTCCCTTTCATTATTAAATTCCCATGCTCACTATTTTATTTTTTCTTACATACACCATTGTCCCAACATGTTTTATGACATGTTTTACCCATAATCTCTTGTCATGGCCAGCCACTAACTATTAGGGGGAAATTTGACATGCAAGTCCTCCCTTGACTACATGCACTATTAGGTCCTTATAGATTAGCCTATCACTTTTCAAAAGTGTCACACAAGTCCTACTAACTGAATTCACATGCTATCGGCTAAATCGAAGCTTGAAATTTTCACACATTCATAATTACATATTCTAGACAATAAATATTACGTTCAAACATTTCGGTGACTCGGTTTAGCGGTCCCGAAACCACTTCCCGACTAGGGTCAATTTTGGGCTGTCACAGTTACCACTTTGGCTATAGGTTCAAACGGTTCATAATGGCCTAAATCCTTCGACTTGGCAGATGATTGATACAGCCGTTGGAGGAACTATTAATAGTAAGACAGCTGAGGCGGCTTACGAATTTATTGAGGAGATGTCACTAAATAACTATCAGTGGCAAGTTATGAGAACAAAGCCAACGAAAGCAACCAATGTTTGCAACCTCGACGCGGTTACTATGCTATCTAACCAAGTAAAACTCTTAAATAAAAAGATTGACGGTTTGTGTGGTTCTACTCAGGTACATCCAGTGACGAAGTGCGATTCGAATGGAGGAGGAGCATGCACAGAATATCAACCCTTCAACCCTAGCATCAAGGAGGAACAAGTCCAATATATGGGTAACAATAACTCTAGACCCCAAAATAACCCATATAGTAACACTTATAATGCAGGTTGGAAGAACCATCCCAATTTCTTATGGGGCGGTCAAGGAAATCAAAGGCCACAACATCCTCTGGGTTTCCAACAACCACCCTACCAACAAGAGAAAAAGCTGAACCTTGAGGAGATGCTAACAAAATTCATCTCAGTGTCAGAAAATCATTTTTAGAATACCGAGACAGCACTCAGAAATCAACAAGCATCAATCCAGGGGCTCGAAACCCAGATTGGATAGCTCGCCAAGTTGATTTCTGAACAACCACAAGGTAGTCTGCCAAGCAACACTGGATCTAGCCCGAGGGAGCAACTCAACGCGATTGCAATTCAAGATGAGGAAGGGTTAGTTGCAAAACCAAGGCCAGAAACGGTGGTAAGCAAAGGTAAGAATGAGGTAGGCCACAATGACACAAAGTCGATAAGTACAGAATATGAACCTCGTGTGCCATACCCCAATGCGACAAGGAAAGACCGATCAGACGAATAATTTGGTAAATTTCTTAAACTTTTAAAGAAACTACATATTAACTTACCGTTTATTGAAGCCCTATCGTAGATGCGAAACGCAGTCAAGTTTAAAAGGAGCTTTTATCAAATAAACAAAAGTTGGATGATGCGTCGCATGTGGAATTGAATGCAGTTTGCTCAGCCATATTACAGAATAAGCTACCCAACAAATTGAAAGATCTAGGGAGTTTTATGATTCCTTGTTTAATTGGTAGTTTAGATGTTCATAATGCATTGGCTGACTTAGGGGCAAGCATTAATGTTATGCCTTATAAAATGTTTAAACAGCTACGTCTTGGGAAACCCAAACAAACTAGGATGAGCATTCAATTGGCTGATAAAACCGTTAGATTTCCTAGGGTTATCATTGAAGATGTTCATGTTAAGATCAATAAATTTATATACCCAGTAGACTTTGTTGTTCTAGACATGGAAGAGGATAGTAACGCACCTTTAATTTTAGTATGACCCTTTTTAGCGACTGCTAGAACCATTATTGATGTTGGCACAGGTGAACTCACACTTCGTGTGGGAGACAAAACAATCACCCTTCAAGCTCGTAATTTGAGTAACACATCAAAACTTGAAGGTGGTTGTATAAATCAATCTACTAGTACTGAATATGTGGTGAAACCTTCTATGCAGGAAATAGTTACGAAAAACGTATATAAGTCGTGTTCAAACAACAACAAAGGACCTATCTATGAAGAACGTAGGCTACAAATCGAGGAGTTAGATGAATGGCAAACACAGAAACTGAGAACAACTGATAAACTGAAATCGAGCCAGGACAAGCTCAATACCTCACCAAATCAACTTAAGGTTGGAGACAAAGTACTACTAGATACAGCAGATCCTCGCATTAGCACTTTTGAACCTAATGAAGAAAATCCTCTTACGGTACTCAGTATTTTCCCATATGGTACAGTCGAGGTAATTCATCCCAAATTTGGTACTTTTAAGGTAAACAATACTCGTCTTAAACCTTGTTTTGATAAAGTTGATAGTAGGGATGAGGAGTGTAAACTCCTCGCACCACCTTGACCATGCAGAAGAGAGGTAAGTCCAACTTAAGACTATAAAAAAGAGCTTCTCGGGAGGCAACCCGAGCATTAACAATAATGACTTATTTAAATTCTAGTTTTTCACATCTAACCTATTAACTAAATCTTGAAACACAGGGTTTTCCCATCCACGCGACCAGGCACACGAGCGTGCCTTAGGCCATGCTCACACCATAGGTGGAGACACGGCCGTGCGATACGACTGTGTGAAAATAGGGCAAGATTTTTCCCCAACACGGGATGCGATAAGTTGCCACAGCCGTGCGACATGGCCGTGGGCAAAACTGCCAAAACAACACGGATATGAGACAGGCCCGTGCCTTGAAACCATGGTTGAAACTGAGAATGTAACACCAGTGTGCGACATGTCTGTGCCCTCCACCCGTGGTTGACACTGTCAAAACAAACACGAGCGTGGACCTATGTACACGGGCATGAGAGAAGTGAACGAAGCAAGACACGACCGTGTGACCCACACGCCCAAGCAACACGGGTGTAGGCCGAATGTCAGACGCGCCTAAATTCAAAATTTGCGAAACACAGGGGCAAAAAAGTAGGGCACACGTGTGACAGCCCTAATTTGACTCTAGTCGGAAAGTGGTTTCGGGACCACAAAATCGAGTCATAAAAAAATAATAATAATAATTAACCGTTATATTTTATGCTTATTGTATTTGAACATGCATGTGTGAAAGTTTCATACTTTAATTTTGTCATTTGAATGTGAAAATTATTAAATAGGACTTATGTGAGACAATTGTGAAATGTGATAACCAATTTTAAAAGTGGTCTATTAATGCATGATATAAAAAGATGGGACTTGCATGTTAAATATCCCATTTTGATAATAGTGGCCGGCTATGATGATGTCTTTATATTAAATATATATATAAATTATTCATTAGTTAAAAGGGCTATATACCTTATAATAAAGAGAAATAAAATGAAAATAAGAAAAAAAATTGGTGATGAAAACAAAGCTTCAACTTGTTCTTCTTTTTGGCCGAATTGTAAGAGAGGAAAGGGAGAAAACTCCATTCAGTTACCTTAGGCTTGAATCAAGGTAAGACTTCTTATTAATTCTTAAAAATTTTTGTTAATTTTAAGTTAGTTACCAAGTTCTTTATTCAACCCATATTAAAATTTTTATTTTGGGAAGGATTTAAGCTCTCGGCCATGGTAGATAATGAAAGGGTTACATGGTTATCTTCAAGTTTAAGGTGCTTGAAAGTAGTTTGGATGAATGAAGAATAATAAATAAATCATCTTGTGTATTGGAATGTAAGTATATGTGTGCTCGGTCATAGGAGTTTGATATGAAGCTTTGTTAGGTTTGAGTGATGAATGGCCGAATGAGCTATAGGCTATGTAAGGATGAATTTTGTATATAAGTTGTGTGTGGCTTTATTAGTTAATGGCATTCGGCATTATTATATATTTTTTTCTTTATATATATGTGTGCATTCGGTCTTTGGGGTAATAAGATGAAGTTAAAATGTTAAAGAATGTTTCTAAGACTTGTTAAGTCGTTGTGACCATTGCCGAATGTATGTTTGGTTAAAGGAAATTTTTAAGTCGTTTATGTATGTGTATGTGAACTAAATATTTAATGAATATTCGACAAAATGGGGTTAAGGGTTAAGTCATAAAAATTTTAGGTGGTATTCATATTTGGACATTAAGGTTATATGTACTTTGGCTATGTGAGTTAGGTGTTAAGTAACCTAATTATTTGATTTGCATAATCGGTCATTGTTTGGCAATAATGTAACCTATGTGTAATTTGCTACAATTGATCATGAGATGGAATTTGTATATGAAGGCTAAGTTTGAGTGGTTAGGGCCGAATGGGATATATAAAATATTAAAGCATGCTATAACTATATATTGGTGTATACGTGGTTGTGATTAATCCTCTACTTAAATTCAGTTAGGTATGGTCATGGTATGAGCTTAGTAGGGTTAATATCTTATAATTGAAAGGAGTTTTAGTTAACCTTATGTGTTATGTGCGTTAAAATAGTTGATGATTTGGGTGGTATTATATGCATTTATGCTAAGGATTTTTCTGCTATGTTTTATATCTATGAAATGATTATAATGGATAATATGTAAGAGAATTTTTGGTTTGTTAAAAATGCGGTACGTGTATGGAAAATTGTATAAACATGATGTATTAAAGTTACCCTATAAGATCGAAATGGGTAATTAAATTATTGGTGTGTATGTATTTCTATTCATTGTAACTTGGTATGTGAAATGGGTGTATGATAGTTAATATGTGTGCTTAAGGTGATGTGATAAAATAATTAGGTATATGGTTTGGTTTCATTATTGAGTATTAGGGTTATGTGCTTTAAAATTTCCTTTAATGTTCGAAATGATTAAAACAAATTCATTTGTTTGAATCAAGCTCAAGAGCAAAGAGGAACTAGATCTGATAGGGGAAAGGAGAAAGCAATTGAATAGCCTATCCGTAACTGTTCAAAAATATTCGAGGTAAGTTTTGAGTAATTACAGTTATTAGATAATTGATATAATGAAATAAGTATGATAAATAGATTGAGTATATGGCATATAACCGAATGGATAGTAGGAGTTAGGCTGAGACAAATAAATGGTTATGTGTTCTTGTGTAGAAATGCTGAACCTATGTTATATTGAAGGTGTGTTTTCTTTGTGTGCTTATATCCAAATGAAGTACAAATGTGATATGTTATGTGAGCCGAGTTATCATGTGAATAAATATGCTTAGTAGTCAATATATGGTAATATGTATCTGGGTTAAATCCCGTAGGCTTCATGCTGGTAATATGTATCCGGGTTAAATCCTGCAGGCTTCGTGCTAGTAATATATATATATATATATATATATATATATATATATATCCGGTTAAGTCCCGCAGGCTTAGTGCTGGTACTATATCCGGGCTTAAAGTCCCACAGAGTTTGTGTTAGCGATTGGATTTGGGTTTGTAAACCTAGCAGACTTAACGCCAGTGATTCGAGAGAGATTACAAATTCGAATGTTCAAAGCAAACTATTATTGATTATGTATGATATATGATAATGTCCAGGTACGTATTATGTACTCATATGTGAATTGATTTCTAGGTGAGTGATTAGAATCAAATAACGATATAATTGTGTGGAAAATTATTATATCTATGAATAAGAGAATGACCTATTCAGTCGATGTCTGTCATTATATGAAAATAAGTGAATTAAATCAGTTATTTGAGCCATGAAGTAAAGTGAAGCATGTGCTGAAAATTTCTTTGTGTATTTATATATATTCGGCCAATAGTCTTTATATATGGTAAACTTGTGTATATTCGGCCTAATGATTGTAATTTGAATACAAGTTTTGTAATATTAGTTGTTCGTTTTAAATGACATGCTTTAATTGTTGAAATGCTTAAAACTTACTAAGCCTCTAAAGCTTACTCTGTTCTTTATTTCTTTGTTCTTTTTTTTAGATTGTCGATGTGACATCCCTAATTTGACCCTAGTCGGAAAGTGGTTTCGGGACCACTAAACCGAGTCTTATAAGTAATTAAAAGTTATATTCTATGTTTATGATGTTAGTAAATGCATGTGTGAAAGTTTCATGCATTAATTTGATCATTTCTATGTGAATTTATTAAAATGGACTTGTATGAAACATTGTTGAAAGGTGATAGGCTAATCTTACAATGGTCTAATAGTACATGCATGCAAAAGAGTGGTTTTGCATGTCAATTTGCCCAAAAAAAAGGGAAGAGTGGCGGCCATGACAAGAATATGGGCAAGGAACATGTTTCCAACATGTTTAGTTAGTGGATTATGTAGAAAAAATAAAGAAATGAAAAAAAATGAGCATGGATGCCCCCCTTTTGTTGCCGTGAGTAGAGGAAAAGAAAGGAAAAATTTGTTCATCCATTCTCAAATCTTGGCTGAAAATACTAAGGGAAAAAGGAAGGATTTTTGCTTCATGCTTGGTTTAGAAGAGAACTAGAAGGAGATTTGGTCATACTTGTGTCAAGATTAAGGTATGTTTGAGGTTGTGTCATGAGATTCATGCATGTTTTAGTTGCTAACTTGATGTTCATGTTAGCCCATGGTTCAAATCCTTGTTATGCCATGGAAATGGTATTTGGCCAAGGTTGATATTGTGTTAAAGCCATTGCATGCTAAATGTGAAGCTTGTTGATGATACATGTAATGATGGATTGACTACTCTTGAAATTTCTTTTAGCATTCTTGAGTAAGACATGGAGTTTTCTTTGTTTAACCATGACCAAAAATTGAAAGGGGGATGGTGTGGGATGTATTCGGCCATGGCATGCTCATAAGTGCGATTTATGCTTGTTGCATGATAGGTAAAAATTTGTGTTTTGATATATGTGCATATGTGTTTGTACATGATGTTACAAATGGATGTGAAAATATATGCTAGATTGGGAAAATTTGATTAAATGTTCATGAGATGAAATTAGGTGATTAAAAGATGTTAGTTGACATTGTACATATATATATATATTCGGCCATTAAAGTGAGTATGTAGGTAATGTTGAATCAAGTTTTTGGTGCATATTCGGTTAGGTGTATAATCGACCAAATGGGCGATTAGTAAGAATGGTTGCCGAATATACAAGCATACATATGCATGTGTAGTTGAATTATGAATGTTTAGCAAGATGGTTAAACTAGTGATTTATTGATTAAGCTCAAGGAGTTAAAGAAGGAGAATCAAGCAAGGGAAAGACGAAGGTCATCGAGTAGCCGACTTGGAACTATTTTACCCAACACGAGGTAAGTCATTAAGCACGTATTTGATATTGCTTAAATGATTGTAAAATTTATGCAATTGTGTTTAATGGGATGATATATATATATAAATGAAAATGTATGTGTATGGAGTGATGACATTTGTTGAATGTAAAAGAAATAGTGAAATGTGTAGAAAGTTTGCTTTCGGCACTAAGTGTGCGGGCAACACGTGTGTACGGTGACGAGATCGGCACTAAGTGTGCGTGCTGGAAATATATGGCACTAAGTGTGCAAGCTGGAAAAATCTGACCGGGTGTGAGAGCTCGGAGGGTATGGCACTGTGTGTGGGGCTTAAATTACGTGGCACTAAGTGTGCGAAATCGAGTAGTAAGCACTTTGTGTGCGTACTCTATATATATGGAGGTGTGTCTCCATTGAATTGAGTATGGACAGCGGATCGGGTAAGTACCTCGAGCTCATGACGAATAGAGAATACGTTCATGCTTGGGGTTGAATTTGGTAAGCCTTAAATCTATGTGATGATTGAAATTGTATGGTTGTGCTGGAAAATGAGTTAATGTGTAAAAATGCTTGATTATCTTGTTGTGTAGAATATGAAATGTGGATGTATGAATTGGTACGAGATTGGACCGAAAGGTCCGAGGTATTATGGTATAGATTCGATATGGACGAGTACCTAGCCTCATTTGTTGTACATGTAGTAGTAACTTTATCAGTGGATTGATGAATGCTTATGACTTACTGAGTTGTAAACTCACTCGGTGTTTTCTTATCACCCATTTTAGGTCTCTTGGACTCGTATTGTTGCGTGCTCGAACCGTCGTTGAAGTCATCACACCGGCTGAAATCTTGTGGTATTGTTTTTGTTGTTGAAGAACATTTGGCATGTATAGGCTATTATATTTTGTCGAATTGTGGGTTGTAAACTTTAAGCCATGTGAAAATGGCCTATGTGGTCGTCGAGTGGGATGCTAGAACCTATAGCCACGAGTCTTAGAAACTCAAATTTTGATAAGGTGGCCATAATTTGTGTCATGTATGATGGATGATTAAGGCCAAGGAAAAATTCATGAAATTGGCATAGTCTACTGCAGTAACTGTTGCGGACAGCAGCAGTGAGATGAGATTGAAAAATCACTAAAAATAGTAGAAGTAGAATTAAATAGCGAGTAAATTATGGAACTGAACCTTGATGAATCTATTTTTATATGGATGAAACGAAACGACCATATGAGCAGTATACTGAGAAATATTAAAGTTCTCGTGAGACAGGGCCAGAACGGTTTCTGGGTCCCCTGTCGCGACTTTGAAAATTTACCATAAATTATCCAGAAAGAATTAGGAGTCATGCCTTATATTTACAGATTCCATTTTAAGTCTAGTTTCATTAGAAACAAACGGCACCAGTATTAAAGCCCTGTACAGAGAGATATTCAAGTTGTAACGAGTGAAGGTCAGAGCAGTCGATCCCTGTAACATGGGTGACTTTAACTAATAAACTGTACCAATTGGCCCAACCAAAAATTCTAGAAATAAATCCATGGATGGGTATATGAGCCTAAATTCAGGGAAAATTTACGAAACCAGTTTCCGAGTTTTGAAACTCGAGATATGATTTTTAAGGCGACGGTGACGCAGTTTTCCAGCCTGTCCAGAAATGCCAAATTGGTCGGTACTTTAAGAGGATTTGTCTCATTAAGCCCTCGTGTCCGACACCGGCGATGATCTCGGGTTTGTGGTGTTACAGTCGATATTGGCTACCGACTCGGGGATCATCAGCAGTTCATCATACTATCAACCCTTTTTGGTACAGTAATATTTTGGCCTTGATATGGCATGTATAGGTTAGGCCGGTGACAGTTATGTTTTGTAATTGTAAATATTTTGGCCATGTGAAAATGAAATATATATAACTCAAAGATCAATATGTGTTCAGCTCAATTTCTGTTTAGTTGATAGATTATGTGAATGAAATTAAATTTTTAGCTCAGTAATACCTCATAGCCTAAACGGCGATTGGACTTGGGGCTAGGGGTGTTACATTTTATTGGTATCAGAGCAACGGTTTAGTCGATTCTAGGACTATTGTAGAGTGTTTGAGTCTAGCTATACATGCCATATAGTATTAATACGATAGTATGATGAATTCTGACAATTAAAAATGTGTTTTCATATAGTAATGGATTCTGATCCTAATCGAGCGGTAGCTGATGATGTTGAGAGTGTAGCGCCTGCTCCCGCGCATGGGACAGGGTCAGTGGACTCTCAACCTATCACAAGCAATCAGAACGATAAGGCTAGACAGGCTTTTTGTAGTGTGATGAATGATTGGTTCAACCAATACATTCGAACTAATACGGCTATTCCACAACCCCCACTCCCGAATAATACACCCTCTGCACCTACGATGCCTCCAGTAATTGATCAGACAAGGTCAAATAAGCCCCCGGTTGACAGAATCCGAAAGCACGGGGCTACTGAATTTAAGGATACAGATAATGATGATGCTGAGCAAGCTAAATTTTGGTTGGATAACACTATCCGAGTGTTTGATGAACTGTCTTGCACACCTGATGAATGCCTAAAATGTGCCATATCTCTGCTACGTGATTCTGCCTATTATTGGTGGAATACATTGGTTTCTGTTGTGCCCAAAGAACGGGTGATATGGGAATTCCTCCAGGCTGAGTTTCGAAAAAAATATATCAGTCAGAGGTTCATCGATTAGAAACGAAAAGAATTTCTTGAGCTTAAACAGGGTTCCATGTCCGTTACTGATTATGAACGAAAGTTTGTCAGACTTAGTAGATATGCTCGGGAATGTGTACCGTCTGAGGCTATTATGTGTAAACGTTTTGAAGACGGCTGAATGAAGATATAAAAATGTTTGTTGGCATTCTTGAAATACGAGAGTTCGTAGTACTTGTTGAGTGAGCTTGCAAGGCTGAAGAACTTAGTAAAGAGAAAAGAAAAGCTGATGTTGGAGCTGGAGAATTTCATAAAAGATCTTCAGGAAAGTCTTTTCAGCAATCATCGAAGAAATTTCGAAAAATCTATATAAACCCCGAAGAACTTAGGGGTGTTACAACACGGGCGTGTCCCATGGCCCTGTGCCCCAAAATCTATATAAACCCCTCACTATTCATCATCTCCCTCCCCAAAAATCCATAACCCTAGCCACTGCAACTCCACACGCCCTACCCCCACGCCCGTGCGCCGCCTACAACACCGATTTCGATGCCCCAAGTTCTTTCTTTTTGCGTTTGTTTACTCTTTTCTCTCTATTTTCTCTAAATATGTTGCTTATTTCATGATTCCTTTACTATATTGAACTATTTTTGAATATTCATAGTTAGAATAGTAAAATATTAATGCTTGTTTAATAAAATTTTTTGTCATTTTAGTTACTCCATTATGCTATACTCTTCTATTTTTCCTTGTTTCCATGAAATTTATGCCTACTCACATGCATTCATTCATTATTTTCATAATCCTCTAACTTAATATATTTAGTGGTTTTAGTTTTTATCATCTCGTACGTAAATCTCATAAAATATTCATATTTAGCCTTGATTTTCCATACTATTCTTGGGGCATATTGATTGAACTTCGATTTTTCAATTTAGGTACAATGTCGTCCTCACGTGGTAAGAAGACCGCTGTTCCCGCCTCGAAAAAGAGGAAAGGAGCAGCGTCATCTTCGGGTCCTACCACGGAGATTAGGCACCCATTCCTCCAGGTTCCCTTGGGACCCTCTGAGGAATTATATCAGATATTACGGGCCCGACCCCTAGGTGTGGGCCGCTGCATTGGCTGGACAGCACTCGAGCAGATTCAATTGGCTAACACGGTTTGAGCCCTCCTAATGACTGGCTCGTAGGGGCTCTTCTTTGAGATCATCGAGTCGACATATCTCGAGTTTACAATGGAACTCTGCTCAACGTTCCATCTTCAGACTGTCATGACCAAATTCGTTGACCCTGGAACAGTCCAGTTCTGCCTCAGTGGTCTAGTACGCCAGTTGAGCGTACCCGAGTTCGGGATTGCACTATGGTTGTACACAGAGGAGTTTATGGACAACAATGACCTCGACACCCTCCACCTCCACATCTACTGCTCCCCCTCGAAATGTTGGAGGGACCTCGTCCCTACCTCAGCCACCTAGGATCCTAGCCACTCCAAGGCATCGGCTCTCCCTCCTTCCTTGAGGTATCTACACGACATCTTGGCTCACACTCTGATAGGGAGAAGAGAGAGCACTGGCGTCGTCACCACCCACGACGCCTATTTTTTATGGAGTATGGCGAACAGGCACGTCATCGACCTTGCCTACTTTATTGCCTTCGCTATTCGCCACCAGATGGAACGGCACAGGAGAGGGGTCATCTCTATCGGGCCCTATGTGACTCAATTGGCTCAGCACTTCGGGCTCCTCAACACAGCAGCCCAATCATCCTCCCTCACTCTCATCGGTCAGATGTCCCCACAGGGCATCTCGAGCATGCTAAGTATGACGATGATCGAGAAACAACGTGGCACATACCCTCCTCAGTACCGCCTCGCCCAGTCCACCAAGGACGAGGACCCAGAGGATATTCCTGATAATGTCCCTCCACATCATGAGGACCCACCGTCTTAGCCACAACCTTCTCATCATCCAGTTCATGCGACAGCTTCATACGCTGACATCTCTGAGTGCCTTACTCGATTCGAGCAACAGTGTTTTCAGCGCTTCGATAACATTGACGCTACTCTACAGCAAATTTGACAACACTTCCACATCTCATCACCACCCCCACCTCGCGAACCATCTAGTGATGAAGATGTTTAAAAACTTTTATTTATTATTTTATGTTTTTACTTTTATTCTATTTTAAGACTACTTTTTATTTTTCTTTAAGCTTATTTTTATTAGGTTTTATAATTATTATTTTACAATTTTTAATTTCGGCTATTTCATTACGAGTAATTATTCTTCCTTATATATTTCCTAAAAAAGTTCCTGATTTTATCACAGTTATAAAGAGCTCCAAAGCTCACTATTACTCAGGAACTTGAAACTCCACTGGGAAAGGTTCTCCATGACTGCCATGCCCTGCTCGACCACGGCCATAGTCAACTTGAGATATAATATTCTTTTGGCGCAGCATTTGTGGAACCCAACCTCTACCACCACTGGAGTATCCTCCTTCACCCTCATCATTGCTTTCGCCATTCATTCTCCATGACTCCAATTCAAGGAGTCCATGCATATTCTGGAAGTTTCACTTCTCTCCCTATCTTTTGATTATATATCTATCTTTGTCAATATATCTCTCTTTGTACATTAAGGGCAATGTACATCTTAAGTGTGGGGCTCTTTCATAACATCATTAGAAATCCCTGAATTTTATCTTATTCTCATGTGATCTTCTCATGCCATGATTAGAATGAATTTTGATTACTTTATGATTTTTGTTGATATGTCTTGAATTAAAACTTAGGCATTCATGCATTGATTGTTTAAACTTTAAGATATTAGAGAATCAACCATGATAAGTTGACTTTTAAATTTAAAATTTTATAGGTTGTTTCTCCCAAGTTTAGGTATTATCCTGAGTTGAAATTCACAAGTTTAAACATCAAAAAGCAATAATTTTTGTGAGATTTTGAGCCTTTAGAGTATCTATTATTTCTTTCATGCTCACTTTTATTGTTGCTTTGAGTGCGTCAATCTTGATTTATTATTCTAGAACTTGCTTGATTATGCATGTCAAGACCACACCATTTGATTTGATATGTCAAGATGATAAAGGCACTTAGGTTTAACCCACTCACTCCATAAAAGCCTACCTTCACAATTAACCCTTAGTGAACCCCTTTGAGCCTAACAAATCATTCATTGATTTACCCCTAATATTAACCCATAACTCAATATTGTTTGAAATCCCCTAAATTAATTTGATCCCTATTTTTGTCGAGATATGAGTTGGAATAGTTGCTTAGCTATGTTTTATTCTATTTTGTATTTTGACTTGTTTTAAAAAAAATTCATACTTACATATTAGTAGTAATTCAGTATTGTTGAGCCGCAGTATCTAAATTCCATCTTCTAAGAAGAAGCTTACTTGTACTCAATTGATGTTTAATTACTTTTTCTAGTTAGGCAATTTTTCAATTCAATCTCGATTCTAACCTTTTCTTTCAGCTTGTGACCACACACCCTAACCAAAGCCACGTTGCAACCCTTAAAAGACCTTTTGATTGATGTTCATATCGATATATAGTGGTGGAGATTTGAATTTCATGCAAGCCTATGGTAATGACTTTTCATTATTGACTATTGAGTGCTTCATGTATTGTCCTTAAACACCTCGAGTGATTTGAGTGAATCTTTAGTGAGGATGTGAAACTTTGTGATATTTTGAGTAGAAGGTAATTACTTAGATGAGGGGAGATGTAACACCCCATACCTGAGTCCGTTACCGGAATCGAACACAAGGTGCACACAGACTTAACTATCTTCACAGTCCATTTAAAAATTTTCAGACAAGCTGGTTATTGCGTCATTGTCGCCTTAAAAATCATATCTTGAGTTTTAAAGCTCGAAAATTAGTTTTGTAATTTTTTTCCTGAAACTAGACTCATATGTCCGTCAACAGACTTTTTTCTAGAATTTTTGGTCGAGCCAATTAGTACAGTTTATTAGTTAAATTCTCCCCTGTTGCAGGGATCGACTACACTGACCTTCTTCCTTTACGAATTGGATATCTCCCTGTACAGGGCTTCAACACTGATGCCGTTTGTTTCTATAGAAACTAGACTCAGAGGGGAATCTATAAATATATGGCATGACTCCTAATTATCTCTGGTTAATTTACAATGAATTTCCAAAGTCGGAACAGGGGATCCAGAAACCGTTCTGGCCCTGTTTCACGAGAACTTTAATATCTCTTAACATATAACTCATATGACCGTTTCGTTTCTTCCATATGAAAGTAGATTCATCAAGGTTCATTTACATAATTTATTCACTATTTAATACCATTCCTACTATTTTTAGTGATTTTTCACAACCACATCACTGCTGCTGTCAGCATCTGCCTTTAAAGTAGGCTTTACCTATTTCATGATTTCCATGATTCAATTGGCCCTTTTTGCATACATAGCACAAAGTGTGATCATGATTAACCATTCCAGTGACTAATCGTTTCAAAACAATTCCATACCTCATAATGATCAACATACAAACGATTATAGTACTATGCTAAAATGTATATAAGCCATTTTCGCATGGCTATCCAAGTTTACACAAACCGAAAGGTACATGACCTACAACAAAAGGGTAGTCCTATACATGCCATTTCAAAGTTCAACCAAAATTGTACCAAAATAGGGGGCTTTGATAGTGTGGATGACTTCGACTTCGATGATCCCGAATCCGATAGCTAACGAGCAAAATCTATAAAACAAATAACAAAGAAACGGAGTAAGCAATTTATGCTTAGTAAGTTTTAAGCAAAACAAAGTGTTCTCAATCACTATCATTGGTCATTCATTTCAACTGTTCGATGAAGTTAATCTAGAGCTTCATCTCGATCTATAATGTCATTAAACGCAACACTTGGCTGCCACATATATACTTTCGAATAATAATGACCTAGATGGTCAAATATTTCCAAAGCACATGCTTCATCGATTATCAGCTTTCAATAATCCTTTCCACTTGTTCATAATCACATCCATACTTAAGCTTACAAATCATAATCCTTACCTCTTGGATACTGATAATTCACCTCGAAATCACTCCACCGATGAGTAAGTGATACGTACCTGAACATCTTAAGTACATAATACTTATTTGATGGTAACTTAATGCAGATACTCAATATCAAAGTCTTACTTGAATCCTAGCATTTAGCCGTCGGGTCTTTAAAACTCGGATATAGTACGAGCACGAAGCCTACGGACATTAATCAGGATAATATTCTCGCATAAAGCCTGCGGGGTTTTAACCCGGATATAATACTGACACAAATGCCCTTCGGGACTTATCACATTTATACACTTTCACATTCATCACATTGGCCATTCGGCCCTATCACATATATACACCTTCACATTCATCACATCGGCCATTAGGCCTTATCACATTTATATACACTTTCACATTCTTCACATCGGCCATTAGGCCTTATCACATATATACACACTTTCACATTCATCACATCGGCCATTAGGCCTTATCACATATATACACACTTTCACATTCATCACATCGGCCATTAGGCCTTATCACATATATACACACTTTCACATTCATCACATCGGCCATTAGGCTTTATCACATTTATATACCTCATACAAATTTCATATTTTTCTTGTACATCAATTTCAGCAATAGCTTATAAGCAACTCAAATAGTTTCATCAAAGTTTACAACAACATCACATATTCACTACAAGCAGTTTTCCTGAGCAACAGTCACTAAATTGTTTATAACTGGAGCTACAAAATTCAAAATCAATTACAGTTAAATTTCCCCGAATGTAGACTCATGTATCTTTCATCCATAAAATTTTCAGAATTTTAGGTGTGGCCAATCAATACCAGATTTTTCTTAAAGTTTCCCCTGTTGCACTGTTTGACTAATCTGACCACTCTTCACTACGAATCAAATTTTTCGTTGTACAGAATTCATAATGTGTTCTATTTGATTCCATTTGAAACTAGACTCATTAAGGAGTCTAAGCATATAAATCTTATCTCATAACCATTTTTGTACAAATTATAATGATTTTCCAAAAAACAGAATAGGGGATTTCGGAGTCATTCCGACACTGTCCTGCACAACTTTAAATATCTCTTTATAGGAAATTTCTTTGCTCACACGGCCTCTTTTATAAGGAACTAGACTAATTAAGCTTTGATTACATATTTTATTCAGCCTATAATTCCACACCAACAATTTATGGTGATTTTCAAAAATCACGTTACTGCTGCTGTCCTAAGCAAACTATTACAATTTGCTCTTAAATTTCCAAGTCCAAACACTTATGAACTTACCATTTGAGTTTTAAACATATCATGACCACATCATATCTTATTAAATCAACTCATTATGTCCTATTTTGATTGAATTTACTCAATGTTTGATCACTTAAAACTTACCTCGGATGTGGTCGAACGATCTCGGCGGCTATTTGATCACTTTTTCCCTTTCCTTATCCAACTTTGGTCCTCTTTGCGTTTAAGCTTAAGTAAAACAATAGATTTGCTTAGGTACTTAACTAATATTATTCACTTAACAATCACATTTGGCAATCACATATCATTTAATCTATATCTAGAACAATAGATTTAAATATGTATCATATCATAGCAAGAAAATTAAATAGGCTTTACTAGCCACACTTAGTTCTATTATAACATAACTCCCCTTACTTATATGTACATTCGGCACAAGCAAACTTCATTTCAATTTTGCCACTCTTGAACTTATCCATAATATCCTAAGTTCATTTAGTAGCTAGGCAACAATTATACAAATCAACAAGCATTTAACAACAATGTACTTAACCAATCCTTCAAGCATACATTCGGCAATATATATATATGTTAATGACGAAAACACTTGAGTCAATTCTAAGACTTCCACAATCTTCATACTTACATGCCATAACCGTATGGTTCTTATCACCCTTGGACCACAAAATGCATGAATTTCCCAAATTCTAATTACTATCTTAAGCTCAATTTAGCACTCACTTAGCACTTCAACATAGCCGATTGTCATTAAGCAATTAAGCCACATCTATTCAATTTTTACCAAGCTCAACTCATCTATAATCAACCTTCAATACACTAAAGCATAAAAACAACATCAAAAAAAATACAAACATCCATGACCGAATGTCATCTTCACACATTTACAAAAAACATTTGCCATGAGCTAGCTTCTATACTTGATGACCACTCCAAATATACAAAGATTTTCAATGAAAGAGCATTAACATACCTTAATCCCCCTTTTTAGCCTTCTACTTGAAAATTTCAACTTAGAAGCAAACAAATTCCATGGTTTTCCACTACATGCAGCCGGCCTATCTTCTCTAGCTTCCTTTGCAAGAGACAAGGAAGCAAGATGGAAAATGAAAGTTGAAGTCTCTCTTTCTTCCATTCACGGCAATGGGGGGGGACAACTTTGGTTTCTCCTCCCACTCCCTTCTTTATTTATTATTCTTCCCACGCATTTTAACATAATATGTCTATAATATGCCTTACCCCATAGCATGGCCGGCCATCATTTAGATTTTTGGCTAATTTGACATGCAAGTCCCTCATGTCAATAATTCATGCATTATTTGGCCACTTTAAATTTCACCTATCACATTTTCAAGTCCTATCACATGGGTCCTTTCTTATAAATTAGCACCTAATTGATAAAATCAAGGCACGAAATATTCACACATACAAATCCCACATATAATAAGCACAAAATATAACATCTAATTATTTTTGTGACTCGGTTTTGTGGCCCCGAACCCACTTTCCGACTAGGGTCACATTAGGGGTGTCACAGGAGACACCTATGCTTTCATGATAAAATACTCAACTTGGAATGTTTGAAACTTTGATGTTCTTTCAGTCAAATTCTCAATGTATGATTACTTGTGGATTATTTTGAGATATTATTAATAGGAATTATAAGTTAAGAAGAATTTATTTTGATTGTAAGTTGAAGGTTTTGCTTGAGGACAAGCAAATGCTTAAGTGTGGGGGTATTCGATAAACCGTAATTTATACATATTTTTACCCCATGCTTAACACATTTTATGGATGATTTCTCATTAGATTTCGTGAATTCGATGCTCCTACTCTTTTAATTTCATGTGTTTATACTTAGGTGAGCATAGGAGGGTAAAAGGACCGAAAAAAGGGACAAAAACGGAGAAAACAGGCTAATGTGGGAAATCAGCACAGCCTAGAGTTCACCATATGGGTAGACTTTAATAGGCCCTGGCACGGCCCAAACCTCTTCACACAGGTTGACTACACAGACACGTCCCTTTCACAAGGTCGAAGCACAATTTACATGGGTAGATCACACACCCGTACCCATTTAACAGCCTTGACTACGGCCTTAAGTAATCGTACAGGCGTGTCCCTACTGGGCCCAAGTTTAGTCCAATTCGGAAAAGGTCAATTTTGAGGGCTCTTAGGCATTCCAAAGCCTATTTAAACACCTAATGAGGCATTTAGACGGGAGGACACAGAGTAGGAAGTAAGGAATTACTCAAGGACAGTCTATTGATCCATCTCAAGAGCCGGATTCATCATCAAGACTAGAGATCTCCCTTCAAGTTCCTTTAGGAGTTTTGGGTTTTCTTATGTTTTGTTATCTTTATGCTTTTGAGATGTTTTCTTCATAAATATGAACTAAACCCCCTAAATACCTAAAGGGAATGAAAGCTAAGACAGATCTTGTTATTATTATCTAAATTGTATGATAAATATTTGACTTTTCTTAATTATGTGTTCTTAATTCTTGTTTTAATATTCTAGGATATTGATTCAAGTTAACGCTCTTATTTAGAGGAGGAATAGACCCTGTCTAAGAGTAACATTGTCATAATTAAGTGGAGTTGATTGCGCGCCTAGAGATAGGGTGACAAGATTTTGCCAGATTAGGGTGAAACCTAATAAGGGAATCCATAGATCTAGTTAATGCAACTCTAGGGTGTTAATTAGAAAGAGATTTCAATTATTCAACCTAGGGTTAGATGTTATTAGTCTCGAGAGAGATAATAATATAAATTAGGGATTTCTACGGATCAAGTCAAATGAACAAATCGTCTGATTTAGAGTCAAATAACAAGTGAAGTCTAGGTGGATTTTCCTTAGGTATTGTCTCAATCAATTGAATTTTCCCAAAAGTATTTTCCGGAGTTTTCTTTCTGTCCATTCTTAGTTAGTAATTAGTTTAGATAATCAAACCTCTTAATTTTTAGGCTAGATAATAAAAATGAAGTACATACTAGTACTCGTAGTTCCTTTGGGTTCGACAATCTAGTCTTGCTGAACTATACTACTGTTCGATAGGTACACTTGCCTTAATTGTGATAATAAGTTAGTCTCAAGAACGTTTCATTTATAAATCTTTAAAACCTATTATGAATATCACTCATCAGAAGTCATCACACTATCGTAGTATATAATATGGCATGTATAGCAAGACTCACACGCGCTACGTTAGTCCTAGAACCGACTAAACAGTAGCTCTGATACTAATAAATGTAACACCTCTAGCCCATATTCGTCGCCAGATTCGGGTTACGAGGCATTACTGGTCAAACAAAATTTCAAAGCATTCATATCTATATATATATAATCATTCAAGTCAAACTCATTTATAAATAAAAAATAATTAGCTCACCTTTCAGTACATACATCGATTTATACCAAGAATATATAGATCACAACAAATTTCAACTTATTAATACATTTAATTACACAGCTTTATCAAATACCAACATGGTTAAATATACTTCCATTACCACCTATGTAATTATACATATAGCCACCAAAATTACATATACATTCTTATAACCGAATAAGCCAAAAAAAAACACAAAACACATTTTAAATCATTGCATATACGGCTTAAGTAATAATCAATTTGAATTTTGCATGTTTTACACTTTACCACAAATTGAAACAACCACACAATATTATTCACATATTTCCATATAATTCATTTAGAGTATTAATTATTAAAAGAAAACTACACATACCTACTTTAGTCATTAAATTACACGCAATTGGCCTTAGTGAATTTTAACCATTTCATGCACACACCATCAAGAAATACACCGATTAAATATACTAGTTAATGTGTCCAAAATTTCGTATTCAACAAAAAAGTAATAGTTAATGTTCAGACATCTTAAATTATTGATCACTTAATGTCACTCATGGTCTAACTTTAACAGCAAATTCTTAAAAACTACATTTAAGCATACAATCATATTACATAATTTAATACGTAGTTACATATGTGGATTTGGTACATTGTACCTTGGCCGAACATAATATTAATGCACATGTACATGATAAGCAGTTTACCCTAAAAAAATAACGATCACACTTAGCATTGAAAACTTACTAAACAATCGACCAAATATTCATGAAACATATGCATTGCATATTTTTCCATCTCAACTAATTAACATACCAAATGCATATTGTACTATTATTCCTTCATAGCCGAATCTTCTAATTGAAATCATATACATATTCCAAAACTTTCATCATCAATTACTAATGAACATGCTCATTATATTTTGACTATGATTTTACCATACCAAGTTCAAACATAATCAGCAAGCCATTCCCAAACATATAGTGCTTACCACATATATTATACCTTGATGGCACACAACTTAGTAACCAAAATTAATATAAACCTTAACTAACATAACCAAATTCTAATATAATAACTTAGCCATTTTCTCATGGCTTAGATTACACATAACCGAAAATCCAGCTTACAAAAGCACACTCTAGCCTATACATGCCATAATTCGAGTTTGAATATTAAAATACCGAAGCTGTAGATAGTGTGATAGACATTGCTGGCGATCCCCGAACTTGTAACTCGAATCCAAAATCTATAAAAAAAAAAGACAAATATACACACAATGAGCTATTTAAGCTTAGTAAGTCACAAGCAAACAAATAAACCAATAACATAATCAACTTATTTTAACTAACCAAATTAGAATATCAATATCGAGCTTATTCTTAACTTTCAACTTCAATAATAATATACCTAAACACATATATCCATTAGCTTGGCCGAATGTTCACAAGATTAAGTCATCAAATCATTGTTCAATTTTCAAAGCCAAATTATCAATATAAAACCTAATATACATACCTTTGTATAAATAAGCTTTTAAATCAAGATAAAATTTATATACACACATTAACTAAGTAACTGAATATGCAAGATCATTATATATATATGCGAAAATATAATCACACCAACAAGGATCATAATTCTTGCCCATAAGGCCGAATACACATGACATATTTACACATATGCTTTTCATTCATGTCACACATGCTTGTAACTAATATCATAACACTCACTTACCTTGTTGCAAATAAAAACTAAAGTAATACATACCTGATCACTTAGTTAATTTTACATATTTGTTCCCCACTTATCTATGCCAGATGAACCATTTGAAATTGGGTAGGAAACTTGGATGATCACACATGTATCGTACAATGTCAACGTCTCAGATGTGGTCTTACATGTAATCACATATCGATGCCACTATCCCAGACAGGGTCTTACTCGTACACATATATCCGAATCACATATCGATGCCATCGTCTTACTCGCACACATATATCGGGATCCTATGTCATGACATATGTATCTTAACTATTCCTAAGGTTCATATGAGGCTTTCAGACGTCGTAACTCAGTCGAAACGAACTCGGAATGTCGTAACTAAGCTTATTCATATTTGGCCATAGTGTATATAATTTCATACATTTCTTTCTAGTTTAATATTAAACTACAATTAAACTCGTCTATTTTCTTATAAACTTACCTCGGACGATACAAAACGGAACAGGGTAGTTAGTCGTCAACTTTCGTTTTCCCCCGATCTAAACCCGATTTCTTTGGTTCTTGATCTAAACATATTCAAATTAAAGCTCATTCAAACATATTTTCATTCAATTTAGTCCAAAAACACAATGGGAAAATTACCATTTTACCCATGACATTTACACTTTTTACAATTCAATCCCTATTGTACAAAACACAAAATATTCAAAATTTCAAGGTACCCATGTTTGGCCGAATATTACTAGTGTTCATACAAGCCTATATATTTCATTTATTTTACATTTTAGTCCCTCAAATTATTATTTTTGCAATTTAGTCCTAATTACTCAAAATCATCAAAAACTCCAATACAAAATATGTTAATCTAAAACATATCTTTCATATTTCATCAGCAAACAACAAAAATCAAAAGCTATCAAAAATGGCACAACTCAAAATATTCATCAAAATAAAAAATTAAAGCTTGAGTTTTGTAGTACTCGAAGCAACGATCTCAAAAACGTAAAAATTATTAAAAATAGAACAAAAATAAACCTTGATTGAGCTTTATAAAGTGTCGAACCCTAGCTTTTGTGCTTGCTTTTTCTTTTGTTTATATTCGGTGCAAGAACAAAGAAAATAATTGATTATGGCTTATTTTATGATATATTAACATATATATTAACTTATTACTAATTTACCTAATTAACCTTAATGAAATAATAATAAAATTATATAAAATATGTTCATTACCGTCCAAACATCATGTTAATGGAATAATTTCAACATAAATACCCCAAATTAGAAAAACATTTATAAATCGGCCCTTATACAAGTTAACACCTAATTTTTATTTTACGCGATTAAGTCATTTTATTTAATCGGACACTCAAATGACAAAATTAAATCACGAAAATTTCACAGATATAAATTCACACAAAATAAACACAGAAAAAAATTTTAAATATTCTTTTGACTCAGATTCTTGGTCCCGAAACCACCATTCCGATTAGGGTCTAAATCGGGTTGTTACACCACCAAAGGTGGAAACCTTCACATAATACCTGTGTAGGAGATATTAGGTCAGGCACCACATGTCAAATGAACCATCTAAGAGGGATGGGTTGAAAGAGTGGATACTATGGTGCTGCTTTGTGGTCGCTATTTCTCTAAGGAAATGAGGATATTACGAAGAGGTTGCATTCTGGTAAAGAATCATAGTTACGACACATGCTTGGGTAAACGCCAAGCGTCGCTAGATAGGAGTAATGAATATGAGTATTAGGGATGTGCATCAATGGTAAATGGGGTGGGACCCTAATGAGAAGTCATGGTTATGGCCAGATCATGGGTCATATCGGCCAATGAATAGCTTAGAATGAATTAGGTGCTAGTATTACCAACTGAGTTCACAAAGTTCTCCTAAGAAAATCAAGGAGTTAATGTATGAGCCAGACACTTTAGTTTCTTAAAGATTCATGTAATGTTACATAGAGTTTGGTGCAGATCTAGCTATGTTCTCCTGAACTTATAAAATTGTTGCTTGAATACAGGCTAGATCAAGACTTAGGCATCAAAAGGGACTAAGCTAGACTCCACTATAGTCAACTGGTGCACGGGATCTATTCATGTATATAGAAGGGCATCCGTAGAGGCGTTGCCTCAAGGTTAAAGTTGATTATTTTCATTTTTGAGTCTTAATCTAAAAATTGTAAATAAATGTTGAAACCAAGCTCTAATAATTATTCACCAATTTTGTATGAGTTTTAATAGTAGTTAGATTTTCAAAATTTAAGTTGATAAAGTATGTAATAAAATCAGAAACAGAAGTTTTGATTAAGCCATTTGGGTTAGTATAGCAATTGGTACTCAGACCCGACTATTGGGTTGGGTATAGGGTGTTAAAAATTGAGTGGTATCAGAGATTTGGTTTAATTGATCCTCAATATAAATGGACTTGTGGAGTAAGCCCTATATACTTGTTATAGTAGCTTTGGTTAGTTCCTTCAAAGTTGTTATAAGATAATAAGTGTGATAAGAAAAACTGTAGGTTGGCGAGTTGTTGTTAGATTGGTGATAAGTATATTGATTAATTATAGAAGGAAGGAAAAAGGAGGAAGTTTTCATTACTATGGAAAATTTTCAAAAATACAAGAAAGGATTAAGCATTATCCGTAGTCGGAGGGTCAATCGTGCCCTTTGTGCTTTCCTCCTTCTAAACTTTAGTTTTTGTTTTGGCAGAAGTGGTGGAGGCATCATTGGAGGTTCCATTTTCTAAGACGGTATCATCGAAGGAGTCTAAGTTGTATGTGTCTAAATCATGATCATAGAAGAGTTCTCCAAGCTCTTCCTATTTCTTCTAAAATTCCCTCCATACAACCCCCTTGAGATTTAGCTGTTTGAAATTCATGTAGCATTTATCAAAGGGATTCATGGCTACTTGTAAAGGTAGTATCATGTTGGACCTTAAAACTGAGAAATGTACCTCAATACCTTTTTTGGTATCTTCTACAAATTTTTCCAAGGCCTCGTTGCTCTTCTTTTTTATTTGCTCTTTATCGAAAAGGTGTTGTTTCTCCAAGGTCTCTAGATAGTAGACCTTTCTGTCTAACTCTTTTTCTCATGCCACTGATGCTTGGTATTTTGCTTCCTATATGGAGACGAATTGAGCAATTTGTAATTTTAAAGAACAAGGGAATCATAGGGTATGCGAAGTTAAGAGAGTGGTTGTTTTCCCAAATGGATGGTTTTCTTAGAATTAGCCTGGTTAGCCTCATCCTTTCTGTAGGCTTGTTGGAGAGCGCAACTCATAATTTCCAACTCCACAACTATTATAGAAAAATAATTCACTAGCTCAACAATGGTAGGCTTGTAAATACCATCAGAGGAAGAAGATGGGTAGGCAAATTCCTTATACTCTGGAGGCAGGTTCCTATCTTTTTTTTTTCTTAATTAGGGGTGGGAAAAAGGGGTAATAATCTTTACCAACGTGCTTTCTTTATGCAAAGAAGGTTTGTAACTCACCAGAAGAAATGGTATAATCGATGGTGTGAAATGGGGAAGTATGCTGGGTGGAACTAGTAGTAACTTAGACTAGAACTCCAGGTACAGATATCGATAGATATAGGGATAGGGTTGCATTACCTTCTGGATTGGTGGGAGGAATGGAGATGGCTGAGGGAGAGACGAGGGATTCCCTCTCTAGGATCGAGGGCTCTTTACTAGGTCTATGATGGACCAAACTAGCTTCACTCTTTTCCCCGACATTGGAGGACTTTTCTTTTAGCCTTTGCCTCTTATGATTGCAACTAACTACCTGAATCTGAATGTTAACTGCTACCGTAGCTTTTTGTGTACTTTCCATAAGTGCCTCCACGTCTATATGAGGAGGATGCTAGAAAGAGTTAAGGGGAGAGAAATAACCTTAAATGAAAAATTAGGAGTCAGTAGCAGGATTAGTATGGGTCTCACTAGAAATAACACCCTCAAGTCCAAGTGTTGAGGGAGATAAGCATAAAAAAGGAATACTTAAGTGGATGCAAGGCTCCGTTCTTCTCCTCACTAAGGACTGGGCTAACTCATTAGAGGCCCCATAAAGCTATGCTTCACTAACAGGCTTGACTCTTTGAGGTTCCGCTCCTGATGTCAAATCCGCTGATCTAAAGCTATTATGACTTTGTTGTTCTAAAAATTATGAAAAATGTTCCTTACTGCTTGGAGTTTTCGAACTTTAGAGGAAGCCCTAACCTTAAGTAGTCATACTGTGACCTAGAGAGCTCAAATATGATTGGTTGTCACTGAAGAAAAACAAACTCGTAAGGGATGGACCACCTCATACAGAAGCCAAGTTGCCTTCAAGCATCTTTCTCACATGTATGAACTTATGAAGGTTTGAGTGGAAAATTGAAGAGGGATTTTGAATTATAGACTCGTAGCCTTCACGAGTGGGAAAGTAGACTATTTCAACTTAGATCCCCTAGGTAATGACCTCTAGTTGGCAAAACGCTAAAATATACCAAGGAATAGAGGCTTAAAGTGTTTACTACAACCAATGAAGTAACCTACTAGAGTCCACCAGTAAGGACCATTAAGCTGCCCATATGCAATCGCATAGATGTTTAATACCCTACAAAAGAAACGATGTAAAGGGAGATAGAAGCTTGCCTCCAATAAGTATTGTGGGAAAATAAACCCATCACGAAAGCCACTCAATTCGCAATCTCCTTCCACAATTTCAAAATAATATGCAAAATTAGGCAATTTGATTTGCAAGACAATAAATGATTGAATATGTCATCGCGAGTAGTCTTACATTTGTAAACTAGAGATTAAACGGGCGTTTTGGCTCTTTGGTTGGATGACCCATGCACGCGTGTTGAAGAGGGCCTATTTCTAGCTTGACCCTTCCGATTCCAATCATTGTAGTAGGTTGTAGAAGATGAACAAGATTAAGGAAAAGTCACTCGAAAGGTGGGTTATGCCTTAGAGTGATAAGCTCAAAAGAAGGAAACTGTGGGAGCGAAAAAGGAGGAAGGGAAGAGAGACAATCAAGGGTTTTCAAGAAGAGCCAAATCGATAAGGAAAGTTGAAGAGAAACCTAAAATCCAGAAAAAGGAATCCCTTTTCTCTATATATTACAATTTTAATTGACCAAACATTTGTAGGAAGTTAAATATCAAACATCCAGAAATGGCTCAGGTCACCCATCAGTGGTTGACACATGTTTGCTACTGGAAGGGTTTTTCTTAAACCTTTTATGAACTAGAAAACTGGAAATGCTCGACAAATTATGTATACCAACCTAAGGATCTACCAGAGTAGCTATAGAAAAATCCTTGAGCAATTATCCACCCCATATAGTTAGTAAGGATAAAACCCTCTTTGAGAGGAATAAGCTCAAAATGAGCTTGTAACTGTTAGGTAAATTCATGCCATATTAGTGCTAAGATAATTGGCAATGGTGGAGGTGTCTACCTCTAGGTATGCTAGGAAATATATAAGAAAAGGGGAAACCAATTTGGAACACGCCTCGAAAATTTAGGTAAGAAAGGAAATTTTGAAGATGAAATTTTCTTTAAAGGTGGGGGAGTTGTCACACTTGGATCTCTTAAGGACTCGAACTAAAAGAAGAGTTGGGGAGCTGATTGTCAAGAAATAAAAATTTGTGGCCTCTAATGAGATATTTAGAAACTTAAGTAGTTGATTGATAATGATAGATTTCAATCCTAGTTTAGTTAGATTGGAACCGATCGGTTCTATAGTGCAAGACAAAATTATTAGGATTGATTGGTGGTATTGGTCTGTGGAGACCATTCTAATGGAGTATATATATAGGTGTGTGTGGAAATGAAATTCTTTTTAATTTTATTTACAAATTTTCCTCTCTATAGCATCATCTTCTTTAGTCGCTCTGAAGAAGAATATGATATAACTCCAGGAAGCTCTGCATGTCGCAGCAGTCATGTGAATTAAAGTCTAGTAGTAGAGAAATTGAGGAACTAGTAAGTTCTTGTGGATTGAAGAGATAAGTAGAATAAGAAATCTTAAAATCTTCTGAATAATTATGTATTCTGGGTTTTAAGGGTTTAACATCTTTAGTTTAACCGATAAATGGTTGTCATCCTTAGCTGGAAGGACAAAGAAGGCTCTGACGTTTAGACAGGCTAAGTTGTTAAGGATAAGAAAGTAAGGTGAGTTTAAGTACTCCATTTCTGGAATTATGTATGATCTCTTATGATTGCAAATACTTGTTATGAATGGATGAGTAGGTTTATGAGTATCTGCAAGTGTGGCAATATGTATAAAAAGTAGTGTACTCCATGATAAAATGTTTATGAATTGCATCTAATGCGTGTTTACATATTTTGTAGAGTATGGAAGGGAAATATCATCGGGTTAGATTAAGTTCAGATTGTGAAAGTGTGATTATGTATACCGCCATATAGTGTTGCTTATGCAAACCGTGATGTGCAAAGCTCCGGGCCTTGTGAAGGGGACAATATGGTGTTCATGCATCAAGGTAGAAATGGTAAGGAGGCATGGGTAGAAGAATAGGGAATTGGAATTCCGTTAAGACACCATCATACGGGGATGCTGAATGCAAATAGTGATGTGCAAAGCTCCATGTCGTGTGGAATGGACACTTTGGTGTTCAAGCATCAAAGTTAAATAAGAAAGGGAATGATATCGGCTGTGTTGGAAAATTTTCGATTTGAAAATGATTTTCTTACACAACGAAAAATTAATATTTTCAAAACCTAGCCAATTTTTTACATTTATAGCAACAAACTTAATCAAATTCATACCAGTGTTTTTAACTTAGTGGACGTTCATTATTCCCAGCTTTCAACCAAATGATATTCTACACTATTCTCATACCACGAACTACTTCGAGTGTGGGCCTGATCCAATTGAATAGAAACACAGAACTAGAAAATGTTTTATCTCCTTTTGGGGTGAAAATGAAAATTCTCTATGTAGAATTGTTATTCCTGAAAACTATATGTAATAGTTTAGAATAAATTCTCTCTATTTTTCCGCAGAATAACATTCTTTCACAGTTGTATTAATAGCTCTACCGGTGCCATCTATTTATAGAAAGAAAAAGTAGAACCCTTGTTAAGTTGTAGTGGTTTATTTCAAATAGAAAAACATTCTACTTAAAATAGGACTAGGAAGGACAACACAACCTAGTATTCTTACTAGGGTTGCCACCCCCTTCATGTCCATAAGGGTTTTTGGGTCTCTCTCACATTGGGTCCAATTAAGAGTACTTCCTGGGCCTTTTGGTCCCAGTACTCTATATTGTGATCAAACATAATTCAATTTTTCTATTTCCTAAAATAAACTTTAATATTTATATATAAAACAATTTTCTCATCTGTATTTTACCCCATCAAAATTTTGACGATTTTACCCCTTATAAAAATTTGAAGACTTTTCCCTGGTAAAATTTTGAGAAAATATGTTTAATATTTTACAACTCAACACATTCACTATAATCAAATTATTTATTTTCATTTTCGTGCTTCAAAATAGTCCAAAAACATAAACTTATTCTTCCAATCATTTTTTAAGTAATCCATATAGGATTGCAAATGGATCATTTCCATTTTAATTTTCATTTCCATTTCAATTTTTGGAAACCTAGATTCATTTCCAAATAATTTTATTTCTCTATTTCGGAGAAAACCATAATCATTCCTGAATGGTTCTCATTTCTCTTTACTTATTCATTATGTTCATTTCTATTCAAATACACATTTCATATATGGTTTCAACGAGCTAGTAGAGGGACCGATTGGACATATGTAGTTGAGACTTAAATGATTTATAATTAAGTTATGACTTTTCACCTATTAATTATAAACTCATATAGTTATGAAGTCATTCCACTATAGTATTGTGATTGAGTTCTCCCCAACAACATACCTTACGAAAACAATTACTTAGTGCTCATCCAATGACCTTGTCATAAGTGTGTTACTCTCATATGATAGCCTTGATCTCTTTGAGATAATATATGCTCTTCTAATATGATCCTATTTTATCTCATGGTATTCATTACATCTTCCTTCATGAAAAGCCAATCACTATTAAATAGTGATCAAGTCATACATTAAAAAGATAGATGACCCATGGCCATGTTTACTTTTCATCAACTATGTAATGCCAATGAGAAGATATCATTTACCCATGTTTTGGGATATGAATTCCACTCTTGTAAATTACGCTACATACTACAAAAATCATACACCCAATGCACCAGTTTTTTGTTCCTTATCTCTTAAACTCAAGCTTTTTGACCAAGTACTCTGTAATATGATCCAACCCGATTCGATTTTTCTATTTCTCAAAATAAACTTTAATATTTATATATAAAACAACTTTCTCATCCCTATTTTGAACCCAAAAAAATTTAACTATTTTTCTCTGATAAAATTTTGAGAAAATATGTTTAATATTTCACAACTCAAAATATTCACTATAACCGAATGGTTTATTTTCATTTTCGCGGTTCAAAAGAGTCCAAAAACATAAATCCATTCTTCTGGTTTTTATTTAAGTAATTCATATTGGATTGTAAATGGATCATTTTCATTTCCATTTAAATTTTTTTTAACCTACATTCATTTCCAAATGATTTCATTTCTCTATTTCAGAAAAAACCATAATCATTCCTGAATGTTTCTCCTTTCTCTTTCCTATTGATTCCATTCATTTCTATTTAAACATAGTTCATATCTAGTTTCAACAAGCTAGCAGAAGGACCAATTGGACATATGTAATTGAGGCTCAAATGATTTATAATTAAGTTTCAACTTTTTGCCTATTAATTATAAACTCATTTATTCACGAAGTCCTTCCACTATAGCATTGTGACTGAGCTCTCCCCAACGACATACCATCATGAAAGCAACTACTTAGTGCTCATCCAACGACATACCAATTGAATCGAAACACAGAACTAGAACAAACTTTCTCTCCTTTTGGGGTGAAAACAGAAATTCTCTCTTATCATAGAAACCTATAGAATTGTTATTCATGAAATATATACGTAATAGTTGATAATAAATTCTCTCTGTTTTTCAGCAGAATAAATGTAATATCCTGAATTAGGGCTTAATCGGAATAGTGGTTTCGTGACCACAAATCCAAGATAGAAATAATTATTTTACAATGATTTTGATGTTTATAATATGATTGCATGCTTGTGTGAAAATTTCGTGATGAAATTCTATGCCTAAAGTGCTTAAATTGAAAGTAGGGACTAAACCGAATAAGTTGCAAAACTTGCATTCTAGAAGTTTTTAGTATGAAATTATTTTGGAATATTAATGAGGAGGTCTTAAATAGAAATTTTTCCAATTTTAAGTTCATGGACAAAATTAGGACATGGAAGGAATTTTGGAAAGTTTAGTAGTAAGGGTATTTTGGTCATTTAGTTATTAAAATGAATTAAAACAAAATTAAAAGCCAATTTTGTCCATCTTCTTCATTAGGCCGAAATTTCAAGGGTTCTCCATAGCTAGGGTTTGTTTCAAGCTTCCAAGCTCCATAGTAAGTGATTCCAAGCCCGTTTTAATGATTTTACGTTTTGAGATCCCTAACTCGATAAAGCTTATGTTAGCAATAATTTAACCTAGGGTTTATATTTGGAAAAATACCCATAGGTGAAATTTGTGTATTTTGATGTTTTATGATAGAATATGAAGTTTTAAATTATGTTAGACAACTTGTACTACTCGATTTTAAGCAAAAACGAGTAAAAGGGCTTAATCGGTAAAAATACCTAATAGTCACAAGTACATGTTAGAGTGAGAATTTGATGTTGCCATAGAAGAGAAAAGTGATCAGCATGTTGTAAAACATAAGAATAAGGAATAAAGTTTAATCCCGAGCCTAGGGGCAAAAATGTAAATATGCAAAAGTTTAGGGGTAAAATTGTAATTTTTCCAAAATTTGAGTTAAGGATTAATTTGATAATGTGAGTATTAAATAAGCTAAATGTGTTATTTTAGATCAAGAAAGACGTGGAATCGACCTCAATCGAGGAAAAGAAAAGATTGTGGACTAAATTGCAAAATCTTTGTATTTTGGTACCAAGGTAAGTTCATGTGTAAATAATGTAGCATAATTGTTATTTTTAAGTTATTGATATTAATTATGTGTTATGCTGAATTTCATTATGAAATGTATGCTTTGTGGTTAATTTCAAATAATATGTAAATTATGTGAACTACTTGTTAAATATAATTGTTACCGAGTATTGATTTCGGCATTCTACGGAAGACGGCAAGGATAAGTGTTCGAGAAAAATCCCAGTTGAACCTTAGGAATAGATTAGGATACAAGTGACATGTCACTAGGATGGTTGAGCATCCGAACTCGTTGAGTTGAGTCCGAGTTCATTTATGGATGCGAATGTCCGAACTCGTTGAGTTGAGTCTGAGTTCGTGAAATGTAACTAGGCATCCGAGCTCGTTGAGTTGAGTCCGAGTTCACTTATGGATGCGAACGCCCGAGCTCGTTGAATTGAGTCCGAGTTCGCTTATGGGCGGGTTACATGATTGCTTGATTGTATATATGGCACTTATGTGCAAGTTATCCATGTATCCGAATTATATTCCGATGTGTTCAACGGGTAAAGTTCTACTCAAATGGAGGAAAATTTCGAGATGTAAAGAGACGTATTGGTAAGTGATATGAAATGGATATTTTGGACAGGTATGTATTTAACCCTCGGGTTGAGTATTGATACAACCACGATAAGGTAATAAGATGATGAAGAATGATTAAAATGTGATATGTGTTTTAGTGATGTATGCTAATGTTGACTGGTATAACTATTTGTTATGTTACTTATTATTTGCATATGAACTTACTAAGCATTTATGCTTACTCCCTCCTTCTTACTCATTGTAGTTTTGGACAAGCCAGCTCAGGAGTCGGGATAGGTCGAAGGCTCACCACACTATCCGAAGACTTTTGGTAAATGGCTTGTAAATTTAAGTATGGCATGTATAGCAATATACCCATTTTGTGTAAATGATCTTATGGTATGGTTGTGAAATGGTTGAGGAAATGCTTGATAATGATAAATTATGAAAATGGTTAGTTTAGATTATGTTTGATGTTAAGGAAAACTATTAAGATACTTAGTGCATAAAAACTCATAAAAGGATGAAATTTACCATAAATGAATACAAAGAGCAACACTAACGCGAGTTTGAAAATTTACTAAAAATCATAGAAATTTAATTTGGTGGTGAACTACATATAAAATTGAAGCTTATTATGTCTAGTTTCACATGAAATAAATGAAACAAGTAAAGAAAGTATATGTTAGAAGATATTTGAATTTTAGTGAAACAGAGTCATAGCAGTTTCTGAATCCCCTGTTCCTACTTTAGAAATTCACCATAAATTGTAAAGATATAATTAGGTGGTGTATTTTATATCCTCAGAATCCTTATTGGGTCTAGTTTTAGTAGAAACAAACCTAATAGTCATATGAATTTTTTACAGAGAGAAATATGGTTCGTAGTAAACAGAGGTCAGACCAGTCGAGTCCTGAAACAGGGGTAACTTTAACTAATAAACTGTACTAATTGGCCCAACCAAAAATTCTAGTAAAAAATTATTAGATAGGCATGTGAGTCTAGATTCATGGAAAATTTATGGATCTTAATTTCGAGTTTTTTAACTCGAGATATGATTTTTCTTGTGACTGTGATGCAAGTAGCTTAAAAGCTTTGAATGTAGAAACAAATAATCCAAAGTTCTAAAAATGTTAAACTAAGCTTAGTAACACCTCATACTCGACTCGTGACGGTCTCGGTGTGGGGCGTTACATTTAGTGGTATCGAGCAGGTTTAGTCGGTTCTCGGACTACGTGTTGTGTGTACGGATTTTGCTATACATGCCATATGTATGAATTGTGATAGTGTGACGACTTGACCTTTTAAATGAATTTTTTATATAGTAAATGGATCCCGATCCAAATTGTGGCGAGATGAAGTAGAGAGTAATGCGTCACTCGGCTGAAGGAACACTGCCGACTGAAAACCCACCCCTCATGTTGGTCGGGGAGGAGGAGAAAGGATCGGAAGCCTTTCTCCAAATGATGAGTGCATGGTACATCGAGTTCGTTCAACGAACCCAAATGTACGACCTCCCCACCTCCCCAATTCCTCAACCTATGCCTCCAATGCCTCAAGGAGTGGATATGATAAAATTTCACAGAACCCGGTTGATAGAATTAAGTAAACAAGGGGCTGAAGAATTTAGAGCAAATATTGATGATGATGAAGAGAAAGCGAGTTCGCTTGAAAATTCTATCCGGTATTTGATGAATTATCTTGTACACCAAGAATGTTTGAAATGTGCTACATCTTTGTTGAGAGATTCAGCCTATAATTGGTGGAAGACTTTGATTTCGTGGTACCGAAAGAGAGGTAACTCGGAATTCTTTCAAGAAGAGTTTGGAAGAAATATATTAGTGAAAGATTTATTGATCAGAAATGTAAAGAGTTTCTTGAGCTGAAGCAAGGTAATATGACAGTCTCAGAATATGAAAGAGAGTTTGTTCGATTAGGTAAGTATGCCAGGGAATATGTTCCTATAGAAGCCAAGATGTGTCGACAATTTGAAGACGGGTTTAACGAAGACATTAAGGTATTTGTTGGGATCCTTGAACTAAAAGAAATGGTGGTACTTGTCGATCGAGCTTGCAAGGCTGAAGAATTACTGAAGGAGAAGAAAAAGGTAGAATCTAAAACACGAAATTGGAAGAAAAGACCAATGAGTAATGCACCCTCACAAGAAACCGAAAGTCAAGAAATATGAATCCTCGTTCCCAAGTTTCATTTGGGCAATCATATGGAAATTTTAAGAAGCGAAATGTGGGTCCTAAATCTCGGACTACTTATGGCTAGTGTGGGAAATACGAGATTTGTTAAACCCGAAAGTGCCGTGTGTGGTAGAAATTATTTTGGTCCGTGCGAGCAAATGAATGTTTTCGATGTGGTTCTCCGGATCATTTTATTAGAGACGCCTTGAGAGAGCCGAGAAAGAAAAATTTCGAATGTAAAAGCTAGTGGTGCGGACTCGAGGGAAGGTATCCGAGAAAAGTCGGAAGTGAAACAAGCGAAGAAGAATGTAGCCGAGGATGCACCAGTTAGACTCAAGGAAGGGCTCCGCTAGAACTTATGCTATTAAAGCGTGAAGATGCTTCCTCACCGATGTGATTACTGGTACATTTTCTCTATAATGTTAATATTATTGCTTTGATTGATCCCGGTTCTACTCATTCATATGTGTGCATGAAATTGGTGTCTAGTATGAATATACCGTTGAGAATACGAATTTATGATTAGAGTGTCGAATCCGTTAGGCAAATGTGTGATTGTTGATAAAGTATGTAAGAAATGTCCTTTAATGATTCGGGATCATTACTTTCCTACCGACTTGATGTTGTTGCCGTTTGATGAATTTGATGTTATTTTGGGTATGGATTGGTTGACATTGCATGATGCTATAGTAAATTGCAAAGAAAAGGTTATAGAATTAAAGTGTGGAAATGGTGAAACTCTGCGGGTTGAATCGGATAAATCGAGGCATTGCCTAGTGTGATTTCTTCAATTTCGCTTAAAGATATCGAGAAAGGGTTATGAAGCTTATTTGGCGATGTAATTAATACAAAAGAAGTTGAAAAGAAAGTTGAATCGGTCTTGGTTGTGTGTGAATTTGGACGTATTTCGGAAGAATTGCGGGTTTGCCTCCGTCGGAAGTAGAATTTGGTATTGATTTGATACCGGAACAGCTCGATCTCGATTTCTCCATATAGAATGGCACCAACAGAGTTGAAAGAATTAAAGTCGCAGATTGCAAGAGTTGGTGATAAAGGCTTTGTGAGACGAGTTTTTCACCTTGGGGTGCTCCGTGTTATTTGTGAAAAGAAGGATGGTTCTATGAGATTATGTGTTGATTATCGGCGGTTAAACAAGGTGACAATCAAAAACAAGTATCCGTTGTTTAGAATTGATGATTTGTTTGATCACTAAAAGGAGCGACATGGTTTTCAAAGATTGACTTGAGATCCGGTATTACCAATCATGGGTAAAGGAGTCGGATGTACCTAAAAGCGCTTTTAGAACAAGGTATGGTCATTATGAATTTTAGTTATGCCATTCGGATTGACAAATGCTCCTCTTGTGTTTATGGATTTAATGAATCGCATATTTCGCCATACTTGGACAAATTTGTTGTGGTGTTTATAGATGATATTTTAATTTATTCAAAAGATGAGACAGAGCATGCTTGAGCATTTGAGGATAGTTTTGAAAACTTTGAGAGATAAGCACTGTATGCTAAGTTTAGTAAAAGTGAATTTTGGCTCCGGAAGTTAGATTTTGGGTCATATTGTTTGGTGATGGTATACGGGTTGATCCTAGTAAAATTTCAGCCATTGTTGATTGGAAACCACCAAAAACGAATCGAAGTTAAAAGTTTCTTGGGGCTAGCTGGGTATTATCAGCGGTTTGTAAATGGATTTTCTATAATTGCTGCTCCTATAACTAGATTACTCGAAAGGATGTTAAATTTGAATGGACGGAAGAATGTCAACGAGTTTTGAAGAATTGAAAAAGTTATTAACAGAGGCACCAGTGTTAGTACAAATTAATCGTAAAGAATTTGTGGTGTATAGTGATGCTTCTCTAAATGGTTTGGGGTGTGTGCTCATGCAAGAAGGAAAAGTGGTGGCATATGCTTGAGGCGCTTAAAACCTCATGAGAGGAATTATCCTACTCACGATTTGGAATTGGTCATGCGGTGGTGTTTGCTTTGAAAATTTGGCGACATTATTTGTATGGTGAAAAATGTCGGGTATATACCGACCACAAAAGTCTTAAGTACTTGATGTCACAAAAGACTTGAATTTGAGACAACGAAGATGGTTGGAGTTGTTGAAAGATTACGAGCTTGTTATTGATTATCATCCTGAAAAGCGAATGTGGTTGCTTGATGCTTTGAGCGAAAGTTGTTGTTTGCTTTGAGAGTTTTGAACACTCGGTTGAAAGTGTCGGATGATGGTTCGATTCTAGCAGAGTTAAGAGCAAAACCAATGTTTTTACAAGAGATTTCAAACTCGGAAAAATGATCAAGATTTGCTAGCCAAAAGAAAATAAAGGTGAAGTCGACACGGGATCGATTTGAAATTGGTTCGATGGGTGCTTAATGTTTAAAGATCGGATTTGTGTACAAGAATGAGGAATTGATTCAAAAGATCCTCAGGAAGCACATAGTGGTTATTTCTCGATTCATCCGGTAGCACGAAAATGTATAATGACTTGAAGAAAATGTATTGGTGGAATGGAATGAAAAGAGATATATCAGAGTTTGTGTCCAAATGCTTAATTTGTCAATAGGTGAAAGCTGAACACCAAGTACCTTCGAGATTACTTCAGCCTATTATGGTTCCTGAATGGAAATGGGATCGGATTACTATGGATTTTGTTTCAGATTGCCATTGACTCGGAAAGAAAGATGCCATCTGGGTAATAGTTGATGATTAACTAAGTCGGCTCATTTTATCCGACGCGTTTAATTATTCTCTTAACAAGTTGGCTGAATCGTATATTAAAGAAATTGTTAGATTACACGGAATACCATTATCGATTATTTCAGATAGAGATCAAGGTTTACCTCACGGTTTTGGCAAAAGTTGCAAGACGCGTTAGGTAATGAAGTTAAATTTCAAGATCTTGCTTTTCATCCACAAACCGATGGACAATCGAGAGAGTAATTGATTCTTGAAGACATGCTCGGATGTTGTGTATTGGAATTTCAAGGAAGTTGGGAAAGATATTTGTCCTTGGTAGAATTTGCTTACAACAATAGCTATCGACGAGCTTGAAAATGGCACCTTATGAAGCATTGTATGGTCGCAAGTGTCGAACGCCTTTGTATTGGACTGAACTCAAGGAAAATCAGATTTATGGAGTTGATTTAATAAAAGAAAAAGAAAAGTAAAGATAATTCGAGATTGTTTGAAAGTCGCTTGGATAGACAAAATCTTATGCGACCTAAAGCGAAGGGACATTGAGTTTCAAGTTGGTGATAAGGTATTTTTGAAAGTGTCTCCATGGAAGAAAGTCTTTAGATTTGGACAAAAGGGCAAGTTAAGTCCGCGTTTTATTGGACCGTATGAAATAATTGAAAAAGTTGGTTTCGTGACCACAAATCCGAGATAGAAATAATTATTTTACAATGATTTTGATGTTTATAATATGATTGCATGATTGTGTGAAAATTTCGTGATGAAATTCTATGCCTAAAGTGCTTAAATTGAAAGTAGGGACTAAACCGAATAAGTTGCAAAACTTGCATTCTAGAAGTTTTTAGTATGAAATTGTTTTGGAATATTAATGAGGAGGTCTTAAATAGAAATTTTACCAATTTTAAGTTCATGGACAAAATTAGGACATGGAAGGAATTTTTGGAAAGTTTAGTAGTAAGGGTATTTTGGTCATTTAGTTATTAAAATGAATTAAAAACAAAATTAAAAGCCAATTTTTGTCCATCTTCTTCATTAGGCCGAAATTTCAAGGGTTCTCCATAGCTAGGGTTTGTTTCAAGCTTCCAAGCTCCATAGTAAGTGATTCCAAGCCCCGTTTTTAATGATTTTTACGTTTTTGAGATCCCTAACTCGATAAAGCTTATGTTAGCAATAATTTAACCTAGGGTTTATATTTGGAAAAATACCCATAGGTGAAATTTGTGTATTTTGATGTTTTATGATAGAATATGAAGTTTTAAATTATGTTAGACAACTTGTACTACTCGATTTTAAGCAAAAACGAGTAAAAGGGCTTAATCGGTAAAAATACCTAATAGTCACAAGTACATGTTAGAGTGAGAATTTGATGTTGCCATAGAAGAGAAAAGTGATCAGCATGTTGTAAAACATAAGAATAAGGAATAAAGTTTAATCCAGAGCCTAGGGGCAAAATGTAAATATGCAAAAGTTTAGGGTAAAATTGTAATTTTTCCAAAATTTGAGTTAAGGATTAATTTGATAATGTGAGTATTAAATAAGCTAAATGTGTTATTTTAGATCAAGAAAGACGTGGAATCGACCTCAATCGAGGAAAAGAAAAGATTGTGGACTAAATTGCAAAATCTTTGTATTTTGGTACCAAGGTAAGTTCATGTGTAAATAATGTAGCATAATTGTTATTTTTAAGTTATTGATATTAATTATGTGTTATGCTGAATTTCATTATGAAATGTATGCTTTGTGGTTAATTTCAAATAATATGTAAATTATGTGAACTACTTGTTAAATATAATTGTTACCGAGTATTGATTTCGGCATTCTACGGAAGACGGCAAGGATAAGTGTTCGATAAAAATCCCGTTTGAACCTTAGGAATAGATTAGGATACAAGTGACATGTCACTAGGATGGTTGAGCATCCGAACTCGTTGAGTTGAGTCCGAGTTCATTTATGGATGCGAATGTCCGAACTCGTTGAGTTGAGTCCGAGTTCGTGAAATGTAACTAGGCATCCGAGCTCGTTGAGTTGAGTCCGAGTTCACTTATGGATGCGAACGCCCGAGCTCGTTGAATTGAGTCCGAGTTCGCTTATGGGCGGGTTACATGATTGCTTGATTGTATATATGGCACTTATGTGCAAGTTATCCATGTATCCGAATTATATTCCGATGTGTTCAACGGGTAAAGTTCTACTTAAATGGAGGAAAATTTCGAGATGTAAAGAGACGTATTGGTAAGTGATATGAAATGGATATTTTGGACAGGTATGTATTTAACCCTCGGGTTGAGTATTGATACAACCACGATAAGGTAATAAGATGATGAAGAATGATTAAAATGTGATATGTGTTTTAGTGATGTATGCTAATGTTGACTGGTATAACTATTTGTTATGTTACTTATTATTTGCATATGAACTTACTAAGCATTTATGCTTACTCCTCCTTCTTACTCATTGTATTTTTGGACAAGCCAGCTCAGAGTCGGGATAGGTCGAAGGCTCACCACACTATCCGAAGACTTTTGGTAAATGGCTTGTAAATTTAAGTATAGCATGTACAAGAATATACCCATTTTGTGTAAATGATCTTATGGTATGGTTGTGAAATGGTTGAGGAAATGCTTGATAATGATAAATTATGAAAATGGTTAGTTTAGATTATGTTTGATGTTAAGGAAAACTATTAAGATACTTAGTGCATAAAAACTCATAAAAGGATGAAATTTACCATAAATGTAATACAACGCAGCAACACTAACGCGAGTTTGAAAATTTACTAAAATCATATAAATTTAATTTGGTGGTGAACTACATATCAAATTGAAGCTTATTATGTCTAGTTTCACATGAAATAAATGAAACAAGTAAAGAAAGTATATGTTAGAAGATATTTGAATTTTAGTGAAACAGAGTCATAGCAGTTTCTGAATCCCCTATTCCTACTTTAGAAATTCACCATAAATTGTAAAGATATAATTAGGTGGTGTATTTTATATCCTCAGAATCCTTATTGGGTCTAGTTTTAGTAGAAACAAACCTGATAGTCATATGAATTTTTTACAGAGATAAATGTGGTTCGTAGTAAACAGAGGTCAGACCAATCAAGTCCTGAAACAGGGGTAACTTTAACTAATAAACTGTACTAATTGGCCCAACCAAAAATTCTAGTAAAAAATTAGTAGATAGGTATGTGAGTCTAGATTCATGTAAAATTTATGGAGCTTAATTTCAAGTTTTGTAACTCGAGATATGATTTTTCTTGTGACTGGGATGCAAGTAGCTTAAAAGCTTTGAATGTAGAAACAAATAATCCAAAGTTCTAAAAATGTTAAACTAAGCTTAGTAACACCTCATACTCGACTCCGGCGACGATCTCGGGTGTGGGGGCGTTACAATAAAAATCTCTCAAAGTTGTGTTAGTAGCTCTACCGGAGCCATCTATTTATAAGAAGCGAAGGTAGAACCATTGTTAAGTTGTAGTGGTTTATTTAAAATAGAAAAAAAAGCATTCAACTAAGAATAGGACTAGGGTGCATTGCACACCCTAGTATTCCTATTAGGGTTTCCATCCCCTTCATGTCCATGAGAGGTTTTTGGGTCTCTCTCACATCATGTTCAATTACGAGAACTTCTTAGGCCTTTTTAACCAAGTACACTATAATGTGATTCAACAAAATTCAGTTTTTTCTATTTCCCAAAATAAACTTTAATATTTATATATAAAAAAATTTTCTCATCCTTATTTTACCCCCAACAAAATTTTCATGATTTTTCCCTTGTAAAATTTTAACAATTTTGCCCCTGGTAAAATTTTGAGAAAATATGTTTAATATTTCATAACTCAAAATTTCCACTATGACTGAATGATTTATTTTCATTTTCAAACTTCAAAACAATCCAAAAACATAAATTCATTCTTGCGATCATTTTTTAAGTAATCCATATAGGATTTCAAATGGATCGTTTCCATTTTCATTTCCATTTCCATTTCCATTTTTGGAAGCCTACATTTATTTCCAAATGATTTCATTTCTCCATTTCGGAGAAAACCATAATAATTTCTGAATGCTTAACACTTCTCTATTTCTATTCAAACACGCAATTCATTTCTTGTTTCAATGAGCTAGTGGAGGGACCAATTGGACATATGTAGTTGAGGCTTAAATGATTTATAATTAAGCTTAGACTTTTCTCCTATTAATTATAAACTCATTTAGTCACAAAGTCATTCCACTATAGCATCGTGACCGAGCTCTCCCCAAAGACATACCATTACAAAAGCAACTATTCAGTGCTCATCCTATGACCTTGTTATAAGAGTGTTACCCTCTTAGGATATCATTAGTCTCTTTGGGATAATATTCTTTCTCCCAATATAATCATATTTTATCTCATGGTAACCATTACATCTTCCTTCATGAAAAGTTAATCACTATCAAATAGTGATCAAGTCATCCATCACAAAGACAGACGACCCGTGGCCACATTTACTTTATTACTTGGAATGAATTATCATTACCTAGATCCTAATAGAGAATAATTTGAACTAGAAGTTCAAAAAGATAACTCATTTTATTACACCTTAATTGTTAGATGCATTTAATGACTTAATGAGAGTAACCAAATGTTATTTATCAGCTACTGGTTTGATTTGAATAGAAGTCCTAGTAGGGTAACCTGTTAGAATAAATAAAAGTAATGCATGCCCGATGCATGGTAGTTTGATTGGTTGCAAAGATGAAACTTCTTGTGAAACAAAAGAATAAATCTAGATAGTCATATAGTAGAGGCAGGTGCCCCTAAAGAAACCTAAGACATAACCAATTAATAAAAATATAGAAGAAATTAAGGTACTCGAAGATGGAAACAATGAAAATAAAGAGATCTCGATAAGTTATGCCAATATGAGAAAATATGAAACCCTAAAATAGAAAAGTTGTTGACAACAGTTTTTTAAGCAATAATATTATTGAGATAATGAAAAAAAAAATGAGGATCTTCAATAAATATATTAAGAAGTACAAACATGGAAGAGCTTTGCGAAAATGGAAAGACGCAATCTAAATAGAATTAAATTTGTGAAGTTTCTGAACTACTGAGGGTACAAATGAGTAGTTTTTTGTAAAAAATATGAAATGAGAAAAATGAAGTTTTTTGCTAAGTCAACATTGATTATAAAAGGTTTAGTATTCTTTTGTGGTGGATGCAATAACCCTTTAGATATCTTATTAGTTTGGCAGTTCAGGAAAATCTTATATGCGTTTAATGGTTGTTGCAGCCATTTATATGAATCACTATATAGTAAACTTAATATTAAATTCCTTGAATGATTTAGAATGTTGAAAGCACATAAAAATTCTTGAGAAATTGTTTAATATATTTGTGAAAGTATTTATTACTTTGATTTGGACATATGTATTTTTATAGATTGATCATGATCAAAGGTTGTTATGATTATTATTGGAACTTCTGAAGAGATAAAAATATATTTCCCAAATTCTTCTTCACTCATGATTTTTAGAAGAATGACAGTATAAAAGTTTATCACATTCATTCAAGTGATAATTTAGAAGCTAGTTGACAGCCTTTGGACGTACCAACGTCCAGAGTAAAAATCATGCACAAAATATATTGAATAGGTGGTGTCCACAAGTATACGGATCATGTTGTAATATAGTGACAACAAAGTAACGAGTACCCTAAGGATCATAACCAAGGAAGGCGAGCACTAAATTAATCCTAATCTAAGCACTAATAAATCTAATTATTATTTTAAATAGATTATATTATGATTAAACATACAGAGCGATTTTTAAGGTTTTTTATAATATTAATAAAATAAAAGAAATAAAGGAAATGTTTGGGAAATCAAATAGTGAACTATATCAAATCTGAGCTTGAGTGATTAGCTCACTTTGGTAATTAAAACCAACTATTGGTTTGGGCTTCTTGTTCAATCAACTAGTCGATACCATAGCAGGATCTTCTGATATTCCACTAGGATAACGAGTACTACTTATTTCTCAACCTCATATTCCCACCTAAATGACTTCCTAGGGTCGTCAAGCCTAGGGTTTAAATTATTTCTTTTTCAAATAGCTAGTTCACTAAGAAAACACTACATAACAATCAATTAATCTTAACTCCACTTGCTAATCCCTTACAAGTGGATTAGTTCCTCATGGATCTAGAAAATATAATAAAATTGATATAAAAGATGAACATGAATAGTAAATCAAGATATGAAGGTTTAAGAGAAGCATGAATTATATTTAATTGAAGCATAAAATCCATAAAAGATTTGATTGAGTTCCACAAATTAGATCTCTTGACAAATGCAAAACTGAAAATAACATAAAGCCTAAGAAAAGGGAAAACCTAAAAACTGAAACTATAAAGAAAATTATAGAGTATGAAAAACTATCCATAACAAGCATTCAATGAGCCTATTTATAAAGTTAGGGTTGTCATCCTCCTCAACCCTAGGTCAGCTAACGCTCTCGTGTTTAATATTTTATTGTGCAGACCAAAACGCCCCTAGCTCGTATTTTTTTTCGTACAAGACTGGTGTTGTGACACCCTAGTGTTTATGTAATGACACCTTGTAACAGCCCGAATTTGGGCCTAGTCGGAACAGTGGTTTCGATACCACTAATCTGAAGTTGGGGAAAGTATTTTATTATTAATTTTAAGTTAAAACATGTTTATATTAGTGCAAGAAAATTTTGGTGAAGTAATTTTAGTGATTTCATGCTTAATTGTGAAAAAAGACTAAATCGCATAAAGTGAAAAAGTCCTATTTTGATAGCTAAGGGTGTCAAATAGATAGAGAACATAAATTAACGGTCTTTAAAGGGAAATTACACCCTTTAGAATAGCATGGCCGGCCATAGGAGACAAAGGTGGTCAAAAGTCAAAATTTGGTGAAATTAGGTGTTAAAATTGAATAAAATAAAACAAATAGTAAAAGTTGTCATTTTTTTCATCTCTCTCTTTGTTCTCCAGCTATTTTTCTCCAATAAAATGGCCATGGAAGCTTGAAAAATTTTCAGCAACTTAAAGCCTTTGCAAGTAAGTGATTTGAAGGTTTTTCTTGAATATTTTTGTACTTTTAGAACCCTTGTAACATAAGCTTTCAAATGAGGGGACTATTTTGCAAAATGGTTGAAAGTCTAGGGTTTTACCATGAGTGTGTTCATGTTGCTTTCTAAAATTTTATGGAAGAAAATAAGTTATGGTAGTGTAATAAAGAACTTTTGTGAAGTAGTTTCCATGAAAACCCTAACTAAGGACCATTTTGCATAAGTTGTAAAATAGGTGATAAATGTGTGAAATAAGGAGAATTGTGGGCTACTTTTAGTATAAAAAGTGATCAGCTAGGCTTGATTAGTGAGAAAATATGATAAAAATTGATTTTCAGACCTAAGGGTAAAATGGTCATTTTGCAAAAGTCTAGGGGTAAATTGGTCATTTTGCCCAATTTTAATTTTTTGAGTACTTAGATTAATAAAATGATTAAATTCATAAATTTTTATCATTATAGATTAAGAATTACAAAATCTGGGCCTAGATCGGGGAAAAGCCAAACTAGCGGAATAAGCCGAGATAACTGCCAAATTTTGAATACCGAGGTAAGTGGTATGTGAATAATACAATTTAATTGTTATTATATGTGTTTAAATTGATATAGCATAAATTTTTTAATTGTGATAATGAAAATACTTGATGATAATTGAGATAATAGAACTCCGGGGTGAACCTTAAGAACAAATCGGATATTCGTGCCATGACATTTGGGTCATTGGTACGCTAGCGTAAGACACGTCTGGCACATGCATCGGCCACATTATGAGAGCCAGTGTAAGACCATGTCTAGGACATGGCAACGACATTGAGACAAAAGCTAGTGTAAGACATGCCTAGGACATACATTGGCCTCGAGATGTAAGCCAATGTAAGACATGTCTAGGACATGCATCGGCTATGAGATGTGTCAGTGTAAGACCATGTTTGGGACATGGCAGCAGCACGGAGATGTGAGAGCCAGTGTAAGACCATGCCTGGGACATGGCGTCGGCCTCGATTTTGATAGTTAGTGTAAGACCATGTTTGGGACATGGCATCGACTTGATGGATGAGCCAGTGTAAGACCATGTCTAGGACATGGCATCAGCATTACACCCTATGTTTAAGGCTTAATGAATATCTGATAGCATTCCAAGTGGTTCAACAGTGAGAGTCAAAGTTTAAGTTAAACAAGGAAAGTATAACCATGTTGTGAGTGGTACAGGTACCTATTTGAAATGTATGAGATGTGAGCTCAATATATGCTATGTAAAATGTATTGGCTAGTGATGAGCAAGTTGTGCTTATGTCTAACTTAAGTACTATTAGCATGATGGCGAATGGAAAGTTGTTATATTTATTGTATGCAACTTATTAAGCTTTATGCTTACCCTATTTTCTTTCCATTTTCTTATAATGTCGCCTAGTTAGCTCTTGGATCAAAAGACGTCAGAGGCATCGATCACACTATCAATTGAAGCACTTGGTATAATTAGATCTATTTATTTTGATTATGGCATGTATAGGAACCTGACCTTATGATTCTGTGTCATTGCTAATTGGCCAAATGTATTGCATTTTGACTCATTTTGTATAAGGCCATGAAAATGGCTAAAGCTAAAAGTTGTTGTATGAATACAAGAAATTATTTCATAAATCGGCAATTTGTTGGTTTTTTTAGTAAATATGAAATGTGTAAAGGCCTTAGATGTGGTTGTTGGATTGAGGAATCATATTATGATAATATTTTGCATGATGGATGTTGTTATTTTGTGTTTCTGGGTGGCAAAAGGCTTGGTAAATAACCTCATGTTGTCCACACGAGTAGACACACGAGTGTGTGTCTAGGCCGTGTGTGAAACATGGACAGCCCCATGGGTATGTTGTCCAACTGTGTGTCCCCTGTACGTAAACATTTCAAGTCAATATGCATGGGAGTAAACATACGAGCAGAGACACAGCCGTATGTCTCAACCTTGTGGAGGACACGGCCTCTGGCCACGGACATGTGCCTTGGTCGTGTGCTCCTTATTGGATGCTGACGTCAGAAACAGAATGCCAAGGTTTTTAGACACGGGCGTGTCATGGCCGTGTGAGGGACACTGGCCATGGACACGGACTTGTATCAGGCCTTGTGAAAACCCTTATAGGTTCAGATTTGGAATTAAATTCACATAGGTATGGGACACGGGCATGTCCCTAGATGCTTAGGTCGTGTGTGTCACACGGGCCATCAGCACCGCCATGTTATAATGACCACACGAGCGTATGCCTTATTCTAAGAATCATTTTTATTTAGTCAGTTTAAGGACCCGAGTTGGTTCCGAAGGGTTTCTAAGGAAAGTTTGAGGCCTTGTAAGCGCACTTTAAGGAGTTTAAATAGAGTTCGAAAGAGTTTTAAATTTAACCAAGTTTTAGTGACTTGTAAACAAATGTATGCATGTGGTTAAGTATGGTAATGCCTCGTGCCTAGTCTCAGCCTCAGACTCGGGTAAGGGGTGTTACACACCCTATTTTGTATGTCACGACATCAAAGACAGTATGCTCATACTCAGGGTAGCTTTAGGGGTATGTCGCGACATCCTTTGGTAATGTCACGACACTGGAGGCAGTCTTTAAAGGCAGTCTTTAAAATCTTTCTCTCTGTTTCTTATGTTGCTACATCAAACTCCTCATATTGCAAAACAATGACCAGTACTGAGTTGGTACATCTACTAATGATCTCCTGCACATTTAAAAAGTATGTTAGCTTACCCTTAGGCCTTATTTGGCCCCTAAGGTCAATAAAAGACTCAAATTACATGCTCATCTTACCTTGTTTGTTTTTTAATATAAGGCATTGTCATTGTTATTTCAAAATTTTTTCTATGTTTATAAATAAACTAGTTCATAATAAAGTCCTAGAAATAATATGATTATTCTTAAAAAGGTCATTAGTTGAGTATTATTATAGGCATGGGCAATGATAATGCATCAGACTAATGTGTAGTTGATTGATGACAAAGTGTCGTCATTGACATAAGGATGTCAGAACCAATACATAAGTATGTGTTAAAGAACAACAAACTGACCTATATTGAGTATGCTTATTGGATTAGTATGTAATAGTCACAAATATTACACATAGTGATAGCTATGTATATGATCCTCAGACTTGAGATCATTATTGTCCTAACATTGTGGTCGTATATTTTGATCACACTTATTTGTTTATTGTAGTCTACTCAGAAAATTAATAAATACGAGATTGGACTATACAAGTGTGATTATTCCATGAATTGTGTTCAATCTAGATATGAAGGATAAAATAATATAATAAATGAAAATATTATCACATAAAGGTTATGTCGAATCACGACTTCTTATAACTTGGGTAGCAATGATGCATTGCTAGATGGCACTCGTTGCTTGTAATATTAAAAACGTTCTAGTATTACTACCAAAATTACAAGAGCCTACATGATCATACCCTATAGTTGAAGCAAACAGAATCCAAATACATTTGGTATTGTCTTTAGTTGTCACATGAATTAAATTAATTATTGAATTAATTTAATTTGATAGTTAAATATGAATCACATTATAAGTACAAACTTGTACACAAACAGAGAACATAGATAAAATTAATATATGAATTTGATTCATACAAAATATTAATTATATATATTTTACCAAAATTATTAATATAAATAGTTATAATAACAATTTCAGGTCAAAATATAAAAGGACATGGAAAGTGATATTCTTTTGAAAAGAATATAATCTTTTTTCTTGACTTTCCATTTGTTTCTCTAATAATAAGGAAATAATCCCGTTTTTATTTTCTAAAATATGATATCAAACAAAATAAAAAAGAAATAAATCCCTTACTGTGTTAGTGTTACTAAGAAAACACAAAAAAAGGGTCTAGCAGCCGTTCTTGAAATTTCTCTCTGAAAAGTTATAAGACAATTTTGTTTTTCATTCTTTAACTAGGTGAATTACGTAGAGGCCAGAACATTCTTGTTGTGACGAGCACAGATTTTGAGAAATGGCTTGTGGCCATGAGGTCTGAGATAGATTCCATGTTAAAAAATCAAGTATGGATCTTGGTTGACCCACCTAAAAGGGTTAAACCCATAGGTGCAAATGGGGTTTCAAAAATAAAATTGACATCAATGGAAATGTACAAACATACAAAGGGCGTTTAGTCGCTAAAGGTTTTTGACAAGTTCATGGTGTACACTATGATGAAACCTTTTCTCCGTTTCTATGTTTAAATCCATCCTGATCTTATTTGCAATAACTGCATTTCATGATTTTGAAATTTGGCAGATGGACATTAAAACAACTTTTCTTAATGGGAAACTTGAAGAAGATATGTAAATGACACAACCTAAAGGTTTTGTCAATCCAAAAGATGCTAGAAAGATATGCAAGCTACACAGATCCATTTATGGATTGAAGCAAGCTTCTCGAAGTTGGAATCTTCATTTTAATGATGCGATTAAAAAGTTTGGTTTTATCAAAAACAAAGATGAGTATTGTGTTTACAAGAAAATTAGTAGGAGCACTGTTGTATTCTTGGTACTATATGTAGATGACATACTTATTATAGGAAATGGCATACCTACCCTACAGTATGTTAAAAGTTGGTTAGAAAGTTGTTTTTCTATGAAGGACTTGGGTGATACTACATACAGATTAGGAGTCAAAATTTGTAGAGATAGATCAAGACGAATCCTAGGTCTAAGCCAAAGTACATACATAGATAAAGTACTGAAAAGGTTTAGCATGGAATAATCTAAGAAATGATTCCTACCTATGAGACATGGTATTTCACTCTTGAAGAAATCCTTCAACTTCATAAGAGAAATAATGTATGAGTAAGATTCCATATGCTTCAACTATTAGATCTATCATGTATGCCATGCTATGTACTTGCCCAGATGTATCATATGCTTTAAGCACAACGAGTCGCTACCAACTTGATCCTGGTGTAAGCCACTAGGTCACAGTTAAAAATATCCTTAAGTACTTGAGAGAGACTAAGAATACATTCTTTATATATAGAGGTGAGGAAGAGCTGAGTGTAAAAGGTTACACTGATGCTAACTTTCAAACCAACAAGGATAATTCATGATCACAGTCGGGTTTTGTGTTTTACCTTAATAGTGGCGCAGTGAGCTGGAAAAGTTCAAAGCAAGATACAATAGCTAATTCTATAACTGAGGCTAAGTACATTGAAGCTAGTGAGGCTACAAAATAGGTTGTTTCAATTAAGAAGTTCATATCTGAACCAAAGGCTGTGCCTGGCATATTAGATGTTATAGAACTTCATTATGACAACAATAAAGCTATTGCATAGCCAAAGGAACCCAAATCTCACTAATGATCTAAACATATACTTAGGCACTTTCGTCTTATTCGAGAAATCATTGATTGAAGAGATGCAAAAATATGCGAAGTACCAACAGATGACAACATCGCTGATCCACTGATAAAGCCTCTGACATAACAGAAGCATGATCATCACACAAGTCACTTGGCATTAGATATATGATTGATTGGTTTTAGTGCTAGTGGGAGATTGTTAGAGTATGCCCAAAGACCAATCATGAGATGATTGTAATCACATACTCGTTTTACCCTGTTTGCTAATATAATGCACTGTCATTGTTATTTCACTCTCTTTTTCTGTGTGTATAAATAAACTAGCTAATAATAATGTCCTAAGAATAATATGATTATTCTTAAAAAGGTTATTAATCGAGTATTATTGTGGAAATAGACAATGATATGCATTCAGACTAATTGTAGCTGATTGATGACAAAGTGTTGTCATTGACATAGGTATGTCAAAATCAATACATGAGCATGTGTTAGAGAACAACATATTGGACAACATATTGGACTGACCTGCCTTAAGTATGTTTCTTAAATTATTATGTAATAGTCACAAATATTACTCATAGTGTGTTAGGGTTACCAAGAAAACAAAAAAACGGAGTCTAGCAACCATTCTTGAAAATTCTCACTGAAATGTTCAAGAGAATTGTATTGTTCATTCTTTGACTGGGTGGATTACGTAGAGGCAGGGACATTTACGTTGTGCCTTGGAATCGACATCGAATCAGCAACATCCTTTCATCATTTTTTAGTTAAGAAGGTATATCTTCAATCTTATTTCAACCCGTTTTGTTGTTTGTACCTGGATTCTTGATTGAAGATCTCTGGAATAATTTTTTCGCTGTCCCACGAGGCATACCGACAATCCCAACAATATATGATTAAGTGTTGAGAAATAATAAATGGTAAGCAGCTCACCAAACAACTTGGTGACATAAGGGCTAACTACCAAGATTGTTGGACCATGTTCTTTTAATAGCTCAACAAGAATAAATTAAAATAATAAAATAGGAATAATAAAATAAAAATGAATATACAAAGTGCCGTTAATTTATAAATATCTTATAATGGTGGTTTACCAATATATTTTACACAACTATCGATAATGTTTTCATGCCGATATGTTAAGGAATAATGTTTTCATATAGAACCAGATTAGGTGCCTTAGTGACTCAATTTAGTCTTGCTATTTAGCGCGTGGATGAAATGCAATTTGCATATATGTAAATTACACACTTTCCATATACAACACGCGAGATTGTATGTTCAATACATGCATGTATAAGTTATGTTCGCATATCTCATGACAGTTAGCCGTATATGCATGGTACAACAAGCGAGCCACATACATATATATGTATTCATACAGCTTGCCAAAAATGTATGGCTCGCACAAAATTTTTTGCCCTTGCATAAAGATGCAATTATCTATACATGGCTCCCACAAAAGCAATATATAGCATAAGTTGTATGGTTCATGTGTGTGGTCCGCTTACGAACATGGCCTTAATATTTTTTTTATAAGTGTGGAAAATGGTTGTGATTGTAAATCAGCAAACTATAAGATTCTAAAAATCTTGTAACCAAAGTAAACAGTTGTGATCGTAAATCAACGAAATGCGAGATTCTGAAAATTTTATAAGCGAAGTAAACGGTTGTGATTGTAAATCAGTGAACCACAAGATTTTGAAAATCTTGTAAGCGAGCATTCCAAGTGTGAAGCAATTTGTGTCCATCCATCTTTGCGATCTTGTTAGCTTCAAACCCTATTTTCTTCACTATCTTGTATGGCTCTTCCAAGTTAGGGCTCAGCTTTCCACTTTGGGACGCAGGTAGGCCAGCTTCAATATTTCGCAAGACAAGATAACCTACCTGGAACTGTTTTCTCTTTACCTTGGAGTTATAGTATGGTGCGAGCTGTTGGGCTTTGCTATAAATAAGATCTAAATTGAACCTTAAAGCTTCCTAGTTAGCCTGATGGAAAAGTTGTTGCTGCGCATATCTGGTTTTTTTTGGGACATTTACTCCTTTAAAATGCGTACCTACTTTTATAAGCTTATGAGCTACTATTAGGGAGTCTCCTAATTAAATTAGTTGGAAATCTCTCGGTCTAACAAAAAATTGAGGTTGAAAGCACAATGGGATTACTATTAGTCTCAGTTGCCCAAGTTTTCGGGTCAATTCGCAAACAAATCCGAGAAGAGTTCGAGTTCATCAAAATGATTACTAGCTTCTTTTCTCACATTCTAGTTTGGAAAAGGTGTGTTGAGGGATCTCCCATTTGGGTGAGCCATATCTATCTAAGTTTAATATGAAAACCAGAAGTTTTTCCATGCTCACCTTACCAAATTGTTAAGGTTCTCTTTTTTGCCTCTCCCTTCTTGAGAACAGCGTTCTCATTTTTATAAGACATGGTTCCTTGATGTGACAAATTAGGGGACCGTAGGTGCCATGTGTAAGATACATTCCTCTTTAAGCTAGACATGTACCCTGAAATGTGTCTCCTCTCACGAGGTGGTGAGATGATCACACCTCGCATGGTGTTAGTGATAGGCGGTTTGTGACCTCGCGAGGTGGCGAGGCGCATTCTACAAAGTGGCAAAACAAATGTTTACGAGGTAGACTCGTGAGGAGGTGCAAAATGGGTCGCGCCAAATGACCCTGCGAAGTGGTGGGGCATGGCACTTCTCGAGGTGGTGAGACATTTTGCGAGGCCCTAGCTACTAATGAAATGGATTGGGCCTTTCGTTTCATGTGACTGTGACTGAGTCAGATTTCGGGTTTCTGAAATACCCTATAACAATTTTAAAATTAATAAATTTAAACTTAATTACTTGAATTACCAAATTGAGATAATTGGGCAAGAATTACAAAGAACTTGAATATGAAACTATACTAATCCATATAACTCCAGCAATAAACTTAAATAATTCAATCTCAAAAAATTCAAATGTTAAAACTTAGCATAAAATTAATCCAAACCAAGAAATATTCTAAATTTTAAAATATGAATTTTCCAAACCTAAAACCTGTGCTAAGGCTTTGTAAAGTTTTCGTATGGGTGATAAGATGTAGTTACATATGAGTTTTTTTTAGAGTTTTCGTGATAACCATGTAGAAAATTTTATACCCCTTTTAAGAGAATTCTATGAGAGTTAGGGCTTTATTTTCGAAATTTAGGTTTATACTATTAGTATATTTAAATTTATTTTCTCTAAATTATACTTTCATTTGTTTACTCATTTAGTGAAAAACTGAAGTTTAGTAAAAAACTGAAATTTGCTTTACCTGTGATTTTTATCCTCTCCAAAAAAATTTTTCACACAAAATATATATTTTTGATCTTCTCTATTTTTCTCTTTCATTGTTTATATAAATCGATCACAAAGGCTTTGCATGTTGTTGTTTGGTTAAGAAAGAAATTAAAAAGATTATTATAAGTTAGAAAGTTAGGCTCTGACCAATGCTAGTCTAGGTGAAGTTATAGGCATGACTTTGATAAACACGCCTTCCCCCACCATAATCTTGGTTACCTACGTCACAAACAATTTAGCTTCATCCAAATTAACGCCATTTAGCCTCTTTGACAAATTCAAACCTAAAATAATCACTCTTTAAGTTGGGAGTTGGGACCCTTGGCAAGGCCTATAAATAACCCTTAATTTGCATGAAGAGCACGCCACCAACGCAGTTCACTAGTCTTCTTCAGCTCTCTTTGATTCCCATTCTTTTGCAACAAAAACTGAGAAAAAATGCAGACTCCAGTGAGGTTTTCGAGCTGCAGAGGTGTGGCTTTCGAGATCAAACCTCATGCAGACCCATTTGCGGCTGCTAATCTAACTCAAAATGATCCTCATGGTAGCAGCAAAAAATCTTGGTTTCCTTGGTACCTAGGGAGCTCATCTAAGGTGTTTCCTAATTCTTCTTACATGCAAAAGTCTGTGAGCCGAACGAGCAGTCACTTCTGTGACCTTGATCTCGATGAAGATGACGAAGATGAAAATAAAGATGATATCATATTTGAAAGTTTAGAAGAGGGACAGGACGAGGAGAAAGATGATAAGCCAGTTTTACCATCCGCAAGCAAACGTGAGCAAATCCCAAAGCCAGCTCGCAAGCAAGAATCAAGATTATCGGTCATTTTGCTTGACCAAGGGTTGTTCACTGTATACAAAAGACTCTTTGTGGTCTGCTTCACCCTCAACATCATTGGCTTGGTGCTTGCTGCCGCTGGACACTTTCCATACGCGAGAAATAGAGCTGCCCTTTTCTCCATTGCCAACATTCTTGCTTTGACACTCAGCAGAAGCGAGGCTTTCCTGCGAGTAGTCTTTTGGCTTGCTGTCAAAGTGCTGGGAAAGTCTTGGGTACCTCTTCCAATAAAGACTGCTACCACTTCCCTCCTCCAAAGCCTTGGTGGGATACACAGTAGCTGCGGCATTTCTTCTGTTGCATGGCTCATATATGCCTTAATTCTTACACTCAAAGATAGAGAGAACACTTCCCCTGAGATCATTGGCGTCGCCTCTACTATTCTTTCCCTCCTCTGCCTCACATGTTTGGCTGCATTCCCCCTAGTCCGCCATCTCCATCACAACGTCTTCGAAAGAATTCATAGATTCGCCGGATGGACTGCTCTTGCTCTTCTTTGGGCCTTTATCGTCCTTACAATCTCCTATGATCCAGTAACGAAATCCTACTCAAAAGAACTTGGTTCAAGATTGGTCCAACGACAAGAGTTCTGGTTCACAATAGCCATCACCATCCTAATTATCACCCCATGGTCGACAGTCAGACGTGTGCCTGTCAACATCTCAGTTCCTTCAGGCCATGCATCCATTATCAAGTTCGAGGGCGGAATAAAATCCGGTATATTAGGCAGAATCAGTCCTTCCCCGTTATCGGAATGGCATGCTTTCGGCATTATTTCCGATGGAAAAACTGAGCACATGATGCTTGCTGGTGCAGTTGGGGACTTCACCAAATCCTTGGTCTCGAACCCTCCAAGCCATTTGTGGGTTCGAAAACTGCACTTCGCCGGCTTGCCTTACCTAGTCAACATGTATGACAGGGTTTTGGTTGTCGCAACAGGTTCGGGGATCTGCGTGTTTTTGTCGTTCCTGTTGCAGCCATGCTCGGCTGATGTATGCGTGCTTTGGGTGGCCAAAGGCATCGCACAAAACTTCGGCAAAGAAATAAAAGAAATGATGAGCGGCCACCCTAAAGAGAAGGTGATTGTCCACGACACTGCAGTTTTAGGCCGTCCGAACGTGTCGCAGATGAGTGTGGACACTGCTAAGAGATGGGGAGCTGATGTGGTCATTGTAACAAGCAATCCAGAAGGAAGCAGAGATGTTGTCAACGCTTGCAAGGCTGCCGGTATTCCAGCGTTCGGTCCCATTTGGGACTCATAAATTCTACGTACAACCCATCGCTATGCACGGTCATTTATGTTTATCTCTTTGCTTTCTCTACCTTTTCCTTTGATTAATTCCAGCCATATTAATTAGGATAGTTTATTCTGAACGTATGATAAATTAATACCCTTGTCATTGTTAATATATTTCAAGATTAATGTTTGCAATATATGCTTGAAGAGCGATAAATTATAAGTTTCTTAAACTATTATTTTGAGTGCAGCAGTTAAGTTCCCTAAATCACCCTTCAGTTTATCACCAAAGTTACCAATTTTATACAGGGACCAAATAATAATTTTATAACAGTCTGATCGTAAAAAGAAACTAAAATCAATGATATGAAATTAGTAATAACAAAATACAAGGAGGACATAAATTACAATAAGTTTACTGTTAAATAAAGGATACCGTATCCTCCGATGGTGGTTGGCGTGATGGAAATTGAAGTACGATAGATATATAAAAAAAATGTACTTTTTTTATAAAAGTAACTTTAAAAAATAAATTAATTATGAAAATAATTCATCTTTTTAATTATGTACAAAAATAACTCATTTTTTATAGTAAAAAGTGGTGGAGTCATATGATATGACGCCACCACTTTGTCACGTCAGTCAGAGGTATTAAAAAATTATTTTTTTATAAAGCTATGTTGAATGACGTCGTCAGTATAAAATACTAAGGAAATACTAAAAAATCTAGAAAAACGGGGGACTTAAAAAAATTTTCATTTTTGGGTGGAGCCATTCTAAATGGAGCCACCACTTTTCTGATTTGTCGAGTTCTTATTTTTTTTTTTACTTTTTTTACTTTTTTTACTTTTTTACTTTTTTCATATATTTTGTCTCTTTCTTAGATTTTTTCTTTTTAAGTTTTATATTATTTTAGTAATTTATTTTACTTATTTAATTTATATTATTAATTTTAAAAAATTTAATATATATTTAAAATGTTTTATAATATTTTTAAAATTTTTAATTATTATTTTAAAATATTTTTAACTTTATATATATATATATATTTGTGAAATTAATTATTTATAAATTTTAAAACGTATTTTTCAAATTAATTTTTAAAATTTAAAAAAATAATTATTTTTCTTTATTTTAGTTTTTGAAGTCTAATTTTATTTTATTTTATTTTGTTTATCTATTTTATTTATTTTTATTATACATTTCAAATTAAATTTTAGATTAGTTTTTCATAGATTTTGTCTTTTTCTTTAATTTTTTTTCCTTTTTAAGTTTTATATTATTTTCTTATTGTATTTTGTTTATTAGTTTTATAATATTTGAAATGTATGTTTAATATATTATTAATTTTACATAGAATTTTTAAATTAAGATTTTATAATTTTTTGTTATTTTATTTTTGTTTATTTAATTTATTTATTTCTTATTATTAATTTTAAAAGTTTGTAATGTATATTCTAAATGTTCTATAATATATATTTGTTAAAATTTTAAATATCAGTTTTAGATTTTTTAAAATTTTAAATGTATATTTCTCAAATTAATTTTTGAAAATTATAAATATTATTTTTAAATATTAACCATATTTTTAATAATATAAAATATTAAAATAATTTAAAGATATGATCTTTCAAATTTATTATTTGTTTTATTTTTAATAATATAAAACATTTAAACATTTAAATTTTTAAATAAAATTTGTATAAAAATTTTAAAATGTTAAATATTTTTAAAATAAATAAAAGTTATAAATTTCAAAATTCTATGTAAAATTTAAAAATATTTAAAATCATTTAAAATATTAAAAACATTTTAAATCATTTTAAATCATTTTAAATGTTTTATAATATTAAAATATATTTAATATTTAAAAATAATTTGAAAATATATTTTAATATTTAGAAAAATATATTATAAAACATTTTTAAAAATACATTTCAAGTTTTTCAAATAAATAAAATAAATAAGGACTTAAAAAGAAAAAAGAAAGTCAAAACTTTAAAAAAAAAGGTGAAACAAATAAGTTGGCTATCAGACTTGAAAACCGGTGGCGCCAAATTATTTGGCTCCACCAGGAAATGGAAAAATTGCTACGGGGCCCCCTATACTCTAATAAATCACAGTATTTTGGTGGAGCCATTCTTTATGGCTCCACCTCTTGGTTCTCTTTTATATATAGAGTGGTGTAGTTGTTGTGTTAAGTGGAAAAGTTCAAAAAATTTGTTAAAAATGAATAATGAGGTGTTTTTGGTGTATGTTGTTTTTGATGGTGAAATTGTAGAAGGTGATATTGGCTGTGTATTTCAAGGCTTGCAAAGAGTAGGTTTGCGATTCAAAAAAAATGTGAAGCTGGCAGAAATGAAAAGGAAGATCAGTGTGAAAATAGTTATCCGTCGTGGAAGGGCGATGTCTAAATTATTTTACAAGTTTCCAATCTCTACAGATCTGTTCAAATTTTGTGCGATGCAACTGTTAGATGATGATGACTTGGGCACTATGATGGAAATATGGTGGTCCACTGGGAGTGTGAACCCCCAACCAGTTGAATTATTTGCTGAGTTAGCAGACTTAGAGCCTGTTGAGAATGTTAGCCCAATAAGTCAACATCGCAAATTTGATTTTGATCTTAATGTTGGATGGACAGGCCAATTAGAATGTGGTGGAACATCACAGATACCCAAAATTCCTAATTATGGTGGGAGTTCGTACAACAACCCAACCCTCGATCCCTGTCTACAAATACATCCGGAGGTGATAATAAGCACTGAGACAAATGTCAGAGAAATGACCAATAATGGTGAAGATTCTGATCAAGATGTTGAAGATTTTAGTGACCCCGATGTTGATGAGGTTCCGGACGATATCGATGATGAAGGCCCGGAGAAGGTTGAAGATGTTCATGGCCCTTCATTCTGTAACCCGAGTCATGGTATTATTTTACGAAATGAACTTGGGGGCAACATGTTGAACGTAGATCCAGATGCAGCGCATGCATCCGAGTTCCCTAAGTACGCTGATATAGTACCTACTCATAGATTGGCGTCAAATTCACATTTCGACGAGTTGTTCGTTGGGCAACAGTTCGAGAACAAGGCGGATTGTGTGTTTGCCATCAAACAATACAATATGAAGTTGTCAATTGATTACAAGGTTGCCAAATCTACACCGACATTATACGTTGGGGAATGTTGGAGAGCCGACGATGGGTATGGTTGGCGAGTTCGTGCTGCATTTATACAGAGGACTCAATAGTGGCAAATACGAAAATTAGAAGGGCATCATACATGTACTGTCGCACGCATGTCTCAAGACCACCGAAAATTGGATGCCAAAAGTATTTTCAACTGTATCATGCCACTGGTGAAAGATAGCCCAATCATTCCTGTGTCGACATTGATTGCAGACATGCAAGCTCGATTTCAGTACAGAGTGTCATACAGGAAAGCGTGGTGGGCGAAACAAATGGCCATGCAACAATTGTACGGCGACTGGGATGAGTTATACAATGAACTTCGGAGTTGGATTTCAGCAATGGTAGAGTATGTCCCAGGAACTGTCGTGGACTTGCAAACGTTGCCTTATAGAGGTCCTAATGGAGAATTGGAACTGGGAAAAAGAGTGTTTTGTCGATTGTTCTGGACTTTCAATCCATGTGTTAAGGCCTTCTCCCACTGCAAACCGGTAGTGCAAGTTGATGAAACATGACTTTATGGAAAATACACGCAGATACTTCTAATTGCGGTTGCACAAGACGATAATGGAAATGTACTACCAATCGTTTTTTCTATCGTAGAGTCGGAGAACTCTGAATCATGGGCATATTTCATTCGAAACTTACGGAGACATGTTGTCAGGCAAGACAACATTTGCATTATATCTGACAGATCGAAGGGTCTTGTTGCTGCAATTCGGCAATCAGAGGTTCCGTAGAGGTCTGTCTATTGTATTCGTTACATTGCTGTGAACTTCCACAATGAGTATAAGAACAAAGACTGGCGCAAACGAATTGTCAACATGGGTAAAAATATTTATTTAAATTCGTATTTGTAATTATTTCTAGTCCATTTCCTAATTTTAACGCATTTTATCGGAATATATACATAGGGTACGAGCTAGAACCACACCGATTTACACATAAGTTGGCAAGGTTAGAGACTGATATGGCGGGCTGCAAACCTTCTCTTACACAGTGGTTGAGTAGCATGGAGCCGTGGCAATAGTCTCAATGTTTTGACGTGGGGTACCGTTATGGCCATATGACAACTAACCTTGTTGAGGTCGTTAACTCCGTCTTAAGGCGTACGCGTCACTTGTCAATTTCAGCTGTTTTTTCAGCCACATTTTACAGGTTAACAACCTTAATGCCAAAAATGGGGTTGAAACAAGCAAAACAGTTAGAGGCAGGACACGTGTACGTCGAAAAAATCAGAGATGCCATAAAAGATAACACTCAAAGGGCTAGGCTGATGAATGTAGAACTATATTCTCGAAATTTGGAAACTTTTCGAGTGACAGAGTATATCAGTCGTCGGTCAGGGATCCCACCACAGTCCTATGGAGTTGATCTCAAAGCAGTGGTGTGAGTGCGGATGTTCCAAGCACTACTGCACCGTAATGCGCATGTGGTTGCAGCTTGTGCTACCTATAGTTTGAATGTCGAACAATATATCGATTATGTATACACACTTGAACGTACGTTGCATATTTGGGGTAACGAGTTCCTTATATTAAGGGACATATCGACATGGGAAGTGTAATTGCCTGCATTCGAGATGTTGCCTGACCGGTCACTACGTAGGAGAGTCAAAGGTAGACCGAAAATAATGAGGATTCAAAACGACATGGATGTAAGAGAACAAGTCGATCCAAAGCGTTGCACCATATGTAGAACAGTTGGCCACAATAGGAGCAAATGTCCTCATGAAAACGTCTACACTGGCCAATCTTCCCGGTATGAAAGAAATTAAACGTTGTAACTGAGGTCTGTCTATATTATGATCTTTTAGAAATAAAGTTTGTATTATTTAGTATTAAAATTATATTTAAAATTAATAGTTGCAACTTTTAATACTTTAAAAGATTTTATAATAAATTAAATAAAAAAACACTAATATATAAGTTGTGAAACCTTAAACCAATACAACAAACATCACATAATACTTGAAATTTACATAACTTAAAATTGGAAAGAACTAGGAGTGGTATCATCGTTCGGGGTATAACGGTTTACGGGCCTTCATTGACGGGGTGGACGTTGAGGTGTATTGTACACATCTGAAGGATTGGCAACTGGGTCAATCGTGGCCTGAGGTAGGGTGGAGTACATGTTATTACCAAACATATCAACTGATGTCGGTGGTTGCTCTAGGTCAAATGGACTCGAACTGCCTATATCCGGGTGATATGAACTCGAACCACCCATTTCCGGGTGATATGAACTCGAACCACCCATGTCCGGGTGATATGAACTCAAACCACCTATGTCCGGGTTATATGAACAGCTCTGGACTCATTACAAAAAGTGTCAACCCATTGCTTCGATATGTTTAAAACTTGGTCCTCCGAGTTGGGCTCCGCCATATGTTGATCCTCTACCTCCACCGTAGGTTGATTTCCACGTCTGTAGCCGTGACCTGGTACTATCATAAGTTGTCCACCATATAAATAAACTCGCCATCGATTCATGTACCACTGCATATATTCAATCGAGGGACTGAAGTCAAACATGTAGGAGTGCATCTCAGGCCGCCTGTCGTACCGGGTATTCCATAGTACTACATAACATTGATGTTCCATGCTCCAATCTAATGTATGTCTCCCCTGCATGGTCTTACCGTGGACATCAGAAAACTGTTGTAGCTCGACCGGCACAAATTGTTTACACCCAAATTGTCACATAACTCGATCACTGTTGTACCACTCAACGGTTGAGAAGTTGAGCACCAGCGTGTTAATGTACCACATATGAGCTTCAGCGTGAACCCTCTGAGGAATAAGGGTTGCAATGTTTACTGCAGAATACGACATCCATAAGAACTGCACAATATAACATAATGAGTCAATTCACATCACATACTGTAAGTGGATAAGTTAAATAAATGTTACTTAAACTATATTAATATATATTGCTTTCTCTCCAGCGTACGCCTCTATCATTTGACGGTAAATGATTAATGTTTGGCTCACACCAATTCCCAGAGATGTCGTCCATCTGAAATCGAAACAAACACGATGGCAGTTAAACTTTGAAAAATATTATCCACACTTATGAGTCGTTAAATGTTAAGTATAATTTTATTTTTACCTATTTATAAGTGGCCACGAATATGGTTGGTGCGTAACAGCCACTAGAAACGACATCCTGTATAGAGCCCAAGACTGCAGTAGACCCAGACAACCAGCCATATTACTAAACCCATGTTTTGTTGCACGACAGAGCTCATAGTATAATGCAGCCAGCACTGCAGATCTCCAGCTGTAACTACCAGCACGAGAAAAATCCTCCAATAGAGGCAAGTACTTTAAGTGGACTCTATTAGACGTGTTGTTCGGCAGAAGTACCCCCCCAATCAGCTGCATAATATAGGCTCGAGCAGCATACATCACCTTCTGCTCAGTGGTAGTGCTCGATAACTGCTTAAAATTTGCTCTCAACCATGCTAATGTCAAGCATGTGAAATTCTGTTCCCCATCACGAGGGGACCGTTCAAGCAGTTTGTAGCATACTACAGAAAGTTCCAACACTTTGCTTCGACCCGTGACCACAGCACCATCAACTCGTAACCCAAGTTGTGTAGCGACGTCTTCTAATGTGATAGTGCACTCCCCGCACAGCATAATGAAGGTGTGGGTCTCCGTACACCACCACTCAACCAAGGCGGATAGTAAGTTTGGCCTCAAGTCAAACCTCCGGATTAATGCGACGTCCCCAAATCTGGCCAACCGTAAGTATGGCATGATCCGCTCGTCCGGATTGTACTTGGGAAAATGACACCGCAACCTCAAAACCCGATAACCATCTTGTATGGTAAATTTTTTATAAAAATATGATAAATCAATTATCTATATAATTTAAACATAAAAAAATATATTCAAGAGTAAAATTGAAAGGTTGAGAAAACAAAAACATCACACTTATATTATACCAACGTAACCATTCTAAGTATTTTTTTATTTAAGTTAAATTAAATAAGTAATAATATATTAATAATAGAATGAAAATTTGTCATAAAATATTAATAATAACACGTAGAAATCAAATGTAATTATTATATCCTAACCATAGTTAAGCATTAAATTAATTGAAATAAATATATTAATAATAAAAGAATGAGAGAAATTACGGAATATGAACTGAGGACTAGTAAAATTACAAGAAAAGAGAAATTCATTGAGCAGCAATTCAAACTCCACCAGTGTAAAAAATAAGTCCAAACCAGAAAGCAACCCAAGAGAAGATGATTGGTTCAAGCAAGTTCAATTTGACACCAATAGCTACAATACGATATATTTCTAATTTTAAAATTTTATGATATCTTATTCAAATTTTAAAGTGAGTAATAGCGAAAAATTATTTTTCAAGGAATACTAATATTTTTTATATGATAAAATTTAAAACATAAAGTATTTTTAAACAAATACTTATGTTTTCTAGTTATTTATAAATTAACTAGTAAATAATCAAATATATTCACTTTTATTATTATTATTTTAATAATATATATATATATATTAAAATTAAAAGAATTTTTTTCATAAATCGAGCTCGTCAAGTAATAGTTTTATGATTAATTCCTACACACCGCCTAATAAATTAAGTATGAAATTAGTAAAAATAGAGTAAAGTTTTAAGTAAGTCGATTTTAAAGGGTAGTTATTTAAAAAAATGAAAATATCCTAATTTATTTTTATAATATATCTATTCTATTATAATTTGTGTGATTAAATTAGATGTTTGGAGGTGAGTGCTACTAACTTTTTTTTAAAGTATACAAATACAATTACAAATAATGTATATCTAAATCAATTATAACAAAAATAAAGTATTACAAAGTATAATCAAATTAATAATCTAAAATGTTCAATGAAGCTAAATAACAACTAATTAGAGATAAGTATTTTAAAGCAGTCAAAACATGCTCAACAAAGTAGCGATTAGCAAAAAAAAATTGGGAAACTAAACCGAATTTTTTTAATTTATAATAAATTTTACTGTTTCGTTGATCATCGATGAAGTGTGATCCGTATTTGCTCCAGAAGACATCTTCAAATCTGTATAATATAAAAAAATAAACATACAATACAATTATTTATTATATTACATTAACTATAAAATATAAAAACAAAAAAAAAATTTAACAAACGTACCTTTTTTTTTCCCTCACTCAACTTCTTTATCTATACAAGGGGACCAAGCCCCACCCATATATATAACAAATTTTTTTAAAACAAAACAATAAAAATAGTTAAAATAATAAAAAATATATTTAATATATATTTTTTAAATTTATATTTATATTTAAATTTATTAATAGTCACATCATTGACATGATGTGGCAAGTTATAATAAATATATATATATATATATATATATATATATTAATTTAAACTTTAAAATTTAAATACATATATCTAATGTTAAAAAAGAATTTAAAATAATATTTAAAATTGTAAAAATATATTATAAAACATTTTAAATATACATTACAAAATTTTAAAATTAATAATAAAATAAATAAACAAAATAAAATAAGAAAAAACATAAAATTTCAAAAAGTAAAAAAAAGGAAAAGACAAAATTTAAAAAAATATTTAAAATATTATGATTTCTTATATTATTAAAAATTATAATTTTTAAATGTATTTAAAATTGTATTTAAAATTTTAAAAATCATCTCAAAATACATATCTAAAATTTACAAATATATATATTAATAAAATATTTCAAAATTTTTAAAGTTAATAATAATAATTAAACATAAAATAAAAAACAAAACAATAAAAAGTCAAAAAATATATTTAATATTTATAAAATAATATTTAATATTTTTTAAATTTATATTTATATTTAAATTTATTAATAGTCACATAACTGATGTGACTAGTTATAATAAATATATATATTTTAATTTAAACTTTAAAATTTAAATACATATACCTAATGATAAAAAGAATTTAAAATAATATTTAAAATTGTATGTAAAATTAATAAAATATTAAACATATATTTCAAATATTATAAAACTAATAATTTCAAAACTAATTTAAAAATACATTTTAAAATTTATAAAAATTAATTTCACAAATATATATATAAAGTTAAAAAATTTAAAATAATAATTAAAATTTTAAAAAATATTATAAAACATTTTAAATATATATTAAATTTTTTAAAATTAATAATATAAATTAAATAAGCAAAATAAATTAAGAAAATAATATAAAACTTAAAAAAAAAATCTAAGAAAGAGACAAAATATAAAAAAAAGTAAAAAATAAAAAAGTAAAAAAAAATATAAGAACCCGACAAATCAGAAAAGTGGTGGCGCCATTTAGAATGGTTCCACCCAAAAATGAATTTTTTTTTAAGTCCCCCGTTTTTCTAGATTTTTTAGTATTTCCCTAATATTTTATACTGGTGGCGCCATTCAACATGGCTCCACTAAAAAATAATTTTTTAATACCCCTGGTTGACGTGGCAAAGTGGTGGCGCCATATCATGTGACTCTACCACTTTTTACTGTAAAAAATAGGTTTTTTTTGTACATAATTAAAAGGGTGGGTTATTTTGATAATTAATTTATTTTTTAGGGTTACCTTTATAAAAAAAGCCAAAAAAATGTATTCGTGACGAGATAATAAAGCTGATTTACTTATTCTAACACTGAAAATATGGTCGGTTTGGCTTATTAGGTTTCATGTACTTGTATTATTATGGGTTTATTTGTAGTCAGAATAAGCAACTACAGTGAAATTGAGTATCATAGCAAATTTAAGTATTTATATTAGATTATGGTGGGTGAAGAAAACGTAAAATTATATTTATAAACATTCGATTGAAATAGTAGAATTAATGATTTGTAAATTATTTAGCATTTCATTAATTTAATTTAATTTAATTAATTATACAATTTTATTTTTTACTTTATTTAATTAAGGTAAACGGTTAATTATTTTATTTATTTTATAATATATTTTTATTTTATGTAATATAAAATAATTAAAATATTTGATAATCATATATTACTTATTTACAAATCTTAATAGCTTAAATTATAATTAAGCGTAATTAAAGATGAATACAAACATATACTCAAATATTTATCGAATTTTATCTATTTAGTTTTTTAGCTTTAATATAACAAAAATAGTATAAATTATCATGGAAGTATAGTTGAAGATGAATATAAGGTCTACATTAATATTTATCAAACTTTATCCTTTCAAATTATATATATATATGTAATATTTATAATTTATTTATAATATTTTATATATACATATATAAGAATGAGTTTGAAAAAATTTAATTGGCAAGAATTATATTATTAAGTTGACATTAAAAAGAAAATTTTTATTTTAGATTTTAAGATTATTTTTAATAATTATTATTTTATTTTTATTTAAACTCAATTTGGTAAACATATTTTGTTAGGAATTAATTAGAATTAAATTTATCTTTATTTCGTTGGATAAATAGTATTTTTAACTTTAAGAATTTGAATAGAATTATAACACTTTTTTTTTTGATTAAATTCTCACACGATATAAGCTTGAAAAACTGACGCATGAAAAGAGGTTAGTCTTGCTTCTTCTTTTAATAAAAAATGACATATTTAATTAAGTTTTATATAGACAATGAATAGTTGCACATTAAGAGTACATACTGACATAAAGTGTGTTTTTTATGATACTTTTCCATAAAATTATGTTTTTACATATTTAAAACCTTTGAAGAAAGTTGTATTATTTGAACATTTTTTAAATCGTTCAACATATTTATTTAGACGTAACATTTGATAAAAATAATTTATTTATAATAATTATTGGATAAACCACACTAACTATCTCTTATCTTTAATTAAAATTATATTTTCGTCACTAAACTTTAAAAACTTTTAAAATGGTCACTAACATTATCGAATTATTACAAAACAATCACCTAGCCGTTATATGCTTTTATTAGAGTAATGTGAGTTTGACGTGACATGTTAATTTGCAACATAGTTTCCACATGGATTGCCACTTAACACCCTTTCTTTTTTTTTTTTCTTCATTTTTCTTCGAAATGATTTTATATAAATCAATACAGAGATTGATAGGATGAAAATGTACCATATTTGTAGGCTTTGGCTTTTTCGAAATGAGAATAGTACACACAGAGTTAATCCCATCAATCGACCAAGTCCTAGTAAGAATGCAAAGGCAAAATTGACCAACATCTTCCCTTACAATGAGCCAAAACTGTTGATAAAATAGTGTCGGAAAACCATCAATCCTAGAAACTTTTGTTGGACTCATTGTCTTTAAAGCATGAACTACTTCCTCCATCGTGAAAGGTGCATCTAACACCACATTAATAGCTTCAAAAATACACTGCTCAACTCCCGATAAAAGGTAGGATGGATCTGATGTCCCTTGACTAGTTAACAATCCTAATCATGTCATCATGTCATCAACTACTTCATCGTTGGACGTAAAATTATGGAAAAATATAGTGTTTCTATTCCCCTATTTAAGCCAGTTTACTCTTGCTTTTTGTTCCCAATAGAACTCTTCATTGTATAACTAGAACGATGGAAATGTACAAGTGTACACAACAGCAACAAGTAATAAAGTGACAAGTATTGCCAAGTTATCGTACCCACAGGGATTGTGTAAGAAAATATTTATGAAATGTAAAATTTAACAATTTGGTGGAAGAAAAATATGTTGATTTGAAGTAGTGAGATAAAAACTAAAAAATTAACTAAGTACTAACTAAGAAAATAAAAAGTAAAATTCCAATGCACGATTTCTAAAAATGAGTTTAATCAATATAACATAAATGTGTTAGATCAATTTTATTATTTAACTTAGAATAATTAAATTTGTGTTTGTAACACTCCTAACCCGCATCCGTAGCCGGAATAAGGTTTCGAAGCATTACCGGAACATTCAGAACATTTTACAATAATTCTTATAAATTACTATTCATTTACCGAGATCATTCATAACGACCCTTGATTGGGCCCTCGAGGCCCAATACGAGCATTAGAATCGAGTCGGGACTAAATCAAGACCTCTAAGAATTTTTTGCGACTTTTCAAAATTTTTCCAAGGTGCAGCGTGTGACCCTGGGACACGCCCATGTTGGAGGCCGTGTTCAACCCCATGTAACTCTATGAGTTGCACACACGGCCATGACATATGCCCGTGTGCTAGGCCATGTGGTTAATTAATTCAATTCGAAATTAGGTACAGGTTTCACACGACCAAGACATATGCCCGTGTTCTAGGCAGTGTGGCACACACTGTGACAGCCCTAATTTGACCCTAGTCAGAAAGTGGTTTCGGGACCACAAAAAAAACCGGGTCGTAAAAATAATTAACCATTAAGTTTTGTGTTTATTGTATGTGAAATAGGCATGTGTGAAAGTTTCATGCTCCAATTTTGTCATTAGTATGTGAAATTATTAAATAGGACTTATGTGAGGAAATTTAGGAATGTGCTAGGCAAATGTTATAGTGGCCTATTAAAGCATGTTAGAAAATACTTGTACTTGCATGTCAAATTAGCCAAAAGTCTAGATGGTGGCCGGCCATGCTATGGGTTAAAACATATTATAAATATGTTATGTTAACATTTGTGTTAAAAATAATAAAATAAAGAGCATGGATAATAAAATAATAGTGGTTAGTAGGAGAAGAAACAAAAAAAAAAAGAGTTAGCTAGGTTGCTCCTCCATTACCGTAACTAGAGGAAGAAGAAGAGGGGAAGTTCGGCCAAGGTGGTTCTTTAGACTAAAGGTATGTTCAATGTTGCTTTTGGAGGTTTATACATCCTTTGGATGATTAGCCTAATTCTATCTATCTCATGGATGGAATTGGGGTTGTTGGAGAGTTAGGATTCGGCTAAGAGGCTTCAAAATTTTAGTTGATGCCTTGATACTACTAGCATGTTAGCTATATGGATGTGTTAAGTTACTTGAAATGTTAGATAAATTTGAACTCCCTACCAAATTCTTTAGACAACCCATGTTAGAAATTTCGGTATTGAGATGTCTAGAACTTTCGCCATTGTAGCTATGGAGAAATAAGGTTTTGTTTCTTGTTAAATTTAGATGAACAAGGGTAGATGAGTGTTTGAACTATACAAATAATCATATGTGAGCATTAGGTGCTAAGGGAAAGGAATCGGCTACCTTATTAGGTACCAAGACCGAATGTGAATTTGATTAGGTTTGAGTAATTATTATGCTTAAAATCGATGTAGTTAAGTACCATGTTCTAGCCGAACATGTAGTTGTTTAATGTTGTGAACAAGTTCCGTTTAGTTGTTCTAAAATTGTGTAAATTAGATGTTTAATCATCTAAGGGTTCGGCATTGTGCATTCTTGTTAAGAGTTTGATTTGAAATCATGAGATCTTGTTGACTTGTGTTTAAATGGCATTCGGTTATGGTCTATGGGAGTTTACTAATCCGGTTTAGGTGCCAAATACTTTATATTGGAAATTTTGATGTGTAAGTAGAAATTAATTAAGATGATATTGAGACATTCGAAAATAAATATGTATTAAAGTTATATTTGTAGTAGTTTAATGTGATTTACCAAGTGCATAAATTTGAAAGCGAGAAGGTGATAGACTTAAGTGGTAATTGATTCAAATAAATTGGTTCTAAAATGTATATGAATGCCGTATGATTGTGTTTGATTGGGAGGTAAATTGTTTGATTTAGCTCAAGAGCTTAGACGATCAACGTTGGATAGGGGAAAGGAAAAAGTAATTGAATAGCCGTTGAAGTCGTTCGACAACGTCCGAGGTAAGTCTTCGAGTAATGAAACTTAGTTTACGATTTGATTAAGTCATGACATATAAGCATTGTGACAGCCCTAATTTGACCCTAGTCGGAAAGTGGTTTCGGGACCACAAAAAAAAACCGGGTCGTAAAAATAATTAACCATTAAGTTTTGTGTTTATTGTATGTGAAATAGGCATGTGTGAAAGTTTCATGCTCCAATTTTGTCATTAGTATGTGAAATTATTAAATAGAACTTATGTGAGGAAATTTAGGAATGTGCTAGGCAAATGTTATAGTGGCCTATTAAAGCATGTTAGAAAATACTTGTACTTGCATGTCAAATTAGCCAAAAGTCTAGATGGTGGCCGACCATGCTATGGGTTAAAACATATTATAAATATGTTATGTTAACATTTGTGTTAAAAATAATAAAATAAAGAGCATGGATAATAAAATAATAGTGGTTAGTAGGAGAAGAAACAAAAAAAAAAAAAAGAGTTAGCTAGGTTGCTCCTCCATTGCCGTAACTAGAGGAAGAAGAAGAGGGGAAGTTTGGCCAAGGTGGTTCTTTAGACTAAAGGTATGTTCAATGTTGCTTTTGGAGGTTTATACATCCTTTGGATGATTAGCCTAATTCTATCTATCTCATGGATGGAATTGGGGTTGTTGGAGAGTTAAGATTCGGCTAAGAGGCTTCAAAATTTTAGTTGATGCCTTGATACTACTAGCATCTTAGCTATATGGATGTGTTAAGTTACTTGAAATGTTAGATAAATTTGAACTCCCTACCAAATTCTTTAGACAACCCATGTTAGAAATTTCGGTATTGAGATGTCTAGAACTTTCGGCCATTGTAGCTATGGAGAAATAAGGTTTTTGTTTCTTGTTAAATTTAGATGAACAAGGGTAGATGAGTGTTTGAACTATACAAATAATCATATGTGAGCATTAGGTGCTAAGGGAAAGGAATCGACTACCTTATTAGGTACCAAGACCGAATGTGAATTTGATTAGGTTTGAGTAATTATTATGCTTAAAATCAATGTAGTTAAGTACCATGTTCTAGCCGAACATGTAGTTGTTTAATGTTGTGAACAAGTGCCGTTTAGTTGTTCTAAAATTGTCTAAATTAGATGTTTAATCATCTAAGGGTTCGGCATTGTGCATTCTTGTTAAGAGTTTGATTTGAAATCATGAGATCTTGTTGACTTGTGTTTAAATGGCATTCGGTCATGGTCTATGGGAGTTTACTAATCCGGTTTAGGTGCCAAATACTTTGTATTGGAAATTTTGATGTGTAAGTAGAAATTAATTAAGATGATATTGAGACATTCGAAAATAAATATGTATTAAAGTTATATTTGTAGTAGTTTAATGTGATTTACCAAGTGCACAAATTTGAAAGCGAGAAGGTGATAGACTTAAGTGGTAATTGATTCAAATAAATTGGTTCTAAAATGTATATGAATGTCGTATGATTGTGTTTGATTGGGAGGTAAATTATTTGATTTAGCTCAAGAGCTTAGAGGATCAACGTTGGATAGGGGAAAGGAAAAAGTAATTGAATGGCCGTTGAAGTCGTTCGACAACGTCTGAGGTAAGTCTTCGAGTAATGAAACTTAGTTTATGATTTGATTAAGTCATGACATATAAGCATAACAAATAAACGGTGATATAATGATTCTACTTGAATGATATATTGAGGTGATTAGTTTATACCTATGACGGGTAGCCGAATGTGTATAGAGATCATGTTATAAAGCCAATCAAAATCATGCTCTTTGTATGTGGCTATTGAGCTGAAATTGGTAAGGTTTGATAAGTGTCCTGTGTTTGAGCTTTAGTAATGAATATGAAATATGGATGTGTCATGATTTATTGATATATGTGCATGATTATTCGAATGATATCCGGGCTAAGTCTCGAAGGCATTTGTGCTATTGACTATATCGGGGCTAAGTCCCAAAGGCATTTGTGCTATTGACTATATCTAGGCTAAGTCCCGAAGGCATTTGTGCTAGTGACTATATCCGGGCTAAGTCCCGAAGGCTTTTGTGCTATTGACTATATCCGGGCTAAGACCAAGGCATTTGTGTGAGTCGCTATATCCGCTAAATCCGAAGGTACTTGGGTTTGAAATGAGCGATCTTGCTGTAATAATTTCAATTAATACGCTCATAAAATCCAAACGATAAGGTATGTTTCAGATATGCATCGGAAAAGTTAATTCCTTTTAGATAGTACGCGCTATTGATTAACAACTTCCGCCTTTAGTTAGGTTTGATCCTCGTATGAATATACCGGTTGAGGTGTGAAGTAAGTATGATTTTGGGAATATGCGATATGCAACTATTCATTTAGTCATATGAACGCTATACTTTAGTCGTAAATAATTTCATTACTTGAACTTACTAAGCATTAAAATGCTTACTCATTACTTTGATTCTCTGTTTTATAGATTTTGTTCGTCACCATCGGACTCGGAGTGTCAAAGTCGAAGTCATCCACACTATCTAAGCCACTTTTTGGTACTCTTTTAGTTCAATTTTGAAAATGGCATGTATAGGGCTGACCCTTGTTGTTAATTAAGTACCCTTTGGTAATGTGTATTCAGATAGCCATGCGAAAATGGCTCGTATATTTTGAAGTATAACATTATGGTCTTGTGATATGGTTATTAAGTGGTGTGGAAATGTTTGGTAATGACTAGCCATTGGAATGGCCAATCATGATCCTATTGGCGCTACGTACGTCATGGCTAATCGGGATTACCCTTGATAATAATGTATGTCAATTTGCTATTCGATTCATGGAAAATTATGAAATAGGTAAAATTTACCTTAAAATAGATGCTGACAGCAGCAGTGAAGTAAGTTTGAAAAATCACTAAAAATTGTAAGAATGGAATTAAATAGTGAATAAATTATGTAATCGAATCATGGTGACTCTATTTTCATATGAAAGAAACGAAACGACCATATGAGCCGTATTTTATGAGATGTTTAAGTTTTCGTGAAACAGGGCCAGAGCATTTTCTGGATCCCCTGTTCTGATTTTGAAAATTTACCATAAATTAACCAGAGACAATTAGAAGTCATGCTTTATATGTATAGATTCCTTTTCGAGTATAGTTTCATTAGAAACAAACGGAATAGGTATTGAAGCTCTGTACAGGGAGATATCTAAGTCATAATGTATGAAGGTCAGAGTAACCCTGAAATAGGTGAGACTTTAAATAATAAACTGTACTAATTGGCTTGGCCAAAAATTCTAGAAAAAAATTTTTAGATGGAAATATGAGTCTAGTTTCAGGAAAAATTTACGGAATCAGTTTTCGAGTTTTGGAACTCGAGATATGATTTTAAAGTAACTGTGATGCGCTTAGCCACTTGTCTGGAAATTTTAAAATGAACTGTAAGTAAATGAATTAAGTCCGTTAACACCTCGTGTTCGACTCGCAATGGTCTCGTGCGGGCATCACAACTTTATTGGTATCGAGCTACGGTTTAGTCGATTCTAGGACTACCGTAATACGCTCGGGTTTAGCTATACATGCCATTATGTGTTTATTGATAGTGTGGTGATTTCGGCGCTTAAAATGTGTTTACTTATAGTAATGGATCCCGACCCCAACCGAAGCGGTAGTGATGATGTTGAGAGTGTAGCGCTTGCTCCCAAGCAAGGGACAAAGACAGACGGACTCTCAACCTATTGCTAGTAATCGAATGATGAAGCTAGACGGGCTTTTATAGCGTAATGAATGAGTGGTTCAATCAAGACATTCGAACTAATACGGCTGTTCCAAAGCCCCATTCCCGACCAATACAACCCCTCAGACTGCGATACCTCGTAATCGACGGATAAGGTTAAATAAGCCTCCAGTTGATAGAATCCAAAACACGGGCTATCAATTTAAGGCTACTGACAAATGATGATGCTGAGCAAGTGAATTTTGGTTGGACAACACTATTCGGTACTTGATGAACTATCTTGCACACCGATGAATGCCTTAAGTGTACTATCTCCTTGCTACGAGATTCGCCTATTATTGGTGGAATACGTTGATTTCATTGCCCCCGAGAGTAAGTAACTTGGGAGTTTTTCCAAACCGAAGTTTCGAAAAAAGTATATCAGCCAGAGATTCATTGATCAAAAACGGAAAGAATTTCTTGAACTTAAACAAGGTTCCATGTCGGTTATTGATTATGAACGAAAGTTTGTAAGGCTTAGCCGGTACACTCGAGAATGCATTTCCTCAGAAGCCGTAATGTGCAAACATTTCGAAGATAGACTGAACGAAGATATAAAACTGTGTGTTGGCATTTTAGAAATCAGAGAATTTGTGGTACTTGTCGAGCGAGCTTGCAAAGCCGAAGAGCTCAGTAAGGAGAAAAGAAAAGCTGATATGGGAGCAAAGGAGTTTTGTAAGAGATCTGCGGAAAAGCCCTTTCAACAGTCATCGAAGAAATTTAGAGATGATTCAGGCCGGTCTAAAGGCACTTCGGGCTTTTCTAAACTAGATCGTGATCGACCCCCTGTGAGTACACGAGTCGCTTCAGTTGCCAGTGTTGGAAATGATCGTCGAGACAGAACAGAGTTCCAGTATTGTGGTAAATGGCATTCGGGAAGTTGTAGATTCCACAATCGCTCTTGTTATAAGTGCGGATCAGCTGACCACTTTATCAAGGATTGCCCAAGACTGTCTGAACAGAATGTAAATCAGAGTGGGAAAACGGGTGCTACTACTGCTCGAGGTAGACCATCCAAAAATGTGGGGAATGCTAGTGGTGGTTAGAGAGGATCTAGAGATGTTACTACCAGATCTGAGGCTCGTGCTCCTGCTAGAGCTTATGCTATACGTGCACGCGAGGATGCTTCTTCGCCAGATGTTATTACTGGTACTTTCACTCTCTTTGATACTAATGTGATTGCATTGATTGACCCTGGTTCTACTCATTCTTATATATGTGAGACTTTAGCATCCAGTAAGACTTTACTTGTTGAGTCTACTGAGTTCGTTATTAGAGTGTCGAATCTCTTGGGTCATTATGTGCTTGTTGATAAGGTGTGTAAGAAATGTCCCCTAGTAATTCGAGGTTCCTGTTTTCCGGCGGACTTGATACTTTTACCGTTTGATGAATTTGATGTTATTCTCAGTTTGGATTGGTTGACCGTGCATGATGCGGTTGTGAATTGCAAAAACAAGACTATTGATTTGAAGTGTGCAAATAATGAGATAATCCGAGTTGAATCTACTGTCTTGAATGGATTGCCAACAATAATATCCTCGAGGTTAGCTCAAAAATATGTGAGAAAGGGGTGTGAAGCGTATCTTGCATACGTACTTGATAATGAAGAATCAGGAAAGAAACTTGAGTCGGTACCAGTGGTTTGTGAATATTCGGATGTTTTTCCCGAAGAATTACCAGGGTTACCACCTGTTCGGGAGGTAGAGTTTGGCATCAAACTTGTACCTAGGACTACATCAATTTCGATAGCTCCGTATCGTATGGCACTAACAGAATTAAAGGAATTGAAAGCTCAGTTGCAAGAGTTGACGGATAGAGGTTTTGCTCGACCAAGTTTCTCACCTTGGGGTGCACCAGTATTGTTTATGAAAAAGAAGGATGGAACCATGAGGTTGTGCATCGACTATCGTCAGCTGAATAAAGTGAAAATAAAGAATAAATATCCGTTACCGCGTATTGATGATTTGTTTGATCAACTAAAGGGAGCCTCAGTGTTTTCAAAGATAGATTTGAGATCGGGCTATTATCAGTTGCGAATTCGGGATTCGGATATACCCAAAATTGCTTTCAGAACGAGATACGGTCACTACGAGTTCTTAGTGATATCGTTTGGGCTCACTAATGCCCCTACGATATTTATGGATTTGATGAATCGGATCTTCAGACCATTTTTGGATCGGTTTGTAGTTGTGTTTATCGATGATATTTTGGTCTATTCGAGAAATGAACCGATCATGCTTGAACACCGGGATTAGTGTTGCGATTTTACGGGATAAGCGTTATATGCTAAGTTCATGAAGTGTGAGTTCGGTTAAGAGAGGTTAGCTTCTTGGGTCATGTGGTATCTGCGTGATCGGTATTCGAGTTGATCCGAGCAAAATTTCAGCCATACTTAACCGGAAGCCCCGAGAAATATTACGAGGTTCGAGCTTTTTGGGACTTGCTTATTACTACATAGCTTTGTAAAGGGTTTCTCAATGATAGCCACACCAATGACGGCTACTTGAAAGATGTTAAGTCCGAATGGTCGAAAAATGTCGAAAAGTTTCGATCAACTAAAAGCTTACTTGATGAAGCTCCAAGATTAGTGCGACTTGAATCGTGCAAAGAGTTTGTCATTTACAGTGACGTATCCTTACTTGGGTTGGGTTGTGTATTGATGCAAAAGGTCGAGTTGTAGCGTATGCGTCGAGGCAATTGAAGCCACATGAGAAAAATTATCCAACCCATGATCTCGAATTAGTCGCCATCGATTTGCTTTGAAAATATGGAGACACTACTTATTTGGTGAGAAGTGCCATGTATTTTCGGATCACAAAAGTCTCAAATATTTGATGACTCAAAGAGATTTGAATCTGTGACAAAGACGTTGGCTCGAGTTGTTAAAAGATTATGATCTTGTCATTGACTATCACCCGGGAAAGGCTAATGTGGTTGCGGATGCCTTAAGTCGTAAACCACTGTTTTCTTTACGAGCGATGAATGTACATTTGTCGGTTCTATCTGATAATGTGTTAGTAGCAGAAATAAAGGCCAAACCATTGTTGATTCATCAAATTCGTGAAGCTCAGGAAGTCGATGATGAATTGGTTGCAAAACAGGCTGAATGTGTTTCGAATAAGGAATCAGAGTTTCAAATTGATGATGACGATTGTTTGAGGTTCAGAAGTCGTTTGTGTGTTCCAAGGAATTAACTTATTTCGACAATTCTGAATGAAGCTCATTGTAGCCGAATGTCAATTCACCCGGGGAGTACGAAAATGTACAACGATCTGAGACGTCAGTTTTGGTGGCATGGTATGAAACGAGACATTTTCGATTTTGTTTCGAAGTGTTTAATATGTCAACAAGTGAAAGCGGAACATCAAGTGCCTACAGGATTACTTCAGCCGATCATGATACCCGAGTGGAAGTGGGATCGAGTCACGATGGATTTTGTATCTGGATTGCCATTGTCATCAAGCAAGAAAGATGCGATCTGGGTTGTTGTTGATAGACTGACAAAGTCGGCTCATTTTATCCCTGTACATACGGATTATTCTCTTAACAAGCTAGCTGAAATGTATGTATGCCAGATTGAAAGGTTACATGGAGTACCAATTTCTATTGTATCAGATAGAGATCCGAGATTCACATCACGATTTTGGAAGAAATTTCAAGAAGCTTTGGGTACCAAGTTGCATTTTAGCACCGCATTTCATCCACAGACTGATGGTCAATCCGAGCGGATAATTCAGATACTCGAGGATATGTTGAGATGTTGCATCCTTGAGTTTAGCGGTTCATGGGAGCGGTATTGACCTTTGATTGAATTCGCTTACAACAATAGTTTTCAATCAAGTCTTAAGATGGCACCTTACGAGGCTTTGTACGGTCATAAATGCCGTACACCATTGTTTTGGACCGAGCTCGGTGAAAGTAAAATTTTCGAGTTGATTTGATTAAAGATCTTTGAGCGTAGTAAAGATAATTCGTGAAAGTCTGAAGGCGACATCGATCGTCGAAGTTGTGTTTAATTTAAAACGAAGAGATATTGAGTATCAGGTGGGAGACAAAGTGTTTCTTAAAGTTTTACCTTGGAAAAAGATACTCAGATTTGGCCGTAAGGGCAAACTGAGTCCGAGGTTCATAGGGCCGTATGAAATATCCGAACGAGTTGGTCCCGTGGCATATAGATTGATTTTACCCCCTGATCTCGAAAAGATTCACAACGTTTTTCACGTTTCAATGCTTCGACGTTACAAATCTGATCCTTCGCACATAATTAATCCCTCCGAGGTTGAAACTCAATCCGATATGAGTTATGAAGAAGAACCGATTCGTATCCTAGCTCGTGAAGTGAAAGAATTACGAAATAAAAAGGTTCCTTTAGTAAAAGTGTTATGGCACAAGCACGGGGTCGAAGAAGTTACTTGGGAAACCGAGAACTCTATGAAAGAACGATACCCAAACCTATTTATCGGTAAGATTTTCGGGGACGAAAATTTCTTAAGTGGGGGAGAGTTGTGACAGCCCTAATTTGACCCTAGCCGGAAAGTGGTTTCGGGACCACAAAAAAAACCGGGTCGTAAAAATAATTAACCATTAAGTTTTGTGTTTATTGTATGTGAAATAGGCATGTGTGAAAGTTTCATGCTCCAATTTTGTCATTAGTATGTGAAATTATTAAATAGGACTTATGTGAGGAAATTTAGGAATGTGCTAGGCAAATGTTATAGTGGCCTATTAAAGCATGTTAGAAAATACTTGTACTTGCATGTCAAATTAGCCAAAAGTCTAGATGGTGGCCGGCCATGCTATGGGTTAAAACATATTATAAATATGTTATGTTAACATTTGTGTTAAAAATAATAAAATAAAGAGCATGGATAATAAAATAATAGTGGTTAGTAGGGAAGAAACAAAAAAAAAAGAGTTAGCTAGGTTGCTCCTCCATTGCCGTAACTAGAGGAAGAAGAAGAGGGAAGTTCGCCAAGGTGGTTCTTTAGACTAAAGGTATGTTCAATGTTGCTTTTGAGGTTTATACATCCTTTGGATGATTAGCCTAATTCTATCTATCTCATGGATGGAATTGGGGTTGTTGGAGAGTTAGGATTCAGCTAAGAGGCTTCAAAATTTTAGTTGATGCCTTGATACTACTAGCATGTTAGCTATATGGATGTGTTAAGTTACTTGAAATGTTAGATAAATTTGAACTTCCTACCAAATTCTTTAGACAACCCATGTTAGAAATTTCGGTATTGAGATGTCTAGAACTTTCGCCATTGTAGCTATGGAGAAATAAGGTTTTGTTTCTTGTTAAATTTAGATGAACAAGGGTAGATGAGTGTTTGAACTATACAAATAATCATATGTGAGCATTAGGTGCTAAGGGAAAGGAATCGGCTACTTTATTAGGTACCAAGACTGAATGTGAATTTGATTAGGTTTGAGTAATTATTATGCTTAAAATCGATGTAGTTAAGTACCATGTTCTAGCCGAACATGTAGTTGTTTAATGTTGTGAACAAGTGCCGTTTAGTTGTTCTAAAATTGTCTAAATTAGATGTTTAATCATCTAAGGGTTTGGCATTGTGCATTCTTGTTAAGAGTTTGATTTGAAATCATGAGATCTTGTTGACTTGTGTTTAAATGGCATTTGGTCATGGTCTATGGGAGTTTACTAATCCGGTTTAGGTGCCAAATACTTTGTATTGGAAATTTTGATGTGTAAGTAGAAATTAATTAAGATGATATTGAGACATTCGAAAATAAATATGTATTAAAGTTATATTTGTAGTAGTTTAATGTGATTTACCAAGTGCATAAATTTGAAAGCGAGAAAGTGATAGACTTAAGTGGTAATTGATTCAAATAAATTGGTTCTAAAATGTATATGAATGCCGTATGATTGTGTTTGATTGGGAGGTAAATTGTTTGATTTAGCTCAAGAGCTTAGAGGATCAACGTTGGATAGGGGAAAGGAAAAAGTAATTGAATAGCCGTTAAAGTCGTTCGACAACGTCTGAGGTAAGTCTTCAAGTAATGAAACTTAGTTTATGATTTGATTAAGTCATGACATATAAGCATAACAAATAAACGGTGATATTGACTATATCCGGGCTAAGTCCCGAAGGCATTTGTGCTAGTGACTATATCCGGGCTAAGTCTCGAAGGCTTTTGTGCTATTGACTATATCCGAGCTAAGACCCGAAGGCATTTGTGCGAGTTGCTATATCCGGCTAAATCCCGAAGGTACTTGGGTTTGGAAATGAGCGATCTTGCTATAATAATTTCAATTAATACGCTCATAAAATGCAAACGATAAGGTATGTTTCGTATATGCATCGGAAAAGTTAATTCCTTTTTAGATAGTACGCGCTCTATTGATTAACAACTTCCGGCCTTTAGTTAGGTTTGATCCCCTGTGTATGAATATACTGGTTGAGGTTTGAAGTAAGTATGATTTTGGGAATATGCATATATGCAACTATTCATTTAGTCATATGAACGCTATACTTTAGTCGTAAATAATTTCATTACTTGAACTTACTAAGCATTAAAATGCTTACTCAGTTACTTTGATTCTCTGTTTTATAGATTTTGTTCGTCCGCTATCGGACTCGGGAGTGTCAAAGTCAAGTCATCCACACTATCTAAGCCACTTTTTGGTACTCTTTTAGTTCAATTTTGAAAATGGCATGTATAGGGCTGACCCTTGTTGTTAATTAAGTACCCTTTGGTAATGTGTATTCGTATAGCCATGCGAAAATGGCTCGTATATTTTGAAGTATAACATTATGGTCTTGTGATATGGTTATTAAGTGGTGTGGAAATGTTTGGTAATGACTAGCCATTGGAATGGCCAATCATGGTCCTATTAGCGCTAAATGACGTCATGGCTAATCGGGATTACCCTTGATAACAATGTATGTCAATTTGCTATTCGATTCATGGAAAATTATGAAATAGGTAAAATTTACCTTAAAATAGATGCTGACAGCAGAGTGATGTAAGTTGGAAAAATCACTAAAAATAGTAGGAATGGAATTAAATAGTGAATAAATTATGTAATCGAATCTTGGTGAGTTTATTTTCATATTAATGAAACGAAACGACCATATGAGCCGTATTTTATGAGATGTTTAAGTTTTCGTGAAACAGGGCCAGAGCGTTTTTTGGATCCCCTGTTCTGATTTTGAAAATTTACCATAAATTAACCAGAGACAATTAGAAGTCATGCTTTATATGTATAGATTCCTTTTTGAGTATAATTTCATTATAAACAAATGGCATAAGTATTGAAGCTCTGTACAGGGAGATATCTAAGTCGTAATGCATGAAGGTCAGAGTAGTCGAACCCTGAAACAGGGGAGACTTGAACTAATAAACTGTACTAATTGGCTTGACCAAAAATTCTAGAAAAAAAATTTGTAGATGGACATATGAGTCTAGTTTCAGGAAAAATTTACAGAATCGGTTTTCGAGTTTTGGAACTCGAGATATGATTTTTAAAGTAACTGTGATGTAGTTAGCCAGCTTGTCTGGAAATTTTAAAATGAATTGTGTAAGTAAATAAATTAAGTCCGTTAACACCTCGTGTTCGACTCCGGCAACGGTCTCGGGTACGGGGCGTCACACACACGGCTGAGACACACGCCCGTGTCTCTGCTCATGTGCTCAGTTCTGAGCATTCTATTTCTCAAAATTAAGGTGCAGGGGACACACGGCCTAACCACATGCCCATGTTACCAGGCCATGTATCACACACGGTCTAGACACATGCCCTTGTGTCTGCCTGTGTGGACGAAATAAAGCCATTTCTAGCTTCATTCCTCACCCAAAATTTCACCCAAGACTTGCACTTGAAACACAACCAATACCAACCAATTCAAGCATTCAAATTGAGAAATCCTCATCATTCAACAAGGCATATCACTACATGCATATGTTTTAATAAACTTACCTTGGAATAACTTAGGCATTAGCATCATTTGATCACATATACATAACATATCACATATGAACATAACATCATAACTTACTTAATCATGCCAAAATAAACCATTACTAGCCATTCCAATGGCTAGGTTACAAAATAACATTTCAAGCCACTATTGGCCAAGTTGTCCTATACATGCCAATATACCAAAATGATTTTACTAAGTATACCCAATATGACTAGTTGATAGTGTGACGATGCTCCAGTGATCTCCATCTTTCACGAGCTTCCGAGCACAATAAAATAAGGGAAAATAAAACGGAGTAAGCATTACATGCTTAGTAAGTTCGTATAATGGAAACTAAACTTACCAATCTTGCTTATTAAATCTAGGCATACAATGTTATGTTCCATCCATTTGGCTAAATTGCCTAATCACATACATTCAATCACACATGTTAGTCACCAAAATCTTCATATCAATCAAGTAACATAGGTAAGCTCATCAAGCAATATTCTTTCAAGTCATCATCATATCATATTAAAATTTTCATGCCATGTCAAAAGTTTTATGTCCGTTAAATCATTGAATCTCGATAGATGCACAAGTAGTACACTCGAAGTGTACGATTCGATAATCCGTCAATTTCTTATTCAAGGGTACCCATTAGGGTGCTTAACCAAGAAACATTCTTTTGAGCCACATATCATATAACAGGATTACCAGTCCAGGCCAAATCCCTTATATAACATAAGCTCAGAGGAGCTATATTAGGATTACTAGTCTAGGTTAAACCCTAATCATAACGTATACCCGAGAGATATTGTCTCGGGATTACCTGTCCGAGCTAAATCCTTTCTATAAAAAATTCATTGGGATTACTCGTCCGAGATAAATCCCTTCCACAACAAATGCAAGACCCTATTTGTTTCGGGAAAGCACATACAATCATCGGAATTCAACATTTAATCCGGGCTGAACCCTTTATCACCATTTCAAGCATGTATTAAGTTTCTCATTATAACATTCAAGTAATGTACATCAATATAAATCACATTACATACAACACAATATTCAATTAAAGATATTTACATGCCGGATTAAGTTACACGAACTTACCTCGACACTTATTCGCGTAAAAGTCTACTAATCTAAAATCTTTTCTTTTCCTCGATCTAACCTCGAATTAGTGTTTTTCGGATCTATATAAATGAATTAACCATCAATTTCACACATTTCATATTGAAATGGACTCAATTTACGTCCTAGACAAAATTACCATTTTGCCTCTAACTTTTCCATAAATTTTGATTTTGTCCTTAGGCCCAGAAAATGAAACTTGTGCAAATTACTCTCTATTCCAAGCCTAACCAAAGCCCCATTAAAAATTTTCCAGCACATCTATTCATAAAATTTCATAATTTTTCATCAAATTTTACACTTTTCATTTTAGTCCCTAAATCATGTTTTCATCAAAAATCACTTTGTAAAAGTTGTTTATCTATCAATAATCTTTCATTTTCTACCATAAGTTTCTAATTTCCAGCATATACATCCATGACCCATTTTCATACCTTGATAACTTTTCAAATTAATCCCTCAAATACAGTGATTAAACTATCCTGGTTTCAAAAATACCAAAATTACTAAAAACGGGTCAAGAGAACTTACCCAATTAGGCCTTAAAAGTTTCTTTCCTCTCTTCTAGGGTTTCCATGTGTTTTAGTTGAATATGAAATAAAATAAGATGATTTCTTTTATCATCTTTTTAATTAATTAAGTATTTTGCTATTTCCAATTTATTCATTGCCCTTTTTTTATAATTCCATGGATGAGTCACCAAGAAAAATCTACATACTTTTCTTAATGGTATAATTACCATATAAGGACCTCTAGTTTTAAATTTCATAGCTATTTGATCCTTATAGCTACTAGAGTTCAACTTTCGCATTTTATGCAATTTAGTCCTTCTCATAATTAAGCATTAAATCGATAAATTTTTCGTATCAAAATTTTCACAGACATATCTACCATATTATGGACCATATAGTGAAATAAAAATAAGCCTTATTTTTGGGTCGGATTCGTGGTCCCAAAACCACTGTTCCGATTTCATTGAAAAATGGGCTGTTACAGTGTTCATGTTGTTATGAATAATTTCACGACAACTCGGTAAATTGCTAACTAATGCACATACTCACCTATTAAAAACCCATTAATCTCTTGAACATATTTCTATGTCAATGCAAACAATTAATCAAATTTTAATAAGCAAGTATAAGATTAAGTGAGATAACAATATGTTGCTATATTGAAACAATTTAATCACGATAATCTTACAAGTTATGTAAGGCTAATGTACCATTTAATACCATTCTTAATTTAACATTCAATTACCTTAGAACATTAAACATGTATAAATTAAATATTGTGTCTATGGAACGACGGAAATATGCCAGTGTACACAATCGTTAACAAATAATAAAGTGACAAGTAATGTCGAGTTATCGTACCCACAGGGACTGTGAAAGAAAAATATTTATGAAATGTAAATCAAACAATTTGGTGATTGAATATATTTTGATTTTAGTAAGTGATTTAAAAACTAAAACTTAACTAAGTAATTAACTAAGGAAAAATTAAAAGTAAAAATTTCAATGCACAATTTCAAAAAAAATGGGTTTAAATCAAGATGAAATAAATGTGTTGGATCAATCACATACTTTAACTTAGAATTACTAAACTCATGCTCATGTTGTTACGAATAATTTCATGGTAACTCGATAACTTGCTAACTAGTGTGCATACATAATTATTAAATTAACCAATCTCTTGAACATTTTTCAATGCCAATTCAAATGATTTATCAATCTTCATAAGCACATATAAGTTTAAGTGAAGTAACAACATATACGTATATTGAAACAATTTAATCACAATAAACATGCAAGTTATGCAAGGCTAATGTATTATTTAATACCGTCGCTAATTTAACCTTCAGCTACCTTAGAAGATTAAACATTCATCAATTAAGTACTGCGTCCATTAAGTACAATTTCATTCCATTTAAATAATTAATTCAACTGTTACAATACAAGCATAACGTAAACATGATTTTACTTAATTGAACAACTTACCAAGACCTATAACAACACAAACATGATTTCAGTAATTTAAGCGAACAAAATGCAATTAATCCAACACCAATTTAATTTAAGTCATTTTAATTAAACCACAAATAACAACATAATAAATATTCATCATCATGCTCATAACAAAAGCAAGAAAATCTAAAGAGAAGGGAACTAGAAAGTAATCCTGGTGTTTCTCTGTAGCCTGACTAATACGCTTCTATTCTTTTTTGCTTGTTTTGTTGGTCCAAGGTATGTATGAACACTTGAATGTTTCTAATCAAAGGTGGATGGTGTCATTTTTCCAAGAGGGGAAATCGGTAAGGAAATGGATAAGAGAAGTGGGAAAACAAAGGAAGAAGAGACGTGTCGAAAAATGAAGCTGTGTAGAATGATTTAACAAATAGGGGTATTTATAGGTATGAATGGCTTCTAAAAATAGAAAATAATTAGCAACATACACTCTTCCTTTCCTAGCCACAAAAGGAGCAAGTTTTGAATAATTCAAACTTTGTTATATTTAGCTTGGGGCAAATAATCAACGGCACGAAAAGTGGAGGGGTTTGAATGGAGTTTAAAGAGACTTTGAGGGCTGCTTAGCAAGCATAAAAATCAGAAAAAATCAGCTGATTGGGTCAGCCTGTTGGACGGTTTTAGGCTACCAAGTTGCTTGGAGGATCAATCTTTTCTTCTTAGCATCCTAGGTCACTTTCTCTTTTAAGCTTTATATTAGATTTCAACCCAATTAATCTTTGAATAAAAATTAAATATAAAGTACATAAAATAATCATCATTTGGACCATCCTTGACTGGAAAAATATTCAACCTTACTCTTGGTTCACTTGATGCAAAAATTTCTCCAATGATTCAAGCCTTTCAAAATGTCTATCGAGCCAATTTTCACATTTTGTTCAAAATTGTTGAAAATAAACCAAATTTGTGAAAATTTATTATAAAAATAATTAAAATTCAATATGTTAATAATTCAAGTGCAATTTAATTATTTTATAATTAAAATGTGAATTTTGATAAAATTTACTACGAAACCCTAGACTCATCTTGTATCGGACCTTCGAATAAGTACCTTTAATACACCAACTCATTTTGCTTTCACATGCTCTTTTGTACATCTATTTCTTTCGAGTACATATACTCTTTCTTTTTTTTTTATTACGAGCATATTACTATCTATACTACAATTTTTTGAGCATTTGATACTTCTTTTCAACTCCCCTAAACTTATTTTCAAAGAATATTCTGGATAGACTGAGTCTAGTGTTTGAGACAATTTAAAGTTAATTATGAGAGCAGTGATGGCTAAATATTGCAAAGGTTCAAATAAAATTAGGCCGTATAGTCTCAATTTTGGGCTTCAAGGGATAAATATTTATTTAAGGTTGGCTTCAAAGGCGTAGACGGTCCAAAATTTTTGCCCAAGTTATTTTCAAAATTTCATATTTCCTAGGATTTCACCTCCAGAAATTACTAAGTCAATTCTAGAGACTTAAACTTTCATGCATGTCTAGCTTAAAAATTTTATGGTATAATTTACAAACTTTATTAAGAGTAACATTATGTCATAATTCAGCTAACATAGCAATTATTGAGATAATATAACTTTATTTATATTAGAAGTTAGCATAATTAACAAAAATTCAATTTTTTTAACAAAATATAACTTAATCATAATTATAAGAATAATGGATCTCAAAAACAATTTCAATTTTTGGTCCCCCTACTTAAGATGAACAATTTCCCCATTGTTAAAAATAATAGAGAGAATGAAAATATAGAAGTGAAAAGATACTGTACACCAGGTAGGACCCTAGGAAAAGGAGGTGAGTGAAGTTTGACTTCTTAAATACCAAGCTTTAAGCAAATCCAATCCTAGACATGTACATATCTATTGCCACACTTTTTATTTTGCAATTTGTTCCATTTTATTGATGATTTCCACATCTTATTTTATTCTGCGAGAAATAAAATCCCAATCCTAAAAACTTAAAATATCCTAAGAAATAAAATAAACTAAAGTAAAGACCCCCCCTTTTTATTTATTTGTAAATACTTCAGAATTCAAGTGCATGAATCACTTTGTTCCCTCTTCGATATTGGACTCCATGGTTCAAATATAAAATCTAAAAACATAGGCACAAAAATAAACGGGTCATGAAATATTTTTGTAAAAGTGCTTCTCATTGAGTGATCTCGTATTTTTGAATATATCCAGTAAGCTTGTTGCTGCCACTGCATATATTGCATTAGGTCCATCAACATTGATAGCTCATCACGAAGATCTAGGCGAGGCAAGTGAATTTTAAATGTTGAGGCAGCCATGTTATCAGGGATTTTAGCTAATTGCATTGGTTCGATCTTTGTGGGATCTTCTTCTTCTTCGTTGGGATCCTCGCTCAGTTAAACTCGTTGCTGCAATATAGAATCTCTGGCTACTCGGTAGAGGTCCCAATCTGTGATTATGCCTTCGTTATACACTGTCTTCTTTACATTTGTAAAAATTTTAGCTTTCAAGCACAAAATTGTTATCGTAAAGGGAAAACATGCTGGTCCAAAATGTCTAGTGGCACAATTCCGAATTTCCCCTTCGCTAGTGGTGTCAAATATTCTCTGCGACAAGTGTAAGTTCTATGCTTTGACACATTCCACTTAGAACCTAGAATTGTAAGTTCTATGCTTTGACACATTCCACTTAGAACCTAGAATTGTAAATTCCTCGAGAATTTCTTACAACTTTTCAACCTCAATATTTTCCATTAAGGAAAAATATTCGTCGTCTTCAATATCAAGTAAATCAAATAATTTGTTAATAGTGCTTGAATTTATTGATACCTTTATTCCTTAGACAGAGACTTCTGTTAATTCGCTTGAGGTCAAATTCGCATAAAATTCATGAACTAACTCTATCTGCACTCGATCTTTTCTCACAAAATACTTCCCAATTTAAAGCTTCAACAACTTGTCAAATGCTCGCCTTGAAATCAGTATAGTTGCTTTCTTTTAGTGTAAAGCCTTTTTTTGGGAGAATTTGTTGATTTTTGAAAATGCTGTCATACCTCGCTTTGGCTTCTTCATAGTGGAATTTTTTTTTTGTAATTCTTCAACTTGGACAGAGGCACGAGTCCTTTTGCGAGGCATAATTTAACATGAAAATAAGATGGAACAAATATTTTCTCAAAAAATTCAATTTGCATTAATAATTCAATAAATTGAAAATCAAATAATTAAATAAAATTAAAATTTAGGAGAAAATTTTTCTTACCACATTTGTATAAAAAATTAAAAACTCAAAAATAAAATTAATATGGAGCTAATAGAGTTCATATAGGGCTGGTTGGAGGGTAATTGGTTGGTGGCTAGTTGTGATTGAGGTGGGGTGCAAAGGTAACCATGGGTGTGCGGTTTGTGCAAGGGTGCACACGGGATAGAGGTAAGGGGCAACGACAAGGTTTTGGTGCACGTGAGGAAAGCAGTTGCGCACAAGCAGGACACGAGACTAGTGCATGAACAGGACCAGACGTGAACAGGTGCGTGGGTAGTAGGGCGCGAGCAGAGCTGGTGCGTAAGCAGGGCCAGGCGTGAGCTGGTGGTGGTGCCGCGACTAGTAGGCACAGTAGGTAGTTGCCGGTGCTACTACTAGCAGCTTTGGATGGTCGACACTTGGAGTGTGGCGGTGCTGAGGCTGACGATGGGAAGGTTAGTTTGATAGATGGTAATTGATGTGAATTACGAATGAGGGTGGTAGTATTTAAAGTGAAAGAAGGAAAAGCTTGACTTGAATTATTAAAACAAAATAATAATAAATTATTATAAGTCCTAATGTCATATAAAGTTAATAACAATTAATAAATAATATAAGGTATATTAGTATATTATTTACTATTACTTTATTTTTGAAAAAACTCTTAAATAAATTATTAAATAATTCTAATCCTATGCAAAGTTGATAATAATTCATATATATTGTATAAAATATAATTATATATTAGTTATTATCATTTTATTTATTTAAAAGAAATTAAAACCTTTATTTTGGTTGTTTTTAAAATATTTACACAGAAAGACATCTAATTTCAATATTTACAAAAAAAGTCAATTTTTGCAATTAATTCAATTAAGTCCCTAGACTTAAAGGTAATTTGAAAATTGAGCTGCAAGCTAACACTTGGATCAAAATTGACCTTCTTATTTGAAAAATTAAAAGTTTATTTTGTCACTTTGTAAATATTTTCTTGGAAGATTATGTTAAAATCAATTCCCAGGAAAGATTGGAGGGGTCACAAGCGGTGCCGCTAAAGATATCCCTAAAGGTGTCTTGTATGTTGTATTGTAGGCCCATAAAGCGTCATCCAGTCTTCTAGATTAATCTTGTCAGTTTGGACAAACTACTTTTTAGAGTATACCTTTTATCTTTTATTCGCCAATTCAACTTGTCCATTCATCTGCGGATGGTAAGTTGTGGCAACCTTGTGCTTCATTTCGTGTTTATCGAGCAACCATTTCAACTATTTGTTCACAAGATGGGACCCCTCATCACTGATTATAGCCTTAGGAGTTCCAAGCCTTGTGAACACATGTTTCTGCAAAAACTTCATCACAACCTTGACATCATTCGTCGGATATGCCTTGGCCTCAACCCATTTAGATACCTAGTCTACTGCTACCAATAAATATTGTGACCAAAAGAAGGAGGGAATGGACCAAGAAAGTCAATACCCCAAACATCGATCAATTCTATCTCCAAGATGTTTGTTTGGGGCATCTCGTTTCTATTGGTGATGTTGCCAACCCTCTGACATCGATCACAACTCTTTACATAAGCGTACACATCTTTGAATAGCGTTGGCCAAAAAAAATCTAAATTGCAATACTTTGGTCGCAGTATGTGTACCTTCGAAGTGTCCCCCACTCGGAGCTATGTGACAATGATATAAAATCTTATGTACCTCATTTTCTGCAACGCATCTCGTACCTCATTTTCTGCCTTGCATCTCTTGATCATTTGATCTGCACACTTTTTGAACAAATATGGCTCTTTCCAGAAATAGTACTTCACATTATGAAAAACTTTTCCTTTGTTGATACGTCTTATCAATTAGCATCAAACCAAAAGCTAAATAGTTAGCAAAATCAGCAAACCAAGGGGTATTATGGATATGATTTACCTTAAGTATGTACTCGTATGGAAATATCTCCTAAATGGGTGTAAGTGGAGAATTTCCTTTTTGCAGCTCCAATATGGATAAATGATCTGCCACTTGATTTTCTACCCCTTCACAATCTTGAATTTCTAGATCAAACTCTTGGAGTAGAAGTACCCATCAGATAAATCTCAACTTGTCACCTTTCTTAGCAAGTAAATATTTAATTACCGAATGATTTGTATAGACAGTCACTTTGGTACCTAAAAGATAGGATCGGAATTTATCAAAAACAAATACAATAGCAAGTAATTCTTTCTCTGTTACCGTATAATTCAATTGAGCTCCTGTCAGAGTCTGACTTGCATTGTAGATGAGATGAAAAACTTTGTTCCTTTGCTGGCCCATCACAGCTCTTATCGCGAAGTCACTTGCGTTAGAAATCAACTCAAATGGAAAATCCCAATCCAGTGTGACGATAATGGGTGCCGAAACTAATCGGTTCTTCGTATCATTAAATGCTTTCAAAAATTATTCATCAAAGTTGAATATCGTGTCCTTCTCTAATAATTTGCATAAGGGTTCAGTGAATTTGAAGGAGTCTTTGATAATTCTTTAATAGAATCTGGCATGTCCCAAAAAGCTCCTAACACCCTTTACATATGTTGGAGGTGAGAGTTTCTCGATAACATCTACCTTTTATTTATCCACCCTAATTACATGTCTCATTATTTAGTGTCTCAGAACAATACTTTCTCGTACCATGAAATGACACTTTTCCCAATTGAGGACGAAGTTTGTTTCTTCACACGCCTTAGTAACTTGGCAAGTTTGGCTAAGCAATCATCATAAGTGTCTCCAAACACTAAAAAATTTCCCATAAAAACTTCCAAATACTTTTCAACCATTTCAGTAGAAATTGTGACATCCCAAAATTGACCATAGTCGGGATGTGGTTTCGGGACCACAAAACCGAGACACAAGAATAATTAATTATTATTTTCTATGTTTATTGTGCATGAACGTACATATGTGAAAATTTCGTGCCTTAATTTCGTCATTCGTAGGTGAAATTTATTAGAAAGGACTTATGTGAGGAAATTGAGAAATGTGCTAGGCTAATGTTAAAGTCGCCTATTGATACATATTAGAAAATGCTTGGACTTGCATGTCAAATTGCCAAATTTTCCTTATGGTGGCCGGCCAAGTTAGATTGATGATGGGCAATATATTTGTTTGCCTTAGATATTATAATAAGAAATTGGATTATGGGAGACAAACTAAAATAAAGAAAGGAATTAAAAAGAAAGGGGAATAAAATAAGAAAAAAAAAGTGTGTGGATGCCTCCCCCCCAATTTGCCGTGAATGGAGCAAAGAAAGAAAAAAAAAGAGAGCTTCATTTCCTTTGGTTCTCTCTTAGCCGAATTGAAGAAAGAAAGGGGGAGGGGAGATTTCGGTCAACTTTAAGCTCAAAACAAGGTTAGTAATTCATGTTAGATTTTGAAATTTCAGCTTAATGAAAGTTGATTACTAAGTTCTTTAACTAGCCCATGTTAAAATTTTGGATTTGGGTGGTGCATGAAGTATTCGGCCATGGTAGATAGTGAAGGGAGTTGATTATTTTCTTTGTGTTAAATGAGTGATTGTGGATGGGTGAAGTGTGAGCTAGTTAAATATTCATATAGTTAGGTTGGATGATAGGAAGAAAAAAATCAGCTTGTGTATGTACACTAAGGCCGAATATGAAGTTGGAGATTTGTGGGAAATGTATGTGTCTTGAAGTGTTGGAATGGAGAGGATGCTTTAATTGTGTTATGAACAATTATGTGTTAGAAATTGTGATTTTGGGTTGACTAGGATTTTCGCCATAGTGGTCATTGAGGATTAAGGTTATGTTTCATGCTAAACTTGATAAATCTTGGTGTATGGGTGTTTGAACTAAACTAATGATCAAATAGATGCATAAATACAAAGTAAGAAGAATCGGCTATTGTATGTAATATTATTGCCGAATGTGAAAATACTATACTTGAGTAATGAATGTGATTGGATTATTGATAGTATGGTAATTGCATAAGGCTATTAGCCGAATAGCTAAGAACGTAAGGTAGTAAGATAAAAATTTTACTATGTCATTCCGTATGTCATAAGATCATTAAAATGTGGATACCAATATCTGTACCAAAGCGGTTGAATGAGCTAATTTATTTGTTTAAGCTCAAGATCCTAAAGGAGAGCGTCCAACAAGGGAAATCGAAGATCATCGAGTAGCCGACTTGGAATTATTTACCGACACAAGGTAAGTCATTAAGCACATATGTTTGATATTGCTTAAATGATTGGAAAATCTATGCAATTGTGTTTAATGGAATGCTATATATATGTATAAATGAAATTGTATGTGTATGGAATGAGGATAATTGTTGAATGTAAAAGAAATAGTGGAATGTGTAGAAAGTTTGCTTTCGGCACTATGTGTGCGGGCAATACGTGTGTATGGTGACGAGATTGGCACTAAGTGTGCGTGCTGGAAATATATGGCACTAAGTGTGCGTGCTGGAAATATATAGCACTAAGTGTGCAAGCTGGAAAAACTGGACCTTTGGGTGTGCGAGCTCGGAGGGTATGGCACTGTGTGTGCGGGCTTAAATTACGTGGCACTAAGTGTGCGAAATCGAGTAGTAAGCACTGTGTGTGCGTACTCTATATATATGGAGGGTGTGTCTCCATTGAATTGAGTATGGACAGCGGATCGGGTAAGTACCTCGAGCTCATGACGAATAGAGAATACGTTCATGCTTGGGGTTGAATTTGGTAAGCCTTAAATCTATGTGATGATTGAAATTGTATGGTTGTGCTGGAAAATGAGTTAATGTGTAAAAATGCTTCGATTATCTGTTGTGTAGAATATGAAATGTGGATGTATGAATTGGTACGAGATTGGACCGAAAGGTCCGAGGTATTATGGTATAGATTCGATATGGACGAGTACCTAGCCTCATTTGTTGTACATGTAGTAGTAACTTTATCAGTGGATTGATGAATGCTTATGACTTACTGAGTTGTAAACTCACTCGGTGTTTTTCTTGTCACCCATTTTAGGTCTCTCGGACTCGTATTGTTTGCATGATCGGGACCGTCGTTGGAGTCATCACACCGGCTGAAATCTTGTGGTATTGTTTTTGTTGTTGAAGAACATTTGGCATGTATAGGCTATTATATTTTGTCGAATTGTGGGTTGTAAACTTTAAGCCATGTGAAAATGGCCTATGTGGTCGTCGAATGGGATGCTAGAACCTATAGCCACGAGTCTAAGAAACTCAAATTTTGATAAGGTGGCCATCATTTGTGTCATGTATGATGGATGATTAAGGCCAAGGAAAAATTCATGAAATTGGCATAGTCTACTGCAGTAACTGTTGCGGACAGCAGCAGTGAGATGAGATTGAAAAATCACTAAAAATAGTAGAAGTAGAATTAAATAGTGAGTAAATTATGGAACTGAACCTTGATGAATCTATTTTTATATGGATGAAACAAAACGACCATATGAGCAGTATACTGAGAAATATTAAAGTTCTCGTGAGACAGGGCCAGAACGGTTTCTGGGTCCCCTGTCGCAACTTTGAAAATTGACCATAAATTATCCAGAAAGAATTAGGAGTCATGCCTTATATGTACAGATTCCATTTTGAGTTTAGTTTCATTAGAAACAAACAGCACCAGTATTAAAGCCCTGTAAAGAGAGATATTCAAGTTGTAACGCGCGAAGGTCAGAGCAGTCGATCCCTGTAATATGGGTGACTTTAACTAATAAACTGTACCAATTGGCCCAACCAAAAATTCTAAAAATAAATCCATGGATGGGTATATGAGTCTAAATTCAGGGAAAATTTACGAAACCAGTTTCCGAGTTTTGAAACTCGAGATATGATTTTAAGGCGACGGTGATGCAGTTTTCCAGCCTGACTGGTAATGTCAAATTGGTTGGTATCTTGAGAGGATTTGGCGTTAACCCTCGTGTCCGACACGGCGTCGGTCACGAGTTAGGGTGTTACAATTTTATTGGTATCAGAGCTATGGTTTAGTCGGTTCTAGGACTACCATAGCGCGTGTGAGTCTAGCTATACATGCCAAATTGTTAGTGCTTAATAATGTGATGACTTCTGACGGTTGAAATTTTTGTTTTGATTAGCAATGGAACCCGGGGTAGAGAGACCCTTGGCGGATGACGTTGAAAGTGTAGCGGCTGCTCCTGCGCAAGGGACACCGCCCGTTGAGCCTCAGTCATCCGTGAATAATCAAAATGAAGGGTCGAAACAAGCCTTCTTCACCATGATGAATGAGTGGGTCGCGCAATATGCCCGAACCAATCCGGCTGTCCAACCATTCCCGAATTTAAATACTCCACCCCAAGAGCCCGCAATGCCTCCATTCTCGATCCTATGAGGCTGAGTAAACCACCGTGGACTTGATTAGGAAGCGTGGGGCCGGAGTTCAAGGCCATAGTTCTTGATGATGCCGAAAGGGCCGAGTTCGCTCGATAACACCATTAGAGTGTTAGATGAACTGTCATGCACACCCGATGAATGTCTTAAGTGTGCTATATCCTTGTTGCGAGACTCAGCTTACTATTGGTGGAGGACTTTAATTTCCATAGTCCCAAATGAACGAGTTACTTGGGATTTCTTTCAATCCAATTTCAAAGAAATACATTAGTCAACAGTTCATCGATCGAAGCGTAAGGAATTCTTGGAACTCAAGCAAGGCGGATGATCAGATCTCGAATCTGAACATGAGTTCGTAAGACTTAGTCGGTATGCTCGGGAGTGTGTGGCTGATGAGGTTGCGATGTGCAAAAGATTTGAAGAAGGATTGAATGAAGAGTTAAAGTTACTAGTGGGAATTTTGGAGATAAAGGAGTTCGTGACACTAGTCGAACGAGCCTGCAAGGCGGAAGAATTTGGGAAGGAGAAGAAGAAGGCTGAATTTGAAGCAAGAGATTACCGTAAAAGATCGACGAGTAAAGCTCCGTTCTCGGTGTAAAGAGGTTCGGGGAGGACACCGAGAAGTCGAGGACGATCATGGAATTTCCATTAGAGCCCGACCATTGACAGACTCCGAGCTACTTGGTAGCTAGTGTGGGCAATAATCGTCAAGAGAGACTGAATGCCCCAATGTGGAAGACGACACCTAGGTGAATGCTGGGGTAAGTCTGTTAATAAGGCTCTTATGGATGCGGTTCAAGGACCACTTCATTAGAGATTGCACGAGCTAGATGAGAGGAATAAGACGCAAGGTGCAAGACCTAGTGGAACGACGGTGGAGGTAGGCCCCGAGAATCTCTGGAGGTAGGGGTGGTAATCGAGAGGAGCCTCTAATACTGCTGTCCGATCCGAGACCGTGCTCTGCTAGAGCATATGCCATCCGCGCACGAGAGGAGGCATCCTCCCCGACGTTATCACCGGTACTTTTACTCTCTTTGATACTAGTGTGATTGCATTGATTGACCCGGCTCTACTCATTCATATGTATGTGAAACTTTAGCATCCAAGAAGACTCTACCGTTGAGTCTCTCGAGTTCGTAATTCAGTGTCAAACCCTTTGGGTCAATACGTACTCGTTGATAAAGTGTGCAAGAGATGCCCCTAATAATTCGAGAATCCTATTTTCCTACCGATCCGATGCTTCTACCATTTGATGAATTCGATGTTATTCTTGGTATGGATTGGTGACCGTACATGATGCAAGTGGTGGATCGCAAAAGGAAAACCATTGTTTTGAGGAGTGCAAATAATGAGGTAGTCCGAGTCGAGTCTCATGATTTGAAAGGAGTGCCGCGATAATATCTTCTATGACCGCTCGGAGATATGTGAAAAAGGGGTGTGAAACATACCTTGCGTATGTGTTGGAAAGTAAAGAGACGGAAAAGAAACTCGAATCGGTATCAGTGGTTTGTGAGTATTCAGATGTTTTTCCGGAGGAGTTGCCGAGATTGCCACCGGTTCGAGAAGTGGAATTCGGCATCAAAGTTGTACCGGGCACTACGCCGATCTCAATAGCTCCGTATCGTATGGCATTAACGGAGTTAAAGGAATTGAAGGTTCAATTGCAAGAATTGACGGATAGAGGTTTCGCTCGACCGAGTTTTTCTCCATGGGCGCACAGTATTGTTTGTGAAAAGAAGGACGGAAGCATGAGGTTGTGCATCGACTACCGTCAACTCAATAAAGTGACGATAAAGAATAAATATCCGTTGCCACGAATTGACGATTTGTTTGATCAATTAAAGGGAGCCTCGGTGTTTTCAAAGATAGATTTGAGGTCGGGATACTATCGGTTGAGGGTCCGAGAATCGGACATACCAAAACCGCTTTTAGAACAAGGTACGGTCACTACTGAATTCTTGGTGATGCCGTTGGGGCTCACTAATGCCCTCGGTGTTTATGGATTTAATGAATAGAATTTTCAGGCCATACTTGGATCGGTTCGTAATTGTATTTATCGATGACATTTTGGTCTATTCGAGAGATGAACCGAACATGCTGAACACCTAAGGCTAGTGTTGCAAATCTTACGAGATAAGCGGTTGTATGCAAGGTTCAAGAAATGTGAATTTTGGTTGAAAGAGGTTAGCTTTTTGGGGCACGTGGTGTCCGCGATCGGTGTCGGGTGGACCCGAACAAAATTTCGCCATAGTCAATTGGAAACCTCTAAGGAATGTTACCGAAGTTAGGCGCTTTTTGGGGCTTGCTTACACTACCGACGGTTTGTAAAAGGATTCTCGATGATAGCCACACCCATGACAAAACCGCTTGAAAGATGTCAAATTTGAATGGACGGAAAAGTGTCGAAAAGTTTCACCAATTGAAAACCCATTTGACGAAAGCTCCAGGTTCTAGTACACCCAAATCGGCAAAGAGTTTGTCATCTATAGTGATGCCTCCCTACTTGGGTTAGGTTGCGTATTGATGCAAGAAGGTCGAGTTGTGGCCTATCGTCGAGACAATTAAAGCCACATGAGAAAATTATCCAACCCATGATCTCGAATTGGTCGCCATCGTGTTCGCCTTAAAGATATGGCGACATTACTTATTTGGTGAGAAGTGCCATGTGTATTCGGATCACAAAATCTCAAATATTTGATGACTCGAGAGAGACTTAAATCTGCGACAAAGACGATGGCTCGAGTTGTTAAAAGATTATGAACTCGTCATTGATTATCACCCGGAAAGGCTAATGTGGTTGCGGATGCCTTAAGTCGAAATCACTTTGTTTTATTTGACGATGAATGTACACTTGTCTATTCTACCCGACAATGTGTTAGTAGCGAATTAAAGGCCAAACCATTGTTGGCTCATCAAATTCGGGAAGCTCGAAAAGTTGATGAGGAGTTGCTTGCAAAACGGGTGAGTATGTTCGAACAAGGAATCGAGTTTCAAATTGATGATGACGATTGTTTGAGGTTCGAAGTCGTCTGTGTTCCAAAGAATTGAACTTATTTCGATAATTCTAAATGAAGCCCATTGTAGTCGAATGTCAATCCACCCGGTAGTACTAAAATGTACAATGACCAAACGCCAATTTTGGTGGCGGTGATGAAACGAGACATTTCTGAATTTGTTTCAAGGTGTCTGATATGTCAACAAGTGAAAGCGGAACATCAAGTGCCATCGGGATTACTTCAGCCGATCATGATACCCGAATGGAAATGGGATCGAGTAACAATGGACTTTGTGTCTGGGTTACCATTGACTCAGAATAAGAAAGACTCGATTTGGGTCATTGTTGATAGACTGACCAAGTCTGCTCATTTTATCCCTGTCCGCACGGATTTTTCGCTCGATAAGTTGGCAGAATTATACGTCTCCCAAATTGTTCGATTGCATGGGGTACCTATTTCTATCGTGTCGGATAGAGACCCAAGATTTACGTCGCGGTTTTGGAAGAAATTGCAAGAGGCTTTGGGTACCAAACTGCATTTTAGCACTTTCACCCCAAACCGATGGTCAATCCGAATGGATAATTCAAATACTCGAGGATATGTTGAGATGTTGCATCCTTGAGTTTAGTGGTGCATGGGAACAGTATTTACCTTTGGTTGAATTCGCACAACAATAGCTTTCAATCAAGTATCAAGATGGCGCCTTACGAGGCTTTATACGATCGTAAATGACGTACCCATTATTCGGATGAACTTAGTGAAGGAAAAATCTTGAGGTTGATTTGGTTAAGGATGCCGAGCAAAAGTTCGAGTAATTCGTGAAAGTTTGAAAGTCGCCGGATCGCCAAAAGTCGTATGCGGATTTGAAAAGAAAAGATATTGAATATCAGGTTGGAGACAAGGTATTTCTCAAAGTCTCACCCTGGAAGAAAGTGCTTAGATTTGGCCGTAAGGGCAAATTGAGTCCGAGGTTCATCGGTCCATATGAGATATCCGAACGAGTCGGTCCAGTCGCGTATCGTTTGATTTTGCCCCCTGAGCTTGAAAAGATTCACAATGTTTTCATGTCTCGATGCTTGACGATATAGGTCGATCCATCGCACGTAATTGCTCCATCCGAGATTGAGATTCACCTAATTTGAGCTATGAAGAGGAACCGTTCGCATAATGATGCGTGAAGTAAAAGAGTTGCGTAATAAGAAAATCCCGTCAGTGAAGGTGTTGTGGCATAAACACGGAATTGAAGAAGCCACTTGGGAACTTGAGGACTCTATGAAAGAGCGATACCGAGCCTATTTACCGGTAAGATTTTCGGGACGAAAATTTCTTAAGTGGGGAGAGTTGTGACATCCCAAAATTGACCATAGTCGGGATGTGGTTTCGGGACCACAAAACCGAGACACAAGAATAATTAATTATTATTTTCTATGTTTATTGTGCATGAACGTACATATGTGAAAATTTCGTGCCTTAATTTCGTCATTCGTAGGTGAAATTTATTAGAAAGGACTTATGTGAGGAAATTGAGAAATGTGCTAGGCTAATGTTAAAGTGGCCTATTGATACATATTAGAAAATGCTTGGACTTGCATGTCAAATTGCCAAATTTTCCTTATGGTGGCGCCAAGTTAGATTGATGATGGGCAATATATTTGTTTGCCTTAGATATTATAATAAGAAATTGGATTATGGAGACAAACTAAAATAAAGAAAGGAATTAAAAGAAAGGGGAATAAAATAAGAAAAAAAAAAGTGTGTGGATGCCTCCCCCCCAATTTGCCGTGAATGGAGCAAAGAAAGAAAAAAAAAAGAGAGCTTCATTTCCTTTGGTTCTCTCTTAGCCGAATTGAAGAAAGAAAGGGGAAGGGGAGATTTCGTCAACTTTAAGCTCAAAACAAGGTTAGTAATTCATGTTAGATTTTGAAATTTCAGCTTAATGAAAGTTGATTACTAAGTTCTTTAACTAGCCCATGTTAAAATTTTGGATTTGGGTGGTGCATGAAGTATTCGCCATGGTAGATAGTGAAGGAGTTGATTATTTTCTTTGTGTTAAATGAGTGATTGTGGATGGGTGAAGTGTGAGCTAGTTAAATATTCATATAGTTAGGTTGGATGATAGGAAGAAAAAATCAGCTTGTGTATGTACACTAAGGCGAATATGAAGTTGGAGATTTGTGGGAAATGTATGTGTCTTGAAGTGTTGGAATGGAGAGGATGCTTTAATTGTGTTATGAACAATTATGTGTTAGAAATTGTGATTTTGGGTTGACTAGGATTTTCGCCATAGTGGTCATTGAGGATTAAGGTTATGTTTCATGCTAAACTTGATAAATCTTGGTGTATGGGTGTTTGAACTAAACTAATGATCAAATAGATGCATAAATACAAAGTAAGAAGAATCGGCTATTGTATGTAATATTATTGCTGAATGTGAAAATACTATACTTGAGTAATGAATGTGATTGGATTATTGATAGTATGGTAATTGCATAAGGCTATTAGCGAATAGCTAAGAACGTAAGGTAGTAAGATAAAAATTTTACTATGTCGTTCCGTATGTCATAAGATCATTAAAATGTGGATACCAATATATGTACCAAAGCGGTTGAATGAGCTAATTTATTTGTTTAAGCTCAAGATCCTAAAGGAGAGGCGTCCAACAAGGGAAATCAAGATCATCGAGTAGCCGACTTGGAATTATTTATCGAACACAAGGTAAGTCATTAAGCACATATGTTTGATATTGCTTAAATGATTGGAAAATCTATGCAATTGTGTTTAATGGAATGCTATATATATGTATAAATGAAATTGTATGTGTATGGAATGAGGATAATTGTTGAATGTAAAAGAAATAGTGGAATGTGTAGAAAGTTTGCTTTCGGCACTATGTGTGCGGGCAATACGTGTGTATGGTGACGAGATTGGCACTAAGTGTGCGTGCTGGAAATATATGGCACTAAGTGTGCGTGCTGGAAATATATAGCACTAAGTGTGCAAGCTGGAAAAATACGGCACTGGGTGTGCGAGCTCGGAGGGTATGGCACTGTGTGTGGGGCTTAAATTACGTGGCACTAAGTGTGCGAAATCGAGTAGTAAGCACTGTGTGTGCGTACTCTATATATATGGAGGGTGTGTCTCCATTGAATTGAGTATGGACAGCGGATCGGGTAAGTACCTCGAGCTCATGACGAATAGAGAATACGTTCATGCTTGGGGTTGAATTTGGTAAGCCTTAAATCTATGTGATGATTGAAATTGTATGGTTGTGCTGGAAAATGAGTTAATGTGTAAAAATGCTTGATTATCTGTTGTGTAGAATATGAAATGTGGATGTATGAATTGGTACGAGATTGGACCGAAAGGTCCGAGGTATTATGGTATAGATTCGATATGGACGAGTACCTAGCCTCATTTGTTGTACATGTAGTAGTAACTTTATCGATGGATTGATGAATGCTTATGACTTACTGAGTTGTAAACTCACTCGGTGTTTTTCTTGTCACCCATTTTAGGTCTCTCGGACTCGTATTTTTTGCATGATCGGGACCGTCGTTGGAGTCATCACACCGGCTGAAATCTTGTGGTATTGTTTTTGTTGTTGAAGAACATTTGGCATGTATAGGCTATTATATTTTGTCGAATTGTGGGTTGTAAACTTTAAGCCATGTGAAAATGGCCTATGTGGTCGTCGAGTGGGATGCTAGAACCTATAGCCACGAGTCTAAGAAACTCAAATTTTGATAAGGTGGCCATCATTTGTGTCATGTATGATGGATGATTAAGGCCAAGGAAAAATTCATGAAATTGGCATAGTCTACTGCAGTAACTGTTGCGGACAGCAGCAGTGAGATGAGATTGAAAAATCACTAAAAATAGTAGAAGTAGAATTAAATAGTGAGTAAATTATGGAACTGAACCTTGATGAATCTATTTTTATATGGACGAAACGAAACGACCATATGAGCAGTATACTGAGAAATATTAAAGTTCTCGTGAGACAGGGCCAGAACGGTTTCTGGGTCCCCTGTCGCGACTTTGAAAATTTACCATAAATTATCCAGAAAGAATTAGGAGTCATTCCTTATATGTACAGATTCCATTTTGAGTCTAGTTTCATTAGAAACAAACGGAACCAGTATTAAAGCCCTGTAAAGAGAGATATTCAAGTTGTAACGCGCGAAGGGCAGAGCAGTCGATCCCTGTAATATGGGTGACTTTAACTAATAAACTGTACTAATTGGCCCAACCAAAAATTCTAAAAATAAATCCATGGATGGGTATATGAGTCTAAATTCAGGGAAAATTTACGAAACCAGTTTCTGAGTTTTGAAACTCGAGATATGATTTTTAAGGCGACGGTGATGCAGTTTTCCAGCCTGACTGGTAATGTCAAATTGGTTGGTATCTTGAGAGGATTTGGCCGTTAACCCCTCGTGTCCGACACCGGCGTCGGTCACGAGTTAGGGGTGTTACAGAAATAGCCATCATACATCGTTGAAATGTAGAGAGTGTATTACATAAACAAAATGGAGGGCGTCTACATGCGAATGTACCGTACGAGCATGTAAATGTTGTTTTGTGTTGATCCTCTGGTGCTACTGTGATCTGATTATACCCTGAGTATCCATCGAGAAAATAGTAATAGTCTCACCCCGTGAGTCTATCTAGCATCTGGTCCAAGAACTACAAATGAAAATGATCTTTCCTAGTCGCCTTATTCAACTTTTGGTAATCTATGCAAATTCTCCATCTCGTAACCATTCTGGTCGGTATTAATTCATTATTCTCATTCTCAATGATTGTAATACCTCATTTCTTTAGCATACACTGGACCGAACTTACCCATGAACTATCTGAGATGGGATAAATTATACCCGAATCTAACTGTTTTATGATCTCTTTCTTTACCACATCCTTCATAATGGGGTCCAGTCTTTGTTTTCTATCAATCATTCCTTTCTCACCATATTCTAGGATAATTTTGTTCATGCAAATGGATAGGCTAATACAATAGATATCGGCTATAGTCCATCTGATAGCCTTCTTGAATTGTTTCAACACTAAAATGAGTTTCTATTCCTGCTTTTCAGTTAACTCTTCTGAAATAATCACAGACAAAGTCAAAGCATTACCTAAATAGACATATTTTAAATATGAAAGAAATTCCTTCAAGTTCTAATTTAGGTGGCTTTTCTATCGACACTTTTGGTTGAACATAATCTCTACTTTCTAATTCCAAGTATTCAAAACTTGATTGTGGATTAAATCCCTTCAAGTTTGCTTCTAGCAAAGTTAAGTATTCCTCTCCCTCTTCATCACTTGGAGGGTCTGACATGAAAACTTGTTCCAATGGGTCCTCAACAGAGTTGAGTTCCCATTCCATGACTAATTCTTTTAACTTAGATACTACAAAACAATCGTCAACTATGTCAGGAAATCACATAGATTTAAAAACATCAAACGTTACATGATCGTCTTGAACATGCGTCGTAAGCTCTCTCTTCTGCACATCTATAAGAGTCCTTCCAGTTGTTAGGAAAGGCCTTCCTAAGATGATTGGCACCTCTTTATCTAGTTCAAAGTCTAAGATAACAAAGTCAGTAGGGAAAATAAATTTATCTACATGTACCAATACATCCTCAATTTTTCCTTCTAGGTGTGCTAAGGATCGATCTGCTAACTAAAGTCAGATCGTAGTAGGTCTAGCTTCACCTATACCTAACTTTCTGAATATGGACATAGGCATCAGGTTGATGCTCACACCCAAATCACATAGTGCCTTACCACAATAAGTTGTTCCAATGTTAGAAGGTATGTTAAAACATTTAGAGTCTTTCAATTTTGGCGGTAGTTTATCTTGAAGATATGCGCTGCATTCCTTTGTTAGAGCCATCATCTCAAATTTTCTAAGTCTTCATTTCTTAAACAAGATATCCTTCATAAATTTGACGTAGTTTGGAATCTGCTCAAGTGCTTCTACTAACAAAATGTTGATATCAAGTTTCTTGAGTATGTCTAAGAACTTCCTGAACTCAACTTCCTACTTCTACTTTTGAAGTCTTTGAGGGTAGGGTGGTGGAAGATTCTTAACTTGAACTGGGCACTTCGTCTATTATGGCACTTCTACATCTAACAAAGGTGTTAGTTTATCAGAATTGACTAGGTCAGAAGTTACCTTATCAGATTTTACAGATTTCAATTCTGATGAGGTTGGATTTTCAAAACGTGATTGAACTTTCACTTTATCTCGAGCATCAGCTGGCTCTTGCTCAACTTCAATAGTGTTGGGCTCTAACGCCCTTCCGCTCCTTAGTGTCAATTCTTTACAATGCTCTTTCCCAGAATTTCTTAGATTCTCCATATCACTAGGCAAAGTGCCTTGTGGTCAGTTCCTAAGTTCAGTTGCAAGTTGACCTACTTCATTCTCCAAATTTCTTAAAGTTGTGTCATTCTTTGCCATATATGCCTTCAATAGGTTCTTTAGGCTATTAGAAGGTTCAGCTTGTGGTGGTTTCTAAACTTGTTGGGTAAATACAAGTGGTTGGGTTAATCTAGGTTGTGCATAAGTGTTACTAGGTCTAACCCCTTGGTTACTCCAAGATAAATTAGCGAGATTTCGATAAGATGAGTTATAGAAATTGGATTGAAATCTTTGTCTTCATCGATTCTACTCTTGGTTTTGATTACCCATGTAATATATAGATTTTGGGTTTGACGGGCATTCTTCAAACAAGTGTCCTTCCCCACAATAAAAATAAGCTACATTTTCGAATTGATTTGATGGCTGAGCTACAAAATTATTTAACCTATTAGTAGTAAAGTTTTTAAGCATTAAGGATATCGAAGATACCTGATATACAAGTGAAGTGAGAGTTTCCACTTCATGTACTCTAGTGACTCGTCTTCCTAACTCTAATCAGTTTATAATTTTTGATAGGAATCCTTTCGATGATTTCATAAGCCTCATTATAAGACTTAGAAAGGAGAGCACCATTGACAGAAGTATTCACTACCATCCTCGTGTGAGCATTTGGACCATTATAGAACGTCTTTAATTGGATGCAATGAGGGATTCTGTGATGAGGGCATCTTCATAATAGTTCTTTAAACCTTTCTCGCGCCTCATACAAGGACTCGTCATCCATCTGTTGGAAGGTAGCGATCTCGTTCCTCAACTTCGCATTCTTGCTAGGTGGGAAGTACTTCATAAGGAATCATTCTACTAACTCTTACCATGTGGTAATGGAATTTGGTGGCAATGAGTTCAACCAGGTTTGAGCTCTATCCCTTAGTGAGTATGGGAATAACTTTAATCGTAGTGCATCTTCAGGTACTCCCGCAAATTTGAAAGAATCGCTCACCTCCATAAACAATCTTAAGTGAAGGTGAGGATCTTCGGTAGGCATTCCACTGAATTGACCCACTATCTGAACATTTAGAACATGACTGGCTTCAGTTCAAATCGGAGCCTTAAGTTTGGGTCTCCTAATGTCTGGATTAATCTTATGAAACAATGGCACAACGTACTATCTTAAGGCTCTATCCCTATCATCAACAATAAGGATTGGATTTTGAGCATGAGTTCTTCTGTTTCTTTGATTCTGATTTTCAAAGTTCATCTCTTCGATCCTTCTCTGAACTACTTGTTTTCTACTTTGTTGAAAAGTCCTTTCAATTTTAGGATCTAAGGGGATTAAATCGATAATTTGATCAATACTCATAAACACCTAAAACAATCACAGAAAATATGATTAAATTAAAATTAAACAAAAAAATAAACAAAAATGTAAAATTAACAATTTCACAAAATAGTTTCTTTTAAAACAGTTCCTGACAACGGCGCCAAAAACTTGGAATGACGGAAATGTGCAAGTGTACACAATCGTAACAAGTAATAAAGTGACAAGTATTGTTAAGTTATTGTACCCACAGGGACTGTGCAAGTGAATATTTATGAAATGTAAAATTCAACAATTTGGTGGAGGAAAAATATATTGATTTGAAGTGGTGAAATAAAAACTAAAAAATTAACTCAGTACTAACAAAGAAAATAAAAAATAAAATTCCAATGCACAATTTCTAAAATTGAGTTTAATCAATATGACAAAAATGTGTTAGATCAATTTTATTATTTAACTTAGAATAATTAAAGCTGTGTTCATGTTGTTACGAATAATTTCACAGCATCTTGGTAAATTGCTAACTAATGCACATACTCACATATTAAAACTCATTAATCTCTTGAACATATTTCTATGCCAATGCAAACAATTAATCAAATTCTAATAAGAAAGTATAAGATTAAGTGAGGTAACAAAATATCGCTATATTGAAACAATTTAATCACAATAATCTTGCAAGTTATGCAAGGTTAATGTATTTTTTAATATCGTTGCTAATTTAACATTCAACTACCTTAGAAGATTACACATGCATCAATTAAATATTGTATCAATTAATTATAATTTCAATTCGGTTAATAATTAATTCAATTTCTACATTACAATTAAAATATAAGCATAACGTAGGCATGGTTTGTAACACCCCGTACCCAAGTCCGTTACCGGAATCGGACACAAGGTGCACACAGACTTAACTATTTTCACAGTCCATTTAGAAATTTCCAGACTAGCTGGTCACTGCGTCACTGTCGCCTTAAAAATCATATCTTGAGTTTCAAAGCTCGAAAATTTGTTTTGTAATTTTTCCCTGAAATTAGACTCATATGTCCATCTACAGATTTTTTTCTAGAATTTTTGGTCAAGCCAATTAGTACAGTTTATTAGTTAAATTCTCCCCTATTCCAGGGTTCGACTACACTGACCTTCGTGCGTTACGAATTGAATATCTCCTTGTACAGGGATTTAATACTGATGCAGTTTGTTTTTATATAAACTAGACTCAGAGAGGAATCTATACATATATGGCATGACTCCTAATTATCTCTGGTTAATTTACAATGAATTTCCAAAGTCGGAACAGGGGATCCAGAAACCGTTCTGGCCCTGTTTCACGAGAACTTTAATATCGCTTAACATATAACTCATATGACCGTTTCGTTTCTTCCATATGAAAGTAGAGTCATCAAAGTTCATTTACATAATTTATTCACTATTTAATACCATTCCTACTATTTTTAGTGATTTTTCACATCCACATCACTGCTGCTGTCAGCATCTGCCTTTAAGGTAGGCTTTACCTATTTCATGATTTCCATGATTCAATTGGCCCTTTTTGCATACATAGCACAAAGTGTGATCATGATTAACCATTCCAATGGCTAATCGTTTCAAAACAATTCCATACCTCATAATGATCAACATACAAACGATTATGGTACTATGCTAAAAACGTATATAAGCCATTTTCGCATGGCTATCCAAGTTTACACAAAACCGAAAGGTACATGACCTTCAACAAAAGGGTAGTCCTATACATGCCATTTCAAAGTTCAACCAAAATTGTACCAAAATGGGGCTTTGATAGTGTGGGAGACTTCGACTTCCAAAAATCCCGAGTCCGATAGCTGACGAGCCAAAATCTATAAACAAAGAAACAGTGTAACACCCTTACCCGCTATCGCTGTTTAACAGATACAAGGTATTACCGTAACATAACACATACCATTAAACATAACCAAAATATAAATATGTCATCCAATTTGATAGTGCATCGTATAATATATGTCTTGAACAATATTAGCCAACTTTAATGGCTTGTACAAATTAGCTGGTTGAGTATCAGTAACTAATATTTTAAACCTAGACAAATATGACACGTAACAAAATAATTAAGCCTACTATACATGCCATAATTCAAAACGTTTAGTTCAAATACCCTAAAGTATGATAGTGCGGGTAGATCTTCACGATCCTTAACTCCTGAGCAAGCCGAAGAACACTATAAGACAAAAGAGAGAAACAAAGTAAGCTTATAGCTTAGTAAGTAAGTATGTAAATACTAATAAAAAAAATCTAACATGTTTACACAACAATTCAAGTATATCTACTTTAACTTCACTATTCATTCCACTTTGATTAAGCTGTCTCTGCTGCGTCATATTCACTAAATAAATCATAACTCGAGTTACAAAACTCAAAATTCAAATCCGTAAAATTTCCTGAATCTAGACTCATAAAGCTTTTCGCTAATTTTTTCTATAATTTTGGTTCAGCCGATTAGTACAGTTTATTAGTTAAAGTTTCCCTGTTACACAGCTCGACTGATCTGACCTCTGTTCACTACAAATTGAATTTCTCTAAGTACACAATTCAAACAACCCTGAAGTCTATTTCATTTAAAACTAGTCTCAATAAGGAATTTATGCATGTAAACTATATTTCTTAATTTGCTTTGTACAATTTTTAATGATTTTTCAAAGTTGGAACAGGGATCACGTATTCATCCTGAGCAAGTCACATACAATTGTAAATATCTCAAAATATAGAATTCCTTTGCTTGCTCTGTTTCTTTTATATGAAAGTAGACTCATTAAACTTTAATTTCACATCTCATTCAACCTCTAATTATATTCCTCCTATTTTTGGTGATTTTTAAAATCACGTCACTGCTACCATCTAAAAACAGTTTTAATGCTAATTTCACTCTTTCACACATTCTTTATGCTAACCTCATTTTATCTTATATATGTATATACCACAAATCATTTTCACCACATTTCATTCACCATAAGTGTAGGTCCAAACCACAATATCACCACAAAACCATCCCGTTGAACAATTCGGATCAATCCTCGATATTTAATGGTTTCAAAGACACACCCCACCATCATACTTCGTTTAGTTCGGCTCTCTTGTACACATGGTGAACACTTAGTACCACTCATGCGACCCAACCGATTTGTCTTGTAGCTCTCTTGTCTACATGGTGTCCTTCACTTGGAATCACGCATGCACCTAGCTACATTTATCTTTCACGTAGCTCTCTTGTCTACATGGTGTCCTTCACTTGGAATCACGCATGCGACCTAGCTACATTTATCTTTCACGTAGCTCTCTTGTCTACATGGGATACATCTCGTATCACACATGTGACCTAGCTACTACAGGGTGTCTCAGAGCTTTCTTGTACACATGATGTGCACTCAGCATCATACATGTGACCTAGCTACGCCCTCTATTTCATTCGATCTCTCCAATGTTCAACCGGATCTCTCTCTATATTTATTTCCATTCTTCCAATAGTCGATTTATATTTTAACATCAGCTAGTATATTTATATAATAGGCTGAAATATAAGAATGTACATGAAATTATTGTAATATTTACATACAAACTTACCTTGGTGCAAAATGTGGAAATTTTGCAATTTAGTCCAAAACTTTTTCCTTCCCCTGCTCGAGATCAATTCCGCGTCTTTCTTGATCTATAATAACACATTTAGCTCATTTAATACTCATACTATTTATTTCAATCCAAAATCACATCATGGAAAAATTACATTTTGCCCCTAACTTTTCAAAATTACAATTTTGCCCCTAGGCTCGGAATTTAATTTCAGACCTTATTCTTATATTTTATGATATGCTGAACATTTTCTCTTCTACAACAACATCAAATTCTCACTCTATCATATAGTTATGAACAATAGGTATTTTTACCGATTATGCTGCTTTTACTCGCTTTTCACTTAAAACCGAGTAGCACAAGTTATTTAACATAATTTAAAACCTCATATTCTATCATAAAACATCAAAATACACAAATTTCACCTATGGGTATTTTTCCAAATGTGAACTCTAGGTTAAATTATTACTAGCATAAGCTTAATCGAGCTTAGAGATTCCAAAACGTAAAGAACATTAAAACGGGCTTGGAATCACTTACTATGGAGCTTGAAAATTGAAGAAACCCTAGCTATGGAGAGAGGGAGAATTCGCAGCAACTAAGGAGGATGATGATCAATTTTGTGTTATTTTTCCCATTTTATTTCATTTAATATCCAAATGACCAAAATGCCCTCCTTACTAAACTTTCAAAATTCCTTCCATGTCCTAATTTTGTCCATGAACTTAAAATTGGTCAAATTGCTATTTAAGACCTCCTAATTAATATTCCAAAACAATTTCATACTAAAAATTCGGGATGCAAATTTTGCAACTTATTCGATTTAGTCCCTACTTTCAATTTAAGCACTTTAGGCATAGAATTTCATCACGAAATTTTCACACAATCATGCAATCATATCATAAACCCCAAAATAATTATAAAACAATTATTTCTATCTCGGATTTGTGGTCACGAAACCACTATTCCGATTAGGCCCTAATTCGAGTTGTCACAATTCTCCCCCTTTTGAGATTTTCGTCCCGAAAATCTTACCCAGAAAGAGGTTTGGGTCTTGCTTCCTTATAGCTTCCTCGTGTTCCCACGTAGCCTCTTCTATCCCATGTCTGTGCTACAATACTTTCACTAAAGCTATACTTTTATTTCTTAACTGCTTAACCTCTCGAGCCAAAATCTTTATTGGTTTCTCCTCATAGGTCATATCCGATCGAATCTCAATTTCATTGGGAAATCACATGTGAAGGATCGAACGATAACGTCATAACATTGATACATGAAACACGTTATGAATTCTTTCTAACTCGCGCGTAAGGCCAACCGATATGCCATCGGTCCAATTCTCTCAAGAATCTCAGACGCCCAATAAAACGCGGACTCAACTTGCCTTTTCGACTAAATCTCGAATCTTTTTCCATGGTGACACCTTCAAGAACACTTTATCACCCACCGAAATTCAATCTCTTTTCTTTTTAAATCGCATATGACTTTTGTCGATCCAAGCGACTTTCAAGCAATCTCGAATTACTTTTATTTTCTCTTGGTTTCTTTAACTAGATCAACTCCATGAATCTGCTTCTCACTAAGCTCGGTCCAATATAAAGGAGTTCGACACTTACGACCATACAAGGCTTCAGACGGTGCCATTTGTATACTTGATTGATAACTGTTATTGTAGGCAAACTCAATCAAAGATAGATATTTCTCCCAACTACCTCCAAATTCTAAAACACAAGATCTAAGCATATCTTCGAGTACCGGATTACTCTTTCCGCTTGACCATCTGTTTGTGGATGAAATGCGGTACTAAAGTTCAATTTTGTACCCAAAGCTTCTTGTAACTTTTTCCAAAATCTCGAGGTAAATCTTGGATCTCTATCTGATATTATAGACATAGGTACTCGTGCAACTTCACAATTTCAAAGAATATATAATTCGCTAATTTATCAAGTGAGTAATCGGTGCGCACTAGTATAAAGTGGGCTGACTTTGTTAATCTATCAACCACTACCCAAACAAAGATCCTTGTTTTTAGGAGTTAAAGGCAACCGGTTACAAAATCCATGGTAATCTTGTCCCATTTCCACTCGTGCACCATTACCGGTTGAAGTAATCCTCAAGGCACTTGATGTTCAACTTTTACGTGTTGACAGATCAAACACTTGGTTACAAATTCGAAATGTCCTTTTCATACCGCCACCAATACAGCCTTCTTTAAATCATTACACATTTTGTGCTACCAGATGAACCGATAAATGACCATTGTGCGCCTCATGTAATATTTTCTCAATCAATTTATCGTTTTTCAAGACACATATCCTGCCTCAAACTTCGAGATACCATCCGTCCAACTCGAAAATCTGAGTCGTGTCGATTCGCATTGAGTTCTCTTGATCCGCAACTCACTATCATTCTTTTGAGCATCACAAATCAACTGGAGAAATAACGGTTTAGCTCTCATCTCTGCTAAGATTGACCCATCATCAGACAATGCTAACCCCGTGTTCATGGCTCTCAAAGTAAAAAGAAATTTTCTGCTCAAGGCGTCAGCAACTACATTTGCTTTTCCTGGATGATAATCAATCACTAAATCATAATCCTTTAATAATTCAAGCCATCTTCGCTGTCGCAGATTCAGATCCTTTTGATTCATCAAGTACTTCAAACTTTTGTGATCAGTAAAATTCGCATTTTTCACCGCACAAATAATGTCGCCAAATTTTCAAGGCAAAAACAACAATGCCAGCCCAAATCATGTGTATGATAGTTCTTCTCATGCGGTTTTAACTGTCTCGAAGCATAAGCTACCACTTTACCCTCTTGCATCAACACACATCCAAGGCCTGTCAATGATGCATCACTATAAATTACGAACTCCTTTCCTGACTCGGGCTGTACTAAAATTGGTGCTTCAGTCAATCGTGCTTTCAATTTTTCAAAACTTTGTTGACATTTATCATCCATTCAAACTTAACATTCTTTTGCAACAACTTAGTCATAGGAGAGGCAATCATCGAAAATCCTTCAACAAAACGTCTATAATACCCGGCTAAGCCTAAAAGCTTCTAACCTCGGATACATTCTTGGGCGGTTTCCAATCAACGATCGCAGAAATATTGCTTGGATCCACCGAATACCATCACCGAGACTATATGCCCCAAAATCCGACTTCACGAAGCCGAACTCACTTTTACTAAACTTGGCAAACAGTTTTTTTCTCTCAAGATCTGCAATATAGTTCTCAAGTGTTCGGCATGTTCGGACTCATCTCGAGAATAAATTAAAATTTCATCTATAAACACTACTACAAACTTATCCAAATATGGCCTAAGATCCGATTCATTAAGTCCATAAATATAGTGGAGCATTTGTTAAGCGAAAGGCATCACAAGAAACTCATAATGTCCATACCTTGTCCTAAAGGCGGTTTTCGACATCTCGACTCCTTAACTCTCACCGGTAGTAACCGGACCTCAAATCAATCTTTGAAAACACTGTGGCCCCTTTAACCGATCGAATAAATCATCAATCCTCAACACGGTACTTGTTCTTTATAGTCACCTTATTGTCGACGGTAATCAATGCAAAGTCTCATTGAACCATCCTTCTTCTTTGAATAATACAGAGCACCCAGGGAGAGAAACTTGGTCTCACAAATCCCTTGTCCGTTAACTCCTGAACCGAGCCTTCAATTCTTTTAATTCAATGAGCCATTCTATATGGAGCAATCGAGATCGTGTGCGATGCAAGAACAAATCAATGGCAAAATCTATCTCTCTGTTCGGAGGCAACCTGGCAATTCCTCGGAAATACATCCGAAACTCACAGACTATCAGATCGATTCAAATTTCAGTTGAGGCAACTCAATATTCATTACATAAGCCGGATAAGCTTCACACCCTTTTCTCATGTATTTACATGCAGACATGTGCGAAATCACCATAGGCAATTTATTTGATTCATCTGTTTCAACCCACGAATTTCTCCATTTTCACATTTCAACTCTAGTGTCTTTTGTTTACAATCTACCTTAGCATCATACAATGTTAACCACCCATTCCCAAGATAACGCCAAACTCACCAAATGGTAACAAGATCAAGTTGGCTTAAAAACAAGGACCTTGAATCATTAATGGGCAATTCTTGCAAACCTTGTCAACTAGCACATATTGGCCTAAGGGTTCGACACTTTAATCGTAAACTCAAGAAATTCAACAGCAACTTTTATTGGATACTAAATTCATGCAAATATAGGAATGAGTGGACCCGGATCAATCAATGCAATAACAATAGTATCATAGAGAGAAATGTACCAAGAATAACATCGGAGATGATGCATCTTCTCGCACGTATAGCATAAGCTCTAGCAGTGCTCTAGCTTCGATCTTGCCGTTAAATCTTTCATCACGCTTTACTACTAGTCCCACCTCCAAAGATTTCTCGGTGGTCTACCTCTACTAGCGGTGGTATTCGCCTAGCACTCAAATCTTTCTTCTTTAACTTTCTCCGGACAATCTCTAATAAAATGCTCGCGAGAACCACTCAAACAAGCTCGCTTTGGTCCCCAACACTCACCATAATGTTGCTCGCCACATTGTCGACACTCGGCTTTCTAGGTCGCACATTAGCCACACTTGCCACCAAGTAGCTTGAGCTTTAGACCCGAATATGCTCTACCACGATCTCTCGTGTGAATCCCCAATTGAAACTGCTATTCGAGGGTTTGTCTCTTTGGACCTCTTTGGTTGAGATTGAAATGGCTTGCTTATCTGTCTTTTTCGACATCTCGGGCCTCAATAGCAGCTTTTCTTCTTTCTTTGTTCAATTCTTCTACTTTAAGGGCTCGATCAACCAATACTACAAATTCTTTCAACTCCAAAATTCCTACAAGCACTTTAATGTCCTCATTCAGCCCATCTTCAAATCTTCTACACATAATGGCCTCGGTGGACACACATTCCTCGGGCATACTTGCTTAGTCTTACAAATTCGCGTTCATACTCGCTACTGAGACATTTTCCCTGCTTTAATTCAAGGAACTCCTTCCGCTTTTGATCAATAAATCGCTGACTTATTTATTTCTTTCTAAATTCTTCCGGAAGAAATCCCAAGTAACTTTTTCTTTTGGCACCACTGCAACCAAAGTCTTCCACCAAAGGTAAGTCGAATCTCTCAAAAGTGATACAAGACACTTTAAGCATTCCTGGGTGTACATGAGAGCTCATAAAATACACGGTAGAATTTTCAAGCCGAATTCCGCTTTCTCGGGATCATCATCGACCTTTGCTCTAAACTCTTCGCCCCTTGTTTTCGAATCTTGTCAACCGAGGCTTGTTCATTCTTACCAAATCTATACCTTGAGCAGCCACAGAATCGCCCGAGGTATAGGAGGGGTGGAGGAGGTTGAGCATTTGGATTTGCTCGAATAAATTCAAGATACCAATTGTTCATCATTTGGAGAAAGGCATCCCGAGCCTCATCTCCTTGTCTCAATGTCTCAGTCTATTTTCCACAGTAGCGGTCCCTTGTGCGGGAGCCATGCATTACTAGCAAAGATCATCACCGCAGCCTTCAGATCCATTACTATATTAAAACAAAACACGCTTTAGAATAATCAGAGTCACCACACTATCACAATATTTTTATGGCATGTATAGCTAGACTTTTACACACACTTTATTAGTCCGAGAACCGACTAAACCATAGCTCGATACCACTAAATGTAACACCCTTACCCGTTACTATCGTCATTTAACAGATACAAGGTATTACCGTAACATAACACATACCATTAAACATAACCGAAATATAAATATGTCATCCAATTTGATAGTGCATCGTATAATATATGTCTTGAACAATATTAGCCAACTTTAATGGCTTGTACAAATTAGCTGGTCGAGTATCAGAACTAATATTTTAAACCTAGACAAATATGACACGTAACAAAATAATTAAGCCTACTATACATGCCATAATTCAAAACGTTTAGTTCAAATACCCTAAAGTATGATAGTGCGGGTAGATCTTCACGATCCTTAACTCCCGAGCAAGTCAAGAACACTATAAGACAAAAGAGAGAAACAAAGTAAGCTTATAGCTTAGTAAGTAAGTATGTAAATACTAATAAAAAAATCTAACATGTTTACACAACAATTCAAGTATATCTACTTTAACTTCACTATTCATTCCACTTTGATTAAGCTGTCTCTGCTGCGTCATATTCACTAAATAAATCATAACTCGAGTTACAAAACTCGAAATTAAAATCCGTAAAATTTCCCTGAATCTAGACTCATAAAGATTTTCACTAATTTTTTTCTATAATTTTTGGTTCAGCTGATTAGTACAGTTTATTAGTTAAAGTTTCCCCTGTTACACAGCTCGACTGATCTGACCTCTGTTCACTACAAATTGTATTTCTCTCAGTACACAATTCAAAAAACCCTGAAGTCTGTTTCATTTAAAACTAGTCTCAATAAGGAATTTAGGCATGTAAACTATATTTCTTAATTTGCTTTGTACAATTTTTAATGATTTTTCAAAGTTGGAACAGGGGATCACGTATTCATCCTGAGCAAGTCACATACAATTGTAAATATCTCAAAATATAGAATTCCTTTGCTTGCTCTGTTTCTTTTATATGAAAGTAGACTCATTAAACTTTAATTTCACATCTCATTCAACCTCTAATTATATTCCTCCTATTTTTGGTGATTTTTCAAAATCACGTCACTGCTACCATCTAAAAACAGTTTTAATGCTAATTTCACTCTTTCACACATTCTTTATGCTAACCTCATTTTATCTTATATATGTATATACCACAAATCATTTTCACCACATTTCATTCACCATAAGTGTAGGTCCAAACCACAATATCACCACAAAACCATCCCGTTGAACAATTCGGATCAATCCTCGATATTTAATGGTTTCAAAGACACGCCCCACCATCATACTTCGCTTAGTTCGGCTCTCTTGTACACATGGTGAACACTTAGTACCACTCATGCGACCCAACCGATTTGTCTCGTAGCTCTCTTGTCTACATGGTGTCCTTCACTTGGAATCACGCATGCACCTAGCTACATTTATCTTTCACGTAGCTCTCTTGTCTACATGGGATACATCTCGTATCACACATGTGACCTAGCTACTACAGTGGTGTCTCGTAGCTTTCTTGTACACATGATGTGCACTCAAGATCATACATGTGACCTAGCTACGCCCCTCTATTTCATTCGATCTCTCCGAATGTTCAACCGGATCTCTCTCTATATTTATTTCCATTCTTCCAATAGTCGATTTATATTTTAACATCAGCTAGTATATTTATATAATAGGCTGAAATATAAGAATGTACATGAAATTATTGTAATATTTACATACAAACTTACCTTGGTGCAAAATGTGGAAATTTTGCAATTTAGTCCAAAACTTTTTCCTTCCCCTGCTCGAGATCAATTCGCGCCTTTCTTGATCTATAATAACACATTTAGCTCATTTAATACTCATACTATTTATTTCAATCCAAAAATCACATCATGGAAAAATTACATTTTGCCCCTAACTTTTCAAAATTACAATTTTGCCCCTAGGCTCGGAATTTAATTTCAGCCCTTATTCTTATATTTTATGATATGCTGAACATTTTCTCTTCTACAACAACATCAAATTCTCACTCTATCATATAGTTATGAACAATAGGTATTTTTACTGATTATCTTGCTTTTACTCGCTTTCACTTAAAACCGAGTAGCACAAGTTATTTAACATAATTTAAAACCTCATATTCTATCATAAAACATCAAAATACACAAATTTCACCTATGGGTATTTTTCCAAATGTGAACTCTAGGTTAAATTATTACTAGCATAAGCTTAATCGAGCTTAGAGATTCCAAAACGTAAAGAACATTAAAACGGGCTTGGAATCACTTACTATGGAGCTTGAAAATTGAAGAAACCCTAGCTATGGAGAGAGGGAGAATTCGCAGCAACTAAGGAGGATGATGATCAATTTTGTGTTATTTTTCCCATTTTATTTCATTTAATATCCAAATGACCAAAATGCCCTCCTTACTAAACTTTCAAAATTCCTTCCATGTCCTAATTTTGTCCATGAACTTAAAATTGGTCAAATTGCTATTTAAGACCTCCTAATTAATATTCCAAAACAATTTCATACTAAAACTTCGGGATGCAAATTTTGCAACTTATTCGATTTAGTCCCTACTTTCAATTTAAGCACTTTAGGCATAGAATTTCATCACGAAATTTTCACACAATCATGCAATCATATCATAAACCCCAAAATAATTATAAAACAATTATTTCTATCTCGGATTTGTGGTCACGAAACCACTATTCCGATTAGGCCCTAATTCGGGTTGTCACACAGAGAAAACGGAATAAGCAATTTATGCTTAGTAAGTTTGAGCAAGAAATTCCAGCACAACAAAAGCATAGCATTCATAAAGCTAATGGATAATTTCATATGCACAAATTCTCAATATCCTACTCATTTCACATTCCAACCCCTATGTTCATACATAATGGATCATCTTAACCAAATACCGGAAACTCATTACTCGATTGAGCGAATATTATTCGAAGGGAATCAACTAATTCAAGCACAGACGAACATACCTCATTGCTGGAATTTTTCAAGCGTATTAACTGAAAATTTTACAGCAAGATCGCTCATTCTCGAATCACGCATCCTTCGAATTTAACCGGATATAACGACTCGCTCAAATACCTTCGGACGAAGCCCGGTTATAGTGACTCGCATTTAATGCCTTCGGACTTAACCCGGTTTAGTAATTTGCATAAATGCCTTCGGCTTAGCCCGGATTTATTAACTCGCATACGAATGCCTTCTTGATCCTAGTCCGGATATAGTCACTTAGCACAAAGCCTTCGGGACTTAGCCCGACATCATTCAATAACCGAGCACAATTATCAATAAATTATGACACATTCGTATTTCATTTTCATTAGCAAAACTCAAACACAAGGCACTTTTCACACTTGCAATTTCGCTCAATAGCCACACACAAAGAGCATGATTTTAATTTGCTTTAAACATGATCTAATCAATTCGAATTTAAGCTCTAGTACTCAAGAACTTACCTAGGATGTCGTCGAACGATTTCAATGGCTATTCGACCACTTTTTCCTTCCCTTTGTCGGATCTAGTTCCCCTTTGCTCTTGAGCTTAATTTAACAAATAAATCGATTTAATCATTTGAGCATCGAAAGAGGAATACAAGGTACTTAGCCAATATATATACTCATTAGGCATCAAAGTCGCATGTGTACGAAATCATGAATCGAACTCAACACATTAGTTAATATTCCTCTTAGCCAAATTTTTTAAGCCAAGAATAGGCATCAATATGCTTGCCTCTAACCGATGGCATGGACGCCAATTTCCCCTCATGTGGCCGAATATGCATGTCCATTTTGAGGCCAATTATACACTTAATACCACACAAAAACAGCATACATTTTACTAACTAACGCATTACATATCGTAGCTCAATACACATCTCTCATTTACTTCATAACCGAAACATCATCACAAGCAAATATACACCTTGAAATAGTATATATGTCATACCAATACATCATGTACAAACATATATACATATATATATGCTAGAGCCGAATCTCAAGTTGATTGTAACTAAACATGAACATAATTTCAAAACACAAATCTTACTTTCCATGCAATGAGCATAAATCACTCTTTTGGATGTACCATGGCAAATACATCACAACACCATAATTTTGGTCATGATTAAACAAAGAACTTAATGTCTTACTCAAAAATACTAAAAAGAAAGTCCAAGAGCCATCAATCCACCATCACATATATCATTAGCAAGCTTCATATTTAACATGCAATGGCATTAACACAAAATCCACCTTGGCCAAATACCATCCCCATGATATAACAAAGGTTTGAACCATGGGCTAACAAGAGCATCAAGCTATCAACTAAAAACATGCATGAATCTCATGGCACAACCTCAAACATACCTTAATCTTGATGCAAGTATAGCCAAACCTCTTCCTAATCCTCTTCCAAACCAAGCATGAAGCAAAATTCCTCCCTTCCCCTCTAGTATTTTCGGTCAAGAGAGAATGAAAAATGGATGAACAAATTTTTTCTTTTCTCTCAATCACACACAATGGGGCATGCATGAGACCATTTTTTCTTTTTCCATTTCTTTATTACCCATGCTCATTAATTTATTTTTTCACCCATGATTCACCAACAAAACATGTCTATGACATGTTTTGCCCATATTTCTTTGTCATGGCCGGCCATCACTTGTAAAAAGAGGGGTATTTGACATGCAAGGCCATTGTTTTGCATGCATGCTTTAATTAGTCATCACACATTCCCCCATCATACTTTCAAAGTTTTGTACTAGGTCCTTTCTAGTGAAATTCACATTTATAACTCTAAATTAAAGCATAAAAAATGTCACACTTGAGTTAACACATATTATAGGCATCAAAATAAATATCAAATTATTTTTATGCCTCGGTTTTTGTGGTCTCGAAACCACATTCTGACTAGGGTCGTTTTAAGGCTGTCACATGGTTTTATTTGATTGAACAATTTATTGAGACCTAATAACAATACAAACACATTTTAAATAATCTAAGCTAATAGAATACAATTAATATAACATGAAATGAATTTAAGTCATTTTAATTAATTGAAGAACAACAACAAAAATATTCATGTTCATGATCATAACAAAACTTAAAACCAAGTTAAGAGAAAGGAACTAGAAGAACAAATCTTGATGGTTTTGTCACACCCCAAAATAGGACCTAGGAGTTTTAGGGGTATTATAGGAATTTTAGCCTTTGAGAGTTCAGAATTCTATGACATGGCATATCGGTAATGTTTTCAATTATGGTTTTTTGAAAATTAAATCAATTTCTAAAAATGATTTTCAGAAACTTTTAATTTTAGAAAAAGGACTAATTTGTAAAAGAGTCAAAATTCTGAGTTTTTAAGAAGCAATTAGACCAAAATTTATAAACCAACCTATTTCTTCTTCCCACCTACAGTTTTTCGAGTTAACCCTTCCCCAAAACTAGTATTGTCGTCCCTTGATTCTCTCTTGCTATTTCAATCAATTTTGAACTCCAACTCCTAATACTATTTGATTTCTTTCACCCTTGAACCTTAAACCTCTATAAAAGACTCAAAAAAAAAAAAACACCCAAAAATATCATAATTCCTCTATTGTCAAGCTTTTAGATTTTTCGAATTTTTGATCAAATGCTTGGTTTTTCGTCAACTAAGGTAAAAAATCATCTTCCTATTATTTTTAAATTTTATTTAGTCTTTAAAACCAAGTTTTTAGCAATTAAATCACATGTTTTAAATAAGAGCCGAAAATTGGGTCGTTAATGGTGGATTTCGAGATTTTGTATAAAAACGTGGTTTCAAAGTAATTTTCAATTAGTTTTAACATTATTAAAAGGTTTATAAACTTACGTTGAATTTTTGTTAAATATTTCTTGAGTTTTAATGAATTCTCGAAAAATAGCAATAAAACATGTCAAAAAAGTCGATATATTGAATTGAGTAGTTTTGTATAGTTTAAAGGTTGAGAATAAGTCGTAAGTGAATTATAAGATGAACATAATTGGTTTTAGGTGAAAAGATTAAGTATAGATCGAGTTATTCGAATTAAAAGTTTGCTATGTTATAAGGTTCGGTTGAGAACTTAGTTTATGCTTGTAATGAATCATTGGCTAATTTTTTGATGTATTGTTGTGTCAATTTATGGTGTTGAAGTTCCAGGTTCGCTAAAACCTTGTACAAGTAGAGTTAAATGCAAGAAAAAACTAGTTTGAGCTTTCGGCTTTTAGGTGAAAGCATAATCGGTGTGTGTATGGAATAATTGCTTGTGGACATGATTCAATGCGTTATTGGGAATTTAGTAGTAGCCTAAACCCCTACTCTAAATTCCAAGTGTAACTCTAAATTCCAAGTGTAAGTTTTCTCATACCTATGTTTATCTTGTGAATATGTGATATGTGGATATAATAACTATTGTGAAAGTGCAAATGTGTACATGTTATGTATATGTTAGTGACAGTGTTTTGTTAAGGATGCAAATATGCAATGATTGTGCACGGATAATTTGTAAGTGATATGTGTTTGATTTCAAATATTTTAGCCTTATGATTATTGAAACCGTTGGATATAGTTGCCATGCCAAAGGATTTTGAGTACTCACCTATATGTACAGTGATTTTGGACGTTGAGGCCCTGGGAAATGTTGCAGGGAAAAGGGAATGTGAGCTAAGCTCCATTCAATGGGACATGAGAGGGGAAATAAGGAGAGTGTTAATTTTGTGCTTAACTTTTGGGACATGTTTAACTCTATGAGTCTATGTTTGGTGTGTCGGAGATCCGTGTATCCAATAAGTGATGATAGAGCTCACTTTCATGTTTCGTAGCTTAAGTGTCAAATTATCTTAACTTATGAATATGTGTGTATTGTGATATGTGTTTCTATATCATGTGACCATTATGAAAATTATCTATAAAGATGTTTGAGAATATTGTGGTATATGCTTGAATGTTATGTAATTTACTAATAATGTGATATATGCTCAAACGTGATGAGATTTTATGAGTATGGTGATATATACTTTTATGTTAGGTGATTATATGTGTAATATGGTATATGCTTAAAATTGAATATATTTATCATGTTAAAAAACTAGAAAACAATACATGAATAAGTATATTATGACACTAAAGTTAGAGCTATTAAGGTTGCGCTATATGGTTGTTTCGTTAATGCTTGATGAATTATTTGCATGATAGTTGTTCTAGGCATTCACTGAGCTTGTTAAGCTTACCCACACCTTTTAAACCATTACAGACTAGTTGAGTGAACGGTGTGGTTCCAAGGGTGATCCAAGCAAGTCTATTTGTTATTTTAGATGTGTTTTACATTTATTTACATTTTGGGGAATGAGGCAATGTGGTCAACTTGTAAATAGCCATGTTAACTTCTAGAAATTTTGCTAGTTTTTTGTTCAGTTTATAAGGATTACAGTTACTATTATGCTTGAGTTCATGATCATGATGAGGGATTGACGTTAATCGCTCGAATATGATATTGCAATATTAAACTATTAATAAGGCTGTTGAATGATTAATTGTTGAAGTAATTGATGTATGATGTTTAAGAACTAAATTGGAATGGATTAATTGTTTATGCATGTTTCATTTTTTAGGTCTGGAGAAGAGGTATCAACAATCAAGTTTTAAAATTGATACCTCTATGTTTTGAGACTTGTACGAAGTCAGAATAGAGATTTGGTGTCGATACCTTAGCTCGAGTATTGATACTCGGGGTTAAAGTATCAATATTTCATGACAAGTACCGATAGTTTTTGAGACTTTGAGTTTCCAATCGAGAAACAGAATGCAAATTTGGTATCATTTTTGTAGGTGGTATTGATACCACTTAACAAAAATATCAATACCCTAGTGTCAGTATCAATACTTACGTGACAGTTTTGAGATTTTGTTAAATGGGCCTCATGCATGTTTATTTTAAAACCTATTGATGTATGTTCAGCATGTATAATTGATAAGTAAGAATATTTTCGATCAAAAACTTATACGAATGATAATATGAAAGACATTTCGTTTAGAATGAGCTTTTACTTGATTTGTATAATATGAGATGGTGGTGTGGCATCCGAATATTCGGGCTTGGCGACCAGGCTGAGTACAAGGTGTTACAGGTTTTCTAAAGCTAGACTAGTGCGCTCCTCTCTTCTGTACTCATTCTAATGATCCAAGGCCTTCACGAACACTTTATTGCTACTACTCCAATAGGCGTGCAAGCTCTTTTTCAAGAAGGGAATTCTGCAAGGGAAGAAAGGAATTTAAAGGCCACAAAGAAAAGTTAAAGAGAGAAAGTGAGTTAAAGAGAGATGTGTGAAGTAAGGGATAAAGAAGGGAAGAGGGTTATATATATAGGTGGAGTTGGTTGCTAAAAATAGTGAGGAAATATCAACCACTCCCTCTCCCTTGGCCGCCATGCATTGAGCAAGTTTGAGTAATTCAAATTTGTTAATTTTAGCTTGGGGCAAAAAGTAAAAAGCATGTAAAGTGGAAGGGTTTGAATGGAATTTATGAGAAGTTCAAAGGTTGTTTTGCAAGTGTGAAAATCAGCTGATTGAGTCAGCTATATGGACATGTTGGGCTGCCCCTTCTTGTTGGATCAGTCCTCTTTTACTTAATACAATTGGGCCACATTCTTTTTTAGGCTTATAATTAATTTTTAACCCAATTAATTTTAAATCAAAATTAATTATAAAATATGTATAATAATCATTATTAGACCGTCCTTTGTTGGAAAATAATTAGGCTTGCTCTTGATTCACTTGATGTAGAAAATTGCCCCAACGGCTCAAGCCTTTCGAGGTGACTGTTAAGTTAATTTTCACCTTTTGTGCAAAATTGTCGAAACTAAACCAAATTTATGAAAATTTGTTATAAAAATAATTAAAACTCAATATGTTAACAATTTAAGTGCAAATTAATTATTTTTTAAAAGTATGAATTTCGACAAAAACTACTATGAAACTACATGAATTAGAGCTCAAAAGATGCTGAAAAAGTCTATATTTTTGTGTTTTCAATATCTCCCAATTCAACTCCAATTTCAAATCAATAATTTCACTTTTTGAATTTTGGATCCAAACCAACTAAATTCACAAGACGACATTCCAAACATTGCACTTTACGTTCTGTATTTGCATAAAACAGCTGACTCCACACTCTAAGCCCTTCCATAATATTGACAATCGATTCAGGATCTCCCCAACACTAGAGTTCCGTAATCGCCATTCCTCCTCCCAATTTGCTTCTAGAATTTAGTTTGCTTCAAAATGAAACCTATCATTGTTTGAGAGAAATATTCCACTATCAACATGAAACCTTGTGTCAATAAAATAGGTAATGGTCTGAAATAGTATGTGGCAAATAATGAAGCGAAGCATCAGCAAAGTCATTCCTCCAACTAGATTTTGCAACCCCTCTATCAGGCCATTCCCCACTGTTAGAATCCAGAAGACAACACACACATATATCATTTACCAATAAACCCAATGTCCTAGATATCAAAATCTTCCAAAGCCAACAAAAAATCTTCCATTTTTTGTTCCTATCTTAATCGACCCCCTATTTTTAAAAAAAGTAAGAAATTGTATTAAAATCACCCGCTACTAGCCACACTATTGAGAAATTTTAGCTAAGATAACGCAACAAATTCCAAGACTGATTTTGATTCAATCCTCTGATACTCTATAAAAACCTGTAAACTACCACAATCGCCTATCAACATCCTCAACTATGTCCAAATCAATAGGAATTTTAGAAAAACTTAAAAGATTAATAGTGCAATTATGCATTCAACAAACACAAAGCTCTCCTTTGAAACCCTCCGAACTTAAATCAATGTCATTATTAAAACCAAGTTTTTCATGAATCTTACATACATAAGAATCTTGTAGTTTAGTCTCAATGAAAAAGACTACATAGGGATGGAAAGTCTTCAACAAATGTTGAAGTTAACGAATTGCCTATGGATCCCCAAGCCACAAATGTTCCAGCATAAGATTTTCATTAGGACTGGTTGAGCCAGTGCAACAGGCTCAGCCAACAGTTTCGTGGGTCAATTATCCAACTACCGTACTTCCCCACTTCTGATATTCAACCTAACTAGACGAGTAGGAGAAGTCTTATCCCTTCTTGGTCTTTTCTTTCCATCTGCCATCTCAATAGGGTTTTCCTCAACAGAACAACCCATTGTTTACTGGTAAAAGATTGCATGTGGTCCCCTTTTCAACATCTTATCCTTGTTAGATGCACCTCCTAAATTTTATCCAAGATTTTCTCTAAGTTGTCTAAATAAAAGAAATATTTTAAAAAATCCAATTCTTTCAAGAACTTCGTAAGGCCTAATAAATCTTAGACAAAATTCCCCTTTTTCATCAAAATGTAGAAGTTTCTTCCAATGAAAAACTTTAAAAAAGATATTATCACCAAATTTAAACTCCATTCCTTTTTTTAAATCAGCATAATATTTTTGTCTACTAGGAGTAACTTTCAAATGATTCTGAATAATTGGCTTTATCTTTAGTTTCCTGAACTAAATCAATCCAATCAGTTTACTTTCACTCAATTTTGTCCAACATAGAGAAGTTTGACATTTACGACCATACAAAGCTTCGTAGGGTGTCATTTTGATACTTGATTGGTGGTTATTATTATATGCAAATTCCACTAGAGGTAGGAATCTTTCCCAACTTCCTTCAAACTCAATCGCACAGCTTCACAACATATCTTCGAGTATCTGAATTACTCATTCAGATTGGACATTAGTTTGGGGGTGAAATGTTGTGCTGAAATTCAATTTAGTGTCGAATACTTCATGGAAATTACCCCAAAATTGGGAGGTAAATTTTGGATCTCTATCTGAAATGATGGACTATGGCACTCTATGTAACCTCACGATCTCGAAAATATACAATTCAACTAAATTTTCTAATGAGTGGTCAACTTTTACTAGGATAAAATGAGCGAATTTTGCCAACTTATTGATAATTACCAAAATTAAATATTTAGTTTTTGGTGATAATGGTATCCCAACCACAAAGTCCATCGTAACTCATTCCCATTTCTATTCAAGAATCGTTGTAAGTTGTGATAGTCCTAAGGGAACCTGATGTTTGACTTTCAGTTGCTGGCACACTAGACACTAGGTCACATATTTTATTATATCATTTTTCATGTTTGGCCATCAGTAGAACATTTTCAAATCATTATTCACGTTGCTACTACCCAAATGCATCACAAAAGTACTATGGTGAGCCTCTTGAAGAATGTCTCACTTAGATTGGAATCATTGAGAACACATAACCATTTTTAAAAGTATAAACTCTCATTTTCGCTTACATTAAACTCACTAGTTTACCCATTTTAAAATAGTTTTTACTTAGCTTCAAGCTTTTCATCATACCTGTCACACACTAATCTGGGGGCTATAATTTTTTTGGGGTTTGATGGTTATGTTGGAAATCTATTTCTTGTTATTTGGGCCTTTGAATGAAGTAGGGTTCATTTAGTATTTTTGGAAACTCTAAGGTAGACAAACTTTGAAGCTTGGAGAAGTTGCTTAAGAGACTCTTAATGCTACAAGAGGTCGTGAGTTCAATTCTCATTGGTGTTGTAAAACTTATTAATTCATTTCTTTTGATTCTATTCAATTTTTTCATGTCTTGAATTATATTTATTTGTTGTGAGCACTTAGACAATAAAATGAGTATTAGCCTAGAGGTTGATAACAAGCATAACTACCCAAGTGACCTACGTTTGAATCCCCCTCTCCTATTTTTATTGTTTTCGACATTAATAGCTTGGTCAAATCCTCTTATTGCCCAATTTTAGTTGTCATGCAAGGGAGATTTTTTCCCCCTTACCTTTCTCTTCTTTCCTTTTTTATCCCCTTTTTGTCTCCCTTTGTTCCCCTTCCTTTCGTTTTCTTTACCATGTTTCACTCATTGCCTTTTTCCTTTCCCTTTGACTTACTAGCCATCCCATGTAACTTAGGAAAGGAATTCATTATTTTCTCTCTCCATCTTTTCTCTCCTCCTTTATTTGAACCACTATAGTTCTTTTCTGTCGCCACCTTAATCTCTTTTAGCCACCAGCACCCCGCAATCAACCACCACCATACCATAATCTCTTCCTTTTCTCATTTCCTTCCCCATCGTCGCACCACCCTCGGACCTCCACTGCACGCCACTATAACATTGCCATCTCGTTGTTAGCCACCGTCATTTTTCTCTCAGTCTCTCATCTTTTTTTTAGATCTTCCCAAATCCTCACCCCAGTGTAGATTTGTTAGAATCGATTGATATTAGTAAAGAGCAAGTGTATTCTTTTCAGGTTTGAAATATTGATATTGGTAAAGAGTAAGTGTATTCTTTTCAGGTTTGAAATATTGATCTTTCAAAGCTTTGGCTGAACCTATCAATTGTGTTAGCCGATTTTCATATGTATGTCATGTGTGTTATATTGTTTAAGGTATGGTCCTAGAAGGAGATTGACTCAAATTTTAACCATATGGGTGTTATCAGTTTTTATCTATTGATAGATGATTGAGGTAAGTGATTATTTCAGAATAGGAAATCAGATTCTTTTCTTCAATTGTTCAAGTTTAGATCAGTGTATTTTTTACTAGATATATTATTAATTGAATGTGTCAAATAAGGTGTGGGTCCTAATAGGTAATGTTTGTGTGATTTATTTGAAATTGAAATCATGTTCCCATGTTTTATCAATTCGACCAAATGTGGAAAGTGTTACTGTGATTGACAAATTGGACTTATGATTCAAGTGATGATCACACATGACCATGTTTCCTTAATGTTCTCAAATGTGCTAATAATTTGTTATCGTTACTGATACTCTGAAAGCATGATTACACATGGCTACTGTTTCTGTTACACTTAAAGTGTGGCATATATAATATTATAACTGAACTGACTTTGATACGGTTACCGAACTGATTTTGATATTGTTACCAAACTGATTTTGATACTGAAATGCATGAAATGCCTTTTTGCATTGCATGAGGATTTGGTATGATTGAAAGAGGAAGATCTAGTAGTTTATCTGCAATTCTGGTGGTTTAACCATATAATTCTGACAAAATCACTCTTTTCTATTGTGAAAATGAAAATAAGTTTTAGATAAAATACAATTTAGTTTTTGGAATGAATGATCTTTATAAAGGAAATTCTAAAGATACTTGATTTATCAAATTAACATGTTTTCGCTAAATAAGGACAAATATCCAAGTTCACTAGTTTTGAATAAAAAGGCAAATGGTTTTAAATATATTTTTTAAATTACAGAAGTTTTTCTGTGCCATTTCGGTGGCCAATGCAGCCTTCAAGATTCAGCAAAAATGTCTAGGTCAGGTTTGGGAGGTTATAATACCTCTAAAATTTTGAATTCTTTGAAGGAACATTAGTTTAACTCTCAATTCTATTAAAATAGAACCATCACACTTCAGGGTCAAACGTGCATTCATAACTTTTAAAATAGACAAGGATTTCTGACTTAAAGCGTTGGTCACAATATTGGTTGTTCCTGAGTGATAAACAAGGATCAAATCATAATCCCTAAGTAGTTAAGCCACCTACGCTTTTTTAAATTCAATTCTTTCTACCTAAGAAAATACTTCAAACTCTAGTGATCTATAAAGATGTGACATCTATCATCATGAAGATAGTGCCTCCAAATCTTTAAAGCAAAAACTATGGCTGCAAATTCCAAGTCATGAGTAGGATAATTCTTCTCGTGTGGTTTTAGTTATTAAGAAGCTTATACAATTAGTTTACCTTCTTGCATCACTACACACCCTAAATTGTTGTGAGACACGTAATTGAGTACTACAAAATCTTTTCCACATTCAGATTGTGTTAGTATTGGTGCCTCAGTTAACATCGTCTTCAACTTCTCAAAACTTTGTTGACATTTCTCAGACCATTCAAAATTAACATTCTTTTGTAGTAACTTAGTAGGAGGGCTATCATTGATCCCTTATTTTTTGAAATAGTAGCAAATTAAATTAAGATCACCACTACTATCCATGACATCGAGAAATTTTAGGTAAGACGAAGCCAAACAAAGCCCTCCTCTAAAACCCTCTGAACTTACATTAATGTCATTATTAGAACAAAGTTTTCCATGAATCTTACATATACAAGAACCTTATAGTTTAGTCTCAATGAAAAAGACTACATGGGGATGGAAAGTCTTCAACAAATGTTAAAGTTAATGAAGTTAAAGTTAATGAACTATCTATGGATTCCCCAAGCCACAAATGTTCCAGCATAAGATTTTTATTGGGACTGGTTGAACTGTACAGCAGGCTCAGCCAACAATTTTGTAGGTCGATTGTCCAACTACCTTACATCCCCACTCCCCATATTCAACATAACTAGACTAGTAGGAGAAATCTCATCCCTTATTTGTCGTTACTTTCCATCTATCATCTCAATAGGGTTTTCCTCAGTAGCACTACCCTAACCCATTGCTTGTTGGTCAAGAATTACATGTGGTCCCCCGTTCAACATCTCAACCCTATTAGATCTACCTCCTTAATTCAATCCAAGATTTGCTCTAATTTAGCTAAATAAAGAAATATTTTGAAACAAAATTCAATTCTTTCAATAACTTTGTAAGGCCCAATAAATCTTGGACTGAGTTTCCCTTTTTAACCAAAACTTAGAATTTTCTTCTAGTGAGAAATTTTCAAAAAGACATTATTACCAAATTTAAAATCAATTTCTTGTAGGACGAACAAAGATTTTTGGATCAACGCATCAGCGACCATGTTAGCTTTGCAAGGGTGATAATCAATAATCAAGTCATAATATTTTAATAACTAGAGCTGTCTTCGATGTCACAAATTCAATTATTCTTGTGTCATCAGATATTTCAAGCTTTTATGATCGGTGTACACATGACACTTCTCTTACTATAAATTGTAACAACTTGATTTTGGGGCTAGTCAGAATAGTGGTCTCGAGACCACAAATTTGAGGTTAGAGGAATTATTTTATTATTATTTTGGAGTCATAGCATGTTTATAATAGTACATGAAAAATTTGGTGAGCTAATTTTAACGTTTGTGAGCCCAATTGCGAAAAAAGGACTAAATCGCATAAAATGTAAAAGTCCTAAATTGATAGCTAAAGGTGTCGAATAGCTATAGGATAAAATTTAGGGGTCTTTAAAGAGCAATTAGACCCTTAGAGACTAGGGTGGCCGGCCATAGGAGACAATTTGATGGGAAAGTCAAAATTAAGTGGTGTTTGATCACCGATTTTGACTAGTTTTAAATTAAATAAAACAAAAGGCCACATCCCTTTTTCTTCTTCTTCACTGATTTTTACCAGCCATAAGAGGGTTTTGAACTTCAAAATTTTCAACAACTTGAAGCACTCACGAGTAAGTGATTTCCATGTCCTTTGTTGATGATTTATGTATTTTTGATACCCTTGAAGCATGAGCTTTCAAATGAGGGGTATATCTTGCAAAATGGTTGAAGGTCTAGGGTTTTTCCATGAGAGAATTTAGGGTGTTTTCTGAAATTTATTGAAGAATATGAGTCTTAGTTGTGTAATAGACAACTTTTGTGAAAGGTGTTTCCATGAAAACACCTAAAGGGACCATTTTGCACAAGTTGTAAAATAATTGATAAATGTGTGAAATAGAGAGAATTTGGGGTTGATATAAGAGTAAAAAGAGTTTAGCTAGGCTTAATATGCGAAGAAATTTAATAAAAATTGGTTTTCGACCATAGGGGTAAAATGGTCATTTTGCCAAAGTCTAGGGGCAAAATGGTTATTTTACCGAAGATGTGAATTTTTAATTCATTAAATTTATTTAGTGATTAAATGAGTGCATTTTTCTATTTTAGATGAAGAATTTCCAAATCCAAACCTAGACGGGGGAAAACCAAACAAATTAACCAAACCGACTAGTTTTCATATTTTGTAATTCGAGGTAAGTTGTATAAAAATAATACAACTACATTACTAATGTATGTGTTGAATTGTATTTGAATTAATATAGAATGAATTGCTTGATTTTGGAATTGAGATAGCGTGATGATAATAAAGATAGTAGAGTTCTTATTTGAACCTAGGAAATAAATCGGATATTCAGGCCGTGACATATGGGTTATTCCTAGCTAGTGTAAGATATGTCTGGGACATGCATCTGCCACATTATGAGAGCCAGTATAAGACCATGTCTGGGACATGGCATCATCATTAAGACGAGAGCTAGTGTAAGACATGTCTGGGACATGCATCGGCCTTGAGACGTAAGCCTATGTAAGACATGTTTGGGACATGCATCGGCTATGAGATGATAGTCAGTGTAAGACCATGTCTGGGACATGGTATCGAATTGAGATATGAGCCAGTGCAAGACCATGTCTGGGAGATGGCATTGGCACCTTACACGTCTGAGGCTTAATGAATATCCAGTAGTGTTCTAAATGGTTCAACGGTGAACGTTATGTTCTTAAGCTAACGAGGAAAGAATAAACGTGTTGTGAGTGGTACAAGTACCTAATTGGCACGTATGAGGTATGAGCTTATCAAACAATATGTGACTAGTATGGATGGTAATGAGTAAGTTATGTCTATGCCTACCTTGGTATCATGAGCATGTGGATCATTAATAAAATGTTGTTGTTGTGTACTTACTTATATGCAACTTACTAAGCTTTTATGCTTACTCCCTTTCCTTTCTATTTCTTTACAGTGCCGCCTAACTAGCTCAAGGATTCCAGAAGTCAGGGATATCGATCACAATATCAACCGAAGCATTTGGTATAGTTGGATTTATATTTTTGAATATGGCATGTATAGGACTTAGACTTTATAATTTTGTGTCTTTGAGAATTGGTCAAATGTGTTGGCTTGGGTTGGAAACCCGTTAATTTGTATTAAGCTCTGAATGACAATAATATTCATTTTGAATTTATAAAAGATGCATTCTTATGGTTGAAGGAATGTCTATTATGGCCGATTTAGTTATTGTTTATTTTATTTGAAACTAGACTCATTAAGGATTTCAAACATATAAATTATATCCCATAATTATTTTTGTACAATTTTTAATGATTTTTCAAAGTCAGAACAGTGGATCACGTAGTCATTCTGAACCAGTCTCATAGAAACTTAAATATCTCAGAATATAGAATTCCTTTGCTTGCACTGTTTTTGTTATATGAAAATAGACTCATTAAGCTTTAATTTGATATCTCATTCAGTCTCTGATTCAATTTCTACTATTTTTGGTAAATTTTTAGATTCTCGTCACTGCAACTATCCGTAATGCTTTTATTGTCAATTCGATCTTTCACACTTCAATTGTATTCATCACTTACCCATAACAATCTTTCCAATTTCCAATCACATATCAAGCATATTACTCATAATTTACACACGCATATACTTACACTTATCTTCACAAAGTCATACACAATTTTATTTAATCAATTTCCCAGTTGAACACTTCAGAACAATAACAGATATGCGATGGTATTGCACATAGTCCACCTTTAAAATCGAAGCTCTCTTGTACACATAGTGGCCTTCACTTAGCACCACTCATGTGACCTAGCTCGATTTTACACGTAATTTTGGCTCTCTTGTACACATGTTGTACACATAGTATCACCTATGTGACCTAGCCACTTTATCTCGTAGCTCTCTTGTTTACATTGTGTCCTTCACCTGGAACCACACATGCAACCTAGCTACATCTATCTCGTAGCTCTCTTGTCTACATGGTGTACACATAGTATCACCCATGCGACCTAGCTACCTCATAATGTCTCGTAGCTCTCTTGTACACATGGTATACATCCCGTATTTCACAAATGACCTAACTACATACCATCTGTATCTTTCGATTCTGAAGGTTCAAACGGGAAGTATCTCACTTTCTAATACTTTATTCCATTCTTCTAATAGTCAATTATGATTCAAAAATCAGCTACAATACATAAAATATGCTGAAATATAAAAACGTAATAAAAATAATGTATTATTTACATACAAACTTACATACTTTCTCATTTCCATGTCGAATTAATATTGAACATTTAAATCATCATAATTATACTTACTTTCAACACCTCGGAAATCATAGTAAATATATTAATTTTATATTGAAACATGCATAAATTAATGCTTATTATACATATGAACTTACCTCGATACTAAAACGACCATTTTATCAACTTTCTCGATTTTCGATTTTTTCCCATTCTAGGTTCAAATCTCATTTTTTGGGAATCTAAAACATCATATTTTACTTATTTAATTAATGTACTATTCAAAACAGTCCTTAACTCAAACTTTGGAAAAATTACAATTTTTCCCCTAAACTTTTGCATATTTACACTTTTGTCCCTAGACTCAGGAATTAAAATTCATCCCTTATTCTTATGTTTTATGGCATGCTGATCATTTTTCCCTTCTATGGCAACATCAAATTCTCACTCTAACACATAGTTATGAACAATAACAACTTTTACCAATTAAGCCGTTTTACTCATTTTTGCTTAAAACCGCTTAGCAAAAGTTGTTTAACATAATTTCAGCCTTCATATTCTACCATAAAACATCAAAATAAACACATTTCACCTATGGGTATTTTTCCAAATATGAACCCTAGCTTAAATTATTGCTAGAATAAGCTTAATCAAGTTACCGGGATTCCAAAAACATAAAGAACTTGAAAAACGGGGATAGAACGGACTTACTATTGAGCTTGGAAAGCTTGAAAACCCTAGCCATGGCTTCACCCATGCTAATTTCGGCCTCCATGAAAAAGATGAGTCAATTTTGACTTTATTTTCCCTTTTTATTTCTTTTAGTTACCAAATGACTAAAATGCCCTTAAGGCCTTTCTTTAAAATTTGTCCTATTCATGCCCATTTTTGTCCAAACAAAATATAATGGTCTAATTACCATTTAAGGACCTCCTCTTTAAAACCCCATTTCAATCAATTACTTATGAATTAGAACACATATTTTGCAACTTTTGCAATTTAGTCCTAAAAGTCCAATTAAGCACTTTATCAGTAAAATTTCTTAACGATATTTTTACACAATATTTTAATCAATAAATAAACCTTAAACATCGGAATAAATTTTTCGACTTCGAATTCATGTTTCTAAAACCATCGTTCCGTTTAGGCCCTAAATCGGGCTGTTACAACAACTTCTGCAAATAAGCCCTAATAGGCAAATTAAACATGCAATCTATAAAATTTCTTATCAATACTCTAACACATGCATCTAATCACTTGGTAAATCATAAAAAAATAATTGAAATAAACTTTTCTATCTCAGATTTGTGGTTTCGCAACCACTATTCCATTTAGGCCCTATTTCGAGATGTTACAGATAGGCACAAATGATCGAGTTACCTCGTCTCGCTCTAACCTCGATAGATGATCAACTATATGATTTTTGACACCTTTTCTGTCTTGGATCTTAAGGTCAAATTCTTGGAGTAAAAGTATCCAATGAATTAGCCTCAGCTTTACATCTTTTTTTGTAAGCAAGTATTTAATGGTCGCATGGTCAGTAAACACTATAAATTTGGTACCTATAAAATATGAGAGAAATTTGTCAAAAGCAAAAACTATAGCAATGAGTTCCTTTTCAGTTTCTGTATAATTGAGTTGGGCTCCCGTTAGAGTTCTACTTGCATAGTAAATAGGGTGAAACACTTTGTTTCTTCTTTGACCCATCACAACTCCAATGACATAATCACTTACATTGCACATTAACTCAAAGAGTAAGCTCCAATCAGGTGTAGCGATTATTAGGGCTGATATTAACAATTTTTTCAAATCTTCAAAAGCTTCCAAACATGCTTTGTTGAAATCAAACACTGTATCTTTTTCTAACAACAAACACGATGGTTTAGAAATTTTTGAGAAATCTTTGATAAACCTTCGGTAAAAACCGGCATGGCCTAAGAAACTTTTGACTCCTTTCACATTAACTGGAGCCGATAATCTCTCAATTACGTCCACCTTTGCTTTATCGACTTCAATTCCTCTCTTTCAAATTTTATGCCCTAAGACAATCCCTTCCCTAACCATAAAATGGCATTTTTCCCAGTTAAAGAAAAGATTCGTCTCTTCGCATCTCTTCAGTACCTTAGCCAAATTACTCAAACAAATATCATAAGAGTTACCAAAAATAGACAAATCGTCCATGAAAACCTCAATAAAATTTTCAACCATATTAGTGAATGTTGCCATCATGCATCATTGAAATGTTGTAGGTGCATTGCATAAACCAAAAGGCATTCGCCTAAAAGCAAACGTACTATATGGAAAAGTAAAGGTTGTTTTATGTTGGTCCTCCGGAGCTACAAATATTTGGTTATATCCCAAATAGCCATCAAAAAACAATAGAATTCATTACTTTCCAGTCGATCTAACATCTGATCTATAAAAGGCAACGGAAAATGGTCCTTCCAAGTGGCTTTATTAAATTTTCTGTAATCAATAAAGATTCTTCAACCAGTAACGGTTCTCGTTGGAATCAACTTGTTACAGTCATTTTTAACAATCGTGATTCCACCTTTCTTCGGCATACACTACACTGGACTTACCCACCAACTATCTGAAATAGGATAGATGATTCCTGCATCTCACCATTTGATCACTTCCTTTCTCACAACTTCTTTCATAATAGGATTGAGCCTCTTTTGCCCATCAATTCGAGCTCTTTCACCTTTTTCTAAAACAATTTTATACATGCAGAAAGAAGGGCTTATACCTCGAATATCAGCTATGGTTCAACTAATTACTTACTTAAATTTCTTTAGAACAGCAATTAGTTACTCCTCTTGATCTTTCATCAGTTCTGCTGAAATAATCACAGGCAAAGTGGAACAATCACCTAAATAAATGTATATCAAATGGGAAGGAAGTACCTTTAGTTCGAGTTTAGGTGGTTCTTTGATCGTGATTTTTTTGTGATAAGTATTAAATATTTATAATTAATCGTTCTTGAAACTAACTATTATCACAATGTAGGCAAGTGTACCTATTGAATAGTAGTATAGCTTTAGCAAGACCGGATTGTCGAACCCAAAGGAGCAAAAAGTACTAGTAATGACTGTCTTTTTATTATCTAGCGTAAGAATAATGGGGTTTGTTTTAACTAACTAATTAACTAAACTAAGAAATCACAGAAAATAGAATTGAGGAATTACTTTTGGGAAAAACGATTGAATTAAGTCAATACCTAAGGAAAAATCCACCTAGACTTCACTTGTTATTTGACTCTGAATCAGACGATTTATTCATTTGACTTGATCCGTAGAAATCCCTAAGTTATATTATTATCTCTCTCGAGACTAACAACGTCTAACTCTAGGTTGAATAATTGAAATCTCTTTCTAATTAACTTCCTAGGGTTGCATTAACTCGATCTATGGATCCCCTTATTAGGTTTCACCCTAATCCGGCAAAATCTTGTCACCCTAACTCTAGGCGCGCAATCAACTCCGCTTAATTATGACAATTGTACGCTTAGACAGGGTCTATTCCTCCTCTGAATAAGAGCTTAACTTGAATCAATATCCTGGAATATCAAAACAAGAATTAAGAACACATAATTAAGAACAAGTCAAATATTTATCATACAATTTAGAAAATAATAACAAGATTCGTCTTAGGTTTCATTCCCCTTAGGTATTTAGGGGATTTAGTTCATAACTAAAAAGGAAAACATCTCAGAAGAATAATGAATACAAAACATAAAGAAAACCCAAAACTCTTGAAGGGAAATTGAGGGGAGATCTTCAGTCTTGATGATAAATCTGGCTTTTGAGATGGATCAATCGGCTTCCTTCGAGTAATTCCTTCCTTCCTCCCTGTGCCTCCTTTTTCCTCTTCCTTTCAGGTGTATTTATAGGCTTTAGAATGCATGAAAGCCCTCAAAATTAGCCTTTTCCGAATTGGACTCAACTTGGGCTCGGTAGGACACGCTCGTGTGACACGCCTATGTGCAATTACTTCAGGCTGTGCTCAAGCCTGTTAGAATGGCACGAGCGTGTGGTCCACCCGTGTGAGTCGTGCTTCAATTTTTCCAAATTGACACGGCCGTGTGGTCTGCTCGTGTGAGAGGTCCAGGCCGTGTTGATTTCGTACGTTGGCCCATTTTCTCCGTTTTTGGTCCGTTTCTCGATCCTTTCACTCTTTTATACTCACCTAGGTATAAAACATGAAATTAAGGCATTAGGAGCATCGAACTCACCAATTTTAAGGAAAAATCATTCATAAAATGTGCTAAGAATGGGATAGAAATATGTATAAATTACGGTTTATCAAATACCCCCACACTTAAGCATTTACTTGTCCTCAAGCAAAATCCTCAACTCATAATCAAAATAAATTCTTCTCAACTTATAATTTCTATCGATAATATCTCAAAATAATCCATAGGTAATCATACATTGAAAATTCAACTGAAAGAACATCAAAGTTTCAAACATTCCAAGTTGAGCATTTTATCATGAAAACATAGATGTCTCCCCTCATTTAAGTAATTACCTTTGATTCAAAATATCACATAGTTTCACATCCTCACTAAAGATTCACTCTAATCACTCGAGGTGTTTAAGGACAATAACTGAAGCACTCAATAGTTAATAATGAAGAGTCATTACCATAGGCTTGCATGAAAATCAAATCTCTACCACTGTAAATTGAGATGAAACATCAATCAAAAGGTCTTTAGAGGGTTATAACGTGGTTTTGGTTAGAGGGTATGGCACAAGCTGAAAGAAAGGGTTAGAATCGAGATTGAATTGAAAAATTGCCTAACTAGAAAAATGACTAGTCATCAATTGCGTACAACAGAGCTTTTTCTCAGAATATGGAATTTAACTTCTTTAGCTTAGAAGATCACTACTACTAATACGTATACATGTATTTTTTTTAAGAACAAGTCAAATTACAAAATAGAATAAAATATAGCTAAGCAATTATTCCAACTCAAATCTCGACAAAAATAGGGATCGAATTAATTTAGGGGATTACAACAATAATGAGTTATGGGTTAATATCGCGGGTAAATCAATGAATGGGTTGTTAGGCTCAAGGGGCTTCACTAAGGGTTAATTGTGAAGGTAGGCTTTTATGGAGTGAATGGGTTAAACCTAAGTGCCTTTATCATTTTGACATATCAAATCAAATGGTGTGGTCTTGACATGCATAATCAAGCAAGTTCTAGAATAACAATTCAATACTGACGCACTCATAATTAAAGTGAGAATGAAAGAAATAATAGATGCTCTAAAGCCTCAAGATCTCACAAAAATTATGGCTTTTTGATGTTTTAAACTTGTGAATTTCAATTCAAGATAATACCTAAACTTGGGGAAACAACTTAAAATTTTAAATTCTTAAAAATCAACTTATCATGCTTAATTCTTTAATATTTTAAAGTTAAACAATCAATGTATAGATGCCTATGTTTTAATTCAAGATATATCAATAAAAGTCATAAATCAATCAAAATTTATCCTAAACATGATATGAAAGCTTTTCAAGAGAACAAGGCAATCATTCAGGGATTTTTCTGATATAAATGAATACGCCCCCACACTTAAGATGTACATTGCCCTCAATGTACAAAGATAGATATGTAGAAAAGAATATAAATATAAGAAAGGGAGAGAAGTGAAACTTCCTGAGTGATGAATGAATTTCTTTGAACTGGAATTTTAGAGAATAATCGGCGTGAGGGTGGAGAAGGATACTCCGGCGATGGTAGAGGTTCATTAGTCCATAAGTCTTGCGCCAAAAGAATATTATATCTGAAGTTGGTTATGGTCGTGGTCGAGCGGGACATGGCAGTCATAGAGAACCTTTCCCAGTGGAGTTTCGAGTCCCTGAGTAATAGTGAGCTTTGGAGCTCTTTATAACTGTGATGGAATCTGGAACTCTTTTAGAAAATATATAAGGAAGAATAATTACTCGATAGGAATTAGCAGAAATTTAAAATTGTTAAATAAAAATTATAAAACCTAATAAAAATAAGCTTTAAATAAAAATAAAATGTAGTCCTAAAGTAGAAAAAAGTAAAAACATAAAATAATAAACAAAAGTTTTTAAACATCTTCATCGCTAGATGGTTCGCGAGGTAGGGGTGGCGATGAGATGTGGAAGTGCTGACAGGTCTGCTATAGAGTAGCATTAATGTTGTCAAATCATTGAAAACACTGCTGTTCGAATCGAGTGAGGTGCTCAGAAAGTCAGCATATTAAGCCGCAGCATGAACTGGACGAAAGGGTGGTGGTGGCTAAGACGGTGGGTCCTCGTGCTGTGGGGGGACATCATCAATAATGTCCTGAAGGGCCTCCTTATCGGTAGATTGGGTGAGACAATATTGAGGAGGGTAGGTTCCTCGGTGCATTTCGATCACCCTCATTAAACTCCTCAGTATATAAGCGCAGTGCAGTACCGAATTCTAGGACGCTTAGCTGGTAGACTAATCTGCCTAGGCAAAATTGGATCGTGTCGGGATCATCGTAGTTCGTCATTACAGTCTGAAGATGAAACGTTGAGCATAGTTTCATCGTGAGCTTGAGATATGTTGGCTCGATGATCCTAAAGAAAAGCTCCTAAGGGTCGGTGGTTAGGAGGGCCCGAATCGCATCATCCAACTGAACTTGTTCTACTGCAACCCAGTCGATGTAGCTGCCTACAATTAAAGGTTGGGCTCGGAGAATTTGGAAAAGTTTTTCTTGGGGCCCGATGGGGAATTGCAGGAAAGGGTGGCGAATTTTCGCAATAGGACCTGAGGAAGATGACGCTCCCTTCCTTTTCTTTGAAGTAGGGACGACGGCCTTTTTACCATGTGAAGACGACATTGTATACCTGCAATATAAAAAAGAAAAATAGTAGGTAGATGAATTTGAAAAGGAAAAAGCCATGAATTTGAACAAACAATTTTAGCCAAAACTACTAATACTAACCAAACTCAACCAAAATAATCAATTTGATAGAATAATTTCTCAACATTAGCATGTAATAGCATGAAAATGAGTGTAGTACTGGCATGGGTATGACAATAGAATAAGGCTTTCCTAACAACTTGATTCAACATGAAATGTCTGATAAATAACCTAAGAATGCAAATTAAATAATAATAATAATGAGCAAAATGGAAATAGTATGAGAAAATTGAAAATCATTTTGATAATAAGCATTAGAAATAAGTAAAATAGAAGTGAAAAGAGTAAACAAACACTAAGGGAGAGAGATTGGGAGTAAAAAATGGAGTGGGAGCAACTCAATCCATCACTGCTACCTAAGGTTTAGCTCCTTCTGAGTAAGGAGATACTTGAGGCTCTTGTGATCCATGTAAGTGATAAACTTCTCACGATACAAGTAATGCCTCCAACTTTTCAGTACGAAACCACCGCGGTTAATTCCAAGTCATGTGTCAGATAGTTTGCTTCATGTGTCTTAAGTTAACGAGACGCATAAGCCACGACCTTACCCTCTTGCATCAACACAGATCTTAAACCAACATGTGACGCATCGCTATAAATAGTAAACTCTTTCCTAGACTCGGGCTGAAACAAGACAGGGGCCTTAGTCAGAACTTTCTTAAGCCTCTCAAAACTTTCTTGTTGCTTATCAGTCCAATCAAACGGTACCCCTTTACCCAACAACTTAGTTAGTGGCGCAGCAAGAAATGAAAACCCCTCAACAAACCGTATACAATTCCCTGCCAGACCCAAAAAACTTCAAATTTTAGATACCAACTTAGGCTGCTTCCAATCTAGAACAGTTTCAATTTTCCGAGGATCAACCCTAATTCCCTCAGCAGATACCACATATCCCAAAAATGTTACCTCTTGTAGCCAGAATTCACACTTGCTGAACTTAGCATACAATTGCTTCTCTCTCAAAATCTGCAGAACCACTTGGAGATGTTCATCATGCTCGATCTCAGTCTTCGAATACACCAGAATGTCATCAATAAACAATACCACGAATCGGTCCAGATAGGGTTCGAAAGCTGGTTCATCGGATCCATAAAAGCTACTGGTGCATTTGTCAGTCTAAACGTCATCACCAAGAACCCATAATGACCATATCAAGTCCTAAACGTCGTCTTATGCACATCAGTATCTTTGACTCTCAGTTAATGGTATCTAGATCGAAGATCTATCTTAGAGAAAATTGAAGCTCCTCGAAACTGGTCGAATAGATTGTCAATCCTCGGAAGAGGGTACTTATTCTTAATAGTCAATTTGTTCAGTTATCGGTAGTCGATGCACATACGCATAGTTCCATCCTTCTTTTTCACAAATAAAACTGAAGCTCCCCACGGAGACATTGAGGTGGATGAACCCTCGATCCAGTAACTCTTAAATTTGAGCTTTAAGCTCCTCAAGCTCCTCAAGCTCCTTCGGTGCTATCCAATAAGGGGCGATGGACACCGGAGCTGTACCAGGCAGGAGCTCAATCCCAAACTCAACTTCACGATTTGGAGGTAACCCAGGTAACTCATCAGGAAAGACGTCCGAAAAGTCCTTAACTGTTCTAATATCTTTAATAGATGAAACCTTAAAACTCGAAGCACTGATGTAGGCCAAATACACCTCACAACCCTTACGAACCAACTTTTCAGCTTTAAGTGCAGAAATCACATTTGACTTATAATTCCGATGCTCTCCAATCACAACCACCTCATCACTCTTTTCAGTTTTTAGTACCACCCACTTTGTAGCACAGTCCAAATTCACTTGATGCTTAACCATCCAGTCCATTAAATCTGCTAAAAATATCATTCCTTGAACCTTCAAGGGTACATCTTTAAACAGTTTATTCACTCTCATAGACTGCCCTAATAGACTCAACACTGTAACCTTACTTGTAGTATTTTCAACCACAATACCCAAAGTCTCGAACACAGTGCATGCTATATACAAGTGCGTAGACCCAACATCAATTAATGCAGTATAAGGTACATTATGGATAAAGAACGTACCCGTAATAACATTTGGGGGCGTCTCCATCCTCTCGGCAACATGCAGCATAAACCAGTGTCGGCTGCCTCACCTCAGTATGACCAGCACCTCTGCCCGGTACTCCACGACTATGACCCTAACCATTTCCACATCTGGCCTGACCACGTTCTCTCAGTGGCTACTGAACACCTCTCGGCGACTGAACAGTACCCATACCAGTAGCTTCCATCTGATCGGGCCTTTATGGACAACCTCTGATGTGATGCTCGAAAGATCCGTAACTCAAACATGCCTCTATCTGTTTCCAACACTCGCCCTGATGCCGTCTCCTACAATCAGCACAAGGCTACGACCCAAAAACAACAACAGGAGGCCCACCTCTGGCTGGCCCATCAACTCTAGCCTTTTTTTAGGCCTTACAACTGAACTTGAAGGCTCCCAAACCCTCTTGCTCCTATCGCTATCTGTCTCACGATTCTGGCGCTCAACGCGCTTCACATCCTCAGCGATTTTTGCCTTTTCCACCAACATAGCAAAATATCGCTCCCTCTATAAAGCTATCAAAATTCGTAGATCATCTCTGAGGCCGTCCTCAAAATGAACACAGCGCTCATATTTTGTTTCACCATCCCACGTGCATAGCGGCTAAGTCGCAAAAACTCAGACTCATATTCAGCTACTGACTTATCCTCTTGTGTCAAATTCAGAAACTTTCTCCTCCAGGCATCCACATAACTAGCGCCCACATATTTCCCTTGGAATGCAGTTTTGAATAATTCCCAAGTCAACTGGTTAGGCTAAGTACCCTCTTTAACTGTAAGCCACCACTGATAGGCTTCATCTAATAGTAACGACACCGCACCTTTTAATTTCTACTCTAGGGTGCAATCGAGGTCATCCATGATCTGCGTTGTGGCCTCAATCCAATATTCAGCCACAATAGGGGCAACTCCAAAAATTGCCCTAAAAATCTCAGCCCCATTAGACTTGATTCATTCCGTCATCGACCCACGGCCCATAGTACCAGTATTGCGCCCAGCGACCCTTTCCAAAATTCACAACATAGCTTGGGACAGTGCGTCGTCCCCAGCCGCACGATCATGAGACCCAGTCTCAGTCAAAGGTGAAGTCGGTGCCTCTCTAGCTTCATTGTTATGCATATGACCCGATGCCGACGTCCTAGCCCGAGCACCTCCACGACTTCGGCCGTGGCCTCTTGTACCCCTTCCACGAGTACCTCTGGTGCTCATTATCATATTGCGCATTTATCTATGTTAACAGTTTTATGCAGCAATTTCATAGTTCCAATGTTTATTAATGAATGTTTTATGAAAAATAATATCAATAATTCAGTGTTTTATTGTTTTCGCAGATCGCAGTTCCATTACAGTCTCAATTTACCCTAAACAGAGTATTTCAGTACTGTCTACTACCTATAGTAGTCTTAGTATTTCAATCTAAACAAGTTGTAGTTTTAGAGAACTTATAGGGTCGGCGCCGGAGACTCAGTGTACCATACATTCAGTAAAACGCTTTCGAATATTTTTAAATCATCTGAAACAGTTCTTTTTCAGAGTTTTAAGTTTTAAAGAAAAACACAATCCATAGCTGTAATAGCCCTAATTTGACCCTAGTCGAAAAGTGGTTTCGGGACCACAAAACCAAGTCATAAAAAAATAATTAACTGTTATATTCTATGCTTATAGTATGTGTACATGCAAGTGTGAAAGTTTCATGCTTTAATTTTGTCATTTGTATGTGAAATTTATTAAATAGGACTTAAGTGAGACAATTGTGAAATATGTTAGGTTAATTTTAAAGTGGCCTATTAATGCATAAATACAAAAAGATGGACTTGCATGTCAAATATCTATTTTGTTGTGTAATGGCCGGCCATGATGTGGTTTTATTTAGAATATATGTATTGTTTATTAGTGAAGTGGCTTTATATTTTATAGTATTAATGTATATAAAAAAAATAATAGAAAAAGAGGTGATGAAAACAAAGCTTCATTTTTTTGGTTCTTCTTGGCCGAATTGAAGAAAGAAAAAGGGACAAGATTTTCGGTCACTTTAAGCTTGGGGAAGGTTAGTAAATTATGTTAGTTTTTGAAATTTTAAGCTTGATTTTAGTTAATTAGATAGTTTCATACATAGCCCATGTCAAAATTTTGAAATTTGGTGATGATTTGAGCATTCGGTTTTGGTTATTAAAGGAGGAGATTGGATTATAGTCTTTATGTTTTATGAAGAATTGTTGAAGAGGAAGGTTGGAGTTAGTTAATTTATAAATTTTTAATACTCATGAGTACTATAGCCGAACATAAATTTACTTAATGACTTGAACAAATACCGTGTGGATGTTTGAAATGAATGAATTTGAGGTTTGTTCATATTAGGGATTCGGCTTTGTACATAACTTTTAAGAGTTTGATTTTGAATAATTTGAGTATTGGAATGTAAGTAATGTTATGCATAGGTTAAATTTTTGTATTCGGCTTTTGTAGTATATATGTATAATTAATCCATTTTTTTCTTTTCTTTTGCAAATGATATATATAGGGTGATAAATATTAAGACTATTGTTGACTTGTGTTTAGTGATGTTCGGCCAATGACTAAATGTGCTTGCTTATTCGGTTTAAGTAAAGTAAATGTGATTGGTGGATATGATTAGGTTGTGGTTTATTATAGACTTGTTTTGATTGTATAAATTAGCTTATAAATTGGTTTGGAAATAATAAATAATGAGCATGCTTTGTGGCCGTAAGGATTATATGATAGTGTGTTGTGATATTAACTTAGCTAGTCGAATGGATGAGGAATGAATTTGATATATATATAGGTAAAATTGACGAGTTGTTTAGCATATGGGTTTTGTATATTGGTTCGGCAACTAAGCTAGAAAAATAATTTTCGGTAACATGGTATCTATGCACATATATATATATATATATAAGGTATCTTAAGTATATTTGTCCATTTTATAAGGTTGACTAATAGTTCAAGTAAGGATTACTCCATTCGATATGTACATGAATTGAAGTAATAGGTTCGGTAATCAGCTTATGACATACGGGTAATATCATATGTCCGATTATAAGTTAAATACTCGATAGTTGTGGTTCATTGAATATAATGTTTGAATATTGTTTTGAAAAAATTGATATTTGTATTTAGTAAAGTTGAATAAGTCATTAAATAAATCTATTTGTTTTAATTAAGCTCAAGAGCAAAGAGGGTCTAAATCGATAAGGGAAAGGAAAAGCGATGAGTAGCCTATCCGTAATCGTTCAAAATATCCGAGGTAAGTTTTGAGTAGTTTCCTTTAATATATAATTGATGCTGGTTTATAAGAGTATAATAGGTGAATTGAAATTCGTTAGCACTTGTACAAAGTTGTTTAATAAACAATGCGTATATATGACTTTGAGGTCGATGGTAACTTTGAGTTTAAGCTTGAATGGCGAAATGATTGTGTGATATTAGGTATAATTTTTGAGTTGAAATGTTAATGATGATGTGCCTATTGAACTTATATCCGAATGTATTAAATGATTACTAAGTGATAGGTTGATTGAGATGTGTTAAATATATAACTAAGTATGCATGGTATTGGAAAAATATCCGGACTTGAAATCCGCAGGCTTTATGCTAGAAATATATCCGAACTTGAAGTCCGCAGGCTTTATGCTGGAAATATATCTGGACTTAAAGTCCGCAGGCTAAGTGCTGGAAAAATATCCGGCTAAGTCCCAAAGGCATTCGTGGCTGGTGTTATATCCGGCTAAGTCCGTAAGGCATTCGTCTGGTATTATATCCGCTAAGTCCTCAAGGTATTAGTGCTTGGTATTATATCCGGCTAAGTCCCAAGGCATTCGTCTTTGGTGTTATATCTCGGCTAAGTCCCAAGCATTCGTGGTTGTTATTATATCCGGCTTAAAGTCCCGCATGCTTTGTGGTGGTGATTTGATTTTGGTTTTAAATCTAGTAGACTTAATGCCGATGATTGGAGTAAGATTATGATTTCGAATGTTCGTAGTAAACTACCATTGAATATGTTCAATACATTAAGTCGGTCAGGTATGTATTATATACTTTTATATGTTAGATTGATCGGAATTGAATCATTAATGCGAAATGAGAAGTATATGTGACAATCTCATATGTGTATGTGTGTATTCGGTTATGGTGAAAGGTTATATGAGATTGATTTGGTGATATACATGTTAAATAATATGAATCCAAAGAATGGGTAATAAATCTGCTTGGGACAAGAAAGAGTAACGTGATTTCGAAAATCACCATAAATTGTGGAAGTTGAGTTAGAGGCTGAATAAATTATGTCATGAAATCTTCATGAGTCTAGTTTTATAAAGGAAACCGTAAGCAAAAGAGTTGCCAATAATGAGATATTTGAAGTGGCGTGGAACAGAGTCAAAATGACTTCAAGGTCCCCTGTTCTGTTTTCATAAAATCATTATAAATGGTACAAAAATGGTTATAAGATAAAATTTATATTCTTAGACTCCCTAATGAGTCTAGTTTCAAATGAAATAAACAATAACATATTTCGAGTTCTTTATAATGAGAAATTTGATTCGTAGTGAAGAGTGGTCAGATTAGTCAAATAGTGAAATAGGGGAAACTTCAATAAAAACCTGGTACTGATTGGTCAAACAAAAAATTCTGAAAATTCTATGGATGGAAGATATATGAGTCTATTTTCATGGAAAATTAACGGCACTTGATTTAGTGTTTCTTAGCTCCAGTTATAAATAATTTAGTGACTGTTGCTCAGGAAGACAGCTTGTAGTGAATTTGTGATTTTGTTGCAAACATGGTTAAAACTTGTTAATGAGATGCTTTTCAAGTTCTTATGATCTTATTTGTAATTTCAGTATTTGGTTTTAATTGAGTTCAGATTCAAGTGAGGTGAATCTGCTAAATATGCATTATGTTCATGGATACTTGGCCAAAATGGCAATTATCTAGGAATGATTTCTTGAAAATTTGAATAATCGATCTATAAGTAAATTAATTGTTTGCATTACTTAAAACTTACTAAGCATTGAAGCTTACTCCGTGTTCTCTTTTCCATTTCTTATAGGTATATACTTTAGCTCGAGTTGGAAGGGCCGGAGATATCATCACACTATCTAGTCATTATGTGAGTTGAGAAGATTGTATATCATCATGGTTTAAGGCATGTATAGGATAGACTATAGGTAGAATGATATTTCGACTTTGTATACATTATAGCCATGTGAAGATGGCTTGCTCATTTTGTTTAGAGAAGCCTTATAATTGAACTAATGTGGTGAAATGTTTTAGTTATAACTTGATAGTAGTTAATTTGTTATTAGATATTCGATTATGTTTTGATAGTGAGTCATTTTAGAAATTTATAAGAGCTCTTATGGAAAATCAATGAGACATGTTTGCATTGTTGATAATTTATGTCTGGTAAGTATCTTTGACCTTATAGAAGTTTTGTTTAGTCAAGTAATACCTCATAACCTTATTTCGGCAACGGATATAGGTTAGGAGTGTTACAATAGCCGAGTTTTGCAACTTGGCTTTGATACCACTAAATGTAACACCCCAAACCAGGCCTAGAATTTATGGTCGAATATGTGATGTCACATTGAAGTGAATTTCGAAAAAAATGTAGTTCCGTTGAAAAAATCCTTTCTTTTTTAAAAAGAAAAACCCCGTGTGGTGAAAATCTATAATTTCTTGTTCGTTGTTAAAAACCCAAGTTGATATAGCAAAGTGTTACTCATTTTAGGTGGTTGTCGAACTTTTAAAACCATGTCTGTTTGCGGAAGCTTGTGAAAAATATTGCAATAGTGTGATTATTTGAAATCATATATATATTTTTAGAAAAACCGCGGCCTACTTCTAACAGATATGATTTAAAGTAAATAAAATCCCAAACCAAGGAAAATCTTTAAGAGGCCTTATTACATAACTGAAACCTAAATTAAAAAGCTTAAAGAATGAGAATTTAAAACAGTAGCAAAAGCAGTCGTGTGGCCCCGTCGAGTCCCTCACAGCACTGTCCCTCCTAAGAATTACCTGTACAGGAATGCAGAAGAGTGAGTTTATGAAAACTTAGTGCGTAATCCATTATCAGCAAACAATCGTATAATAAGCAAATTTAGTCTGGGCCCAAGCCCGTTCTGTAACAGTTCAATCTCAGTTAGGCCTTAGCCCAAAATAGTAATAGTATCAGTGTGGGCCTTAGCCCATCTCAGTAATAGTAACAGTAACAGAAATACAATTAGAAAATCCTACCCATCCATCCTCTACACTCCACTCCGTCCAGCCCTACACTCCATGTGGGGATAAAATCAACCCACCCATCCTTACATTCCAAAATATAGCACTGGTTGCGGCACTAAAGCAGTATTTGCAACAGCTACCAATAATAGGCTTATAGCCTTTCAGTACACTTCCTTCAATATCATATATCCCACCCCATGCAATGTAACATAATATAAAAGTATATATAGTAAAAATGGCATGCTCAAACAGTCATACATCACATAAGGGTATATTAGTCATTTACCTTATAGGGGTATAACAGTCACTTCATCAGATTAGGGTCTAGATATACTTATCGACCCAACAGTATGCCCACAGTTGTCTCGGCAACTCGTGCAACCTTATCAGTCGAACAATAAAAATGGGCCCAAGCCCATAATTTAGCCCACACGCTCGTGTGGCCCATAAAGCCCAAAAAAATTGACCTAGGCTGTGTTAGCTACACAGATTGGCTCAATAATCTCCACACGTCCTTATGGTTTCCTCATTTGGGCCCGGCACGGCCTATTTTAGCCCAACGTGGCCCAAAACGGCCTAAGTCCATGAAATCGTTCATGAGGGCCTCTACATTCGAACGTCCACGTTCTATGTGTTTAGTTCACCACACGAGCGAGCGTACGCTCGTATAGCGTCAATGAATATATTTTCTGGCTTCTGTCGTTTTATAGTTATCGTGGTGTGATTACACACCTAATTGCGAAAATGCGATTGCTAACCCACAAGTTCAAAACCTATCATAATCAGAAATTCGATTAGACACTTATCAAACAAATTTCAAGGGACCCTAACCAACACTTGTTCACAAATTTACCTATTACTCACCTTCTTTGATCACCCAATAACTATTGCAAGTAATCGCTTCCAATTCTTAGAGACTACCTGTATCCCAAACATCACTTGTAAACTATTGCCATACACATAATCCATTAAACCAAGTGTATAGTACCTTACCCAAAAGCGTATACTAAGAGTGAGGGACAGTAGTATTCGGCCAACGCCCAAAACATCCCCTTAAATTTGAGACACGAGATGAAACAATCCTGCTCCCTAGCAGAAAATGTCAAAAAAGAGAGGAATTAAACAAAGGTTATTTTGGCAGGAGAAAGAAGGGCTAGCAATCGAGCCCTCAAACCAAGATGGAGTAGTCGGCCAAGATTGAGAGAAAAAGAGAAATAAAGTGATGGGAAGAGTGAAAGAACCTTACTTTTGACCCCAATCGATTGCTCACAGAATAACTGCAATAGCCGAATCACAAAAGGGATAGAAAGGTACAGTAAACAGTTGAAGTATTATGATGAAGGGATGTCAAGAAAAGAGGAGAAAAGGAAAAGGTCCCAAAATAAAAACCCGAAAACACCAAAATAAAAAAAGAGAGAACATGGCAAGAAATCCCTAGCACAAATCGGTTCCCAAAAAGAAAAAAAATGACCACCAGATGCCCTATCACTAATCAGTTTTCAGATAACAAAAGAAAAAGAACCAAAACTGCTCCCTAAACAAAATAGAGTACTTCCACTTACTACATCCAAAACTCTAGAGTGCCACAGTTCAAATTCGGCACACTACTCCCTCTCCTTTCACTTCCCATGATTTTTACCACAATATCCTCCTCAAATTTGGCTACACACTTCCCCTCACCCCTCAAACACTCCAACCGCCCACAAGCATCAAAAACCCACTGACATACAACTCTTTACACGGTACATCAACAAAATAAATACTTCTTGCGCTCCACAGGTGTGATAACCCGAATTAGGGCCTAATCAGAATAGTGGTTTCAGGACCACAAAATCTGTGATAGAAATAATTATTTTATGATTATTTTGAGGTCTATGATATGATTGCATGATTTTTTGAAAATATTGTGAAGAAATTTTATGCATAAAGTGCTTAATTTGAAGTTAGGGACTAAAATGAACAAGTTGCAAAACTTGTATTCTAGAAGTTTCTAGTATGAAATTGCTTTGAAATATTAATTAGGAGGTCTTAAATAGAAATTTGACCAATTTCTAAGTTTATGGACAAAAATTGGACATGGATGGAATTTTTGAAAGTTTAGTAAGGAAGCGCATTTTGGTCATTTGGATATTAAATGAAATAAAATAGAAAAAATAACACAAAAATGATCATCTTCTCCATAAGTTGATACTGCATTTTTCTCTCCACCATAGCTAGGGTTTCAACACTTTTAAGCCTTGATTGTAAGTGATTTCTATGCCCGGTTTTAATATTCTTTACATTTTTGAAATCATCGTAGCTCGGTTTACCTATTTCTACCAATATTTTGAGCTAGGGTTTATATTTAAAATTTTACCCATGGATGATATGTATGAATTTTGATGTTTTACGGTAGAATATGAAGTTTGAGATTGTGTTAAATAACTTTTGCTAAGTGATTTTTCGTAAAAACGAGTAAAATGACATAATTGGTAAAAAATACCTAATATTCATAAGTACATGTTAGAGTGTAAATTTGATGTCACTATAAAAGGGAAAAATGATCAACATGTCATAAAACATAAGAAAATAGGATGAGGTTTAATTTACGAGCCTTGGGGTAAAAGTGTAAATATGTGAAAGTTTAGGGGCAAAATGATAATTTTGCCAAAGTTCGTACTAAGGGCTGTTTTGATGAATGTGTGTATTAAATAAATTAATTTGGTATTATAGATCAAGAGAAAAGAGATTTAGGTCGAGATCGGGGGAAAAATAAAGTTTACGAGGAATAGGCTCGACTATTCTCATTTTGTATCGAGGTAAGTTCATATGTAAATATTGTAATATAACCGTTAGTTTAAATCATTTAATGCTATTTATACGATATTATGATTGTTATCATGCAATTCAATGCTTTGTGGTCATTTTTGGACAACATGCAAAAATTTTATGAATTATGTGAAAAATGTGAAAGACTACCGAAGTATCGTCATTGGTATTCCAAGGAGAATGGTAAAGGAGTACGAATGAGGAAAGTCCCGTTGAACCTTAAGAATAGATTCAGATATTTGGGCATCCAAACTCGTTGAGTTGAGTCTGAGTTCACTTATGGATGTGAACATCTGAACTCATTGAGTTGAGTCCGAGTTCACTTATGGATGCGAACGTCCGAACTCGTTGAGTTGAGTCCGAGTTCGTGAAATGTAACTAGGCATCCGAACTCGTTGAGTTGATTCCGAGAGTTCACTTATGGATGCGAATACCTGACCTTGTTAAGTTGAGTCCGAGTTCACCTATGGGCGGGTTACATGGCAGCTTGGCTACATATGTGGCACTTATGTGCAAACTTTCCATGTATCCGAGTTATATTCCGATGTGTTCAATGGGTAAAATTCTAGTGAAATGGAAGAATAATCAAGATGCAAGTGACGTACTGGTAAGTGTTGTGGAATGGACACTTTGGACAGGTATGTACTTAACCCTCAGGTTGAGACTTGATACGACAACAATAATATGGTAAGATGATGAATGATGAATAGAAATGTGATACATGTTTTGGTGATATTATGCTAATGTTGGTTGGTATAATTTCTTTGTTAAGTTATTTGTTATTTGCATGTGGACTTACTAAGCATCTATGCTTACTCCCTCCTTTTCATTCTTTGTAGTTTTGACAAGTCAATTTGGAGATCAGGATGGTCGGAGGCACGCTCACACTATCACTGGACAATCGCGGTATAATGACTTGAAATTTTTGGAAATATGGCATGTATAGCGTTCCAATCATTTTGTGTGTATAATCTTACGATATGTCCATGGATGGAATGGAAATGTTTGAGAATGATTAGCTATTGGAATGGCTAATCAAGTTTATATATGATAATATGTATGTTTTATGTCTTAACTAAACCATGAAAATCCTTGGAAAGGTAAAATTTGCCACAAAACAGAATCAGACAACAGTAGTGACGTGAATTTGAAAAATCACTAAAAATAGTATAAATGGAATTAAATGATGAATTAGTTATTTAATTGAATCTTGATGAGTCTATTTTCATATGGAAGAAATGAAATAGGTAAATGAGTTATATTTTATGAGATATTTGAGTTTTTGTGGAACAGGGTCAAAGCAATCTCTGAATCCCCTGTTCTGACTTTAAAAATTCACCATAAATTGTACAACAACAATTAGGAGTTGTCAATTACATATATGAAATCCTTATTGAGACTAGTTTTATTAGAATCAAACAAAATAGTTATTGAAAATCTGTACAGGGAGATATCGGATTCGTAATGCACAGGGGTTAGAGTAGCTGAACCTTGAAACAGGGGAGACTTTAACTAATAAACTGTACTAATTGGCCCGACCAAAAATTATAGAAAGCAATTAGTAGGTATATATATGAGCCTAGTTTCAGGAAAAAATTATGGAATTGAATTTTGAGTTTCGTAACTTGAGATATGAATTTTTTTAGCGACTGTGACGCAGTTAGCTAGCTTATCTTGAAATTCTAAAATAAATTGTTTGAGCTGTTTAATTAATGAATTAAGTCCGTTAACATCTCGTGCTCGACTCCAGTGATGGTTTCAGGTACGGAGGAATTACATTTGGTGGTATCAGTGTAGGTTTAGTCAGTTCTCGGGCTAACATGGTGTAAGTACGGATTTTGCTATACATGTCATATTTATATATTGTGATAGTGTGACGACTCCTGACCTTTTTAAATGATTTTTTTATAGTAAATGGATCCCGATCCAACTGTGGCTGATGATGTAGAGAGCAATACGCCAGCTCCTATTGAAGGGGCAGTGCTGACTGAAAATGGACCTCCTACTGTTGTCCAAGAAGGAGGAGAAAGGGCTCGGGAAGCCTTTCTCCAAATGATGAATGCTTGGTATACAGAGTTCGTTCGTACGAACCCGACTGCTCAAAAACCTTCCCCACCACCCCCGATTTCTCAACCTATACCCCAGATGCCTTCAGCTATGGATCTGATGAAATTCCATAAATCTCCGGTTGACCGAATTCGCAAGCAAGGGGCCGAAGAATTCAGGGCAAATGTTGATGATGACGCTGAAAAAGCAGAATTTTGGCTCGAAAATTCTATTCGGGTATTTGATGAGTTATCTTGTACACTTGAAGAGTGCTTGAAGTGTGTTATATCATTGCTGAGAGATTCAGCTTATCATTGGTGGAAGACATTAATTTCAGTGGTGTCGAAAGAGAAGGTGACTTGGGAATTCTTTCAAGAAGAATTTCGGAAGAAATATATCAGCGAAAGATTTGTAGTCCAGAAGCGTAAAAAGTTTCTCGAGTTGAAGCAAGGAAACATGAGAGTTACCGAGTATGAAAGAGAGTTCATTCAATTGAGCAAGTATGCTCGAGAATATATCCCTTTAGAGGTTAAAATGTGCGAACGATTTGAAGATGGACTTAATGAAGACATCAAGGTATTTGTGGGTATTCTTGAGTTGAAAGAATTTGTCATACTTGTTGATCGGGCTTGCAAGGCTAAAGAACTAATTAAAGAGAAGAAAAAGACAGAGGCTGAGACAAGAAATTGGAAGAAAAGACCGATGTTTTTACAAGAGATTTATGAAGCTCAGAGAAGTGATAAAGAATTACAAGATAAAAGAAAACAATGTGAGGCAGATACAGGATCAAACTTCAGAATCGGCTCTGATGGTTGTCTGATGTTTAAAGATCGGATTTGTGTACCAAAAAATAATGAGTTGATTCATAGGATCTTGCACGAAGCAAACAATGGTTGTTTATCTATGCAACTCGGTAATACAAAGATGTACAATGACTTGAAATGTATTGGTAGAACGGAATGAAAAGAGATATTTTCGAGTTTGTATCGCGATGCTTAGTTTGTCAGCAAGTAAAAGTTGAACATCAGGTGCCTTCGGGTCTACTTCAGCCTATCATGATTCCCAAATGGAAATGGGATTGAATTACTATGGATTTCGTATCAGGATTGTCGTTAACTCCGAAGAAGAAAGATGTCATCTGGGTGATAGTCGATGATTGACTAAATCAGCCCATTTTATTTCGGTACACATTGATTATTATCTTGATAAGTTAGTTGAATTATAAATTAGTGAGATTGTTAGACTTCACGGAGTACCCTTGTCGATTATTTCGGATAGAGATCTGAGGTTTACTTCGCGATTTTGGTAAAAGCTGCAAGAAGCATTAGGTACGAAGTTAAATTTCAGCACTGCCTTCCATCCACAGACTGATGGACAATCAGAGAGAGTAATTCAGATTCTTGAAAACATGCTTAGATGTTGCGTGTTAGAGTTCCAAGGAAGTTGGGAAAGGTACTTACTGTTGGTGGAATTTGCTTACAATAACAGTTATCAGACGAGTTTGAAAATGGCACCTTATGAAGCGTTGTATGGTCACAAGTGCCGGACACCGCTATATTGGACTGAACTCAAAGAAAACCAGATTTACAGAGTTGATTTAATCAAGGAAACTGAAGAAAAAGTGAAAGTGATTCGAGACTATTTGAAAGCTGCTTTGGATAGGCAAAAATCTTACGCAGATTTGAAGCGAAAAGAGATCGAGTTTCAAGTTGGTGATAAAGTGTTTTAAAAGTGTCTCCGTGGAAGAAAGTTCTTAGATTCGGTCGGAAAGGTAAGTTGAGTCCACGTTTCATCGGACCGTATGAGGTAATTGAAAGAATTGGCCTGATAGTGTATCGGTTAGCATTACCGCTAGAATTAGAGAAGATCCATGATGTATTCCATGTATCTATGTTACGTCGGCATCGTTCGGATCCTTCACATGTGATTTCACCGACAGAAATCGAGTTACAACCGGATATGACTTACAATGAAGAACCAATTAAAATTTTAGCTCAGGAGGTCAAGCAACTGAGAAATAAAAGTATCGCTCTCGTAAAGGTATTGTGGCAAAAACATGGGGTAGAAGAGGCTACATGGGAGCCCAAGGAATCTATGAGGAATAAATACCCACACTTGTTTACTGCTAAGATTTTCGGGGATGAAAATCCTTAAAGGGGGGAGAGTTGTGATAACCCGAATTAGGGCCTAATCAGAATAGTGGTTTCGGGACCACAAAATCTGAGATAGAAATAATTATTTTATGATTATTTTGAGGTATATGATATGATTGCATGATTGTGTGAAAATTTCGTGAAGAAATTTTATACATAAAGTGCTTAATTTGAAGTTAAGGACTAAATTGAATAAGTTGCAAAACTTGCATTCTAGAAGTTTCTAGTATGAAATATTAATTAGGAGGTCTTAAATAGCAATTTGACCAATTTCTAAGTTTATGGACAAAAATTGGACATGGATGGAATTTTTGAAAGTTTAGTAAGGAAGGGCATTTTGGTCTTTTGGATATTAAATGAAATAAAATGGGAAAAATAACACAAAAATGATCATCTTCTCCATAAGTTGCTGCTGGATTTTGCTATCCACCATAGCTAGGGTTTCAACACTTTTAAGTCCTGATTGTAAGTGATTTCTATGCCGGTTTTTAATGTTCTTTACATTTTTGAAATCATCGTAGCTCGGTTTACCTATTTCTACCAATATTTTGAGCTAGAGTTTATATTTAAAATTTTACCCATGGATGATATGTATGAATTTTGATGTTTTATGGTAGAATATGAAGTTTGAGATTGTGTTAAACAACTTTTGCTAAGTGATTTTTCGTAAAAACGAGTAAAATGACATAATCGGTAAAAATACCTAATATTCATAAGTACATGTTAGAGTGTGAATTTGATGTTGCTATAGAAGGGAAAAATGATCAGCATGTCATAAAACATAAGTAAATAGGATGAGGTTTAATTTATGAGCCTTGGGACAAAAGTGTAAATATGTGAAAGTTTAGGGGCAAAATGATAATTTTGCCAAAGTTCGTACTAGGGGCTGTTTTGATGAATGTGTGTATTAAATAAATTAATTTGGTATTATAGATCAAGAGAAAAGAGATTCGAGTCGAGATCGAGGGAAAAATAAAGTTTACGAGGAATAGGCTCGACTATTCTCATTTTGTATCGAGGTAAGTTCATATGTAAATGTTGTAATATAACTGTTATTTTAAATCATTTAATGCTATTTATACGATATAATGATTGTTATCATGCAATTCTATGCTCTTTGGTCATTGTTGGACAACATGCAAAAATTTTATGAATTATGTGAAAAATGTGAAAGACTACCGAAGTATTGTCATTGGTATTCCAAGGAGAATGGTAAAGGAGTATGAACGAGGAAAGTCCCGTTGAACCTTAGGAATAGATTCGGATATTTGGCCATCCGAACTCGTTGAGTTGAGTCTGAGTTCACTTATGGATGCGAACGCCCGAGCTCGTGAAATGTAACTAGGCATCCGAACTCATTGAGTTGAGTCTGAGTTCACTTATGGATGCGAACGCCCGAGTTCGTTGAGTTGAGTCTAAGTTCGCTTATGGGCGGGTTACATGGTAGCTTGGCTACATATGTGGCACTTATGTGCAAACTTTCCATGTATCCGAGTTATATTCCAATGTGTTCAACGGGCAAAATTCTAGTGAAATGGAAGAATACTCAAGATGCAAGTGACGTATTGGTAAGTGTTGTGGAATGGACACTTTGAACAGGTATGTACTTAACCCTCGGGTTGAGACTTGACACGACAACAATAATATGGTAAGATGATGAATGATGAATAGAAATGTGATACATGTTTTGGTGATATTATGCTAATGTTGGTTGGTATAATTGCTTTGTTAAGTTATTTGTTATTTCCATGTGGACTTACTAAGAATATATGCTTACTCCCTCCTTTTCATTCTTTGTGGCTTTGACAAGTCAATTTGGAGATCAGGATGGTCGGAAACACGCTCACACTATCACTGGACAATCGCGGTATAATGACTTGAAATTTTTGGAAATATGGCATGTATAGCATTCCAATCATTTTGAGTGTATAATCTTACGATATGGCCATGGATGGAATGAAAATGTTTGAGAATGTTAGCTATTGGAATGGCTAATCAAGTTTATATATGATAACATGTATGTTTTATGTCTTCACTAAACCATGAAAATCCTTGGAAAGGTAAAATTTGCCACAAAACAGAATCAGACAGCAGCAGTGATGTGAATTTGAAAAATCACTAAAAATAGTAGAAATTGATTTAAATGATGAATAAGTTATGGAATCGAAGCTTGATGAGTCTATGTTCATATGGAAGAAACGAAATAGGTAAATGAATTATATTTTATGAGATACTTCAGTTTTGGTGGAACAGGGTTAGAGCAATCTCTGAATCCCCTGTTCTGACTTTAAAGTACAACAACAATTAGGAGTTGTACATTACATGTATGAAATCCTTATTGAGACTAGTTTTATGAGAAGGAAACGGAAGTCATTCAAAATCTGTACTGGGAGATATCTGATTCGTAATATACAGGGGTCAGAGTAGCTGAACCTTGAAACAAGGGAGACTTTAACTAATAAACTGTACTAATTGACCTGACGAAAAATTCTAGAAAAAAATTAGTAACTATATATATGAGTCTAGTTTCAAGGAAAATTTATAGAATTGAGTTTTGAGTTTCGTAACTCGAGATATGAATTTTTTAGCGACTATGACGCAGTTAGCCAGCTAGTCTGGAAATTCTAAAATAAATTGTTTGAGCTGTTTAATTAATGAATTAAGTCCGTTAATATCTTGTGCTCGACTTTGGAGACGGTCTCTCGTGCGGGGGCATTACAACAGGACTTGAACTTGAGACCATTAGTAGCAATGACACGCCACTTACCTCTGGACTAGCAGGCCCTTTCTATCGTACTTTACCCAAATTTATTTAAGAGGCCTACTGCCCAAAGATAGGTTTAATTCAAGTAAAAACAAAATTTTCTACAAGCCAAAGCTTGAACTCAGGACTTCTCCAATACTCCCAAGGACACTCAACCACTGAAGCAGACATGCATTTATGCAACACAACATATAAAATAAATACTTAGATTTTTAGAGCGTTACATCTATGTCCTAATTTCATATTTTCATATATTTCATTAATTTATTAAACAATTACTTAGTTTTAATAATGAATTTAAGTAAAAAAGTGATATATTACATAGGAAAAATCCTATATATTTTTCAGTTTACTGTTATCCATTGTGATCATTAGTTAGTTTGGAATATGGGCGTATTCTCATAGATAGGAGATATATAATTGTTCATTGGTTTGGTTTCATTTGTGAGATGTAGGGGTGGGAAATATGATTTGTTGCTATCTGTTATATCTGAATAATATCATGTTTTTACTATCAAATTATCTGGTATTTATGCAATCTATTAGTTTGCGTATTGTTGTGTTTTGCAATAAGAGTTGGGACGAAGTCTTTTGAGTGAGTTGTTAATCCATTATCTATATGGGTTGTGTTGGGTAGTGCAATAGAAAGTGATTTTATTGGTATACTAGTGGTATTCAACTCTATATGGAAATCCGCCAAAAGTAAGAATTCACTAGTGAATAGCGTCTATGAACAAATGTTCTGAGATAGCCATTGTAAGTTGTCTAAATAGATAAAAAGAGGTAGTATTGTCTAGTATGACCTGAATTCAGCCATTGAGTTAAATTAAGGATGATTTGATAAGTATGGTAAGTAACGCGGAGATATACATATATAGGTTTGACCGACGATGTAAGTCATCAATCACAGACATATTTGGAAATCTAAATAATCAGAACGAAGTGTTCAGCGTGAAGTGTTTTAAGGGTAAAGTGTACTTTCAAACACACTAAGTTTGTGTCACTTATAAGTGTCATGTTTACGTTTCAAGTTATGTTGTATGATTGAGCTCACCAGGAGTGTCAAGCTAGGAGTACACCAAGGAAGCGACAATTTGTGATATTATGCATACAGTGGACACCTTTAGATAATGGTGTAGTGTAAGATTACACCTTAAAGAGTCTGTCTTTAATAAACCTATGTTTTGAAATGTGTTGTAATTTGACTGATGTAATATATTATTTTCAATATTATTCTTTGTTTTTAATATTGTTCTTTAAATAAATTTATAAGAACAATGTTTGAAGTAAGAGGCATTTGTTAACTATTTAGTAAATTTTGTTAAGTGGCATATGTGGTAACTTTTGTGATTTGGACCTATTGAATTGGGTCAAATTTTGAGTGTTACAAGTTGGTATCAGATCCCGATTTAGTCAGTCCTCTGATAGCTAATGTGAGAAGAATCCTTGTATACATAATACGTCGAACCTAGCTTAATCTCTCAAGTATGTTGGAATTTTCATTTGCATGAAAGATGTTTGTTATGATAGTAAATAATATGGTGGTAAGAAAGATAAGGAAAGAACAAAAAGATTGATTCATTAATAAGCTCTAAAGGATATTACAGAAGAAGCAAGGACAATATAGAAAAAAAAAGAGAGAATTTTAGTCTTCCCCTTCAATGTGTTGGTCTGTGGGCTTAGTAGGGATATCTTTTGTTGGAGAATGATCTGCAAGATTTTGTTCCATATCTGTTGAGTCATCTTCATTATCTTTAGCTTCAGGCATAGTAGGAATGGAAAATTCAATTTATTCTTTCCATTCTGTCTAAAAGGTTTCCAGTCTTCACCCTCAGGGTGATAAACATTAAAGTTCATTGACTCGATAAAAATATCCCCAAAGTAGTTGAAGTCTACTCAAATAAGATTAAAAGGACCTATAGCCACTTGGGTGTGTAGAATCAGGTTGGACCTCCATTTTGGTAGAGCTTCATTTAGATTCCTTTTCGTGTCCAAATATTTTTTGAAAGCTTCCTTGCTAGATTGGTGTAGACTTTCCAACTCTGCTTTGTGACGTTCCTCCTGAGCTTTGAGCTTCTCCTATAAAGAAGATTATTTACCTTTTGTCTGCTTGAGTAGAGTGGCATGGAATCGGTCGGAAAAGACAGATCTCTCTTTTAACTGCTCACACTTAGTCTATGCTTCTTTATGCTTGTCCTTCAAAGCCCTGACACGAGCATCAAGTCTTCCAAACAAGTTGTTAGATTCTTTATGATCTTGGCGTAGTTTACCCATAGAGTCCTCGCAAATTTTCACAGCCTTCTCCAAATTTGTAATTTATCATTGTATCAATCATTGGCATCTTGGAGGGCCCAACTCCAAAGTTCATGCTCTAGAGATAGGGCTAGTGAAACTTTTTCCAAGAGAGAAAGAGGTGATGAATTAGAATTCGAAGAAAGATAAGAGGTAAGGGCCTCCTTCAACTATTGTGGCATTGAATTTTGTTGTTGTTGCAAAATGGAACTCATTGAGACAAAAGGAAAACTTGACTTCAATAGATCACACCAAAGGAAAAATCCTTCTGCTTCACCAGAAAAGAGCATTGTGTGTTTGTAACGTCCTTAGCCTGACTCGATTCCTCGGATTCGAACCTCAAGAGTAACTGCACATAATACTTAAAATATTAACAAAATAGTTTACAATTTCCCATTTCTTTTAAAACATTTTGTTTATTAATTTAAGAAAGAAGCTTAACATCTAACAATATAGATAATTACAAACAATATAACTTATTATACTAGTTTTGATACAGATCATTACAATATAGAAGTTGGTTAACTACTGACACAAACGGTGTATCCTAACAATGCCACACTTCTACAATATGCATAATGACCCACTTATCACAGAAAAGTTATGTCAAATCACTTCTTCCTGTAAATTGGATAGTAACGATGCATTGCTAGATGCCACTCATTGCTTGTAATATTATAAATGTTTTAGTATTACTACTAACATTACAAGAGCTGTCACACCCTATGGTTGAAGCGAACAGAATCCAAATACATTTGGTATTATGTTTAGCTGTCACATAAATTAAATTAATATGTGCAAACTTGTTGTACACAAATAGAGAACATTGTTAAAATTAATGTATTAATTTGATTCATATATAATATTACTTAAATATAGTTTATAAAATTATTAATATAAAATAATTTCACCAAAGATAAAAGATATGAAATTTGATATTCTTTTGGAAAGAATATAATTTATTTTTCCTACTTTCCATATGTTTCTCAAAAAAATAAGTGAATAATCTCATTTTTCTGATATGTGATATTAATGAAAAATAAAAGGATATGGATCTTGATTTTGTGTGTTATGGTTACCAAAGTAAAGGAAAAAAAAATAGAGAGGATCTAGAAATCATTTTGGTGAAAACACTCTCTAAAAGGTTCAAGAGTATTTTATGATGTTCATTCTTCAACTGAGTGGACTACATGTGTAACGCCCCTTACCCGTACTCGAGACAAGGACAAAGTACAAGGCGTTACTAGACACATACTCAGACATTTCAAAAAATACGGGTTATAAAATTTCATTCTAATTTAAAACCAATCAAACAACATCATAGTGTCCCTATTATAGACCTACAAGGTCCAAAACATACATTAAAATAGATCCGAGACTAAACCGAAAACTATTCAAAATTTTAGTAAAATTCCTAGGGTTTTGCCTCACACGCTCGTGTGGAGGCAAAGTACATGACCGTGTGCTTAAAGACACACCCTTGTTGAATTATTTGAATTTATTTTTCATTTTAAACCTACAGGGGTTTTCACACAGCCAAGAACATGATCATGTCCCTGGCCCGTGTCCCTCACACTGCCTAGACATGTCTGTGTCTTCGCCCGTGTCTAAAAACCTGAACATTCTATTTATGACATCATCATTCATTTTAAGGTACACGGCCAAGGCACACGCCCGTCTGCTTATGCCATGTCTACCACACGGTTGAGACACATGGCCGTGTCTCTACCCGTGTGTTTACTACTATGCAAATTGACCTAAAATTTTCAATATAGGGGACACACGGCCAGGCAACACGCCCAAAGGGGGTGACCGTGTGTCACACATGGCCTAGACACATGCCCGTGTGTCTACCCGTGTGGACCTTTTTAGGGCTATTTTCTAAGTCTTTGGTCACCCTCTATCATCCATACACACTTATAGACTTAAATAGTATTTAACATGGCCTAATTATACTCTTAAACAACCTTGGTATAATTTATTGCATGTTAACCTCATCTCATCGGTTTAGTACATACTAAATTATCCTTTTCGTATTAGGGATTATCATAGCACATTTTACATTTTACCTTTAGGCTGTATTATAACCATACACCATTATATGATATGTCCACTCTCAAATTATTAGGTCTCATTTCAATCATCCATCCATGATAAACCTCATCACCATATCTCATGAAGCGTTTAAACGTAAACATGCATCATTAGTAGGTTAACAACCTACATCAATAAGAGCCATATCTCATGGTCATATACAAAAGAATAAGTATACCATTTAAGCCTTTACATTGGCTAGCCAAATGACACATATAGCAAAATAACCAAAAGCCCTATACATGCCATTAAACAAAATAAAAGTATCTATATACAAAAGCGGGACAAGTCGATAGTGTGTTGATTCTCCAACCGTCTTCAAATTTTCACGAGTCTACAAGCACTGTAAGATAGGGAAAAGAGAAGGGGGTAAGCATTTAAATTCTTAGTAAGTCCGAATAACTGGAAAGTAACTTGCCGGTTAATTAGCATACAATCTGTAACAGTCTGATTTAGGGCCTAGTCGAAATACTGGTCTCGGGACCACTAATCTGGAGTTGAATAAATTATTTTATAATTATTTAGATGTTATAGCATGATTTTAAGAGTGCATGAAAAAATTGGTGAGTTGATTGTGACGTTTGTGAGCCCGATTGTAAAAAAAAGGACTACATCGCAAAAAATACAAAAGTCCTATTTTGATAGCTAAAAGTGCCAAATAGCTAGAGAACCTAAATTGGGGGTCTTTAATGGGAAATAAGACCCTTTTAAAAGAGCTTGGCCAGCCATGAGACAAAGAAGAGTAAATGGTCAAAATGTTAGGTAAGTGATGACATATTAGGTGATAAAATAATACCCTTAGTGCCTAGCCTTCATCTTTTTCACCTATTCTTTCTTCTTAACTAAAATTTTCAGCAAAGAAATGGGGCTTTAGGAGCTTGAAATTTTAGCAACTTTAAGCCTTCTCAAGTCATAAACGCAAAATTATACATATTTATACCCCAAATACTTAGCATATTTATGGATGTTTATTACTAGATTTGTGGATTTTGATGCTTTTAATCCGGTTATTTCATGTTTTGTATTCAGGAGAGCACCAAGAGTCAAAAGGAGCCAGAAACGAGCAAAAAAGGGACAAAACGGACCAAATCGAGAAGATGACACGGCCTAAGCCTTGCCACACGAGCATCTCATATGCCTGTGGCCTTCGGGGGTGTTGACCAAGGTTTACACGATTCACATGGCCTGGCCATTGAGCCCATACGGCCATGTGCAATTTAACAGAGTGAACACGACTTGGCAATCAGGTCACACGCCATGGCACACGGGTGTGTCCCTTTTTCAAAGAGTTGTATTTTACAAGGAAAAGGATACTTAGGGAGGAAGAAAGCTAATCCAAAGTCTATATAAACACCCTAAGTGTGACCTAAAAAGGGGGCCTCTTCCAGAAATTTTTCGGAAGACAGAACCACACACCAAGAATTACTTGAAGAAAGCTAGACGATCCATCCCAAAAGTTGGAACTACTCCAAGACTAAAGATCTCCCTCAGAATTCCTTCAGGGGTTTTTAGAGTTTTCTTCATGTTTTGTTATTTTTATACTTTTGAGATGTACTCTTATTTTATTATGAACTAAACCCCTTAGATACTTAAGGGGATAAAACCTATGATGGATCTTGTTATTATTATCTAAACTGTATGATAAATACTTGATTTGTTCTTAATTATGTGTTCTTAATGCTTGAGTTAATATTTCGGGTACTAATTCATGATTTGATGTGCGTATGCAGAGGAGGAATAGACCCTGCCTAAGAGTAGATTTGGCATAATTAAGCAGAGTTGATCGAACGCCTAGAAATAAGGTTATGAGATTTTGCCAAATTAGGGTGAAACCTAATATGGGAGTCCATAGAGTGATTTACTGCTTCCCTAGGAGTTTTAATTAAGAAAGAAATTTTGATTAATTCAACTGAGGGTTAGATGTTATTAGTCTCGAAATGGATAATAACAAAGGTTAGGGAATCTCACCGATCAAGTCAAGTGAATAAATCGTCTGGTTCAGAGTCAGATAACAAGTGAAATCTAGGTGGATTCCTCCTTGGGTATCGTTTTTATCAATTGCTTTTCTTCAAGTCTTTTTCCAAATTTTCTCTTTGCTTTAATTAAATTAGTTAATTAGTTTAGGTAATTAGTTTAATAAACAAACCCTTTTAGTCTTAGGCTAGATAATAAAAAGATAGTTATTACTAGTACTTTTGGTTCCCTTGGGTACGATATCCCGGTCTTGCCATTACTATACTATTGTTCGATAGGTGCGCTTGCCTTTTCGTCGTGATAATAGTTAGTCTAGGTTTGATCTTCATTATAAATATTTATTACTTGTTACGAATCACGTGATCAAGTTTTTGGCGTCGTTGCCGGGGATCCAAAATATTAGGAATGCTAAATTTTTATTACTTTAGCCATTTATTTTTCTTGCAATTTAATTTTAGTTTTTTATTATTATTATTTATTAATGTACTTATTTTTTCTCTTGGCAGGTTTTTATAGTTTATAACTAGAAGAAACCCATCAGGGTAGAAATCAAAGAGAAATAAGGCATAGCTTACGATACACAGAGAATGAGTGAAAAGACGATACTCGACCCCCAACCAACGAGATGACTGAAAACTAGGGTAATCAGCTACCTCCCGCAATTGCGGCTAATCAAAATCCTGCTCTACGTACTATGTATGATTATGCTAAACCTTCTTTAACAAGAACTGAATCTAGCATAGTTAGACCTGCTATAGCTGCAAATACTTTTGAATTAAAACCTAACACTATTCAGATGATACAGCAGTTTGTTCAGTTTGATGGTTTGCAGGATGAAGATCCCAACGCTCACTTAGCGAACTTTCTAGAAATTGGCGATACATTTAAAATCAATGGTATTTTTGATGATGCCATACATCTTCGGTTGTTTCCCTTTTCACTGAGAAACAAAGCTAAACAGTGGTTGAACTTGTTACCACGAGGGTTTATCACTACTTGGGAACAAATGACTGAGAAATTTTTACTAAAATATTTTTCGCCGACTAAAATGGCTAAATTACTAATGATATCTCTTCATTTGTGCAGATAGATTTAGAAACACTCTATGATGCATGGGAGAGATACAAGGACTTACTGAGAAGGTGCCCTCACCATGGGTTACCGCTTGGGCTTCAAGTACAAACATTCCACAATGGTCTGAATCCCTCGACTCGGTAAATGGTTGATGCAGCTGCTGGCGGAACCATCAATAAAAAAAACACCAGAAGATGCCTATGAATTTATAGAGAAGATGTCACTGAATAGCTATCAGTGGCAAGTTATGAGGACAAAGCTGTGACATCCCTAATTTGACCCTAGTCGGGAAGTGGTGTCGGGACCATTAAACCGAGTCTTATAAGTAATTAAAAGTTATATTCTATGTTTATGATGTTAGCAAATGCATGTGTGAAAGTTGAATGCATTAATTAGATCATTTCTATGTGAATTTATTAAGATGGACTTATATGAAACATTGTTGAAAGGTGATAGGCCAATCTTCAATGGTCTAATAGTATATGCATGCAAAAGAATGGTTTTGCATGTTAATTTACCCAAAGAGAAGGAAGTGGCCGGCCATGGTGATGAAGATGGGCAAAAGAAAACATGTCTTAAACATGTTTTGCTAGTGGTGGATGTTAGAAATAATAAAATAAGAGCATGGGTAACGAAATGAAAAAAATGAGTGTGGATGCTTTCCCCTTGTGCCGTACATGAGAGAAACAAAAACAAAGAAAAAAAAATTTTTTGTTCATCTATTTTCACTCTCCTTTTGGCCGAAAATACTAAGGATAAGGAAGGAGTTTTGCTTCATACTTGGTTTGGAAGAGGATTAGGAAGAGGTTGGCTATACTTGCATCAAGAGTAAGGTATGTTTGAGGTTGTGCCATGAGATTCATGCATGTTTTTGGTTGCTAGATTGATGTTCTTGTTAGCCCATGGTTCAAATCTTTGTTATGTCATGGGAATGAAATTCGGCCCAAGTGAATATGGTGATAAAGCCATTGCATGCTAAGTGTGAAGCTTGATGATGATGCATGCAAAGATGGATTGTCTACTCTTGAAATTTCTTTGTAGCCATCTTGAGTAAGACTTTGAGTTTTCTTTTTGTTTAACCATGATTGAAGTTGAAAGGGCATGATTGTGATGTATTCGCCATGATGCATTCATGAGCATGGTTCATGCTTCTTGCATGATAGTTAAAATTTGTGTTTTGGATGGCTATGGACACCTTGAAATTGCCATGCACATATATGTATATATATGTTTGCACATGATGTTTTGGTTATGAAGTAAGTGATGAATATGTTTGTTTAAAGAAGAAAATGTTGAAGGATGTTTGTGAAATTGCAAGTATAATCGACCATATGAGTGCTTGATGCTATATTATAAGTATTGAGCCACAATATGTAAAACATTAACTAGTAAAATGCATGCTGTTTTTTGTGTGGTATTAAGTGGATAATTGGCCTCAAATTGGACATGTATATTCGCCTTAGGTAGCCTATTGATGGCCTTAGCTTTTCCTTGATGCTTGAATGAATTGTATTGAATTGCTTGATGTAGTATAAAATGTGCATGACCATTGTGTATTCAAGCTAAAGGGTGGCCATATGACCATTTAAACTCCTTGTCATATTCGCCATAAGCTAGCATAATGAGGTTTTAATAAATTAAATTTGTTTGAATTAGCTCAAGAGCTTAGAGGGCCACAATTGGACAAGGGAAGGAAAAGTGATCGAATAGCCGTAAAAGCCGCCGACAACATCCAAGTAAGTCCTCAAGAAGTGACCCTACTTGAATTATGTGAAATGAAATATGGATGTGTAATGATTATCGATTTATGTGAGTATGAGTATTTGAATGATACCCGGCTAAGTCCCAAGGCGATTATGCTAGTGATTACCTTTGTGTTTGAGCCTTAGTAACGAAAATGAAACATGAATGTCTAATGATTATTGATGTATGTGTGCATGAGCAATTGAATGATATCCGGCTAAGTCCCAAGACATTTATGCTGAAATTATATCCGGTTAAGACCAAGGCAATTGTGCTAAGCGGCTACATCCGGCTAAGACCAAGGCATTCGTGCAAGTCGTTCTATCCGGCTAAGACCAAGGCATTCGTGCACGTGGTTATATCCGGTTGTATTCAAGAAGTTTGGGCTGGAGGTGAGTGTTGGTTGCTGTAATAAATTCAATTAGTACTCGAAAAGCCCAAAGAATAAGGTATGTTTATATGTGCATTGGAAAAGTCAACATGTTTCAGCAACATTCGCTCAATCGACTAACGAATATCAACTATTGAAGTGGTTGATACCTTGTGAAAGTATATAATGATGAAGTGTGAAGTAAGAATGATTATGTGAATGTGTATTAATGAAATGATGCATTTGGCTATGTGAATGTATTGCTTTAATTAAAGCTGATTTTATTCCTTGAGACTTACTAAGCATAAAAATGCTTACCCGTGCTTTGGCTCTCTGTTTATAGATTTTGCTCGATAGCAATCGGATTCGGGATCATTAAAGTCAAGTCATCTACACTATCAAAGCCTCCATTTTGGTATAATTTTGGTTGAACTTTGAAATGGCATGTATAGGACTACCCTTGTCGGTTCAATTGTGTTGTGATGTATATGTGTACGGCCATGCGAAAATGGCTCGTAGAAGTCAAGTATGAACTTAGACCATTTGTGATTTGTATATATATATATATGGTTTCATGATGTAATTATGGATTGGAAATGGGAGTGTTGGTCACATGATCAGCCATTGGAATGGCTAAAATGGTCATAGGTGAACCTATGTATGGCAAGACTAGTTGGATCATGGAGACTACAAATAGATAAGACCTACCTTGAAAACAGATGCTGGCAGCAGCAGTGGAGTGGTTTTGAAAAATCACCAAAATTTTTAGGAATGGTATTAAATAGTGAATAAGTTATGTAAATGAACCTTGATGAGTCTACTTTCATATGGAAGAAACGAAACGGTCATAGGAGTTACATGTTAAGAGATATTAATGCTATTGTGAGACAGGGCCAGAACGGTTTCTGGGTCCCCTGTCGGAAATTTAAAAATTTACTATAAATTATCCAGAAAGAATCAGGAGTCATGCCTTATATGTACAGATTCCATTTTGAGTCTAGTTTCATTAGAAACAAACGTCACCAGTTTTAAAGCCCTGTACAGAGAGATATTCAAGTTGTAACGCGCAAAGGTCAGAGCAGTCGATCTCTGTAACATGGGTGACTTTAACTAATAAACTGTACCAATTGACCAGACCAAAAATTCTAGAAATAAATCCATGGATGGATATATGAGTCTAAATTCAGGGAAAATTTATGAAAACAGTTTCCGAGTTTTGAAACTCGAGATATGATTTTTAAGGCGACAGTGACGCAGTTTTCCAGCCTGACTGGAAATGTCAAATTGATGGGCGAAACATGTGGATTTGGCTTGTTAACCCCTCGTGTCTGACACCGGCGATGGTCTCGGGTTTGGGGTGTTACAATTTTATTGGTATCAGAGCCACGGTTTAGTCGATTCTAGGACTACCGTGAAGTGTTTGGGGTCTAGCTATACATGCCATTAAATGATGAATCGATAGTGTGGTGATTTCTGACAATTTGACTTTGTGTTGTTTATAGTAATGGATCCCGATCCCAACCGAGCGATAGCTGATGATGTGGAGAGTGTGACGGCTGCTCCCGTGCAAGGGACAGCGCCGGCGGACTCTCAACCTATGGCCAGCAATCCGAATGATGAGGCTAGGCAAGCCTTTTATAGTGTGATGAATGAATGGTTTAACCAATACATTCGAACTAACACTACTGTTCCACAACCTCCATTCCCGACAAATGCAACCCCAAGACCTACAATACCTCCGAATCGACCAAATAAGGTCAAGTAAGCCCTCGATCGATAGGATTCGAAAACATGGGGCCACTAAATTCAAAGCTACGGATGATGATGATGCCGAGCGAGCTGAATTTTGGTTGGACAACACTATCCGGTGCTCGATGAGCTATCTTGTACACCGATGAGTGCCTAAAGTGTACCATCTCCTTGCTACGCGATTCCGCCTACTATTGGTGGAGTGCTCGACTTGTGGTGCCTAGAGAGCAAGTGACTTGGGAATTCTTTCAAACCGAGTTCAAAAAGTATATCGATCGAGATTCATCGACCAAAAGCGAAGGAATTTCTTGATCTTAAGCAAGGTTCTATGTCGATTCATCACTACTGAACGAAAATTTGTGAGGCTTAGCCAGACGCACGAGAATGCATTTCGTCCGGCTATTATGTGTAAACGCTCGAGGATGGGCTGAATGATGATATAAGGATGTTCGTTGGCATTCTCGAAATATGAGAGTTCGTAGTACTTGTTGAGCGAGCTTGTAAAGTCAAGAGCTTAGAAAGGAGAAACAAAAAGCGATGTGGGAACCGGAGAATTCGAAGAGGTCCTTGGGAAAGTCTCTTCAACAGCATCGAGAGATTTCGAGATGATGTGAGCCGGTCTAGAGGCGCTTCGGGCTTTTCTAGACGAGGACGCGATCGACCCCCTGTGACCACACGAGTCACTTCGATCGCTAGTGGTGGAAATGATCGCCGAGAGAGGGCGGAGTGTCTGCATTGTGGCAAATGGCATTCGGGGAGCTGTTGGTTCCGTGATCGCTCTGCTATAAGTGTGGATCGGCCGACCACTTTATGAAGGATTGCCCGAGGATGCTTGAACAAAATGTAAGTCAAAGTGGAAACCCGGGTGCTACCACTGCTCGAGGTAGGCCACCTAGAAATATGGGCAATGTCAGTGGCGGTCAGAGAGGATCTAGAGATGCTACCATCAGATCCGAGGCTCGTGCTCTGCTAGGACTTATGCCATACGCCAACACGCCGAGGATGCTGCCTCTCCGGATGTCATTACCGGTACTTTCACTCTTTTCAATACTAATGTGATTGCTTTGATTGACCCCGGTTCTACTCATTCTTATATATGTGAAACCTTAGCATCCAAAGAAGACTTTGCCTATTGAGTCTCATCGAGTTTGTAATTCGGTGTCAAACCCCTTGGGTCATTACGTGCTTGTCAACAAAGTGTGCAAGAAAAGTCCCCTAGTGTTCCGAGGTTCTTGTTTTCCCACGGACTTGATGCTTTTGCCGCTCGATGAATTCGACGTTATTCTTGGTTTGGATTGGTTGACCATGCACGATGCGGTTGTAAATTGCAAAAGCAAGACTATCGATTTGAGGTGCGAATAACGAAATAATTCAGTTGAGTCTACGGACTTAAAGGGTTGCCAAATGTAATATCGCAATGTTGGCCCGGAAATATGTAAGAAAAGGGTGCGGCGCGTACCTTACGTCGTGCTCGATGACAAGGAATCGAAAAGAAACCCGAATCTGTGCCCGTGGTTTGTGAATACCCGGATGTTTTCCCTAAAGAATTGCCGGGTTTACCACCTGTTCGGGAAATAGATTTTGGCATCGAATTGGTACCTGGTACCACTCCAATTTCGATAGCTCCATATCGTATGGCACCAACGGAATTAAAGGAGTTGAAAACTCAGTTGTAAGAATTGGTGGATAGAGGTTTTGCTCGCCCGAGTTGTTCGCCTTGGGGTGCGCCAGTGTTGTTTGTGAAAAGAAGGATGGAACCATGAGGTCGTGATCGACTATCGTCGACTTAATAAAGCGACGATAAAGAACAAATATCCGTTACCACGTATCAATGACTTGTTCGATCAACTGAAGGGAGCCTCAGTGTTCTCGAAAATAGATTTAAGATCGGGCTATTATCAATTGCGAATCCGAGACTCGGACGTACCCAAGACCGCCTTGAATCGAGATATGGTCACTATGAGTTCCTAGTGAGGCCGTTTGGGCTTACTAATGCCCTCGCGGTATTTATGGATTTAATGAATCGGATCTTGCACCATATTTGGATCGATTCGTAGTCGTGTTCATTGATGACATCTTGGTCTATTCAAGGAATGAGACCGAACATCTTGAACACCGAGGTTAGTCTGCAAATTTTACGGGATAAGCAATTATATGCTAAGTTCAAGAAGTGTGAGTTCGGTTAAGAGAGGTTAGCTTCTTGGGTCATGTGGTATCTCAGATCGGTATTCGAGTCGACCGAATAAAATTTCAGCCATACTTAATTGGAAGCCTCAGAAATATTATCGAGGTTCGGAGCTTTTGGAGCTTGCTTAGGTTATTACCGACGATTTGTAAAGGTTTCTCAACGATAGCCACGCCGATGACGAAGCTTACTCCAAAAGGATGTTAAATTGAATGGACGGAGAAATGTCGAAAAGTTTCATCAACTGAAAACTTATTTGATCGAAGCCCCAATTCTAGTGCAACCCGAATCCGCAAAGAGTTTGTCATCTATAGTGACGCCTCCTACTTGGGTTAGGTTGTGTATTGATGCAAGAAGGTCGAGTTGTGGCCTATCGTCGAGGCAATTAAAGCCACATGAGAAAAATTATCCGACCCATGATCTCGAATTGGCCGCCATCGTATTCGCCTTAAAGATTTGGCGACATTACTTATTTGGTGAGAGGTGCCATGTGTACTCGGATCACAAAAGTCTCAAATATTTGATGACCCAAAGAGACTTAAATCATGACAAAGACGTTGGCTCGAGCCGTTAAAGGATTATGAGCTGGTCATTGACTATCACCCGGAAAGGCGAATGTGGTTGCGGATGCCTTGAGTCGTAAATCATTATTCGCTTTGAGCGATGAATGTGCACTTGTCTGCTCGATCCGACAAAGGTGTTAGTAGTGAATTGAAAGCCAAACCATTATTGATACATCAAATTCGAGAAGCTTAGAAAGTCGACGACGAGTTGGCTGCAAAACGGGCTGAGTGTGTTCCGAACAAGGACTCGGAGTTTCAAATCGATGATGACGATTGTTTGAGGTTCAAAAGTCGTCTGTGTGTTCCAAAGAATTCGGAACTCATTTCGATAATTCTGAATGAAGCCCGTTGTAGCCGAATGGCAATCCACCCGGGGAGTACGAAGATGTACAACGATTTGAAACGTCGGTTTTGGTGGCATGGTATGAAACGAGACATCTCCGACTTTGTTTGAGATGTTTAATATGTCAACAAGTGAAAGCGAACATCAAGTGCCTTCAGATTACTTGACCAATCACGATACCCGAGTGGAAATGGGATCGAGTCACAATGGACTTTGTATCCGGATTGCCATTGTCGTGAGTAAGAAGGATGCGGTTTGGGTCGTGGTACATAGATTGACTAAGTCGGCTCACTTTGTCCCGTGCGTCGGATTTTTCAATGGACAAATTAGCCGAATTGTACGCTTCTCGATTGTGAGATTACACGGGTGCCTATTTCCATCGTGTCGGATAGAGATCCGAGATTTACCTCGCGATTTTGGAAAAAGTTGCAAGAAGCTTTGGGTACCAAGTTGCATTTCAGCACCGCTTTTCACCCCCAAACCGATGGTCAATCCGAGCGGATAATTCGGATACTTGAGGATATGTTGAGATGTTGCGTCCTCGAGTTTAGTGGTTCATGGGAGCGGTATTTGTTTGTTGATTGAATTCGCTTACAACAACAAATTTCAATCAAGTATTAAGATGGCACCCTACGAGGCTTTGTATGGTCGTAAATGCCGTACACCATTGTTTTGGACCGAGCTCGGTGAAAGCAAGATTTTCGGGTGGACTTGATTAGAGATGAGCGAAAGTGAAAGTAATCCGTGAAAGTCTGAAGATAACCTCGATCGTCGAAGTCGATGCGCGATCCGAAGCGTAAGGATATCGAGTATCGTGGGTGATAAAGTGTTTCTCAAGGTATCGCCTTGGAAAAAGATACTCGATTCGCCGTAAGGGCAAGTTGAGCCCGAGGTTCATTGGGCCATATGAGATATCCGAGCGAGTCGGTCCAGTGGCATATCGTTTGATTTTGCCCCCTAAACTCAAAAAGGTTCACGATGTCTTTCATGCTTCGATGCTTCGACGCTATAGATCCAATCCATCTCACGTGATTAGTCCATCAGAAATTGAAATTCAAGCTAATATGAGTTATGAGGAAGAACCGATTCGTATCCTATCACGGGAAGTGAAAGAGTTGCGAAACAAGCCGGTTCCGTTAGTGAAAGTGTTATGGCTCAAGCACGGGATAGAAGAAGCTACTTGGGAGACCGAGAACTCTATGAAAGAGCGATATCCAAACCTATTTATCGGTAAGATTTTTGGGGACGAAAATTTCTTAAGTGGGGGAGAGTTGTGACATCCCTAATTTGACCCTAGTCGGGAAGTGGTGTCGGGACCATTAAACCGAGTCTTATAAGTAATTAAAAGTTATATTCTATGTTTATGATGTTAGCAAATGTATGTGTGAAAGTTGCATGCATTAATTTGATCATTTCTATGTGAATTTATTAAGATGGACTTATATGAAACATTGTTGAAAGGTGATAGGCCAATCTTCAATGGTCTAATAGTATATGCATGCAAAAGAATGGTTTTGCATGTCAATTTACCCAAAGAGAAGGAAGTGGCGGCCATGGTGATGAAGATGGGCAAAAGAAAACATGTCTTAAACATGTTTTGCTAGTGGTGGATGTTAGAAATAATAAAATAAGAGCATGGGTAAAGAAATGAAAAAAAAATGAGTGTGGATGCTTTCCCCCCTTGTGCCGTATATGAGAGAAACAAAAACAAAGAAAAAAAATTTTTGTTCATCTATTTTCACTCTCCTTTTGGCCGAAAATACTAAGGATAAGGAAGGAGTTTTGCTTCATACTTGGTTTGGAAGAGGATTAGGAAGAGGTTGGCTATACTTGCAACAAGAGTAAGGTATGTTTGAGGTTGTGCCATGAGATTCATGCATGTTTTTGGTTGCTAGATTGATGTTCTTGTTAGCCCATGGTTCAAATCTTTGTTATGTCATGGGAATGAAATTCGCCCAAGTGAATATGGTGATAAAGCCATTGCATGCTAAGTGTGAAGCTTGATGATGATGCATGCAAAGATGGATTGTCTACTCTTGAAATTTCTTTGTATCCATCTTGAGTAAGACTTTGAGTTTTCTTTTTGTTTAACCATGATTGAAATTGAAAGGGCATGATTGTGATGTATTCGCCATGATGCATTCATGAGCATGGTTCATGCTTCTTGCATGATAGTTAAAATTTGTGTTTTGGATGGCTATGGACACCTTGAAATTGACCATGCACATATATGTATATATATGTTTGCACATGATGTTTTGGTTATGAAGTAAGTGATGAATATGTTTGTTTAAAGAAGAAAATGTTGAAGGATGTTTGTGAAATTGCAAGTATAATCGGCCATATGAGTGCTTGATGCTATATTATAAGTATTCAGCCACAATATGTAAAACATTAACTAGTAAAATGCATGCTGTTTTTTTGTGTGGTATTAAGTGGATAATTGGCCTCAAATTGGACATGTATATTCGGCCTTAGGTAGCCTATTGATGGCCTTAGCTTTTCCTTGATGCTTGAATGAATTGTATTGAATTGCTTGATGTAGTATAAAATGTGCATGACCATTGTGTATTCAAGCTAAAGGGTGGCCATATGACCATTTAAACTCCTTGTCATATTCGCCATAAGCTAGCATAATGAGGTTTTAATAAATTAAATTTGTTTGAATTAGCTCAAGAGCTTAGAGGGCCACAATTGGACAAGGGAAGGAAAAGTGATCGAATAGCCGATAGGCCGCTCGACAACATCCAAGTAAGTCCTCAAGAAGTGACCCTACTTGAATTATGTGAAATGAAATATGGATGTGTAATGATTATCGATTTATGTGTGTATGAGTATTTGAATGATACCCGGGCTAAGTCCCAAGGCGATTATGCTAGTGATTACCTTTGTGTTTGAGCCTTAGTAACGAAAATGAAACATGAATGTCTAATGATTATTGATGTATGTGTGCATGAGCAATTGAATGATATCCGGGCTAAGTCCCAAAGACATTTATGCTGGAAATTATATCCGGGTTAAGACCCGAAGGCATTCGTGCAAGTCGTTCTATCCGGGCTAAGACCCGAAGGCATTCGTGCACGTGGTTATATCCGGTTGTATTCCGAAGAAGCTTGGGCTGGAGGTGAGTGTTGGTTGCTGTAATAAATTCAATTAGTACGCTCGAAAAGCCCAAAGAATAAGGTATGTTTATATGTGCATTGGAAAAGTCAACATGTTTCACAAACATTCGCTCAATCGACTAACGAATATCAACTATTGAAGTGGTTGATACCTTGTGAAAGTATATAATGATGAAGTGTGAAGTAAGAATGATTATGTGAATGTGTATTAATGAAATGATGCATTTGGCTATGTGAATGTATTGCTTTAATTAAAGCTGATTTTATTCCTTAAGACTTACTAAGCATAAAAATGCTTACCCGTTGCTTTGGCTCTCTGTTTATAGATTTTGCTCGATAGCAATCGGATTCGGGATCATTAAAGTCAAGTCATCTACACTATCAAAGCCTCCATTTTGGTATAATTTTTGGTTGAACTTTGAAATGGCATGTATAGGACTACCCTTGTCGGTTCAATTGTGTTGTGATGTATATGTGTACGGCCATGCGAAAATGGCTCGTAGAAGTCAAGTACTGAACTTAGACCATTTGTGATTTGTATATATATATATATGGTTTCATGATGTAATTATGGATTGGAAATGGGAGTGTTGGTCACATGATCAGCCATTGGAATGGCTAAAATGGTCATAGGTGAACCTATGTATGGCAAGACTAGTTGGATCATGGAGACTACAAATAGATAAGACCTACCTTGAAAACAGATGCTGGCAGCAGCAGTGGAGTGGATTTGAAAAATCACCAAAATTTGTAGGAATGGTATTAAATAGTGAATAAGTTATGTAAATGAACCTTGATGAGTCTACTTTCATATGGAAGAAACGAAACGGTCATAGGAGTTACATGTTAAGAGATATTAATGCTATTGTGAGACAGGGCCAGAACGGTTTCTGGGTCCCCAGTCGCAACTTTAAAAATTTACTATAAATTATCCAGAAAGAATCAGGAGTCATGCCTTATATTTACAGATTCCATTTTGAGTCTAGTTTCATTAGAAACAAACGGCACCAGTATTAAAGCCCTGTACAGAGAGATATTCAAGTTGTAACGCGCAAAGGTCAGAGCAGTCGATCTCTGTAACATGGGTGACTTTAACTAATAAACTGTACCAATTGGCCCGACCAAAATTCTAGAAATAAATCCATGGATGGATATATGAGTCTAAATTCAGGAAAATTTACAAAACAGTTTCGAGTTTTGAAACTCGAGATATGATTTTTAAGGCGACAGTGACGCAGTTTTCCAGCCTGACTGGAAATGTCAAATTGATGGGCGAAACATGTGGATTTGGCTTGTTAACCCCTCGTGTCCGACACCGGCGATGGTCTCGGGTTCGGGGTGTTACAAAAGCCAACAAAAACAGTCGGCGTTTATAACATCGATTCAGTCACCATGCTCTCTAATCAGGTAGAACTTCTCAATAAAAAGATTGACGATTTACTTGGTTCTACACAGGTTCATCCAGTAATGAGGTGTGACTCAAGTGGCGGAGGTGTGCATACAGAATACTAATCCTTCAATCCTACAACTGAAGAAGAATAAGTCACTATATGGGTAACAATAACTTCAGATCTCAAAATAACCCCTACAGTAACTTATAATGCAGGTTAGAGGAACCACCCAAATTTCTCCTAGGGTGGCCAAGGGAATCAAAAGCCACAAAATCCTCAGGGTTTTCAACAGCCACCTTATCAACAAGAGAAGAAACCAAACCTTGAAGAGATGCTTTCTAAATTCATCTCGATGTCAGAAACCTATTTCCAAAATACCGAGACAGCACTTAAGAATCAACAAGCATCGATCCAAGGACTCAAAACTCAGATAGGCCACCTATCCAAACTAATCTCCGAACGACCACAAGGTAGCTTACCAAGTAATACTAAACCTAATCCGAGGGAACACCTCAATGCAATTAGTACTCAAAATAAGGAAGGATTCATTGCACCGGAGCCAGGATTACAGCAAGACAATGCAATGAACAAAGGTTGAGAAGAGGTAAATGATGATGATCCTAAACAGGTAAGTACGAATTATGAACCTCGTGTGCTATATCTTAAAGCGATGATGAAAGAAAGATCAGAAGAACAATTCGGTAAGTTTGTCAAACTTTTAAAGAAATTACCTATTAACTTACCCTTTATTGAAGTTCTGTCGCAGATGGCCAACTCAGCAAAATTCTTAAAGGAACTTCTGAGCAATAAAATAAAATTAGACGCTACATCGCATGTGGAACTCAATGCAGTCTGCTCAACTATTCTAAAGAATAAGCTACCTAACAAATTGAAAGATCCAGGTATTTTTACAATTCCTTGCTTAATTGGTAGTCTATCTGTGAATAATGCTTTAGCCGATCTAGGGGCAAGTATAAATGTTATTCCGTATAAAATGATTAAACGACTAGGTCTCGGTAAACCCAAACAGACTAGGATGAGCATACAATTGGCTGACAAAACAGTTAGATTTCCTAAAGGTATTATTAAAGATGTTCTTGTTAAAATTGATAAATTTATTTACCCAGTAGACTTTGTCGTCTTAGATATGGATAAGGATAACGAGGTACATTTAATTTTAGGACGACCCTTTTTAGCAACTGCTAGAACCATTATTAATGTAGGCACAGGAGAGCTAACACTTCGTGCAGGAGATGACGCAGTAACACTCCAAGCAAGCGACTCAGTCAAAACCTCTAAAACTTAAGATAATGCTATGAAACTTGTCGATGACAAAACTAATATTCAATCATTCTTGCAGGAACCTCCACGAACCAAGACAACGGAGACAGTGCACTATTATCAAGTAGCGTACAAAGACACCCATGAGGAACGAAGGCTTCAAATAGAGGAGCTAGATGAATGGCGAGCACACAAACCAAGAACACATGATAAACCAAAACTACGCCAAAACAAGCCCAATACCTCTCCTAATCAACTTAAGGTTGGCGATAATGTCTTACTAAATGCTGCAGATCCCCACATTGTCACTACCACACCAAATGAGGAAATCCCTCTTACGGTACTCAGTATTTTCCCATTCTGTATGGTTGAGGTAAGTCACCCCAAGTTCAGCACTTTTAAGGTAAACAATACCTGTCTCAAACCTTATTTTGTCAAGGCTAATAGCAGGAATGAGGAGAATAAACTCCTCAAACCACCATGATCATTCAACGGAGAGGTAAGTATAGCTTAGACTATAAATAAGCACTTCTCGGGAGGCAACCCGAACACTAACATATTTTTAATTTCTAACACTTTCTTTGAATTGCAAAGTTTTTCAGCGCACACGGCTAGGCACACGGGCGTGCCTAAAGCCGTAGTCAAACAGGGGAAGAGACACGGCCGTGCGATACAGCCATGTGGAAACAAGACATGATTTCCCCAAAACACGGGGTGTGATAAATCCCCACGGTCGTGTGACATGGCCGTGGGTGAACTTGATAGGAGACCACGGGCGTGGGGATGAAAAACCACGGGCGTGCTAGGGACAAGGCTCGATTCTGTTTCTTCGACACGGGCATGAGACATGCCCATGCCGTTCAGTTGTGTACAGCTACCATAACACACGGGCGTGGGAGAAGCGAACAAAGCTAGGCACAGCCGTACGACATGGCCGTGTTAGACACACGGGAATGGGATAATAGTCGGGCACGACCAAACTCGCAAAATTCAAAAAACACGGGCTCACCCTCAAAGTACACGGGCGTGTCCTTAGGCCGTGTGAACCTCCCCTATATGAGCAAACCACTATTCATCTTCTTCCCCTTTTCAAAACCCTAGCCGAAATCTACCCTTCCCCATTCCCTAATCCCTATTCCGGCCACCATTCCCCAAATTCTTACTTCCCCACCCCAGCGCCACCACCTGAGGGCGCCACTGACAGGATCATTGAATCCTCCTATCTTTTATTATTTTTTATTTATTTTATTTTTATTTTTATTTTTATTTTTATTTTTATTTTAATTTCAATTTTATTATTTTATTTTGAAAGACATAACTATATTAGTAAATTTTATTTTTTTTCATTTTCTGGTATTTCTAACAAGTAATCCCACTACGCTCTCTTCCACACCAACTCTTAACAAGCTCTTCATGATTCTACAGACTTCGAAGCAAAGCATCTAGGAATATTTTATGGAATGAGGAAATAAATGGGAAACAATACCTCACGAGTGCCATGTTCAACGCCCCAATTTCTTCATCTAGCCAAGAACAATGGCAGCTACTACTTTCCCCAAACACTCCAGCCTCAGAATCAAGCTCTGCATCCATATAACAGGGAGTTTCACCTCCTTTCCTCTTATGATTTTCTTTATTTTGAATAATCTATCTTTGTACATTGAGGGCAATGTACATCTTAAGTGTGGGGGGGTGAACATGAAACTTAACCTTTTGCATTATTCTCAAATCCCTGAATTTGGTCTTGTACATAAGTGATTTTCTCATAATATTGATAGAATGAATTCTGATTGATCTATAATTATTGTTGATATGTCATGAATTAGACCAAGGGAATTATGCATGATTATTTGATTATAGGACCTTAAAGAATCGAGCATGATAAGTTGATATTTTGAGAAATAAAATTTTTAGACTATTTTTCCTAAATTAAGGTATTATCTTGAAATCTTAAGTTTACAGGAATGACATCAAAAACCCAAATTTTTTGTGAGATTTTGAGCCTTTTGAGCATATAGCTTTCTTTCTTGCTCACTTCTTTTGTGGTTTGAGTGTGTCAACATTGAACTGTTTTTCTAGAACTTGCTTCAATTATACATGTCGAGATCACACGTATGATTTGCTACACTGAGATGATAAAGGCACTTAGGATTTAACCCATTTACTCCACAAAAAGCCTTCCCACATAATTAAACCCTTAGTGAACCCCTTTTGAGCCTACTAACTTTTTTTTATTGATTAACCTTCATCATTAACCCATTAACCTATTATTGTTGAAATCCTCATACTTAATTTACTTTTTTTTATCGAGATTAAATTAAATATTGTTACCTCACTATGTTCACCATTTTTTGTTACTGAATCATGAAGTATGATTTCTATATTGTATTGACTTGATTTGTTCATAAAAAAAACTCAGTATTATTATTGTAATTCTCAGCAAGCTAAAGTTGTCATGAACTCATGTAAAATAGTTCTAGATATTTGTTTGTGGTTTAGTAATTAAGTTTTTGATAGTGGGGTAATATATTCAAATTATCTCTATTCTAACCCTTGTCTCTTCAGCTTGTATTCATACATGTAACCTAAACCTCATTACAACCATACAAAGACCTTTTGATTAGTGTATCATATCATTTACAAGTGGTGGAGATTTGATTTTCATGCAAGCCTATGGTAATAACTTTTCATGTTAGATAATCGAGTGCTTCATCATGAACCTTAAACACTTTAAGTGATTTGAGTGAATCTTTAGTAAAGATGTCATCTCCTGTATATTTACGACTAAAGTTAATTACTAGAAGGAAGGAGATTACCTATAATTTTGTTATCAAAGTATTCGATTTAGATTGTTTGAGGTTTTTAAAGCCCCTGTAGCTAAATTCTCGCTGTATGATTTTTCGTGGAATAATTTGTAACATTATCAGTAATGCTTATGCGATTGAAAGGAATGAATTCTAGCAGTAAATGCGAATTTTGCTTGAGGACAGGCAAATGCTTAATTGTGGGGGTATTTGATAAACGCCAAATTATACATATTTATACCCCAAATACTTAGCATATTTATGGATGCTTATTACTAGATTTATGGATTTTGATGATCTTAATCCGGTTATTTCATGTTTTGTACTCAGGAGAGCACCAAGAGTCAAAAGAAGCTAGAAACAAGCAAAAAAGGAACAAAACAAACTAAATCGAGAAGATGACACGGCCTAAGCCTTACCACACGGGCATTTCACACGCCCGTGGGGTGCTCTGGTGCTCTTTTTGAAAGTTCAACTACGGAGTTAAAGAGTTGAAAGTTCAACTACAAGAGTTAACTGACAAGGGATTTGTGAGACCCAGTTTTTCCCCGTGGGGTGCTCTGGTGCTCTTTTTGAAAAAAAAGATGGGTCGATGAGGATATGTATCGACTACAGATAGCTCAACAAGGTAACAAAAAGAACAAGTATCCCTTGCCAAGGATCGATGACCTGTTTGATCAGTTAATGGGAGCCACTGTATTTTCCAAGATTGACCTAAGGTCAGGACACTACCAGTTAAGGGTGAAAGAACAAGATGTATCGAAGACTGTGTTTCGGACAAGATACGGGCATTATGAGTTCCTCGTTATGCCCTTTGGTTTAACTAATACCCCAGCGGTGTTTATGGATTTGATGAACCGTATTTTTCGACCGTATTTGGATAAGTTCGTAGTGGTCTTTATCAACGATATATTGATTTACTCGAGTGATGAGGGTGAATACTCGGATCATCTAAGGACGATTTTACAAACTTTGAGAGATAAGTAGTTATACGCCAAGTTTAGCAAAAGTGAATTTTGGCTTAAAAAGGTCAAATGTTTAGGACATATTATGTTGGGTGATGGGATTAGAGTTTACCCAAGCAAGATCTCGACTATTATTGAGTGGAAACCGTCGAGGAATGTGTCAGAGGTTCAAAGCTTTTTGAGTTTGGTTGAATACTATAGATAGTTTGTAAATGGATTCTCCATGATAGCTACTCCAATGACAAGGCTGCTACAAAAAGATGTTAAGTTCGAATGGACAGAAAAGTGCCAATAGAGTTTCGAGAAATTAAAGGCTTTGTTGACCGAAGCACCAGTGTTAGTGCAACTGGAATCATGCAAGGAATTTTTGATATATAGCGACGCCTCTGTGGATGGTTTGGGATGTGTGCTTATGCAAGAAGGTAAGGTCAAAGCTGACGCTTCGAGACAGCTAAAGCCTCATGACAAAAACTACCCAACACACGATCTAGAGTTGCCCGCCATCGTGTTCGCGTTGAAAATTTGGAAACACCATCTGTATGGCAAGAAATGCCAAGTATTTACAGATCATAGAAGTCTCAAGTATTTGATGACTTAGAAGGAGTTGAATCTATGGCAATGAAGATGGTTAGAGCTAATAAAGGATTATGAACTGATAATTGATTATCACCCGGGAAAGGCGAATGTAGTCGCTGACTCTTTGAGTAGAAAGTCATTTTTTGTCTTGAGGGCCATGATTACTCAGTTGACGGTGTCTAAAGATGGTTCGGTTCTAGCAGAGTTGAGAGCTAGGCCGACATTTCTACAAGAGATTCATGAAGCTCAGAAAGATGATAAGGAGTTGCAAGCTAAGATGACTTAGTGTGAGATGGAATATGAATCCGAGTTTCGTATTGGTGTTGATGGATGTTTAATGTTGAAAAATAGAGTTTGTGTACCCAAGGGCAATGAGCTTATTCAAAAGATTCTGTGAGAGGCACATACTGGTTGTTTGTCTATCCACCCGGGCAGTGTAAAAATGTACAACGACCTGAAGAAAATGTATTGGTGGTCGAGGATGAAAAGAGATATTTCAGAGTTCGTTTCCAAGTGTCTTGTGTGTCAGCAAGTGAAGGCTGAACACCAAGTACCTTCAGGTCTACTTCAGCATATCACGGTCTCCGAGTGGAAGTGGGATCCGATTATTATGAATTTCGTGATGGGTTTTCCATTAACCCCGAAGAAAAAGGATGTTGTTTGGGTTATTGTGGATAGGCTAACAAAGTTGGCACATTTTATACTAGTGCGTACTGACTACTCCCTTGAGAGATTGGCTGAATTGTACATTTCCGAGATTGTGAAACTACACGAGGTACCCTTGTCGATTGTTTCAGATAGGGACCCGAGATTTACCTCAAGGTTTTGAAAAAAGTTACAAGAGGCTTTGGGTACAAAGTTAAGTTTTAGCACGGTATTTCACCCCCAAATCGATGGCCAATCAAAAAGAGTGATTTAGATTTTAGAAGGCATGTTGCAATGTTGTGTTCTCGAGTTTCAAGGTAATTGGGAAAAGTACTTTCCATTGGTTGAATTCGCCTACAATAATATTTATCAGTCAAGTTTGAAGATGGCACCTTATGAGGCTTTAAATGGGCAAAAGTGTCAAATGCCCTTATAATGGACCAAACTCAGAAAGAGTCAGATTCACAGGGTTGATTTTGTGAAGGAGGTTGAAGAAAAGGTTAAAGTGATTCGCGATTGTTTGAAGGCCACCTCGGATAGACAGAAATCCTATGCGGATTTAAAATGTAAAGGGATCAAATTTCAAGTGGGTGATCGAGTGTTTTTGAAAGTATCCCCGTAGAGGAAAGTTCTCAAATTTGGTAGAAGAGGCAAGTTGAGTCCTCGTTTCATAGGACCTTATGAGATTATTGAGAGAGTAGGTTGGTTGCCCATTGGTTCGCTTTGCCACCAAAATTGGAAAAGATTCACGACGTGTTTCATGTATCCATGCTACATCAGTATATATCAGACCCTTCGCATGTGATTATGCCAACTGAGGTTGAAATTTATTCGGACATGATTTATGGTGAAGAGCCGGTCAAGATATTGGCTCGAGAAGTCAAACAATTAAGAAATAAGAGTATTGCACTCGTGAAATTTTTATGGCATTGACATGGAGTCGAGGAAGACACATGGGAACCCAAGGAAACTATGAGAGATCAGTACCCGAACTTATTTGCCGGTAAGATTTTTCGGGACTAAAATCCCTAAGGGGGAGAAATGTAATAGCTCGATATAGGGCCTAGTCGAAATTATTTTATAATTATTTAGATGTTATAGCATGATTTTAAGAGTGCATGAAAAATTTGGTGAGTTGATTGTGACGTTTGTGAGCCCGATTGTAAAAAAAAAAAGGACTAAATCGCATAAAATACAAAAGTCCTATTTTGATAGCTAAAAGTGTCAAATAGCTAGAGAACCTAAATTGGGGGTCTTTAAAGGGTAATAAGACCCTTTTAAAAGAGCTTGGCCGGCCATGAGACAAAGAAGAGTAGATGGTCAAAACGTTAGGTAAGTGATGACATATTAGGTGATAAAATAATACCCTAAGTGCCTAGCCTTCATCTTTTTCACCTATTCTTTCTTCTTAATTGAAATTTCAGCAAAGAAATGGGGTTTTAGGAGCTTGAAATATTAGCAACTTTAAGCCTTCTCAAGCAAGTGATTCTAATGGTTTTTCTTGAATATTTTTGTACTTTTGAGACTCTTGAAACATCGGCTTTCAAATGAGGTTACTATTTTTGCAAAATGATCAAGAGTGTAGGGTTTTTCCATGAAAAGATTTGTACTATTTCCTATGTTTTTATGGAAGAAAATAAGCCTTGGCTGTCTTATAAACAACTTTTGTGAAAGGTGTTAGCATGAAAACACCTAAAAGGACTATTTTACATAAATTGTAAAATAGATGATAAGTGTGTGAAATAGTGGGAATTTGGAGCTGCCATAAGAGTAGAAAGAGTTCAGCTAGGCTTAAGATGTGAAGAAATTCGGTAAAAATTGACTTCCGAGCTTAGCGGTAAAATGGTCATTTTGCAAAAGTCTAGGGGCAAATTGGTCATTTTGCCCAATTATGAATTGTAGAGTGTCTAGATTGGTGAAGTGACTAAATAAGTGCATTTTGTTATTATAGATCAAGAAATATTGAATTCGAATCTAGACCGGGGGAAAGCCAAGCAAATCGACTAAATCGACTAGTCACTACATTTTGTAATCCGAGGTAAGTTGTATGTAAATAGTACAACTACATTAATAATATATGTATTTGAATTGTATTAAAATTATTATAGCATAAATTGCTTGATTGTGGAAATGAGAAAATGTGATGAGAATAGAGATATTAGAATTCCCGATTGAACCTTAGGAAATAAATCGGATATTCATGCCATGACGTTTAGGCCACTTGTGTGAGCTAGTGTAAGACATGTCTGGGACATGCATCAGCCACATTATGAGAGCAAGTGTAAGACCATGTTTGGGACATGGCATCGTCATTGAGATGAGTTCTAGTGTAAAGACATGTCCGGGACATCCATCAGTCTTGAGACGAAAGCCGGAGTAAGACATGTCAGGGACATGCATCGGCTATGAGATGTGTCAGTGTAAGACCATGTGTGAGACATGGCATCGGGATTGAGACAAGTGCTAGTGAAAGACACGTTTAGGATATACATCGGCCTCGAGACAAAATCCAAAGTAAGACATGTCAGGGACATGCATCAGCTATAAGATTTGTCAGTGTAAGACCATGTGTGGGAGATGGCATCGACATTGAGAAGAGTGCTAGTGTAAGACATGTCTGGGACATGCATCAACCTCGAGACAAAAGCCAAAGTAAGACATGTCAGGGACATGCATCGGCTATGAGATGTGTCAGTGTAAGACCATGTCTGGGACATGGCATCGGCATAGACATGCTAGAACTTGTGTAAGACCATGTTTGGGACATGGCATCAGCACCTGACCCATTGTTTGAGGCTAAATGAGTATCCGATAATGTTCTAAATGGTTCAACAATGAAAGTATGATTTCAAGTTAACAAAGAAAGTATAATCGAGTTATGAGTGGTACATGTACCGATATGGTATGTATGAAATGTGAGCTCAATATATGCTATATGATGTATATTGAATATTGATGAGTAAGTTTTGCTTATGCCACTTAGGTATTATGATACTTGTTGATGAATGGTAAAGTTATGTTGAATATTTATTTATGTGCAACTTACTAAGTTTTATGCTTAATCCTTCTTTTTTTAATTTTCTTATAGTGCCGCCTAACTAGCTCAAGGACCAAAGGAAGTCAGAGACATCGATCACACTATCAATCGAAGCATTGGTATAGTTTGATTTATATTTTTGAATATAGCTTGTATAGGGCTTAGACTTTACTATTTTTGTGTCATTGAGAACTGGCCAAATATGTTGGCTTGGGTTGGAAACCCTTCATTTTGTATTAGGCCTTCAATGATGGCAAATATTCATTTTGATGTATGCAAATGAAGTTACTCTCATGAATGAGTAATTGCTTGGTTGATATGTAGTCTATTGTGGCTGATTGGTTTAAATAAGTTATTCTTGTATTGGTGTGGTTGTTATTATGTAGGTTGTGTAAGTAAGGGTGGCAAATAGGCCTATAGCCTTACATTGTCCACACGGGTAGACACACGGGTGTGTGTCAAGGACGTGTGTGACGCACGGCCTACCCTATGGGTGTGTGGTTTGACCGTTTGTCCCCTACATGTAAAAGTTTCAAGTCAGTATGCATGATAGTAAACACACGGCCAGAGACATGGCCATGTGTCTCAGCCGCGTGATGGACACGGCCTAGCACATAGGCGTGTGCCTTGGCCGTGTGACATTTTGGGAATGCTAACATCAGAAACAAAATGTCGAAGTTTTTGTACACGGGATAGGACACGGGTGTGTCATGGCTGTGTGAAAGACATGGGCCAGGGACATGGGTGTATGTCAAGCCGTGTGAAAGCCCCTATAAGTGTGCATTTAGAATTAAGTCAACATGGGTTGAGGACACGGGCGTGTCCCTTCATTGCCTAGGCTGTGTGAGCCACTCGGGCCATCAACACGACCATGTTGAAATGGCCACATGGACATGTTGCACTACTACAGAGACGTGTGCCCTGTTTCAAAATCAAATTTTCTATAGATAGTTTAAGGACCCGAGTTGATCCCGAATAGATTTCAATGGTCGATTTGGGGTTTGTAAGCCCATAATAAGAAGTTTAAAGTAGAAATTGAAAAGTTCTAAAATGGGACCAAGTCTTGGTGACTTGGGGAACGTTTGTGTACATGAGATCGAGTTAGGTAATGCCCCGTATTTCGCCCGACGTAGGTTACGGGTATGGGGTTATGGGGTCTTACACAACCATATTTAGGCAATAATTCCAACAAGCATGAAATAATTTCCCTATCATATGCACTCAATCATCAAGTTAGTCTCATAACAATACATCGTGTCAATAGACTTAGATGAGCTCATCAACTCAATATTTCCATCTCTATTTCTTATGTTAATCCCGTTGACTTTATCGAAAATCTCGATGGATAGACCAAATTACCGTCAAGTCACACAAGTGATCATCTTATGTATGCACTCCCACGAACCGTACATCTTACGACGGGATAACTAGTCTAAGCTAAATCCCTTTTTCATTACATTTGCTCTCATAAACTCGGATCTGAATTGCCAGTCCAGGCTAAATTCAGTCCTCAATCGGATTACCTATCTGGGCTAAATACTTAATGTACCCATATTCTTCGGGAGGCTCGATCACTCAAGGAACACCTGTCTGGGCTAGATCCTTTCTATTTTGAGATCATTGGATTACTTGTCTGGGCTAAATCCTTTTTCTGCAACACATGCAGGATCTCATGTCATGTAAGCCATAATTTATCCATCGGATTTCCCTTTCTATTTCAAACGGGATATTTATCATCTTTCATTTACACTAGCACATTTCATGGATTATCATGCAATGAATATCTAAATTTTCATATATCCAAAAACATGCATATTTAAGTATATTAAGAGTTTACTTCGGGTTATATGAACTTACCTAGTAGTCGTTTCAGATTCGTGTCTCGGTTATTTCGAAACATTTCGTTTTCCACGATCGACCTCTGGAATTGGTTCCTTAGGGTCTATATCAGTAAAAATAAATTATTAATACCTCCCATTGTTCATTTTGGCTTCAGACTCACCCTGGACAAAATGACCAATTCGCCCCTAACCTTTCACACATTACAATTTTGTGACAGCCCAAAATTTGACCCTAGTCGGAATATGGTTTTGGGACCACAAAACCGAGGCACAAAAATAATTTAAAATTTATTTTGATGCCTATAATATGTGTATGCTCATGTATGACATTTTTTGATGATTGATTTAGTGTTATAAAGGTGAATTCCACTAGAAAGGACTTAGTAGTGAACTTTGAAAGTACGATAGGGAAATGTGTGATGACTAATTAAAGCATGCATGCAAAATAATGGACTTGCATGTCAAATTCCCCTTTATAGGTGGTGGCGGCCATGACATGGGTTATGGGCAAAGAAAACATGTTGAAACATGTTTTGTTAATGGAGCATGAAAGAAATGATTAATAATTAGATGTGGGAAGAGAAACAAAAAAAATGTGTGTGAGAGTGTAGCATTCCCCCCCCCATTGCCGTGCAACTAAGAAGGAAAACAAAAAATTTTTGTTCATCCTTGTTCTCTCCTTTTTGGCCGAAAATACTAAGGGGAAGAAGAGATTTTTGCTTCATTTTATTTGTTTAGAAGAGATCTAGAAGGAGATTTGGCTAAACTTGCACCAAGATTAAGGTATGTATGAGGTTGTGTCATGAGATTCATGCATGTTTTAGTTGCCAACTTGATGTTCATGTTAGCCATGGTTCAAATCCTTGTTATGCCATGGAAGTGGTATTTGGTCAAAGTTGATATTGTGATAAAGCCATTGCATGCTAAGTGTGAAGCTTGATGATGATGCATGCAATGATGGATTGTCTACTCTTGAAATTTCTTTGTAGCCATCTTGAGTAAGACATTGAGTTTTCTTTTGTTTAACCATGATTGAAGTTGAAAGGGCATGATTGTGATGTATTCAGCCATGATGCATTCATGAGCATGGTTCGTGCTTCTTGCATGTTAGTTAAAATTTGTGTTTTGGATGGCTAGGGACACCTTGAAATTGACCATGCACATATATGTATATATATGTTTGCACATGATGTTTTGGTTATGAAGTAAGTGATGAATATGTTTGTTTAAAGAAGAAAATGTTGAAGAATGCTTGTGAAATTGCAAGTACATTCGGCCTAGTACACATATGATGTGGAAATCTTGGAATTTATTGTTGAATTGGTGCAAGTATGACTAAGTATATTCGGCCTTAGGTAGCCTATTGATGGCCTTAGCTTTTCCTTGATGCTTGAATGAATTGTATTGAATTGCTTGATGTAGTATAAAATGTGCATGACCATTGTGTATTCAAGCTAAAGGGTGGCCATATGACCATTTAAACTCCTTGTCATATTCGGCCATAAGCTAGCATAATGAGGTTTTAATAAATTGAATTTGTTTGAATTAGCTCAAGAGCTTAGAAGGCCACAATTGGACAAGGGGAAGGAAAAAGTGATCGAATAGCCGTAAAAGCCGTTCGACAACATCCGAGGTAAGTCCTCAAGAAGTGACCCTACTTGAATTATGTGAAATGAAATATGGATGTGTAATGATTATTGATTTATGTGTGTATGAGTATTTGAATGATACCCGGGCTAAGTCCCGAAGGCAATTATGCTAGTGATTACATTTGTGTTTGAGCCTTAGTAACGAAAATGAAACATGAATGTCTAATGATTATTGATGTATGTGTGCATGAGCAATTGAATGATATCCGGGCTAAGTCCCGACGACATTTATGCTGGAAATTATATCCGGTTAAGACCAAAGGCAATTGTGCTAGTGGCTACATCCGGCTAAGACCAAGGCATTCGTGCGAGTCGTTCTATCCGGCTAAGACCAAGGCATTCGTGCACGTGGTTATATCCGGTTGTATTCCGAAGAAGCTTGGGCTGGAGGTGAGTGTTGGCTGCTGTAATAAATTCCATTAGTACGCTCGAAAAGCCCAAAGAATAAGGTATGATTATCGTGCATTGGAAAAGTCGACATGCTTGAGCAACATTCGCTCAATCGACTAACAATTTCAGCTATTGAATTGGTTGATACCTTGTGAAAGTATATAATGATGAAGTGTGAAGTAAGAATGATTATGTGAATGTGTATTAATGAAATGATGCATTTGGCTATGTGAATGTATTGCTTTAATTAAAGCTGATTTTATTCCTTGAGACTTACTAAGCATAAAATGCTTACCCGTTGCTTTGGCTCTCTGTTTTATAGATTTTGCTCGATAGCAATCGGATTCGGGATCATTAAATTCAAGTCATCTACACTATCAAAGCCTCCATTTTGGTATAAATTTTGGTTGAACTTTGAAATGGCATGTATAGGACTACCCTTGTTGGTTCAAATATTTTGTGATGTATATGTGTACGGCCATGCGAAAATGGCTCGTAAAAGTGAAGTCTGAACTTAGACTATTTGCGGTTTGTATATATATATATGGTGTCATGATGTGATTATGGATTGGAAATGGGAGTGTTGGTCACATGATCAGCCATTGGTATGGTTAAAATGATCATATGTGAACCTATGTATGGCAAGACTAGTTGGTTCATGGAGACTACAAAATAGGTAAGACCTACCTTAAAAACAGATGCTGCCAGCTGCAGTGACGTGAATGTGAAAAATCACCAAAATTTGTAGGAATGGTATTAAATAGTGAATAAGCTATGTAAATGAACCTTGATGAGTCTACTTTCATATGGAAGAAACAAAACGGTCATAGGAGTCACATGTTAAGAGATATTAATGCTATTGTGAGACAGGGCCAGAACGGTTTCTGGGTCCCCTGTCGCAACTTTAAAAATTTACTATAAATTATCCAGAAAGAATTAGGAGTCATGCCTTATATGTACAGTTTCCATTTTGAGTCTAGTTTCATTAGAAACAAATGGAACCAGTATTAAAGCCCTGTACAGAGAGATATTCAAGTTGTAACGCGCGGACGTCAGAGCAGTCGATCCCTGTAACATGGGTGAATTTAACTAATAAACTGTACCAATTGGCCCAACCAAAAATTCTAGAAATAAATCCATGGATGGATATATGAGTCTAAATTCAGGGAAAATTTACGAAACCAGTTTCCGAGTTTTGAAACTCGAGATATGATTTTTAAGGCGACAGTGACGCAGTTTTCCAGCCTGACTGGAAATGTCAATTGGTGGGCGAAATATGTGGATTTGGCTTGTTAACCCCTCGTGTCCGACACCGGCGATGGTCTCGGGTTCGGGTGTTACAATTTATTGGTATCGAGCCACGGTTTAGTCGATTCTAGGACTACCGTGATGTGTTTGGGGTCTAGCTATACATGCCATTAAATGATGAATCGATAGAGTGGTGATTTCGACAATTTGACTTTGTGTTTGTTTATAGTAATGGATCCCGATCCCAACCGAAGCGGTAGCTGATGATGTGGAGAGTGTGGCGCTGCTCCGCGCAAGGGACAAAGACCGCGAACTCTCAACCTATGGCCAACAATCCGAATGATGAGGCTAGGCAAGCCTTTTATAGTGTGATGAATGATTGGTTTAACCAATACATTCGAACTAACACTACTGTTCCACAACCTCCATTCCCGACAAATGCAACCCCGCACCTACAATACCTCCTAAACCGACCAAATAAGGTCAAGTAAGCCCCAATCGACAGATTCGAAAACATGGGGCCACTGAATTTAAAGCTACGGATGATGATGATGCCGAGCGAGCTGAATTTTGGTTGGACAACACTATCCGGTGCTCGATGAGCTATCTTGTACACCGATGAGTGCTTAGAGTGTACCATCTCCTTGCTACGTGATTCCGCCTACTATTGGTGGAGTACTCGACTTCTGTGGTGCCTAGAGAGCAAGTGACTTGGGAATTCTTTCAAACCGAGTTCAAAAAGTATATTAGTCGAGATTCATCGACCAAAAGCGAAGGAATTTCTTGATCTTAAGCAAGGTTCTATGTCGATTCATCGACTATGAACGAAAATTTGTGAGGCTTAGCCGATACGCCGAGAATGCATTTCGTCCGGCTATTATGTGTAAACGCTTGAGGATGGGCTGAATGATGATATAAGGATATTCGTTGGCATTCTCGAAATACGAGAGTTCGTAGTACTTGTTGAGCGAGCTTGTAAAGTCAAGAGCTTAGAAAAGAGAAACAAAAGTTGATGTGGGAACTAGAGAATTCGAAAAGGTCCTCGGAAAGTCTCTTCAACAGTATCGAAGAGATTTCGAGATGATGTGACCCATCTAGAGGCGCTACGGGCTTTTCTAGACGAGGACGCGATCGACCCCTGTGACCACACGAGTCACTTCGATCGCCAGTGGTGGAAATGATCGCCGAGAGAGGGAGGAGTGTCTGCATTGTGGCAAATGGCATTCGGGGAGCTGTTGGTTCTGTGATCTCTCCTGCTATAAGTGCGGATCGGCCGACCACCTTATGAAGGATTGCCCGGGGTTGCTTGAACAAAATGTAAGTCAGAGTGGAAACCCGGTGCTACCATCGCCGAGGTAGGCCACCTAGAAATGTGGGCAATGTTAGTGGCGGTCGAGAGGATCTAGAGATGCTACCATCGATCCGAGGCTCGGGCTCCTGCTAGGACTTATGCCATACGCTCACGCGAGGATGCTTGCCTCTCCGGATGTCATTACGGTACTTTCACTATTTTCAATACTAATGTGATTGCTTTGATTGACCCCGGTTCTACTCATTCTTATATATGTGAAACCTTAGCATCCAAGAAGACTTTGCCTATTGAGTCTCTCGAGTTTGTAATTCGGTGTCAAACCCTTGGGTCATTACGTGCTTGTCAACAAAGTGTGCAAGAAAAGTCCCCTAGTGTTCCGAGGTTCTTGTTTTCCGGCGGACTTGATGCTTTTGCCGTTCGATGAATTCGATGTTATTCTTGGTTTGGATTGGTTGACCATGCACGATGCGGTTGTAAATTGCAAAAGCAAGACTATCGATTTGAGGTGCGTGAATAACGAGATAATTCGGGTTGAGTCTACGGACTTAAAAGGGTTGCCAGCTGTAATATCAGCAATGTTGGCCCGGAAATATGTAAGAAAAGGGTGCGAAGCGTACCTTGCGTATGTGCTCGATGACAAGGAATCAGAAAAGAAACCCGAATCTGTGCCCGTGGTTTGTGAATACCCGGATGTTTTCCTGAAGAATTACCGGTTTACCACCTGTTCGAAATAGAATTTGGCATCGAATTGGTACCGGTACCACTCCAATTCGATAGCTCTGTGTCGTATGGCGCCAACGGAATTAAAGGAGTTGAAAGCTCAGTTGCAAGAATTGGTGGATAGAGGTTTTGCTCGCCCGAGTTTTTCGCCTTGGGGTGCGCCAGTGTTGTTTGTGAAAAAGAAGGATGGAACCATGCGGCTGTGCATCGACTATCGTCAGCTTAATAAAGCGACGATAAAGAACAAATATCCGTTACCACGTATCGATGACTTGTTCGATCAAGCTGAAGGAGCCTCGGTGTTCTCGAAAATAGATTTGAGATCGGGCTATTATCAATTGTGAATCCGAGATTCGGACGTGCCCAAGACGCCTTGAGCGAGATATGGTCACTATGAGTTCCTAGTGATGCCGTTTGGGCTTACTAATGCCCTGCGGTATTTATGGATTTAATGAATCGGATCTTGCACCATATTTGGATCGATTCGTAGTCGTGTTCATTGATGACATCTTGGTCTATTCAAGAAATGAGACCGAACATCTTGAACACCTAAGGTTAGTGCTGCAAATTTTACGGGATAAGCAATTATATGCTAAGTTCAGCAAGTGTGAGTTACGGTTAAGAGAGGTTAGCTTCTTGGGTCATGTGGTATCTCATCGGGTATTCGAGTCGACCAGAATAAAATTTCAGCCATACTTAATTGGAAGCCTCAGAAATATTCTTGAGGTTCGAGCTTTTTGGGGCTTGCTGTTATTACCGACGATTTGTAAAGGTTTCTCAATGATAGCCACGCCGATGACGAAGCTACTCTAAAAGGATGTTAAGTTCGAATGGACGGAGAAATGTCGAAAAGTTTCGATCAACGAAAACTTATTTGACGGAGCCCCAATTCTAGTGCAACTGAATCGGCAAAGAGTTTGTCATCTATAGTGACGCCTCCTTCTTGGGTTAGGTTGCGTATTGATGCAAGAAGGTTGAGTTGTGGCCTATCGTCGAGGCAATTAAAGCCACACAAGAAAAATTATCCGACCCATGATCTCGAATTAGCGCCATCGATTCGCCTTAAAGATTTGGCGACATTACTTATTTGGTAAGAAGTGCCATGTGTACTCGGATCACAAAAGTCTCAAATATTTGATGACCCAAAGAGACTTAAATCTGCGACAAAGACGTTGGCTCGAGTACATTAAAGGATTATGAGCTGGTCATTGACTATTACCCCGAAAGGCGAATGTGGTTGCGGATGCCTTGAGTCGTAAATCATTATTCACTTTACGAAGCGATGAATGTGCACTTGTCTGCTTCGATCCGACGGTGTGTTAGTAGCTGAATTGAAAGCCAAACCACTATTGATGCATCAAATTCGAGAAGCTCGAGAAAGTCGACGACGAGTTGGTCGCAAAACGAAATGAGTGTGTTCGAACAAGGACTCGGAGTTTCAAATCGATGATGACGATTGTTTGAGGTTCAAAGGTCGTCTGTGTGTTCCAAAGAATTGAACTCATTTCGATAATTTTGAACAAAGCCCATTGTAGCCGAATGGCAATCCACCCGGAAGTACGAAGATGTACAACGATTTGAAACGTCGGTTTTGGTGGCATGGTATGAAACGAGACATCTCCGACTTTGTTTGAGATGCTTAATATGTCAACAAGTGAAAGCGGAACATCAAGTGCCTTGAGATTACTTCACCAATCACGATACCCGAGTGGAAATGGGATCGAGTCACAATGGACTTTGTATCCGGACCGCCTTGTCGTGAGTAAGAAGGATGCGGTTTGGGTCGTTGTAGATAGATTGACTAAGTCGGCTCACTTTGTCCCGTGACGTCGGACTTTTCAATGGAAAAACTAGCCGAACTGTATGTTTCTCAGATTGTAAGATTGCACGGGGTGCCTATTTCCATCGTGTCGGATAGAGATCCGAGGTTTACCTCGCGATTTTGGAAAAAGTTGCAAGAAGCTTTGGGTACCAAGTTGCATTTCAGCACCGCCTTTCACCCCCAAACCGATGGTCAATCCGAGCGGATAATTCAGATACTTGAGGATATGTTGAGATGTTGCGTCCTCGAGTTCAGTGGTTCATGGGAACAGTATTTGCCGATGATTGAATTCGCTTACAACAACAGCTTTCAATCAAGTATTAAGATGGCACCCTACGAGGCTTTGTACGGTCGTAAATGCCGTACACCATTGTTTTGGACTAAGCTCGGTGAAAGCAAACTTTTCGGGGTGGATTTGATTAGAGATGCTGAATAGAAAGTGAAAGTAATCCGTGAAAGTCTGAAGATAGCCTCCGATCGTCAGAAGTCGTACGCGGATCTGAAGCGTAAGGACATCGAGTATCAGGTGGGAGATAAAGTGTTTCTCAAGGTATCGCCTTGGAAAAAGATACTCAGATTTGGCCGTAAGGGCAAGTTGAGCCCGAGGTTCATTGGGCCATATGAGATATCCGAGCGAGTCGGTCCAGTGGCATATCGTTTGATTTTGCCCCCTGAACTCGAAAAGGTTCACGATGTCTTTCATGTTTCGATGCTTCGACGCTATAGATCTGATCCATCGCACGTGATTAGTCCATCAGAAGTTGAAATTCAAGCCAATATGAGTTATGAGGAAGAACCGATTCGTATCCTATCACGGGAAGTGATTGAGTTGTGAAACAAGCGGGTTCCGCTAGTGAAGGTGTTATGGCTCAAGCATGGGATAGAAGAAGCTACTTGGGAAACCGAGAACTCTATGAAAGAGCGATACCCAACCCTATTTACCGGTAAGATTTTCGGGGACGAAAATTTCTTAAGTGGGGGAGAGTTGTGACAGCCCAAAATTTGACCCTAGTCGGAATGTGGTTTCGGGACCACAAAACTGAGGCATAAAAATAATTTAAAATTTATTTTGATGCCTATAATATGTGTATGCTCATGTATGACATTTTTTGATGATTGATTTAGTGTTATAAAGGTGAATTCCACTAGAAAGGACTTAGTAGTGAACTTTGAAAGTACGATAGGAAATGTGTGATGACTAATTAAAGCATGCATGCAAAATAATGGACTTGCATGTCAAATTCCCCTTTATAGGTGGTGGCCGGCCATGACATGGGTTATGGGCAAAGAAAACATGTTGAAACATGTTTTGTTAATGGAGCATGAAAGAAATGATTAATAATTAGATGTGGGAAGAGAAACAAAAAAAAATGTGTGTGAGAGTGTAGCATTCCCCCATTGTTGTGCAACTAAGAAGGAAAACAAAAAATTTTTGTTCATCCTTGTTCTCTCCTTTTTGGCCGAAAATACTAAGGGGAAGAAGAGATTTTTGCTTCATTTTATTTGTTTAGAAGAGATCTAGAAGGAGATTTGGCTAAACTTGCACCAAGATTAAGGTATGTATGAGGTTGTGTCATGAGATTCATGCATGTTTTAGTTGCCAACTTGATGTTCATGTTAGCCATGGTTCAAATCCTTGTTATGCCATGGAAGTGGTATTTGGTCAAAGTTGATATTGTGATAAAGCCATTGCATGCTAAGTGTGAAGCTTGATGATGATGCATGCAATGATGGATTGTCTACTCTTGAAATTTCTTTGTAGCCATCTTGAGTAAGACATTGAGTTTTCTTTTGTTTAACCATGATTGAAGTTGAAAGGGCATGATTGTGATGTATTCAGCCATGATGCATTCATGAGCATGGTTCATGCTTCTTGCATGTTAGTTAAAATTTGTGTTTTGGATGGCTAGGGACACCTTGAAATTGCCATGCACATATATGTATATATATGTTTGCACATGATGTTTTGGTTATGAAGTAAGTGATGAATATGTTTGTTTAAAGAAGAAAATGTTGAAGAATGCTTGTGAAATTGCAAGTACATTCGCCTAGTACACATATGATGTGGAAATCTTGGAATTTATTGTTGAATTGGTGCAAGTATGACTAAGTATATTCGGCCTTAGGTAGCCTATTGATGGCCTTAGCTTTTCCTTGATGCTTGAATGAATTGTATTGAATTGCTTGATGTAGTATAAAATGTGCATGACCATTGTGTATTCAAGCTAAAGGGTGGCCATATGACCATTTAAACTCCTTGTCATATTCGCCATAAGCTAGCATAATGAGGTTTTAATAAATTGAATTTGTTTGAATTAGCTCAAGAGCTTAGAAGGCCACAATTGGACAAGGGAAGGAAAAAGTGATCGAATAGCCGTAAAAGCCGTTCGACAACATCCGAGGTAAGTCCTCAAGAAGTGACCCTACTTGAATTATGTGAAATGAAATATGGATGTGTAATGATTATTGATTTATGTGTGTATGAGTATTTGAATGATACCCGGCTAAGTCTCAAGGCGATTATGCTAGTGATTACATTTGTGTTTGAGCCTTAGTAACGAAAATGAAACATGAATGTCTAATGATTATTGATGTATGTGTGCATGAGCAATTGAATGATATCCGGGCTAAGTCCCGCGACATTTATGCTGGAAATTATATCCGGTTAAGACCAAGGCAATTGTGCTAGTGGCTACATCCGGCTAAGACCAAAGGCATTCGTGCGAAGTCGTTCTATCCGGCTAAGACCAAGGCATTCGTGCACGTGGTTATATCCGGTTGTATTCCGAAGAAGCTTGGGCTGGAGGTGAGTGTTGGCTGCTGTAATAAATTCCATTAGTACGCTCGAAAAGCCCAAAGAATAAGGTATGATTATACGTGCATTGGAAAAGTCGACATGCTTGAGCAACATTCGCTCAATCGACTAACGAATTTCAGCTATTGAATTGGTTGATACCTTGTGAAAGTATATAATGATGAAGTGTGAAGTAAGAATGATTATGTGAATGTGTATTAATGAAATGATGCATTTGGCTATGTGAATGTATTGCTTTAATTAAAGCTGATTTTATTCCTTGAGACTTACTAAGCATAAAATGCTTACCCGTTGCTTTGGCTCTCTGTTTTATAGATTTTACTCGATAGCAATCGGATTCGGGATCATTAAAGTCGAAGTCATCTACACTATCAAAGCCTCCATTTTGGTATAAATTTTGGTTGAACTTTGAAATGGCATGTATAGGACTACCCTTGTTGGTTCAAATATGTTGTGATGTATATGTGTACGGCCATGCGAAAATGGCTCGTAAAAGTGAAGTCTGAACTTAGACTATTTGCGGTTTGTATATATATATATGGTGTCATGATGTGATTATGGATTGGAAATGGGAGTGTTGGTCACATGATCAGCCATTGGTATGGTTAAAATGATCATATGTGAACCTATGTATGGCAAGACTAGTTGGTTCATGGAGACTACAAAATAGGTAAGACCTACCTTAAAAACAGATGCTGCCAGCTGCAGTGACGTGAATGTGAAAAATCACCAAAATTTGTAGGAATGGTATTAAATAGTGAATAAGTTATGTAAATGAACCTTGATGAGTCTACTTTCATATGGAAGAAACAAAACGGTCATAGGAGTCACATGTTAAGAGATATTAAAGCTATTGTGAGACAGGGCCAGAACGGTTTCTGGGTCCCCTGTTGCAACTTTAAAAATTTACTATAAATTATCCAGAAAGAATTAGGAGTCATGCCTTATATGTACAGATTCTATTTTGAGTCTAGTTTCATTAGAAACAAACGGAACCAGTATTAAAGCCCTGTACAGAGAGATATTCAAGTTGTAACACGCGGAGGTCAGAGCAGTCGATCCCTGTAACATGGGTGACTTTAACTAATAAACTGTACCAATTGGCCCGACCAAAAATTCTAGAAATAAATCCATGGATGGATATATGAGTGTAAATTCAGGGAAAATTTACGAAACCAGTTTCTGAGTTTTGAAACTCGAGATATGATTTTTAAGGCAACGGTGATGCAGTTTTCCAGCCTGACTGGAAATGTCAATTGGTGGGCGAAATATGTGGATTTGGCTTGTTAACCCCTCGTGTCCGACACCGGCGATGGTCTCGGGTTCGGGGTGTTACAAATTTAGTCCTACGGCTTGTATAATGAAATGCATAAAATTTCTAAATTACCCAAGCCTAGCCAAATATTTTTCCTGCCTATAGCAGCCCACATATTCTTTCACTTCACTTTTTTCTACCCATTTTCACAAATTTTACAAAATGGTCCCTTAAGTCATTTCCATGAAAAACTACTTAGTAAAAGTTGTTTACTATCCTTTAAACTCTCATATTCCTCCATAAATCATCAAAATACAAACATCTCATGCATGGGTAAATTTTTGAATATGAACCCTAGCTTGAAATATGGGTAGAAAAAGAGAAAGCATGTTACGAAGATCTCAAAAATACGAAGAACGTTAAAAACGGGGCTAGGGAGCACTTACTATTGAGCTTGAAAATGTTGAAAACCTTAGCTATGAAGACCCTCTAATTTTCGGCAGCCATGGAGAAGAAATGGCTGAATTTTGCTTCTTTTTTCCCTTTTTATTAATTTTATTACTAAATAACCAAAATGCCAAATTACTCTTTAAGGACCTTTAATTAACATTCCAAAGCAATTTCATACAAATTGCTTCTAGAACCTAAGTTTTGCAATTTATTCAATTTGGTCATTAATTTCCAATTGGACACCTTACACATAGAATTTCTTCATGAAACTTTAATACATGCTTATTTTTATATCCTAGACCTCATAATGATCATGAAATAATTATTTTAATATCGGATTTGTGGTCCCGAAACTACTATTCTGACTAGGCCGTATTTTGGGAAGTTACATTTCTCCCCCCTTAGGGACTTTCATCCTCGAAAGTCTTACCAGTAAACAGGTTCGGATATTGACTTCTCATGGTTTCTTCAGGCTCCAATGTAGCCTCTTCCACCCCGTGTCGATGCCATAAAACTTTCACGAAGGCTATATTTTTGTTCCTCAATTGTTTGACTTCCCAAGGAAAAATCTTAATCGGCTCTTCACCATAAGTCATACCTGGTCTGATCTCAATTTTTGTCAGTGAAATCACATGAGAGGGGTCTGACCTATATCTATGCAACATGGACACATGGAATACATCGTGAATCTTTTCCAATTCGAAAGGCAATGCTAAACGGTAGGCTAGTGGTCCAACTCTTTTGGTGATCTCATATGGTCCGATAAATCATGGACTTAATTTTCCTTTTCGGCCAAATCTCAATACCTTTTTCCATGGAGACACTTTTAAAAACACTTTGTCTCTAACTTGAAATTTGATCTCTTTTCTTTTCAAATCAGCATATGACTTCTATCTATCCGACGCTGCTTTCAAACAGTCGCGTATCACTTTAACCTTTTCTTCAGTTTCCCTGACTAAATCAACTCTATGAATCTGGATTTCCTTGAGCTCTGCCAAATGCAGTGGAGTCTAGCACTTCCAGCTTTAAACTCGTCTGGAAATTTTTGTTGTAGGCGAATTCCACCAATAGTAAATATTTTTCCCAACTGCCTTGAAATTCAAGGACACCAAACCTTAACATGTCCTCAAGAGTGTGAATCATCCGCTCAGACTGACCATCAGTTTGTGGATGGATTGCCGTACTAAAACTCAACTTTGTACCCAAGGTTTCTTACAACTTTTTCCAAAATCTCGAAGTGAATATTGGATCCCTATTTGGAATGATCGATAATGGTACCCCGTATAGTCTCACAATCTCGGATATGTACAAGTCGGCTAATCTATCAAAAGAGAAATCTGATCGTCCATGAATAAAATGAGCCAACTTTGTTAGTCTATCAACTATAACCCAAATGACATCTTTCTTCTTCGGTGTTAACGGCAATCCTATCACAAAATCCATATTAATCCTATCCCATTTCCATTTGTGGACCATCACGGCTATAATAAACCTGAAGGTACTTGATGTTCAGCCTTAATTTACTGACATATCAAGCATTTCGACACGAATTCAGAGATATCTCTTTTCATACCATTCCACTAGTACATAGTCTTTAAGCCATTGTACATCTTAGTACTTCCTAGGTGAATAGACGGACGATTATTATGTGCCTCTTGCAAAATTTTTCGAATAAGCTCATCATCTTTGGGTACACAAACCCTATCTCAAAACATTAAGCAACCATTAGAGTCAACCCAGAAATCTAATTCAATGCCCGTCTCACATTGTGCTCTCTTGGCCTGCAAGTCACTATCATTGATCTAAGCTGTGTAAACCTCTTGGAGCAATGTCGGTCTGGCTCTTAACTCAGCCAAAACCGAACCATCATTAGATTATGCCACATGCGTGTTCATAGCCCTCAATGCAAACAAAGACTTCCTACTCAAGGCATCGGCGACTAAGTTCATCCTTCCCGGGTGGTAATCAATTATCAGCTCATAATATTTAATCAATTCTAACCATCTACGTTGTCTCAGATTTAATTCCTTTTGAATTAGCAAATACTTCAAACTCTTGTGATCTGTGAATATACGTCAAGTTTTATCATACAAATGGTGTCTCCAAATCATTAGGGCAAATAAAATGGTCGCTAGCTCCAAATCATGTGTTGGATAATTTTTCTCGTGCGGCTTTAGTTGCCTCGAAGCATATGCTATTACTTTTCCCACTTGCATAAGCATGCAACCCAGTCTATTTAAGGATGCGTCACTATAGACCAGAATTATTTTCCCAGTTTGGGTTGCACTAAAACTAGAGCTTCGGCCAGTAAAGTCTTCAATTTCTCAAAACTCTGCTGACACTTCTCTGACCACTCAAACTTAACATCTTTTTGCAGCAATCTGTCAAAGGAGTCACAATCATTGAAAACCCTTTTAAGAAGCGTCGATAGTAACCGACTAAGCCTAAAAAGCTTCTAACCTCGGTTACGTTCTTCGGTGGCTTCCACTCAACAATAGGAGATATCTTATTTGAATCAACTCGGATGCCATCACCCGACACAATGTAACCTAGGAATCCAACCTCTCAGAGCCAAAATTCACTCTTACTAAATTTAGCATACAACTGTTTGTCCCATAAGATCTGTAAAATTGTTCTCAGATGTTATACATGCTCAGTCTCATCCTTGGAATAAATCAGGATGTCATCAATAAATACAACAACAAACTTGTCTAAGTATGGCCAAAATATCCTATTCATCAAGTCCATAAATACAGCCGGTGCATTTGTCAACCCAAAAGGCATCACAAGAAATTCATAATGGCCATACCTCATTCTGAAAGCAGTCTTAGGTACATCTGATTCTTTTATTCACAACTAGTAGTAGTCGGATCTCAAATCTATCTTAGAAAACACAGTGGCTCCCCTCAATTGATCAAACAAGTCGACAATCCTAGGCAACAAATACTTGTTCTTGACGGTTACCCTGTTAAGTTGTCGGTAGTCTATACATAGCCTCATTGAACAATCTTTCTTCTTTACAAATAATACTGGAGCACCCCTTTATCCATCAGTTCTTGCAACTGTGCTTTTAATTCTTTCAGTTTGGTCGGTGCCATCTAATGCGGAGCAATAGAGATAGGAGTTGTCCTTGGCACCAGCTCAATACCAAATTCTACTTCTCTAACGGGAGGTAATTCGGGTAGCTCTTCCAGAAATACATCTGGATACTCGCATACTATCGATACCGATTCCAACTTCAACTCAAATTCTTTAGTATTCAACATAAAAGCAAGTCAGGCTTCTTATCCTTTTCTCATATAACTTTGAGCCATCACTGAGGTAATCACAACTGGCGGAGTATCCAACTCGCTTGAATCAATCCAGAGAATCTCACCATTTGAGCATTTCAATTCAATATACTTGCTACCATAATTTACAATCACATCATGCACAGCTAACCAATCCATGCCCAATATTACATCGAACACATCAAAAGACAATAACATAAGGTTAGCCGAAAAACAATAACCTTGAATCGTCAAAGGACAATTCTTACAAACTTTATCAACTAGGAATGACTTGTCTAGAAGGTTTGACACCTTAATCACAAATTTCGTAGGCTCTACAGACATATCCATGCTAGACACCAATTTCATGCAAATGTATGAATGGGTTGATCCTGGATCAATTAAGGCAATGAAACGAGTATTATGGATAGAAAATGTACCCGTGATGACATCGGGAACAGAAACTTTCTCTTGAGCGTGTATTGCATAAGTTCTCGTGGCTCGAGCCTCTGATTTTGAAGTAGCATCCTTAGCAACAGTTCGACTACCACTTGCACTTCCAGGATGTCTCAAAGGTCTACCTCGAGAAATAAGAGCATTCGGCTGCGGAGTTAATTCAATCTCTTTATTAGCTCGCTCCAGGCAGTCTATGAGAAAATGGTCAAGAGACCCACATCTGAAACACGTACCACTCTTCATTCAGCACTCTCCAAAGTGAAATTTTTTGTAGCTTTTACACTTCAGCTTTTGATCATCTACGTTTCCCACACTAGTTACCATAGAGGAAGAAGACTTCGGGTTATGCCGCTTGGAGCTTCTTGCTCTACCTGAATATCCTACTGATAAAGTGGAGCGTTCTTGATGACTTTTCGATTTCTTTAGGAAAGAGTGTGCTCTATTGCTACATCTCTTACTCGAAACTCGAGCTTCTCTCTTAGCTTGCTTTCTTTCATTATTTAGCTCTTCGGTCTTCTTGGCTCGATCAGCTAATACAGCAAATTCTCGTATCTCAAGGATCCCGATCAGTAATTTAATTTCCTTATTCAAGCCTTCCTCGAAGCGCTTACACATTTCTGTCTCTGATTAGACTTTCTCCATTACAAACTGATTTAACCTTACGAATTCCCTTTCGTACTCTGACACAGCCTTATTTCTTTGTTTGAGTTTCAGGAACTCCTTTTGCTTCGAGTCTAAAAACCTTTGACTAATGTATTTCTTTTTAAACTCAGCTTGGAAAAATTCTCATGTAATGTCTTCCTTCGGTACCACTGAGGATACCGTCTTCCACCAATGGTATGCTGTATCTTTCAGAAGAGATACAGTACACTTCAAGCATTCCTCGGGTGTACATGACAATTCGTCTAAAACTTGCACAATATTTTCGAGCCAGAATTCAGCTCGTTCCGCATCATCCTCAACCCTAGCCCTAAACTTTTTAGCCCCGTATTTCCTAAGTTTATCCTCTGGGGCCTTACTAATTCTCACGGGTGACATACCTTGTGGCACTTCTCCTTCAGGCCGATCAGGGAGCAGAGGAAGTTGTGATATATTGGTCAGTTTCTCAAGTAATCCCCAAACCATTCATCCATCATGTCAAAGAAGCCAGTTCTTGCCTCTTCCCAGCCTTCAGACGTAGACCGTCTACTACTACTAGCAGTAGCTTACTGAACGGAAGCTGGAGCATGGCTCTCGGCTCCTTTGGACTCATCTTGAGCTTGATTGGAAGACATTTACCATATTCAAATACAATTAAAAATGGTTAGTAGATATCACACTATCATAACTTGTATAATGACATGTATAGCTATACTCAATACATAATACATTAGTTCTAGAATCGACTAAATCGTAGCTCTGATACCACTAAATGCAACACCCCTTACTCATACCCAAGACTAGGACAAAGTACGAGGTGTTATCGGACACATACTTAGACATTTCGAAAAAATACAGGTTATAAAATTTTATTCTAATTTAAAACCAATCTAACAACATCATAGTGTCCCTATTATAGACCTACAAGGTCCAAAACATACATTAAAATCGATCCGGGACTAAACCGAGAACTATTGAAAATTTTAGTAAAATTCCTAGGGTTATGCCTCACACGCCTGTGTCCCTCGTTTGTGTTAAATTATTTGAATTTATTTTTCATTTCGAACCTACAGGGGTTTTCACACGATCAAGCATACGCCCGTGTCCCTCACACGGCCTAGACACACCCATGTCATTACCCGTGTCCAAAAACCCAGACATTCTGTTTATGACATCATCATTCATTTTGAGGCACACGGCCAAGGCACACACCCTTTTGCTTAGGTCGTGTCCACCACACGGTTGAGACACACAGCCGTGTCTCTGCCCGTGTGTTTACTACCATGCAAACTGACCTAAAATTTTCGATGCAGGGGATACACGGCCAGGCAACACGCCCATGGGGGCTGACCGTGTGGACCTTTTTAGGGTTATTTTCCAAGCCTTTGGTCACCCTCTATCATTCATACACACTTATACACTTCAATGGTAATTAACATGGCCTAATTATACTCTTAAATAATCTTGGTATAATTCATTGCATGTTAACCTCATCTCATCGGTTTAGTACATACTAAATTATCCTTTTCGTATTAGGGATTATCATAGCACATTTTACATTTTACCCTTAGGCCATATTATAACCACATACCATTATTGCTATGTCCACTCTCAAATTATTAGGTCCCATTTCAATCATACATCCATGATAAACCTCATCATCATATCTCATGAAGCATTTAAACATAAACATACATCATTAGTAGGTTAACAACCTATATCAGTATGAGCCATATCTAATGGCCATATACAAAAGAATAAGTATACCATTTAAGCCTTTACATTGGCTAGCCAAATGACACATATAACAAAATAACCAAAAGCCCTATACATACCATTAAACAAAATAAAAGTATCTATATACCAAAGCAGGACAAGTCGATAATGTGTTGATTCTCCAACCGTCTTCTAATTTTCACAAGTCCACGAGCTCTATAAGACAGGGAAAGGAAAGGGATGTCTGGATAATTAGAAAGTAAACTTACAGGTTAATTAGCATACAACCATATTAAGGCAATAATTCCAACAAGCAAAAAATAGTCTCCCTATCACATGCACTCAATCATCAAGTTAGTCTAATAACAATACATCATGTCATTAGTCTTAAATCAGCAACTCAATATTTCCATCTCTATTTCTCATGTTAATACCGTTGAATTTATCAAAAATCTCGATGGATAGCCCAAATTACCGTCAAGTCACACAAGTGATCATCTCAAGTACGCACTCCCGTGAACCGTACATCTTATGGCGGGATTACCAGTCCAGGCTAAATCCCTCATAGTAATAATCCATAGAGCAATGTCGGGATTACCAGTCCAGGCTAAATCCCTTTTTAATGACAATTGCTCTCATAAACTTAGATCTGGATTACCAATCCAGGCTAAATTCAGTCCTCAATCGGATTACCTGTTCGGGCTAAATCCTTAATGCACCCATATTCTTCGGGAGGCTCAATCACTCAAGGAACACCTGTCTGGGCTAGATCCTTTCTATTTTGAGATAATTGGGTTACTTATCTAGGTTAAATCTTTTTTCTACAACACATGCAGGATCTCATGTCATGTAAGGCATAATTTATCCATCGGATTTCCCTTTCTATTTCAATCGGGATATCTATCATATTTTATTTACACTAGCACATTTCATGGATTATCATGCAATGAATATCTAAATTTTCATATATCCAAAAACATGCATATTTAAGTATATTACGAGTTTACTTCGGGTTATACAAACTTACCTGGTAGTCGTTTCGGATTCGTGTCTCGGTTATTCAGAAACATTTCGTTTTCCACGGTCGACCACTGGAATCGGTTCCTTAGGGTCTATATCAGCAAAAATAAATTATTAATACCTCCCATTGTTCATTTTCGGCTTCAGACTCACCCCGGGCAAAATGACCAATTTGCCCCTAACCTTTCACACATTTACAATTTAGTCCTACGGCTTGTATAATGAAATGCATGAAATTTCTAAGTTACCCAAGCCTAGCAAAATATTTTTCTTGCCTATAGCAGCCCACATTTTCTTTCATTTCACATTTTTCTACTCATTTTCACAACTTTTACAAAATGGTCCCTTAAGCCATTTCCATGAAAAACTATTTAGTAAAAGTTGTTTACTATCCTTTAAACTCTCATATTCCTCTATAAATCATCAAAACACAAACATCTCATGCATGGTAAATTTTTTAATATGAACACTGGCTTGAAATATGGGTTGAAATAGAGAGAGTATGTTACGAGGATCTCAAAAATATGAAGAACGTTAAAAACGGGGCTAGGGAGCACTTACTATTGAGCTTCAAAATGTTGAAAACCCTAGCTATGGAGACCCTTTATTTTTCGACATCCATAGAGACAAAATGGCTAAATTTTGCTTCCTTTTTCCCTTTTTATTAATTTTATTACTAAATAACCAAAATGCCCTTCCTTACTAAACCTTCAAATCTTTCCATGCATGCCCATTTTTGTCCAAAAACTTAGAAATTAGGAAAATTACTCTTTAAGGACCTTTAATTAATATTCCAAAGCAATTTCATATGAATTTCTTCTAGAACCCAAGTTTTGCAATTTATTCAATTTGGTCCTTAATTTCCAATTAGACACCTTACACACAGAATTTCTTCTTGAAACTTTAACACATGCTTATTTTCATACCCTAGACCTCATAATGATCATGAAATAATTATTTTAACATTGGATTTGTGGTCCCAAAACAACTATTCAGACTAGGCACAATTTCGGGATGTTACAACATAGATGCCAAGATGATTCTTTTGTGGCTTGGAATTGTGAAGGAAATCAAATTGAAAAAGGTATATTTTCTTTCAACCCGATTCATTCCTCATACTTGGATCCATGGTTTTCGATCATCGGAATATTTTTTTCGCTACGCCACAGGTTATACCAACGATCTAACATGATTTGATTTCTTTCATCTTCTCTCCTCCTCTCTTTTGCTACCGATTGTTGTTGTTTATTTTATGCCTTAAATTCGCCCTTTTTTTTTCCCTTAAACATCTCTTTGTGCCACCCAAAATAGTCCCATTTGCTACCGTAAGTGGTGGTCTTGCCACCTCTTTAAACATCATTTTTGGGCTGTTGATTTTTCTTCCCTTTCCACCCATTTGTGCACCTCTTTCTTTCATTTTTTCCATCATTAAAAATAGCCCCTAACTCGACTGGTTAGTGGGCATTCCAACTGGGTTACGATTACATTTCGGATCAAGTAAACAGAGTTCGTAAGTGTTAATTTTTGTGCGAGATCTAGTATCATCTTATCCCATTAAATTTTGCTACTTTGGTCGATTAGTCTAAGAACATGGCTGATCATAGGAACTAATCTAAACTCCCCAGGTCAGTGATGGCTTCAAATCATGTTTGCATCCTTGAATTGTACTAAACTGTGTAAGTATTGCTTACCGATAGTGGATATGTTGTGTTAAATTTTGCTACTTTGGCCAATTGGTCTAAGAACATGGCTGATCATAGGAAATAAAATAAACTCCCTAGGTCAATGATGGCTTCAAATCGTGTTTGCATCCTCGAATTGTACTAAACTGTGTAAGTATTGTAATATCCTGAATTAGGGCTTAATCAGAATAGTGGTTTTGTGACCACAAATCCGAGATAGAAATAATTATTTTACAATTATTTTGATGTTTATGATATGATTGCATGATTGTGTGAAAATTTCGTGATGAAATTCTATGCCTAAAGTGCTTAAATTGAAAGTAGGGACTAAATCGAATAAGTTGCAAAACTTGCATTCTAGAAGTTTTAGTATGAAATTGTTTTGGAATATTAATGAGGAGGTCTTAAATAGAAATTTGACCAATTTTAAGTTCATGGACAAAATTAGGACATGGAAGGAATTTTGGAAAGTTTAGTAGTAAGGGTATTTTGGTCATTTAGTTATTAAAATGAATTAAAACAAAATTAAAAGCCAATTATTGTCCATCTTCTTCATTAGGCCGAAATTTCAAGGGTTCTCCATAGCTAGGGTTTGTTTCAAGCTTCCAAGCTCCATAGTAAGTGATTCCAAGCCCGCTTTTAATGTTCTTTACGTTTTGGAATCCGGAAGCTCGATTAAGCTTATGCTAGCAATAATTCAACCTAGGGTTTATATTTGGAAAAATACCCATAGGTGAAATTTGTGTATTTTGATGTTTTATGATATAATATGGGGTTTTAAATTATGTTAGACAACTTTGTGCTACTCGGTTTTAGTGAAAACGAGTAAAAGGGCTTAATCGGCAAAAATACCCAATAGTCACAAGTATATATTACTGAGAGAATTTGATGTTGCCATAGAAGGAAAAGTGATCAGCATGTTATAAAACATAAGGATAGGGAATAAAGTTTAATTCCAGAGCCTAGGGCAAAAGTGTAATTATGCAAAAGTTTAAGGGCAAAAGTGTAATTTTTAAAGTTCAGTATTAAATCTTTGTTTTGATGAATGTATGTATTAAATAAGATTAATTTGGTATTATAGATCAAGAAAAATGAGATTCAAGTCGTGATCGAGGAAAAGAAAAGATTGTGGACTAAATTGCAAAATCTTTATATTTTGGTACCAAGGTAAGTTCATGTGTAAATAATGTAACATAAATGTTATTTTTAAGTTATTAATGTTAATTATATGATATGCTGATTTTTAATCGTGAAATATTATGCTTTGTGGTTAATGTTGAGTAATATGCAAATTATGCTTACTACTTGATAAATATGAATTGCTACCAAGTATCGGTTCCGATATTCCATGGAAGACGGCAAATGTGAGATCGAGGGAAAAAGCCCGTTTGAACCTTAGGAATAGATTAGGGTACAAGTGACATGTCACTAGGATGGTTGAGCATCCGAACTCGTTGAGTTGAGTCCGAGTTCGTGAGATGTAACTAGGCATCCGAACTCGTTAAGTTGAGTTCGAGTTCATTTATGGATGCGAATGCCCGAGCTCGTTGAGTTGAGTCCGAGTTCACTTAGGGGCGGGTTACATGATTTCTTGATTACATATGTGGCACTTATGTGCAAATTATCCATGTATCCGAGTTATATTCCGATGTGTTCAACGGGTGAAATTTCTAGTTTAATGGAAGAGCACTTAAGATATAAGTGACGTTTTGGGTAAGTGTTGTGAAATGGACACTTTGGACAGGTATGTTCTTAACCCTTGGGTTGAAAATAGATACAACAACGATAAGGTGGTAAGATGATGAATGATGTTTAAAGATGTGATATATGTTTTGGTGGTACCATGCTAAAGTTGTTTGGTATATTTGTATTGTTATGTTACTTGTTATTTACATATGAACTTACTAAGCATTTATGCTTACTCCTTCCTTTTCATTCACTGTAGTTTTGAACAAGCCGGCTCAGGAATCGGGACAGGTCGAAAGTTCGATCACACTATCCAAAGGACTTTTATCTTGGTAAATGGCTTGTACAACTACTTAAGTATGGCATGTATAGCAATATACCTATTTTGTGTAAATAATTTTATGATATGGCCATGTTTGGTTGAGAAAACATTTGATATTGATAAGTCATGGTGATGGCTAATTTAGATCATGTTTGATATCATGGAAGTTTAACAGGTTATCTAGTTCATAAAAATCCATGGAAAGATGAAACTTGCCTTAAAACAGAATATTGCTGCAGCAATGACATGAATTTGAAAAATCACTAAAAATAGTTTAAATGGAAATAAATGATGAATAAGTTATTAAATTTAAGCTTACTGAGTGAGTCTATTTCATATGGATTGAACAAAACAGGAATATAAATTATATTTTATGAGATATTTAAACTTTTGCGAAACAGGGCCAGAGTGATTTCTGGATTCCCTGCTCTGACTTTAAAAATTCATAATAAATTTTACTAAAATAATTAGAAGTTGTTATTTATATGTACAGATTCCTTGTTGAGTCTAGATTTAATAGAAATAAACCTCATAGTCATTGAAATTTTTTATAGAGATATATCTGATTCGTAATACACAGTGGTCAGAGCAGTCGAACCCTAAAACAGGGGATACTTTAATTAATAAAATCTACTAACTGGCCTAATAAAAAATTCTATAAAAAAATTAGTAAATATACATATGAGTCTAGATTCATGGAAAATTTACGGATCTTGATTTTGAGTTTCTTAACTTGAGATATGATTTTTCTTGTAACTGTGACGCGAGTAGCTAGAAAGGTGTGAATGTAGAAACAAATGATTTGAAGTTCTTAAATTGATAAATTATGTTCGGTAACCCCTCAAGATCGACTCCAGTGATGGTCTCGGGCGTGGGGGCGTTACATTTAGTGGTATCAGAGTAGGTTTAGTTGGTTCTCGGACTACGTGTTGTATGTACGGATTTTGCTATACATGCCATATGTATGAATTGTGATAGTGTGACAACTTCTGATCTTTTTAAATGATTTTTATATAGTAAATGGATCCCGATCCTGCTGTGGCAGATGAAGTAGAGAGTAATGCGCCACTCCGGCTGAAGGGCAGACGATGAAAACCCACCTCCTCTTGTTGGTCGGGGAGGAGGAAAAGGGATCGGAAGCCTTTCTCCAAATGATGAGTGCATGGTACACTGAGTTCGTTCGTACGAACCCAAATGTACGACCTCCCCCACCTCCCCCAATTCCTCAACCTATGCCTCCAATGCCTTAAGGAATGGATATGATAAAATTTCACAGAATCCCCGTTGATAGAATTCGTAAACAAGGGGCTGAAGAATTTAGAGCAAATATTGATGATGATGCAGAGAAAACAGAGTTCTGGCTTGAAAATTCTATCCGAGTATTTGATGAATTATCTTGTACACCTGAAGAATGTTTGAAATGTGCTACATCTTTGTTAAGAGATTCAACTTATAATTGGTGGAAGACTTTGATTTCGGTGGTACCGAAAGAGAGGGTAACCTGGGAATTCTTTCAAGAAGAGTTTCGGAAGAAATATATTAGTGAAAGATTTATTGATCGAAATGTAAAGAGTTTCTTGAGTGAAGCAAGGTAATATGACGATCTCGAATATGAAAGAGAGTTTGTTCGATTGAGTAAGTATGCCAGGGAATATGGTCCTACAGAAGCCAAGATGTGCCGACGATTTGAATACGGGCTCAACGAAGACATTAAAGTATTTTTTGAGATCCTTGAACTGAAAGAAATGGTAGTCCTAGTTGATCGAGCTTGTAAGGCTGAAGAACTACTTAAAGAGAAGAGGAAGGTAGAGGCTGAGACACGAAATTGGAAGAAAAGGCCAATGAGTAAGGCACCTTCACAGCAACCTGGAAAGTCAAGAAATATGAATCCTCGTTCCCAAGTTTCAGCTGGGCAATCATATGGAAATTTTAAGAAGCGAATGTGGGTCCTAAATCTCGAACACTTGCAGACCGATGTAGGGAACTCGAGATTTGTTAAAACCGAAAGCCGCCGGTGTGGTAGAAATCATTTTGGTCTGCGAGAGAAAATGAATGTTTTCGATGTGGTTCTCGAGATCATTTTATTAGAGACGCCCGAAAAGAGTGAGAAAGAAAAATTTCGAGTGTAAAAACTAGTGGTGCAAACTCGAGGGGAAGGTATCCGAGAAAAGCTGGAAGTACAAGCAGTAAGAATGTAGCTAGAGATGCAGTGAGTTAGATCTCGAGGAAGAGCTCGGCTAGAACTTATGCTATTAAAGCGCGTGAAGATGCTTCCTCACCCGATGTGATTACCGGTACATTTTCTCTTTATGATATTAATGTTATTGCTTTGATTGATCCTGGTTCTACTTATTCATACGTATGCATTAAACTGGTGTCTAGTATGAATATACCTGTTGAGAACACAGAATTCATGATTAGAGTGTCAAACCCGTTAGGCAAATGCGTGATAGTTGATAAAGTAAGCAAGAAATGCACTTTAATGATTCGGGGTCATTACTTTCCGGCCGACTTGATGTTGTTGCCGTTTGATGAATTTGGTGTTATTTTGGGTATGGATTGGTTGACATTGCATGATGCTATAATAAATTGCAAAGAAAAGGTTATAGAATTAAAGTGTGAAAGTGGTGAAATTCTGCGGGTTGAGCCAGACAAATCAGAGGCATTATCTAGTATGATTTCTTCAATGTCGGCTCAGAGATATTTGAGAAAGGGTTATGAAGCTTATTTGGCGTATGTAATTAATACAAAAGAAGTTGAAAAGAAAGTTGAATCATTGCCGGTTGTGTGTGAATTTGCGGACGTATTTCCAGAAGAATTGTCGGGTTTGCCTCCAATCAGGGAAGTATAATTTGGTATTGATTTAATACCGGGAACAGATCCAATCTCGATTGCTCCAATCTCGATTGCTCCATATAGAATGGCACCAACAGAGTTGAAAGAATTAAAGTTGCAGTTGCAAGAGTTGGTGATAAAGGCTTTGTGAGACCGAGTTTTTCACCTTGGGGTGCTCCGTGTTATTTGTGAAAAGAAGGATGGTTCTATGAGATTATGTGTTGATTATCGGCGGTTAAACAAGGTGAAAATCAAAACAAGTATCCGTTGTTAGAATTGATGATTTGTTTGATCACTAAAAGGAGCGACATGGTTTTCAAAGATTGACTTGAGATCTGGGTATTATCACCGCGAGTAAAAGAGTCGATGTGCCTAAAAGCGCTTTTGGAACAAGGTACAGTCATTATGAATTTTAGTTATGCCATTCGGGTTGACAAATGCTCTACTTGTGTTTATGGATTTAATGAATCGCATATTTCGGTCATACTTGGACAGATGTGTTGTGGTGTTTATAGATGATATTTTAATTTATTCAAAAGATGAGACAGAGCATGCTGAGCATTTGAGGATAGTTTTGCAAACTTTGAGAGATAAGCAGCTGTATGCTAAGTTTAGTAAAAGTGAATTTTGGCTCCGGGAAGTTGGATTTTTGGGTCATATTGTTTTAGGTGATGGTATACGGGTTGATCCTAGTAAAATTTCAGCCATTGTTGATTGGAAACCACTGAAAAACGTAGCTGAAGTTAGAAGTTTCTTGGGGCCAGCTGGGTATTATCGGCGGTTCGTAAATGGATTTTCTATAATTGCTGCTCCTATAACTAGACTACTCCGAAAGGATGTTAAATTTGAATGGACGGAAGAATGTCAACAGAGTTTCGAAGAATTGAAAAAGTTATTAACTGAAGCACAAGTGTTGATACAACCTGAATCAGGTAAAGAATTTGTGGTGTATAGTGATGCTTCTCTAAATGGTTTGGGGTGTGTACTCATGCAAGAAGGAAAAGTGGTGGCTTATGCTTCGAGACAGTTAAAACCTCATGAGAAAAATTATCCTACTCACGATTTGGAATTGGCTGCGGTGGTATTTGCTTTGAAGATTTGGCGACATTATTTGTATGGTGAAAAGTGCCGAGTATATACCGATCACAAAAGTCTTAAATACTTGATGTCACAAAAAGACTTGAATTTGAGACAGCGAAGATGGTTGGAGTTATTGAAAGATTACGAGCTTGTTATCGATTATCATCCGGGAAAAGCGAATGTGGTTGCCGATGCTTTAAGCAGAAAGTTGTTGTTTGCTTTGAGAGTTATGAACACTCAGTTGAAAATTTCAGATGACGATTCGATTCTAGCAAAGTTAAGAGCAAGACCGATGTTTTTACAAGAGATTTCGAAGCTCAAAAAATGATCAAGATTTGCTAGCCAAAAGAAAAAGTGTGAAGTCGATACGGATCGATTTGAATCGGTTCGATGGTTGTTTGATGTTTAAAATCAGATTTGTGTCTTAAAAATGATGAGTTGATTCAAAAGATTTTGCATGAAGCACATAATGGTTGTTTAGCGGTTCATCCGGCGATCTGAAGATGTATAATGACTTGAAGAAAATGTCTTGGTGGAGTGGAATGAAAAGAGATATTTCGAGTTTGTATCAAAGTGCTTAGTTTGCCAACAAGTGAAAGCTGAACACCAAGTACCTTCGGGATTACTCCAGCCTATTATGGTTCCTGAATAGAAATAGGATTGGATTACTATGGATTTTATATCATGGTTGCCATTAACTCCAGGGAAGAAAAATGCCATCTGGGCAATAGTTGACAGACTGACTAAATCGGTTCATTCTATTCCGGTACGTACAGATTATTCTCTTAATAAGTTGGCTGAATTGTATATCCGAGAGATTGTTAGACTTCATGGGATACCTTTGTCAATCATTTCAGATAGAGATCCGAGGTTTACCTCATGGTTTTGGCAAAAGTTGCAAGAAGCATTAGGTACAAAGTTAAATTTCAGCACTGCCTTTCATCCACAAACTGATGGACAATCAGAGAGAGTAATTCAGATTCTTGAAGACATGCTCAGATGTTGTGTATTGGAATTTCAAGGTAGTTGGGAAAAGTATTTACCGTTAGTAGAATTTGCTTATAATAATAGCTATCAGACAAGTTTGAAGATGGCACCGTATGAAGCATTATATGGTCGTAAATGTCGGACGCCATTGTATTGGACTGAACTCAAGGAAAATCAGATTTATGGAGTTGATTTAATAAAAGAAACCGAAGAAAAGGTGAAAGTGATTCGAGATTGTTTGAAAGCTGCTTCAGATAGACAGAAATCTTATGCGGATTTGAAACGAAAGGAAATGGAGTTTCAAGTTGGTGATAAGGTATTTTTGAAAGTGTCTCCATGGAAGAAAGTCCTTAGATTTGGACGAAAGGGCAAGTTAAGTCCGCGTTTTATTGGACCGTATTAAATAATTGAAAAAGTTGGACCGGTAGCATATCGGCTAGCGTTACCACCCGAATTAGAGAAGATTCATGATGTGTTTCACATATCTATATTATGTCGGTATCGTTCGGATCCTTCACATATAATTTCACCGACAGAAATTGAACTGCGACCGGATATGACTTATGAAGAAGAACCGATTAAGATTTTAGCTCGAGAAGTCAAACAACTAAGAAATAAAAGTGTTGCACTTGTAAAAGTGTTGTGGAAAAAGCATGGGGTAGAAGAGACTACATGGGAACCTAAAGAAACTATGAGAAACCAATACCCACACCTGTTTACCGGTAAGATTTTCGAGGACAAAAATCCTTAAAAGGGGGGGAGAGTTGTAATATCCTGAATTAGGGCTTAATCGGAATAGTGGTTTCGTGACCACAAATCCGAGATAGAAATAATTATTTTACAATGATTTTGATGTTTATGATATGATTGCATGATTGTGTGAAAATTTCGTGATGAAATTCTATGCCTAAAGTGCTTAAATTGAAAGTAGGGACTAAATCGAATAAGTTGCAAAACTTGCATTCTAGAAGTTTTTAGTATGAAATTGTTTTGAAATATTAATGAGGAGGCCTTAAATAGAAATTTGACCAATTTTAAGTTCATGGACAAAATTAGGACATGGAAGGAATTTTTGGAAAGTTTAGTAGTAAGGGTATTTTGGTCATTTAGTTATTAAAATGAATTAAAAACAAAATTAAAAGCCAATTATTGTCCATCTTCTTCATTAGGCCGAAATTTCAAGGGTTCTCCATAGCTAGGGTTTGTTTCAAGCTTCCAAGCTCCATAGTAAGTGATTCCAAGCCCGCTTTTAATGTTCTTTACGTTTTGGAATCCGGAAGCTCGATTAAGCTTATGCTAGCAATAATTCAACCTAGGGTTTATATTTGGAAAAATACCCATAGGTGAAGTTTGTGTATTTTGATGTTTTATGATATAATATGGGGTTTTAAATTATGTTAGACAACTTGTGCTACTCGGTTTTTAGTGAAAACGAGTAAAAGGGCTTAATCGGCAAAAATACCCAATAGTCACAAGTATATGTTAGAGAGAGAATTTGATGTTGCCATAGAAGGGAAAAGTGATCAGCATGTTATAAAACATAAGAATAAGGAATAAAGTTTAATTCCCGAGCCTAGGGGCAAAAGTGTAATTTTTTAAAGTTCGTATTAAATGCTATTTTGATGAATGTATGTATTAAATAAGATTAATTTGGTATTATAGATCAAGAAAAACGAGATTCAAGTCGTGATCGAGGAAAAGAAAAGATTGTGGACTAAATTGCAAAATCTTTATATTTTGGTACCAAAGTAAGTTCATGTGTAAATAATGTAGCATAAATGTTATTTTTAAGTTATTAATGTTAATTATATGATATGCTGATTTTTAATCGTGAAATATTATGTTTTGTGGTTAATGTTGAGTAATATGCAAATTATGTTTACTACTTGATAAATATGAATTGCTACCGAGTATCGGTTCCGATATTCCATGGAAGACAGCAAATGTGAGATCGAGGGAAAAAGCCCGTTTGAACCTTAGGAATAGATTAGGATACAAGTGACATGTCACTAGGGTGGTTGAGCATCCGAACTCGTTGAGTTGAGTCCGAGTTCACTTATGGATGCAAATGTCCGAACTCGTTGAGTTGAGTCCGAGTTCGTGAGATGTAACTAGGCATCCGAACTCGTTAAGTTGAGTCTGAGTTCATTTATGGATGCGAATGCCCGAGCTCGTTGAGTTGAGTCTGAGTTCACTTAGGGGCGGGTTACATGATTTCTTGATTACATATGTGGCACTTATGTGCAAATTATCCATGTATCCGAGTTATATTCCGATGTGTTCAACGGGTGAAATTTCTAGTTTAATGGAAGAGCACTTAAGATATAAGTGACGTTTTGGGTAAGTGTTGTGAAATGGACACTTTGGACAGGTATGTTCTTAACCCTTGGGTTGAAAATAGATACAACAACGATAAGGTGGTAAGATGATGAATGATGTTTAAAGATGTGATATATGTTTTGGTGGTACCATGCTAAAGTTGTTTGGTATATTTGTATTGTTATGTTACTTGTTATTTACATATGAACTTACTAAGCATTTATGCTTACTCCTTCCTTTTCATTCACTGTAGTTTTGAAAAAGCCGCTCAGAATCGGACAGTCAAAAGTTCGATCACACTATCCAAAGGACTTTTATCTTGGTAAATGGCTTGTACAACTACTTAAGTATGGCATATATAGCAATATACCTATTTTGTGTAAATAATTTTATGATATGGCTATGTTTGGTTGAGAAAATGTTTGATATTGATAAGTCATGGTGATGGCTAATTTAGATCATGTTTGATATCATGGAAGTTTAACAGGTTATCTAGTTCATAAAAATTCATGGAAAGATGAAACTTGCCTTAAAACAGAATATTGCTGCAGCAATGACATGAATTTGAAAAATCACTAAAAATAGTATAAATGGAATTAAATGATGAGTAAGTTATGAAATTGAAGCTCAATGAGTCTATTTTCATATGGATTGAACAAAATAGGAATATAAATTATATTTTATGAGATATTTAAACTTTTGCGAAACAGGGCCAGAGTGATTTCTGGATTCCCTGTTCTGACTTTAAAAATTCATAATAAATTTTAATAAGGTAATTAGAAGTTTTTTTTTTATATTTACAGATTCCTTATTGAGTCTAGTTTTAATAGAAACAAACCTCATAGTCATTGAAATTTTGTATAGAGATATATCTGATTCGTAATACACAGAGGTCAGAGCAGTTGAACCCTGAAATAGGGGATACTTTAATGAATAAACTGTACTAATTGGCCCAATAAAAAATTCTAGAAAAAAATTAGTAAATATATATATGAGTCTAGATTCATGGAAAATTTACGGATCTTGATTTCGAGTTTCTTAACTCGAGATATGATTTTTCTTGTAACTGTTATGCGAGTAGCTAGAAAGCTGTGAATGTAGAAACAAATGATTTGAAGTTCTTAAATTGATAAATTATGTTCGGTAACCCCTCAAGCTCGACTCCGGTGATGGTCTCGGGCGTGGGGGCGTTACAAGTATTGCTTACTGATCGTGGATCTGTTGTGTCGTTTGTTAATTCCTTTTTGGTCATATCCTTTAGGGATGCCTAATGTCTGTTTCTAATAAATTTTAATGATGATTAAGTGCAAATCCGACCTAGGGTAGTCTAGATCTAAGTTTTGGAGTTGCGGATTGCGAATTAAGGTATGGGTATTTCCTTTTGCTAAATTAGTCTAAAAATTTTAAAATATGTTTTAAAATGGTAGTTATGTTTGCTGGTTTTGGCATGGTCAAATGGCCTAAGTGCTAATAAATGGAACGCCAAGCGAGGCACGTATTTAAATAGGAAGCCCAACTGTAGAGGGCCTTGTTGGGACCTATTGAATTGTGTATGTGGAAACACGAAAATATACACACTTTTTTATGCCCTTTTTAACTCAAATTTATGCAATTCGTAGTAATTCTCATCTAAAAATATATAATAATTATAAAATAATTAAATTATAATATTCTCATCAAAAAATATATAATAATTAAATCGTACTTAAATTATTAACATTTTTAATTTTAATTAATTTTATAATAAATTTTGATTTCTTTTGATTTATTTCTGATGGATTCGCACAAAGGGCGAAATTTAGCTCAATAGACACTATTGGAAGCACAAAACCGAGAAGCGATTTTGAAGCATCGAGGCGAATTAATCTTTCAACCTAAGATGGTCCAAATTATTAATATTAATTCATAATATAATTAATTTTAATTTTAATCCAATTTATTTTGGGTTAAATAATTATTATAAATTAATTATGAAAAGAGGCCCAATTGAGCTGAACCAAGAAAACTAGTCCAACCTGTAACACCCTTTACCCATGTCCACTGTCAGAATAGAGTACGAGGCATTACCGGACTTAATCGTTCACAAACATGAAAAAACCGGGCCATAAAATTTCTTTTAATTCAAAACTTTTCAGACACATGCATGCCGTCTCTTATTTGGATCTACAAAGCCCAAAACATACATCGAGATTGATTCGGGACTAAACAGAGAGCTTAAGAAGTTTCAGGAAAACTTAAAAAAATTTTCCCTGAAATAGGGTCATAGTCACTAAATTACTTATATATGGAGTTATGAGACTCTAAATTAAGATCTATAAATTTTCCCAGAAACTACACTCATATATCTTCTTACCATAAAAATTTTAGAATTTTTGGTTTAGCCAATTAGTACAGTTTATTCTTCAAAATCACCCCTGTTCTGTTGTTTGACAGCTTCAACCTTTCCTTACTTAAATTTAATTAACTCCTCACACGGGATTCAAATGAGGTTATTGTTTGTTTTATTTGAAAATAAACTCATTAAGGATTCTAATAATATAAATTGTAACCCACAATGATTTGTTTAAAATTTTTAATGATTTTCCCAAATCAGGATAGGGGATTTCGAAATCATTCTGACTATGACTCACAACAATTTAAATATTTCATAATATAAAACTCTTTTGCTTACACTATTTCTTCTATGTGAAACTAGACTCATTAATATTTAATTTCATATTTTATACAGCCTCTAACTCAATTTCTATAATGTTTTGTGGATTTTCAAAGTCGAACTACTGCTGCTGTCCAAAACTGTTTTAGTGTAAGTTAATGATACTAAGTTTATCACACCTTATTAATTCATTTTCACCCCATTGGTAAAGATACATATTTAACCTATAATCACAAGGCCATCACAAAATCATTCTCATAAGCATGAATTACATATTTACATCTTCACCAAATGTGCATCATAAATCGAAATTATTTCTCATGAGCTTGGCATACATACTTGTATTACTCTACATGCTCATATTCATTCCTTACTAGTCATACAACATGATTTGAATTCACATCTCATCAATTTCATGTAAGTACCTGTACCACTCACCACATGGTCATAAGTTCTCTCATTTTATTATAAATCATAAATCTTCTATTGAACCATTTGGAATACTACAGGATATTCATTAGCCCCAAACATGAGATAAGATGCCGATGCCATGTCCCAGACATGGTCTTACACTGGCTAACACATCAAAGTCGATGCCATGTCCCAGACAGGTCTTACACTGACTTTCATATATCGAGGCCGATGTAGTGTCCCAGACAGGTCTTACACTGGCTCTTATAATGTGGCCGATGCGTGTCCCAGACATGTCTTACACAAGCACACATATCACCCAATGTCATTGTATGAATAATCAAGTCTATTCCAAATGTTCAACCTGAAGTCTTTGTTACATTAATTCTCATAATTCACGTTCTCATCACAACTCAACAATTCATGCCGAACTAATGATATAATAAATGATAACATTTAATTTGAATTATTTACGTACAACTTACTCGTTTCAATGGAATATCATATTCCATCAAATTTCCAAGCATTCAATCAACACATAAATGTTATTAACAATTTGGCATCACTTTCTCATATACAATATTATCAACATAAAATTTAATACAATCATAGCAAAATAGATTTTCAAGTATATTAACAATAGCATGGATATCATGCTTATTTAATCACACGGACTTACCTCGAAAGCAATTTCGGCTAATTACGCCATTTTAGTCCATAACCTCATACTTTTCGATTTAAGCCCGAATCTCGGTTCCTTGATCTAAAATGATGAAATTCACTCATTTAATCACTAAATTAATTTAGATAATAAAAAATGACCATTTTTGGAAAATGACCATTTTACCCCTAGGCTCAAAAATGGATTTTTATCAAATTTCTTCATGTCTTAAGCCTAGCTGAACCCTTTTTACTCTTATAGCAACCCAAAATTTCCATTATTTCACCACATTACTATCTATTTTACAATTACTATAGACTAGTCCTTTTTAGGTGTTTTTCATGAACACCACTTCACAAAAGTTGTTTATTAAACAACTAAGATTCATTTTCTTCGATAAAAATTCTGCAAATATCATAGATGCTCTCATGGTAAAACCCTAGACTTTTATCCATTTTGTAAAATAGCCCCCCTTTAGTTAGCTCATGCTACAAGGGTCCGAAAAACACAAAAATCAGCAAAAATGATCATCAAAATCACTTACTTGCAAGGGATGGAAGTTGCTGAAAATTTGCGCTCTCAAAACCCCTATTTTGCTGGTATTTTCGGTGGAGGAAGAAAGAAAGATGAAAAGATGACATCCCTTTTCTTTTTGTTTTATTTCTAGTAAAAAATTAAGCTACTAACTACACCTAACTTTGACTTTTCTACTCCTATTTGTCTCTATGGCCGGTCAAGCCTATAAAATGGGTCTATTTGCACTTTAAACACCCTCAGTTATGGTTCTCTAGCAATTTAACATATTTAGCTAGCAAATCACAACTTTTGCCCTTTATGTGATTTAGTCATTTTTCGCAATTAAGCATGAAATTGCTAAAATTATTCACCAAAATTTTCATGCACTCATATAATCATGCTATAACACATAAAATAACATTAAAATAATTTCTCCAGCCCCGAAATAGAGGTTCCGAAACCATTGTTTCGACTAGGCCCAAAATCGGGCTGTTACAAGCCGAGCACTAGGTTACCAAAAATCGTCCCACATGTTGACCTAATCAGCTTGTTTGGCTAATTATTTTTCTTGCAAAATATCCCTTGAAGACTTTTTGAATTTGTGTTCAAGCCCCTCTACTTATCATGCCTTCCTAAATTTGCCCTTACTTTAAAATAGCAAGTCTGAAACCTTCAAACTTGCCACATGTGTGTTGGCCATGGGGGGAGTCTATGGCTACTATTTTTTGCTATTTTTAGCAGTCATCTCAACCTATAAATACCCCCTTGGCTATTCATTTTAAAAACACCTCAAACACCTCTCATTCTTTCACTTATCTCTCACTTTCTCTCTTCAAAACCCTTTATTTGTTCTTCATTTCCCTTCCCATTCATTTGCCAATTTCACTTATTGGAAAAGAGTCCTTCAACCACCATTTGAATCAGTATTCAAGTGTTCGTGGAAGCCTCGATTCAACAAAAACAAACAGAGAATGAGGAGTGGAGCTAGTCAGGTCTCAGAGAAACACCAAATTTGATTATTGTTCCTCATCCTTTTAATTTTATTATTGTTATGAACATGCCAATGAATAATTATGATGTTGATTGTTTAATTTAATTAATGTGGCTTAAATTTAATTCCTGTTAGGTTGATTGCATTTTTTCCACTTGAGTTATTAAAATTATGTTTGTGTTGTTATAGGTCTTGGTAAAATGTTTGATTAAGTAAAACCATGACTAAGTTATTCTTGCATTATAATTGTAAGGTGACTAATGAATTAATTATTTAAACATGTTGAAATTGTAATTAATTGACACAATACTTAATCAGTGCATGTTTAATCTTCTAAGGTAGCTGAGGGTTAAATTAGCGGTGGTATTAAACAATACATTAGCCTTGCATAACTTGCAAGATTATTGTGATTAAATTGTTTGAAGGTAGGAATACATTGTTACCTCACTAAATCTTTTATGTGCTTATGAAGATTGATTAATTGTTTGAATTGGCATCGGAAATTGTTCAAGAGATTAGTTAATTTAATAAGTATGTATGAGTAGTAGTTAGCAAATTACCGTGTTGTCGTGAATTTATTCATAACAACATGAACATGAGTTTAGTAATTCTAAGTTAATAAATGTAATTAATCTAACACAATTATGTCATCTTGATTAAAATCAACTTTTGAAATCGTGCATTGGAACTTTATTTTTATTTTATTTTATTTTACTTTGTTAAATTTAGTTTTTAATCACTTCCTCAAAATCAAAATATTTTTTTCTCATCAAAGTGTTTTTAATTGCATTCATAAATAATTCTTTTCACAGTCCCTGTAGATACGATAACTCAACATTTACTTGTCACTTTATTACTTGTTGCGATTGTGTACACCTGCACATTTTCATTGTTCCAGTATAAGTTGTATGTAATGTATGATTTTGTGCTATAATTTGGTTGAACGCATGTTTGATATGTTACTTCTCTTATTGCTAAATCCATGGTGAAAATTGTGTGTTGAATGCACGTATAGCATGTCAGTTTTTTGAAACGTTGATTGATATGCATGTAATATTCCATGATTGACATTGAGTGTGTATGCATTTAAATTACATACCAAATGTGATATTGACTGTATAAAAGGAATGTACTCATGCCTCTGTTACAGTTAAATGAATGGTAAGCAAGGCATACATTGATATTGTTTATTGATATGCATGTAAATCATGTCATTATACCAAAACTGTTAGTGGAAGAATGATGTGTTTACTGATTGTGTGACATATTGCATTTGCATAGGGTGGGTATTTATGGTTGGAGTTCCGTGGAGTACCAACGACATTTAAAGTCCGTAATATATTGTCAGTGCACTGCATTGAAATACCGAGGAGATTGTGTGATTTAATCTCATTACTAGCAGCTTGTCTGCAATACTTGTGACAGCCCAAAATTGACCCTAGTCGGGAAGTGGTTTCGGGACCGCTAAACCGAGTCGCCGAAATGTTTGAACGTAATATTTATTGTCTAGAATATGTATTTATGAATGTGTGAAAATTTCAAGCTTCGATTTAGTCGATTGCATGTGAATTCAGTTATTAGGACTTGTGTGACACTTTTGAAATGTGATAGGCTAATCTATAAGGACCTAATAGTGCATGTAATCAAAAGGGAGGACTTGCATGTCAAATATCCCTTCTTTTTATAAGTGGTGGCCGGCCATGACAAAGAATGATGGGCAAAACATGTCATGGACATGTTTTGTTGGTGCATTATGGGAGGAAACAATAAACTAAGGTTAGGAATAAAGAAATGGAAAAAAAAAGAGAAGGTGTGTGATCCCCATTGCCGTGAGTTGAGGGAAAGAAAACAAAAAAAAATGTTCAACATTTTCACTTCTCTTGGCCGAAAATCCTAAGGAAGAAGGAGGGAGTTCTTGCTTCATGCTTGGGTTGGAAGAGGATTAGGAGGAGGTTTGGCCATACTTGTATCTAGATTAAGGTATGTTGAGGTTGTGCCATGAGATTCATGCATGTTTTTAGTTGCTAGCTTGAGTTCTAATTAGCCCATGGTTCAAATCTTTGCTATGTCATGGGAATGATGTTCGGCCAAGGTGGATTTTGTGTTAATGCCATTGCATGCTAAATATGAAGCTTGTCGATGATATATGTGATGGTGGGTTGATGATTCTTGGATTTTCTTTTTAGCATTTTTGAGTGAGACATTAAGTTCTTTGTTTAACCATGACCAAAATTGAAATGGTATGGTGTTGTGATGTATTCGGCCATGGTATATCCATAAGAATGATTTATGCTTATTACATGGTAGGTAAGATTTGTGTTTTGGATATATGTTTATATTTGGTTATAATCAACTTGAGATTCGGCCCTTGCACCTATATGTATATATGTTTGCATATGACATATATACTATCTCAAGGTATATATTTACTTGTGATGATGTTTCGGTTATGAAGTAAATGATAGATGTGTATTGAGCTACAATATGTAATGCATTAGTTAGTAAAATGTATGCCATTCATGTGTGGTATTAAACATGTAATTGGCCTCAACATCAACATGCATAATCGGCCACATGAATGAGTACCTAGGTTGATGTGTTGTTCGGCCATGAGTAAGCATGTTGAAGGCTTTATCTTGACTTAGAAAATTCGCTAAGGAGAGTACTAACTAATGTGTTGAGTTTGATTCATGAATTCCGTACATATGTGACTTTAATGTCTAATGAATATATGTGGGCTAAGTACCTTGAATTCCTCTTGTCGATGCTCAAATGATTAAATCAATTTATTTGTTAAATTAAGCTCAAGAGCAAAGGGGGACTAAATCCGATAAAGGGAAGGAAAAAGTGGTCGAATAGCCATCGAATCGTTCGACAACATCCGAGGTAAGTTTTGAGTAATGGAACTTAGATTGTGATCTAATTAGATTATGTAATAAACAAATCAAAATCATGCTCTTGATGTGGCTATTGAGCCGAAATTGTAAATATGATAGTGTCTTGTGTTCGAGCTTTGGTAGTGAGAATGAAATACTGGATGTGTTATGATTTGTTAATATATGTGCTTGGTTATTCGAACGATATCCGGTTAATTCGAAGGCATTTGTGCGAGTTACCAAATCCGGTTAATTCGAAGGCATTTGTGCGAGTTACCAAATCCGGGTTAATTCGAAGGCAATTGTGCGAGTTACCAAATCCGGTTAAGTCCGAAGGCATTTGCGCAATTACTATAACCGGCTATGTCCCAAGACAATCGAGCGAGTAGCTATATCCGTTAAATTTCAAGGTACGTGATTCGGGAATGAGCAACCTTGCTATAAAATTTCAGTTAATACGCTTGAAAATTCCAGCAATGAGGTATGTTCGGATGTGCATTGGAATAGTTGATTCCTTGAATAATATTCGCTCGATCGAGTAGTGAGCTTCCGTATTTGGCTAAGATGATCCCTCATGTATGAATTCAGGGTTGGAATGTGAAGTAGGAATGATTTGAGAATATGTATATACGAATTGTCCGTTTAGTTATATGAATGCTATACCTCTGCTGTGGTTAAATTCTTTGCTCAAAACTTACTAAGCATAAATTGCTTACTCCGTTTCTTTGTTCTCTGTTTTATAGATTTTGGCTCGTCAGCTATCGGACTTGGGATTTTTGGAAGTCGAAGTCTCCCACACTATCAAAGCCCCCTTTTGGTACAAATTTTGGTTGAGCTTTGAAATGGCATGTATAGGACTACCCTTTGTTGTTTTTCAAGTACTTTTTGTGATGTATGTGTGTACAACCATGCGAAAATGGCTCGTAGAAGTGGAGTATGGCATTAGACCATTTGTGTTCATGTATATATATATGGTTTCATGATGTGACTATGGACTGGAATGGAAGTGTTGGGCAATGATCAGCCCTTGGAATGGCTAAATATGATTATATGTGGACCTATGTATGACAAAACTCTAGTTGGTCCATGGAAACCACGAAATAGGTAAAGTTTACCTTAAGAATAGATGCTGACAGCAGCAGTGGTGTGGATGTGAAAAATCACTAAAATTAGCAGGAATGGAATTAAATAGTGAATAAATTATGTAAATTAAACTTGATGAATCTACTTTCATATGGAAGAAACAAAACGGTCATATGAGTTGTATGTTAAGAGATATTTAGGTTTTCGTGAAACAGGGCCAGAACGGTTTCTGGATTCCCTGTTCCGACTTTGGAAATTCATTATAAATTAACCAGAGATAATTAAGAGTCATGCCATATATGTATAGATTCCTCTTTGAGTCTAGTTTCTAGAGAAACAAAAGGGATCAGTATTGAAGCCCTGTATAGGGAGATATCCAATTCGTAATGCATGAAGGTCAGTGTAGTCGAACCCTGGAATAGGGGAGACTTTAACTAATAAAATGTACTAATTGGCTTGACCAAAAATTCTAGAAAAAAATCTGTAGATGGACATATGAGTCTAGTTTCAGGGAAAAATTACGAAACCAATTTTCGAGTTTTGAAACTCAAGATATGATTTTTAAGGCGACAGTGATGCAGTAACCAGCTTGTCTGGAAATTTTTAAATGGACTGTGAAAATAATTAAGTTAAGTCTGTGTGCACCTTGTGTTCGACTCCGGTAACGGACTCGGGTACGGGGTGTTACAATACTGGTGGCTGGTCGACATTATTAGTAGCTTGACTGCATGTTTGCTTTCAGTTTATCTACATTACTGTTATTGGTGATTTATCCACATCGAGTTTCGGCTCGCAGTGTTTGGAGTTCGATAGACGGGCTCTGGAAATTCGTGGTGTGTAGCAAATGGTTGGGTAGGAACCTTTTGTATTGCATCGTGCAACATAACATGATCATACATTGATTGAATATTGCTATGCAACGATCTGAATTGGTGATGTTGATTGTTATATCCTATATGAATGATTATATGATGCTCTGTAATTTTAACTCACACTAAGCTTTTATTATTATTATTATTATTATTATTATTATTATTATTATTATTATCACATATGTTTTATTTTTATTGTTATTATTAGTGATATTGTTGATATTATTTGATGTGTTTTTACTATTGTTGTTATTTTTAATTTCATCATATATATATATATATATATGTTTTGGTTTATGTTTAGGATTTATTTTCTACGTGTTTTATTTTTATTATTTGATATGTTTTTATTTGTACTTTTAATTTGGGTTCTATTTTAGTTAGATATTAGTTGGTGGGATTATTTTATTTAATTTAAATTTAGATTATTTTAGGCTCTCTTTAATTTTTTAGGTTAGATTTTAAAATTTTGTTTTAGATTTTTAATTAGACATTAGAATTTGTATATTAGAAATTAGGTTAACTTCTAAGATCTTGATTTTAGGTTTTAAGATATTTTTATTTTGATGTCGATATTAGATTTTAGGTTTTTATATTAAGTTTTGTTTTTTTAGATAATATTTTGATTTTGATTTTACGAGTTAAACTATAAATTCTCCTTTAGATTTTATATTTTATATTTTAATATGGAATATGGAATATGAAATTTTAGATTTTAAGTTTTTATTAGTTTTCAATATTAGATATTTATATTAGATTTAGAATTTTTATTTTATTTTAAATTTTAGGATTTTTATTATTTCAGATAGTAAATTAGATCAATAGATTTGATTCAAAGGTTTAACGTTTTAGAACTTTTTAAATTAGATTAGATTTTAGATTTTAGATCCTTAGTTTGGATGTTATTTAATTTTAAATTCTTAGGTTTTCGAATACATTCTAATTTTAATATTCCTAATTAGATTTAGATTTATATTTAGAGTGTATTTTGAATAGATTTTAGGTTAGAATATTAAGATCCTACTTTTAATTAAATCGTTCAACTTTGCTTAAGATTTTTTAACTATTAGATTCTTTAGGTTTTTGAAGATTTTTAGATTAAATTTTAATTTTAAATTTGAAATATCGTTGTCATTGGGATAGCTATGGAATCAATTTATTTTATTTCATTTATTTTTCTTTTAATAAGAAACCCTAATTACTGAACTACGTAGGATTGTCTTCAACAAGACGTCGTAGGGGTACTACAATTTTCTCATTGTATTCCTGAATTTAGAATTTAGTGACGAGATCAAGTCTTAGATTTTAAAATTTGTCTTAGGATTAGCCCTGAAACCTTAGACAATAAATGACTAACTAATTTAGCTCCAATGTGACGATTCTACTAGATTTGATTTGTAAGATCATATCTTTTGTCTAGCACCGCATGAACATGACACTATTTTAGAGATATTAGAGCTTTCGATAATAAAATGAGTAGATGATAATTTCTTTTGCTTTCTCTCCAGATTTTTTTCACTTCATCAATTTCTTTCCATCTTGTTCATTAGTATATGCTTTAGTTGATTTTCTCAATTACTTAAGCTTATAAGGCATTTTATCAGCAACTCTTAAGTGATTAAAAAGAAAATAATCATTAAAAATATTATAATAAAATATGTGTATCTATAATAAATAATTTAAAATTATAATTATAATTATATTTATATTAAAAATTAAATTTATGAATTTAAATTAAATTTATATTAAATAATAATTGAATAATTTTTAGTTTTATTTATGTAAGAAACAACTCAATGACATAAAAGTAAAAAGTAAATAATTTGAAAGTTAAAAAGATTTTAATGGCATGTTTGAAAATCATTATTTGAGTTTAAAATTTTGGATTTAGAATTTAAATTTTAAATTTTGTTTGGATAATAAATAAAAATTAAAGATTTAATTTGGACAAATCTAAATCCAATTTTATAAGAGTTAAATTTTGAATTTTAAAATTCATTTTAAATTTAGAATTTTTAAAGCTTAAGATTAACTAAAAGAACACGAGAACTTTTTTATTCTCTTTGATTTCATACTTCCTTCAAAACCTAGATAATAAATAAATAATTTTATTTGTAGTATATCATCAAAAAAACTTAAGGTTTTTAAAAATTAGATCGGTAGGCAAACCAACCAGACCATCGATTTTTGTTTCAACTTTGTTGATGATTCAATGGTTCCATTGAATAAATTATTAAAAAAATTATTTAAAAATAGATAAAATCAGTTCAACCATCAATTCAGTCGATTCAACTAGTTCAACCAGTTCATCAGTCAACCAATCTGATCTCTTATTCCGGACTGGTACTTGGACTGAATCACAATCCAAATGATCTAACTGGTCGTTCCAATCTGATTTTCAAAATAGTGACAAAGTTTCATGCATTTAATTTAATTCATTGTAAATATTCAAAAAAATGTATTTATACCATAATTTCCATAATTTTTTAATTTATAAACTCTTGACTTTTAATTTATAATTTCCATAATTAGGCCACCAGTTTAATGGTCCAATTAGTTTGATCAGTCTGATCGGTTCGACTAATCCATCTGGTTCTATTAAATAAATCATTAAAAGTTCATTAAAAAAAAAAAGAAATTGGTTCAACTACCCAATCAATCAGTCCATATCAGTTCTCAAGTCAACCAATTTATTACATTTTTCCAAATTAGTACCTTGACCAAGACTAATTCAAATAATAATGTTCAGAATCTCATAAATAATTAAACTTTTAAAATTATTTTTAAACTTAGAATTAGTTAAACTAAATCTAAATTTGAATTAATTTAAAATCTTAATTTTAAATATTTTACTTTTTTAACAAAACTTTAAAAATTATAAATTCATATATCATAAATTCCCAATCTAAAATTTTGAAATCTAAATTCGTTTCTAAAAGAATTTTCATTAGAGGGATAAACGGGAATTAGCCTTCACAAATATGAAATATCGCAAGATGGAGACCAAAAGCAGGGATTCTAGCAGCCTTGAATGCGTTGACTTTTGATATTTGCTTTACTTTCCTCAGGATTGCTATCTATGGTACTATATCTCACTAATTAAATTAAATCCATCTTAATTAGTAGATTAATTCTCATTATTTTCAAAATCATGAGGCTAAATTTATAAAGCAAATAAAATCTCCAAGTACAGTCAATGCATACATGTATCATTGGTCCTGGATCTCTAAAGAACATCTAAATGAGACCCTTGATTGACTGTTCATGTTTGGGGGCTTATTCAATCTGAAAGAGGAGAGGATATGAGGGGTGGATGGGAAGAGGAGCCATTGATCAAAGCCAAGGCTATATGGCGATAGGCTGCTTCAGTTAGATGAATTCCATCCCAATTTGAATAAACGGAAGGATCTTTACATGCTTCAGATCCAGGATGACCACACCTTGCTGAGATGTTGAAATTATATGGACCACCCCCTCCACAGCATGCTTTTAGAGTCCCACCATAAAACCCTGTTTTTTTTTTCAATATACATGCTCATGTCACAGCACTAGATTCAAGATTAAGTTAATAGGGTCTATTTCGTACCTAATCCAGGTTGCAACTAAGTTGAATCAAGTTTAAATATTGAAATTAATGGGAATTAGAAGGAACTAACCGTGATGTAGTGGGGCATGAACGTAACGCATGGCGGCACCGTAGTAATCAGCGTAAAAAATCCTGACATGGGGATACTTTTGTCTCAAGGTATCCAGGGCTTGTTTAAGCTGATTATTATGATACTTCGCAAAACCATTAAATGCCTTCAAGCAACCATGACGGTCATAATCATCCTTTTTAGGGCTTTCAAACAATGTCAAGTAAACAGCTGAGCAACCGATGGGAAAATTCCCTGGAACCATCAACTCTACTGCGCCTTCCTCTATCAATGCCTACCAAAATATCCACGCATAATTAATAACATAATTTGCATTTGGCTTAAGCATAAGACTTGATGGGAAGCAAATTGTGTTAGCTTTGTAATACTTTTGTGCTTAAACTCTAACTTACACTGGTTGCATTAGCAATTGCTCCAACAACTGAAGGGACCATGGATTGAAGCTGTTTAATGCTTCCACCAAGAAAAAAGGCGTAATTATAATCATTTCCACCGATCTCTCCCACCAGAAAAAGTGATTTCTTAAAGAAATCATCACAAGCTACGACAGAACACAGCACTATGTTATTCCGAGATGGGTCAGTGGAAGTACTGAAAGAAATGGAGATAATTTAACTCACATTCGTTATCCGAGCAAAGGTCGGACTTGAGCTTCCTGAACCAACCAAGCTGAACATTCAAAGAATTATTAGTCCACAAAATGGATCCCATGTTTCTTTGGAAGAAAAACTCAGCATCAAGTGCAGTAGCTCCGGAGAATGCGAAGTTGACTCCATGTGGAGAACTCTGGCCTTGTTTTACTGCTAGGTAAGGTTCCAAATAAGGTAAACTGAATGCCTCAGCTGGTTTATAACAAATAAGACACACATATAGTTAGGAGAACGAAATCTGGTTTTTCAAGTTTGTTTCTGTAAGAGAAAGAGCATTTACCAATGAAGTCGATAATAAGACGTCCGTCAGAGCACCGCCCCGTTGCGTGTTGAAAGAAGGTTTCACCGTAAGGTAGCTGCCCGATGACCGGAAATACAAGGGCACCGGAGAGAAGTAAATTGCCTGTGTCGCTTAGGGAGTCACCGAAGTTGAAAATTGACTCATATTTTTGGGGGGTCGATAAAGCTAAGCCGACGGTTTGGAATAAGATTACGAGGATAAAAAATTTGTTCTTCATGGCAAAACAGTGGACAAAGAAAAGTGCCGACTACAGAATGTGAACTTTGATCATGTATCGTAATAGTAATGTAAGAAAGCAATTAGCCAATAATATTTGTACTGTATTTATATATTTTTTTATCTCAGCAATATGTTTAACTTAACTAAATTCAACAAAAATAAATTTATCTACTGTAGTTTGTCGGTTACCTTATCCTTTAATTTTAGAAAACAATCGCTACCAAAAATTAATTACTATTGATGGTGGAGGGCCTGATTACCACAAAAAACATATTTTTTATTGTATTTTTTATTTTATCTCATAATTATTTGTAAGTAAAATTGTAAAACTCTGTGGAAATTAAGGTATCTCATTATCTCCGTAAAAAAATAAAAAATAATATTAACAAATCACCTATCAAACCAATAAAATTCTAACTTTATTATTTACCGGAATATTAATGAATATTTAATCAATTAAATTAATTTATACTAACAATATTTATAAATATATGTAATATATATGTATTCCTTATAACATGTTAATTTTAATAACAATAGTATGTTTTAATTTAAAGCATATTTGTTTATATTTAACATTATTTATGTGTAGTTAATCGAGTATTAGTTTAATTGATATCGACATCAATATTATTACTAATATAAAAGAATATTAATTGAATGTATTTAATTGTTACTCTTTTATTTAAAAGTTGAAAAAATATTATATAAAAATAAATATAATAATAACATATAATGAAAAAAATATTATATAAAAATAAATATAATAATAACATATAATAAAAAAATATTATATAAAAATAAATATAATAACAACATATAATGAAATTAATGTAAAAAAAATATTATCTACGTGTAACCATGAATCCATGGTGTTTCGCTTTTTTGGCAGTTGAGCCATTAAATGCCGACGAATTCAGTGATATAACTCAATCCCATTAAAAGAGGTTTGGTGAGAATTCAAATTTAACTCGAGAATCTACTGAACATCGTTGCGCATAGAAAGGAAATGAATTAGGCACCGCAAAATGTGTTAGTGTTTTCTTTTAAAATCAGACATTTATTACTTGGTACCAAGCAAGCTCAGCAGCTTTCTAATTTCTTAAATTCATGTCGTGACAGGCTTTGTTGGCGATTGATTAAATTAATTAGCGATCTAGTCTTATCAGCTTTTATAAATGAGTAACATTATATTATTAGTAATTAAATTATGAATATTTATTTTACTTAATTAAAAAATTATAATTTGGTAATTGAATTATTTAAAATTTTTATTTAAATCATTAGACTTTTAAAATCAATTTATATGACTTTCTATGTTCGCATTATTTACATTAATCGAAAATTCTCTTTTCTCTTTTTTTTTTATCATTAAGTTGTTTCTCATTAAACAACTTTAGACGTTATGAATTTATGAACTAAAATTCAAATGTATTTTTTCTCCGATCTCTGACATTGACCGTCAGATCAACTTGAATTTCATGTATGTTATTTTACTCATTGATGGATATTGACACACTGTACCGATCGTTGAATCGTCGCTTGGTGCTCATTGGCAAAATTTTAAAAAAAAAATTTAACAAACCTAGTGACTTAAAAAAAACTTTTGAATAGTTTAATATCTTAAATGAAAACTTTCAAATAATTCAATGATCAAATTGTATCCTTTTTTTCTTAAAATTTAAACGACCTAAATAAAAACTTACGCATAGTTTAATGACTAATGTCTAATGGTGTAGTTTACCTTTATAAATTAATGATATCCCTTATTGTGTATTTGCAACAAGTTTGGCATTGAATTTTCAAGTGTATACACATCGGGCATTTAAATTTCTATCCTTAATATAAAACAGTTTGAATAACTTATATAAAATTTTGGATTGCTTTTTATTCGAGTGGGGCATTGGGAAAATATAATTTTGAGCCGAAACTTTGTTTGGCCCATTCTATATATGTTTAAATATTTGTAAAATTTTAAGGCTGCCATTTTAAGACTATTTTAGACTCTTTTTATTCAAATTTGAAATTTGGTTTAAGCTTAGCCCATTCTTTTAAAAGATTTTCAACTAGGGTTCAAAACCCTAGCTTACATCGGCTTCCAGCATGAATGATAACAAAAAAAGAAGTAAATTTCAACAAATAGGATTTCAATAGCAACAACTTCAGAACTAACAAAGACAAAGAAAACATATCAAATAGAAAGGTTAACAATAAGAAAGTGATATGGAAAAAGAAAAGAACAGGAAAAGCATCGAAGAAAGAGGAAGAAGAAGAGAGAACTCAAGAGAGAAAAAGAGAGATAAAAGGAATTCAAAACCGTTGCATAATTTCTATAACTGCCTTCCCCACCCATGATTGGTGTTAAAAGGGAAGGGTAACGACTCGTGTAAAAACCTAGTAGTTGTTAACTAACTACTGCTTCAATATACACTATTTAATTAAACAACCTTAAGCCAAAATGACTCGTTTTGGATGCTACTCTGACCCTAGCCACGACACACCTTTTCATTAATGTTTTCTACAACAAAATGTTGCAATTGTCCAATTACACTTAAACAAACATAATAGAACAATAACAGATTTTTAAACTATTTGATTGTTGCTGCTACCTTCCATAACAATTAGTCCCCCTTCGAACTCAATCCTTATCCCCAAAGATTAAATGCTGGATATCTCTATTGAAGAGTCTGCAAGTTCTCCAACATGGAGTTTTTAGGGAAGTTGTCGGACCACTCTACTAGCATCTCTATAAGTAGCATGATTTCCCTTTCTCACCATATACCTTTTAATAACTCAAATTGGCACCTCGAGAAGAGCCTCATATGTCCCTACTAGTGGCAACTTAGAGCTACAGGGACCCTTGCTAATGTTCTTTTTAAGTTGGGACACGTGAGACGTGGAATGAATTCAAGATCCTTTTGGTAATGACAGTCTGTAAGCCATATTTCCCACGTTGGCTTCCATAAGGTAGGGTCCAAATACACCATATCTCCTACTTAAAACTTTCTGTTAAACCTTATGCTATCAACCACTTGTTTCATTTGATCCTAAGTTGTTTTCAAATGGAACTTGAAAAGTTGTTTATCTATCTCTTGGTGTTGAATGTTGTGGCCCACTATAGCTACAGGAGAAGAACCAACTAAATATGGTAAATGGAGAGGAGGGTCTTGTCTATAGAGGGCTTCATAATGTGTGCATTTGATGGATAAATGGTAAATGGTACTATACCACAATTCTGCAAAGGGTAACCACAAAAACTAGTCATTTGGTCTCTCACTTGACATGCACCTAAGGTACCCCTCCAAGCATCGAGTCAAGACTTCTATTTGACCATATGTCTCAAGATGGTATGCAGTGGATAAATGAAGTCGAGTACCAAGCTTCTTGAATAACTCCCTCCAAAAGTTGTTGATGAAAACTTTGTCCCTATCAGACAAATTGGCTCAAGAGTTCTGATCTATCATAATTTGATATGTCAAATTAGGCTCTCCAATACACTTGAGGAGCTTATTCTTAAGAAACTCAAGTTTCTTGTGACAGCCCTAAAGTGACCCTAGTCGGAAAGTGATTTCGGGACCGCTAAACCGAGTCACCAAATTATTTGAATATGATAATTATTGTTTAAAATATGTGAATATGAATGTGTGAAAGTTTTAAGCTTTGATTTAGTTAATTGCATGTGAATTTAGTTAATAGGACTTATGTGTGACACTTTTGAAATGTGATAGGTTAATCTATAAGGATCTATTAGTGCATGTAATCAAAGGGGTGGACTTGCATGTCAATTTCCCCTATTTAATTAGTAGTGGCCGGCCATGACAATAAGGGTGGACAAAGTGTGATGGGCAAAACATGTCATAAACATGTTGTGTTAATGGTTTATGTTAGAAATGATAAAATAATAATGGTTAGTAAGATGATGAAAAAAAAAAAAAGAAAAGGTTCTCATTGTTTCTTCATGACCGAAAAATCAAAGGAAGGAGGGGAAGAAAAGGTTGAGGAGGTTCGGCCATACTTGTATCTAGATTAAGGTATTTTTGATGATGTTCCATGAGATGCATGCATGTTTTAGTTGTTAGCTTGAGTTCTACCTAGCCCATGGTTTAAATCTTTGCTATGTGATGGAGATGATATTCGGCCATGGGTGTTGTCTTCTTGGGTGGTGTTTGATGTTGGTGATGATGCATGAAGATGAGTTAAGTTTCGGCTAAGGTGGATTTGTGTTGATGTCATTTGCATGCTAAATGTGAAGCTTTATAATGATACATGTGATGGTGGATTGATGCCTATTGGATTTTCCTTTTAGCATTTTTTTTTTGAGATAGACATTAGGTTCTTTGTTTAACCCATGACCAAAATTGAAATGGTATGGTGTCTTGATGCATTCGGCCATAGTAGGAAATATGGTTGTTGTTCATGTTATTTGCATGAGAAATGGTAGTAAGGTGAAGTGCAAATATTAGTATTTGATTACTAGTGTACATATGTGTATTAGCCGAGTTTTGAACTTGAAAAAAATGGTATGTAGTTAATACAAGTAACCATATTTGTAGGAAGTATTAAGCATATAATTGGCCTCAACATAGACATGCATATTCGGCCACATGAGATACATTGGTGTTGCATGTATTCGGTTAGGGGCAAGCATATTGATGCTTTTATCTTGACTTAGATAATCGGCTCAAGGAGAATTTGTTAAAATGCTTAGTCAAATGATATTAGGTTAATGATGTGTGTATTCGGTCATGAAGGTGCACATGAAGAAATGTTAGATTAATTATATTAAATTGCTCAATGTGATTAAAAATGCGTATGACCACTTTGTATTTGAGCTAAAGGTGGCCATATGACCTATCAACTCCTTCTCATATTCGGCCATAAGCTAGCATAATGAGACCTTAATAAGTTAAATTTGCTTGAATTAGCTCAAGAGCTTAGAGGACCAAAGTTGGACAAGGGAAAGGAAAAAGTGATTGAATAGCCGCCGAAATTGTTCGACAACATCCGAGGTAAGTTTTCGAGTAATGAAACTTAGTTTACGATTTGATTAAGTCATGACGTATAGTCATAACAAAAATATGGTGATATAATGATTCTACTTGAATTATATGTTGAATTAATTAGTCTATACGTATGATGAGTAGCCGTATGTGCATAGAGATCATGTCATAAAGCAAATCAAAATCGTGCTCTTTGTATGTGGCTATTGAGCCGAAATTAGTAAGTGTGATAAGTGTCTTGTGTTTGAGCTTTGGTAATGAAAATGAAATATGGATGTGTCATGATTATTGATATATGTGCATGGTTATTCGAATGATATCCGGGCTAAGTCCCGAAGGCTTTTATGCTAGTGACTATATCCGGACTAAGATTCGAAGGCATTTTTGCAAGTTGCTATATCCGGGCTAAGACCCGAAGGCATTTGTGCTAGTGATTATATCCGGGCTAAGTCCCAAAGGCATTTATGCTAGTGACCATATCCGGCTAAGACCAAGGCCTTGTGCGAGTGGTTATATCCGGCTAAACTCAAGATACTTGGGTTTGGGAATGAGCGATCTTGCTGTAATAATTTCAATTAATACGCCAGTAAAATCCCAACAATGAGGTATGTTTCATATGTGCATTGAGATAATTGATTCCTTCTAAATAGTATTTGCTCAATCGACTAACAAGCTTCCGGCTTTTAGACAAGTTGATTCCTTACGTATGAATATAAGGGTTGGAAATGTGAAGTAGGTATGATTGTGAGAATATGTGTATATGAAATTATTCGTTTAGTCGTATGAATGCTATATCTCAGTTGTGCATGATTTCATTGCTCAAAACTTACTAAGCATTAAATGCTTACTCCGTTCTTTGAATCTCTGTTTTATAGATTTTGGTTCGTCAGCTATCGGACTCGGGATTTGTTGAAGTCGAAGTCGTCCACACTATCAAAGCCCTTTTGGTACTCTTTTAGTTGAGCTCTGCTAATGGCATGTATAGGACTACCCTCTTTGTTGTTAGTTATGTACCCTTTGGTTTTGTATAAATTTGGATAGCCATGCGAAAATGGCTTATATATACTTTGAGCATAGCATTATAATCATTTTGTATGTTGTTCATTGAGAGGTATGGAAATGTTTGGTAACGATTAGCCATTGGAATGGTTAATCATGATCATTTTGGTGCTTTGTATGACAAATTCTAGTTGATTCATGGAAAACCATGAAATAGGTAAAGTTTACCTTAAAAACAGATGCTGACAGCAGCAGTGGTGTGGATTTGAAAAATCATTAAAAATAGTAGGAATGGAATTAAATAGTGAATAAATTATGTAATCGAACCTCGATGAATCTACTTTCATATAGAAGAAGCGAAACTATCATATGAGTCGTATTTTAAGAGATATTTAAGTTTTCGTGGAACAGGGCCAGAGCGATTTCTGGATCCCCTGATCTGACTTTGGAAAATTACTATAAATTAACCAGAGATAATTAGAAATCTTTCCATATATGTATAGATTCCTTTTTCAGTCTAGTTTCATTAGAAACAAACGGCATAAGTATTGAAGCCCTGTACCAGGAGATATCTAGGTCGTAATGTATGAAGGTCGGAGTAGTCGAACCTTGAAATAGGGGAGACTTTAACTAATAAAATGTACTAATTGGCTTGACTAAAAATTCTAGAAAAAAATTAGTAGAAGGATATGTGAGTCTAGTTTCAGATAAAATTTACGAAACTGGTTTTCGAGTTTTGGAACTAAAGATATGGTTTTTAAGGTGACAGTGATGCAGTTAGCCAGCTTGTCTGGAAATTTTTGAAATGGACTGTGAAAATCAATGAATTAAGTTTGTTAGCACCTCGTGTTCGACTCCGGCAACGGTCTCGGGTACAGGGTGTTACATTTCTTTTATATGTTTTGTCAATTTTTTATGTGGCAGCCTGCCCAGCGAAGACTATGGGTGTGTTTAGTATTGCTTCTAAGAAGCACTTGTAGCACAAAAAGTACTTTTGAGATAAAAGCACTTTTAAACAAGCTACTTCTTGAGAGAAAAAGTGCTTCTCCCAAGACAAAAAATTTGGCCTAAAAGCACTTTTTTTAGAAGTTGAAAATTTTAGCTTCTCCCCAAAAGTGTTTTTTTCCCTAAAGCACTTTTGAGAAGCATTGCTAAACTAAGCCTATATCGTGTCACTGTTTGACATTCATGTCATTTATGCTAAGGGTAGAAAATGAGTAAGTTGGTGAAATATTTGTCTTGGTTGGTGGCATATTTTGTGGGATTCACCATCTACCGAACTCCAAGTTTTGGTGAACTCTAGGATTGATAGACTCTTCTGTAAAGTTATCCACTAGCCTCAGATGTTTTGGGCTAACTTGATTCATTTCTTTGTATAACGTGATTATGATGGTTCAGTAAGTAATGCTAGGGTTTAGTTAAGACCTAATTAAAACTGAACTAGGATACTGTAGATGGTTAGACTTCAAAATTATTAAGTAAGTTTATTCACTGGAAGCAAGGGCGATAGTGGGATTTTTATTATCCTTCCACTACACCTTGTCTCCGTTGCATGGGTATATAATGATATCGTTTGCCAACATGTGTTACATATACATCTTTTTTCTTGAATTATCATATAAGTTTTTGAAAAACCTTAAGGTAGAAGGCTTCAAATGAAGAATGTTCACAGTGATTAATTAACACCATTATTAGTAGCAACTTATTGGTAATTTCTACTAAACCCTTAGGTTATTGTCGAAGGAATTTACATGTTTACAGTAATGCATGTATAGATTTTAAAACTATTTATAAGGAAGAAAACTTCTTGATTTTGGGTTGAAAGTTACCGATTTATGCATGCAGGTAAAAGTTTAATAGTGTAATGATTTGATAGATATATTTTTCTTTCTTTTAGCTTAAGAAGTTAACGAAAGTCCAAGCAATAAAGGCAAAGGACCTAGTAGATTGCAATACTAGATTTTTTGGTGAGTTTTTTCTTACTTTCGTGTGTTATAAATCCTCTTGCCATCTAAATTGTGAAATGTAAGTGTTTCCTCCAAATAATGTCATAGTCTGGTTTTATCATGTTAAACCAACATTATCAGTGTGAGTATGGTCAGTTCATGTTTTGATGTAAAATACCCTCCTTACTGTATGAGCCTAAAACCATCTATATATGAAATGTGATATGTGATAAATGAAAGGGGATATGTTTGTGATGCCTTCAATAGGGAAGCTATATTGCAAACCGGACTGACAGATCACGAGAAAACATGTTCAACTAAACATAAATGATATGAGAAGTTAAAGGGATATATGTATATGAATACGTCTGATTGGAATGATTTTGATTCTGAATTTTGGGTATGAGGCTGTCATAAGGATGGGTCATGTGTAAATTGTGCTTATTATATGAGTTATGATTAAGATGGCTGATAGTAACCACGTATGTGTCGTGTTAAGTTGGGGGTAAAGTCTGTCTATATTCTATGGATGCCATTGGGCATATTATGATTTGTACGTCTGAACCTCTCTGAAAGGTTGAGTATCATTATGGGTATTAATGCTTGTTTACCAGTGGTATCCATATACATTATTTGTGTTTCCTTTGTTTATGAAACTCACTAAGTTCGTTTGAACTTACTTTGTTATCCTTTCCTTCTCAGGCATGTTGATATAAGAAAGAGATTCTGTAGAAGGGGACTACGCCAAAGTTGCTGTTGATAGTGAGCCACTTGTCTATTTCTATATCATGCATGAACTTTTGGATGGGTCACGTGTAGATCTATTTTGTAACCAACTTTTGTAATAAATTACATCTTTCAGCAAAACTTTGTTTTTTGAGAAACTTTAAGTACTCTAGAAATATATGTTAAATCCTATTTAACTATGGTTTATGAGATCATTTTTTAAGTGTGTATGCCAAACTGTCTTAAATGATATTTAACCACCAGTGATGCACTTGAAACTTTTGTAAGAGAAATAATTTATCTCACATTTTATTAAACCTTGTCAACTTTTATAAGGCTTCCGCCAGATGTTTTTCTAAATATGTTTTACTTGACATATTATTGATTTTATTGTTTTATTATTGTTATATTGAGTTTTACACCAAGACCTTGAAGCTTTTATAAATTTCAAGTGTTTTGTCAAATTTTTATGGTTTTAAGTTGTGATACACCACACTCGGATTCGGTGATCGGGTTGTAACAGCCCAGTTTAGACCCTAGTCAGAACAGTGATTTTGGGACCACAAATCTGAGTCAGAAAAGTATTTTTAATATTATTTTTCGTGTTTAGAGCATGATATATGATATGGGTGAAAATTTCGTATGAAAATTTTACCGTTTGTGTGTTTGATTTGATAAAAATGGCTAAATCGCAGAAAATGCAAAAGTGGCCTTCTATTTGATTAAGTGCCGGATTGTTGTCTCTTGTTAAATGTGATGTCCTTAATATGTAAATGGACCGTTGGAATTATGCATGGACAAAGTTGGACTTAGTGGTTTTTATATGAAAATAGTAAGGTTAAATTAGTAAATGGCTTATTAATGTTATATAAATTAAAATAAAACAAAATGGTGATCATTTTTGTTCATCTTTGCATCGAAAATAAAAGAAAAAGATAGGGTTTGAATGCTTAAACTATTCGACCATTGATAAGCTTGATTAAGGTATGTATTTTGTTCGGTTTTCGATAATTTTTACGTTTTAGAGATTATTGCTTAGTAATCTATCAAGCCCATGTCTCAATTTCTAAATTTGATGATGAATTTAAGTTATACTATTGATGAAATTGTAAGCTTTGTGATGTTAGTTGATGGAAAATGAAAGATATGTGTTGGATTAATAGATTTTGTATTTGAATTTTTGATGAATTTGAGTATTTTAGACTAATTTGTGAAAATGAAAAATTGAGGGGCTAAATGTGAAATAAATAAAATATGTGGGCTTATATGAGCTAAGGGAAAATTCGGTCTAGCATGTGTAATATGAAATTTTGTATATTTTGTGATTTTTGTGATCAAGGACTAAAGTGTTAAAATGTGAAAATATGAGGGCTAATTTGTAAAATGCCCTAAATATGTATAAATGGATTTAATTGAATGATTTGGTGAATAAAAGAGTTAAATTTGAATGTGTTTAGATCAAGAACCAAAGAACACGAAATTAGATCGGGGGAAAAACGAAAGTAGTTGAATAGCTGTTTGTTTCCGTTCATTCTCGTACGAGGTAAGTCTATATACAAATAAATGTGTTGAATTGAATTATTATAATGTATATGTTAATGAATTGTGATGAATGGCTATCGGAACTAAGTATGTGAAATTCAAGAAAGTTCCGATAATGTAACAAAGTTCGAAAAGCCCTGTACAAACCATAGAAATAGTTAGGATACATATGTCTTGACATAGGATTCCGATATGAGATTTCATGTAACACCGCGTCTGGGACGTTGGCATCAATTTGAGATTTACGTGTAAGACCATGTATGGGATATCAGCATCGTATATGATTTTGTATAAGACCCTGTCTGGGACAGTGGCATTGATATTTGATTATATGTAAGACCACGTCTAGGACGTTGGCATTGTACGAGCTTTTCGAGCTATCCGAGTATCCTTATTGATTTCGAACGGTTCAATGGGCAGTCCAAGAAATGAATGATTATGTAAAATGTTCATCCGAATTTTGGTATGTATGAAAGTATACCAAATTTGTGAATGAAAGGTAATAGATGTGTATTTGTGATGTAAGTATAAGTTATATGATAATAAGATATGCTTATTGCTAGAGAACTATGATCAAATGATGTTATTTGAGAAATACGGATTTGTGATTGTGTATAGCCATGAGCTAATTGAATGAATTTGATTATCAACGTGTTATGTGATAAGTTTATTTGTATATGGCTTACTAAGATTTTTAAAGCTTACTTTGTGTGTGTTTACATTGTTTTATAGATATCGAAGCTACTGAAAGCTTGGGGATCGTCGAGGATCATCACCACACTATCAAATTTTATATTTGGTACCTTTTGAAAATGTATATATCAAAATATGACATGTATAGGCTAGGATTAATGTGGTATGTTTTGAGATGGATATATCATGCCATGAGATATGGCTTGATTATGGTTGAACTTATGGTTTGATTTTGGTATATAATCTGTGATGCATATAATACCTTATATGTTAGCTTATTTGGTATGATTATGTTTTGGTTATCTTGATTAGTTGTTAATTGATGTGTTAATAGCATTTGGAATTAGATAAATTGTGATAGTTTTGGTTTGATGAATTGGCATATTTTGGTGGCTTAAAGACATATTAAAATGATGCTATTTTGAATTGTTATATGTGCTTGAGATTAGGGTGGCAAATTGACTCTGCAAATGGCCTATTTTTGTCCACACGAGTAGAGACATGGGTGTGTGTCTCAACTGTGTGTGACACAGGGTCATATTACACGGCTGTGTGTCCCCTGGGGAAGTCTTACAATTTAAAGTCAGTTTCGAGTACGGCCTAGACACACTAGCGTGTTTGGTGGCTGTCTGAAGCACATAACCTTGGCACATGGGCGTGTATGGCCATTTCGAAAGGTACATTGGCTAGACACACCAGTGTGTGGTTAGCCGTGTGACCCAAGTAAATTTCAACCACGGCCAAGGCACAAGGGCATATCTCCGGCCGTGTGGTACAAGTCAGTATGTATGCCCTATTTTCACATGACCTATGACACGAGCGTGTTTGATAGCCATGTAAGTCACACGGCCTGTTCACACGGGCATGTGACCTATGATTGTATAGTTTCTCTAAGTGTCCGAAAGCTTTTATATATGATCGGTTTAGTCTTGAACCACTCTTAAGTATGTTTCAAGGTTTTGTATAACCTTGTATGGGACAATATGAATGTTTGTGAATAGTTTTCGATAATGAATGCATAAATGTATGTGAATGATGTGTAATATCCGGTAATGCCTCGTAATTGTATTCTGGCCACGGATATAGGTTAGGGGTGTTACATTTTATTGGGATCAGAGCTACGCCTCGTAACTGTATTCTGGCCACGGATATAGGTTAGGGGTGTTACATTTTATTGGGATCAGAGCTACGGTTTAGTCAATTTTAGGACTAATGTAGCGTATATGAGTCTAGCTATACATGTCATATATACGAACTGTGATAGTGTGATGAATCCTGACAAACAAAATGTGTTTTTCGTATAGTAATGGATCCCAATCGAGTCGTAGCTAACGATGTTGAAAATAATGCGCCTGCTCCGCCGTCTGATTCTAGACCTGTTACTAATGAGGGAGAGCAAGTCTTCTTCCAAATGATGAATGAGTGGTTCACTCAGTATGTTAGAACAAACCCGGCTGCTCCCTAACCTCCGCCCCTGTAAGTTTCTATAGCTTTCCAAGTGGTAGATTCGATTCGTCTGAATAAGCCTCTAGTTGATAAGGTTAGAAAATATGGGGCTGAAGAATTTCGTGCTACTATTGTTGATGATGCTGAGAGAGCTAAGTTTTGGCTCGAGAATATGATTTGAGTATTCAATGAATTATCTTGTACTCTGAAAGAATGTGTTAAATACGTTGTTTCACTTCTGAGGGATACCACATATCAGTGGTGGAAAACTTTGATATCAGTGGTTCCGAGAGAACAAATCACCTGGGATTTCTTCCAAATTGAATTCTGAAAGAAATACATCAGTGAAAGATTCATAGAGCAGAAACGCAAAGAGTTTCTTGAACTAAAATAGGGTCGTATGTCTGTTATAGAATACGAGTGAGAATTTGTGAGATTGAGCTAGTATGCACGAGAATGTGTCTCGACCGAAGCAATAATGTGTAAAAGGTTTGAAGATGACATAAATCAAGATATCCACTTGTTTGTCAGGACTTTGGAAATAAAAGAGATGATGGTGCTTGTTGAACGAGCGTGTAAAGCTGAAGAATTAAGTAAAGAGAAAAGAAAAGCTGATTTAGAAGCTAGAGAGGTGCGAAAAAGATCATCGAATAAGCCATTTCAGTCTGCATCAAAGAAGTTCCAAGATGACTATAGCCGTTTAAAGGCTACTGTAGGTCATTCGAGTAGAGATTGTGAAAGATCACATTTGAGCTTTAGAACTCTAGCTACTTGGATTGCTAGTGTTGGAAATGTCAAATCTAATCAACCCGAGTGTAAACATTATGGTAAAAGACATCCTGACAATTGTAGACCATACGATCGGGCTTGTTTGAAATTTGGATCTTTAGATCATTTTATCCGTGAATGTCCTGAGTTTGTAGAGCAAGAGATTGGGCAAAATCTGAAGCCGCGTGGCAATACAGCTCGAGGTAGACAACCCAGAAACACGGGTAATGTGAGTGGCACTCAGAGAATGACTAAAGACACGGTTGTCAGATCTGAAGCCCGAGTACCTACCAGAACTTATGCTATTCGCGCTCGTGAAGAAGCTTCGTCTTTAGATGTTATTATTGGTACATTTATTCTTTATGATACTTCTGTAATTGCGCTGATAGATCTAGAAACTACACATTCGTATATATGTATGAGCTTAGTATCCAGTAAGACTTAGCCTGTAAAGTCTACTGAATTCGTAATTAGAGTATCGAACCCCTTAGGCAGATGTGTCTTGGTTGATAAAGTGTGCAAGAACTGTCCATTGATGATTTGAGATTTCTGCTTTTCGGCTGATTTGATGTTATTACCCTTTGACGAGTTTGATATAATTCTAGGTATGTAGTGGCTAACTTTGCATTATGCTATTGTGAATTGCAAATGGAAAACTATTGATTTGAGATTCAAGAATGATGAAATAGTCCGAATTGAATCTAATGACTTAAATGGGTTTCCTGCTGTGATATCTTTGATGAAAGCTTTGGAAAATATGAAAAAGGGTTGTGAAGCCTACTTTGCCTATGTGATCATTTCGAAAGTGACAAAAAAGAAAATTGAATCAATGCTTATTATCTGTGAATTCCCTGATGTGTTTCCTAAAGAACTTCCGGGATTACCTCCGATTCGAGAGGTTGAATTTGGCATTGAATTACTACTAGAGACTACTCCGATTTTGATAGCTCCGTATAGAATGGCTCCAAATAAGTTAAAAGAAATAAAGTCTCATTTGCAAGAGTTGACCGGTAGAGGATTTGCAAGACCAATTTTTTCACCTTGGGGTGCTCCTGGTTTGTTTGTGAAAAAGAAAGATGGCATGATGAGAATGTGTATTGATTATCGTCAGTTGAACAAAGTGACTATCAAGAACAAATATCCTCTACCCAGAATTGACAATTTGTTTGATCAGTTGAAAGGAGCTACCGTGTTTTCAAAGATAGATTTGAGATCGGACTATTATCAGTTGAGAGTAAAGGATTCAGACATTCCGAAAACTTCTTTCTGAACAAGGTATGGACACTACGAGATTTTAGTTACGCCTTTTGGATTAAGGAATACACCTGCTATTCATTATGGATTTGAGGAACAAAATTTTCAGACCGTATTTAGATTGATTTGTTGTTGTATTCATTGATGACATTTTGATTTATTCACGTGATGAATCTGAGCATGCTGAGCATTTGAGGGTTGTGCTACAGACTTTGTGTGATAAGAAACTATTCACAAAATTCAGTAAATATGAGTTTTGGTTACGCGAAGCTAGTTTTCTGGGCCATAATGTATCAGCATCTGGTATTTGAGTTGATCCGAGCAAGATTTCAGTTATTTTGGATTGGAAGCCTTCGAAAAATATTTCTGAAGTCCGCAGTTTTTTCGGACTTGCTAGTTATTACCGATGGTTTGTAAAAGGCTTTTCTATGATCGCAACTCCGTTGATGAAATTGCTTCAAAAAGATATGGAATTTGAATGGTTTGAAAAGTGTCAAAAAAGTTTTAATCAGTTGAAAGTCTTATTGATTGAAGCTCCAGTGTTAGTACAGCCAGAATCGGGTAAAAAATTTGTCATTTACAGTGATGCTTCGATGAATAATTTAGGTTGTATTCTGATAAAAGATTTGTCCAATAATGGTTCAGTATTAGCTGAATTGAAAGCAAGACCGTTATTTGTTCAACATATTTGTGAAGCTCAGAAGGTTGATAATGAGATTTTAGTAAAACAAGCTCAGTGTGATTTGGATTCTAATTCTAAATATCGAATTGATAATGATGATTGTCTGAGATTTCGAGATTGGATTTGTGTTCTGAGAAATCTAGAGTTGATATAGATGATTCTGAATAAAGCATATCACAGTTATCCATCAGTACATCCGGGTAGTGCGAAAATGTATAATGATTTGAAACAACATTACTAGTGGTTTGGAATGAAAAGAGATACTTTTTGACTTTGTTTCGAAATGTTTGATCTGTCAGCAAGTTAAAGCTGAACATCAGGTACCATCCGGTTTGTTACAACAGATTATGATTCCCGAGTGGAAATAGGATAGAGTGACTATCGATTTTGTTCTGGGTTTACCCTATCTTCAAGAAAGAAGGAGACAATTTGGGTTGTAGTTGATAGATTAATGAAATCAGCTTATTTCATTCTGGTTCGAACAGATTACTCGCTTGATAAGTTAGTTGAATTATATATTTCTAAAATTGTGAGATTGCACGGGGTGCCACTGTCTATTGTGTCAAATAGAGATCCAAGATTTACTTCAAGGTTTTGGAAGAAACTGCAATATGCTTTAGGTACGAAATTGTATTTCAATACTGCTTTTCACCTGTAGATGGATGGTCAATTTGAGTAGATTATTTAGATACTCAAGGATATGTTGAGATGTTACATTCTTGAGTTTGAAGGTACGTGGGAACGATACTTGCCATTGATTGAATTCGCTTATAATAATAGTTTTCAATCTAGCATTAAAATGACACCGTACACAGCCTTATACGGTAAAAAATTCCGTACACTTTGTATTAGACTGAGCTCAGTAAGAATAAGATTTATTGGGTCGATTTGATTAAAGAAATTGAGCAGAAAGTAAAAGTGATTTGTAAAAGTCTGAAAGCACTGTCAAATTGTCAAAAATCATATGCAGACTTGAAACGAAAATATATTGAATTTAAAATCAGGGATAAAGTGTTTTCAAAAGTATCTCCGTAGAAGAAAATACTCCAATTCGGCAGAAAAAGCAAATTGTGTCCGGGGTTCATTAGACTGTTTGAGATTATTAAGCGTATCAGGACAGTTGCATATAGATTGTTCTTGCAACCTGAGTTAGAAAAGATTCATAATGCGTTTCACATATCAATGCTTCGACAATATCAATCTGATCCCTCGCATGTGATTACTCCATCTGAAATAGAAATTTAGTTTGATATGACTTATGAAGAGGAATTGATCCGTATCTTAGCTTACGAGGTTAAAGAACTACAAAATAAGAAAATTCTGTTAGTAAAAGTAATGTGGCATTGACATGCTGTCAAAGAAGCTATGTGGGAACCCGAAGATGCTATGAGACAACAATATCTGAATCTGTTCAACGGTAAGATTTTCAGGGACGAAAGTCCCTAAGGGTAGAGAGTTGTAACAATCCGATTTAGACCCTAGTCGGAACAGTGGTTTTGGGACCACAAATCTGAGTCAAAAAAGTATTTTTAATATTATTTTCCGTGTTTACATCATGATATATGATATGTATGAAAATTTCATATGAAAATTTTACCATTTGTGTGTTTGATTTCATAAAAAGGGCTAAATTGCAGAAAATGCAAAAGTGGCCTTCTATTTGATTAAGTGCCGAATTGATGTATCTTACTAAATGTGAGGTCCTTAATATGTAAATGGACCATTGGAATTATGCATGGAGAAAGTTGACATTACTTAGTGGTTTTTAAATGAAAATAGTAAGGTTAAATTAGTAAATGGCTTATTTATGTTATATTAATTAAAGTAAAACAAAATGGTGATCATTTTTGTTCGTCTTTGCACTGAAAATAAAAGAAAAAGATACGGTTTGAATGCTTAAACGATTCGGCCATTGATAAGCTTGATTAAGGTATGTATTTTGTTCAATTTTCGATAATTTTTACGTTTTTGAGATTATTGCTTAGTAACCTATCAAGCCCATGTCTTAATTTCTGAATTTGATGATGAATTTGAGTTATGCCATTGAGAAATTGTAAGCTTTGTGATGTTAGTTGATGGAATATGAAAGATATGTGTTGGGTTAATAGCTTTTGTATTTGAATTTTTGATGAATTTGAGTATTTTGGACTAATTTGTGAAAATGAGAAATAGAGGGGCTAAAATGTGAAATGAATGAAATATGTGGGCTTATATGGGATAAGGGAAAATTCGGTCTAGCAAGTGTGATATGAAATTTTGTAAATTTTGTGATTTTTTTTATTAAGGACTAAAGTGTTAAAATTTAAAAATATGAAGGCTAATTTGTAAAATACCCTAAATATGTGTAAATGGATTTAATTGAATGATTTGGTGAATAAAAGAGTTAAATTTGAATCTGCTTAGATCAAGAACCAAAGAAAACAAAATTAGATCGGGGGAAAACGAAAGTAGTTGAATAGCCATTCGTTTCCATTCATTCTCGTACGAGGTAAGTCTATATACAAATAAATGTGTTGAATTGAATTATTATTATGTATATGTTAATGAATTGTGAAGAATGGCTATTGGAGCTGAGTATGTGAAATCTGAGAAAGCTCCAATAATGTGACAAAGTTCGAAAAGCCCCGTACGAACCATAGAAATAGTTAGGATACATATGTCATGACATAGGATTCCGATATGAGATTTCGTGTAAGACCAAGTCTGGGACGTTGGCATCGATTTGAGATTTATGTGTAAAACCATGTTTGGGACATCGGCATCGTATATGATTTTTGTGTAAGACCTTGTCTAGGATAGTGGCATCGACATTTGATTACATGTAAGACCACATCTGGGACGTTGGCATTGTACGAGCTTTTCGAGCTATCCAGTATCCTTATTGATTTCGAACGGTTCAACGGGCACTCCAAGAAATGAATGATTATGTGAAATGTTCATCCGAATTTTGGTAAGTATGAAAGTATACCAAATTTGTGAATGAAAGGTAATAGATGTGTATTTGTGATGTAAGTGTAAGTTATATGATAATAAGATATGCTTATTGCTAGAGAACTATGATTAAATGATGTTATGTGAGAAATATAGACTTGTGATTGTGTATAGCCATGAGCTAATTGAATGAATTTGATTATCAATGTGTTATGTGATAAGTTTATTTGTATATGGCTTACTAAGTTTTTGAAAGCTTACTTTGTGTGCGTTTGCATTGTTTTATAGATATCAAAGCTACTGGAAGCTCGGGGATCATCGAGGATCATCACCATACTATCGAATTTTATTTTTGGTACCTTTTGAAAATGTAAATATCAAAGTATGGCATGTGTAGGTTAGGATTAATGTGGTATGTTTTGAGATGGATATATCATGCCATGAGATATGGCTTGATTATGGTTGAACTTATGGTCTGATTTTTGTATATAATCTGTGATGCATATAATGCCTTATATGTTGGCTTATTTGGTGTGATTATGTGTTGGTTATCTTGATTAGTTGTTAATTGATGTGTTAATGCATTTGGAATTAGATAAATTGTAATAGTTCGGTTTGATGAATTGGCATGTTTTGGTGGCTTAAAGACATATTGAAATGATGCTATTTTGGGTTGTTATATGTGCTTGAGATTAGGGTGGCAAATTGGCTTTGCAAATGGCCTATTTTTGTCCACACGAGTGTGTGTCTCATCAGTGTGTGACACACGGTCATATTACATGGCCGTGTGTCCCCTGGGTAGTCCTACAATTTAAAGTCAGTCTCAAGCACGGCCTAGACACATGGGCGTGTCCGGTGGCCGTGTGAGGCACATAGCCTTGGCACATGGGCTTGTGTGTAACAACCCGATTTAGGGCCTAGTCAGAATAGTGTCTCGGGACCACAAATTTGAAGTTAGAAGAAAATTATTTTATTATTTTTATGAGGTTATAGTATGATTTTATTAGTGCATGAAAAACTTGGTGAGCTAATTTTAAGGTTTTCTAGCCTAATTTTGAAAAGGACTAAATCGCATAAAAGGTAAAAGTTGCATTTTAATACCTAAATGAGTGAAATAGCTAAAGAACTTAAATTGAGGGCTTTTAAAGGGAAATTTCACCCTTTTTATTAGTGTTGGCCGGCCATGTGAATGATTTTAAGCAAATGGTCAAAGTATTAGATGGATGATGTCATGATTTAGTGATAAATTAATTCCTAAAAGTCTATCTATCATTTCTTTCTTCACTATCTCTCTTCTCCACCGAAAATATCAGCAAAAATGGAGTTTTGAAGGCTGAAAAATTTCAGCAAATAAAAGCCCTCACAAGTAAGTGATCCCCACACCCTATGTTGATGATTTTTGCATTTTTGAGACCCTTGAAGCATGAGTTTTCAAATGAGGGTGATATCTTGAAAAATGGTCAAGAGTTTAGAGTGTTTCCATGAAAGGATTTGTGATTTTTATTGAGCTTTTATGGAGGAATATGAGTCCTAGTTGTGTTATAAACAACTTTTGTAAAAGGTGTTAGCATGAAAACACCTAAAGGGACTATTTTGCATAAGTTGTAAAATAGTTAATAAGCATGTGAAATAGTGAGAATTTGAAGTTGTTATAAGAGTAAAAATAGTTCATTTAGGCCTAAGATACAAAGAAAATCGATGAAAATCGATTTTCGAGCATAAGGGCAAAATGGTCATTTTATCAAGGATGTAAATTTATAATTGCCTAATCGTAATTAGTGACTAAATGAGTGTATATTGCTATTATAGATCAACATTTACCAAATCCGAACCTAGTTCGGGGGAAGGCCAAGCAAACTGATTAAACTGAATATCCAAGTACTTTTTGTAAACCGAGGTAAGTTGTACGTAAATGATATAGCTACACTGTTAATACTTGTATTCATATCGCCATTGAATTGATATTGTATGAGTTGTTAAGTTATGAATTGAGAATGTCTAGTAGTATTTGAGATAATAGAAATATGACGTTGAAACATTAGGACATGAACTGGATATTCGACCAATGTAAGACGTGTTTGGGACATGCTTCGGCCACATTATGAGAGCTAGTGTAAGACCATGTCTGGGGCATGGCATCAGCATCCAGACGAGGACTAGTGTAAGACTTGTCTGGGACATGCATCATCCATACTATGATAGCCAGTGTAAGACCATGTCTGGGACATGGAACTGGCACAGAGATGAGTGCCAGTGTAAGACATGTCTAGGACATGCATTTGCCTCGACAGAGATAGCCAATGTAAGATGTGTCTGGGACATGCATCGGCTAAGAGTTGTGCTAGTGTAAGACATGTATGGGACATGCATCACACGCGTATATGAGAGCCAGTGTAAGATCATGTCTGGGACATGGCATCGACAATATATCCCATGTTGAAGATTCATAGAATATCCAGAAGTATTCCAAACATTTCAATGATGAGAGTTATAGATCAATTTTGATAAAGAAAGAATAATTATGTTGTGAGTGGTACAGGTACCTATATGATAAGCATGAGTAACGAGCTTAATTTAGAGAATGTGACTCGAGTAGATGATAATGAGTAAGTTAAATTATGTTTACCTTTGAGCTATAAGTATGATGACTAATGGTGAGATTGTTGTTGTATATTTATTCACATGCAACTTACTAAGCTTTATGCTTACGCTTACCCTATTTCCTTTCCCTCTTCTTTCAGTGTTATCAAGCTAGCTTAAGGATCCCTTAAAGTCTGAGATATCAATCACACTATCAACCGCAATACTTGGTATAGTTTGATTTATATGTTTGAAAGTGGCATCTATAGGGCTATACTAGGATGTTGTATTAAGAGAATCGTTCATGTATTTTGGCTTAAGTCAAAAGCCCTTCATTTTGTAATCAAGCCTGGAATAATGGCTATTATTCATTTTGATGAATGCATATAATGTTCTTGTTATGGATGAATTAGTGCCCATTGCGATGAGATTTATATATTGAAATGATCTTGTGTAGGTTGTGCAAATGGGTGACAAAAGGGCTTGGGAAATAGCCTAGTTTGTCCACACGGATAAGATACACGGGCGTGTGTCTAAGCCGTGAGTGACACACAGTTCACACCCATGGGCGTGTGTTATTGCCATGCATCCACTGCACTTAAATTTTTAAAGTCATTTTCGCACATGGGTAGGCCATACGGGCGTGTGTCCATGCCATGTCATAAAGTCAGTATGCATGCTAGTAGTACACGGGCAAGAGACATGGCCATATGTCTCAGCCGTGTGAATGACACGGTTATAGGGCACGGGTGTGTGCTTGGGCCGTGTGGTTTTGGTAGAATGCCCAGGTTTTCAGAGAGGGGTTTGGGACACGGGAATGTCCTTAGTACACGGTCGTGTGCTCTACACCCACACGGGCGTATCGAGCTTTGTTGCATGAAATTTTTCTAAGTTTTTCATGAGTTCTCGATTAGGTTCCGAACCACCTCGGATGAACATTTTAGGCTTGTAAGCCCATGTTAGGGGCAGATTGTTTGTGAAAAGAAAAGTTTAAAAATTAGTTGAGATTTCATGGACCAGTTTCATTTAGTTAGTTGAGTTTAAGTTAGGTAGCGCCACGAACCCCATCCTAGTGTCGAATACGGGCGAGGGGTGTTACATTTGGTGGTATTAGAGCATAGTTTAGTCGATTCTAGGACTAAACTAGCCAGAGTACGAGTTTAACTATACATGCCACGTATATACATATTGATAGTGTGACGATTCCTGACGATTAAAATTGTGTTTATTATAGTAATGGATCCTGATAGAACCACGGCGGATGACGTGGAAAGTAATGCGCCAGCTCCCGCAGAAGGGACTACGCCAGTAGAGAGTGAGCCCGTGAGTATGGGCCAGGGCAGAGGGGCTAGAGAAGCCTACCTCCTAATGATGGATGCTTGGTACGTAGAGTTTGTTCGTGCGAACCCGAACACTCTACCTCCCCCACCTCCTCCGATTCCTCAACATGTCCCGATGGCTTCGCAAGGTGTGGATGTGTTCAGACAAGAGAAGCCTCCGGTAGACAAGATCTGGAAGCAAGGAGCCAAGGAATTTCGGGCTAGTGTAGATGATGACCTAGAGAGAGCGGAGTTTTGGCTAGAGAATACTATGAGAGTATTCGATGAACTGTCATGCACGCCTGAAGAGTGCGTGAAGTGTGCCGTGTCACTTCTACGAGACTCAGCTTATTAGCAGTGGAACACTCTCATGTCTGTAGTATCGAGAGAAAGAGTAACTTCAGAATTCTTCCAAGGAGAGTTCCGAAAGAAGTACATTAGCCAGAGGTTTATGGACTAGAAAAGGAAGGAATTTCTAAAGTTGAAGCAAGGTAATAAGACTATGACAGAGTATGAGCGGGAGTTTGTGAAACTCAGTAAGTATGCGCGAGAGTGCGTATCCACTGAAGCCACCATGTGTAAGAGGTTTGAGGATGGCCTCAATGAAGACATTTGAGTATTTGAGGGCATCCTAGAGTTAAGAGAGAGCGTGTAAAGCAGAAGAACTGATGAAAGAGAGGAGGAAAACGGCCAGTGAGTCACGAGACTTAAAGATAAGACAGATGGGGAAAGTATACCAGTCCTCATCCAAGAGATCAAAAGAATTTACTACCTGATCGAATGCTTCGGTGGGGTATTCGAAGAGAAATAAGAATCAACAGAACTTGGCGTCTAAAGCCTAAACTACTTCAGTTGCAAGTGTTGGTAGCGCTCGGCCAAATTGGCCGGAGTGTTTGCAATGTGGAAGACGTCACTTGGGCGAATGCCGAGTGAACGAGAGGGGCTATTTCAAGTGTGGGTCACTTGACCACTTTATCTGCTAGTGTCCTGAGATGGACGAGAGAGAGAGAAAACGCGATGCGAAAGCAAGCAGTGCTCCCTTTAGGGGTAGACCTCAAAGGAACCCTGGGAGTGGGACTGGTCGTAGAAGTGCACCGAGAGATAGTACGATTAGGTCTGAAGGTAAAGCACCAGTGAGGACCTATGCTATACGAGCCCGGGAAGAGGCAGAGTCTCCAGACGTGATCACTGGTACCTTTTCTATTCACGACATAACTGTTGTTGCTTCAATTGACCCGGGGTCTACCCATTCTTACATATGTATAGATTTGATACTTCGTATAGACATGCTTATAGAGTCCACTGAGTTTATTATGAAAGTGTCTAACCCGTTAGGGAAGCATGTATTAGTGGACCAAGTATGTAAAAATTGTCCTTTGGTGATTAGAGGCTACTATTTTCCAGCCAACTTGATGTTATTGCTATTCAACGAATTTGATGTAATTCTTGGGATGGATTGGCTGACCGCCCATGGTGTTGTAGTAGACTGTGGGAGAAAAGTAATTCAGTTAAGACGTGAGAATCGTAATGTTCTTCAAGTTGGGCCAGATAAGTCAGATAACCAGCCTGTGGTAATATCGTCTTTGACCGCCGAAAAATATTTGAGAAAAGGTTATGAAGCTTATTTAGCTTTTGTGTTGATTACCCAAGTATCCAAGTCAATGATTGAGTCAGTACCAGTGGTTTGTGAGTTTATAGATGTCTTTTCAGAGGAGTTACCGGGGTTACCCCCGGAGAAAGAGGTTGAGTTCGGTATCGAGTTGGCTCCTGGGACGATGCCAATCTCGATTGCACCTTATATGATGGCCCCTACCGAGTTAAAGGAATTGAAGGTACAGTTGCAAGAATTAACGGACAAAGGTTTTGCTAGACCAAGTTACTCACCATGGGGTGCTCTAGTACTTTTTGTGAAAATGAAGCATGGATCAATGAGATTATGTATCGACTACAGACAACTTAACAAGGTGACAGTGAAGAACAAGTACCCTTTGCCGAGGATTGACGATCACTTCGATCAACTAAGGGGAGCCACTGTATTCTTTAAGATAGACTTGAGATTGGGTTACTACCAGTTAAGGGTCAAGGAGCAAGACGTGCCGAAGATTGCTTTTCAGACAAGATATGGGCATTACGAGTTTCTTGTTATGCCTTTTGGATTAACGAATGCCCCGGTAATATTTATGACTTGATGAATCGCATCTTTCGATCGTACTTAGATAAGTTCGTTGTTGTCTTTATCGATGACATATTGATATATTCGCGTGATGAGAGTGAGCACACGGAACATTTGAGAACTGTGTTACAAATGCTGAGAGATAAGCAGCTTTATGCTAAGTTTAGTAAGAGCGAAATTTGGCTTAATGAAGTTGGATTTCTAGGATACATTATGTCGAGCGATGGGATCAGAGTTACCCAAATAAGATCTCAGCGATTGTAGAATGGAAATCATTGAGAAATGTAATAGAGGTTCGTAGCTTTCTGGGGCTAGCAGGGTATTACAGACGATTTGTAATGGATTTTCTATGCTAGCTACTCCGATAATGAGACTATTGCAGAAAGACGTCAAGTTTGAATGGACAGAAGAGTGTTAGCGAAGTTTTGAGAAATTAAAGGTTTTGTTAACCGAAGCCCCAATTTTAGTGCAACTGGAGTCAGGTAAAGAATTTGTAATTTTTAGTGACGCCTTTTTAATTGGTTTGGGACGTGCACTTAAGCAAGAAGGTAAGGTTATAGCCTATGCCTCGAGGCAGCTAAAACTACACGAGAAAAATTATCCGACCCATGATTTAGAGCTAGCAGCTGTAGTGTTCGCCTTGAAGATTTGGCGACACAATTTGTATGGGGAGAAATGTAGAGTATTTACCGACCACAAGAGTTTAAAATACTTGATGACGCAAAAGGAGTTGAATTTGAGGCAACGTCAATGGTTAGAACTATTAAAGGATTATGAGTTGATCATTGATTACCATCCAGGAAAGGCGAATGTAGTTACCGATGCTTTGAGTAAGAAATCGTTATTTGCTTTGAGAGCTTTGAATACGCAGTTGACCGTATTTAAGGATGGTTCAATCTTAGCAGAACTGAGAGTTAGACCGACTTTTCTTCATGAAATCCGAGAAGCAGAGAAATGATGAGAAGATACAAGCCAAGAAAAATCCGTGTGAGTCTGGTGTTGAATCAGATTTTCAGGGTGGTACCGACGGATGTTTAATGTTCAAAGATAGAGTTTGTGTGCCTAAAGATAGTTAATTCATTTAGAAGATTTTACGAGAAGCACATAGTGGTAGTTTGTCCATCCACCCTGGTAGCATAAAAATGTATAACGACCTGAAGAAAATGTATTGGTGGTCGGGAATGAAAAGGGATATTTCAGAATTTGTTTCTAAGTGTTTAGTATGTCAGCAAGTAAAGGCTGAACACCAAGTACCTTCTGGGCCACTTCAGCCTATTATAGTTCCAGAGTGGAAATGGGATCGTATCACTATGCATTTCATAACCAGTTTGCCATTAACCCCGAAAAAGAAAAATGCTGTATGGATTATTGTCGACAGATTAACTAAGTCAGCCCACTTCATACCAGTGCGTACCGACTACTCTGTTGAGAAATTAGCTGACTTGTATGTTTTCGAGATTGTGAGGCTACATGGTGTACCATTGTCGATTGTTTCAGATCGCGACCCAAGATTCACCTCAAGGTTTTGGAAAAAGTTACAAGAGGCTCTAGGAACCAAGTTAAGTTTCAGTACGGCTTTTCATCCACAGACTGACGGACAATTAGAAAGAGTAATACAGATCTTAGAGGACATGCTAAGATGCTGCGTCCTTGAATTTCAAGGAAGTTGGGACAAATACTTACCATTAGTTGAATTCACCTACAACAACAGCTATTAGTCGAGTCTGAAAATGGCACCTTATGAGGCCTTGTACGGGCGAAAGTGCCGAACGCCCTTATATTGGACAGAGTTGAAAGTGAGTCAGATTCACGGGGTTGATTTGGTCAAAGAGGCTGAGGAAAAAGTTAAAGTGATTCGGGAATGCCTAAGAGCCGCTTCGGATAGGCAGAAATCCTATATAGATTTGAAACGAAAGGAGATCAGGTTTGAGGTCAGTGACAAAGTATTCTTGAAAGTTTCCCCTTGGAGGAAAATCCTTAGATTTGGTAGAAAAGGCAAGTTGAGCCCTCGTTTCATAGGACCTTATGAAATTACCGAGAGACTAGGCCCTGTGGCCTACAGATTGAAATTGCTGCCAGAGTTAGAAAAGATTCATGATGTGTTTCACTTGTCTATGTTACGCTGATACAGATCTGACCCTTCACATGTAATTACGCCTACTGAAGTTGAAATTTTTCCAGATATGACTTATAGTGAAGAACTGGTCAAGATCTTAGCTCGAAAGGTTAAATAGTTAAGAAATAAGTATATACCACTTGTAAAAGTTTTGTGGCATAGACATGGAGTCGAGGAAGCCACATGGGAACTCGAGGAGTCACTGAGAGAGCAGTATCCGAATTTATTCACTAGTAAGATTTTCGAGGACGAAAATCCCTAAGGGGGGAGAAATGTAACAGCCCGATTTTGGGACTAGCCAGGACAGTGGTCTTGGGACCACAAATCCAAAGTTAGAAAAAAATTATTTTATTATTTTTATGAGGTTATAGTATGATTTTATTAATGCATGAAAAATTTGGTGAGCTAATTTTAAGGTTTTCTAGCCCAATTTCGAAAAGGACAAAATCCCATAAAAGGAAAAAGTTGCATTTTAGTACCTAAATGAGTCAAATAGATAAAGAACTTAAATTGAGGGCTTTTAAAGGGCAATCTCACCCTTTTTATTAGTGTTGGCCGGCCATGTGAATGATTTTAAGCAAATGGTCAAAATATTAGGTGGATGAGGTCATGATTTGGTGATAAATTAATTCCTAAAAGCCTAGCTATCATTTCTTTCTTCTCCATCTCTCTTCTCCACCAAAAATATCAGCAAAAATGGAGTTTTGAAGGTTGAAAAGTTTCAGCAACTAAAAGCCCTCACAAGTAAGTGATCCCCACACCCTTTGTTGATGATTTTTGCATTTTTGAGACCCTTGAAGCATGAGTTTTCAAATGAGGGTGATATCTTACAAAATGGTCAAGAGTTTAGAGTGTTGTCATGAAAGGATTTGTGATGTTTATTGAGTTTTTATGGAGGAATATGGGTCCTAGTTGTGTTATAAACAACTTTTGTAAAAGGTGTTAGCATGAAAACACCTAAAGGGACTATTTTGCATAAGTTGTAAAATAGTTAATAAGCATGTGAAATAGTGAGAATTTGAAGTTGTTATAAGAGTAAAAATAGTTCATTTAGGCCTAAGATACAAAGAAAATCGATGAAAATCGATTTTCGAGCATAAAACAAAATGGTCATTTTATCAAGGATGTAAATTTATAATTGCCTAATCGTAATTAGTGACTAAATGAGTGTATATTGCTATTATAGATCAACATTTACCAAATCCGAACCTAGTTCGGGGGAAGGCCAAGCAAACTGATTAAACTGAAAGTACTTTTTGTAAACCGAGGTAAGTTGTATGTAAATGATATAGCTACACTGTTAATACTTGTATTCATATCGCCATTGAATTGATATTGTATGAGTTGTTAAGTTATGAATTGAGAATGTCTAGTAGTATTTGAGATAATAGAAATATGACGTTGAAACATTAGGACATGAACTGGATATTCGACCAATGTAAGACGTGTTTGGGACATGCTTCGGCCACATTATGAGAGCTAGTGTAAGACCATGTCCAGGGCATGGCATCAGCATCCAGACGAGGACTAGTGTAAGACTTGTCTGGGACATGCATCAGCCATACTATGATAGCCAGTGTAAGACCATGTCTGGGACATGGAACTGGCATAGAGATGAGTGACAGTGTAAGACGTGTTTGGGACATGCATTGGCTAAGAGTTGTGCTACTGTGAGACATGTCTGGGACATGCATCAGCACGCGTATATGAGAGCCAGTGTAAGACCATGTCTGGGACATGGCATCGACAATATATCCCATGTTGAAGATTTATAGAATATCCAGTAGTATTCCAAACGTTTCAATGATGAGGGTTATAGATCAATTTCGATAAAGAAAGAATAATTATGTTGTGAATGGTATAGGTACCTATATGGTAAGCATGAGTAACGAGCTTAATTTAGAGAATATGACTCGAGTAGATGATAATGAGTAAGTTAAATTATGTTTACCTTTGAGCTATAAGTATGATGACTAATGATGAGATTGTTGTTGTATATTTATTCAAATGCAACTTACTAAGCTTTATGCTTACCCTATTTCCTTTCCATCTTCTTTCAGTGTTATCAAGCTAGCTTAAGGATCCCTTAAAGTTAGAGATATCGATCACACTATCAACCACAATACTTGGTAAAGTTTGATTTATATGCTTGAAAGTGGCATGTATAGGGCTATACTAGGATGTTGTACTAAGAGAATCATTCATGTATTTGAGCTTAAGTCAAAAGCCCTTCATTTTGTAATCAAGCCTGGAATAATGGTTATTATTCATTTTGATGAATGCATATAATGTTCTTTCTATAGATGAATTAGTGCCCATTGCGATGAGATTTATATATTGAAATGATCTTGTGTAGGTTGTACAAATGGGTGACAAAAGGGCTTGGGAAATAGCCTAGTTTGTCCACACGGATAAAACACACGGGCATATGTCTAGCAGTGAGTGACACACGGTTAACACCCACGGGCGTGTGTTATGGCCATGCGTCCCCTGCACTTAAATTTTTAAAGTCATTTTAGCACACGGGTAGGCCACACGAGCGTGTGTCCATGCCGTGTCATAATGTCAGTATGCATGCTAGTAGTACACGGGCAAGAGACACGACCATGTGTCTCGGCTGTGTGAATGACACGGTTATAGGGCACGGGTGTGTGCTTGGGCCGTGTGGTTTTGGCAGAATGCCCAGGTTTTCAAAGAGGGGTTTGGTACACGGGCATGTCCTTAGTACACGGTCGTGTGCTCTATACCCACACGGGCGTATCGAGCTTTTTTGCATGAAATTTTTCTAAGTTTTCATGAGTTCTCGATTAGGTTCTGAACCACCCCAGATGAACATTTTGGGCTTGTAAGCCCATGTTAGGGACAAATTGTTTGTGAAAAGAAAAGTTTTAAATTAGTTGAGATTTCACAGCCCAGTTTCGTTTAGTTAGTTGAGTTTAAGTTAAGTAGCACCCCGAACCCCATCCTAGCGTCGGATACAGGCGAAGGGTGTTACATTTGGTGGTATCAGAGCATGGTTTAGTCGATTCTAAGACTAAACTAGCCAGAGTACGAGTCTAGCTATACATGCCATGTATATACATATTGATAGTGTGACGATTCCTGACGATTAAAAATTGTGTTTATTACAGTAATGGATCCTGATAGAACCACGGCGGATGACGTGAAAAGTAATACGCCGGCTCCCGCAGAAGGGACTGCGCCAGTAGAGAGTGAGCTCGTGAGTATGGGCCAGGGCAGAGGGGCTAAGGAAGCCTACCTCCGAATGATGGATGCTTGGTACGTGGAGTTTGTTCGTGCAAACCCGAACACTCCACCTCCCCCACCTCCTCTGATTACTCAATATGTCTCGATGGCTTCGCAAAGTGTGGATGTGTTCAGACAAGAGAAGCCTCCGGTAGACAAGATCCGGAACAAGGAGCCGAGGAATTTCGGGCTAGTGTAGATGATGACCCAGAGAGAGCGGAGTTTTGGCTAGAGAATACTATGAGAGTACTCAATGAACTGTCATGCACGCCTGAAGAGTGCGTGAAGTGTGCCATGTCACTTCTACAAGACTCAGCTTATCAGTGGTCTCGTGTCTATAGTATCGAGAGAGAGTCACTTGGGAATTCTTCCAAAGAGAGTTCCGAAAGCAGTTACATTAGCCAGAGGTTTATGGACCAGAAAAGGAAGGAATTTCTAGAGTTGAAGCAAGGTAATAAGACTGTGACAGAGTATGAGTAGAAGTTTGTGAAACTCAGTAAGTATGCACAAGAGTGCATATCCACTGAAGCCACCATGTGTAAGAGGTTTGAGGACGGCTTCAACGAAGACATTTGAGTATTTGAGGGCATCCTGGAGTTAAGAGAATTTGTAGTGCTCGTTGAGAGAGCGTGGAAAGTAGAAGAACTGATGAAAGAGAGGAGGAAAGCGGCCAGTGAGTCACGAGACTTAAAGAGAAGACAGATGGGGAAAGCATACCACTCCTCATCCAAGAGATCAAAAGAATTTACTACCCGGTCGAATGCTTCGGTGGGGTATTCGAAGAGAAATAAGAATGAGCAGAACATGGCGTCTAAAGCCCAAACTACTTCAGTTGCAAGTGTTGGTAGTGCTCGGCCAAATAGGTCAGAGTGTTCACAATGTGGAAGACGTCACTTGGCCGAATGAAGAGTAAACAAGAGCGGCTGTTTCAAGTGTGGGTCACTTGACCACTTTATCCGCGAGTGTCCTGAGATGGACAAGAGAGAGAGAGAAAACGCGATGCGAAAGCAAGCGGTGCTCCCTTTAGGGGTAGACCTCAAAGGAACCCCGGGAGTGGGACTGGTAGTAGAAGTGCGTCAAGAGATACTGCGATGAGGTCTGAAGGCAAAGCACCAGCGAGAACCTATGCTATAAGAGCCCGGGAATAGGCAGAGTCTCTAGACGTGATCACAGGTACCTTTTCTATTCACGACATAACTGTTGTCGCTTTAATTGACCTGGGATCTACCCACACTTCCATATGTATAGATTTGATACTTCGTATTGACATGCTTATAGAGTCCACTGAGTTTGTTATGAAAGTGTCTAACCCGTTAGGCAAGCATGTATTAGTGGACCAAGTATGTAAAAATTGTCCTTTGGCGATTAGAGGCTATTGTTTTCCGGCCAACTTGATGTTATTGCAATTTAACGAATTCGATGTAATTCTTGGGATGGATTGGTTGACCTCCTATGGCGTTGTAGTAGACTGTGTGAGAAAAGTAATTCAGTTAAGATGTGAGAATGGTAATGTTCTTCAAGTTGGGCCAGATAAGTCAGATAACCTGCCTGTGCTAATAACGTCTTTGACCGCCGAAAAATATTTGAGAAAAGGTTATGATGCTTATTTAGCTTTTATGCTTAATATCCAAGTATCCGAGTCGAAGATTGAGTCAGTACCAGTGGTTTGTGAGTTTATAGATGTCTTTCTAGAGGAGTTACCAAGGTTACCCTAGAGAGAGGTTGAGTTCGGTATCGAGTTGGCTCTTGGGACGATGCCAATCTCGATTGCACCTTATAGGATGGCCCCTACCGAGTTAAAGGAATTGAAGGTACAGTTGCAAGAATTAATGGACAAAGGTTTTGCTAAACCAAGTTACTCACCATGGGATGCTCTAGTACTTTTTGTGAAAAAGATGGATGGATCAATAAGATTATGTATCGTCTACAGACAACTTAACAATGTGGCAGTGAAGAACAAGTACCCTTTGTTGAGGATCGATGATCTCTTCGATCAACTAAGGGGAGCCACTGTATTCTTTAAGATAGACTTGAGATCGGGTTACTACCAGTTAAGGGTCAAGGAGCAAGACTTGCCTAAGACTGCTTTTCGGAAAAGATATGGGCATTACGAGTTTCTTGTTATGCCTTTTGGATTAACGAATGCCCAGCAGTGTTTATGGACTTGATGAACTGCATCTTCCGACCGTACTTAGATAAGTTCATTGTTGTCTTTATCGATGACATATTGATATATTCGCGTGATGAGAGTGAGCACGCAGAACATTTGAGAACTGTGTTACAGACTCTGAGACATGAGCAGCTTTATGCTAAGTTTAGTAAGAGCAAAATTTGTCTTAATGAAATTGGATTTCTAGGACACATTGTATCGGGCGATGGGATCAGAGTTGACCCAAATAAGATCCCAGCGATTGTAGAATTAAAACAGCCGAGAAATGTAACAGAGGTTCGTAGCTTTCTGGGGCTAGCAGGGTATTACAGACGATTTGTAAATGGATTTTCTATGCTAGCTACTTCGATAACGAGACTATTGCAGAAAGACGTCAAGTTTGAATGGACAGAAGAGTGTCAACGGAGTTTTGAGAAATTAAAGGTTTTGTTAACCGAAGCCCCAATTTTAGTGCAACTGGAATCGGGTAAAGAATTTGTAATTTTTTGTAACGCCTCCTTAATTGGTTTGGGATGTGTACTCATGCAAGAAGGAAGGTTATAGCCTATGCCTCGAGACAGCTAAAAATACACGAGAAAAATTATCCGACCCATGATTTAGAGCTAGCAGCTGTAGTGTTTGCCTTGAAGATTTGGCGACACCATTTGTATAGGGAGAAATGTAGAGTGTTTACCGACCACAAGAGTTTAAAATACTTGATGACTTAAAAGGAGTTGAATTTGAGGCAACGTCAATGGTTAGAACTGTTAAAGGATTATGAGTTGATCATCGATTACCATCCAGGAAGGGCGAATGTAGTCGCTGATGCTTTGAGTAGGAAAGTGTGTGTTACAGTGTGTGGTCATTTCGAAAGGTACACAGGCTAGACATACGGGCATGTGGTTAGCCATGTGAACCAAGTCAGTTTCGACCACGACCAAGGCACACAGGCATGTCTCCAGCCGTGTGGTACAAGTCAGTATGTATGCCCTGTTTTCACACGGCCTATGACACGAGCATGTTTGATAACCGTGTGAGTTACCCGACCTGTTCACATGGGCATGTGACCTGTGATTGCATAATTTCTCTAAGTGTCCAGAAGCTTTTATATATGATCGGTTTAGTTTCGAACCACTCTTAAGTATGTTTCAAAGTTTCTTATAACCTTGTACGGGATAATGCGAATGTTTGTGAATAGTTTTGATAATGATTGCATAAATGTAAATGAATGATATGTAATATTCAGTAATGCCTCGTAACCCTATTCCGATGACGGATACGGGTTAGGGGTGTTACACGGGTCGAGTAGGGAGTGTGACAAGTTTCGGTATCATAGTTAAGGTTGAGTTAATTCTCAAAAAACTGAAGGTAAGTCACGCCTCACTATGCATGATGCATTTCTAGCTTAGTCCCTATAAATTGATTTTATTTATGTTTTGTTGTAGCTATTAAAGAAAATGCCAAAAATTTCGAGAGAGGCAACAGGTGAAGAGATTGAGAGCCATGTACCTCAAGCACAAGGGTAGGCTCCTACAAGTGATCCGGGTGTAGTTGAAAATGCTTTTTGAAAAGTCATTTTCGCAATGATGAATAAAATGTTTGAACAATTTATGAGATTGGGAGTAGCTCAAGTTCCATCACCTCAGCAACCTCAGTTTGAAGTGGTAAGACTTGCACCTCTTGTACCTCTAGGTGTTGGCTACAACCCAAGTTAAAGGTGATCCTGTGAGAGAGATACAAAAAAGAGGTGGCAAGGAATTTTTGGGGGATAAAGGCAATGACCCTACGATGGCAGAGCAATGGTTATCACGAGTCTACAGGGTAATTATGGAGCTAAAGTACATGTCGGTAGATAACACTAGAGGGGAGGTGTATCAATGGTGGGAGACATTGACTAGTGTAACCCCTGATGAGCTGATAGACTGGGAATTCTTTCTAGAGAAACTTAGAGAAAGGTTTGTGAACTAGATGTATGTTAAACAAACAAAGGAGGCTTTTAGACTTAATTGATATGTAAAAGATATGTTTTAGACTGAGAAAGCCTTAAGTGCGAAGTTTGAGTAGGACTTAAGGGATAAAATTCATGGCTTGGTGGCAGCAGCAGAATGTCAGAGTTTAGCGACCATGACAGCTAAGACCCATAAAATGGAGATGGAGCGCATGAAAAAGAAAGAATGAAACGTAGAATTTCTAGTCCACCATTCTTTTCAAATTTTAAGAAGCCAAAAGATAAAAGCTTTTCAGTGTCAAGGAGAGATTGACAACCTATGAGTTTCAGGTGTGATGGATGTGGTTGACAAGCTATTCCGATGGTGAGTACGGGCAAAACTAGGATTATGAAGAATTTTGTCTGCGAGCACTGTGGGAGAAATCACATAAGAGAATGCTGGAAGCATACTAAAGTTTGTTTTGGATGTGTGTCTCTAGACCAACAGCTTTGAAACTATTACGACTATTGTGATATCAAAGCTTGGGTACTGGGATATCATTTCCTGAAGAAAGGAAAAACCTATAGGGACAATTTTGTGTTAAGCTTAAGTCTTTATTTTCATTTAAGGGCATAGTGATCAATGTTAGGTTAAGTATTAGTATTTTTTTTTTGTGTCCAAGCAAGCTTAAGTCTTTATTTTCATTTTCATTTTCATTTCCATCCAGGATTGGCGAGTCACTACCTTAGCATTTGGCGAGTCACTACCTTAGCATTTCCATCTTTTCTAATGTAACACCCCTTATCATGAATCATTATAACATATGCCATTAACAATACAAACCAATTTCAAAGGCTTCGTACAAAATGATTAGTTTGATACTATAATTGGTATTTTAAACCTAGACAATTATGACACGTAACAAAATAACTAAGTCTGCTATACATGCCATATTTCAAAATGTTGAGTTCAAATACCAAGAGTATTGATAGTGCGGGCGGATCTTCAACGATCTCTAACTCCTATGCTAGCTGGATGACACTATAAGACAAAAGAGAGAAAAGAAAGTAAGCTTATAGCTTAGTAAGTAAGTATATAAATAACAAATTATAGTTTAGTAAGTAAGTATATAAATAACAAATAAGGAATCTAATATGTTTACAACATAACTCAATTATATCATTTTTTAATTTTACTATTTACTCGATTTGATCAAGCTGTCCCTCCTACATCATGATCACTAAATAAATTATAACTCGAGTTATGAAACTCGAAATTCAAATCTGTAAAATTTCTTTGAATCTAGACTCATAAATCTTCTTACTAAATGTTTTCTAGAATTTTTGGTTCATCCAATTAGTACAATTTATTAGTTTAAGTTTCCCTTATTACACAGCTCAACTGATCTGACCTCTGTTCACTACGAATTGAATTTCTCTCAGTAATAAATTCAAATAGCCACGAAACATATTTCATTTACAACTACACTTAATAAGGAATTTAGGCATATAAACTATATTTCTTATTGTGTTTTGTACAATTTTTAATGATTTTTCAAAGTTGGAACAGGGGATCACATAATCATCCCGAGCAAGTCACACACAATTGTAAATATCTCAAAATATAGAATTCCTTTGCTTGCTCCGTTTCATTTATATGAAAATAGGCTCATTAAGCTTTAATTTAATATCTAATTCAACCTCTAATTAAATTCCTTATATTTTTTATGATTTTTCAAAATCACGTCACTACTACTGTCCAAAACAGTTTTAGTGCTAATTTCACTCTTTCACACATTCTTTGTACTAACCTCATTTTAACTTATATATATATATATATATATATATATATATCACAAATCATTTTCACCACATTTCACACATCGCGAGTATAGGCCCATGATTATAATGTCACCACAAAGCCATCCTGTTGAACAATTCGGATTAATCCTCAATACTTGATTGTTTCAGCACACAACCCCACCATCATATTTCATTTAATTCGGCTCTCTTGTACACATGGTGAACACTTAGTACCACTCATGCGACCTAGCCAATTTGTCTCGTAGCTCTCTTGTCTACATGGTGTTCTTCACTTGGAATCACGCATGCGACCTAGCTACATTTATCTCTCCCGTAGCTCTCTTGTCTACATGGGATACATCCGTATCACACATGTGACCTAGCTACTACATAGTATCTCGTAGCTTTCTTGTACACATGATGTGCACTCAGCACCATACATGTGACCTAGCTACGCCCTCTATTTTATTCGATCTTTCCAAATGTTCAACCGGATCTCTCTCTATTACTTATTTCCATTCTTCCAATAGTCGATTTATACTTCAACATCAGCTAGTATATATATATAATAGGCTGAAATATAAGAATGTAAATGAAATTAATGTATTATTTACATACAAACTTACCTCGGTGCAAAATATGGGAATTTTGTAATTTAGTCCAAAACTTTCTCCTTCCCCCGTTCGAGGTCAATTCCACACCTTTCTTGATCTATAACAACATATTTAGCTCATTTAACACTCGAACTATTTATTTTAATCCAAAAATCATATTATACAAAAATTACATTTTTGCCCCCAAACTTTTACAAAATTATGATTTTCCCCAAGGCTCGGAAATTTGATTTTAGCCCTTATTCTTATGTTTAATGACCTACTGATCATTTTTCTCTTCTATGGCAACATCAAATTCTCACTCAAACACATAGTTATGAACAATAGGTATTTTTATCGATTATGCTGTTTTGCTCGTTTTCGCTAAAAATAGCTTAGAAAAGATCGTTCTCCTAACTTCAAACATTCATATTCTACCATCAAACAACAAAATACATGCCTATCATTCATGGTTAAATTTTTAAACATAAACCCTAACTCGAAATAATGGTAGAAATAGGTAAATCGAGCTACGAGGATTTCAAAAATGTGAATAACATTAAAAACGGGGCTTGAAATCACTTACTATGAAGCTTGAAAGTTGAAGAAACCCTAGCTATGGAGGAGAGCAAATTTCGACAGCAACTAGTGAAGATGATGACCAATTTTGTGTTATTTTTCCCATTTTATTTCATTTAATATACAAATGACCAAAATGCCCTTACTACTAAACTTTCCAAAAATTCCCTCCATGTCCAACTTTTGTCCATAACTTAAGAATTGGTCAAATTGCTATTTAAGACCTCCTAGTTGATATCCCAAAGCAATTTCATACTAAAAACTTCTAAAACATGAGTTTTACAATTTATTCGGTTTAGTCCCTAATCTCAACTTAAGCGCTCAATGCATAGAATTTCATCACGAAATTTTCACAAAATCATGAAATCATATCATAAACCCCAAAATAATTATAAAACAATTATTTCTATCTCGGATTTGTGGTCACGAAACCACTATTCGATTAGGCCCTAATTCGGGTTGTCACAATTCTCCCCTTTAGAGATTTTCGTCCCAAAATCTTACCGTAAAGAGGTTCGCATCGTTTCCTCATAGCATCCTTAGGTTCCCACGTAGCCTCTTCTATCCCATGTCTGTGCCACAATACTTTCACTAAGGCTATACTTTTATTTCTTAATTGTTTAATTTCTCGAGCCAAAATCTTTATTGGTTCCTCCTCATAGGTCATATCCGGTCGAATCTCAATTTCTGTTGGAGAAATCACATGTGAAGGATCAGAACGATAATGTTGCAACATTGATACATGAAACACGTTATGAATTCTTTCTAACTCTGCCGGTAAGGCCAACCGATATGCCATTGGTCCAATCCTTTCAGTAATCTTGTACGGCCCAATAAAACGCGGACTCAACTTGCCTTTTCGGCTAAATCTCAGAATCTTTTTCCATGGTGACACCTTCAAGAACACTTTATCACCCACCTGAAATTCAATTTCTTTTTATTTTTAAATCTGCATATGACTTTTGTCGATCTGAAGTAGCTTTCAAGCAATCCCAAATTACTTTTACTTTCTCTTCGATTTCTTTAACTAGATCAACTCCGTGAATCTGTTTCTCACTAAGTTCGGTCCAATATAAAGGAGTCCGACACTTACGACCATACAAGGCTTCGTACGGTGCCATTTGTATACTTGACTAATAACTGTTATTGTAGGCAAATTCAATCAAAGATAGATATTTCTCCCAACTACCTCCAAATTCTAAGACACAGCATCTAAGCATATCCTCGAGTACCTGGATTACTTTTTCCAACTGACCATCTGTTTGTGGATGAAACGCGGTACTAAAGTTCAATTTTGTACCCAAAGCTTCTTGTAATTTTTTCCAAAATCTCGAGGTAAACCTCGGATCTCTATCTGATATTATAGACATAGGTACTCCGTGCAACCTCACAATTTCAACAATATATAATTCAGTTAATTTATCAAGTGAGTAATCGGTACGTACTGGTATAAAGTAGGCTGACTTTGTTAACCTATCAACCACTACCTAGACAGCATCCTTCTTTTTAGGAGTCAAAGGCAAACCGGTTACAAAATCCATGGTAATATTGTCCCATTTCCACTCAGGCACCATTACCGGTTGAAGTAGTCCTGAAGGCACTTGATGTTCAGTATTTACTTGTTGATAGATCAAACACTTGGTTACAAATTCAGAAATGTCCCTTTTCATACCTGGCCACCAATACAACTTCTTTAAATCATTATACATTTTTGTGCTACTAGGGTGAACTCATAAATAGCCACTATGCGCCTCATGTAATATTTTCTGAATCAATTCATCATTTTTTAGTACACATATCTTGTCTCGAAACATCAAACAGTCGTCTGGTCCAACTCAAAAATCTGAGTCGTAACCTGATTTGCATTAAGTTTTCTTGGTTCGCAACTCACTATCGTTCTTTTGAGCATCACAAATCAGCTGGAGAAATAATAGTTTAGCCCTCGTCTCTGCTAAGATTGACCCATCATCAGACAATGCTAACCCCGTATTCATGGCTCTCAAAGTAAAAAGAAATTTCCTGCTCAAGGCATCAGCAACTACATTTGCTTTTCCCGGATGATAATCAATCACTAGCTCATAATCCTTTAATAATTCAGGCCATCTCATTGTCATGATTCAAATCCTTTTGATTCATCAAATACTTCAAACTTTTGTGATCAGTAAAAATTCGACATTTTTCACCATACAAATAATTTCGGCAAATATTCAAGGCAAAGACAATAGCGGCCAATTCCAAATCATGTGTAGGATAGTTCTTCTCATGCGGTTTTAACTGTCTCGAAGCATAAGCTACCACTTTACCCTCTTGCATCAACACACATCCAAGGCCTGTCAATGATGCATCACTATAAATTACAAACTCCTTCCCTGGCTCGGGCTGAACTAAAATTGGTGCTTCAATCAATCGTGCTTTCAACTTTTCAAAACTCTACTGACATTTATCAGTCCATTTAAACTTAACATTCTTTTGCAACAACTTAGTCATAGGAGAGGCAATCATCAAAAATCCCTCAACAAAACGTCTATAATACCCAGCCAAGCCTAAAAAGCTTCTAACCTCGGATACATTCTTTGGGGGTTTCCAATCAACGATCACGAAAATCTTACTCGGATCCACCCGAATACCATCACCTGAGACTATATGTCCCAAAAATCCGACTTCACGAAGCCAGAACTCACTTTTACTAAACTTAGAAAATAGTTTCTTTTCTCTCAAGATCTGCAATATGGTTCTCAAGTGTTCGGCATGTTCAGACTCATCCCGAGAATAAATTAGAATGTCATCTATAAACACTACTACAAACTTATCCAAATATGGCCGAAAGATCCGGTTCATGAAGTCCATAAATATAGCTGGAGCATTTATTAAGCCGAAAGGCATCAAAAGAAACTCATAATGTTCATACCTTGTCCTAATGGCGGTTTTCGGCACATCCGACTCTTTAACTCTCAACTGGTAATAACCAGACCTCAAATTGATCTTTGAAAACACTGTGGCCCCCTTTAACTGATCGAATAAATCATCAATCCTCGGCAATGGGTACTTGTTCTTTATAGTCACCTTATTAAGCTGACGGTAATCAATGCAAAGTCTCATTGAACGATCCTTCTTCTTTATGAACAATACAGGAGCACCCCAGGGAGAGAAACTCGGTCTCACAAATCCCTTATTTGTTAACTCTTGCAACTGAGCCTTCAATTCTTTTAATTCAGTCGGAGCCATTCTATATGGAGCAATCGAGATCGGTGCAATACCCGGCAACAAATCAATAGCAAACTCTATCTCTCTGTTCAGAGGCAACCCAGGTAATTCCTCTGGAAATACATCTGGAAACTCACAGACTATCGGTACTGATTCAAACTTCAGTTGAGACAACTCAGTATTCATTACATAAGCCAAATACGCTTCACACCCTTTCCTCATGTATTTCTGTGCAGACATGTGCGAAATCACCATAGGCAATTTATTTGATTCATCTGTTTCAACCCACAGAATTTCTCCATTTTCACATTTCAACTCTAGTGTTTTTTGTTTACAATCTACCTTGGCATCATACAATGTCAACCAGTCCATTCCCAAAATAACGTCAAACTCATCAAATGGTAACAACATCAGATTAGCTGGAAAACAGTGACTTTGAATCATTAATGGGCAATTCTTACAAACCTTGTCAACTAGCACATATTAGCCTAAGGGGTTCGACACTTTAATCGTAAACTTAGTAAACTCAACAGGAAACTTTTTATTAGATACTAAATTCATACAAATATAGGAATGAGTGGACCTGGGATCAATTAATGCAATAACAATAGTATCATAGAGAGAAAATGTACTAGTAATGACATCGGGAGATGATGCATCCTCTCAGGCACGTATGGCATAAGCTCTAGCAGGCGCTCTAGCTTCTGATCTCGCCGCTGAATCTTTTATTGCAGTTTTACTGCTAGTCCCACCTCCATTATTTCTCGGTGGTCTACCTCTGCTAGTTGTGGTATTCTGTCTAGTACTCTAAAATCTTTCTTTTTTAACTTTCTCTAGACAGTCTCTAATAAAATACTCGCGAGAACCGCACCTGAAACAAGCTCACTTGTTTCCCCAACACTTACCATAATGTTGCCTACCACATTGCTGACACTCGAGCTTTCTAGGTCGCGCATTACCCACACTTACCACCGAAGTAGCTTGAGCTTTAGACCCCGAATATGCTCTACCACAATCTCTGTGTGAATCCCCAGTTGAAACTGTCATTCGAGGGTTTGTCTCTTTGGACCTCTTAGATTGAGATTGAAATGACTTGCTTATCGGCCTTTTTCTGGCATCTCGAGCCTCAATAGCAGCTTTTCTTCTTTCTTTGTTCAATTCTTCGGCTTTAAGAGCTCGGTCAACCAATACTAAAAATTCTTTCAACTCCAAAATTCCCACAAGCACTTTAATGTCCTCATTTAGCCCATCCTCAAACCTTTTGCACATAATGGCCTCGGTGGACACACATTCCTGGGCATACTTGCTGAGTCTTACAAATTCGCATTCATACTCTGCCACAGACATCTTGCCCTGCTTCAGTTCAAGGAACTCCTTCCGTTTTTGATCAATAAATCGCTGACTTATGTATTTCTTTCTGAATTCTTCCTGGAAAAAATCCCAAGTAACTCTTTCTTTTGGCACCACTGCTACCAAAGTCTTCCACCAGTGGTAGGCCGAATCTCTCAAAAGTGATACATCACACTTTAGGCACTCCTCGGGTGTAATGAGAGCTCATCAAATACACGGGTAGAATTTTCAAGCCAGAACTCCACTTTCTCAAGATCATTATCGATCTTTGCTCTAAACGCTTCGGCCCCTTGTTTTCGAATCTTGTCAATCGGAGGCTTGTTCATTCTTACCAAATCTATGTCTTGAGCAGCTACAAGAATCGTCTGAGGTATGGGAGGGGGTGGAGGAGGTTGAGCATTTGGATTTGCTCGAATAAACTCAGTATACCAATTGTTCATCATTTGGAGAAATGTATCCCGAGCCTCATCTCCCTGTCTCAATGTCTCAGGTCTACTTTCCACAGGCGCGATCCCTTGTACGGGAGCTGGCGCATTACTAGCAAAGATCATCACCGCAGCCTTGGGATCCATTACTATATTAAAACAAAACACGCTTTAGAATAATCAGGAGTCACCACACTATCACAATATTTTTATGGCATGTATAACTAGACTTTTACACACACTTTATTAGTCCGAGAACCGACTAAACCATAGCTCTGATACCACTAAATGTAACACCCCTTACCCGTATCCGTTGCCGAAAGAGGGTACGAGGTATTAACAAATTATAGTATATACTATTAAATAGAACCCAAACAAAAATATGGCGTGCAATTTGATCATGAATCATTATAACATATGCCATTAACAGTACAAACCAATTTCAAAGGCTTCGTACAAAATGATTAGTTTGATACTATAATTAGTATTTTAAACCTAGACAATTATGACACGTAACAAAATAACTAAGTCTGCTATACATGCCATATTTCAAAATGTTGAGTTCAAATACCAAGAGTATTGATAGTGCGGGCGGATCTTCAACAATCTCTAATTCCTATGCTAGCTGGATGACACTATAAGACAAAAGAGAGAAAAGAAAGTAAGCTTATAGCTTAGTAAGTAAGTATATAAATAACAAATTATAGTTTAGTAAGTAAGTATATAAATAACAAATAAGGAATCTAATATGTTTACAACATAACTCAATTATATCATTTTTTTAATTTTACTATTTACTCTAATTTGATCAAGCTGTCCCTCCTACATCATGATTACTAAATAAATTATAACTCGAGTTATGAAACTCGAAATTCAAATCTGTAAAATTTCATTGAATCTAGACTCATAAATCTTCTTACTAAATGTTTTCTAGAATTTTTGGTTCATCCAATTAGTACATTTTATTAGTTTAAGTTTCCCTTATTACACAGCTCAACTGATCTGACCTCTGTTCACTACGAATTGAATTTCTCTCAGTAATAAATTCAAATAGCCATGAAACATATTTCATTTACAACTACACTCAATAAGGAATTTAGGCATATAAACTATATTTCTTATTGTGTTTTGTACAATTTTTAATGATTTTTCAAAGTTGGAACAGGGGATCACATAATCATCCCGAGCAAGTCACACACAATTGTAAATATCTCAAAATATAGAATTCCTTTGCTTGCTCCGTTTCATTTATATGAAAATAGGCTCATTAAGCTTTAATTTAATATCTAATTCAACCTCTAATTAAATTCCTTATATTTTTATGATTTTTCAAAATCACGTCATCGCTCTTCGTCCAAAACAGTTTTTAGTGCTAATTTCACTCTTTCACACATTCTTTGTACTAACCTCATTTTAACTTATATATATATCACAAATCATTTTCACCACATTTCACACATCGCGAGCATAGGCCCATGATTACAATATCACCACAAAGCCATCCCGTTGAGCAATTTGGATTAATCCTCAATACTTGATTGTTTCAGCACACAACCCCACCATCATATTTCATTTAATTCGGCTCTCTTGTACACATGGTGAACACTTAGTACCACTCATGCGACCTAGCCAATTTGTCTTGTAGCTCTCTTGTCTACATGGTGTTCTTCACTTGAAATCACGCATGCGACCTAGCTACATTTATCTCTCCTGTAGCTCTCTTGTCTACATGGGATACATCCCGTATCACACATGTGACCTAGCTACTACATAGTATCTCGTAGCTTTCTTGTGCACATGATGTGCACTCAGCACCATACATGTGACCTAGCTACGCTCCCTCTATTTTATTCGATCTTTTCGAATGTTCAACCGGGATCTCTCTCTCTATTACTTATTTCCATTCTTCCAATAGTCGATTTATACTTCAACATCAGCTAGTATATATATATATATATATATATATATATATAATAGGCTGAAATATAAGAATGTAAATGAAATTAATGTATTATTTACATACAAACTTACCTCGGTGCAAAATATGGGAATTTTGTAATTTAGTCCAAAACTTTCTCCTTCCCCCGTTTGAGGTCGATTCCAAGCCTTTCTTGATCTATAACAACATATTTAGCTCATTTAACACTCAAACTATTTATTTTAATCCAAAAATCATATTATACAAAAATTACATTTTTGCCCCCTAACTTTTACAAAATTATGATTTTTCCCCAAGGCTCGGAAATTTAGTTTCAGCCCTTATTATTATGTTTAATGACCTACTGATCATTTTTCTCTTCTATGGCAACATCAAATTCTCACTCTAACACATAGTTATGAACAATAGGTATCTTTATCGATTATGCCGTTTTGCTCGTTTTCGCTAAAATAGCTTAGAAAAGATCGTTCATCTAACTTCAAACATTCATATTCTACCATCAAACAACAAAATACATGCCTATCATTCATGGTTAAATTTTTAAACATAAACCCTAACTCGAAATAATGGTAGAAATAGGTAAACCGAGCTACGAGGATTTCAAAAATGTGAAGAACATTAAAAACGAGGCTTGAAATCACTTACTATGAAGCTTGAAAGTTGAAGAAACCCTAGCTATGGAGGAGAGCAAATTTTGGCAGCAACTAGTGAAGATGGTGACCAATTTTGTGTTATTTTTCCCATTTTATTTCATTTAATATACAAATGACCAAAATGCCCTTAGTACTAAACTTTCCAAAAATTCCCTCCATGTCCAACTTTTTTCCATAACTTAAGAATTGGTCAAATTGCTATTTAAGACCTCCTAGTTAATATCCCAAAGCAATTTCATACTAAAAACTTCTAAAACATGAGTTTTACAATTTATTCGGTTTAGTCCCTAATCTCAACTTAAGCGCTCAATGCATAGAATTTCATCACGAAATTTTCACGAAATCATGAAATCATATCATAAACCCCAAAATAATTATGAAACAATTATTTCTATCTCAGATTTGTGGTCACGAAACCACTATTCCGATTAGGCCCTAATTCGGGTTGTCACATCTAACCAAACTAGACGTAACCTATGAGTTAACTACAACTTATATAGGCAAGTATATATGTATTGAAATTTAAGGAAAGACATTTAATCATTCGATATAGACACAATTGGTACTTTGTAATATCTTATCAACACTAAAATTTTCATTAGAATAGCAATTCTAAAGACATATTCATGACACCACCCTCTTCTACGCCATGTATAAAACAAAATTATTAGAAATTTCACAATGACAAATATCCTCTGGTGTAGTCTTTGAGATCCCTCTACTTCATCAACAAGCTTAAGAAGGAAAGTCAACTAAGTTCAAAGAATTTATTGAGTTTCGGGAATAGAAATTCAATAACCAAGCACAATTCAACTAAGCCTTTCTATCTCAGCATAATCACACAGTTCGCCAGTTGGCAAATACTAGACACAAATAGACAATACACCAGATAGTGTTCATTTGGCATGTACACTACGCCCATGCAGTCAAACATACAACATTCATATAGATAATCTTCTTCATGTTAGCAAATAACCCTAGTCCATGTTTAGAGTCATATCATTTGCTCATTTCATTTCTTTTTTCATGCTTTGCCAATTTAGTTTGCAACAACACTTGCCCTAAGAAAGAAATACGACCATTTTCATGTGCTGCAATCTGCCAGTACAATGCTCTTTCATTGAAGGCATGTAATAGCCCATTTTTCGGTGGTGTCAAAAATAGTGGTTTCGAAGCCACAAATCCAATGAATAAGTCCATAAATATTATCACTTAATATTTATGAGAGGAATATAGTGTAATGAAAAATTTAATTTAATAATTTATGTTAAATGAAAGAATAAAAGTTCAAGTGGTATGTCCCTAAAGTCAAGTGGTTAAATATTTATGGAGTGCTATTAAGCTCAGATTAACATTTGGTTAAGATATTTTAATGTTTAGATAGTTAATTAATTAAAATGACTAAATTGTAAAAGATGTAAAAGTTAATCACTATTTATTATTATGAGTTAATTGAGCATAGAAACATATTTGAATGTTGTTATATGGTAATTTAACTAGAATTTTAGATAGTGGATAGTCTAGATGATATGTTTTATGAAATTTTAATTAAATAGTAAAGGGAAATTTTGTAATTTTAGAAATAAATGAAATTTAAAACATAATTAAAAGACGAACAAAGCCATTATTTTGTCAACTTTTTAAGGTGAAGGCCGAAACTCCATGGAAGCTTAAACCAAGCTTTCGGCCATGATTTTCTGATCGCAGTGATTCATAACAAGTAATAAATTTTTATAATGAAGATCAAACCTAGACTAACTCTTATCACGACGAAAAGGCAAGTGTACCTATCGAACAATAGTATAGTAATGGAAAAACCGAGATGTCGTACCCAACGGAACCAAAAGTACTAGTAATAACTATCTTTTTATTATCTAGCCTAAGAATAAAAGGGTTTGTTTATTAAACTAATTATCTAAACTAATTAGCTAATTTAATCAATGCAAAGAGAAAGTTTGGAAAAAGACTTGAAGAAAAGTAATTGATAAAGACGACACCCAAGGAGGAATCCACCTAGATTTCACTTGTTATCTGACTCTGAACCGGACGATTTATTTACTTGACTTGATCCGTGAGACTCCCTAACCTATGTAATTATCCCTATTCAAGCTAATAACGTCTAACCCCTAGATTGAATAACCGAGACTTTTCTCTAATTAACAGTCTAGGGTTGCATTAGCTCGATCTATGGACTCTCATATTAGGTTTCACCCTAATCCGGCAAAATTCGTAACCCTATTTCTAGGCCCCCAATCAACTCTGCTTAATTATGTCAAATCTACTCTTAGGCAGGGTCTATTCCTCCTCTGCATAAGCACATCAAATCATGAATTAATACTCGAAATTTTAACTGAAGCATTAAGAACACATAATTAAGAACAAATCAAGTTTTATCATACAATTCAGATAATAATAACAAGATCCATCATAGGTTTTATCCCCCTTAGGTATCTAAGGGGTTTAGTTCATAATAAAATAAGAGTACATCTCAAAAGTATGAAAATAACAAAACATAAAGAAAACTCTAAAACCCCTGAAGGAATTCTGAGAGAGATTTTTAGTCTTGGAGTAGCTCCGACTTTTGAGATGGATCATCTGGCTTCCTTCAAGTAATTTCCAGCGTGTGGTTCTGTGTTCCAGAAAAGTTCTGGAGAGAGAGGGCTCTTTTTAGGTCATACTTAGGGTGTTTATATAGGATTTTGATTGGCTTTCTTGTCCCCTAATTATCCTTTTTCCGTGTAAAATACAACTCCTTAAAAAAGGGACACGCCCGTGTGCCACGGTCGTGTGATGTGGTTGCCAGGCCGTGTTCGATCAGTTAAATTGCCACGACTGTGTGGGCTCAATGGCCAGGCCGTGTGAGTCGTGTAAACCTTGGTCGACACCCTTGAAAGGCACGGGCGTGTGAGCTGCCCGTGTGGCAAGGCTTAGGCCGTGTGGTCTTCTCGATTTGGTCCGTTTTGTCCCTTTTTAGCTTATTTTTTCCTCCTTTTGACCCTTGGTGCTCTCCTGAGTACAAAACATGAAATAACCAGATTAAGAGCACCAAAATCCACAAATCTAATAGTAAACATCCATAAATATGCTAAGTATTTGGGGTAAAAACATGTATAATTTGGCGTTTATAAAATACCCCCACACTTAAGCATTTGTTTGTCCTCAAGCAAAATTCTCACTTACTGCTAGAATTCATTCTTTTCAATCACATAATCATTATTGATAATGTTACAAAATATTCCATGGAAATTTATACAGTGAGAATTTAACTATAGGGGCAATAAAACCTCAAACAATCTAAACTGGATATCTCGATAATAAAATTATAGGTAAGCTCCTTCCTTTAAGTAATTAACTTTAGTCCTAAATACACAAGAGATGACATCCTCACTAAAGATTCACTCAAATCACTCAAAGTGTATAAGGGTCAAGATTAAGCACTCGATTGTCTAACATGAAAAGTTATTACCATAGGCTTGCATTAAAATCAAATCTCCACCACTTGTAAATGATATGATACACTAATCAAAAGGTCTTTGCATGGTTGTAATGGGGTTTAGGTTACAGGTATGGATACGGGTTGAAGAATAGGGGTTAGAATCGAGATAATTTCAATATGTTACCCCACTATCAAAAACTTAATCACTGAATCCCAAACAAATAGCTAGAACTATTTTACATGAGTTCATGACAACTTTAGCTTGCTGAAAATTACACACATTTTTTTTAGAACAAATCAAGTTAATACAATACAGAAATTATACTTCATGATTCAGTAACAAAAAATGGTGAACATAGTGAGGTAATAATATTAAATTCAATCTCGATAAAAAGGGTCTATTAAGTAAGAGGATTTCAACAATAATGGGTTAATGGGTTAATGACGAGGGTTAATCAATGAAAAAGGGTTAGTAGGCTCAACAGGGGTTCACTAAGGGTTTAATTAGTAGGCTCAACAGGGGTTCACTAAGGGTTTAATTATGTGGAAAGGCTTTTTATGGAGTAAGTGGGTTAAATCCTAAGTGTCTTTATCATCTCAGTATATCAAATCATACGTGTGATCTTGACATGTATAATCGAAGCAAGTTCTAGAATAAAAGTTCAATGTTGACACGCTCAAACCACAAAACAAGTGAGTAAGAAAGAAAGCTATATGCTCAAAAGGCTCAAAAATCTCACCAAAAATTTGGGTTTTTGATGTCATTCCTGTATACTTAAGATTTCAAGATAATACCTCAATTCAAGAAAATAACCAAAAAATTTTAGTTCTCAAATTATCAACTTATCATGCTTGATTCTCTAATGTCCTATAATCAAATAGTCATGCATAATTCCCTTGGTCTAATTCATGACATATCAATAATAATTATAGATCAATTAGAATTCATTCAATCAGGATTATGAGAACATCACTTAAACACAAGACCAAATTCAGGGATTTGAGAATAATGCAAAAAGTTAGGTTTCATGTTCACCTCCCACACTTAAGATGTACATTGCCCTCAATGTACAAAGATAGACTATTCAACATAAAGAAAATTATAAGAGGGAAAGAGGTGAAACTCCGTGTTAGAAGGATGCAGAGCTTAATTCTGAGGATGGAGTGTTTGGGGAAAATGGTAGCGGCCACTGTTCTTGGCTAGATGAAGAAATTGGGTCGTTGAACATGGCACTCGTTAGGTATTGTTCCCTATTTGTTTCCTCATTACGTAAAATATTCCTAGCAGCTTTCCTTGGAAGTCTGTAGAATCTTGAAGAGCTTATTAAGAGTTGGTGTAGAAGAAAGTGTAGTGGAATTACTTGTTAGAAATACTAGAAAATGGAAAATTAAAATTTACTAATATAGATATGTCTTTCAAAATAAGAAAATTGAAATGAAAATAAAAATCAAAAGAAAAATAAGAATAAAATAAATAAAAGAAAATAAGAATAAGAATAAATAAAAATAAAAATAAAATAGGAGGATTCAATGATCCTCGTCGGTGGGGCCCTCAAGTGGTGGTGCTGGAGTAGCAATATGGAAGTGCTGGCACAGCTGCTGCATCATGGCCTGCATAACGTCCATTTGTTAGTCTCGTTGTCGATCTCGCTCGTGGATCATCTCGAACTGCATAGTGCAGTACTGCTCGAAGTGGGCGAGTCGATCAGAAAGATGTGCCAATGAAGCAGCCGCAGGAACTGGTCGTTCCCTAGGTGGCGCAGTTGAAGGCTCCTTGTGCTGTGGGGGAACATCATCAGGAATGTCTTCAAGATCCTCCTCGTCAATGGCATGCGAGAGACGGTACTGAGGAGGATCGGTCCCATGCTGGCACTTTATCATCTGCATGTGTAACATAGTCATGATGTCCTGTGGGGACATCTGACCTATTAGGGTAAGCGCTAATGGCTGAGCCGCGGTGTTGAGGAGGCCGAAGTGTCTGGCAAGGTGCGTCACGTAGGGGCCGATGGAGATCACTCCCTTCCTATGCTGCTCGGTCTGATGGCGAATGGCGAAAGCAATGAAGTAGGCCAAGTCAGTCACGTGTGCATTCGCCATGCACCATAAATAGTAGGCGTCGTGGGTGGTGACGACGCCGGTGCTCTCTCTCCTTCCGGCCAATGTGTGAGCCAATATGGCATGGAGATAGCGGAAGGAAGGGGAAGAGCTGAGGCCTTCGAGCGGCTGGGCTCGTAGGTGGAAGAGAGTGGTGCCAAAGCCTTCCAGCACAAGGAGGGGGAGATGTGGATATTGCGTGGGAGTGCATTCATGTCCTCCTCCTCCATAAACTCATCGGTGTAAAGTCCCAGAGCAATTCCAAACTCTGGGACACTCATCGTACGAGCTAGACCACCTAATCGAAAGTGAATGGTGCCTGGGTCGTCATTGTTCGTCATCACCACCTGTAAATGAAAATTAGAGCATAGTTCTAGAGTTAGCTCTAAATAAGTGGGCTCGGTAATAACGAAGAATCGTTCCCATGGGTCAGTTGACAGGAGGGCGTAGATGGCATCAGTGAGCTGGACTTGCTCTACGGCAGCCCAGTCGATGCAACGACCTGTGGTGATAGGTCGTACGCGGAGTATCTGAAATAGCTTTTCCTGCAAAGCTTGTGGAAATTCAAGGAACGGGTGCCGAACTTCGGCTGTAGCACGTACCGAGGAAGAACCCAGTCCCCTACGTCTTTTTGAGGAAGGGACTGCGACCTTCTTTCCTCTCGATGACGACATAATGTACCTGAAAATATATGAGCATTGATAGAATCCAAGATACATCAATAGTTAAGCAATAGGCCTAAAACTAGTATATGTTATTTAGTGTTTTAAATAAGTCAAATATAGAAAATTCTAAAGCAAATTCTTAACTTGTCTAAAACATATTTGTTATAGTAAAAATATCTATGTAAAGCATGAAAAATACTAATGTAACAACACAAATTGGAAAAACAAGGTTAAGAAAGTGAACTAAGGGCAGTTGTAAAGCGGTGCACGGGCGTGCGATGGCAAGCACGAGCGTGTGACGTGGAGAGGAAACCGTGTGGTGGGAAAATAGAGGGTATAGGGAGGGGGAAATAGGGATTAATGAAAGTGAAGTGACTTTGAGGGTGGTTTGGGGGCTAAGGAAGTGAGAATCTAGGGAATGGTGGCTGGAATAGGGAGTAGGGGTTGGGGGAGGGTGGATTTTGGCTAGGGTTTTGAAAGGAGGAAGAAGATGAACAGTGGTTTGTTTATATAGGGGAGGGGCACACGACCTAGGGCCACGCCCATGTGCTGTGAGGGTAGCCCGTGTTTTTAGAATTTTTCAAATGTGGTCATGCCCGGTTACTATCACACACCTGTGTGTCTTGGGCGTGTGTGGCACACGGCCATGTCGCACAGTTGTGCCTAGTTTTGTTCTCTTCTCCCACGGCCATGTTTTATGGTAGCACGCTCGTGTATTGTTGTCCACGGTTTAATGGCATGGGCGTGTCACACACCCGTGTCAAAGAAATAGAATCAAGCCTTGTCCTTAGCACACTCGTGGTTTTCTATCCCACGCCCGTGTTCTTCCTATCAAGTTCACCCACAGCCATGTCGCATGGTCGTGGGGATTTATCGCACCCCGTGTTTTGGGGAAATCATGTCCTGCTTCAACCCGGCTGTCTCGCACAACTATGTCTCTTCCCTGCTTAACACGGCTTGTGCACGCCTGCAGTGCTTGGCCGTGTGTGCTGAAAAACTTTGCAATTCAAAGATAAAGTTAATGATTCGAAGTGTTAGAAATTAATTAAAAATAAAGAAATCAAAATATATTAGTGCTCGGGTTGCCTCCCGAGAAGCGCTTATTTATAGTCTAAGCTCGACTTACCTCTCCGTTGATTTATCATGGTGGTTTGAGGAGTTCATACTCCTCGTTTCTGCTGTCAATCTTAAAATAAGGTTTTAATCGGATGTTGTTTAACTTAAAAGTGCCGAACTTGGGATGAATCACCTCCACCGTACCGAATGGAAAAATACTGAGTATCGTAAGAGGGGTTTTCTTCATTCAGTGTGGTAGTGACAATGTGAGGATCGACGGCATCTAGTAAGACTTTATCGCCTAACTTAAGTTGATTAGGAGAGGTATTGGGCTTGTTTTGGCGTAGTTTCAGTTTATCATGTGTACTCGGTTTGTGTTCTCGCCATTCGTTTAGCTCCTCTATCCGTAGCCTTCGTTCTTCATGAATGTCTTTGTTCTTTTCATGACAGTAGTGCACTGTCTCTGTTGTCTTGGTTTGAGAAGGTTCCTGCAAGGATGATTGAATATTAGTTTTATCATCGATAGGTTTTATAGCATTATCCTGAGTCTTAGAGGTATTGACTGAGTCGTGTGCTTGGAGTGTTACTGCGTCGTCACCTGCACGAAGTGTTAGCTCCCCTGTGCCTACATTAATAATGGTTCTGGCAGTTGCTAAAAAGGGTCGTCCTAAAATTAAAGGTACCTCGTTATCTTCATCCATATCTAAGATGACAAAGTCTACTGGGTAAATAAATTTATCAATTTTAACGAGAACATCTTCAATAATACCCTTAGGAAATCTAACTATTTTGTCAGCCAATTGTATGCTCATCCTAGTCTATTTAGGTTTATAGAGACCTAGTCATTTAACCATTTTATAAGGCATAACATTTATACTTGCCCCTAGATCAGCTAAAGAATTATTCATAGATAAACTACTAATTAAGCAATGAATTGTAAAACTCCCTGGATCTTTCAATTTGTTAGGTACCTTATTCTTCAGAATAGCTGAGCAGACTGCATTGAGTTCCACATGCGATGTAGCATCTAATTTTCTTTTATTAGCCAGAAGTTCCTTTAAGAATTTTGCTGAATTGGGCATCTGCGAAAGAACTTACATAAAGGGTAAGTTAATATGTAATTTCTTTACAAGTTTGACAAACTTACCGAATTGTTCTTCTGTTCTGTCTTTCATCATCGCTTTAGGATATGGCACACTAGGTTCATAATTCATACTTACCTGTTAAGGATCATCATCGTTTACCTCTTCTCGACCTTTGTTCATCGCGTTGTCTTGCTGTAATTCTATCTCAAGTGTAATGAATCCTTCCTTATCTTGGGTACTAATTGCATTAAGGTGTTCCCTCGGATTAGGTTCCGTATTACTTGGTAAGCTACCTTGTGGTCGCTCATAGATTAGTTTGGATAGCTGGCCTATCTGAGTTTCGAGTCCTTGGATCGATGCTTGTTGATTCTTAAGTGCTGTCTCGGTATTTTGGAAACGAGTTTCTAACATCGAGATGAATTTTGAAAGCATTTCTTCAAGGTTCTACTTCTTCTCTTGTTGATAAGGTTACTGTTGAAAACCCTAAGGATTTTGTGGCTTTTGATTCCCTTGACCTCCCTAGGAAAAATTTGGGTGGTTCCTCCAACCTGCATTATAAGTATTATTGTGTGGATTATTTTGAGGTATAAAGTTATTGTTACCCATATAGTTGACTTGTTCCTCTTCAGTTGTGGGATTGAAGGATTGATATTCTGTATGCACACCTCCTTCGCTTGAGTCACACCTCATTAATCTTTTTTATCGAGAAGTTCTACCTGATTAGAGAGCATGGTGATTGAATTAATTTTATAAACGCCAGCTATTTTTGTGGGCTTAGACCTCTTGACTTGCCACTGATAGTTGTTCAATGACATCTCCTCTATGAATTCGTAGGCATCTTCCGGTGTTTTATTTTTGATGGTTCCGCTAGTAGCTACGTCAATCATTTGTCTTGTCAAGGGATTCACACCATTGTAGAACGTTTGAACTTGCAGCCATAGAGGTAACCCATGGTGAGGGCACCTTCTCAATAGATCCTTGTATCTCTCCCATGTATCGTAAAGTGTTTCTAAGTCCATCTACACAAAAGAAGAGATATCATTGTGTAATTTAGCCATTTTAGCCGGCGAAAAATGTTTTAGTAAAAATTCCTCAGTCATTTGCTCTCAAGTAGTGATAGACCCTCGTTGTAACGAGTTTAACCACTGTTTAGCTTTGTTTCTCAGTGAGAAGGGAAATAACCGAAGAAAGATGGCATCATCAGAAACGCCATTGATTTTGAATGTATCGTAAAATCCTAGGAAATTTGCTAAGTGACTGTTGGGAACTTCATCCTGCAAACCATCAAACTGAACAAACTGCTGTATCATCTGAATAGTGTTAGGTTTTGATTCAAAATTATTCGCAGCAATAGCAGGTCTAACTATACTTGATTCAGTTCCTGTTAAAGAAGGTTTAGCATAGTCATACATAGTATGTAGAGTAGGATTTTGATTAGTTGCAATTGCAGGAGGCATCTAATTGTCTTAGTTTTCAACCATCTCGTTGGTTGGAGGTTGAGTATGTAACGCCCCCACGCCCGAAACCGTCGCCGGAGTCGAGCTTGAGGGGTTACTGAACATAATTTATCAAATTAAGAACTTCAAATCATTTGTTTCTACATTCACAACTTTCTAGCTACCCGCGTCACAGTTACAAGAAAAATCATATCTCGAGTTACGAAACTCAAAATCAAGATCTATAAGTTTTCCCTAAATCTAGACTCATATATATATTTACTAATTTTTTTCTAGAATTTTTGGTTAGGCCAATTAGTACAGTTTATTAGTTAAAGTCTCCCCTGTTTCAGGGTTCGACTGTTCTAACCTCTGTGTATTACAAATCAGATATATATCTATACAGAATTTCAATAACTACGAGGCTTATTTTTTTAAAACTAGACTTAACAAGGAATTTGTACATATAAATAATGACTTCTAATTATTTGTTTACAATTTATTATGAATTTTTAAAGTTAGAACAGAGGATCCAGAAATCACTCTAGCCCTGTTTCACAAGGTTTCATATATCTCATAAAGTATAATTTATATGCCTGTTTTTTTAATCCATATGAAAATAGACTCATTAAGCTTAAATTTCATAACTTACTCATCATTTAATTCCATTTATACTATTTTTAGTGATTTTTTAAATTCATGTCATTGCTGCAGCAATATTCTATTTTAAGGCAAATTTCATCTTTTCATGAGTTGTTATGAACTAGATAACCTATTAAACTTCCATGATATCAAACATGATCTAAATTTAACCATCACCATGACTTATCAATATCAAACATTTTCTCAACCAATCATGGCCATATCATAAAATTATTTACACAAAATAAGTATATTGCTATACATGCCATACTTAAGTTTTACAAGCCATTTACCAGATGAAAGTCCTTTGGATAGTGTGATCGAACCTTCGACCCGTCCTGATCCCCCAGCTAGCTTGTTCAAAACTACAGTAAATAAAGAGGAGGGAGTAAGCATAAATGCTTAGTAAGTTCATATGTAAATAACAAGTAACATAACTGTAACACCCCGTACCCGAGACCGTTGCCGGAGTCGAACACGAGGTGTTAACGGACTTAATTCATTAATTAAACAGCTCATACAATTCATTTTAAAATTTCCAGACAAGCTGGCTAACTGCATCACAGTCGCTTTAAAAATCATATCTCGAGTTACGAAACTCAAAATCCAATTCCGTAAATTTTTCCTGAAACTAGACTCATATATATATCTACTAATTTTTTCTAGAATTTTGGTTGGGCCAATTAGTACAGTTTATTAGTTAAAGTCTCCCTGTTTCAGGGTTCAACTACTCTGACCTCTGTGTATTACGAATCAGATATCTCCCTATACAGACCTTCAATGACTATGCCGTTTGTGTCTAATAAAACTAGACTCAATAAGGAATCTGTACATATAAAGTGTGACTTCTAATTATCTTTGTAAAATTTATGGTGAATTTCCAAATTCAGAACAGGGATCCAGAAATCGCTCTGGCCCTGTTTCACAAAAATTTAAACATCTCATAAAATATAGCTCATATACCTGTTTCGCTTATTCCATATGAAAATAGACTCATCAAACTTCGATTCCATAACTTATTCATTATTTAATTCCATTTCTACTATTTTTAGTGATTTTTTAAAATCATGTTACTGCTGCTGTCTGAATCTATTTTATGGTAAATTTTACCTATTTCATGGTTTCCATGGATTAGCTAGCAATTTGACATACATAATACCAAATATGATCATGATTAGCCATTCCAATGGCTAATCATTACCAAGCATTTCTATTTCCATACCACTCAATAACCATATCATAAGACCATACATATAAAATGATTATAATGCTATACATGCCATACTCAAAATATACAAGCCATTATGCCAAGATGGTATACGGATAGTGTGAGCGTGCCTCCGACCGCTTCCGATTTCGAGCTGGCTTGTCAACACTACAAGGAATGAAAAGGAGGAGTAAGCATAAATGCTTAGTAAGCTCACATGCAAATAGCAAGTAACATAACCATATAAGCAAACATAAAACATCATTTGCATAATCATCACCAAGACATTCATATCACCTTTTCATTTATCATCTTACCATATTGTTGTTATATCGAAGTTTTCAACCCGAGGGTTAAGTACATACCTGTTCAAAGTATCCATTTCACAACACTTACCAATACGTCCCTTTCATCTTGAGTATTCCTCCATTTGAGTAGAACTTTACCCGCTGAACACATCGAATATAATTCGGATACATTGATAACTTGCACATAAGTGCCACATATGTAGCCAAGCTACCATGTAACCCGCCCATAAGTGAACTCGGACTCAACTCAACGAGCTCATGCGTCAGATCCATAAGTGAACTCGGACTCAACTCAACGAGTTCGGATGCCTAGTTACATCTCACGAACTCGGACTCAACTCAACGAAGTTCGGACATTCGCATCCATAAGTTAACTCGGACTCAACTCAACGAGTTCGGATGCTCAACCATCCTAGTGACATGTCACTTGTATCCTAATCTATTCCTAAGGTTCAAACGGGCTTTTTCCCAATCATGTGTCTCAACCATCTTCTACGGAATGCCGATACCGATACTCGGTAGTATTTCACATTTTCCAAGTATATCACATAATTTGACATATTATCAAACAATTATCACAAGTATAATATTTCATAATAATTATCATATCATTTAAAAAACATTAAAACATTTAAAATAATAACTATGTTACCAACATTTACATATGAACTTACCTCGATGCTAAAATGGCTATTTTTACCATTTCGTCCACAATTTGGTATTTTCCCATTTTAGCCCGAATTTCAGTTTTCCTTGCTCTATCATTTAAAATATAGTCTAATTAGGACTCACATTATTCAAATTGACCCAAAATCATATTTTGGAAAAATTACAATTTTGCCCCTAAACTTTTGCATATTTACACTTTTGCCCCAAAGCTCGTAAATTAAAATTCAGCCTTTTTTCTTATGTTTTATGACATGCTGATCATTTTTCCTTCTATGGCAACATCAAATTCTCACTCTAACATGTACTTATGACTATTAGGTATTTTTACCGATTAAGCCCTTTTGCTTGTTTTCACTTAAAACCGAGTAGCACAAGTTGTCTAACATAATTTAAAACCTCATATTCTATCATAAAACACTAAAATACACAAATTTCACCTATGGGTATTTTTCCAAATATAAACCCTAGGTTAAATTATTGCTAGCATAAGCTAAATCGAGCAACCGGACTCCAAAAACGTAAAAATCATTAAAAACGAGGCTAGAACGGACTTACAATCGAGCTTGGAAGCTTGAAAAACCCTAGCCATGGTTTCTCCTTGCTATATTCGGCCATGGGGTTGAAGATGAGCAAAATTGGCTTTTAATTTTGTATTTTAATTCATTTTACCCCTAAATGACCAAAATGCCCTTACTACTAAACTTTCCAAAAATTCCATCCATGTCCAATTTTTGTCCATAGGCTTACAAAATTGGTAAAATTCTTTAAGGACCTCTAATTAATAATCTAATTCAATTTTATGCAAAATACTTCTAGAACACAAGTTTTGCAATTTATTCAATTTAGTCCCAAATTTCAAATTAAGCACTTTATGCATAAAATTTCTTCACGAAATTTTCACACAATCATGCAATCATATCATAGACCTTAAAATAATCATAAAATAATTATTTATATCTCGGATTTTGTGGTCACGAAACCACTATTCCGACTAGGCTCAAAATCAGGATATTACAATAACAATACAAATATACCAAACAACTTTAGCATGGTATCACCAAAACATATATCACATTTCTAAACATCGTTCATCATCTTACCACCTTATCATTGTTGTATCTATTTTCAACCCAAGGGTTAAGAACATACCTGTCCAAATTGTCCATTTCACAACACTTACCAAAACATCGCTTGCATCTTAAGTGTTCTTCCATTTCACTAGAAATTTCACCGCTGAACACATCGAATACAACTCGACACACGGATAATTTGCACATAAGTGCCTCATATGTAATCAAGAAATCATGTAACCCGCCCTAAGTGAACTCGGACTCAACTCAACGAGCTCGGGCATTCGCATCCATAAGTGAACTCGGACTCAACTCAACGAGTTCGGATGCCTAGTTACATTTCACGAACTCTGACTCAACTCAACGAGTTCGGACATTTGCATCCATAAGTGAACTCGGACTCAACTCAACGAGTTCGGATGCTCAACCATCCTAGTGACATGTCACTTGTATACTAATCTATTCCTAAGGTTCAAACGGGCTTTTTCCCTCGATCTCACATTTGTCGTCTTCCATGGAATATCTGAACCGATACTCTAGAGCAATTCATATTTATCAAGTAGTAAACATAATTTGCATATTACTCAACATTAACCACAAAGCATAATATTTCACGATTAAAAATCAGCATATCATATAATTAACATTAATAACTTAAAATAACATTTATGCTACATTATTTACACATGAACTTACCTTGGTACCAAAATATAAAGATTTTGCAATTTAGTCCACAATCTTTTCTTTTCCTCGATCACGACTTGAATCTCGCTTCTCTTGATCTATAATGCCAAATTAATCTTATTCAATACATACATTCATCAAAACAGATTTAATACTTAACTTTGGAAAATTACACTTTTGCCCCTAAACTTTTGCATAATTACACTTTTGCCCCTAGGCTCTGGAATTAAACTTTATTCCTTATTCTTATGTTTTATAACATGCTGATCATTTTCCTTCTATGGAAACATCAAATTCTTACTCTAACATATACTTGTGACTATTAGGTATTTTTGCCAATTAAGCCCTTTTACTCGCTTTCACTCAAAACCGAGTAGCACAAGTTGTCTAACATAATTTAAAACACCATATTCTATCATAAAACATCAAAATACACAAATTTCACCTATGGGTATTTTTCCAAATATAAACCCTAGGTTGAATTATTGCTAACATAAGCTTAATCGAGCTACCGGATTCCAAAACGTAAAGAACATTAAAACGGGCTTGGAATCACTTACTATGGAGCTTGGAAGCTTGAAACAAACCCTAACTATGGAGAACCCTTGAAATTTCGGCCTAATGAAGAAGATGGACAAAAGTGGCTTTTAATTTTGTTTTTAATTCATTTTAATAACTAAATGACCAAAATACCCTTACTACTAAACTTTCCAAAATTCCTTCCATGTCCTAATTTTGTCCATGAACTTAAAATTGGTCAAATTGCTATTTAAGACCTCCTCATTAATATTCCAAAACAATTTCATACTAAAAACTTCTAGAATGCAAGTTTTGCAACTTATTTGATTTAGTCCCTACTTTCAATTTAAGCACTTTAGGCATAGAATTTCATCACGAAATTTTCACACAATCATGCAATCATATCATAAACATCAAAATCATTGTAAAATAATTATTTCTATCTCGAATTTGTGGTCACGAAACCACTTGTAACACCCCGAACCAGAGACCGTCGCCGGAGTCGAACACGAGGTGTTAACAGACTTCAAGCCATTTATTAGAAATTTCCCAGACAGGCTGCCAATCTGCATACGGGTCGCATTAAAAATCATATCTTGAGTTATAAAACTCGAAATCCAGATCCGTAAATTTTCCCTGAAACTAGACTCATATATACATCTAAAAATTTTTTTCTAGAATTTTTGGTCAGGCCAATTAGTATAGTTTATTAGTTGAAGTCCCCCATGTTATAGGGATCGACTACACTGACCTTTGTGCATTACGACTTGGATATCTCCCTGTACAGGGCTTCAATACTGATGCCGTTTGTTTCTATAGAAACTAGACTCGAAAAGGAATCTGTACATATATGGCATGGCTTCTAATTATCTCTGGTCAATTCATGATGAATTCCCAAAGTCAGGACAGGGACTCCAGTAACCGTTCTGGCCCTGTCCCGCGAGAACTTAAATATCTCTTAACATACAGCTCATATGGTTGCTTCGTTTCTTCTATATTAAAATAGACTCATCGGGCTTCGATTCCATAATTCATTCATTATTTAATTCCATTTCCCCTATTTTTAGTGATTTTTCAATCTCACATCACTGCTGCCAAAGACTGTTACTAAAGCAACTATGCCTATTTCATGATTTCCTTTGATCTAACTAGTGATTCATCATACATGTCACAAATTATGATCATGACTAGCCATACCAAAGGCTAATCATTGTCAAACATCTCCCTACTACACTATTGCCATATCATGAATTTTAACACCAAAATAATCAACCATGGCATATGGCATAAAAATCAAATTACCAAGACTTGCAACTTAACATTAGAGAACTAAATCCAACCGAACATTTATGCCATTTTCGCATGGCTAAAAGTTTACATACCAAAGTTCAACAAAGCATATTAGCCTATACATGCCAAAATGTTCTCCTAGACCGACTACAAAAAAGATACCAAAAGTTGCTAGCGGTGTGATGACTTCGATGACGATCACGAGCACGCAAAAGGACGAGTCCAAGAAACCTAAAATTGGCGACAAGCAAACACCGAGTGAGTATATAACTCAGTAAGCCATAAGCATTATATTGCCGCTCAGTAATAATATATCATAAGAGAAAATAATTAATGCGGATTAAAATCCTCCATCCACACCCAAACGTGCTATAATTCCTTAGGCATTTCGGTTTGATCTCATACCAAGCCCTACTTTGATATTTCATACATTACACCATATGACATTGCATGCATTTATCTTCAAGTATAATCACCACATAGGTCAAGACTTACCAAGCTAAATTCCAAATATAAATAAAATGTCCATTCCTCATGAGCTCAAGGTGTTTACTGCATCACTGTCCATGATTGACTCGTAAGGCCGCACACGTAGAGCATGTATGTTCATTTGAGGATGTGTAATAAGCCCGCACACTTAGTGCTTAATAGTCGAACTCGCACACTTAGTGCTATATAATCAAACTTGCACACTTAGTGCTATACAATTTGAACCCGCACACTTAGTGCCAATTTGTGATCATAAATGTTTACACCCGCACACTTAGTGCCAAACCAATAACTCAATACATCTCACCTCTTTTCTTTCCATTCAATACTTTCATCACCACATACATACATGTATATATATATATATTTATCATTCCATTCAGCATCATTACTTGGACATTACGACCATTTAAATTAGTACAAAATAAGTGCTTAATGACTTACCTTATATTGGATGAAATGATTCCCAATCGACTACTCGATTATCTTTGCTTTGCCTTTGCTTGATTCTCCTCTTTGATGTCTTGATCTAAAATGAATACATTTAGTAGTTTAATCTTCTTGCTGGATTTTTATGTGTATAATTTAATGGTTTTCACCCCATTTCACAACTATCCTTGTTCAAAATATCAAAACCTCAACCAATATTCGATTAATGCTTCAAGGTCGAATGTATTGTCACCATTAAGTTAATCTAGTCTCAAGTATTTTTAATCCTAATATACAACATCATGAATCAACTCAACCTTATAAGCCAATATTACTCCTACAATCGATTGTAAAGAGTTAACAAAGAAAATATATTTTCACAAACATATACACCCATATGGCCGATTATACCAAATCAAGTTTAACCTTACTTATCTCAAAATTTTCATTCCATACTATCATCCCCATGACATAGCAAAGTTTTGAACCATGGACTAATTAGAACTAAAACTAGCAACTAAAAACATGCATGTGTGACAGCCTTAAAACGACCCTAGTCGAAATGTGGTTTCGGGACCACAAAACCAAGGCATAAAAATAATTTAATATTTATTTTATTGCCTATAATGTGTGTTAACTCATGTGTGATATTTTTTATGCTTTGATTTAGAATTATAGATGTGAATTTCACTAGAAAGGACCTAGTAATAAACTTTGAAAGCATGAGGGGAAAATGTGTGATGACTAATTAAAGGATGCATGCAAAACAATGGACTTGCATGTCAAATTTCCCCATAGCTAGTGGCCGGCCATGACAAGGATTTATGGGCAAAAATCATGTCATGAAACATGTTTGGTAAATGGGTTATGATGGAAAGAATAAAATAAGGGTATGGAATAAACAATTAATGTTAGTAGATGAGAAACAAAAAAAAGTGTCCATCTTCTTCCTCCATAGCTTGGCCGAATGTCCTAAAGGAAGAAAGAAAAAATTTGTTCATCTCTTTTCACTCTCTTGTTGGTAAAAATACTAAGGATAAGGAAGGAGTTTTGCTTCATACTTGGTTTGGAAGAGGATTAGGAAGAGGTTGGCTAAACTTGCATCAAGATTAAGGTATGTTTGAGGTTCATGCATGTTTTTAGTTGTTAGCTTAATGTTCTTGTTAGCCCATGGTTCAAATCCTTGTTATGTCATGGGAATGAAATTCGCCAAAGTGAATGTGGTGTTAATGCCATTGCATGTTAAATAACAAGCTTGAAAGTGATACATGTGATGGAGGATTGAAGATTCTTAGATTTTCTTTTAGCATTCTTTTTTGAATGAGATACTAAGTTCTTTGTTTCACCATGACCAAATTGAAATGGTGTGGTGTTGTGGTATTCGCCATGATATATCCAAAGTATAATTCATGCATGTTGCATGGTGAGTAAGATTTAAGCTTTGGAAATGTGTATATATTTGGATATAAGCCACTTGAGAATTCGCCCTTGCACTTACATGAATATATGTTTGCACATGATGGATTGGTATGACATATATACTAATTCAAAGTGTATATTTGCTTGTGATGATGTGTTGATTATGAAGTAAATAAGAGATGTGCAATGAATTATGATATGTAATGTGTTAGTAGTAAAATGTATGCTGTTTTTTTGTGATATTAAGTGTATATTCGCCACATGAGGGTAATTAGTGTACATGCATTCGGTTTGAGGCAAGCATATTGATGCCTATTCTTGGCTTAGAAAATTCGCTAAGAGGAATATTAACTAATGTGTTGAGTTCGATTTATGATTTCGTACATATGCAACTTTGATGCCTAATGTATATAAGGGCCAAGTACTTTGAACTTCACGTTGATGTTTGAATGTATTGAATTGCTTGTTGTGATGTAAAAATGTGCATGACCATTGTGTATTTGAGCTAAAGGATGGCCATATGACCATTTACACTCCTTGTCATATTCGCCATAAGCTATCATGATGAGATTTTAATAAGTTAAATTTGTGTGAATTAGCTCAAGAGCAAAGGGAGCTAAATCCGATAAAGGAAGGAAAAAGTAGTTGAATAGCCGTCGAGATCGCCGACAACATCCGAGGTAAGTCTTCGAGTGATGACCCTACTTGAATTATATCAAAATTATGCTCCTTGTTTGTGTGGCCATTGAGCCAAATAGTAAAGGTTGATAGATATTTTGTGTTAGAGCTTTAGTAACTAAAATGAACTATGGACATGTCTTGAATATTGATATATATATGTAAGTGAACATTGGAAATATATCCGGCTAAGACCAAGGCATTCGTATGAAGTTGATATATCCGGCTAAGACCAAGGCATTCGTATGAAGTTGATATATCCGGCTAAGACCAAGGCATTCGTGCGAGTTGATATATCCGGCTAAGACCAAGGCATTCGTGCGAAGTTGATATATCCGGCTAAGACCAAGGCCTTTGTGCAAGTCACCAAATCCGGATTATGACCAAGGAAATCGTGCGAGTCGCTATATCCGGTTAAACTCAAGGTATGTGATTCGAAGTGAGCAATCTTGCTGTGAAAATTTCAGCTTATACACTTGTGAAAATTCCAGCAATGAGGTATGTTTGTATGTGCTTGTACTAATTGAATTCTTACAAGTAAGTATGCGCCAAGTTGATAAACGAGCTACCGCCTTGGGCCAAGTTGTTCCTTTGTGTATGAACATAAGGGTCGGTGATGTGAAATAAGTATGAGTATGGGAATGTGAATTAGTAAAGTGGTTTAATTAGCCATGTGAATAAAATACCTTAGTCAAAGCTGATTTCATTGCTTGAGACTTACTAAGCATTAAAATGCTTACCCGCTGTTTTGGCTCTCTGTTTTATAGGTTTCGCCGTTAGCTGTCGGATTCGGGATCAAAGAAGTCAAGTCATCCACACTATCGAAGCCCCATTTTGGTACAAATTTTGGTTGAACTTTGAAATGGCATGTATAGGACCATCCTTTGTTGAAGGTCATGTACCTTCCGGTTGGTGTAAACTTGGATAGCCATGCGAAAATGGCTTATATACGTTTTTAGCATAGAACTATAATCGTTTGTATGTTGACCCTTATGAGGTATGGAATTATTTTGAAACGATTAGCCATTGGAATGGTTAATCATGATCACGCTTTGTGCTATGTATGTAAAAAGGGCCAATTGAATCATGGAAAGTATGAAATAGGTAAAGCCTACTAAAGGCAGATGCTGACAGCAGCAGTGACGTGGATGTGAAAAATCACTAAAAATAGTAGGAATGGAATTAAATAGCAAATAAATTATGTAAGTGTACCTTGATGAATCTACTTTCATATGGAAGAAACGAAATGGTCATATGAGTTATAAGTTAACAGATTTTAAAGTTCTTGTGGAATAGGGCCAGAACGGTTTCTGGATCCCTGTTCCAACTTTGGAAAATCATTGTAAATTAACCAGAGATAATTAGGAGTCATTCCATATATGTGTAGATTCCTCTCTGAGTCTAGTTTCTACAGAAACAAACGGCATTAGTATTGAAGCCCTGTACAGGGAGATATCCAATTCGTAACGCACAAAGGTCAGTGTAGTCGATCCCTACAACAGGCGAGACTTTAACTAATAAACTGTACTAATTGGCTCGACCAAAATTCTAGAAAAAATATGTAGATGGACATATGAGTCTAGTTTCAGGAAAATTTACGGAACTGATTTTCGAGTTGTAAAACTCAAGTTATGAATTTTGGAGCGACTAGTACTCAGATTGGCAGCTTGTCTGAAAATTGTCAATAAGTGGGTCAAGTTCGTTAACACCTCGCTTCGACTCGGCGACGGTCTCGGTTCGGGTGTTACAATTTTATTGGTATCAGAGCTACGGTTTAGTCGATTCTAGGACTACCGTAATGCGCTTTGGGGTCTAGCTATACATGCCATTTTATGTGATTATATGATAGTGTGGTGATTTCGACGCTTGAACTTGTGTTTATTTATAGTAATGGATCCCGATCCCAACCGAAGCGATAGCTGATGATGTGGAGAGTGTGGCGCTGCTCCCGACAAGGGACAGCGCATGGACTCTCAACCTGTTGCTAGTAATCCGAATGACGAGGCTAGACAAGCCTTTTATAGCGTGATGAATGATTGGTTCAACCAATACATTCGAACTAATACGGCTGCTTCCACAACCTCCATTCCCAACAAACACAAATTTCAAGACCTACAATGCCTCCGTAATTGACCAAATAAGGTCGAATAAGCCCCAGTTGATAGAATCCGAAAACATGGGGCTACTGAATTTAAAGCTACGGATAGTGATGATGCCGAGCAAGTCAATTTTGGTTGGACAACACGATCCGCACTCGATGAGCTATCTTGTACACCGATGAATGCCTAAAGTGTACCATCTCCTTGCTACGTGATTCTCGCCTACTATTGGTGGAGTACTCGACTTCAGCCCCGCGAACAAGTAACTTGGGAGTTCTTTCAAACCGAAGTTTCGGAAAAAGTATATCGGTCGAGATTTATGGACCAAAACGAAAGGAATTTCTCGAACTTAAACAAGGTTCCATGTCGGTTATCGACTATGAACGAAAATTCGTGAGGCTTAGCCAGACGCTGCGAGAATGCATTTCTTCGTGTCGTGATGTAAACGCTCAAGATGGATGAATGATGAGATAAAGTCGTATGTTGGCATTTTGGAAATCCGAGAGTTTGTGACTCTCGTCGAGCGAGCGCAAAGCCGAGGAGCTTAGTATGGAAAAAGGAAAGCGGAAGCGGAGCAAGGGAGTTTCAGAAGAGGTATTCGGGAAGCCCTTCCAACATCATCAAAGAAACTTAGAGATGGCTTAGGCCGATCTAGAGACACTTCGGGCTTTTCTAGACGAGATCGCGATCGACCCCCTGTGACCACACGAATCACTTCGATCGCCAGTAGTGGGAATGATCGACGAGAGAGGACGGAGTGCCAGTATTGTGGCAAATGGCATTTTGAAGTCAGAGATTCCGTGACCGCCTCTGTTATAAGTGTGGATCAGTTGACCACTTCATTAAAGATTGCCCGAGGTTGTCTCGAATGAATGTAGATCGGAGTGGGAAACCGGTGCTACCACCGCCGAGGTAGACCATCTGGAAATACGGGCAAGGCTAGTGGTGGTCAGAGAGGATCTAGAGATGCTGCGACCAGATCCGAGGCTCGCGCTCCAGCTAGGACTTATGCTATACGTGCACGTGAGGATGCCTCCTCGCCAGATGTTATTACGGGTACTTTCACTCTCTTTGATACTAATGTGATTGCTTTGATTGACCCTGGTTCTACTCATTCTTATATATGCGAAACCTTAGCATCCAGTAAGACTTTGCCTATTGAGTCTACTGAGTTCGTAATCGGGTGTCAAATCCTTTGGGTCGTTATGTGCTGGTCGACAAAGTGTGTAAGAAATGCCCCCTAGTAATTCGAGGTACCTGCTTTCCCATGGACTTGATGCTTTTGCCGCTCGATGAATTTGATGTTATTCTTGGGTTGGATTGGTTGACCGTGCATGATGCGGTTGTGAATTGCAAAAGCAAGACTATTGATTTGAGATGCAAACAACGAGATGATCCGAGTTGAGTCTACGAACTTGAAGGGGTTGCCACCGTAATATCATCAATGTTGGCCCGTAAATATGTAAGAAAAGGGTGTGAAGCATACCTTGCGTATGTACTTGATGATAAGGAGTTAGGAATAGAACCCAAATCATGCGGTGGTTTGTGAATACCCTGACGTTTTCCCAAGAATTGCCGGGTTTGCCACCTGTTCGGAGATAGAGTTTGGCATTGAGCTTGTACCGGACCACACCGATTTCGATAGCTCCATATCGTATGGCACCAACGGAATTAAAGGAGTTGAAAGCTCGGTTGCAAGAGTTGATGGATAGAGGTTTTGCTCGCTGAGTTTTTCACCTTGGGGTGCACCAGTGTTGTTTGTGAAAAGAAGGACGGAACCATGAGGTTGTGCATCGACTATCGCCGCCTTAATAAAGTGACAATAAAGAACAAGTATCCGCTTACCACGTATCGATGATTTGTTCGATCAACTGAAGGAGCCTCGGTGTTCTCAAAAATAGATTTGAGATCGGGCTATTATCGATTCATGAATCCGAGATTCGGACATACCCAAAACCGCCTTCGAATCGAGATATGGTCACTACGAGTTCTTAGTGATGCCGCTTGGGCTCACTAATGCCCTCACGGTATTTATGGATTTGATGAATCGGATCTTCGGATCATATTTGGATCGGTTCGTAGTTGTGTTCATCGACGACATCTTGGTCTATTCAAGAGATGAGACCGAACATGCGAGCACCGAGATTAGTGTTGCAAATTTTACGGGATAAGCGGTTATATGCTAAGTTTAGCAAGTGTGAGTTCGGTTAAGAGAGGTTAGCTTCTTGGGTCACGTGGTATCTCAGATCGGTATTCGAGTCGACCCAAGCAAAATTTCAGCCATACTTAACTGAAACCTCCAAGAAATATTACCGAGGTTCGAGCTTTTGGGACTTGCTTTACTACCGACGGTTTGTAAAAGGATTCTCGATGATAGCCACACCCATGACGAAACCGCTTGTAAAGATGTCAAGTTTGAATGGACGGAAAAGTGTCGTAAAAGTTTTGACCAATTGAAAACTCATTTGACGGAAGCTCCAAGATTAGTACAAATTTTAATCGGCAAAGAGTTTGTCATCTATAGTGACGCCTCCCTACTTGGGTTAGGTTGCGATTGATGCAAGAAGGTCGAGTTGTGGCCTATGCGCCGAGACAATTAAAGCCACATGAGAAAAATTATCCGACCCATGATCTCGAATTGGTCGCCATCGTATTCGCTTTAAAGATATGGCGACATTACTTATTTGGTGAGAAGTGCCATGTGTATTCGGATCACAAAAGTCTCAAATATTTGATGACTCAAAGAGACTTAAATCATGACAAAGACGTTGGCTCGAGTGTTAAAGGATTATGAGCTGGTCATTGACTATCACCCGAAAGGCTAATGTGGTTGCGGATGCCTTAAGCCGAAATCACTTGCTTGCTTTACGAGCGATGAATGTACACTTGTCTATCCTACCCGACAATGTGTTAGTAGCCAATTAAAGGCCAAACCATTGTTGACTCATCAAATTCGTGAAGCTCGTAAAATTGATGAGGAGTTGCGCAAAACGGGCCGAGTGTGTTCGAACAAGGAATCGGAGTTTCAAATTGATGATGACGATTGTTTGAGGTTCGAAGTCGTTTGTGTGTTCCAAAGAATTGAACTTATTTCGATAATTCGAACGAAGCTCATTGTAGCCGAATGGCAATCCACCCGGAGTACGAAGATGTACAATGAGTTGAAACGCTCGGTTTTGGTGGCACGGTATGAAACGAGACATCTCCGACTTTGTTGCAAGATGTTTAATATGTCAACAAGTGAAAGCGGAGCATCAAGTGCCTTCGTGGTTACTTCACCGATCACGATACCCGAGTGGAAATGGGATCGAGTCACAATGGACTTTGTGTCCGGACCGCCGTTGTCGCAAGTAAGAAGGATGCAATTTGGGTTATTATTGATAGATCGACTAAGTCGGCTCACTTTATCCCTGTATGTATGGATTTTTCATTGGATAAACTAGCTGAATTGTACGCTTCTCGATTGTGAGATTACACGGGTACCGATTTCTTGTGTTTGGATAGAGATCCGAGGTTCACCTCGCGATTTTGGAAGAAATTACAAGAAGCATTGGGCACCAAGTTGCATTTCAAAGACCGCTTTTCACCCCAAACCGATGGTCAATCCGAGCGATAATTCAGATACTTGAGGATATGTTGAGATGTTGCATCCTCGAGTTCGAGTGGTTCGTGGGAACGGTACCTACCTTTGATTGAATTCGCTTACAACAATAGTTTTCAATCAAGTATTAAGATGGCGCCTTACGAGGCTTTGTACGGGCGTAAATGCCGTACACCATTGTTTTGGACCGAGCTCGGTGAGAACAAAATTTTTGGAGTGGATTTGATTAAAGATGCGAATGTAAAGTAAAAGTAATCCGTGAAAATCAAGATAGCCTCCGATCGTCAGAAATCGTATGCGGATCTGAAACGAAAGGACATTGAGTATCAGGTGGGAGATAAAGTGTTTCTTAAAGTTTCGCCGTGGAAAAAGATACTCAGATTCGGCCGTAAGGGCAAGTTGAGCCCGAGATTCATTGGGCCGCATTTAAATCTCCGAACGAGTTGGCCCGATTATGTATCGCTTGATCTTGCCCCTCGAACTTGAAAAGATTCACAACGCCTTCCATGTTTCAATGCTTCGACGCTATAGATCTGATCCGTCGCACGTAATTAGTCCATCGAGGTTGAAATTCAAGCCGATATGAGATATGAAGAAGAACCGATTCGTATCCTAGCTCGTGAAATGAAAGAGTTATAAACAAAAGGGTTCCGCTAGTGAAAGTGTTATGGCTCAAACACGGATAGAAGAAGCTACTTGGGAACCCGAGAACTCTATGAAAGAGCAATATCCAAACCTATTTATCGGTAAGATTTTCGGGACGAAAATTTCTAAAGTGGGGAGAGTTGTGACACCTTTAAACGACCCTAGTCGAAATGTGGTTTCGGGACCACAAAACCAAGGCATAAAAATAATTTAATATTTATTTTATTGCCTATAATGTGTTAACTCATGTGTGATATTTTTATGCTTTGATTTAGAATTATAGATGTGAATTTCACTAGAAAGGACCTAGTAATAAACTTTGAAAGCATGAGGGAAAATGTGTGATGACTAATTAAAGGATGCATGCAAAACAATGGACTTGCATGTCAAATTTCCCCATAGTTAGTGGCCGCCATGACAAGGATTTATGGGCAAAAATCATGTCATGAAACATGTTTGGTAAATGGGTTATGATGGAAAGAATAAAATAAGGGTATGGAATAAACAATTAATGTTAGTAGATGAGAAACAAAAAAAAGTGTCCATCTTCTTCCTCCATAGCTTGGCCGAATGTCCTAAAGGAAGAAAGAAAAAATTTGTTCATCTCTTTTCACTCTCTTGTTGGCCGAAAATACTAAGGATAAGGAAGGAGTTTTGCTTCATACTTGGTTTGGAAGAGGATTAGGAAGAGGTTGGCTAAACTTGCATCAAGATTAAGGTATGTTTGAGGTTCATGCATGTTTTAGTTGTTAGCTTAATGTTCTTGTTAGCCCATGGTTCAAATCCTTGTTATGTCATGGGAATGAAATTCGCCAAAGTGAATGTGGTGTTAATGCCATTGCATGTTAAATAACAAGCTTGAAAGTGATACATGTGATGGAGGATTGAAGATTCTTAGATTTTCTTTTAGCATTCTTTTTTTTGAATGAGATACTAAGTTCTTTGTTTCACCATGACCAAATTGAAATGGTGTGGTGTTGTGGTATTCGGCCATGATATATCCAAAGTATAATTCATGCATGTTGCATGGTGAGTAAGATTTAAGCTTTGGAAATGTGTATATATTTGGATATAAGCCACTTGAGAATTCGGCCCTTGCACTTACATGAATATATGTTTGCACATGATGGATTGGTATGACATATATACTAATTCAAAGTGTATATTTGCTTGTGATGATGTGTTGATTATGAAGTAAATAAGAGATGTGCAATGAATTATGATATGTAATGTGTTAGTAGTAAAATGTATGCTGTTTTTTTGTGATATTAAGTGTATATTCGCCACATGAGGGTAATTAGTGTACATGCATTCGGTTTGAGGCAAGCATATTGATGCCTATTCTTGGCTTAGAAAATTCGCTAAGAGGAATATTAACTAATGTGTTGAGTTCGATTTATGATTTCGTACATATGCAACTTTGATGCCTAATGTATATAAGGGCCAAGTACTTTGAACTTCACGTTGATGTTTGAATGTATTGAATTGCTTGTTGTGATGTAAAATGTGCATGACCATTGTGTATTTGAGCTAAAGGATGGCCATATGACCATTTACACTCCTTGTCATATTCGCCATAAGCTATCATGATGAGATTTTAATAAGTTAAATTTGTGTGAATTAGCTCAAGAGCAAAGGGAGCTAAATCCGATAAAGGGAAGGAAAAAGTAGTTGAATAGCCGTCGAGATCGCTCGACAACATCCGAGGTAAGTCTTGAGTGATGACCCTACTTGAATTATATCAAAATTATGCTCCTTGTTTGTGTGGCCATTGAGCCGAAATAGTAAAGGTTGATAGATATTTTGTGTTAGAGCTTTAGTAACGAAAATGAACTATGGACATGTCTTGAATATTGATATATATATGTAAGTGAACATTGGAAATATATCCTGCTAAGACCAAGGCATTCGTATGAGTTGATATATCCGGCTAAGACCAAGGCATTCGTATGAAGTTGATATATCCGGGCTAAGACCAAGGCATTCGTATGCGAGTTGATATATCCGCTAAGACCAAGGCATTCGTATGCGAGTTGATATATCCGGCTAAGACCAAGGCCTTTGTGCAAGTCACCAAATCCGGATTATGACCAAGGAAATCGTGCGAGTCGCTATATCCGGTTAAATCAAGGTATGTGATTCGAAGTGAGCAATCTTGCTGTGAAAATTTCAGCTTATACACTTGTGAAAATTCCAGCAATGAGGTATGTTTGTATGTGCTTGTACTAATTGAATTCTTACAAGTAAGTATCGCCAAGTTGATAAACGAGCTACCGGCCTTGGGCCAAGTTGTTCCTTTGTGTATGAACATAAGGGTCGGTGATGTGAAATAAGTATGAGTATGGGAATGTGAATTAGTAAAGTGGTTTAATTAGCCATGTGAATAAAATACCTTAGTCAAAGCTGATTTCATTGCTTGAGACTTACTAAGCATTAAAATGCTTACCCGTTGCTTTGGCTCTCTGTTTTATAGGTTTCGCTCGTTAGCTGTCGGATTCGGGATCAAAGAAGTCAAGTCATCCACACTATCGAAGCCCCATTTTGGTACAAATTTTGGTTGAACTTTGAAATGGCATGTATAGGACCATCCTTTGTTGAAGGTCATGTACCTTCCGGTTGGTGTAAACTTGGATAGCCATGCGAAAATGGCTTATATACGTTTTTAGCATAGAACTATAATCGTTTGTATGTTGACCCTTATGAGGTATGGAATTATTTTGAAACGATTAGCCATTGGAATGGTTAATCATGATCACGCTTTGTGCTATGTATGTAAAAGGGCCAATTGAATCATGGAAAGTATGAAATAGGTAAAGCCTACTAAAGGCAGATGCTGACAGCAGCAGTGACGTGGATGTGAAAAATCACTAAAAATAGTAGGAATGGAATTAAATAGCAAATAAATTATGTAAGTGTACCTTGATGAATCTACTTTCATATGGAAGAAACGAAATGGTCATATGAGTTATAAGTTAACAGATTTTAAAGTTCTTGTGGAATAGGGCCAGAACGGTTTCTGGATCCCCTGTTCCAACTTTGGAAAATCATTGTAAATTAACCAGAGATAATTAGGAGTCATTCCATATATGTGTAGATTCCTCTCTGAGTCTAGTTTCTACAGAAACAAACGGCATTAGTATTGAAGCCCTGTACAGGGAGATATCCAATTCGTAACGCACAAAGGTCAGTGTAGTCGATCCCTACAACAGGCGAGACTTTAACTAATAAACTGTACTAATTGGCTCGACCAAAATTCTAGAAAAAATATGTAGATGGACATATGAGTCTAGTTTCAGGAAAAATTTACGGAACTGATTTTCGAGTTGTAAAACTCAAGTTATGAATTTTGGAGCGACTAGTACTCAGATTGGCAGCTTGTCTGAAAATTGTCAATAAGTGGGCTGAAGCCTGTTAACACCTCGCGTTCGACTCCGGCGACGGTCTCGGGTTCGGGGTGTTACAGCATGAATCTCATGGCACAACATCAAACATACCTTAATCTAGATACAAGGATAGCCAACCTCTTCCTAATCCTCTTCCAAACCAACCATGAGCAAGAACCCTTTCTTCTCCCTTGGGATTTTCGCCAAAAGGATGAAAAAAGATGAACAAATTTTTTTGTTTTCTTTCTCACCTTCACGACAATGGGGAGGGGGGGAGAAGCCTTCACACACACATTTTTTTTCTCATTTTTTTATTGCTCATGCACCTTATTTTATTTATTCCAACATAAAACACTCACCCAACATGTTTCATGACATGTTTTGCCCATGATTCCTTGTCATGGCCGGCCACTAGCACTTGGGGGGGAAATTTGACATGCAAGTCCTCCCTTTTGACTACATGTACTATTAGGTCCTTATAGATTAGCCTATCATTTTTCAAAAGTGTCATACAAGTCCTACTAAATGAATTCACATGCAATCGACTAAACCGAAGCTTGAAATTTTCACACATTCATAAATACATATTCTAGACAATAAATATTACGTTCAAACATTTCGGTGACTTAATTTAGCGGTCCCGAAACCACTTCCCGACTAGGGTCAATTTTGGGCTGTCACACCACTATTCCGATTAAGCCCTAATTCAGGATATTACAACTCTCCCCTCTTTTAAGGATTTTCGTCCTCGAAAATCTTACCGGTAAACAGGTGTGGGTATTGGTTTCTCATAGTTTCTTCAGGTTCCCATGTAGTCTCTTCTACCCCATGCTTTTGCCACAACACTTTTACAAGTGGAACACTTTTATTTCTTAGTTGTTTGACTTCTCGAGTTAAAATCTTAATCGGTTCTTCTTCATAAGTCATATCCGGTCGCAGTTCAATTTCTGTCAGTGAAATTATATGTGAAGGGTCCGAACGATACCGATGTAACATAGATACGTGAAACACATCATGAATCTTCTCTAATTCAGGTGGTAGCACTAGCCGATATGCTATCGGTCCAACTTTTTCAATTATTTCATACGGTCCAATAAAATGCGGACTTAACTTGCCCTTTCGTCCAAATCTAAGGACTTTCTTCCATGGAGACACTTTCAAAAATACCTTATCACCAACTTGAAACTCCATTTCTTTTCGTTTCAAATCCGCATAAGATTTCTATCTATTTGAAGCATCTTTCAAACAATCTCGAATCACTTTCACCTTTTCTTCGGTTTCTTTCATTAAATCAACTCCATAAATCTGATTTTCCTTGAGTTCAGTCCAATACAATGGCGTCCGACATATACGACCATATAATGCTTCATAAGGTGCCATCTTCAAACTCGTCTGATAACTATTATTATAAGCAAATTCTACCAATGGTAAGTACCTTTCCCAACTATCTTGAAATTCCAGTACGTAACTTTTGAGCATGTCTTCAAGAATCTGAATTACTCTCTCTGATTGTCCATCAGTTTGTGGATGAAAGGTAGTGCTGAAATTTAACTTTGTACCTAATGCCTTTTGCAACTTTTGCCAAAACCGTGAGGTAAACCTCGGATATCTATCCCAAATGATTGACAAAGGTATCCCATGAAGTCTAACAATCTCTGGATATACAATTCAGCCAACTTATTAAGAGAATAATCAGACGCATTCGAATAAAATGAGCCGATTTAGTCGATCATCAACTATTGCCCGATGGCATTTTTCTTCCCGAGTTAACGACAACCTTGATATAAAATCCATAGTAATCCGATCCCATTTCCATTCAGAACCATAATAGGCGGAGTAATCCGAAGGTACTTGGTGTTCACTTTCACTTGTTGGCAAACTAAGCACTTTGATACAAACTCGAAATATCTCTTTTCATTCCACTCCACCAAGACATTTTCTTCAAGTCATTATACATCTTCGTCTCGCCGGATGAACCGCTAAACAACCATTATGTGCTTCATGCAAAATCTTTTGAATCAACTCATCATTTTTCGTACACAAATTGATTTTAAACATCAAACAACCATCGAATCGATTCAAATCGATCCCGTGTCGACTTCACCTTTGCTTTCTTTTGGCTAGTAAATCTTGATCATTTTTCTGAGCTTCAAAAATCTCTTGTAAAAACATCGGTCTTGCTCTTAACTCTTCTAGAATCGAACCGTCATCTGACATTTTCAACTGAGTGTTCATAACTCTCAAAGCAAACAACAACTTTCTGCTTAAAGCATCGGCAACCACATTCGCTTTTCCCGGATGATAATCAATAACAAGCTCGTAATCTTTCAATAACTCTAACCATCTTCGCTGTCTCAAATTCAAGTCTTTTTGTGACATCAAGTATTTAAGACTTTTGTGATCGGTATATACTCGGTACTTTTCACCATACAAATAATGTCGCCAAACCTTCAAAGCAAACACCACTGCAGCCAATTCCAAATCGTGAGTAGGATAATTCCTCTCATGAGGTTTTAACTGCCTCGAAGCATAAGCCACCACTTTTCCTTCTTGCATGAGTACACACCCCAAACCATTTAGAGAAGCATCACTATACACCACAAATTCTTTACGATTCCGGTTGTATCAACACCGGTGCTTCATTAATAACTTTTCAATTCTTCAAACTCATTGACATTCTTCCATCCATTCAAATTTAACATCCTTTCGAGTAGTCTAGTCATAGAGCCACAATTATAGAAAATCCATTTACAAACCGCGATAATACCCAACTAGCCCCAAGAAACTCCTAACTTCGCTTACATTTTTCGTTGGTTTCCAATCAACAATGGCTGAAATTTTACTAGGATCAACCCGTATACCATCAACTGAAACAATATGACCCAAAATCCAACTTCCTGAGCCAAAATTCACTTTTACTAAACTTAGCATACAAATGCTTATCTCTCAAAGTTTACAAAACTATCCTCAAATGCTCAAGATGCTCGTCTCATCTTTTGAATAAATTAAAATATCATCTATAAACACCACAACAAATCTGTCCAGGTATGGCCGAAATATGCGATTCATTAAGTCCATAAACACAGCAGGAGCATTTGTCAACCCGAATGGCATAACTAAAAATTCATAATGACCGTACCTTGTTCTAAAAGCAGTTTTAGGCACATCTGACTCTTTCACTCGCAGCTGATAATACCCAGATCTCAAGTCAATCTTTGAAAACCATGTCGCTTCTTTTAGCTGATCAAACAAATCATCAATTCTCGGCAATGGATACTTGTTTTTGATTGTCACCTTGTTTAACTGTCGATAATCAACACATATTCTCATAGAACCATCCTTCTTTTTCACAAATAACACGGGAGCACCTCAAGGTGAAAAACTCGGTCTCACAAAGCCTTTATCAGTCAACTCTTGCAACTGCGACTTTAATTCTTTCAACTCTGTTGGTGCCATTCTATATGGAGCAATCGAGATCAGAGTTGTTCCCGGTATTAAATCAATACCAAATTCTACTTCCCTGACTGGAGGCAAACCCGGCAATACTTCTGGAAATACGTCCGCAAATTCACCCACAACCGGCACTGATTCAACTTTCTTTTCAACTTCTTTTGTATTAATTACATACGCCGAATAAGCTTCATAACCCTTTCTCAAATATCTCTTAGCCGACATCGAAGAAATCATACTAGATAATGCTTCTGATTTGTCTGGCTCAACCCGCAGAATTTCACCACTTTCACACTTTAGTTCTATAACCTTTTCTTTGCAATTTATTATAGCATCATGCAATGTCAACCAATCCATACCCAAAATAACATCAAATTCATCAAACGGCAACAACATCAAGTCGGCCGGAAAGTAATGACCGAATCATTAAAGGGCATTTCTTGCTTACTTTATCAACTATCACGCATTTGCCTAACGGGTTCGACACTCTAATCATAAATTCGTGTTCTCAACGGTATATTTATACTAGACACCGTTTAATGCATACGTATGAATGAGTAGAACCAGGATCAATCAAAGCAATAACATTAATATCATAAAGAGAAAATGTACCGGTAATCACATCGGGTGAGGAAGCATCTTCACGCGCTTTAATAGCATAAGTTCTTGCCGAGCTCTTCCCTCGATCTAATCACTGCATCTCTGCTACATTCTTATCGCTTGTTTCATTTCCACTTTTCTCGATACCTTCCTCTCGAGTTTGCACCACTAGCTTTTACACTCTGAAATTTTTCTTTCTCTCTCTCTGGCGCCTCTAATAAAATGATCTGAGAACCACATCGAAAACATTCATTTGCTCTGCGGACCAAAATGATTTCTACCACACCACCGGCACTCGGGTTTAACAAATCTCGAGTTCCCTACACCGGCTGCATGATATTCGAGATTTAGGACCCACATTCGCTTCTTAAAATTTCCATATGATTGCCCATCCAAACTTGGGAACGAGGATTCATATTTCTTGACTTTCCGGGTTGCTGTGAAGGTACCTTACTCATTGGCCTTTTCTTCCAATTTCGTGTCTCATCCTCTACCTTCCTCTTCTCTTAAAGTAGTTCTTCAGCCTTACAAGCTCGATCAACTAGGACTACCATTTCTTTTAGTTCAAGGATCCCGACAAATACTTTAATGTCTTCGTTGAGCCCGTCTTCAAATCGTCGACACATCTTGGCTTCTGTAGGAACATATTCCCCGCATACTTACTTAATCGAACAAACTCTCTTTCATATTCGAGACCGTCATATTACCTTGCTTCACTCAAGAAACTCTTTACATTTCGATCAATAAATCTTTCACTAATATATTTCTTCCAAACTCTTCTTGAAAGAATTCTAGGTTACCCTCTCTTTCGGTACCACCAAATCAAAGTCTTCCACCAATTATAGGCTGAATCTTTCAACAAAGATGTAGCACATTTCAAACATTCTTCGGTGTACAAGATAATTCATCAAATACCGGATAGAATTTTCAAGCCGAACTCGCTTTCTCTGCATCATCATCAATATTTGCTCTAAATTCTTCAGCCCATTGTTTACGAATTCTATCAACGGGGGTTCTGTGAAATTTTATCATATCCACTCCTTGAGGCATTGGAGACATAGGTTGAGGAATTGGGGGAGGTGGGGGAGGTCGTACATTTGGGTTCGTACGAACGAACTCAGTGTACCATGCGCTCATCATTTGGAGAAAAGCTTCTCGATCCCTTTCTCCTCCTCCCTGACCAACAGTAAGTGGTGGGTTTTCAGTTGGCGCTGCCCCTTCAACCGGAGCTGGCGCATTACTCTCTACTTCATCTGCCATAGCTGGATCGGGATCCATTTACTATATAAAAATCATTTAAAAAGGTCAGAAGTCGTCACACTATCACAATTCATACATATGGCATGTATAGCAAAATCCGTACATACAACACGTAGTCTGAGAACTGACTAAACCTGCTCTGATACCACCAAATGTAAAGCCCCCATGCTTGAAACCGTCGCCGGAGTCGAGCTTGAGGGGTTACTGAACATAATTTATCAAATTAAGAACTTCAAATCATTTGTTTCTACATTCACAACTTTTTAGCTACCCGCATCACAGTTACAAGAAAAATCATATCTTGATTTACGAAACTCAAAATCAAGATCTGTAAATTTTCCCTAAATTTAGACCCATATATATATTTACTAATTTTTTTCTAGAATTTTTGGTTGGGCCAATTAGTACAGTTTATTAGTTAAAGTCTCCCCTATTTCAGGGTTTGACTGCTCTGACCTCTGTGTATTACGAATCAGATATCAATCTATATAGAATTTCAATGACTACGAGGTTTGTTTCTATTAAAACTAGACTTAACAAGGAATCTTTACATATAAATAATGACATCTAATTATTTTTTTACAATTTATTATGAATTTTTAAAATTAGAATAGAGGATCCAGAAATCACTCTAGCCCTGTTTCACAAGGTTTCAAATATCTCATAAAGTATAATTTATATGCCTGTTTTTTTTAATCCATATGAAAATAGACTCATTAAGCTTAAATTTCATAACTTGCTCATTATTTAATTCCATTTATACTATTTTTAGTGATTTTTTAAATTCATGTCATTGCTGCAGCAATATTCTATTTTAAGGCAAATTTCATCTTTTCATGAGTTGTTATGAACTAGATAACCTATTAAACTTCCATGATATCAAACATGATCTAAATTTAACCATCACCATGACTTATCAATATCAAACATTTTCTCAACCAATCATGGCCATATCATAAAATTATTTACACAAAATAAGTATATTGCTATACATGCCATACTTAAGTTTTACAAGCCATTTACCAGATGAAAGTCCTTTGGATAGTGTGATCGAACCTTCGGCCCGTCCTGATTCCCGAGCTGGCTTGTTCAAAACTACAGTAAATAAAGAGGAGGGAGTAAGAACAAATGCTTAGTAAGTTCATATGTAAATAACAAGTAACATAACAATAAAAATATACCAAACAACTTTAGCATGGTATCACCAAAACATATATCACATTTCTAAACATCATTCATCATCTTACCACCTTATCGTTGTTGTATCTATTTTCAACCCAAGGGTTAAGAACATACCTGTCCAAAGTGTCCATTTCACAACACTTACCAAAACATCGCTTGCATCTTAAGTGTTCTTCCATTTCACTAGAAATTTCACCCGTTGAACACATCGGAATACAACTCGGATACACGGATAATTTGCACATAAGTGCCTCATATGTAATCAAGAAATCATGTAACCCGCCCCTAAGTGAACTCGGACTCAACTCAACGAGCTCGGGCATTCGCATCCATAAGTGAACTCGGACTCAACTCAACGAGTTCGGATGCCTAGTTACATTTCACGAACTCGGACTCAACTCAACGAGTTCAGACATTTGCATCCATAAGTGAACTCGGACTCAACTCAACAAGTTCGGATGCTCAACCATCCTAGTGACATGTCACTTGTATCCTAATCTATTCCTAAGGTTCAAACGGGCTTTTTCCCTCGATCTCACATTTGCCATCTTCCATGGAATATCGGAACCGATACTCGGTAGCAATTCATATTTATCAAGTAGTAAACATAATTTGCATATTACTCAACATTAACCACAAAGCATAATATTTCACGATTAAAAATCAGCATATCATATAATTAACATTAATAACTTAAAATAACATTTATGCTACATTATTTACACATGAACTTAACTTGGTACCAAAATATAAAGATTTTGCAATTTAGTCCTCAATCTTTTCTTTTCCTCGATCACGACTTGAATCTCGTTTCTCTTGATCTATAATGCCAAATTAATCTTATTCAATACATACATTCATCAAAATAGCATTTAATACGAACTTTGGAAAAATTACACTTTTGCCCCTAAACTTTTGCATAATTACACTTTGCCCCTAGGCTCGGGAATTAAACTTTATTCCTTATTCTTATGTTTTATAACATGCTGATCATTTTTCCCTTCTATGGAAACATCAAATTCGTACTCTAACATATACTTGTGACTATTAGGTATTTTTGCCGATTAAGCCCTTTTACTCGTTTTCACTCAAAACCGAGTAGCACAAGTTGTCTAACATAATTTAAAACCCCATATTTTATCATAAAACATCAAAATACACAAATTTCACCTATGGGTATTTTTCCAAATATAAACCTTAGGTCGAATTATTGCTAACATAAGCTTAATCGAGCTACCGAGATTCCAAAAACGTAAAGAACATTAAAAATGGGGCTTGGAATCACTTACTATGGAGCTTGGAAGCTTGAAACAAACCCTAACTATGGAGAACCCTTGAAATTTCGGCCTAATGAAGAAGATGGACAAAAATTGGCTTTTAATTTTGTTTTTAATTCATTTTAATAACTAAATGACCAAAATACCCTTACTACTAAACTTTCCAAAAATTCCTTCCATGTCCTAATTTTGTCCATGAACTTAAAATTGGTCAAATTGCTATTTAAGACCTCCTCATTAATAGTCCAAAACAATTTCATACTAAAAACTTCTAGAATGCAAGTTTTGCAACTTATTCGATTTAGTCCCTACTTTCAATTTAAGCACTTTAGGCATAGAATTTCATCACGAAATTTTCACACAATCATGCAATCATATCATAAACATCAAAATCATTGTAAAATAATTATTTCTATCTCGGATTTGTGGTCACGAAACCACTATTCCGATTAAGCCCTAATTCAGGATATTACAGAGTATTATCTTCATGTTCGTTTTCTGTGTATCGTAAACTACGCCTTATTTCTTTTTGATTTCTACGAACTGTTCGATCGATTTCTTCATCAAAAAGTAAGGGTCCTGAAGGGTTTCTTCCGGTCATAAACTATAAAAACCTGCCAAGAGAAAGAAAAAGTAAATTAATAAATAGTAAAATTAAATTAAATTAAATTAAATTGCAAGAAAAATAAAAGGCTAAAGTAATAAAAATTTAGTGTTCCTAATATTTCAGATCCCCGGCGACGGTGCCAAAAACTTGATCGTAATGATTCGTATCAAGTAATAAATATTTATAATGAATATCAAACTTAGACTAACTCTTATCACGACGAAAAGGCAAGTATACCTATCGAACAATAGTATAGCAATGGAAAAACCGAGATGTCGTACCCAACGGAACCAAAAGTACTAGTAATAACTATCTTTTTATTATCTAGCCTAAGAATAAAATGGTTTGTTTATTAAACTAATTATCTAAACTAATTAACTAATTTAATCAAAGAAAAGAGAAAGTTTGGAAAAAGACTTGAAGAAAAGCAATTGATAAATACGACACCCAAGGAGGAATCCACCTAGATTTCACTTGTTATCTGACTCTGAACCGGACGATTTATTCACTTGTCTTGATCCGTGAGACTCCCTAACCTATGTTATTATCCCTATTCAAGACTAATAACGTCTAACCCCTAGATTAAATAACTGAGACTTTTCTCTAACTAACACTCTAGGGTTGCATTAGCTCGATCTATGGACTCCCATATTAGGTTTCACCCTAATTCAGAAATATCTCATAACCCTATTTCTAGGCGCTCGATCAACTCTGCTTAATTATGCTAAATCTACTCTTAGGCAGGGTCTATTCCTCCTTTGCATAAGCACATCAAATCATGAATTAATACCCGGAATATTAACTCAAGCATTAAGAACACATAATTAAGAACAAATCAAGTATTTATCATATAGTTCAGATAATAATAATAAGATCCATCATAGGTTTTATCCCCCTTAGGTATCTAAGGGGTTTAGTTCATAATAAAATAAGAGTACATCTCAAAAGTATGAAAATAAAAAAACATAAATAAAATTCTAAAACCCTTGAAGGAATTCTGAGAGAGATCTTCAGTCTTGGAGTAGCTCTGATTTTGAGATGGATCATCTGGCTTCCTTCAAGTAATTCCCAGCGTGTGGTTCTGTGTTCCAGAAAAGTTCTGGAGAGAGAGGCCTCTTTCTAGGTCATACTTAGGGTGTTTATATAGGCTTTTGATTGGCTTTCTTGCCCCCTAAGTATCCTTTTTCCGTGTAAAATACAACTCCTTAAAAAAGGGACACGCCCGTGTGCCACGACCGTGTGACGTGGTTGCCAAGCCGTGTTCGATCCGTTAAATTGCCACTACCGTGTGGGCTCAATGCTTAGGCCGCGTGAGTCATGTAAACCTTGGTCGACACCCTCGAAAGGCACAGGCATGTGAGCTGCCCGTGTGGCAAGGCTTAGGCCATGTGGTCTTCTCGATTTGGTCCATTTTGTCCCCTTTTAGCTCGTTTTTGGCTCCTTTTGACCCTTGGTGCTCTCCTGAGTACAAAACATGAAATAACCGGATTAAGAGCACCAAAATCCACAAATCTAATAGTAAACATTCATAAATATGCTAAGTATTTGGGGTAAAAACATGTATAATTTGGCGCTTATCAGTTTCACATGCATGGAATGTATTTTTTACCCATTTTTAATGATTTTTATGATTTTAGGCTTGTATTAGCTTTAATCTAGATAGTCTAGGGATCAATTTGCTAAATTTTTAAATGTTTAGAATTTTACCATGGATGATCTTGAAATTTTATGATAGATTATAAAGCTTGGTTGTTAAATATAAGTATTTTGTTAAGTAATTTTTTATGAATTTCAAGTTTAGTCACTGATTTATGAGAAAGGTAAAATTCATGGAAAATAGTGTAAATTGTGGATAAATATGGGCTTTTATAGGATTGGACAAAAATGGCTAGCATGATTTATGGTTAAAAATGGTGAAATTGCAAGTTTTGGGTTTAAGGACTAAATTCCATAAATGTTAAAGTATTAGGGGTAATTTTGTAAAATTCTCAATAAAAAGAGTTACAAGTTAAATTAATTATTTTAAGTTATTGAATGGTTTAGTTGAGTGAAACGTTATTATTGAGATCACAAAACAAACCAAACAGATCAAAACCGAGGAAAAATTGTGGTTGGATTAGTCGTCGACTTCGTTGTTACAACTGTCTTTGTTGAGGTAAGGTCGCATATAGATAGAAACTATTGTTTTCCATTTTGGATGAATGTAAATAGTTTTTTATGTTATGGTTAAATTATTTAATGAAGATGTGGTAAATTATTATTATAGATCAAATAGAAAAATTAATCAAATGAAAGTCATTAATGGATGGTGATAATCCTTGTAATGGCACATTGACAGTATCAACATATATTGATATCATATTATGTGTACGAAAATGATGAAGTTGTAACACCCCTTACCCGTATCCGACGCTGGGACAGGGTACAAGGCATTACCAAACTTGTACTCATATATTCATGCAATAGTCGGGCTATAAAATTTTTCTTTAAAACAACTTCATTGATACATACACAATTTGTCCCTACTATGGGCCTATGAGGCCCAAAATAGTCATCAGAAAAGGGTCGGGACTAAGTCAGGAACTTTTAGAAAAGTTTGGGAAATTTTCAGAGCCACACACTCTTGTAAGACAGGAGACACGCTCGTGTCCCTAGCCGTGTAACTCTCTGACTATGACATCAGCACCAATTTAGGGTCACACGGCCGTATCCCATGCCCGTGTGGCCAGACCATGTGGTCAATTAAAATTAAATAAAATTTTCATAAAAAGGTGCAGACTTCACACGGCCAGAGTACATGCCCATGTGGGTAGGTAGTGTCTCTCACATAGACAAGACTCACGCCCGTGTGTTTACTACTGAGCATACTAACTTGCATAATTAGGGTGCAGGGGACACACAACTATTCCACATGCCCGTGGGACCGACCGTGTGTCACATACGGCCTAGACACATGCTCGTGTGTCTAGCTGTGTGGACAATTTGAAGGCTATTTTCCAAGCCAATTGCCACCCTTAATCACTGATGCACTTAAGCAAATTTCATAGCATGCAACATGACATATTTAAACACTCAATATTCAACACTATAGTACTTTCACATCTTTATAATATCATCCTATTGCACCTTCCCTTAATCACACCATTTGGAAGCATTTTATACAAACTTCATGCAGATCAACTTAATTATCAAAATTTCAAGTTGTACATTTATAACTTTATCATCTTAGGTTATTAAACTATTCCTTATCTTTTAGTATTTAATCTATACATCTTCATACATTCACCAAGCAATCATAATCCACATCATGAAGACAATATCTTATCATATATCAATCACACAACCACATAGCATATCATCAAGGCATCAACACATCCATGCATGAACAATTAGATATTACGACGCAAAAATCAATCATGAGCCATATCACATGGCTAATACAAAATGAATATGGCACATTTTAGGCACTCCTCGGGTGCACAAGATAGTTCATCAAATACTCGCATCGAGTTCTCTAACCAGAACTCTACTTTCTCAAGGTCGTCATTAGTATTTGCCCTAAATTCCTCAGCACCTTGGTTTCGAATTTATCAATAGGTGTTCTAGAGTATCTCATAAAATCTACACCTTGAGGCATCATGGGTGCGGGTTGAGGATTTGAGGGAGGTGGGGGAGGTTGAGCATTCGAGTTCGTTTGAATGAACTCTATATACCTTGCATTCATCATGTGGAGAAAGGCCTCTCTACCTCCTTCTCCTCTACTAACAGTTTTAGGTCTACTCTAGGATGGCATCGCTCTTTTAGCTGGAGCAGGCACGTTACTTTCTACATCATCTGCAACTGTTCTGTCGGGATCCATTTGCTATATGAAAACACATTTTAATATTGTCAAGAGTCGTCACACTATCATTATATATATAAGCATGGCATGTATAGCTAGACTCAAATACGCTAGGTTAGTCCAAGAATCGACTAAACCATAGCTCTGATACCACTAAATGTAACACCCCTTACCCATATCTGACACCAGGACAGGTTACGAGGCATTACCAAACTTGTACTCATACATTCATGAAATAGTCGAGCTATAAAATTTTTCTTTAAAACAACTTCATTCATACATACAGAATTTGTCCCTACTATGGGCTTGCAGGCCCAAAACAACCATCGAAAAAGGGTCGGGACTAAGTTGGGAACTTTTAGAAAAGTTTAGGAAATTTTCCCTAATACAGAGCCACACGCCCGTGTGCTCTAGACACGCCCGTGTCATCCAGCCACGTAACTCTCTGACTATGACGTCAACACCAATTTACGGTCACATGGCCTTATCACATGCCCATGTAGCCAGACAGTGTGGTTAATTAAAATTAAATGAATTTTTCATAAAAAGGTGCAGACTTCACACGGCCAGAGTACATGCCCATGTGGCTAGGCTGTGTCTCTCACACGACCAAGACACACGCCCGTGTCTTAGCCTGCGTGTTTATTATAGAGCATACTGACTTGCAAAATTAGGGTGCAGGGAGCACATGGCCATTCCACACTCCCGTGGGATCGACCGTGTGTCACACACGGCCTAGACACATGCCTATGTGTCTACTCATGTGGACAATTTGAAGGCTATTTTCCAAGCCAATTGCCACCCTTAATCATTCATACACTTAAGCAAATTTCATAGCATGCAACTTGACATACTTAGACACTCAATATTCAACATCATAGCACTTTCACATCTTTATAATATCATCCTATTACACCTTCCCTTATGCACACCATTTGGAAGCATTTTATACAAACTTCATGCAAAATCAACTAAATTATCAAAATTTCAAGTTGCACATTTATAACTATTATCATCTTAGGTCATTAAACCATTCCTTATCTCCAGTATTTAATCCATACATCTTCATACATTCACCGAGCAAACATAATCCATATCATCAAGACAATATCTCATCACAAATCAATCATACAACCACATAGCATATCATCAAGGCATCAACACATGCATGCATGAACAATTAGATATTACAAACCAAAAACCAATCATGAGCCATATCAAATGGCTATTACAAAATGAATCATCAACATCATAGGCCCTCACAAATTGGCCAAATAGCATGAAACATATCACAAAATGACCAAATCCCCTATACATGCCATAGTCAAAATAACAAATTCACTATACCCAATGTTCTTTTGATAGTGTGATCGAATGCCCAATAACTTCCAATCCCCGAGCTAACTTGTCAGAACTACAAAGGATGGCAAAAAAAGGGGAGTAAGCATTTAAGCTTAGTAAGTCCACATGCAAATAATATCCAATATTAGTAAACCACAATCATACAAGACATAATAACATAACCATCAAGATTATTCATCATTCAAGCATTCTAGCTCATTAATCAAGTATTCATATATATATATGAATGTACTTTCTTGTCACATGCCATCCTTTAACAAGGCATCACTCATGAGTATAGCGTAAGTACCTGTACATACCCGTAGCATATCAAATAACTTTACCTTCATTACCATGCCCATCTTGGGACTTTCATCGCATCATCCATTATAATACCCGTTGAACACTCAGAATACTATTGGATACACGGAAACTTGCACATAAGTGCCACATAAACATACGTAGTCGAAGCTACCTCATATCATGCAACGCTCGCAACGGAGCTACTCACGGGCTTGCTCATATAAGCTATCGGTCAAGGTGTAACTATACGGGATGCTCAAAAAAGCTGTTAGGTATCCGACCACTCAAGGATTACTTAGCCACCAGTAGGACACACAAGATCATTGCCCAGAACTCAATCACGTGTATCACATCCATTATGAACTCGGACCACTCAATGAGCTCGGATGCTCCGATCCATAATGAACTCGGACCACTCAACGAGCTTGGATGCCACATATCTCACTAACCCAGACCACTTAGCGAGTTCGAACTTCTTAATTCCTAGTGACATGTCACTCGTATCCTAAACTATTCCTAAGGTCCAAACGGGGTTTTCTCACTTGCACATTGCACCTCTATTGCACTTGCTCGTGACGTCGTCGATAGCAACCATAATATCATTCATGCTTACAATAGTACCATTAGACATAGCATACGTAATAAGCAATAAAATAATCATCACATAATGTTAACACAACATAACATACCACATTGTCACATTATTTACACATGTACTTACCTCGATACAAAAATGATGATAATCGAGCCCAATCGTCGTATACTTTATTCTTCCCTCGATCAAGACCCAGTTCACGTTTTTCTTGATCTATAATGCCAAATTTAACTTGTTTATTAATCATATTACTCAAATCGATCCATAATTCATGCTTTGGTGAAATTACCTTTTTACCCCTATCTTCCACTTATTTACTATTTATTCCCTAGGCTCGTAAAATGAAATGCATGCATTTTCTTGGTTACCTAAGCCTAGCCAAACCTTTACTATGCTCATATCAGCCTATATTTTCCTTTATTTCACATTATTACTACTCACTTTTACACTTTTACAAACAAGTCCCCTTTTTAGGTGTTTTCACTAAAAATCACCTAGTAAAAGATGTTTATCATGCATCAAACATTCATATTCCTCCATTAATCAACTAAATACATGCATGTTACACATGGGTCAAATTTCATACATGAACCTTAGCTCAAAATAAAGCTAGAAATGGGTAGATCATGCTTCAAAGACTTCAAAAATACAAAGAACATTAAAAATAGGGCTAGGGAGTACTTACAATCAAGCTTGGAAATGTTGAACAAAACCCTAGCTATGGCTATTGAGAAATTTGGCTAGCACATGGAGAAGACGAACACATTTTTGCTTTGCTTTTCCTTTTTTATTCTTTTAATTAACAAATGACCAAAATGCCCTTAGGGTTTTTCTTTCAAATTTTTCCTATGCTTGTCTATTTTTGTCCAAAATTATATAAATTGGTCAAATTGCTAATTAGGACCCTCTAATTCATAATCTAAAGCAATTTCATGCTTAAAGCTTCTAGAATACAAGTTTTGCATCTTATTCAATTTGGTCCCTAAAGTTCAATTAGACATTTTATGCATTTAATTTCTTCATGAAACTTTCACATAAGCATGAATTTATATCATAGACCTTAGAAAAATCATATAATAATTATTTCTAACTCATATTTGTGGTCTCAAAACCACTGTTCCGACTAGGCTCTAATTCGGGATGTTACAAAAGTGCTCTTGATTGATAAATATGTATAAAGGTATTGGATTACATAAAAATGCCTGGCTGAACGTAGTAATCAATAGGATACATTGGCATGCCAAAAGGGTTAGTGTCCACGCTTGTATGGGATTTGCACTTCAGTGCCTCTGTTTGCACTTTGGTGCCTCTGTTTGCACTTCAGTGCCCCTGTTTGCACATTTGTGCCTTTGTCTGCACTTCGCTGCTCTTGTTATGCATCTATGATGCCTCTGGTGTGGAGTAGTTACCCGAGTATCCGAGTCAAGTTACTAGTTCATCGGGCTAAATGTTAATGGAATATACAAATTATTTATGTGCTTAAAGGCTAATGTATAGTCAAGATATTAGTAAATTTTAAATGTTCAATGAACTACTTGATCATATGTGAGTATAATTATAATGATGATTATACGACTAAAGATAGATATTTATACATAAATGAATGTGTTTGGATTGAATTATTATAGTACAAGAAGCATACGATGAACCATTTTCAGGACTAATCCTATAAGTGCCTCGTAAGTGAATAATGATAAACCGTAATTTATACATATTTTTAACCCATGTTTAACGCATTTTATGGATGATTTTCCATTAGAATTGGTGAATTTGATGCTCTTAATTCTTTAATTTCATGTTTTACACTTAGGAGAGCATAAGAGAGCAAAAGGAACGAGAAACGGGCCAAAAATGGATAAAATGGGCCAAAGTACGAAATCAACACGGCCTGGACCTCCTCACACGGGTAGACCACATGGCCGTGTCAATTTGGCAGGCTCAAGCACGGCCTGAAGTAATCGCACACGGGCGTGTCCCATGGGCGAGTCCCGCGGGCGTGTCCTTGCCGAGCCCAAGTTGAGTCTAATTCGAAAAGGCTAATTTTAAGGGCTTTTAGGCATTCCAAAGCCTATAAATACACCCTAGAGAAGGAAGAAAAGAGAGGACGAAGTAGGGGGTAAAGAATTACTCCAAGAAAGCCGATTGATTCATCTCAGAAGCCAGATTCATCATCAAGACTGAAGATCTCTCCTCAATTCCCCTTCAGCAGTTTTAGGTTTTCTTTATGTTTTGTATTCTTTATTATTCTGAGATGTTTTCTTATTTAGTTATGAACTGAATCCCCTAAATACCTCAGGGGAATGAAACCTAAGACGAATCTTGTTATTATTTTTTGAATTGTATGATAAATATTTGACTTGTTCTTAATTATGTGTTCTTAATTCTTGTTTTGATATCCCAGGATACCAATTCAAGATAAGCTCTTATTCAAAGGAGGAATAGACCTTGTTTAAGAGTACATTTGTCATAATTAAGCAGAGTTGATTGTGCGCCTAAACATAGGGTGACAAGATTTTTCTGGATTAGGGTGAAACCTAATAAAGTGATCCATAAATCGAGTTAATGTAACCCTAGAGTGTTAATTAGAGAAAAGTCTCGTTATTCAATCTAGGGATTAGACGTTATTAGTCTTGAATATGGATAATAACATAACTTAGGGATCTCTATGGAACAAGTTAAATGAATAAATCGTCCGATTCGGAGCCAGAATAACAAGTATAGTCTAGGTGGATTTTTCCTTAGGTATTGTCTTCATTCAATCGATTTTTCCAAAAGCAATTCCCCAATTCCATTCTCTGTGCGTTCTTAGTTTAGATAATTAGTTAGTTAAAACAAAAACCTCTTTATTCTTAGGCTAGATAATAAAAAGACAGTAATTACTAGTACTTTTAGCTCCTTTGGGTTCGACAATCCGGTCTTGCTAAAACTATACTACTATTCGATTGGTACACTTGCCTACATCGCGATAATAGTTGGTTCAAGAACGAGTAATTATAAATATTTAAAACCTATCACGAAATCACGCGATCAAGTTTTTGGCGCCATTGTCGGGGAGCGGAAATATTAGGAACACTCAATTTTTATTACTTTAGCCATTTATTTTCGTGCACTTTAATTTATTATTATTATTTATTAATTTACTTTTTCCTTCTCTTGGCAGGTTTTTATAGTTTATGACTAGAAAAAATCCGTCAGGACTAGTACTTTTTGACGAAGAAATCGATCGTACAGTTCGCAGAAATCAAAGAGAAATAAGGCGAAGATCAAGATACACAGAGAACGAGCAAGAAGACGATACTCAACCCCCAACCGAAGAGATGGCTGAAAACCAAGGCAATCAGCTACCTCCTGCAATTGTGGTTAATCAAAATCCTATTTCACGCGCTATGTATGATTATGCTAAACCTTCTTTAATAGGAACTGAATCGAGCATAGTTAGACTTGCTGTAGCTGCAAATACTTTTGAAATAAAACCTAACACTATTCAAATGATACAACAATTTGTTCAGTTTGATGGTTTGCAGGATGAGGATCCCAACGTTCATTTAGCCAACTTCTTAGAACTATGTGATACATTTAAAATTAATGGCGTCTCTAATGATGCCATTCATTTTTGGTGATTCTTTTTTTCATTGAGGAACAAAGCTAAACAGTGGATGAACTCGTTACCACGAGGGTCAATTAGTACTTGGGAGCAAATGACTGAAATTTTTTTACTAAAATATTTTCCGCCGGCTAAAACGGCTGAATTACGTAATGATATCTCTTCTTTTTTGCAGATGGATTTAGAAACACTTTACAATGCATGGGAGAGATATAAGGACCTTTTGAGAAGGTGCCCTTACCATGGGTTACCGCTTTGGCTACAGGTTCAAATGTTTCATAATGGCCTGAATCCTTCGACTCGACAAATGGTTGACACAGCTGCTGGCGGAACCATCAATAGTAAAACACCTGAAGATGCCTATGAGTTTATAGAGGAGATGTCACTGAATAACTATCAATGGTAAGTTGTGAGGACAAAGCCAACGAAAACAGCTGGCATTTATAACGTCAATTCGGTCACCATGCTCTCTAATCAGGTAGAACATTTAAATAAAAAGATTGATGGTTTTCTTAGTTCTTCACTGGTTCACCCAGTAATCGAGTGCAAAGCAAATGGAGGTGGAACAAGCCATTTGGAATACCAACCTTATGGCCACAACATGGTTAATAAGCAATTAAATCCTCGACCTCAAAACAATCCATATAATAACACTTACAATGCAGGTTGGAGGAACCACCCCAATTTCTCGTGGAGCGGTCAAGGAAATCAAAGACCACAACCACCTCTCGGCTACTAACAACCACCCTAGCAACAGGAAAAGAAGCCGAACCTTAAAAAGATGCTCTCAAAGTTTATTTCATTGTTAGAAACTCATTTCCAGAACACCGAGATAACACTTAAAAATCAACAAGCGTCGATCTAAGGGCTCGAAACTCAGATAGCCCAACTTTCTAAACTAATTTCAAAAAGAGCACTAGGAAGTTTACCTAGTAACACCAAATTAAAAGAGCATGTGAAAACAGTTACGCTAAGGAGTGAAAAAGTGTTAGCGGAAACTGAAAAGAAGCTAATCACAAGAAGCCGTGGTAAGCGAAAGGGAGGAAGAAAAACCCGAAAATAGTGACAAAATAGTGCTGAAGGAATATAAACCTCCAGTTCCATACCTAGCAAAATTGAAAAAAGACCGCATTGATGCACAATTTGGTAAGTCTCTTGAACTTTTTAAGCAATTACATATCAACTTACCTTTTGTTAAAGCCATCTCGCAGATGAGTACATACGCAAAATTTTTAAAGGAGCTTCTAACAAATAAAAGGAAATTTGAGGACTTGTCTACAGTAGAACTCGCTCAGCCATACTCCAAAACAAGATGCCAACCAAACTAAAAGATCCAGGGAGTTTTACTATCCCTTGCTTAATTGGTAGTCTGAATGTTGGGAAAGCACTAGCTGATTTAGGCGCTATCATTAATTTGATGCCATATAAAATGTTCAAACAACTTGGACTTGGGGAACCTAAACCTACTAGGATGAGGCATTATAGAAGACGTACTTGTGAAATTAGACAAATTCATATTTCCTATTGACTTTCTTGTGCTTGACATAGATGAAGATGTGGAAGTACCCTTAATTTTGGGGCGTCCATTTTTCGCCACTACTAGGGCTATAATCGATGTGGATGACGGTAAATTGGTAGTTAGAGTAGGTGACAAGAAGATTATCTTTAAAATTTATGATGCTATGAAGTTTTCTAGGGAATAGAATGACTCATGTTATTTTATTGACTCTATTGATCATACTACTCAAGATTTTTTTTTAGGAAACTTTACAAAAGGACACGACGAAACTGTATCTAGCTCAAGAAGAGGAGATAGATGATGAACCTAATGAGCATTTTTCAAGACGAGTAGAATATGAGGGGCTTAAGATAAACAATGAACTTAAGAAAAAACCCTCTATTGAAGAGCCACCTAAACTGGAAGTTAAAAAAATTACCAAACCACTTGGAATACGCATTCCTTGGAAATGATTCTACATTCCCAGTTATCATTGCCTCTAACTTGCAACCCAAGGAGAAAGAGGAATTAATCCAAGTATTAAAAGACCATAAGAAGACCATAGCTTGGAAAATTTCTGACATTAAAGGAATCAGCCCTTCTTTTTGCACCTACAAAATTTTGATGGAAGATAAATACAAACTGTGTGTGCAAGCTCAAAGACAACTGAACCCTAACATGAAGGAAGTTGTAAAAGTTGAGGTAATTGAACTTCTAGATGCTAGAATTATTTATCCTATTTTTGATAGTTCTTGGGTAAGTCCAGTGCAGGTTGTCCCTAAGAAAGGAGGCATGACAGTTGTGACCAACGAGAAGAATGAATTAATCCCAACAAGGACAGTCTCAGGATGGAGAGTTTGCATAGACTACAGGAAACTGAATGATGCCACAAGAAAAGATCACTTCCCCTTGCCATTCATTGACCGAATGTTGGAAAAATTATCCGGACAAATGTATTACTGCTTTCTAGACGGACTCTCTAGTTACTTCCAAATCCCAATAGCCCTTGAAGATCAAGAAAAGACGACATTCACATGCCCATATGGTACGTTCGCTTATCGTAGAATGCCTTTTGGATTATATAATTCTCCTGCCACTTTTCAGCGCTATATGATGGGCATCTTCAACGAACTCGTGGAAGATATCATGGAAGTATTTATGGTTTATTTCTCGGTATTCGGTAACTCTTTCCATCTCTGTCTTAAAATTTTAAAACGAGTTTTAATAAGATGTGAGGAAATGAACCTTGTGCTTAATTGGGAGAAATGTCACTTCATGTTCAAGAAGGTATTGTATTAGGGCATAAAATTTCTAGTAAAGGGATTGAGGTGGACAAATCTAAAATAGAAACAATCGAAAAATTATCCCCTCCTAGTTCGGTTAAGGCTATTAGAAGCTTTTTAAGACATGCTGGTTTTTATAGAAGATTTATTAAGGATTTTTCTAAAATAGCTAAACCTTTGACTAAATTGCTAGAAAAAGATATACCTTTTAATTTCAATCAGGAGTGCTGAGAAGCATTCAATACTCTAAAGGATAAATTAATTAATGCTCCAATTATAATTGCACCTTATTGGAATTTACCATTTGAATTAGTGTGTGATGCGAGTGACTTTGTAGTAGGTACAGTACTGGGATAGCGGAGAGACAAGCATTTTCAACCTATCATTATGCTAGCAAAACTTTGACATCTGCACAAGAGAATTATACTACTATGGGAAAAGAGTTGCTAGCAGTAGTTTTTGTATTTGATAAATTTTGATCATATCTCATATTATCTAAAGTTGTTGTTTACACTGACCATTCCGCCCTTCGCTACCTTTTAACTAAAACTGATGCAAACCTTGACTTATTCGATGGATTCTCCTATTGCAGGAATTCGACTTAGAAATTTAGGATAAGAAAGGAGCTGAAAATCTCGCGGCTGATCATCTGTCCAAGCTTGAGAACTCTAACACCAGAGAACTAGATGAAGTTGAAATAAATGATTCGTTCCCTGAAGAATAATTTTTCGCTATATCTGACTTTGAGGTACCTTGGTTTGCAGACATCACAAAATTTTTAACTGCTAACATTATCCCAAAAGGGTTAACACACTAGCAAAAGAAGCGATTCTTTAATGATGTGAAAAACTACTTTTGGAACGATCCCTTTCTGTTTCGTAGATGTGCAGATCACGTCATTAGAAGATACGTTACAAGATCAGAAACATAAAAAATATTGGAACATTGCCACTCAAGGCTAAGCAGAGGACACTATAGTGGAACTAAGACCGCACACAAAATACTTGAATCAGGTTTTTATTGGCCCTCGTTATTAAAAGACGCTAATAGGTACGTTACCTCATGTGACAAATGCCAACGGACAGGTAACATATCTAGACGTGATAAAATGCCTCAAAACTATATGCTTTCATGTGAAATATTTGACGTTTGGGGTATCAATTTCATGGGCCCATTCCTCAGTTCATTTGGGAATAAATACATCTTAGTAGCAGTTGATTACATGTCCAAATGGGTGGAAGCCCAAGATCTACCTACTAATGATGCTAGAGTGGTAGTACGTTTCCTTAAGAAACTCTTATCGAGATTCAGAACACCTAGAACAATTATTAGTTACAGGGGCACTCACTTTTGTAATACCCAATTTGAAAAAACCCTTAAGAAATATGGAGTTCATCATAGAACAAACACCCCATACCATCCTCAAACTAATGGACAAGTTGAAGTAGCAAACCGAGAAATCAAACGGATCCTTGAAAAAATAGTAGAATCAAACAGAAAAGATTGGCCAATGAAAGTAGACGACGCATTATAGGCTTACAGAACTGCTTTTAAGACCCCTATAGGAACATCACCTTACAGACTTATTTATGGAAAAAGTTGTCATCTACCATTCTAACTCGAGCATAAAGCTTTTTGGGCTATTAAATTTCTAAAACTTGATCCCGAAATTGCAGGAAAAAATAGGTTGATGTAGCCGAACGAGCTTGATGAGTGGCGAGCCAATGCATACGAAAATTCACGCCTATACAAGGAAGCAACAAAGCGGCACCATGACACTCGTTTAAAGCAACGAAAACAATTTGAAGTTAGAGATCTTGTCTTACTATACAACTCAAGACTCAAATTGTTTCCTGGGAAACTTAAATCACGATGGTCAGGACCTTTCGTAATTCAAACTGTTTTCCCATATGGCACAATAGAGGTAAGTCACCCATCATACCATACTTTCAAAGTAAATGGACAATGTCTCAAACTTTATAATAGTGACAATTTTAAAGACAATGGAGAGGAGCTACTACTCCACAAACTGCCCTAAATAAACCAACAAGGTAACAGTTGAGCTTCGACTATAAACAAGCACTTCTCGGGAGGCAACCCGAGTGCTAATGGTTTTAAATTATTTAAATTTCAAGTTTTAAACATTTAGGCCACTAACAGAGTATTTGAAGCACAGGTTCCCAACACCTGTAACATCCCAAACCCGACCCAGACGTTATGGCCGAATCTGACGTGCCATATTGGAGTTGAAAACCCACGTTCCGTTTTAGTGTTTTAAAAACCATATTTTTTTGTTGAGTTAACAAAGTGTATGGAAGCTGAGCACCTGGTAGGTATCCGAGACAGAGGAGGTGAGCCATGAAGGCTGCTTAAGTACCAAGCTCTTTGATTGGATCCAATCGTAGACATTCCCACAACCATAGCCACACTTTGTTATACCGTGTTTAAATTCGTTTAAGTGGACGTCTTTGATAAATCGATTAATCATGGCATTGAGATATTTTGAAAACAAGTATCATTTTGAAAACACGTCCTAAGTCTAGCCCATTTGAATAATTATCAACCAGGTTTAAAGTTATTAAAAATAAAATAATCCCGAAAATAAATAAAAGGAAAGTTAAAATGGCCTTATTACAACCCAAAAATAAATAATAATTAAAGGAAATTTAATGAAAACCAACGCTTATTTAAAAGCCCAAAGACAATCACTGTGGCTACTCAATCCTCCTACCAAGTCCCCACATCAAGGCTCAATCTGAGGTTAAGGAAAGGGGTGAGTTTGGAAACTCGATCGCAACAAGCCCCTTTCAGAGCCCGAAACAATAATAGCTTGTTGGGCCTAAGCCCAAATCCAATCTCAACATGTACTGGGCCGTAGCCCTTTTCATATTTCATATTTCATAACACTGGGCCGAAGCCTTTTCATATTTCATATTACTGGGCCGAAGCCTTTACTGTAAACGGTATGGCCTATAGGCCAATTTCAATATCACATGTAATGTCAATGAGAGATGCAAGCCCATTTGGGGAGACTACTCAACCCACCATCTGCTACTCTCCACCCGTACCAACCAGCACACCATGTGGGGATTAACTCGACCCACCCCGCCATAACTCTCCACTGGAAGCATAGCTGCTTTATCATATAACTGGAGGCCTAGCCTCTTTTAATAACTAGGGCAAAAGCCCTTTTAATAACTGGGGCATAAGCTCTTTAATAACTGGGGCATAAGCCTTTTAATAACTGGGGCATAAGCCCTTTTGCACTTCCTCCATCCATAAAAAAGCCCAACCTAATGCATTTATGAATACATCATGTGCATATCATACATATCATGTGCATAGCATACATGTCATGTGCATATCATACATACCATGTTTACTAAAATCCCATGTATCAAAATTCACATTTAAACCCTAGGGGTATAATGGTCATTTTTACTTAGGGGCAAAAATGGTCATTTTCATATTATAAGGGTAATATCGTAATTTTTACTTAGGGGCAAAAATGGGCCCGAAAGCCTATTGGGCCCTATTGCAGCCCCTCGAGGCCCAACTTACCATGAATGCCAAAAATCACGATCTTACCGTTTCCAATGTTCCTAATCATCATCTCAACGAATCTATGAAAAAGGGTTTCGACATTTCGGCTTTTCGGCATTTATCGCTTTAAGCTATGAAAAAGGGTTCGTTACACACCTGTTTGGCGATATTCCTCAACGAGATCTCCTACACAATTTCTCCTATATCCATCGTTAATAATCAGCTTCCCATAATTGAACCAAACCAAAAATCCTCTAATATTAATACTTACACATTCGGCCACCATCCATAATGGCCTTAGGAATCTTACCTTGCCGCGATTGATGACTAGGTCTAGCCACTCCGGTGATCCAAGCTACTCCAAGTCGACACTACACCTTGCTGCTCCTCCACTAAATAAACCACAAAAATATTAAAAGAAGACCCCATAAGGCCTATACCCATATTCGGCCACCTCCCTAAACTAGAGGGGTTTCGACTTTTGGCCAAAAGTTACTCTAGGAATCGTTTAGAGTTCGAGCACTTACCACAGTCTTTCTTCTCTTGAATCCGTACACCTAAAAGGTAAAGGAATTGAACGCCAACAATTGAAAAGGAAAGAAAAGGTTTCTGGTCACAAAGAATCCGCACCCCCTATCTTCACTGATTTCGGCTTTTTGTAGTACCTCGGCAGAAGTAGAGATAAAGGAAAGAAACAATAGGTGAATTGAGGGAATAGTGGGATGGTTTGAAAGAAGGAGAAGGAAGAAAAGATGGAAGAAGAGATGGTAGTTTCGGCTGCAAAAGAAAAAGAGAGAAAGAGACTAATCCTCCAGGGAGAAAACGGCACACAAATACCTAAGTGCCGAAAATCCCTAACTAAATCCCTCTGCCGAAAGTCCCCCCTCCAATCTCCCTTATTTGGCCAACTCTATCTTCATATCAAATCCCTAAAATCTCTCCCGTTATCCCTGCTTAATCCATGCATTTGACTTGATCCAAACTATCCTCTTAGAGAATCCACTTGGATTCCAACACTTACCCTTCCTGCACATAAAAATAAATACTCTTACTTGCCAACACAGGGAATCGATCCCCTGTCTTCCCTTATGCTCCACACGCCACCTTTTTAGGAGCTTAGTGGAGTCACCCTTGCCACTTTATTAAAGCTTTTTTTGTGATACATTTTACCCACAACTTTATATAAGGGCACCTAGCCAGAACCCCTAACTCCTAAGTCCAAAATTTAAAAATTCTACTGGGTTTTGGCCAACTCATGGGCCTTCCATAAGCCCATTTACATACCCAAATTATGAATTCCATAATCACATACCAAATTTTAGAAACTTACTTAAAATATCAAGAATTGCGAAAAACCAGAAAATCAGGATGTTACAACACCACACGGCCGATCACATGGCCGTGATTAAGGTCATGTGACCAACACGGATGGAAACATGGCCGTGCGATATAGCTGTGCAAAAACAGGGTAAAAGATTTCCCTAAACACGGGCCACGAGAAAGCGCCACGGCTATGCGACATGGCCGTAGCCGAATCTGCCAAATGAACATAGGCATGCAACACGCCTGTGTCTAGTAGCCGTGGACAACACTATCAAAATAACACAGACGTATGTAGAGCTACACGACTGTGGGAGAAGTGAATCACATCACACACGGTCGTGTAACATGATCATATAACCACACGGCCTATACACATGGGCGTGCCAGAAGGCCGTGTGACGACACCTTAATTTTTGACGAACACAACCAAGCCACGACCCATACAGGCGTGTGCACCGGCTGTGCCATTTGAGAAATTAGAATAATTCTTTTATTTTATTTTTCTTTCATTAAGTTTTTAAGATTCATTTGTTTTCGTTTTAAACACGGCTTATCTTTGTGACTACTATCAAGATTATTCCCTTCACTCTCTTTTTATCATTCAGAATCATGCTTGACATCCAGATTAATTTCCAATACTCGATCTCGCTAATCCAAGAATATCATCCATTCTTAATACATGAAGTTTCACTTCTCCCCCTATCTTATTTTTATACTTTACTATATATCTTTGTACATTGAGGGCAATGTACGTCTTAAGTGTGGGGGGGATATTTATTTTATTATTAGAAAAATCCCTGAATAACTGCCTTGTTCTCTTGAAAAGCTCTCATATCATATTTATGATAAATTTTGATTAATTTATGATTTTGATTGATATATCTTGAATTAAAACATAGGCATTTATGCATTGATTGTTTAAACTTTAAGACATTAGAGAATCAAGCATGATAAGTTGATTTTTAGGAATTTAAAATTTTAGGTTGTTTCCCCAAAATTTAGGTATTACTTTGAGTTGGGATCCACAAGTTTTAAACATTAAAAAGCCATAATTTTTGTGAGATTTTTGAGCCTTTTGAGCATTTATTAATTCTTTCATGCTCACTTTTATTATTGCTTTGAGTGCGTCAGTGGTGAACTATTATTCTAGAACTTGCTTGATTATTCATGTTGAGACCACACCATTTGATTTGATATGTCAAAATGATTAAGGCACTTAGGATTAACCCACTCATGCCATGAAAAGCCTACCTCCACAATTAACCCCTAGTGAACCCCCTTAAGCCTAACAAGCCATTTCTTGTATTACCCTTAATGTTAACCTTTAACCTATTAGTGTTGAAATCCTCTAAATTAATTTAAGCTCCATTTTTGTCGAGATTTGAATTGAAATAGTTGTTTAGCTATGTTTTATTCTACTCTGTAATTTAATGTGTTCTTTAAAAAAAAACATGTATACATATTAGTAGTGATCTTTTGTTTGTAAGCTTCAAAAGCTAAATTCCTTAGTCTGAGAAGAAGCTCAGTTGTACGCAAGTAATGATGAACTCTTTTTCTAGTTAGGTAATTTTTCAATTCAATCTCGATTCTAACCCATTCTTTCAGCTTGTGACCACACCCCTTAACCAAACCTCATTACAGCCCTCTAAACACCTTTTGATTAATGTATCATCTTAAATTATAGTGGTGGAGATTTGATTTTCATACAAGCCTATGGTAATGACTTTTCATTATTGACTATTGAGTGCTTCATTTATTGTCCTTAAACACCTCGAGTAATTTGAGTGAATCTATAGTGAGGATGTGAAACTCTGTGGTATTCTGAATCAAAGGTAATTACTTAAATGAGGAGAGACACCTATGTTTGCATGATTAAATACTCAACTTGGAATGTTTGAAACTTTTATATTCTTTTAGTTAAATTCTCAATGTATGATTACCTATGGATTATTCTGAGATATTATCGATAGAAATTATAAGTTGAGAAGAATTTATTTTGATTATGAGTTGGGAATTTTGCTTGAGGACAAGCAAATGCTTAAGTGTGGGGGTATTTGATAAACCATAATTTATACATATTTTTACCCCATGTTTAACGCATTTTATGGATGATTTTCCATTAGAATTGGTGAATTCGATGCTCCTAATTCTTTAATTTCATTTTTTACACTTAGGAGAGCATAGGAGAACGAAAGGAAGGAGAAACGGGCCTAAGTATGAAATCAACACGACCTGGACCTCCTCATACGGGCAAACCACACGGCCATATCAATTTGGCAGGCTCGAGCGTCGCCTGGAGTAATCGTACACGGGCGTTTCCCTGCCGAGCCCAAGTTGAGTCCAATTCGGAAAAGGCTAATTTTGAGGGCTTTTAGGCATTCCAAAGCTTTTAAATACACCCTAGAGAAGGAAGAAAATGGAGGATGGAGTAGGGGGTAAGGAATTACTCCAAGAAAGCCGATTGATTCATCTCAGAAGCCGGATTCATCATCAAGACTGAAGATCTCTCTTCAATTTCCCTTCAGGAGTTTTCGGTTTTCTTTATGTTTTGTACTCTTTATTATTCTGAGATCTTTTCTTATTTAGTTATGAACTAAATCCCCTAAATACCTAAGGGGAATGAAACCTAATACGAATCTTGTTATTATTTTCTGAATTGTATGATAAATATTTGACTTGTTCTTAATTATGTGTTCTTTATTCTTGTTTCGATATCCTAGGATACTAATTCAAGATAAGCTCTTATTTAGAGGAGGAATAGACCCTGTTTAAGAGTACATTTTTCATAATTAAGTGGAGTTGATTGCGCGCCTAGACATAGGGTGACAAGATTTTGTCAGATTTGGGTGAAACCTAATAAGGGGATCCATAGATCGAGTTAATGCAACCCTAGAGTGTTAATTAGAGAAAAGTCTCGGTTATTCTATCTAGGGAGTAGACGTTATTAGTCTTGAATAGGGATAATAACATAACTTAGGGATCTCTACGGAACAAGTTAAATGAATAAATCATCCGATTGGGAGCCAGAATAACAAGTATAGTCTAGGTGGATTTTTCCTTAGGTATTGTCTTCATTCAATCGATTTTTCCAAAAGCAATTCCCCAATTCCATTCTCTGTGCGTTCTTAGTTTAGATAATTAGTTAGTTAAAACAAAAACCTTTTTATTCTTATGCTAGATAATAAAAAGACAGTCATTACTAGTACTTTTAGTTCCTTTGGGTTTGACAATACGGTCTTCCTAAAACTATACTTCAGTTCGATAGGCACAATTGCCTACATCGCGATAATAGTTGTTTCAAGAACGAGTAATTAGAAATATTTAAAACCTATCAGTAATTAGAAATATTTAAAACCTATCACGAAATGACGCGATCAAATAACAAGTATGACTAATCTATTTATTTAATTTTTACATTGTTTAGTGAAAGTAAGTGATTCCGGAATGATATATTTATATAAAAGTTTGAAACGAAAGATGAATTACAAAATGATTATATGTTAAATGTGTAAGTGTTATGGTAAGAAGAAACGTTTAAGTGAAATGGTTATATGAAATGCTTATAAGGAAAAAATATATATGCATCAATTATTCATGAGAGTGTAATGAATCAAAAATGAAATTTAGCTTAAGATATAATGAAAATTATGCCTAGATGTTTATTCTAATATGCTCTGTAGATAAGTTGCCTTTATACGAGCTTAGTAAGCATTATTACTTATGTTAGTTGTTTTCTTTTCCTATAGATCATTGGAAAGCTTGATTTGTTTGGAAGTTCATCAGAGACCTATCACACTATTCAGCAGTTAATTTGGTAGTTTTGAGTATTTTCTGATCAAGGTTAATAATGGCATGTATTGAATATTCAATTATGCTATACAATGATATGTAATGGTGATTTGGTATGTTATGTTTTCAAGAATGTTTGGTTGATGGACTTGTAATTGCTTATTATGCTATGTCATTTTGGTACTTTAAAGTGCTTGTGAACAAGGTTCTTTTGGCATGTTGATGATGGATTACAAATGGTCAATTTGAGACATGTTTTAGCATATATTTGAACTAGGCCTTTATGCATGAATTGAGGTAATGTTAGCATGTGTTGGTAAATGATGTGTTGATGCTATTGTGGTGCCTTTGAATGACATATTGGTTAGGTGATTTAGTTTGTTTGAAATTGTACATTTAATTGTGTTTGAAACTATTGAATGTGTGCCCTAATGGATTTGTTAGTTAATTATGGGTTAGGCTTGAAATGGCATGAATTTAGGTGCATTTTTGGGTTCACACGGCCTAGGGCATGGGTTGTCACATAGCCATGTGACATCTGAGGATTTCTTAAGGTTCAAGTCAGTGAGTTACACAGCCTGGCATACGGGCATGCAACACGACCGTGTGACCCTACTCAGAGAGTTACACAGGTGAGGACACGGGTTGGCACACAGCCGTATGACCCCTGTTTGTAAATTTTGCAACTTTATCCTAAACTTTCCATTTTGTCTTAAATTAGTCTCGAATTGCTTCCAACCTATTTTTAAGGCCTTGAAGGCTCGACTTAAGGATAGGATGTATATGATTGAATGGATTATAATTCATTTAATTTATTTGAGTGTTAAGATGTTAAATGTTTTGATTGTTCAGTAATTCTCCGTAACCCTAATTTGGCGACAAAGACGGGTTAGGGTTGTTACAAGGCATCTCTATGAATTCATTTACATTTCCTTTCAGACCATACGATTAATTTTAGAGACAAGAGACCTACGACTTAACATGAATAAAGGCTCATACACATTTAACATTAATATACCAAATAGACTATTGACGAAAAACATCAATCCCACTTGCAGCAACATCTTATTTTCATAGAATAGGTATATTTACATTAAACCCCCATTATGAAAGCATTAAACACACATGGAGTAAGAAGAAACTCACCAGAAAAGTGCAGCAAGGTTAAACAACAGGACGCCCTTATCTTGGGAGCTTTCAAGAGTATCTTGAGTAAAGGTTAAGCGATGAAGATGTTGGTTGAATACAACTAACCCAAATCATGCAACAAGCCTTAAGTTTAGGACTTTTTCAAGAGAACAAAATGTAAAGAAAGTTTGAGAGGGTAAGTTGGTTGCCAAAGAAAGCATAAACTTACTATAGAAGCTGAGGTTTGTTTTTATACAAAAATACACAAAAGGAAAACCCTAGTGGGTAAGTTAAATTACCACACTACTTTTCTTTCGATAAACGTGATTAAGTACTTTCTCTCTCATCTTAAATGCATGTCCTATCATTACAGTAACTTTATTTCATTCAAAACTAATTCTCTTTAGGCTAACCAAATCGTTGAATCAAAATATTAAGATAATACTAATAATAAACGTTCCTTCTAGATTTAGGTCTTGACGATAAGGACTTAACTATAAGGATTCAACATACTTATCTATCGGCTGGGGCAGCGTGTACTTTACAGAAGAGTCTGTCAATTTCCAACTCGCCCAAATACAAGCTTTGCCCGAAGGCAAATCCTAAAATTTCATACACCAAGCAAGATGTAATACTCTGCTCATTCATAACTTACTCTATTTACAATACTTCTACAAACAGCATCAAACACTAAGGCTTCGTCAGGTGGGATTTTACAAGTAGACTATAAATATTATTTTATAAGCTTTGGAAGAAAAAATTTGGTGGTTGAACATTTCTCCTTAGTTTTTCATATTTTTAGATTAGGTTTTCTTTTTAGTTTTTCATATTTTTAGATTAGGTTTTCTTTTCTTTTCATTTTTAGATTAGATTTAAAATAAATTTTATTTTTGTTGTTTTCTATTTCTTCTTTTATTGTTGAAGACTATGCAAAATAAATATCATCAAACTCTTGGCTTTCATTGGATTTCCATTATTTGAATGAGCATTTTCTTAAACCCTTCTAATTCTAGCAGTCTATTTAAGTAGCAAGTGCTCAGCTCATTTGAGAGGTTATAAAAGCAACTCAATCTCTTTGAGACTTAGTAACTTCAGATTGCTGCAGACTTGGAAAAGGTGCATGAACGAATAGCCATTTTATAGGCCTATGTGGAGAAGAGAGATACTGTTATGAAAAGGTCCCTTTTGAAGAACTTCACCAAGCCCTGAATTTCCTAAGGAACTATAGGCATTTATCGAAGAAGGGATGGCCAAAGTAGAGCCAGCTTCAACAGAACCTAGAGCCACCAACCCTACTACTAAGAGATAGAAACCAAATCCCCTAGCTAAAACACATAAAAGACTAAATTAGGGACTAAATTAGTCCACATAGAGGCCATTGATAAGGGGACTTAAGAAGTAAACCCTACACTAGTAACACTAGAGGATAGTAATACATCTATCCCACCTACATCTACCACAAAAATGACTAAAAAAGACCGTGAAATCAATCGCCTCATTGATGAGATCACTAAGTCTGACAACGAAGAAGATGACGTACCAATTGAATCACTAAAAAGAAAAATGGGTTATAAGTATTTGGCACGTAAGTCCACCCATCGCAATTGAAGCAACAATAATAAGCTCCAAGGTAGGGGAGTACTCTTCCCTTTACTTTATTGCATCATAACAATCATTTTTTCCCATGACATTCAAGGTGTAAATATATTCTTGCATTTATGATTCATGTCTGTGCATGCATTGAGGACAATCTGTAACACCCCTAACCCGTATCTGTCGCCGGAGTAGGGTTACAAAGGATTACCGATTAATTCACAACACATAGCATACATTTATCAAACATAAAGCATTCATTCTCATAAATCATTGAACACAATCTCATTGTCCCTTATAAGGGCTTACGAGGCCTTAAACATGTTTTAGAAGTGGTTTGGGACTAAACTGATAACATATGAAAATTTTGAAAACTTTGAAAAATATTAACCATACAAGGGTCACACGCCTGTGTGAACAGGCTGTGTGCCTTACATAGCTCCAGAAACGACCGTGTCTCAAACCGTGTGGAAACAGGGCATACATACTGGCATGTATCAGACGACCAAAGACATGCCCGTGTGCTAGGCCGTGTGCCAATTAGGAGGTATACTGACTTGTACCATACGACCAGTCACACGCCCGTGTGTGAGACCGTGTGGATCATACTAGCTTCAATTCAATTTCAACACCAGGGGACACACAACTACATAGCATGACGATGTGTCACACACAGCTGAGACACACGCCTGTGTCTCTGCCTATGTGGACAAAAATAGGCAATTTGCAAGGCCAATTTGCCACCCAACTTCATAATACCTACACAAGACAAAATGGTACCATTTCATTATACAATTAGGTAGCCAAAATCATCAACCAAATGCACAATTCATTCCATTATAATTTCATCTATTCCATTTCTCAAAACATTACCATTTACTTAACCAAATACATGCCAAAACAATATCAAACAATAAGGTTCATTTATCATAATTCACATAACCATTTTAACTTCCATAATGTTTTGGTTACAACCATGCCAAAACAAACCAAAATAAGCCATCACTCATGGCTATATATATACAAACCAAAATAAATACATTTATAAACCATTTCTAATAGCCAAACACACATTAATATTAACTTCATTTACAAGCCAAATCCCATGGCTATAATCACAACCAAATACCACATCTAGCCTATACATGCCATATACCATAAATGTAAAATTCAAAAGTACCAACTTAGATGTTCGATAGTGCGATGATGTTCCTGATGACTCTCGGATCCGATCTAGCCTTGATTCACTATAAAACATAGAAAAAATAACACGAAGTAAGCTTCACAGCTTAGTAAGGTCGTATGATATAAACTTGACTAATCACAAATACGACATTCATAAATCCAAACATATTATCATGTACTTTATGATTACTAACAAACCTTTCACCTGCTTATTCATACGCTTATATAAAAACTTTGTAACTTCTTCGATTTAAAGCTCATAATATACAAGTACATACCTGTACCAATCCTTAACAAGTTCATACATACATAGAATACCGTTGAATACTCAATGTCTCATACACTAAGTGCCATACTTAATATCTCACACACTAAGTTCTGTACATAGCTGAAGCTATCTCAAATCACACACTAAGTGCAATATAGAGCTGAAGCTATGTCGAATCGCACACTAAATGCCATATATAGTCGAAGCTATGTCGAATCACACACTAAGTGCCACAAATAGCCGATTTGTTGTTAAACATAAATGTAGTCTCGTATATACAATTTATGCAATATCAAAGCACCAAAAGCATAATTATTATAGTGCTTAATACATACGAACTTACCTTGTATTTAGAATTAATGGACCGAGTCGACTACTCGATAACCTTACATTTCCCCCGATCTAAATCTGAATTCTTTATTTCTTGATCTATATGAATTCAAAATTAACTTATTTATTCATCTACTCATTCAATTAATCCAAAAATACAGGTTTGGGCATTTTTACACATTAGCCTCTAAACTTTCACATTTAATCAATTTAGTCCCTATTTCAAAAATACACAAAATTCACACAATTCAACAAAACCCATGCTTGGCCGATTTATACATAACTCTCTAGTAGTCCAAAACTTTCATTTATTTCACATTTCAACCACACAATTTGCACATTTCACAATTTAATCCCTATTACGTATTTTCATTAAAAAATCACTTTACAAAACATGAAAATCTATCATCAAAAATTCAAATTTCATCTTCAAACACCAAAGAACACATAAACTCATCAATGGTAACTCTTAAAATCTTGAACAATTTCGAAATTAAATGTACGGGCTAGTTAGATTGAGCTGCAACGATTACAAAAACATAGAAATCACTAAAAATCAAACAAAAATTAACTTACAATTGAGCTAGGAGATGATTGAATGCTTCAAGCCCTAAAATGGATTTCTTCTTTAAATTTGGCTAGAAAGAAGATGATAATGAAAGGAAATTGTGTTTTATTTAATTTATTAACTTATTTACTTAATTACTTATTTAATCTTATGGGTAATTCAAAATTTCAATTATGACTTGCCATTATCATCCACTATCATAATAATGGTCTAATTACCACCGAAGGACCTTAAATTTAAGGTTCTATATCTATTACATACTTTTAGCTAATAGAACTCCACTTTTACACTTTACGCGATTTAGTCCTATTTCACAAATTGAGCATTCAAATGGTAAAATTTCTTTACGAAACTTCTACACAATAATTCTATCATGCTATAGACCTTATTAGAATGATAAAATAAATATTTTGAATTTGGATTTATGGTTCAAAAACCACTGTTCTGATTTGACTAAAAAACGAGTTGTTACATCTCTCCCCCCTTAAGGGATTTTCGTCCCCGAAAATCTTACCAGTGAATAGGTTTGAGTATTTTTTTCTCATAGAATCCTCGAGTTCCCATGTAGCTTCTTCACCCTCGTGTCGATGCCATTATACTTTCACTAATTCGATTCTCTTATTTCTCAACTCTTTGATCTCACAAGCTAAAATTCGAACCGGTTCTTCAGCATATGACATATCAAACTGAATTTCAACCTCTGTTGGGGAAATAACATGTGAAGGGTCAGATCGGTACCGTCGAAGCATTGACACATGAAACACATTATGGATTTTCTATAACTCAGATGGTAAAGATAGTCGATATGCCACTGGCCCAACTCGCTCAGTAATCTCATACGGTCCGATGAATCGCGGGCTTAATTTCCCTTTCCGACCAAACCTTAATATCTTTCCATTTCATGTCTGCATATGATTTCTATCGATCTGAAGCTGCTTTCAAACTATTGCAAATTACTTTTACTTTTTCTTCAGTCTCTCTAACCAAATCAACCCCGTGAATCTTATTTTCACTGAGCTCACTTCAGTACAATGGTGTTTGACATTTACGACTGTATAAAGCTTTGTACGGCCCCATCTTTATACTCGATTGGAAGCTATTATTGTAAGAAAATTCAATAAGCGGTAGATATTTCTCCTAGCTACCATCAAAATCAAGAATGCAAAAACGCAACATATCTTCAAGTATCTGAATAACTCGTTCGGATTGACCATTCATTTTCGGGTGAAATGCAGTGCTAAAATGCAGCTTTGAACCTAAAGCATCTTGTAATTTTTTCCGAAATCACGAAGTAAATCTTGGATCTCTATCCGAAATAATAGATAAGGGAACACCATGTAATCTCACAATTTTAGAAATATACAACTCAGCTAATTTATCAAGCGAGAAATCTATACATACTGGAATAAAATGAGCAAACTTTGTCAATCTGTCAACAACAACTGGTACGTGATATTCGCGACAGGTTTTAAAAATTTATAATTAAGCGTTCTTGAAACTAACTATTATCACGATAAAGGCAAGTGTACCTATCGAACAGTAGTATAGCTTTAGCAAGACCGGATTGTCGAACCCAAAGGTACCAAGAGTACTAGTAATTACTTTTTTTTATTATCTAGCCTAAAAATTAATGGATTTGTTTATCTAAACTAATTAACGAAACTAAGAGTGCACAGAGAGAAATTGGGGAAAAGCTTTTGGGAAAATTTGATTGATTAAGACAATACCCAAGGAAAAATCCACCTAAACTTCACTTGTTATTTGACTCTAAACCAGACAATTTATTCATTTGACTTGATCCGTAGAAATCCATAAGTTATATTATTATCTCTCTTGAGCCTAATAACATCTAACCCTAGGTTGATTAACTGAAATCTCTTTCTAATCAATGCCCTAGTGTTGCATTAGCTCGATTTATGGATCCCCTTATTGGGTTTCACCCTAATCCGGAAAAATCTTATCACCCTATCTCTAGGCGTGCAATCAACTCCGCTTAATTACGACAAATTTACTCTTAGATAGGGTCTATTCTTCCTCTGAGTAAGAGCATTAACTTGAATCAATATCCTGGAATATTAAAACAAGAATTAAGAACACATAGTTAAGAACAAGGAAAATATTTATCATACAATTCAAATAATAATAACAAGATCTGTCTTAGGTTTCATTCCCTTTAGGTATTTAAGGGGTGGTAAACCGTAATTTATACATATTTTTATCCCATGCTTAGCGTATTAATGGATGGTTTCTCCTTAGATTTGGTGAATTTGATGCTCCTAATCCTTTAATTTCATGTTCTATACTTGGGGGAGCATAGAAGAGTAAAAAGAGTGAGAAATGGGTCGAAAATGGAGAAAATGGACCTACGTGGGAAATCAACACGGCCTAGACTTCCTCACACGGGCATGTCACACGGTCGTGTCCCTTTGGCAGGATCGAAGCACAACTTACATGGGTAGACTACACGCTCGTGCCTATTCAACAGCCTTGACCACGGGCTGGAGTTATTGCACACGGGTGTGTCACACAAGCGTGTCCCTACCGAGCCCAAGTATAACCCTATTCGAAAAGGCCAATTTTGAGGGCTCTTAGGCATTCTAAAGCCTATTTAAACACTAAGGAGGCACTGAGGAGGAGGACATGGAGTAGGAGGCAAGGAATGACTCAAGGAAGCCGATTGGTCCATCTCAGAAGCCAAATCCATCATCAAGACTGAAAATCTCCCTTCAATTTCCATTCAGGGGTTTTGGGTTTTTTTTATGTTTTGTATTCATTATTCTTCTGAGATGTTTTCTTCTATAATTATGAACTAAACTCCCTAAATACCTAAAGGGAATGAAACCTAAGACGAATCTTGTTATTATTAACAGAATTGTATGATAAATATTTGACTTGTTCTTAATTATGTGTTCTTAATTCTTGTTTTAATATTCCAGGATATTGATTCGAGTTAATACTCTTATTCAGAGGAGGAATAGACCCTGTCCAAGAGTAAATTTGTCATAATTAAGCTGAGTTGATTGCATGCCTAGAGATAGGGTGATAAGATTTTTTTGGATTAGGGTGAAACATAATAAGGGGATCCATAGATCGAGTTAATGCAACACTAGGTGTTAATTAGAAAGAGATTTCAATTAATCAATCTAGGGTTAGACATTATTAGTCTTGAGAGAGATAATAATATAACTTAGCAATTTTTACAGATCAAGTCAAATGAATAAATCGTCTAATTCAGAGTCAAATAACAAGTGAAGTCTAGGTGGATTTTTCCTTGGGTATTGTCTTAATCAATCGAGTTTTCCCAAAAGCTTTTCTCCAATCTTCTCTCTGTGCAGTCTTAGTTTAGTAATTAGTTTAGATAACCAAATCCCTTAATTTTTAGGCTAGATAATAAAAAGAAGGTAATTACTAGTACTATTGGTTCCTTTGGGTTAGACAATCTGGTCTTGCTAAAGCTATACTACTGTTCGATAGGTACACTCACCTTCATACTGAGAATAGTTAGTTTCAAGAATGATTAATTATAAATATTTAAAACCTATCGTGAATATCTCATATTAAGTTTTTGGCGCTGTTGCCGGCGAACTAGGATATTAGGAACACTTGATTTTTATTACTTTAGCCATTTTAATTTTATTGCAATTTAAATTTTTATTTTATTTTCTAATTCTTCATTTATTCTCTTCTGACAGGTTTTTCTAGTTTATGACCAGAAGAAACCCGTTAGGACCATTACTGTTTGATAGTGAGATCGATCACACAGTTCGCAGAAATCGAAGGGAAATCAGGCGAAGCTTACAATACATAGAGGAAGAGCAAGAGGACGATACTTCTACCACAACTGAGAAGAGGGCTGAAAACCAAGAAAATTCGCTACATCCTGCGATTGCTGTTAATCATAATCCTACTCTGTGCACCATGTATGATTATACTAAACCTTTTTTAATAGTAACTGAATCGAGCATAGTTAGGGCTGCTGTTGCTACAAATAATTTTGAACTGAAACCTAACATAATTCAAATGATCCAACAGTTTGTTCAGTTTGATGGTTAGCAGGACGAGGATCCCAATGCTCACTTGGAAACTTTCTTAGAGTTTTGCAACGCTTTTAAAATCAATGGCATTTCTGATGATGCCATTCACCTTCGGTTGTTTCCCTTTTTGTTGAAGAATAAGCCTAAAAAATGGTGGAACTCGTTACCACGAGGGTCAGTCACTACTTAGGAACAAATGACTGAAAAGTTTTTATTAAACTATTTTTCACCGGCTAAAACAGTCAAATTACGTAATGATATCTTTTCTTTTGTGCAGATGTATTTAGAAACACTTTACAATGCATGAGAGAGATACAAGGACCTGTTGAGACGGTGCCCTCATCATGGGTTACCACTTTGGCTACAGGTTCAAACGTTTCATAATGGCCTGAATCCTTCGACTCGACAAATGATCGATGTAGCCACTAGCGGAACCATCAATAATAAAACACTTGAAGATGCTTATGAATTTATAGAAGAGATGTCAGTGAATAATTATCAGTGCCAAGTCATAAGGACAAAGCCAACAACAGAAGCCGACGTTTATAACGTTGATTTGGTCACCATGCTCTCTAATCAGGTAGAACTCTTGAATAAGAAAATTGATGGTTTTCTTAGTTCTTCACAGGTTCACCTAGTAATGCAGTGCGAAGCAAGTGGAGGTGGATCAAGCAATTCAGAATACCTGCCCTATGGCCACAACATGGAGAACAAGAAGTTAAATTACATGGGTAATAATCCTCGATCTCAAAATAATCCTTATAGTAATACTTACAATGCAAGTTGGAGAAACCACTCAAATTTCTCATAGGAAGGCCAAGGGAATCAGAGACCACCACCTCCAGGCTACCAACAACCACCCTACCAAGAAGAGAAAAAAGCCGAACCTTGAGGAGATGCTAACAAAATTCATCTCGATGTCAAAAACTCGTTTTCAAAATACAGAGACAACCCTTAAAAATCAACAAACGTCAATCCAAGGGCCCGAAACTCAGATAGGCCAACTCGCCAAACTGATTTCTGAACGACCACAGGGTAGTTTTCCGAGTAACATGGAATGTAACCTAAGGGAACAACTCAATGCAATTACCACTCATGACAAGGAAGGGTTAGTTAAGCCTGTATCAGAACCGAGGCAAGGCATTGTGGTAAGTCAAGATAAAGGTGAGGTAGTCCATAGTGAACAAAGAATGGTAAGTAAAGTGTACAAACCACGGGTGCCATACCCCAATACGACAAGGAAAGATCGTACAGATGAAAAATTTGGTAAATTCCTTAAACTAATACAGAAATTACATATTAACTTACCGTTTATTGAAGCTCTCTCACAGATTCCAAACGTAGTCAAATTTTTAAGAGAGCTTCTAGCAAACAAGTGAAAGTTGGATGAGGCGTCGCATGTGGAGTTGAATGCAGTTTGCTCAGCCATATTACAGAATGAGCTACCCAACAAATTGAAAGATCCAGGGAGTTTTACGGTTCCTTGTTTAATTGGTAGTTTAGATGTTCATAATGCATTAGATGACTTAGGGATAAGCATTAATGTTATCCCTTATAAAATGTTTAAACAACTAGGTCTTGGGAAACCCAAACAAACTAGGATGAGCATTCAATTGGATGATAAAACCATTAGATTTCCTAGAGGTATCATTGAAGATGTTCTTGTTAAGATCAATAAATTTATATACCTAGTAGACATTGTTGTTCTAGACATGGAAGAGGATAGCAACGCACCTTTGATTTTAGGACGACCCTTTTTAGTGACTGCGAGAACCATTATTGATGTTGGTATAGGTGAACTCACACTCCGTGTGGGAGACGAAACAATCACCCTTCAAACTCGTAATTCTAGTAACACATCAAAAATTGAAGGTGGTTGTATAAATCATTCTACTAGTACTGATCATGTGGTGAAACCCTCTGTGCAGGAAACAGTTTCGAAGAACGCATATGAGCCGTGTTCAAACAACAACAAAAGACCTTTCTATGAAGAACGAAGGCTACAAATCAAGGAACTGGATGAATGGCAGACAAATAGACCAAGGACACACGGTAAACTAAAATCACGCCATGACGAGCTCAATGACGCACCAAATCAACTTAAGGTTGGAGACAAAGTACTACTAGATGCAGCAGATCCTCGAATTGTCACTTTTGAACCTAATGAAGAAATTCCTGTCAAGGTACTCAGTATTTTCCCATATGGTATAGTCAAGGTAATTCATCCCAAGTTCAGCACTTTTAAGGTAAACAGTACTCGTTTTAAACCTTATTTTGATAAAATTGATAGCAAGAATGAGGAGTGATAAACTCCTCGCACCATCATGACCATACACCAGAGAGGTAAGTCAAGCTTAGACTATAAATAAACGCTTCTCGGGAGGCAACTCGAGCATTAACAGTAATGATTTATTTGAATTTTAGTTTTTCACATCTAACCTACTAACTGAGTCTTGAAACACAAGGTTTTCCCATCCACACGGCCAGGCACACGGGTGTGCCGTAGGCCGTGCACATGCCACGAGATTAGACACGGCCATGCAATACGGCCGTGTGAAAATAGGTAAAAGTTTTTCCCCAAAACGGGATGCGATAAGTTGCCACGGCCATGCGACATGGCCGTGGGCGAAACTACCAAAACAACATGGGCGTGAGACATGCCCGTGCCTTGAAACCATGGTTGAAACTGAGAATTTAACACGGGCGTACGACACGCCCGTGTCATTCACCTGTGGTCCACATTGTCAAAAAGAACACGGGCATGGGCTATCATACACGGGCGTTGGAGAAGCAAACGAAGCAAGACACGACCGTGTGACACGACCGTGTGCACCTACACGCCCAAGGAACACTGGCGTGGGTCGAATGTCAGACGTGCCCAAATTTAAAAATCGCGAAACACACGGGCAAAAATTAGGGTACACGAGCGTGCCCCATGGCTGTGTGCCCCAAAATCTATATAAACCCCTCACTATTCATATCTCCCTCCCCAAAATTCCCTAACCCTAGCCACTGCAACTCCACACGACCTACCTGCCATGCCCGTGGGCCGCCTACAACACTATTTTTGACGACTCAAGCTTCTCTCTTTTGCGTTTGTTTACTATTTTCTCTCTATTTTCTTTAAATATTTTGCCTATTTCATGTTTTCTCTGGTCCATTTGACTATTTTAAGTGAATATTAATAGTAGAATAATAGAAATACTCATGTTTGTCATTAAAGAATATTTCCATTTTTCATACTATATTCATCCATTTTTCTTGTTTCCATGGACTTTATGTTTACCCACATACATTCATGCATTAGATTTTCCCGTCGTATTATTCTCGTAGTCCTATTTTAATAACTTTGATATAATTGCTTTAGTTGTTTTAGTTTTGTTCTCTTCATTTAGTACGCGAGTCTCATGAAATATTCCTAATTAGTTTTGTTTTTCCATGCTATTTTCGGGATGTATTGGTTGAACTTAGACTTTTCAATGCAGGTACAATGTCATCCTCACGTGGTAAGAAGGCCGCTGTTCCCGCCTTGAAGAAAAGGAAAGGAGCAGCGTCATCCTCGGGTCCTACCGTAGAGATTAGGCACCCATTCCTCTAGGTTCCCTTGGGACCCCAGGAGGAATTATATCAGATATTACGGGCCCGACCCCTAGGTGTGGGCCGCTGCATTGACTAGGCCACACAAGAACAGATTGATTTGGCTGACGCGGTCTGAGCCCTCATGACGACTGACCCGTGGGGGCTCTTCTTTGAGATCGTTGAGCCGACATATCTCGAGTTCATATTGGAACTCTGCTCGAGGTTCCTTCTTCAGACCATCATAACCAATTTCGACGATCCTGGAACGGTTCAGTTCTGCCTTGGTGGTCTAGTACGCTAGTTGAGCATACCCGAGTTCAGGATTGCACTAGGGCTATACACGGAGGAGTTCATGGACGAAAATGAACTCGACACCCTCCACCACCACATCCATTACTCTCCCTCAAAGTGCTAGAGGGACCTGTCCTTGTGTCAGCCACCTACGATCCTAGCCACTTCAAGGCATCGGCTCTCCCTCCATCCTTGAGGTACCTATATGCCCTCTTGGTCACACTCTGACGGGACAACGAGAGAGCAACCGGCGTCGTCACCACCCACGACACCTATTTCTTATGGAGCATGGCAAATGGGCACGTCCTCGACCTTACTTACTTCATCACCCTCGCCATCCGCCATCAAATGGAGTGACATAGGAGAGGGGTCATCTCTATCGGGCCTTATGTGACTCGACTGGCTCGGCACTTCAGTCTCCTCAACTTAGTAGCACAATCATCCTCCCTCACTCTCATTGGCCAAATGTCCCCATAGGGCATCTTGAGCATGCTAAATATGAGGATGATCGAGAAACGATGTGGCACCTACCCTCCACAATACCTCCTTATCCAGCCCACCGAGGAGGAGGACCCAGAGGACATTACTGATGATGTCCCTCCACGTCATGAGGACTTGCCGTCTCAGCCACCACCCATCCATCGTCCAGTTCATGCGACGACTTCATATTCTGACATCTCTGAGCACCTTACACGATTTGAGCAGTAATTTTTTCAGCACTTTGATCACATTGATGCAACTCTACATCAGATTTTTCAGCACTTCCACATGTCATCGCCACTACCACCTCGCGAACCATCTGGCGATGACGATGTGTAAAAATTTTTTATTTTTAATTTTTATTTTCACTTTTATCTTTATTTATCTTAATTAAGTACTTTTTATTTCATTTTCATTTAATATTATTTTAATTTTAGTTTTTATAATTTTTATTGAATAATTTATAGTCTTGACTATTTCATTACAACTAATTATGCTTCATTATATTCCCTAAAAAGTTCCTGATTCTATCACAGTTATAAAGAGCCCCAAAGCTCATCATCGCATAGGAACCAAAAACTCCACTGGGAAAGGTTTTCCACGACTGCCATGTCCTGCTCGACCATGACCATAGCTACCACCAGATATAATATTCTTTTGGCAAAGGACTTATGGACTAATGAACCTCTACCACCACCAGAGTATCCTCCTCCACTCTCATCATTGCCTTGGCTGATTATTCTCCATAACTCCAATTCAATGAGTTCATTCATCATTCAGGAAGTTTCACTTCTCCCTATCTTATGATTATATATCTATCTTTGTACATTGAGGGTAATGTACAACTTAAGTGTGGGGGGTCTTTCATATCATCATTAGAAATCCTTGAATTTTGTCTTATTCTCACGTGAATCACTCATATCACTATTAGAATGAATTTTAATTAATTTATGATCTTTATTGATGTATCTTGAATTAAAACATAGTCATTTATGCATTGAATGTTTAAACTTTAAGACATTAGGGAATCAAGCATGATAAGATGATTTTTGAAGAATTATAAACTTTTAGGTTGCTTCCCTAAGTTTAGATATTATCGTGAGTTGAAATTCACAAGTTTCAACATTAAAAAGCCATAATTTTTATGAGATCTTGATCTTTCAGAGCATATTTTATTTCTTTCATGCTCACTTTTATTATGAGTGCGTCAGTATTGATTTGTTATTCTAGAACTTGCTTGATTATGCATGTCAAGACCACACCATTTGATTTGATATGTCAAGATGATAAAGGCACTTAGGTTTAACCCACTCACTCCACAAAAGCCTACCTTCATAATTGACCCTTAGTGATCCCTTTTGAGCCTAACAAGCCACTAATTGATTTACCCTCAATATTAACCCATAACCCATTATTGTTGAAATCCCTTAATTTGATCCCTATTTTTGTCGAGATTTGATTTGAACAAATTGCTTAGCTATGTTTCGACCTTCTATGTATTTGACTTGCTCTTAAAATATATATCTACTTACATACATATTAGTAGTAATTCGTCATTTTTGAGCTTGAGTGTTAATTCCATATTCTGAGAAGAACCTCACTTGTATTCAACTGATGACTAGTTATTTTTCTAGCTAGGTAATTTTTCAATTCAATCTCGATTCTAACCTTTTTTTTCAGCTTGTGACCACACCCCCAACCAAAGCCATGTTACAACCCTCTAAAGACCTTTTTGATTGATGTATTAGCTCAATATATAGTGGTGGAGATTTGATTTTCAAGCAAGCCTATGGCAAAAGCTTTTCATATTAACTAATGAGTGCCTTAATTGATGTCCTTAAACACCTTGAGTGATTTGAGTGAATCTTTAGTGAGGATGTTAAACTCTGTGATATTTTGATCAAAGGTAATCACTTAGATAATGGGAGACACCTATGTTTTCGTGATAAAATACTCAACTTGGAGTGTTTGAAACTTTGATGTACTTTTAAGTTGAATTTTCAATGTATGAATAATTATGGATTATTTTGAGATATTATTGATAAGGATTATAAATTGAGAAGAATTTAATTTGATTGTGAGTTGAGGATTTTGCTTGAGGACAAGCAAACGCTTAAGTGTGGGGGTATTTGATAAACCGTAATTTATACATATTTTTATCCCATGCTTAGTGCATTAATGGATGGTTTCTCCTAAGATTTGGTGAATTCAATGCTCCTAATCCTTTAATTTCATGTTCTATACTTAGGTTAACATAGGAGAGTAAAAAGAGCGAGAAACAGGCCGAAAACGGAGAAAATGGACCCACGTGGGAAATCAACATGGCCTGGACTTCCTCACACGGGCGAGTCACACGGTCGTGTCCCTTTGGTAGGATCGAAGCACGACTTACACGGGTAGGCTACACGCTCGTGCCTGTTCAACAGCCTTGACCACGGGCTGGAGTTATCGTACACGGGCGTGTCACACGAGCATGTCCTTGCCGAGCCCAATATAACCCTATTCGAAAAGGCCAATTTTGAGGGCTCTTAGGCATTCCAAAGCCTATTTAAACACCTAAGTAGGCACTGAGGAGGAGGACGCGGAGTAGGAGGCAAGGAATTACTCAAGGGAAGCCGATTAGACCATCTTAGAAGCCGGATCCATCATCAAGACTGAAGATCTCCCTTCAATTTCCATTCAGGGGTTTTAGGTTTTCTTTATGCTTTGTATTCATTATTCTTCTGAGATGTTTTCTTCTACAATTATGAACTAAACCCCCTAAATACCTAAAGGGAATGAAACCTGAGACGAATCTTGTTATTATTATCTGAATTAAATGATAAATATTTGACTTGTTCTTAATTATGTGTTATTAACTCTTTTTTTAATATTCCAGGATATTGATTCGAGTTAATGCTCTTATTCAGAGGAGGAATAGACCCTGTCTAAGAGTAAATTTATTATAATTAAGTGGAGTTGATTGCACGAGTAGAGATAGGGTGATAAGATTTTGCCGGAGTAGGGTGAAACCTAATAAGGGGATCCATAGATCGAGTTAATGCAACACTAGGTGTTAATTAAAAAGAGATTTCAATTAATCAATCTAGGGTTAGAAGTTATTTTTCTCGAGAGAGATAATAATATAACTTAGGGATTTCTACGGATCAAGTCAAATGAATAAATCGTCTGATTCAGAGTCAAATAACAAGTGAAGTCTAGGTGGATTTTTCCTTGGGTATTGTCTTAATCAATCGAGTTTTCCCAAAAGCTTTTTCCCAATCTTCTCTCTGTGCACTCTTAGTTTAGTAATTAGTTTAGGTAACCAAATCCCTTAATTGTCTTAGGTTTCATTCCCCTTAGGTATTTAGGGAGTTTAGTTCATAATTATAGAAGAAAACGTCTCAGAAGAATAATGAATACAAAACATAAAGAAAACCCAAAACCCCTGAATGGAAATTGAAGGGAGATCTTCAGTCTTGATGATGAATCTGGCTTCTGAGATGGACCAATCGGCTTCCCTTGAGTAATTCCTTGCCTCCTACTCTGCCTCTCCCTTCCTAAGTGCCTCATTAGGTGTTTAAATAGACTTTAGAATGCCTAAGAGCCTTCAAAATTGGCCTTTTTCGAATAGGGTTATACTTGGGCTCGGTAGGGACACGCCCGTGTGACACAACCATATGCGATTACTTTAGGCCGTGGTCAAGGCTGTTGAATAGGCACGGGCATGTAGTCTACCCATGTAAGTCTTGCTTCGATCTTGCCAAAGAGACACGGAAGTCCAAGCCGTGTTGATTTCCCATGTAGGTCCATTTTCTCATTTTCGGCCCGTTTCTCGCTCTTTTTACTCTCCTATGCTCATCTAAGTATAAAACATGAAATTAAAGAATTAAGAGCATCGAATTCACCAAATCTAAGGAGAAATCATCCATAAATGTGTTAAGCATGGGATAAAAATATGTATAAATTACGGTTTATCATAGCCCATGGTGAGGGCACCTTATAAGTTTCAAACATTCCAAGTTGAGCATTTTATCACGAAAACATAGGTGTCTCCCCTTATCTAAGTGATTACCTTTGATCAAAATATCATAGAGTTTAACATTCTCACTAAAGATTCACTCAAATCACTCTAGGTGTTTAAGGACATCAATGAAAGCACTCATTAGTCAATATGAAAAGTTATTACCATAGACTTGCTTGAAAATCAAATCTGCACCACTATATATTGAGATGATACATCAATTAAAAAGGTCTTTAGAGGGTTGTAACGTGGCTTTGGCTAGGGGGTGTGGTCACAAGCTGAAAGAAAAGGTTAGAATCAAGATTGAACTGAAGAAATCACCTAACTAGAAAATAACTTATTATCAGTTGAATACAAGTGAGGTTCTTCTCAGAATATGGAATTACCACTCAAGCTTTAAAATGACGAATTACTACTAATATGTATGTAAGTATTTTTTTTTAAGAACAAGTCAAATAACATAGAACTTAATTGTTGCAACAAAGAATAAAACTTAGCTAAGCAATTAATTCAAATCAAATATCAACAAAAATAGGGATCAAATTAGGGGATTTCAACAATAATGGGTTATGGGTTAATATTGAGGGTAAATCAATTAGTGGCTTGTTAGGCTCAAATGGGTTCACTAAGGGTTAATTATGAAGGTAGGCTTTTATGGAGTGAGTGGGTTAAACCTAAGTGCCTTTATCATCTTGACATATCAAATCAAATGGTGTGGTCTTGACATGCATAATCAAGCAAGTTCTAGAATAACAATTCAATATTGACAAACTCAAAGTAACAATAAAAGTGAGCATGAAAGAAATAATAGATGCTCTAAAGGCTCAAGATCTCACAAAAATTATGGCTTTTTAATGTTTAAACCTGTGAATTTCTATTCAAGATAACACCTAAACTTGGGGAAACAACCTAGAACATTTAATTCTCAAAAATCAACTTATCATGCTTGATTCTCTAATGTCTTAAAGTTTAAACAATCAATGCATGAATGGCTATGGATTAATTCAAGGCATATCAATAAAAATAATAAATTAATCAAAATTCATTCTAATCATGATATGAGAAGATCACATGAGAATAAGACAAAATCAGGGATTTTTAATGATGATATAAAAGACCCCACACACATAAGATGTACATTGCCCTCAATGTACAAAGATGGATATATTTAAAATTTAGATATATAATCATAAGATAGTGAGAGAGGTGAAACTTCTTGAATGATGAATGAACTTCTTGAATTGGAGTTATGGAGAATAATCGGCCAAGACAATAATGAGAGTGGAGGAGGATACTTCGGTGGTGGTGGTCGGGTAGGACTTGGCAATCATGGAGAACCTTTTCCACTGGAGTTGGAAGTTCCTAAGTAATAGTGAGCTTCAGAGCTCTTTATAACTGTGATAGAATCAGGAACTTGTTAGGAAATATAAAGAAGCATAATTACTCGTAAAGAAATAGCTGAATAAAAATTATAAAATCTCAAGATAAAATAGTATTAAAAGGATAAAAGTAGTTTCAAAAAACAACAAAGATAAAAATAAAATAAATAATAGGTGTTTTATAAAGAAATTGGGGCACATGGCCATGGGGCATGCCCGTGTGCCCTCATTTCAGCCTGTGTGTTTATGGTTTTCGAAATTGGGTGCATTCGTGTACATGGCCATGTTGCACGGCCGTGTCAATCTTCGTTCGCTTGTCCTACACTGGTGTATGCAGGCGCACGCCCGTGTTATTTTGACAGGCTCGATCACGATCGATGGGCACGGTCGTGTCGCATGCCCGTGTCAATTTGGCAGGATTGCCCACGGCAACGTCGCATAGCCGTGGCAACTTATTAGATCCCGTGTTGGGGAAATGTTTTTGCTCTGTTTTCACACGACCGTATAGCACGGCAGTGTTTCCTCCTATGGTGTGAGAACGGCCTAAGGCACGCCCATGTGCCTGGCCGTGTGGATGGGAAAACCTTGTGTTCTAGGACTCAGTTAGTAGGTTAGATGTGAAAAACTAGAATTTAACAAAATCAATACTGTTAGTGCTTGGGTTGCCTCCCGAGAAGGGCTTATTTATAGTCTAAGCTCAACTTACCTCTTTGTTGTAGTGTGATCATAGTGGCTCGAGGAGTTTACACTTCTCGTCCCTGCTATCAACTTTATCAATATAAGGTTTAAGACGAGTATTGTTTACCTTAAAAGTGCCAAATTTGGGATGAATTACCTCGACTGTACCATATGGGAAAATACTGAGTACCGTAAAAGGGATTGCTCCGTTAGGTTCAGAAGTGGCAATGCAAGGGTCTTCTGCATCTAGTAGTACTTTGTCTCTAACCTTAAGTTAATTTGGTGTGACATTGAGCTCGTCATGGTGTGGTTTTGGTTTATCGTGTGTCCTCAGTTTATGTGTCCACCATTCATCTAGTTCCTTGATTTGTAGCCTTCGTTCTTCATAGATAGGTCCCTTGTTGTTACTTGAACATGGCTCATGTAGGTTCTTCGAACTTATTTCCTACAAAGTAGGTTGCACCACATGGTCAATTTTAATAGTATGATTTAATCAACCACCTTTAATTTTTGAAGTGTTATTCGAATTACGAGCTTGAATGGTGATTGTTTCGTCTCCCACACGAAGTGTGAGTTCACTTGTGCCAACATTAATTATTGTTTTAGCAGTTGCTAAAAAGGACCTCTCTAAAATTAAAGGAATGTTACTATCCTCCTCTATGTCTAGAACAACAAAATCAACTGGGAATATAAATTTGTCAATTTTAATGAGTACATCTTCAATAATCCCCCTAGGAAATCTGATTGTTTTATCATCTAATTAAATACTCATCCTAGTTTGTTTGGGTTTCCTAAGACCTAGGTTCTTAAACATTTTGTAAGGCATAATATTGATACTAGCCCCTAAATCAGCCAAAGCATTATTAACATCTAGGCCACCAATTAGATAGGGAATCGTGAAACTCCCTGAATCTTTTAATTTGTTGGGCAGCTTATTCTGGAGAATGGTTGAGCAAACCATGTTCAGCTCCACATGTGATGCTTCATCTAACTTCCTTTTATTTGTTAAAAGCTCTTTTAAGAATTTGACTGCGTTTGGTATCTGCGAAAGAGCATCAATAAACCGTAAGTGAATATGTAATTTCTTTAAAAGTTTAAGGAATTTACCAAATTGTTCATCTGAGCGGTCTTTCCTTGTCGCATTAAGGTATGGTACACGAGGTTTGTACTCTTTACTTACCGGTTTTTGGTCATTGTGGTCCACCTCACCGTTATCTTTATTTACCACAGCTTCTTGCCTCAGTTCTGGTTCATGTGCAACTAACCCTTCCTCATCTTGAATGGTAATTGCCTTGATTTGCTCCCTTGGGTTAGATTCAGCGTTACTTGGTAGGCTACCTTATGGTCGTTTAGATATCAATTTAGCGAGCTGACCTATCTGAGTTTCGAGCCCTTGGATCGACGCTTGTTGATTTTGAAGTGCTGTCCCGGTATTTTGAAAATGAGTTTCCGACACTGAGATGAATTTTGTTAGCATCTCCTCAAGGTTCGACTTTTTCTCTTCTTGGTAGGGTGGTTGTTGAAACCCTGGAGCTGGTGGTGGTCGCTGATTCCCTTGGCCTCCCCATGAGAAATTTGGGTGGTTCCTCCAACCTGCATTGTAAGCATTAGTATAAGGATTATTTTGAGATCGAGGATTATTACCCATGTAATTTAACTGCTCATTCTCCATGTTGTGGCCATAGAGTGGGTAATCTAAATTGCTTGATCCACCTCTACTTGCTTCACACTGCATTACTGCGTGAACCTGTGAAGAACCAAGAAAACCATCAATTTTTCTGTTCAAAAGTTCTACCTGATTAGAGAGCATAGTGACCGAATCGACATTAAAAATACCAGTTGTTTTCATTGGCTTTGTCCTCATAACTTGCTACTGATAATTATTCAGCGACATCTTTTCTATAAATTCATAAGCATCTTCAGGTGTCTTAGTATTGATGGTTCCGCCAGCAGCCGCGTCGATCATCTGTCGAGTCGAAGGATTCAGGCCATTATGAAACGTTTGAACCTGTAGCCAAAGTGGTAACCCATGGTGAGGGCACCTTCTCAAAAGGTCCTTGTATCTTTCCCATGCATCGTAGAGTTTTTATAAATCCATCTACACAAAAGAAGAGATATCATTATGTAATTTAGCCGTTTTAGCCGGCGAATTTTTTTTTAATAAAAACTTTTTGGTCATTTGTTCTCAAACAGTGATTGGCCCTCGTGGTAACGAATTCAACCACTGTTTAGATTTGTTTCTCAATGGAAAAGGGAATAACTGAAGGCGAATGGCGTCATCAGAAATGCCATTAATTTTAAATGTATCACATAGTTCTAAAAAGTTTGCCAAATGAGCGTTGGGATCTTCGTCCTACAAACCATCAAACTGAACAAATTGCTGTATCATTTGAATTGTGTTAGGTTTCAATTCAAAAGTATTTGCAACTAGAGTAGGTCTAACCGTGCTCGATTCAGTTCCTGTTAAAGAAGGTTTAGCATAATCATACATAGTGCACGGAGTAGGATTCTGATTAGCAGCAATCGCAGGAGGTAGCAGATTTTCCTGGCTTTCAGCCATCTCCTCGGTTGTGGTTGAAATATCATCCTCTTGCTCTTCCTCTGTGTATCTTAGGCTTTGCCTTATTTTTCTTCAGTTTCTACGAATTGTATGGTCTATCTCACCATCAAAAAATAGTGGTCCTGACGGGTTTCATCTGGTCATAAACTAGAAAAACTTGTTAGAAGAAAATAAAGGAAGAATTAGAAAAGAAAATAAAAAATTAAATTGTAATAAAAGTAAAATGGCTAAAGTAATAAAAATCAAGTGTTCCTAATATCTTAGTTTCCTGGAAACGGCGCCAAAAACTTGGTACGTGATATTTGCGACAGGTTTTAAAAATTTATAATTAAGCGTTCTTGAAACTAACTATTATCACGATGAAGGCAAGTGTACCTATTGAACAATAGTATAGCTTTAGCAAGACCGTATTGTCGAACCTAAAGGAACCAAGAGTACTAGTAATTACTTTCTTTTTATTATCTAGCCTAATAATTAAGGGATTTGTTTATCTAAACTAATTAACTAAACTAAGAGTGCACAAAGAGAAATTGGGGAAAAGCTTTTGGGAAAATTCGATTGATTAAGACAATACCCAAGGAAAAATCCACCTAGACTTCACTTGTTATTTGACTCTGAACCAGGCAATTTATTCATTTGACTTAGATCCGTAGAAATCCCTAAGTTATATTATTATCTCTCTCGAGACTAATAACGCCTAACCCTAGGTTGATTAACTGAAATCTCTTTCTAATTAACGCACTAGTGTTGCATTAACTCGATCTATAGATCCCCTTATTAGGTTTCACCCTAATCCAGCGAAATCTTATCACCCTATCTCTAGGTGTGCAATCAACTCCGCTTAATTACGACAAATTTACTTTTAGACAGAGTCTATTCCTCCTCTGAATAAGAGCATTAACTTGAATCAATATCCTGGAATATTAAAACAAGAATTAAGAATACATAATTAAGAACAAGTCAAATATTTATCATACAATTAAGATAATAATAACAAGATCTGTTTTAGGTTTCATTCCCCTTAGGTATTTAGGGGGTGTAGTTCATAATTATAGAAGAAAATAGCTCAGAAGAATAATGAATACAAAACTAAAGAAAACCCAAAACCCCTGAATGGAAATTGAAGGGAGATCTTCAGTCTTGATGATGAATCCAGCTTCTGAGATGGACCAATCGGCTTCCCTTGAGTAATTTCTTGCCTCCTACTCTACGTCTCCCTTCCTAAGTGCCTCATTAAGTGTTTAAATAGGCTTTAGAATGCCTAAGAGCCCTCAAAATATTCCTTTTAAGAATAGGGTTATACTTGGGCTCGGCAGGGACACACTCGTGTGGGATTACTCCAGCCCGTGGTCAAGGCTGTTGAATAGGCACGGGCATGTAGTCTACTCGTGTATGTCGTGCTTCGATCCTGCCAAAGAGACACGGCCGTGTGACACACCCGTGTGAGGAAGTCCAGGCCGTGTTGATATCTCATGTGGGTCCATTTTCTCCGTTTTCGGCCCGTTTCTCACTCTTTTTACTCTTCTATGCTCACCTAAGTATAAAACATGAAATTAAAGAATTGGGAGCATCGAATTCACCAAATCTAAGGAGAAATCATCCATAAATGTTTTAAGCATGGGATAAAAATATGTATAAATTATGGTTTATCAACAACCCAGACTGCATCTTTCTTTTTCGGAGATAAGGGCAAACACAATACGAAATCCATTATTACTCTATCCCACTTCCACATAGGAATCATAATGGGTTGTAATAAACCTGACGGTACTTGATGCTCAGATTTGACTTGCTGACATCAAACATTTCAAAACAAATTTTGAGATATCTCGTTTCATGTCGTGCCACAATAAAGTTGTTTCAAATCGTTATACATTTTTGTGCTTCCCGGATGTACTGATAAACAACTACTGTATGCTTCATTTAGAATCTTCCAAATAAGCTCAAAATTTCTTAGTACACATATTCTATCATGAAACATCAAGCAGTCATCAGGCCCTATTTGAAACTCTGAACCAGAAGTCGACTCACACTGAGCTCGATTTGCTTGCAATTTATTATAAAATTTTTTAGCCTCACAAATTTGCTGTAGAAATAATGGTCTCGCTTTCAACTTGACTACTGTCGAACTATCATCAGAAAAAGCCAATTGTGTGTTCAAAACACATAGAGCAAATAAAGAATTTTGACTCAAAGCATCAGCAACTACGTTCGCTTTCTCTGGATGATAGTCAATCACTAATTCGTAGTCTTTTAGCAATTCTAACCATCTCCGGTGTCGCAAATTCAAATCTTTCTGAGTCATCAGATATTTCAAGCTTTTGTGGTCGATATAAATATGACATTTCTCACCAAACAAGTACTGGCATCAAATTTTCAATGCGAACACTATCACCGCTAACTCTAGATCGTGCGCAGGAGAATTCTTTTCGTATGGCTTCTACTGTCTCGAGGCATAAGCTACAACTTTGCCTTCCTGCATCAAAACACAACCTAGGCCATTTAACGATGCATCACTGAAAGCTACAAATTCTTTACCTGACTCAAGCTGAACTAACACTGGTGCCTCTGTTAATAATGCTTTCAACTGTTCGAGGCTCTACTGACACTTTTCTGACCACTCAAATTTAACATCTTTTTGAAGCAATCGTGTCACCAGAGTCGCAATCATCGAGAAGCCTTTTACAAATTGTCTATAATAGTCGGCTAGTCCTAGAAAACTACAGACTTAAGATACATTTCTCGGAGGCTTCCAATCTATAATAGTAGAAATTTTGCTCGGGTCAACTCGGAAACCCGCAACTGAAACTATATGTCCCAGAAAACCAACCTCTCCTAGCCAAAACTCACATTTGCTAAACTTTGCAAACAACTGTTTATCTCTCAAAGTTTGTAACACAATTCTCAAATGCTCGGCATGCTCAAATACATCACGAGAGTAAATCAAAATGTCATCAATAAAAACAACTACGAATTGGTCTAAGTACAGCCTGAAAATCTAGTTCATCAAGTCTATAAAAACAGCAGGTGCATTTGTTATCCGAAAGGCATAACGAGAAATCCGTAGTGTCTGTACCTTGTTCTAAATGCGATGTTTGGCACATTTGAGTTGATAACTCACAACTGGTAATAACTCGATCTCAAATCAATTTTTGAAAACACTGTTTCCCCTTTTAACTGATCAAACAAATCATCTATTCGTGACAAAGGGTATTTATTCTTGATCATCACTTTGTTGGGCTATCGATAGTCTATACACATTCTCATCATTCCATCTTTCTTTTTCACAAGTAACACCAGTGTACCCTAGGGAGAGAAACTTGGTCTAGCAAAACCTCTATCTATCAAGTCTTGCAATTGAGCTTTCAATTCTTTTAACTCTGTCAGAGCCATTCTATAAGGAGCTGTCGATATTGGCGTTGTTACCGGTACTAATTCAATACCAAACTCAACCTCTCTGTTAGGTGGTAAACCTAGTAACTCTTTGGGAAATACATCTGGATACTTGCACACAATTGGTACTAATTCAATCTTTGTTTCTGTCACTTTCGTATCAAGTACATAAGCAAAATAAGCTTCACACCCCTTTCTCACAAATCTCTGAGCTGACATAGACGAGATCACAACTAGAAAACTATTCAGATCATTAGATTCAATTCTAATGTCTCATTATTCTGACATTTCAGTTCAATTGTCTTTCATTTACAATTCACTATAGCATCATGCATCGTTAGCCAATCCATACTAAAAATAACATCAAATTCATCAAATGGAAACAACATCAAATTAGCCGGAAACCAGAAATCCCGATCCATTAACGGGCAATTCTTGCAGTCTTTGTCAACCAAAATACATTTTCCTAAGGGTTTCGATACTGTAATCACAAATTTAATGGACTCTACAGGCAAAGGCTTACTAGATACTAAATTCATACATATATAAGAATGAGTTGATCCTGGATCTATCAATGCAATCACATTAGTATCATAAATAGTAAAAGTACCAGTGATAACATCTGGAGATGATGCCTCTTCCCGTGCATGAATAACATAAGCTCGGCCAGGTGCTCGTGCCTCGAACCTCACAACAGAATCTGTTATCCCACCTCTACCATTGGATACATTTCTTGTATTTCTTGGCAGTCTCCCTCTTACTGTTGTATTGCTCAATCTTGCATGATAAGATTTATCTTTTTCATTTAACTCAAGAAAATCTTGAATAAAATAATCTCGTGAACCAAAACTGTAACAAGATCTATTATTATTTTTCATCCAACAATCTCTACAATGCCGTCTTCCACACTGTTGACATTAGAGTTTAATATCTTTCACATTACCAACACTCAATATCGATGTAGCTTGAGCTTTAGGATTAGTGTATTGCTTTCCGTGATCTCTATTGGAATATCCCATTGAAGTGATCTTTCGATTAAAATAATCTCTGGGTTTCTTCAACGAGGAATGATAAGGTTTACTCATCAATATCTTTCTCAAATCTCCTGCCTCTGAATCAGCCTTTCTCTTTTCTTTGCTAAGTTCCTTCTCTTTGCAAGCTCTGTCTACTGAAACAACAAATTTCTTCAGTTCTAAAATTCCAACGAGAAGTTTAACGTCTTTATTCAACCCATCTACAAATCACTTACACATGTTTTCTTCAGTGAAACATATTCCCGAGCATACTTCCTCAATCGTACAAATTCTCTTTCATACTCTTTCACGGACATTTGGCTCTATTTCAACTCTAGAAACTCTTTATGCTTTTGATTAAGGAACCGTTGACTTATATATTTCTTTTGGAACTCCATCTAAAGAATTCCCACGTCACAGGCTCTCTCGGTACTACAGACACCAAGGTATTACACCATTGATATGATGTGCCTCTCAACAGTGAAACGACACACTTTAAACATTCAACTGGCGTGCACGAAAGTTCATCAAACACTCGAATCATATTTTCAAGCCAAAACTCGGCTCTCTCAGGATCATCATCAACATTAGCTCTGAACTCATCAGCCCCATGTTTACGGATCTTATAACAGGAGGTTTATTTAATCTTAAAAACTCAACTCTTTGAAGAGCTACTAGAATTGGTTTAGGATTGGGAGGGGTGGAGGTTGTTGAGCAGTCGGATTTGTTCGAACATATTGAGTGAACCATTCGTTCATCATTTGGAAGAAGGCTTCTTTAGCCTCTCCTCACTGGCTACCCATCACGGGTCTAGAATCAGATGCCAGTATCCCTTGTACGGGAGCAGAAGCATTACTTTCAACCTCATCGGGTATAGCTCGATTAGGATCCATTACTATATGAAAACATAGTTTAAAACATCAGGAGTCATCACACTATCGCAGAGTATATATGGCATGTATTGTTAGACTCTCACACACGCTATGCTAGTCCTAGAATCAACTTAACCGTAGCTCTGCTACTAATAAAATGTAACATCCCTAACTCGTATCCATCGCCGGAGTAGGGTTATAAGGTATTACCGATTAATTCATAGCATATAGCATACATTTATCAAACATAAAGCATTCATTCTCATAAATCATTCAACATAATCTCATTGTCTCTTATAAGGGCCTACGAGGCCTTAAACATGCTTTAGAAGTGGTTCGAGACTAAATCGATAACATATGAAAATTTTGGAAACTTAGAAAAATATCAGCCATACAAAGGTCACACACTCGTGTGAATAGGTCGTGTGCCTCACACGACTCTAGACACACCCTTGTGGAAACAGGACTTACATACTGACTTGTATCACACGGCTAAAGACATGCCCTGTGCCAGGCCGTGTGAAAATTGCAGGGTATACTTACTTATGCAATACGGCCAAGATACATGCCTGTGTGCTAAGCTGTGTGCCAATTAGGGGGTATACTGATTTGTACCACACGGCCAGTCACATGCCCGTGTGTGAAACTGTGTGGAGCATACTGACTTCAATTCAATTTCAACACCAGAGGACACACGGCCTTGTACCATGACCATGTGTCACACACAACTGAGACACATGCCCTTGTCTCTATCCGTGTGGACAGAAAAAGGCCATTTGCAAGGCCAATTTGCCACCCCAACTTCATAATACCAACATAAGGCAAAATGGTACCATTTCATTATACAATTAGGCAGCCAAAATCATCAACCAAATGCACAATTCATACCATTATAATTTCATCTATTCCAATTCTCAAATCACTACCATTTACTTAACCAAATACATGCCAAAATAATATCAAACAATAAGGTTCATTTATCATAATTCACATAACCATTTTAACTTCCATAATGTCTTGGTTACAGCCATGCCAAAACAAACCAAAATAAACCATCACTCATGGCTATTTATATACAAACCAAAATATATACATTTGTAAACCATTTCTAACAGCCAAACACACATTAATATTAACTTCATTTACAAGCCAAATCTCATGGCTATAATCACAACTAAAATACCACATCTAGCCTATACATGCCATATACCATAAATGTATAATTCAAAAGTACCAACTTAGATGTTCGATAGTGAGATGATGTTCCCGATGACTCCCGGATCCAAGCTAGCCTTGATTTACTATAAAACATAGAAACAATAACATGAAGTACGCTTTATAGCTTAGTAAGCTCGTATGATATAAACTTAATTAATCATAAATACAACATTCATCAATGTAAACATATTATCATGTACTTTATGATTACTAACAAACCTTTCACCTGCTTATTCATAATTTTATATACAAACTTTGTAAATTCTTCATTTAAAGCTCATAATATACATGTACATACCTGTACCAATCCTTAACAAGTTCATACATACACGGAATACCGTTGAATACTCAATGTCTCACACACTAAGTGCCATACTCAATATCTCACACACTAAGTTCTGTACATAGCTGAAGCTAACTCATATCACACACTAAGTGCAATATATAGCCAAAGCTATGTCGAATAGTACACTAAGTGCCATATATAGCCGAAGCTATGTCGAATCGAACACTAAGTGCCACAAATAGCTGATCTGTCGTCAAACATAAATATAGTCTCGTAAATACAATTTATACAATACTAAAGCACTAAAAGCATAATTATTATAGTGCTTAATTCATACAAACTTACCACATATTCGGAATTGACGGATTGAGTCAACTACTCGATAACCTTGCTTTTCCCCAATCTAAATCTGAATTCTTTCTTTCTTGATCTATATGAAGTCAAAATTAACTTATTTATTCATCTACTCATTAAAATTAATCCAAAAATACACATATTTGAATTTTTACACATTAGCCCCTAAACTTTCTCATTTAATCAATTTAGTCTCTATTTCACAAATACACAAAATTCACAGAATTCAACAAAACCTATGCTTGGAAAAATTATACATAAGTCCCTAGTAGTCTAAAACTTTCATTTATTTCACATTCCAACCACACAATTTGCAGATTTCACAATTTAATCCCTATTATGCATTTTCATCAAAAATCACTTCACAAAACATGAAAATCTATCATCAAAAATTCATATTTCATCTTCAAACAACAAATAACACATAAAATCATCAATGGTAACTCTTAAAATCTTTAACAATTTTGAAATTAAAGGTACGAGCTAGCTAGATTGAGCTGCAATGATTATAAAAACATAGAAATCACTAAAAACTGAACAAAAATGGACTTACAATTGAGCTAGGAGATGACTGAATGCTTCAAGCCCTAAAATGGATTTCTTCTTTGTTAAATTCAGCTAGGAAGAAGATGATAATGAAAGGAAGTTGTGTTTTATTTAATTTATTAACCTTATTTACTTAATTACCTATTTAACCTTATGAGTAATTCAAATTTTCAATTCTGCCATGCCATTATCATCCATTATCATAATAATGGTCTAATTAACACTTAAGGACCTTAAGTTTAAGGTTCTATAGCTATTAGATACATTTAGTTAATAGAACTCCACTTTTACACTTTATGCGATTTAGTCCTTTTTCACAAATTGAGTATTCAAATGGTAAATTTTTTTTTACAAAACTTCTACATAATAATTCTATCACGCTGTAGACCTTATTAAAATAATAAAATAAATATTTTGGCTTCAAATTTGTGGTTCCAAAACCACTACTCCAATTTGAATAAAAAACGGGCTGTTACACAATGCATCCCTTAGGTTTGGGGGTGGCATGCATTAGATATTTAGTTGAGCATGTTCATTTTGCCATAACACACGTAATTTCCAAGGATTTTTTAGTCTATTATGAGTGTAATTTTTGTCTGTGATGTTCGATGAGGAGATTAATTCTTCAATAAATCTAGAAGAATGTGACAGTAGATGAGGCAAATTTAGCTTAGGATATTTTGCCTAAGAATCGACCCCTAAAAATGAGATATCCTAACTTCTATTACAATTGATCTATAGTAAGTTCTTTTAATGAACTTAGAGATTTTTTAAGATAAGCTTAGTGAAATGGAAATACTCAATAATGAATAAAATGGTGAAGCTTAAGAAAAATCAAAGAAATACCATAAAAGACTACAATGCTTAGAATTTTCGATTAGGTCAGCAACACTTGTTTGCTCCATTGTATTATTGATTATAAAAAGTAAGTTTAGGCAAGAGTGTGTAATAAAGAAAAAAAAATTTTAGGGGCACTTCACTGTATTAATAGGTTGAGTAGCTAAAGAGGTAGTTGTTTGCTCCATCCATCTTCTAAGTCAAAAGCCTTAGCTTCATGAGTGAGTTCTTTTCAAATCGGGATATGATTAAGTACTCGACAATTCAATGTATGCTCCATTAAGATTGTCGAGTCAAAAAATTGTGTAAGGAGCTGAGCCCCTAGTTCTTAAAAAAAAAAAGCGAACTAAGTTTAGATGAAAGATGAACTAAGTAAATTAGGATATATTTGCTATAGTCAAATTGCATACAGGAGTATGTAGGATTTTTGTTCTTAGGGCAATATTTTCTGCAGTGCCTTTGCTAAATAATCTTATGAAACTTGAACAAATTTTTAGACATAGAAGATTGCTAAGAACTGAAGTACAAAATGCTCTCAATATTGCTTGACAATACAAAACTAGTTATGTGGCCATGACAATTTTTGCATTCATGCATTCATGAATACTTTGCTTATGGGTAAGCAATAGCTCAAGTTTGGGAGTGTGATTGTAACGCCCCCGTACCCGAGACCGTCACCGGAGTCGAGTACGAGATGTTACTAAACTTAATTCATTAATTAAACAGCATAAACAATTTATTTTAGAATTTCCAGACAAGCTGGCTAACTGCATCAGAGTCGCTTAAAAATTCATATCTCGAGTTTCGAAACTTGAAATTAAGATCCGTAAATTTTCCCTGAAACTAGACTCATATATCTATCTAATAATTGTTTTATAATGTTTTGGTCAAGCTAATTAGTACAATTTATTGATTAAAGTCTCCCCTGTTTCAGGGTTCGACTACTCTGAACTACGAATCAAATATCTCCCTATACAAAGTTTCAATGGTTATGCCATTTGTTTCTCATAAAACTAGACTCAATAATGAATATATATATATATATATATAAAACATGACTTCTAATTATATTTTTACAATTTATGGTGAATTTTTAAATTCAGAACAGGGGATTTAGAGACCACTCTAACCCTGTTCAACCAAAACTTAAATATCTCATAAAATATAACTCATTTACCTGTTTTGTTCCATCCATATGAAAATAGACTCATCAAGCTTCGATTTCATCAATTCATCCTTTAATTCCATTTCTACCATTTTTAGTGATTTTTCAAATTCATGTCACTACTGCTGTCTGATTCTGTTTTGTGGCCAATTTTACCTTTCCAAGGATTTTCATGGTTTAGTTAAGACATAAATCATACATGTTATCACAAATAAACTTGATTAGCCATTCCAATAGCTAATCATTTACAAACCCTTTTCTTATCAAACCATAACCATATCATATGATCATTTACACAAAGTGAGTATATTGCTATACATGCCACACTCAAAATATAGAAGCCATTTTACCAATTTAGGTCTTCGGATAGTGTGAGCGAGCCTTCGACCTATCTCGATTCTTAAGCCGCCTTGTCAAAACTACAATGAAAGGAAATGAGGGAGTAAGCATAAATGCTTAGTAAGTTCACATGCAAATAACAAGTAATATGATCATGGAATCCAACCTAAACATCATTAAGACACTCATATCATAAGAACACTTACTATCTTACCACAAGTTTGTCTTACCGAGTTCTCAACCAAGGACTAAACTCATACCTGTCCATTTTCACTTCTTCAACACATTCATCATTGAATCACTTTTGTTTTAAGTATTCTCCATATTCTCTTAGGATTCTCCCGTTGAACACATCGGAATATAATTTCAGATACGCGGATAGTGTGCACGTAAGTGCTATACTCATAACTGAACAAGCTCAATATCTTTTGAAATCTATGTAGCCAAGCTACCATGTAACCCGCCCATAAACGAACTCGACCTCAACTCAACGAGCTAGGATGCCTAGTTACATCTCACGAACTCGGGCTCAACTCAACGAGTTCGGAACTCAACCATCCTAGTGACATGTCACTTGTACCCTAATCTATTCCCAAGGTTCAAATAGGATTCTTCTCAATTTTACATTTTGATCACCTTCTTCGAAATGTAAAAGCCGATACTTGCTAACATCTCATACTTATCAAGTTGTTCACATAATTTGCATATTACAAAATAATAATTCACAAAGCACAATATTTCATGATAATAAATATCATATCATACAAATATCATTAAATCACTTAAAATAAAATTATGTTACCTTTTTTACACATGAACTTACCTCGATACAAAATATTAGCAATCGAGCCTATTCCTCGTAAACTTTGTTTTTCCCTCGATCACAACTTGAATCTTGTTTCTCTTGATCTATAATACCAAATTAATTTATTTAATACATACATTCATCAAAAAATCCCCTAGTATGAACTTCGGTAAAATTACCATTTTGCCCCTAAACTTTTGCATATTTACACTTTTGCCCCTAGGCTCGGGAATTAAACTTCATCCCTTATTCTTATGTTTTATGACATGCTGATCATTTTTCCCTTCTATAGCAACATCAAATTCACACTCTAACATGTACTTATGAATATTAGGTATTTTTACCGATTAAGCCCTTTTACTCGTTTTCATTTAAAACCGAGTAGCACAAGTTGTCTAGCATAATTTAAAACCTCATATTCTATCATAAATCACCAAAATACACAAATTTCACCTATATTTATTTTTCCAAATATGAACCCTAGGTTGAATTATTGCTAGCATAAGCTAAATCGAGCTATCGGTATTTCAAAAACATAAAAAATCATTAAAAACGGGCATAGAAATCACTTACAATCAAGGCTTAAAAGTGTTGAAACCCTAGCTATGGTGGAGAAAAAAATTTGCCAGCAACTTATGGAGAAGATGATCATTTTTGTGTTATTTTTCCCATTTTATTTCATTTAATATCGAAATGACCAAAATGCCCTTCCTTACTAAACTTTCAAAAATTCCATCCATGTCCAATTTTTGTCCATAAACTTAGAAATTGGTCAAATTGCTATTTAAGACCTCCTCATTAATATTCCAAAGCAATTTCATCCTAAAAACTTCTAGAATGCAAGTTTTACAAATTATTCGATTTAGTCCCTAATTTCAACTTAAGCACTTTATGCATAGAATTTCGTCACGAAATTTTCACACAATCATGCAATCATATCATAAACCTCAAAATAATTAAAAATAATTATTTCTATCTCAGATTTGTGGTCACGAAATCACTATTTCAATTAGGCCCTAATTCGGGATATTACAACTCTCCCCCCTTTTAAGGATTTTCGTCCTCGAAAATGTTACTGGTAAATAGGTGTGGGTATTGATTTCTCATGGTTTCCTCAGGTTCCCATGTAGTCTCTTCTACCCAGTGTTTTTGCCACAATACTTTCACGAGAGCGACACTTTTATTTCTTAGTTGCTTGACCTCTCGAGCTAAAATCTTAATCTGTTCTTCTTTGTAAGTCATATCCGGTCGTAACTCAATTTCTGTTGGTGAAATTATATAGGAAGGATTCGAACGATACCGACGTAACATAGATACATGGAACACATCATGCATCTTCTGTAATTCATATGGCAATGTTAACCGACAAGCTACAGGTCCAACTTTTTCAATTATTTCATACGGTCCAATAAAACGCAGACTTAACTTGCCCTTCCATCCAAATCTAAGTACTTTCTTCCATTTAGATACTTTTAAAAATACCTTATCACCAACTTGAAATTCGATTTCCTTTCGTTTCAAATCCGCATAAGATTTCCGTTTATCCGAAGCAGCTTTCAAACAATCTCAAATCACTTTCACTTTTTCTTCAGTTTCTTTTATTAGATCAACTCCATAAATCTGATTTTCCTTGAGTTTAGTCCAATACAATGACGTCCGACATTTACAACCATAGAATGTAATAGCCCAAAATTGGGTCTAGTTGGAACAGAGGTTTCGAGACCACAAAATCCAAGATAGAAATAACTATTTTATGATTATTTTGAGGTCTATGATATGATTTCATGATTTTGTGAAAATTTCGTGAAGAAATTCTATGCATAAAGTGCTCAATTTGAAGTTAGGGACTAAATTGAATAAGTTGCAAAACTTGCATTCTAGAAGTTTCTAGTATGAAATTGCTTTGAAATATTAATTAAGAGGTCCTAAATAGAAATTTTACCAATTTCTAAGTTATGGACAAAAATTGGACATGGATGAAATTTTTGAAAGTTTAGTAAGGAAGGGCATTTTGGTCATTTGGTAATTAAAAGAAATAAAAAGGGAAAATAAAGCCAAAATTGACTCATCTTTTTCAAGGAGGCCGAAATTAGCATGGGGGAAGCCATGGCTAGCATTTTAAAGCTTTCCAAGATCAATAGTAAGAATGTTCTAACCCCGTTTTTGAAGTTCTTTACGTTTTTAGAATCTCGGTAATTTGATTAAGCTTATTCTAGCAATAATTTAAGCTAGGGTTCATATTTGGAAAAATACCAATAGGTGAGATGTGTTTATGTTGATGTTCTATGATAGAATATGAGGTTTTAAATTATGTTAGAAAACTTGTGCTACTCGGTTTTGAGTGAAAACAAGTGAAAGGGCTTAATCGGTAAAAATACCTAATAGTCATAAGTATATGTTAGAGTGAGAATTTGATGTTGCCATAACAGGGAAAAGTGATCAGAATGTCATAAAACATAAGAATAAGGGATGAAGTTTAATTCCTGAGCCTAAGGGCAAAAGTGTAAATATGCAAAAGTTTAGGGGAAAAATTGTAATTTTTTTAAAGTCTGAGTTAAGGACTATTTTGAATAACACATTAATTAAATAAGTAAAATATGATGTTTTAGATCTCGGAAAATGAGATTTGAACCTAGAATGAGAGAAAAATCAAAAATTGAGAAAGTTGGTAAAATAGCCATTTTAGTATCGAGGTAAGTTCATATGTATAATAAGCATTAATTTATGCATGTTTCAATGTAAAATTGATATATTTACTATGATTGGCGAGTTATTGAAAGTATGTAAGTTGGTGTGATAATAATCTGACAATAATGTTGTAATTTATATTTGAAAGTTAAATTTAGTGGATTAATTGAATTATGTTAAATTAAATGTTTATGGTGCCCAGTTTATGAATTGATTTAAAAATATGTCTATGGTACATGAAGTGCATTGAATTATCATACATAAATGTGATTTCTATGATTATGGATATTATGGGAAATTGTAAGTTCATATGATTTTTAATAAGGCAATGTGTAATTTAATGTTATTGCCTTGATATTAAATGAGATGTAAGTTTATATGTAAGTAATACATCAATTTTACTTGTATTATGATATTTTATAATAATATTGGAAATATGTTTGTTGATAATTACTTGATTGGTGAAATTGTTGGAAAAGAGAGAGAAATCCCAGTTGAACCTTCAGAAAGATTGGATGATACAAATGGTATGTATCTAGGTCACATGTATGGTGCTGAGTGCACATCATGTGTACAAGAGAGCTACAAGACATTATGATGTATCTAGGTCGCATGGGTGATACTATGTGTACACCATGTAGACAAGAGAGCTACGGGATATATGTAGCTAGGTCGCATGCGTGGTTCCAGGTGAAGGACACCATGTAGACAAGAGAGCTACAAGATAAACTTACTAGGTCACATGGGTGGTACTAAGTGTTCACCATGTGTACAAGAGAGCCGAACTATATGATGGGTGGAGCTATGTGCTAAAACCACCAAGTATCAAGGATTGATCCGAAGTGTTCAACGGGAGACTCTCTATGTATTGCTTTGTGAGTTTTGTGATGAATAAGTGCAGGAACTTGGTTATGTGAATGATGTTTACATTAAGTGACTGGGATGTGGTAAGGTTATAAACAAGTAAGTTATACGTGAGGATGATTTTATGGTGACCTTGTAATCATGGGCCTCTACTTGTGATGTATGAAATGTGGTGAAAATGATTTGTGATATGTATGTTAAAATGAGGTTAATACAAAAAAAGTGTGAAAGAGTGAATTAGCAATAAAACTGTTTTGGACAGTAGCAGTGATGTGAATTTGAAAAATCACCAAAAATTTTATAAATTGAATCAGAGATTGAATAAGATATAAAATTAAGCTTAATGAGTATATTTTCATATAAAAGAAATAAAGTAAGAAAAGCAGTTCTATATTTTGAGATATTTATGTTTTTGTGAGACTGGTTCAGAATGATTACGTGATCCCCTGTTCTGACTTTGGAAAATCACAAACAATTGGAGAAAAATAATTAGAGGCTCAAACTTATATTTTTAAAATCCCTAATGAGTCTATTTTCTAGATAAATCAACAAGAACATTATCTGAGTTCTGTACTGTGAGATAATTATTTTTTTGTGAAGAGAGGTCAGAACTGTTAGAAAGTGAAACAGGGGAAAATTTAATGAATAAAATGTACTAATTGGCTAAACCAAAAATTATGAAAATTTTATGGTGGAAATATATGTAAGTCTAGTTTTATGGGAAATTTATGGATCGTAATTTGGAGCTCTATAGCTCGAATGATAAATAAGTAAGTGACTATGACTCGTGTCGACAGTTTGATGTGAGCTTTTATTAGTAAATTGTGAAATTGTACTTACAAGAATGCTATATACACTAAGGATGTGGAATGGAGAGGAGGAGGACGAAAATAAATATATGTGGAATACATGGAAGCTATGGTATATGAAATATTGATATAATGAAATAAATGATATGTGTTTATAAGAAAACAGAAAGAGAATGATATGTATCATGACATGTATATATATATATGACTAGTCTCAATGTAATGCTTGTTGGGTATGGAGTTGAATTGAAATGTTTCAGCAAACATGTTATTCTGCATGATCTGAATTGTGGTATTTTATAAAGATATGATCTAGCTTTAAATATGAATGCTTGATGATTAAGTGGAGATATTTGGTAAGATGATAATCTTGGTATAAATGTATAAGTGTGTAAGAGATTAAGGTTGACCAAAGCTTGGAAAATAGCCTAGGTATATTCCACACAGGCAAAGACACGACCATGTGTCTCAGCCGTGTATGGAACACGACTTTGGGACACAGGCGTGTGGAGCCTTGAAGCATGAAATTTCCAAGATTTTCGTAAGTTCTCAGTTTAGTCCCGAACCCTTTCTAAAGTATGTTTTGGGCTCCATAGACTCAAATAAGGGACTATGTGTAAGTGAATGAACGTTTTGAAATATGAATGAAATTTTATAGCCCGTATTTTAGTTTAATGTTTGTATGTTTGTCCGGTAATGCCTCGTACCTTATCCCGGCCTCGGGTACGGGTAAGGGGTGTTACATATAGTGCTTCATAAGGTGCCATCTTCAAACTCGTCTGATAACTATTATTATAAGCAAATTCTGTCAACGGTAAGTATCTATCCCAACTACCTTGAAATTCCAATATACAACATCTGAGCATGTCTTCAAGAATCTGAATCACTCTCTCTGACTGTCCATCAGTTTGTGGATGAAAGGCAGTGCTAAAATTTAACTTCGTACCTAATGCGACTTGCAACTTTTGCCAAAACTACCAAGTAAATCTCGGATCTCTATCCGAAATGAATGAAAAAGGTATTCCGTGAAGTCTAACAATCTCTTTAATATACAATTCAGCCAACTTATTAAGAGAATAATCCATACGTACCGGAATAAAATGAGCCGATTTAGTTAGTCTGTCAACTATTACCCAGATGGCATCTTTTTTCCCCGAAGTTAACGGCAACCCTAATACAAAATCCTTAGTAATCCGATCCCATTTCCATTCAAGAACCATGATAGGCTAGAGTAGTCCCGAAGGTACTTGGTGTTCAGCTTTCACTTGTTGACAAATTAAGCACTTTGATACAAACTTAGAGATATCTCTTTTCATTCCACTCCATCAATACATTTTCTTCAAGTCATTATACATTTTCGTACTGCCCGGGTGAACTGCCAAACACCCATTATGTGCTTCATGCAAAATCTTTTGAATCAACTCATCATTTTTGGGTACACAAATCCGGTTTTTAAACATCAAGCAACCAACAGAACCGATTCTAAAATCTAACCTCGTATCAACCTCACATTGTTTTCTTTTGGCTTGCAAATCTTCATCGCTTTTCTGAGCTTCACAAATCTCTTGTAAAAACATCGGTCTTGCTCTTAACTTTGCTAAAATCGAACCATCATCTGATTCCTTTAACTGAATATTCATAGCTCTCAAAGCAAATAGCAACTTTCTGCTCAAAGCATCGGCAACCACATTCGCTTTTCCCGGATGATAGTTAATAACAAGCTCGTAATTTTTCAATAACTTCAACCATCTTTACTGCCTTAAATTCAAGTCTTTTTGTGACATCAAGTGCTTAAGACTTTTGTGGTCGGTATATACTCGGCACTTTTCACCATACAGATAATGTCGCCAAATCTTCAAAGCAAACACTATAGCAGCCAATTCCAAATCATGAGTTGGATAACTCCTTTCGTGAGATTTTAACTGCCTCGAAGCGTAAGCCACCACTTTTCCTTCTTGCATAAGTACACATCCTAAGCCATTTCGAGAAGCATTACTATACACCACAAATTCATTACCTAATTCGGGTTGTACCAACACTGGTGCTTCAGTTAATAACTTTTTCAATTCTTCAAAACTCTATTGGCATTCTTCCGTCCACTCAAATTTAACATCCTTTCGGAGTAGTCTAGTCATAGGAGCAACAATTATAGAAAATCCATTTATAAACTGCCGATAATACCCAACTAGCCCCAAGAAACTTCTAACTTCGGTTACATTTTTCGGTGGTTCCCAATCAACAATGGCTGAAATTTTACTAGGATCAACCCGTATACCATCACCTGAAACAATGTGACCTAAAAATCCAACTTCCTGAAGGCAAAATTCACTTTTACTAAACTTGGCATATAACTGCTTATTTCTCAAAGTTTGCAAAACTATCTTCAAGTGCCCGGCATGCGCTGTCTCATCTTTCAAATAAATTAAGATGTCATCTATAAATACCACAACAAATTTGTCCAAGTATGGCCGAAATATGTGATTCATCAAATCCATAAACACAGCAAGAGCGTTTGTTAACCCGAATGGCATAACTAAAAATTCATAATGACCGTACCTTGTTCTAAAAGCAGTTTTAGTCACATCTGACTCTTTTACTCGCAGCTGGTAGTACCCAGATCTCAAGTCAATCTTTGAACCCATGTCGCTCCTTTCAACTGATCAAACAAATCATCAATTATCGGCAGCAGATACTTGTTCTTGATTGTCACCTTGTTTAATTGCCGATAGTGAACACACAATCTCATAGAACCATCCTTCTTTTTCACAAATAACACGGGAGCACCCCAAGGTGAAAAACTCGGTCTCACAAAGCCTTTGTCAATCAACTCTTGCAATTGCGACTTTAGTTCTTTCAACTCTGCTGGTGCCATTCTATATGGAGCAATCGAGATCGGAGCTGTTCCCGGTATCAACTCAATACCAAATTCTACTTCTTGACTGGAGGCAAACCTGACAACTCTTCTGGAAATACATCTGTGAATTCACACAAAATTGGCACTGATTCAACTTTCTTTTCAATTTCTTTTGTATTAATTACATATGCCAAATAAGCTTCATAACCCTTCCTCAAATATCTCTGAGCCGACATTGAAAAAATCACACTAGATAATGCCTCTGATTTGCCTGATTCAACCCGCAGAATTTTACCACTTTCACATTTTAATTCTATAACCTTTTCTTTGCAATTTACTATAGCATCATGCAATGTCAACCAATCCATACCCAAAATAATGACCCCGAATCATTAAAGGACATTTCTTGCATACTTTATCAACTATCACACATTTGCCTAATGGATTCGACACTCTAATCATAAATTCTGTGTACTCAACAGGTATATTCATACTAGACACCAATTTCATGCACACATATGAATGAGTAGAACCGGGATCAACCAAAGCAATAACATTAACATCATAAAGAGAAAATATACCAGTAATCACGTCGGGTGATGAAGCATCTTCACGTGCTTTTATGGCATAAGTTCTAGCTGGAGCCCTTGCTTCAGGCTTAGCTACTAAATCTCTGACTACATTCTTGCTACTTGCTTCATTTCCAGCTTTTCTCGAATATCTTCCCCTCGAGTTTGCACCACTAGCTTTTACACTCTAAAAATTTTCTTTCTCAACTCTCTCTGGGCAGTCTCTAATAAAATGATCCGGAGAACCACACCGCTGGCACTCGGGCTTAGCAAATCTCGAATTCCCCACACTAGCCACGGAAGTAGTCTGAGATTTAAAACCCACATTTTGCTTCTTAGAATTTCCATATGATTGTCCGGCCGAAACCTGAGAACGAGGATTCATATTTCTAGATTTTCTGGATTGCTATGAGAATAAACTGCTCATCGATCTTTTCTTCCAATTTCTAGTCTCAGCCTCTACTTTTTTCTTCTCTTTGAGTAATTCTTCAGCCTTACAAGCTCGATCAACAAGTACTACCATTTCTTTTAATTCGAGAATCCCAACAAATACTTTAATGTCTTCATTGAGTCTATCTTCAAATCGTCTACACATTTTAGCCTCTGTAGGAATATATTCTCTAGCATACTTACTCAACCTGATGAACTCCCTTTTGTATTCAGTAATTTTCATGTTCCCCTGCTTCAATTCAGGAAACCCTTTACGCTTTTGATCAACAAATCTTTCACTGATGTATTTCTTCCGAAATTCTTCTTGAAAGAACTCCCATGTTAATTTCTCTTTCGGTACTACTGAAATCAATGTCTTCCACCAATGATAGGCTGAATCCCTCAACAATGATATAGCACATTTCAAGCATTCCTCAGGTGTACAAGACAATTCATCAAATACCTGAATAGAATTCTCAAGCCAAAACTCTGCTTTCTCGGCATCATCATCAACATTTGCCCTGAATTCTTCGACCCCTTGCTTGCAGATTCTGTCAATTGGAGTTCTATGAAATTTCATCAGATCCAAGCCTTGAGGCATCGGGGGTACAGGTTGAGGAATCGGGGGAGGTGGCGGAGGTTGTGCATTCGGGTTCGTACGAACGAACTTAGTATACCAGGCATTCATCATCTGGAGAAAGGCTTCCAGAGCCCCTTCTCCTCCTCCTTGACCAATAGTAGGAGGTGGATTTTCAATTGGCACCACCCCTTCAGCCAGAGCTGGTTCATTACTCTCTACATCATCAGCCACAGCTGGATAGGGATCCATTTACTATAAAAAAAATCATTTAAAAGGTCAGAAGTCGTCACACTATCACAATATATATATGGCATGTATAGCAAAACCCGTACATACAACACGTTAGTCCAAGAACCAACTAAACCTACTCTGATACCACCAAATGTAACGCAACCATACCCGAGACCGTCTTTGGAGTCGAGTACGAGGTGTTACTAAACTTAATTTATTAATTAAACAACTTAAACAATTTATTTTAGAATATCCAGACAAGCTGACTTAGTCGCTTAAAAATTCATATCTCGAGTTTCTAAACTCGAAATTAAGATCCATAAATTTTCCTTGAAATTAGACTCATATATCTATCTATTAATTTTTTTCTAGAATTTTTGCTCAAGCTAATTAGTACAGTTTATTGATTAAAGTCTCCCCTGTTTCAGGGTTTGACTACTCGACCCACATGTATTACTTAATCGATATCTCCTGTCATGAGTTTTAATGATTATGCTGTTTGTTTCTCATAAAACTAGACTTAATAAGGAATCTATACATAAAAAAATGACTTATAATTATGTTTTTGCAATTTATGGTGAATTGTTAAATTTAGAATAGGGGATTCAGAGACCACTCTAACCCTGTTCCACCAAAACTTAAATATCTCATAAAATATAACTCATTTACCTGTTTTTTCCATCCATATGAAAATAGACTCATCAAGATTCGATTTCATAACTTATTCATTCTTTAATTCCATTTCTACTATTTTTAGTGATTTTTCAAATTCATGTCACTGCTGCTGTTTGATTCTGTTTTGTGGCCAATTTTACCTTTCCAAGGATTTTCATGGTTTAGTTAAGACATAAAGCATACATGTTATCATATATAAACTTGATTAGCCATTCCAATAGCTAATCATTTACAAACCCTTTTCTTACCAAACCATAACCATATCATATGATCATTTCCACAAAGTGAGTATATTGCTATACATGCCACACTCAAAATATACAAGCCATTTTACCAATTTAGGTTTTCGGATAGTGTGAGCGAGCCTTCAACCTATCTCGATTCTCAAGTCGGCTTGTCAAAACTACAATGAAGGAAAAGGTGGGAGTAAGCATAAATGCTTAGTAAGTTCACATACAAATAACAAGTAACATGATCATGCAATCCAACATAAACATCATTAAGGCACTCATATCATAAGAATACTTACTATCTTAGCACAATTTTGTCTTACCAAGTTCTCAACCAAGGATTAAAGTCATACCTGTCCATTTTCACTTCTTCAACACATTCATCATCGAATCACTTTCGTTTTAAGTATTCTCCATATTCTCTCAGGATTCTCCCGTTGAACACATCGGAATATAATTTCGGATACGCGGATAGTGTGCACGTAAGTGCTATACTCATAACTGAACAAGCTCAATAGCTTTTGAAATCTATGCAGCCAAACTACCATGTAACCCACCCATAAACGAACTCAGACTCAACTCAACGAGCTCGGATGCCTAGTTACATCTCACGAACTCGGACTCAACTCAACGAGTTCGGAACTCAACCATCCTAGTGACATGTCACTTGTACCCTAATCTATTCCCAAGGTTCAAATAGGATTCTTCTCAATTTTACATTTTGATCACCTTCTTCGAAATGTAAAAGCCGATACTTGCTAACATCTCATACTTATCAAGTTGTTCACATAATTTGCATATTACAAAATAATAATTCACAAAGCACAATATTTCATGATAATAAATATCATATCATACAAATATCATTAAATCACTTAAAATAAAATTATGTTACCTTTTTTACATATGAACTTACCTCGATAAAAAATATTAGCAATCGAGCCTACTCCTCGTAAACTTTATTTTTCCCTCGATCACGACTTGAATCTTGTTTCTCTTGATCTATAATACCAAATTAATTTATTTAATACATACATTCATCAAAACAGCCCCTAGTACGAACTTCGGCAAAATTACCATTTTGCCCCTAAACTTTTGCATATTTACACTTTTGCCCCTAGGCCCGGGAATTAAACTTCATCCCTTATTCTTATGTTTTATGACATGCTGATCATTTTTCCCTTCTATAGCAACATCAAATTCACACTCTAACATGTACTTATGAATATTAGGTATTTTTACCGATTAAGCCCTTTCACTAGTTTTCACATAAAACCGAGTAGCACAAGTTGTCTAGCATAATTTAAAACCTCATATTCTATCATAAAACACCAAAATACACAAATTTCACCTATGGGTATTTTTCTGCATATGAACCCTAGGTTGAATTATTGCTAGCATAAGCTAAATCGAGCTATCGGTATTTCAAAAACATAAAAATCATTAAAAACGGGCATAGAAATCACTTACAATCAAGGCTTAAAAGTGTCGAAACCCTAGCTATAGTGGAGAGAAAAATTTGGCAGCAACTTATGGAGAAGATGATCATTTTTATGTTATTTTTCCCATTTTATTTCATTTAATATCGAAATGACCAAAATGCCCTTCCTTACTAAACTTTCAAAAATTCCATCCATGTCCAATTTTTGTCTATAAACCTAGAAATTGGTCAAATTGCTATTTAAGACCTCTTCATTAATATTCCAAAGCAATTTCATACTAAAAACTTCTAGAATGCAAGTTTTGTAAATTATTTGATTTAGTCCCTAATTTCAACTTAAGCACTTTATGCATAGAATTTCATCACGAAATTTTCACACAATCATGCAATCATATCATAAACCTCAAAATAATTATAAAATAATTATTTCTATCTCAAATTTGTGGTCACGAAACCACTATTTCGATTAGGCCCTAATTCAGGATATTACAATGATAGCTCTTGAAAAGAGTTATATTTCATGCCCTTAGACTTAGTTAATTGTTTTATTTAAGTGATTTTAGTTGCATTTTAGGATATTGCGTTAGCATTTTTAGAGCATTACCTTTAAGAGCTTTGATTGTGGTTAAATGTTATTGCATGTTACTTTTAATTACTTATGGGGAAGACTTGCTTGGTGGTTGATTGGCAGGTGCGAAGTGTAAGAAAATGAGTAAAGATTGAAGGTTTGTTGTGACAAATTTTGGTTAGTTTACCAACACAAATGTTGTGGCAATACCTAGAAGATGCCTAGTTAGCACTTAATGTGTACTGTTCTCAGTCTCAACAGTACTTTTACTAGAAAAATCCACATAAAAAAGAAAGAAAGGATATGGGCTGATGGACCTACCCAATAAGATCAAATGTAACACCCCTCACCCGTATCCGACACCAGAACAGGGCTGGAGATTACCAGACTTAAACATTCATAAACATACCAAAACCGGGTCACTAAATTTCGCCCAAAATTTAAAACTTTTAAAACATATACTTCCGTCCCTCAAACAGGTCATCAAGGTCTAAAACTTACATTAAAGCGGTTCGGGACAAGACTGAAGATATTCGGCAAACTTTAGGCAACTTAATAAATTTCTAGCTTTGAGAGGCCACACGCCCGTGTATGTGGGCCGTGTGGGCTCACACTCCTGTATATCGTAAGGCACGCCCATGCCCTCACCCCGTGTCCAAAACTTGAGCATTTTGTTAAATCAAAACGGCCTAGACACACGCCCGTGTTGTAACGCCCCCGTACCCGAGACCATCACCAGATTCGAGCACGAGGTGTTAACGGACTTAATTCATTAATTAAACAGCTCAAACAATTTATTTTAGAATTTCCAGACAAGCTGGCTAACTGAGTCACAGTCGCTAAAAAATCCATATCTCGAGTTATGAAACTCGAAATCCAATTCCATAAATTTTCCATGAAAATAGACTCATATATCTACTTACTAAAAATTTTATAGAATTTTTGGTGGACCAATTAGAACAGTTTATTAGTTAAAGTCTCCCCTGTTTCAGGGTTCGACTACTCTGACCCCTGTGTATTTCAGATCAGATATATCCCTGTCCATAGTTTCAATGACTATGCTGTTTGTTTTTCACAAAACTAGACTCAATAAGAATTTCATACATGTAAGGTAAAACTCCTAATTGTTTTTGTACAATTTATGGTAAATTTTTAAATTTAGAACAGGGGATTCAGAAACTGCTCTGACCCTATTTCACCAAAACGTAAATATTTCATAAAATACAATCTTTTACCTATTTTTGTTTCTTCCACATGAAAATATATTCATTAAGATTCAATTCCATATTTAATTCATCATCTAATTTTATATCTACTATTTTTAGTGATTTTTCAAACTCACGTCACTGCTGCTGTGTGATTCTGTTTTATGGCCAATTTCACCATTTTATGGATTTCCAGAGATTAGTTAGCACATAAAGCATACATGTTATTAAATATAATCTCGATTAGCCACTCCGATAGCTAATCATTCTTAAACATTTCCATTCCATCCATGAGCTATATCATAAGATTATATACACAAAAGGATTATAATGCTATACATGCCATATTCCCAAAATATGCAAGCCACCCTACTGAGATGGTCCGTTAATAGTGTGAGCATGCCTTCGACCGTCCTGATCTCCAAACCGGCTTGTCAAAACTAAAAGGAATGGAAGGGAGGGAGTAAGCATAAATGTTTAGTAAGTTCACATGCAAATAACAAATAACTTAACAAAGCAATTATACCAACCAACATTAGCATAATATCACCAAAACATATATCACATTTCTATTCATCATTATCGCCTTACTACATTATTGTTGTCGTATCAAGTCTCAACCCGAGGGTTAAGTACATACCTGTCCAAAGTGCCCATTCCACAACACTTACCAATACGTCACTTGCATCTTGAGTATTCTTCCATTTCACTAGAATTTTACCCGTTGAACACATCAGAATATAACTCGGATATATGGAAAGTTTGCACATAAGTGCCACATATGTAGCCAAGCTACCATGTAACCCGCCCATAAGCGAACTTCGACTCAACTCAACGAGCTCGGATGCCTAGTTACATCTCATGAACTCAGACTCAACTCAATGAGCTCGGACATTCGCATCAATAAGTGAACTCGGACTCAACTCAACGAGTTCGGATGCCTAGTTACATCCCACGAACTCGGACTCAACTCAACGAGTTCGGACGTTCACATCCATAAGTGAACTCGGACTCAACTCAACGAGTTCAGATGCTCAAATATCTGAATCTATTCCTAAGGTTCAACGGGACTTTCCTCGTTCGTACTCTTTTACCATTCTCCTTGGAATACCAATGACGATACTTCGGTAGCCTTTCACATTTTTCACATAATTCATAAAATTTTTGCATGTTGTCCAACAATGACCACAAAGCATAGAATTGCATGATAACAATCACAATATCATATAAATAGCATTAAATGATTTAAAATAACGGTTATATTACAATATTTACATATGAACTTACCTCGATACAAAATGAGAATAGTCGAGCCTATTACTCGTAAAATTTATTTTTCCCATGATCTCGACTCGAATCTCTTTTCTCTTGATCTATAATACCAAATTAATTTATTTAATACACACATTCATCAAAATAGCCCTTAATACAAACTTTGGTAAAACTACCATTTTGCCCTTAAACTTTCACATATTTACACTTTTGCCCCAAGGCTCGTAAAATCCTATTTTCTTATGTTACCATGTTGATCATTTTCCCTTCTATAGCAACATCAAATTCACACTCTAACATGTACTTATGAACATTAGGTATTTTATCGATTATGTCATTTTACTCGTTTTTACGAAAAATCACTTAGCAAAAGTTGTTTAACACAATCTCAAACTTCATATTCTACCATAGAACATCAAAATTCATACATATTATCCATGGGTAAAATTTTAAATATAAACCCTAGCTCAAAATTTGGTAGAAATAGTTAAACAGAGCTACGAGGATTTCAAAAATGTAAAGAACATTAAAAACGGGCATAGAAATCACTTACAATCAAGGCTTAAAAGTGTTGAAACCCTAGCTATGGTGGAGAGAAAAATTTGGCAGCAACTTATGGGAAAAATGATCATTTTTGTGTTATTTTTCCCATTTTATTTCATTTAATATTCAAATGACCAAAATGCCCTTCTTTACTAAACTTTCAAAAATTCCATCCATGTCCAACTTTTGTCCATAAACTTAGAAATTGGTCAAATTGCTATTTAAGACCTTCTAATTAATATTTCAAAGCAATTTCATACTAGACACTTCTAGAATGTAAGTTTTGTAACTTATTCAATTTAGTCCCTAACTTCAAATTAAGAACTTTATGCATTGAATTTTTTCACGAAATTTTCACACAATCATGCAATCATATCATAGACCTCAAAATAATCATAAAATAATTATTTCTACCTCAGATTTGTGGTCCCGAAACCACTATTCTGATTAGGCCTTAATTCGGGATATCACACGTGTGACCTACTCGTGTACTAATTTGATTTAAAGTTTTAGGTGTAGGGGACACACGGTCACAGCACACGCCCGTGGGAGGAAACCATGTGTCACACACGTCCGTGTGTCTATCCATTTTGACTCTGTTGGGCTATTTTCCAAGCCTAGGTCACCCTTCCCTACCTCTTATGCATAGAAATTTGCAAATTTGAGAGAAAACATGATTTTAATCTTAATAAGACTCCCAGTGTGGAAACCTCATATCATTGGTTTCACACGAAAAGGTTATTTCCCATTTAGTATTCATGGGTTCTTATGTTATAGTATTACATTCTAAAACTTGGTTCGTTTTTTAACTCATTACCACTTGTAGCATTCCATCATAACAGAGCATGAACATACAGATCAAGGCAGATCATAGCCTACTTTCAAAGGTGCCATTTTCCATGGTCGTATACAAAAAGATGGGTACATCTTTACATGCCTTCATTTGGAAATTCAACTGACACATATGACAAAATACTCAAGACCCTATACATGCCATTAACAAAATAGTAGTGCCTTTATACCAAAGCTTGACCAGTTGATAATGTGTTGACTCTCCAATCATCTTCCAATACTTATGAGTTCTCAAACTTTGAAAAACAGGGGAAAAGAGAGGGAATAAGCATTTTCATGCTTAGTAAGCTCGAATAACCGGAAAGTAAACTTACCAAGTAATTAGCATTCATCCATACTTAAGTCATGAATTCATCCAATATGAAATGATTTCCTATCACATGCACTCAATTAATGAATTAGTCACATAATCATGTATCATGTAATTTAACTAGATGAGCTCATCAATCATATTTCATCATGTATGTATATCCCATAATATTCTTGTTGAGTTTCCAGGAAAACTCAATGGATTACCCATTATCCGTCAATTCATAGGAATGATTGTTCCATATATGCACTCCCGCAAACCTCACATCATATGGCAAGATTACCAGTCCAGGCTAAATCCCCTATATCATGACCTCGTAAGGTGATGTTGAGATTACTAGTCCAGGCTAAATCTCTTATAGTGACAACACCCTTAATGAGCTCGGATCTGAATTACTAGTCTAGGCTAAATTCAGGCCATAATCAGATTACCCGTCCGGGCTAAATCTGTAATGCACATATACTCTTTGGGAGGCTTGATCATTAAAGGAACACCCTTCCAGGCTAGATTCCTTTTCATACTTGAGATCTCGGATTACCCGTCTGGGCTAAATCCTTATTGTAACACATGCAGGATCTCAGTTCACATGTCAATGAGGGGTTATCCGTCAATTTCCCTTTTGTCAACCTCAACCGAGTTATCTTTCACATGTTATCATCAATATACATTTCTATGATATTTCATACCAATAATAAATGCAATCACCAAGCATTCATAAAGCATACAATTATGCATTTTAAGGGTTTACTTCACATTATCCGAACTTACCTGGTATTCTTTTCGGGATTGAGTTTCGGTTATTCCGAAACTTTGCGTTTACCACGATCGACCTCCAGAATTTGTTCCCCGGGGTCTATAACAGAAAAATTAATTCATTAATACCTCACATTATACATTTCAAGTTTAATAACTACCCCCAGTCCAAATGGCCATTTTGCCCCTACCCTTCAACATTTTTATGACTTAGTCCTTAGGCTCGTATAATAAAACACATGAAATTTATATCTTACCCAAGCCTAACCGAACATTTTTCTCTCTTATGGCAACCCACATTTTTCATTTTCTCCCCCACTATTACCGCACATTTACATCTTTTTCAATTTAGTCCCTATAAGGGTTTCTCATTAAAACTAGATTGGAAAAGATGTTTATCACACATTTATATTTCATATTCCTCCATAATCCATCAAAATACAAGAAACTCATGCATGGGTAAATTTTTAAACATGAACCCTAGCATGAAATATGGGTAGAAATGGAGAGAGCAAAATTACAGGGATTTTAAAAATACAAAGAACACGAAAAACAGGGCTTGGGAGCACTTACTATTGAGCTTGGAAATGTTGAAAATCCTAGCTATGGTGTCTTTTCAATTTTCGACAGCCATGGAGAAGGAAATGGCTGATTTTGGCTTGATGTTTCCCATTTTAATTCATTAAGATAACAAATGACCAAAATGCCCTTATACCCTTTCTTTAAAATTTTATCCATGCAAGCCCATTTTTGTCCAAAAATTTAGAACTTGGTTAAATTGATCTCCAAGACCTTCTAATTCATAACCTAAAGCAATTTCATAAAAATTGCTTCTAGAATTCAAGTTTTACAATTTATTCAATTTAGTCCCTAATTTCCAATTGGACATCCTATACATAGAATTTCTGCATGAAATTTTAACACATGGATATACTCATATTCTAGGCCTCATAATAATCATAAAATAATTATTTTGATGTCAGATTTATGGTCCCGAAACTACTATTCCGACTAAGCCCTATTTTGGGATGTTACATTTCTCACCCCCTTAGGGACTTTCGTCCTCGAAAGTCTTACCAGAGAATAGATTCGGATATTGGTTTCTCAGGGTTTCTTCCGGCTCCCATGTAGCTTCTTCAACACCATGTCGATGCCATAAAACTTTTACAAGAGCCACATCTTTATTTCTCAACAGCTTAATTTCGCGAGCCAATATCTTAACCGGTTCCTCTCCATTCAATCTCAGTCAGTGAAATTACGTGAGAGGGGTCTAATTGATATCTCCGTAACATAGATACATGAAACACATCGTGAATCTTTTCCAATTCAGGTGGCAATGCCAAGCGATAGGCTAACGGTCTGATTCTTTTAGTGATCTCATACGATCTGATAAATCATGGACTCTGTTTACCTTTTCGACCAAATCTCAATACCTTTTTCCATGGAGATACCTTCAAAAATACTCTATCCCCAACTTGAAACTGAATTTCTTTTCTTTTCAGATCAGCATAAGACTTTTGCCTATCTGATGCCGCTTTTAAACAGTCCCGTATCACTTTAACTTTTTCTTCAGTTTCTTTGATCAGATCAACTCTATGAATTTGATTTTTCTTGAGTTCTGCCAATACAACAGAGTTCGAAATTTCCTTCCATACAATGCCTCATAAGGCGCCATCTTCAAACTTGTTTGGAAACTGTTGTTGTAGGCAAACTCTACCAACGACAGATATTTTTCCTAAGTACCCTGAAATACGAGGATGCAACAACGCAACATGTCCTCGAGAATCTGAATCATCCGCTCAGACTGACCATCGGTCTGAGGGTGAAAAGCTATGCTAAAACTCAACTTTGTACCCAAGGCTTCTTGTAACTTCTTTCAGAATCTCAAAGTGAACCTCGAGTCTCTGTCCGAAATAATCGACAGTGGTACTCCATGCAATCTTACTATCTCAGAAGTGTACAAATCGGCTAACCTATCAAGGGAATAATCTGTCTTTACCGATATAAAATGAGTCAAACTTTGTCAATTTGTCCACTGTAACACCCCATACCAGAGACCGTTGCCGGAGTCGGACACGAGGGGTTTGCAGACTTAAATCACTCGCTTTCACAGTCCATTTTAAAAATTTCTAGGCAGTTGGCTAACTGCATCACTGTCACTTTAAAAATCATAACTTGAGTTCCAAAACTCGAAAATCAGTTTCGTAATTTTTCCCTGAAACTAGACTCATATGTCCATCTACAGAATTTTTTCTAGAATTTTTGGTCGGGCCAATTAGTACAGTTTATTAGTTAAATTATCCCCTGTTACAGGGTGCGACTACACTGCCTTCATGCATTACGATTTGGATATCTCCCTGTACAGTGCTTCAATACTGATGCCGTTTGTTTCTATAGAAACTAGACTCAAAAAGGAATCTATACATATATGGAATGACTTCTAAATGTCTCTGGTTAATTTATAATGAATTTCCAAAGTCAGATCAGGGGATCCAGAAACCGTTCTGGCCCTATCTCATGAAAACTTTAACATCTCATAATATACTGTTCATATGAGAGTTTCGTTACATTCCTATGAAAATAGATTCATCAAGGTTCGATTACATAATTTATTCACTATTTAATTCCATTCCTACTATTTTTAGAGATTTTTCACATCCACATCACTGCTGCTGCCAGCATCTATTTTTAAGGTAGACTTTACCTATTTCATGATCCTCCATGGATCAACTAGAGTTTGTCATACATATACCAAAAGTGATCATGAATAACCATTCCCATGACTAACTGTTACCAACATTTCCATACCTCTCGACGGACAACATACAAAATGATTATAATGCTATGATCAAAGTATACTTAAGCCATTTTCGCATGGCTATCCAAATTTACACAAAACCGAAAGGTACATGACCTACAACAAAAGGGTAGTCCTATACATGCCATTTCAAAGTTCAACCAAAAATATACCAAAAGGAGCTTTGATAGTGTGGGCGACTTCGACTTCAAAAATCCCGAGTCCAATAGCTGAAGAACAAAAATCTATAAAACAGAAAATCAAAGAAACGGAGTAAGCATTAAATGCTTAGTAAGTTTTGAGCAAAGAATTTAAGCACATCAGAAGTATAGCATTCAAATAACTAAACGAATAATTCCATATATAAATATTCTCAAATCATTCCTACTTCACATTCCAACCCCTATATTCATACATAAGGGATCATCTTAGCCAAATACCGGAAGCTCATTACTCGACTGAGCGAATATTATTCGAAGGGAATCAACTATTCCAATGCACATACGAAACATACCTCATTGTTGGGATTTTACAAGCATATTAACTGAAATTTTACAGCAAGATTGCTCATTCCCGAATCACGTAACTTCGGAATTTAACCGGATATAGCTACTCGTTCAAACGCCTTCGGGACATAGCCCGGTTATAGCAACTCGCATAAACACCTTCGGGACTTAACCCGGATTTAGTAACTCGCATAAATGCCTTCGGGACTTAACCCAGATTTAGTAACTCGCATAAATGCCTTCGGATCCTAGTCCGGATATAGTCACTTAGCACAAAGCCTTCGGGACTTAGCCCGGACATCATTTGAATAACCATGCACATTTATCAATAAATCATGACACATCCGTATTTCATTTTCATTAGCAAAGCTCAAACACAAGACACTTATCACACTTGCAATTTCGGCTCATTAGCCACATACAAAGAGCATGATCTAATCAAATCATAATCTAAGTTCCATTACTCGAAAACTTACCTCGGATGTGGTTGAACGATTTCGGCGGCTATTCGATAACTTTTTCCTTTCCCTTATCCAACTGTGGTCCTCTAAGCTCTTGAGCTAATTCAAACAAATTTAACTTATTAAAGTCTCATTACGCTAGCTTATGGCCGAATATGACAAGGAGTTTAATAGGTCATATGGCCACCCTTTAGCTCAAATACACAACGGTCATGCGCATTTTTAATCACATTAAGCAATTTAACACAATTCATTTGAACATCAAAAGAGAACCTCAAGGCACTTAGCCCATATATACATTAGACATTAAAGTCCCATATGTACGAAATCACGAATCGAATTCAACATATTAGCTAATATTTCCCCTTAGCAGAATTTTCTAAGTTAAGATAAAGCCATCAATATGCTTACCTATGGCCGAACATACACATCAACTTATGTACTCATTCATGTGGCCGAACATACACATCTATGCTAAGACCGATTGCAACACTTAATACATTCTACAAGTATGGTCACTCGTATTGACTAAACACCATTTTGTTTCAAGTTCAAAACTTGGCTAATACACATCTATACACTATTAAAGCATCCTCTCCCTTTTCATCAATTCAACACATGCATTACTCATTACTATACAAAATTATATTCGGCCTTGGCACACAACTTGCTAGCCGATTCTTCTCCATATATCAACTAATGCACACATGTGCTCATTTGTTAGACTCTACTTCATCTAACAACAACCATATTTTTCCTCTACTTTCTACCATGGCCGAATGCATCACAACACCATACCATTTCGATTTTGGTCATGGTTAAACAAAGAACTTAATATCTCACCCAAAAATTCTAAAAAGAAGACTCAAGAGTCATCAAGCCACCATCACATGCATCATTACAAAGCTTCATTTTTTTTTAGCATGTAAATGACATCAACACCAATCCACCTTAGCCGAATACCATCTCCATGACATAGCAAAGATTTGAACCATGGGCTAGTTAGAACTCAAACTAACTAATAAAAACATGCATGAATCTCATGGACAACTTCAGACATACCTTAGTCTAACAACCACCATAGCCGATTTTCTCAAGCTCTTCCCCTTCCTTTCTTTCCTCTATTCGGCCAAGGATGTTCAAGAATGAACACTTTTTTTTTTCTTTCCTTCAACTCACGGTAATGGGGGGGAACAAACACACACATTGCCCATGCTCTTTATTTTATTATTCCTTACATAATGCATTATCCCAACATGTTTATGACATGTTTTTAGCCATAACACTTTGTCCACCCATGCTCATGGCCGGCCACTACATATTAGGGGGGGAAAATTGACATGCAAGTCCTCCCTTTTGATTACATGCACTATTAGATCCTTATAGATTAGCCTATCACATTTCAAAAGTGTCACACAAGTCCTTTTGAATAAATTCACATGCAATTTACTAAATCGAAGCTTAAAATTTTCGCACATTCATATTCACATATTTTGGACCATAAATATCACATTCAAATAATTTGGTGACTCGGTTTAGCGGTCCCAAAACCGCTTTCCGACTAGGGTCACTATAGGGCTATCACAACTCTCCCTCACTTAAGAAATTTTCGTCCCCGAAAATCTTACCGGTAAATAGGTTTGGGTATTGCTCTCTCATAGAGTTCTTGGGTTCCCAAGTATCTTCTTCGATTCCGTGTTTGAGCCATAACACTTTTACTAACGGAACCTTTTTGTTTCGCAGCTCTTTCACTTCACGAGCTAGGATACGAATTGGTTCTTCTTCATAGCTCAAGTCAGATTGGATTTCAACTTCTGATGGATTAATCACGTGTGACAGATCAGATCTATAACGTCGAAGCATCAAAACATGAAAGATGTCGTGAATCTTTTCAAGTTCAGGGGCAAAATCAATCTATATAGCTCGACCAACTCGTTCGGAGATTTCAGATGCGGCCCAATGAATCTCGGACTCAACTTGCCCTTACGGCCAAATCGAGTATCTTTTCCAAGGTGAGACCTTAAGAAACACTTTGTCTCCCACGATACTCAATATCTCTTCGTTTAAATCCGCATACGACTTCTGACGATCTGATGCTGCCTTCAGACTTTCACAAGTTATTCTTACTTTCTGTTCAGCATCTTTAATCAAATCCACTCTGAAAATTTTGCTTTCACCGAGCTCGGTCCAAAACAATGGTGTACGGCATTTACGCCCGTACAAGGCCTCGTAAGGTGCCATCTTAATACTTGATTGAAAACTATTGTTGTAAGCGAATTCAATTAAAGGTAAATACCGTTCCCATGAACCACTAAACTCGAGGATGCAACATCTCAACATATCCTCAAGTATCTGAATTATCCGCTCGGATTGACCATCGGTTTGTGGATGAAAAGCGGTGCTAAAATGCAGCTTGGTACCCAAAGCTTCTTGCAATTTCTTCCAAAATCGCGAGGTGAATCTCGGATCTCTATCCGACACGATAGAAATAGGTACCCCGTGTAACCTCACAATCTGAGAAATATACACTTCAGCTAGTTTATCCAATGAAAAATCCGTACGTACGGGGATAAAATGAGCTGACTTAGTCAGTCTATCGACAACAACCCAAATCGTATCCTTCTTACTTGCTGACACTGGCAACCCAGATACAAAGTCCATCGTGACTCGATCCCATTTCCATTCAGGTATCATGATCGGTTGAAGTAAACCCGTAGGCACTTGATGTTCCGCCTTCACTTGCTGACATACTAAGCACTTCGAGACAAAATCGGAAATGTCTCGTTTCATACCTTGCCACCAAAACTGACGTCTCAGATCGTTGTACATTTTCGTACTCCCCGGGTGAATCGACATTCGGCTACAATGAGCTTCGTTCAGAATCATCGAAATGAGTTTTGAATTTCTTAGAACACATAACCGTCTTCTGAACCTCAAACAATCGTCATCATCAATTTGAAACTCTGATTCCATATTCGAAACACATTCGGCCCGTTTTCCAACCAGTTCATCATCGACTTTCTGAGCTTCACGAATTTGATGAATCAACAATGGTTTGGCCTTTAATTCTGCCACTAACACATTGTTCGATAGAACAGACAAGTGTACATTCATCGCTCGTAAAGCAAACAGTGATTTACGACTTAAGGCATCCGCAACCACATTAGCCTTTCCCGGGTGATAGTCAATGACAAGTTCATAATCTTTCAACAACTCAAGCCAACGCCTTTGCCGCAGATTCAAGTCTCTTTGAGTCATCAAATGTTTGAGACTTTTGTGATCCGAATACGCATGGCACTTCTCGCCAAATAAATAATGTCGCCATATTTTCAAAGCAAATACGATGGCAGCTAGTTCGAGGTCATGGGTTGGATAATTTTTCTCATGTGGCTTTAATTGTCTCGACGCATAGGCCACAACTCGACCTTCTTGCATCAATCGCAACCCAACCCAAGTAGGGATGCATCACTATAAATGACGAACTCCTTGCACGATTCGGCCGCACTAATCTTGGAGCTTCCGTTAAGTGCGTTTTCAATTGTTCAAAACTTTTCTGACACTTTTCTGTCCATTCAAACTTAACATCCTTCTGAAGTAGTTTCGTCATCGGTGTGGCTATCATCAAGAAACCTTTCACAAACCGTCGGTAATGTAACCGCAAGTCCCAAAAAGCTCGAACCTCGAATATTTCTGAGGCTTCCAATTAAGTATGGCTGAAATTTTGCCCGATCAACTCGAATACCCGATCTGAGATACCACATGGCCCAAGAAGCTAACCTCTCTTAACCAGAACTCACACTTACTGAACTTAGCATATAACTTCTTATCCCGTAAAATTTGCAACACTAATCTCAGGTGCTCAGCATGTTCGGTCTCATCTCTTGAGTAGACCAAGATGTCATCAATAAACAGAACCACGAACCGGTCCAAATACTGCCTGAAGATCCGATTCATCAAATCCATAAATACCGCGGGGGCATTAGTGAGCCCAAACGGCATCACTAAGAACTCGTAGTGGCCGTATCTCATTCTGAAAGTAGTTTTGGGTATATCTGAATCTCGAATTCGCAACTGGTAATAACCCGATCTCAAATCTATCTTTGAAAACACTGAGGCTCCCTTCAGTTGATCAAACAAATCATCAATACGCGGTAACGGATATTTATTCTTTATCGTCACTTTATTCAGCTGACGATAGTCAATGCACAACCTCATGGTTTCGTCCTTCTTTTTCACAAACAATACTGGTGCACCCCAAGGTGAGAAACTTGGTCGAGCAAAACCTCTATCCGTCAACTCTTGCAACTGAGCTTTCAACTCTTTTAACTCGGTTGGTGCCATACGATACGGAGCTATCGAAATTGGCGTAGTCCCAGGTACAAGCTCAATACCAAACTCTACCTCCCGAACAGGTGGTAAACCCGGCAATTCTTCAGGAAAAACATCCGGGTATTCACAAACCACCGGCACAGATTCGGGTTTCTTTTCTAATTCTTTATCATCAAGTACATACGCAAGGTATGCTTTGCACCCCTTTCTTACATATTTCTGGGCCAACATTGCGATATTACAATTGAAACCCTTTAATTCCGTAGACTCAACTCGGATTATCTCGTTATTTGCGCACTTAAATCAATAGTCTTGCTTTTGCAATTCACAACCGCATCATGCACGGTCAACCAATCCAAACCAAGAATAACATCAAATTCATCAAGCGGCAAAAGCATCAAGTCCGCGGAAAAGCAGAACCTCAATTACTAGGGACATTTCTTACACACTTTGTCGACAAGCACGTAACGACCCAAGGATTTGACACCGAATTACGAACTCGATGACTCAATAGGTAAAGTCTTCTTGGATGCTAAGGTTTCGCATATATAAGAATGAGTAGAACCAGGGTCAAGCAAAGCAATCACATTAGTATCAAAGAGAGTAAAAGTACCGGTAATAACATCTGGCGAGGAAGAATCCTCGCGTGCGCGTATAACATAAGCCCTAGTAGGAGCACGAGCCTCAGATCTGGTCGTAGCATCTCTAGATCCTCCCTGACCACCACTAGCATTTCCCGTGTTTCTAGATGGTCTACCTCGAGCAGTGGTAGCACTCGGTTTCCCACTCTGGTTTACATTCTGTTCAGACAATCTCGGGCAATCTTTGATAAAGTGGTCAACTGACCCGCACTTGTAACAGGAGCGGTCATGGAATCTACAACTTCCAGAATGCCATTTGCCACAATACTGGCACTCCGTTCTATCTCGACGATCATTCCCCACACTGGCGACTGAAGTGACTCGTGCACTCGCAGGGGGTCGATCGCGATCTCGTCTAGAAAAGCCCGAAGTGTCTCTAGACCGGCCTAAGCCATCTCTAAATTTCTTCGATGACTGTGGGAAGGGCTTCCCCGAAGACCTCTTACGAAACTTCCTTGCTCCCGCCTCAGCTTTTCTTTTCTCCATACTGAGCTCCTCGGCTTTGCAAGCTCGCTCGACAAGTGCCACAAATTCTTGGATTTCCAAAATGCCAACATACAGCTTTATATCATCATTCAATCCATCCTCGAAACGTTTACACATTACGGCTTCTGAGGAAATGCATTCTCGTGCGTACCGGCTAAGCCTTACAAACTTTTGTTCATAGTCGGTAACCGACATGGAACCTTGTTTAAGTTCAAGTAATTCCTTCCGTTTTTGGTCAATAAATCTCTGACTGATATACTTCTTTCGAAACTCGATTTGGAAGAACTCCCAAGTTACTTGCTCTCTGGGCACGACAGAAGTCAACGTGTTCCACCAATAGTAAGCAGAATCATGTAGCAAGGAGATAGTACACTTTAGGCACTCATCGGGTGTGCAAGATAGCTCATCGAGTACCCGGATAGTGTTGTCCAACCAAAATTCAGCTTGCTCGGCATCATCGCTGTCCGTAGCCTTAAATTCGGTAGCCCCATGTTTTCAGATTCTATCAACTGGGGGCTTATTTGACCTTATTTGGTCAGTTACCGGAGGTATTGTAGGTGCGGGGGTGGTATTTGTCGAGAATGGAGGTTGAGGAACAGCCGTATTAGTTCGAATGTATTGGTTGAACCAATCATTCATCACTCTATAGAAAGCTTGTCTAGCTTCATCATTCGGATTACTAGCATTAGGTTGAGAGTCCGTCGGCGCTGTCCCTTGTGCGGGAGTAGGCGCTACACTCTCAAGATCATCAGCTACCGCTCGGTCGAGATCGGGATCCATTACTATAAATAAACACATTTGCAAATGTCAGAAATCACCACACTATCAAATAATCACATAAATGGCATGTATAGCTAAACCCAACGCATTACGGTAGTCCTAGAATCGACTAAACCGTAGCTCTGATACCAATTTAAATGTAACACCCCATACCCGAGACCGTTGCCGGAGTCGGACACGAGGGGTTTGCAGACTTAAATCACTCGCTTTCACAGTCCATTTTAAAAATTTCCAGGCAGTTGGCTAACTGCGTCACTGTCACTTTAAAAATCATAACTTGAGTTCCAAAACTCAAAAATCAGTTTCGTAATTTTTCCCTGAAACTAGACTCATATGTCCATTTACAGATTTTTTTATAGAATTTTTGGTCGGGCCATTTAGTACAGTTTATTAGTTAAATTCTCCCCTGTTACAGGGTGCGACTACACTGCCTTCATGCATTACTATTTGGATATCTCCCTGTACAGTGCTTCAATACTGATGCCGTTTGTTTCTATAGAAACTAGACTCAAAAAGGAATCTATACATATATGGAATGACTTCTAAATGTCTCTGGTTAAGTTATAATTAATTTCCAAAGTCAGATCAGGGGATCCAGAAGCCGTTCTGGCCCTATCTCACAAAAACTTTAACATCTCATAATATACTGTTCATATGAGCGTTTCGTTACTTTCCTATGAAAATATATTTATCAAGGTTCGATTAAATAATTTATTCGCTATTTAATTCCATTCCTACTATTTTTAGAGATTTTTCACATCCACATCACTGCTGCTGCCAGCATCTATTTTTAAGGTAGACTTTACCTATTTCATGATCCTCCATGGATCAACTAGAGTTTGTCATACATATACCAAAAGTGATCATGAATAACCATTCCCATGACTAACCGTTACCAACATTTCCATACCTCTCGACGGACAACATACAAAACGATTATAATGCTATGATCAAAGTATACTTAAGCCATTTTCGCATGGCTATCCAAATTTACACAAAACCGAAAGGTACATGACCTACAACAAAAGGGTAGTCCTACACATGCCATTTCAAAGTTCAACCAAAAATATACCAAAAGGAGCTTTGATAGTGTGGGCGACTTCGACTTCAAAAATCCTGAGTCCGATAGCTAAAGAACCAAAATCTATAAAACAGAAAATCAAAGAAACGGAGTAAGCATTAAATGCTTAATAAGTTTTGAGCAAAGAATTTAAGCACATCAGAAGTATAGCATTCAAATAACTAAACGAATAATTCCATATATACATATTCTCAAATCATTCCTACTTCACATTCCAACCTCTATATTCATACATAAGGGATCATCTTAGCCAAATACCGGAAGCTCATTACTCGACTGAGCGAATATTATTCGAAGGGAATCAACTATTCCAATGCACATACGAAACATACCTCATTGTTGGGATTTTACAAGCGTATTAACTGAAATTTTACAGCAAGATTGCTCATTCCCGAATCATGTACCTTCGAAATTTAACCGGATATAGCTACTCGTTCAAACGCCTTTGGGACATAGCCCGATTATAGCAACTCGCATAAACGCCTTCGGGACTTAACCCGGATTTAGTAACTCACATAAATGCCTTCGGGACTTAACCCGGATTTAGTAACTCGCATAAATGCCTTCAGATCCTAGTCCGGATATAGTCACTTAGCACAAAGCCTTCGGGACTTAGCCCGGACATCATTTGAATAACCATGCACATTTATGAATAAATCATGACACATCCGTATTTCATTTTCATTAGCAAAGCTCAAACACAAGACACTTATAACACTTGCAATTTCGGCTCATTAGCCACATACAAAGAGCATGATCTAATCAAATCATAATCTAAGTTCCATTACTCGAAAACTTACCTCGGATGTGGTCGAACGATTTCGGCGGCTATTCGATAACTTTTTCCTTTCCCTTATCCAACTGTGGTCCTCTAAGCTCTTGAGCTAATTCAAACAAATTTAACTTATTAAAGTCTCATTACGCTAGCTTATGGCCGAATATGACAAGGAGTTTAATAGGTCATATGGCCACCCTTTAGCTCAAATACCCAATGGTCATGCGCATTTATAATCACATTAAGCAATTTAACACAATTCATTTGAACATCAAAAGAGAACCTCAAGGCGCTTAGCCCATATATACATTAGACATTAAAGTCCCATATGTACGAAATCACGAATCGAATTCAACATATTAGCTAATATTTCCCCTTAGCCGAATTTTCTAAGTTAAGATAAAGCCATCAATATGCTTACCTATGGCCGAACATACACATCAACTTATGTACTCATTCATGTGGCCGAACATACACATCTATGCTAAGACCGATTGCAACACTTAATACATTCTACAAGTATGGTCACTCGTATTGACTAAACACCATTTTGTTTCAAGTTCAAAACTTGGCTAATACACATCTATACACTATTAAAGCATCCTCTCCCTTTTCATCAATTCAACACATGCATTACTCATTACTATACAAAATTATATTTGGCCTTGGCACACAACTTGCTAGCCGATTCTTCTCCATATATCAACTAATGCACACATGTGCTCATTTGTTAGACTCTACTTCATCTAACAACAACCATATTTTTCCTCTACTTTCTACCATGGCCAAATGCATCACAACACCATACCATTTCGATTTTGGTCATGGTTAAACAAAGAACTTAATATCTCACCCAAAAATTCTAAAAAGAAGACTCAAGAGTCATCAAGCCACCATCACATGCATCATTACAAAGCTTCATTTTTTTTTTAGCATGTAAATGACATCAACACCAATCCACCTTAGCCGAATACCATCTCCATGACATAGCAAAGATTTGAACCATGGGTTAGCTAGAACTCAAACTAACAAATAAAAACATGCATGAATCTCATGGACAACTTCAAACATACCTTAGTCTAACAACCACCATAGCCGATTTTCTCAAGCTCTTCCCCTTCCTTTCTTTCCTCTATTCGGCCAAGGATATTCAAGAATGAACACTTTTTTTTTTCTTTCCTTCAACTCACGGCAATGGGGGGGGGGAACAAACACACACATTGCCCATGCTCTTTATTTTATTATTCCTTACATAATGCATTATCCCAACATGTTTATGTCATGTTTTTAGCCATAACACTTTGTCCACCCATGCTCATGGCCGCCACTACATATTAGGGGAAATTGACATGCAAGTCCTCCTTTTGATTACATGCACTATTAGATCCTTGTAGATTAGCCTATCACATTTCAAAAGTGTCACACAAGTCCTTTTGACTAAATTCACATGCAATTTACTAAATCGAAGCTTAAAATTTTCGCACATTCATATTCACATATTTTAGACCATAAATATCACATTCAAATAATTTGGTGACTCGGTTTAGCGGTCCCGAAACCGCTTTCCGACTAGGGTCACTATAGGGCTGTCACATCCACTATAACCCATATGGCATCTTTCTTTTTTGGAGTTAAAGGCAATCCTGTAACAAAGTCCATGGTAATTCAGTCCCAATTCCATTCAGGGACCATTACAGGTTGTAACATACCTGAAGGTACTTGATGTTCAGCTTTAACTTGCTGACACACTAGGCATTTCGATACAAATTCAGAAACATCTCTTTTCATGCCGTTCCACCAGTACATCTTCTTGAAATCGTTGTACATCTATGTACTTCCTGGATGAACTGGCAAACGACTATTATGTGCTTCTTGCAAAATCTTCAAAATAAGTTTATCGTCTTTGGGTACACAAACCCTATCTCTGAACATTAAACATCCATCAGGACTAATTCAGAAATTTGACTCATTACCAGACTCACATTGAGTTCTTTTTGTTTGTAAGCCATCATCATTAAACTGGGCATCAAGAATTTCCTACAAAAAAGCTGGCCTAGCCTCCAGCTCGGCCAAAACTGAACCATCATCAAGCAATGTCAAACGAGCATCCATTGCTCTCAAAGCGCACAAGGATTTCCTACTCAATGCATCAGCAGCCGCATTCGCCTTTCCCAGATGATAGTCAATAATTAAATCATAATCTTTAGTTAATTCTAACCACCTCCGCTGTCTCAGATTTAATTCTTTCTGGGTCATCAAGTATTTTGAACTTTTGTGATCTGTGAAAATACGGCAAGTCTCGCCATATAAATAATGCCTCCAAATTTTTAAGGCAAAAACAATAGCGGCGAGTTCTAGGTCATGGCTTGGATAATTCTTCTCATGAGGCTTCAATTGTCGTGAGGCATAGGCTATCACCTTGCCATCTTGCATAAGCACACAACCCAATCCATTTAAGGATGCATCACTATAGGCCACAAACTCTTTTCACGGTTCAGGTAGCACTAAAACAGGAGCTTCAGTCAGCAATGTTTTTAACTTCTCAAAACTTTTCTGACACTTCTCCGTCCAATCAAACTTAACATCTTTCTGAAGCAACTTCTTCATCAGAGTTGCTATCATGGAAAATCCTTTTACAAACCTTCGATAGTAACCGACTAAGCCTAAAAAGCTTCTTACCTCGGTTACATTCTTAGGCGATTTTCATTCCACAATTGCAGAAATCTTGTTTGGATCAACTTGAATACCTTCACCCAAAACTATATGACCCAAAAATCCAACTTCCTAGAGCCAAAATTCACTCTTGCTAAACTTAGCATACAGTTGCTTTTCCTCAAGCTCTGCAACACAATTCTCAAATGCTTTGCATGCTCTGTCTTATCTTTAGAATAGATCAAAATGTCGTCAATAAACACAACGACAAACTTATCCAAATATGGCTGAAAGATTCTATTCATTAGATCCATAAACACAGTCGGTACATTCGTCAATCCAAACGGCATGACAAGAAACTCATAATGGCCATACCTCGTTCTGAAAGCTGTCTTGGGTACATCCGAGTCTTTAACTCACAACTGATAATAGCCAGACCTCAAGTCTACCTTGGAGAACATGGTGGCTCCTCTCAACTAGTCAAATAAATCATCGATCCATGGCAAAGGATACTTATTCTTAATAGTCACCTTATTCAGTTGCCAATAGTCAACACATAATCTCATCAAACCATCTTTCTTCTTTACAAACAACACGGGGGCACCCCAAGGTGAAAAACTAGGCCTAGCAGATCCTTTATCCGTCAGCTCTTGCAACTGTGCTTTCAACTCCTTCAAATCAGTAGGTGCCATTCTATACGGGGCAATAGAAATGGGAGTTGTCTTTGGCACCAACTCAATACTAAACTCTATCTCCCTTTCAGGAGGTAATCCGGGTAATTCCTCCGGAAACACGTTTGGATACTCACATACTATTGGCACAGATTCAATCTTCCATTCAATTTCCTTAGTGTTCATCACAAATGCAAGGTAGGTTCCATATCCTTTCCTCATATATCTCTGGGCAACCATTGCCTTGATTACAATCGGTGGCGAACCCAATTCTCTTGATTCAACCCGTAAAATTTTACCATCTGGGCATTTCAACTTAATGTACTTACTACCACAATTCACAGTTACATCATGAAGGGCTAACCAATCCATGCCAAGTATTACATCAAATTCATCAAATGGTAACAACATAAGGTTAGCCAAGAAACAACAACCTTGAATCGTCAAAGGACAATTCTTACAGACTTTATCAACTAGGACTAATCTGCCTAGTGGGTTTGACACTCTAATAATATCTTCTGTGAATTCAACAGGTATGTTCACACTAGACGCCAATCTCATGTAGATATATGAATGCGTCGACCCCGGGTCAATTAAAGCAACAATACTTATATTAAAAAGGGAGAAGATACCCGTAATAACATTAAGAGCAACAGCTTCCTCTCGGATACGCATCACATACATTCTTTCCGAGGCACGGACCTCTGATTTTGTAGTGTCTTTAGTGACAACTCAACTGCCACTAACACTCCTTGGGTATTTCGGAGGTGTGCCTCGTGGAATAGGAGTACTCGATTTCGGGGCTACATCCACTTCTTTTTCAAATCGCTCTAGACAGTCTTTGAGGAAGTGATCAAAAGAACCACATCTAAAACACACACCGCTCTTCATTCGGCACTCTCCGAAGTGAAATTTGTTTCAGCTTTTACACTTTGGTTTTTGATCATCTACGCTCCCCACAGTAGTCTCTATCGAGAGGAAATCATTTAACCTCGTCGCTTAGAACTTCTTGATCTGCCCGAATATCCCACTGATGAAGTGGAGCTTTCATGTAAGCTCCTGACTTTTTTCGTGGAGAACGAGAGTGTTTTACCGCTAGACCTCTTGCTCACAACTCGAGCCTCTCTCTTAGCTTGTTTTCTTTCATTATTAAGTTCTTCAACCTTCTTTGCTCGATCGGCTAATGCGGCAAACTCCCGTATTTCCAAGATCCCAATCAACAACTTGATGTCCTAATTCAGACCTTCCTCGAAGCGTTTGCACATTTTCGATTCAGTTTGGACCCATTCAGTTGTGTACTGACTCAGTCGTACAAACTCTCTCTCGTATTCCGCTACAGTCTTGCTACCTTGTTTGAGTTCCATGAACTCTTTTCGCTTCAAGTCAAAAAATCACTGGCTAATGTATTTCTTCCTAAACTATGCTTGGAAGTAATCCCAAGTAATACTTTCTTTCGGCACTACCGAGGATACAGTTTTCCACCAATTGTATGCACTGTCCTTCAAAAGAGACACATCACACTTCAAACATTCCTTGGGCATGCATGACAAATCATCTAGCACCCACGTAGTGTTCTCGAGCCAGAACTCGGCTCTTTCAGTATCATCATCAACTTTTGCTCTACAGTGTAACACCCTTTACCTACGTTCAACACCGAAACAGGGTACGAGATATTACCAGAACATATCACATACCATTAAATAAATTCTAGACAGAAATATGGCATCCAATTAGATCATGAATCATTATAACATATGCCTTTAACAATATTAGCCAACTTCAATAGCTTTCTACAAAATAATTGGTCAAATACTATAACCAATACTTTAAACCTAGGAAATTATGACACGTAACAAAATAACTAAGCCTACTATACATGCCATAATTCAAAATGTTTAGTTCAAATACCAAAAGTATTGATAGTGTGGGTAGATCTTCAACTATCTCTAACTCCTGTGCTAGCTGGATGACACTATAAGACAAAAGAGAGAAAATAAAGTAAACTTATAGCTTAGTAAGTAAGTATATAAATAATAAATAAGGAATCTAATATGTTTACAAAACAACTCAATTATATCTATTTTTAATTTCACTATTTACTCCAATTTGATCAGGCTGTCCCTCCTGCGTAATGTTCACTGAATAAATCATAACTCAAGTTACAAAACTCGAAATTCAAATCTGTAAAATTTTCCTGAAACTAGACTCATATAAATTCGTACTAAATTTTTTTCCTAGAATTTTTGGTCCAGCCAACTAGTACAGTTTATTAGCTAAAGTTTCCCCTATTATACAGCTCGACTGATCTGACCTCTGTTCACTACGAATTGATTTTCTCCTTATAAAAAAGTGAAATAGCCATGAAATTTGTTTCATTTAAAACTAGACTCAATAAGGAATCTATGAATATAAACTATATTCCTTAATTATTTTTGTACAATTTTTAATGAGGTTTCAAAGTCAAAACAAGGGATCACGTAGTCATTCTGAACAAGTCTCACAAAAATATAAATATCTCAAAATATAGGATTCCTTTACCTGCTCCATTTATTTTACATGAAAATAGACTCATTAAGCTTTAATTTCAAGTCTCATTCAGCCTTAATTATATTCCTACTATTTTTGGTGATTTTTCAAATTCACGTCACTGCGACTGTCCAAACAGTTTTATTATCAATTTTGATCTTTCACACTTTAGTTGCATTCATTGCTTTTCCTTAACAATTTTTCCAACTTCCAATCACATATCGAGCTTATTACTCATACGTTACACATGCATATTCTTACACTTATCATTACAAGGTCAAACATAATTTCATTTAGTCGATTTTCCCGTTAAACACTTCAGATCGAGTCCCCGATGCTTGGTGGTTTCTGCACGTAGTTCCACCCATCACATAGTTCGGCTCTCTTCTACACATGGTGAACATGAACACTTAGTACCAACCATGTGACCTAGCCACTTTATCTCATAGCTCTCTTGTCTACATAGTGTCCTTCACCTGGAACCACACATGCGACCTAGCTACATTTATCCCGTAGCTCTCTTGTCTACATGGTATACATCCCGTATCACACATGTGACCTAGATACCACATAGTATCTCATAGCTCTCTTGTACACATGATGTGCACTTAGCATCATACATGTGACCTAGCTAGATACCATTTGTATCTTTCGATTCCGAAGGCTCAACCAAGAAGTATTTCGCTTTTTAATACTTATTTCCATTCTTCCAATAGTCGATTATCATTCAAAATCAGCTATAATATATAAAATATGCTGAAATATAAAACGTAAATAAAGATAATGTATTATTTACATGCAAACTTACCTCGGTGCAAAATATAGAAATTTTGCAATTTAGTCCAAAATCTTTTCCTTCCCCCGTTCGAGGTCGATTCCATGCCTTTCTTGATCTATAACAACACATTTAGCTCATTTAACACTCATACTATCTATTTCAATCCAAAAATCACATTATGGAGAAATTACATTTTTGCCCCCTAACTTTTACAAAATTATGATTTTATCCCTAGGCTCAGAAATTTAATTCCAGCCCTTATTCTTATGTTTCATGACATGCTGAACATTTTTCTCTTCTATGCAACATCAAATTCTCACTCTAACATGTACTTATGAACATTAGGTATTTTTACCGATTACGCCGTTTTGCTTGTTTTCGCTAAAAATCGCTTAGAAAAGATCGTTCTCCTAACTTGAAACATTCATATTCTACCATCAAACATCAAAATACATGCATATCATTCATGAGTAAATTTTTAAACATAAACCCTAACTCGAAATAATGGTAGAAATGGGTAGACCGAGCTACGAGGATTTCAAAAATGTAAAGAACATTTAAAACGAGGCTTGAATGCACTTACTATTGAGCTTGAAAGCTTGAAAAAAAAAACCCTAGCTATGGTGAACATACAAGTTTCAGCCAAGGAAGAAGATGGATAGACAAAATTTTGGCTTATTTTTCCCATTTTATTTCTTTTAATTACCAAATGACAAAAATACCCTTAAGGCCTTTTTTTAAAATTTTGTCCTATCCATGCCCATTTTTGTCCATATAAAGTATAATGGTCTAATTGCCATTTAAGGACCTCTACTTAAAACCCCCATTTCAATCAAGTACTCTATGAACTAGAACACACATTTTTCACCTATTTCAATTTAGTCCTAAACATCAAATTAAACACCCAATCATAAAATTTTCAACCTCGGATTCGTGGTTTTGAAACCACTATTCCATTTTGGCCCTAAATTAGGCTGTTACAACTCTCCCCCTTTAGGGATTTTTGTCCCTAAAAATCTTACCGGTAAAGAGGTTTGGGAACTGTTTTCTCATGGCTTCCTCCGGTTCCCACGTAGCTTCTTCTACTCCATGTCTTTGCCATAACACTTTCACCAAGGCTATGCTTTTCTTTCTCAACTGTTTCACTTCTCGAGCCAAAATCTTAATTGGTTCCTCATCATAGGTCAAGTCTGATCGAATCTCAATTTCTATTGGAGAAATCACATGTGAAGGACCAGAATGATAACGTCGCAACATTGATACATGAAACACATTATGAATTCTTTCTAACTTTGCCGATAAAGCCAACCAATATGCCACTGGTCCAATCCTTTCAATAATCTCGTACGCCCCAATAAAACGCGGACTCAACTTGCCTTTTCAGCTAAATCTCAGAATCTTCTTCCATGGTGACACCTTCAAGAACACTTTATCAACCACCTGAAATTCAATCTCTTTTCTTTTTAAATCTGCATATGAATTTTTCCGATCTAAAGTACCTTTCAAGCAATCACGAATTAATTTTACTTTCTCTTTGGTTTCTTTAACTAAATCAACTCCGTGAATCTGTTTCTCACTAAGTTCGGTCCAATATAAAGGAGTCCGACACTTGCGACCATACAAGGCTTCGCATGGTGCCATCTGTATACTCGACTGAAAACTGTTATTGTAGGCAAATTAAACCAAAAGTAGATATTTCTCCCAACTGCCTTCAAATTTTAAAACACAGCATCTAAGCATATCTTCGAGTACCTAGATTACTCTTTTTGGCTGACCATCTGTTTGTGGATGAAACGCGGTACTAAAGTTCAATTTTGTACCTAGATTCGAGTACCTCAGATCTCTATCTAATATTATAGACATAGGTACCCCGTGCAACCTCACAATTTCAGCAATATATAATTAAGCTAATTTATCAAGTGAGTAATCGGTACGTACCGGTATAAAGTGAGCTGACTTTGTTAACCTATCAGCCACTACCCAGACAGCATCCTTCTTTTTAGGAGTCAAAGGCAAACCAGTTACAAAATCCATGGTAATCCTATCCCATTTCCACTCAGGTACCATCACTGGTTGGAGTAATCCTGAAGGCACTTGATGCTCAGCTTTTACTTGTTGATGATCAAACACTTGGTTACAAATTCGAAATGTCCTTTTCATGCCCGCCACCAATATAACTTCTTTAAATCATTATACATTTTGTGCTACCAGGGTGAACTGACAAACAGCCACTGTGCACCTCATGTAATATTTTCTGAATCAATTCATCATTTTTCGGTACACATATCCTGTCTCAAAACATCAAACAGTCATCTGGTCCAACTCGAAAATCTAAGTGGTAACCCGATTCGCACTGAGTTCTCTTGGTTCGCAACTCACTATCGTTCTTTTGAGCATCACAAATTAGCTGGAGAAATAACGGTTTAGCCCTCATCTCTACAAGATTGACCCATCATCAGACAATGCTAACCTCGTATTCATGGCTCTCAAAGTAAAAAGAGATTTCCTGCTTAAGGCATCAGCAACTACATTCACTTTCCTCGGATGATAATCAATCACTAGCTCATAATCTTTCAATAATTCAAGCCATCTCCGCTGTCGCAGATTCAAATCCTTTTGATTCATCAAATACTTCAAACTTTTGTGATCAGTAAAAATTCGGCATTTTTCACCATACAAATAATGACGTTAGAATTTTAAGGCAAAGACAATAGCAGCCAATTCCAAACATATGTAGGATAGTTCTTCTCATGCGGTTTTAACTATCTCGAGGCATAAGCTACGACTTTACCCTCTTGCATCAGCACACATCCAAGGCCTGTCAAAGATGCATCAGTATAAATTACGAACTCCTTCCCTGGCTCGAGCTGTACTAAAATCGATGCTTCACTAATCGTGCTTTCACTTTTCAAAACTCTGACATTTATCACTCCATTCAAACTTAACATTCTTTTGTAGCAACTTAGTCATAGGAGAGGCAATCATCGAAAATCCCTCGACAAAACGTCTATAATACCCGGCCAAGCCTAAAAAGCTTCTAACCTCGGATACATTCTTTGGCGGTTTCCAATCAACGATCCCAAAAAATTTTGCTTGGATCCACCCGAATACCATCACCTGAGACTATATGTCCTAAAAATCCGACTTTACGAAGCCAAAACTCACTTTTGCTAAACTTAGCAAACAGTTTCTTTTCTCTCAAGATCTACAATATGGTTCTCAAGTGTTCGACGTGCTCAGGCTCATCCCGAGAATAGATTAGGATGTCATCTATGAACACTAGCACAAACTTATCCAAATATGGTCGAAAGATTCAGTTCATCAAGTCCATGAATATAGCTGGAGCATTAGTTAAGCCAATAAGAATCACAAGGAGCTCATAATGTCCATACCTTGTCCTAAAGGCGGTTTTCGGCACATCTGACTCCTTAACTCTCAACTGGTAGTAACCGAACCTCAAATCGATCTTTGAAAACACTGTTGCCCCCTTCAACTGATTGAATAAATCATCAATCCTCGATAACGGGTACTTGTTCTTTATATCACCTTATTGAGCTGACGGTAATCAATGGAAAGCCTCATTGAGCCATCTTTCTTCTTTACGAACAATACAGGAGCACCCCAGGGAGAGAAACTCGGTCTCACAAATCTCTTGTCTGTTAAATCTTGCAACTGAGCCTTCAATTCTTTTAATTCAGTCGGAGCCATTCTATATGGAGCAATCGAGATCAATGCAGTCCCCGGCAACAAATCAATGGCAAACTCTACCTCTCTGTTCGAGGTAACCCAAGCAATTCCTCTGGAAATACATCTGGAAATTCATAGACTATTGGCACTGATTCAAGCTTCAATTCAGACATCTCAGTATTCATTACATAGGCAAGATAAGCTTCACACCCTTTCCTCATGTATTTCTGTGCAGACATGTGTGAAATCACCATAGGCAATTTATTTGATTCATCTGTTTCAACCCACAGAATTTCACCATTTTCACATTTCAACTCTAGTGTTTTCTGTTTACAATTTACCTTGGCATCATACAATGTCAACCAGTCCATTCCCAAGATAATGTCAAACTCATCAAATGGTAACAACATCAAATTAGCTGGAAAACAGTGACCTTGAATCATTAATGGGCAATTCTTACAAACCTTATCAACTAGCACATATTGGCCTAAGGGGTTTGACACTTTAATCGCAAACTTAGTAAACTCAACAGGCAACTTCTTATTAGATACTCAATTCACGTAAATATAGGAATGAGTAGACCTAGGATCAATCAATGCAATAACAATAATATCATAGAGAGAAAATGTACCAGTAATCACATCGAGAGATGATGCATCCTCTCGGGCACGTATGGTATAAGCTTTAGCAGGCGCTCTAGCATCTGATCTCGCATCTGAATCTTTCATCACAGTTTTACTTCTAGCTCCACTTCCAGTATTTCTTGGTGGTCTACCTCTGCTGACGGTAGTACTTTGTCTAGCACTCTAAAATTTTTCTTCTTTAACCTTCTTCGGACAGTCTCTGATAAAATGCTCACGAGAATCACACCTGAAACAAGCTCGCTCATTCCCCCAACACTCACCAAAATGTTGCCTGCCACATTGCTGATATTCGGGTTTTCTAGACCGTACATTACCCACACTTGCCACAGAAGTAGCTTGAGCTTTAGACCCCGAATATGCCTTACCACGATCTCTGTGTGTATCCCCAGCTGAAACTGTCATTTGAGGGTTTGTCTCTTTGGACCTCTTTGATTGGGATTGAAATGACTTGCTTATCGGCCTCTTTCTGGTATCTCGGGCCACAATAGCAGCTTTTCTTCTTTCTTTGTTCAATTCTTCGACTTTAAGAGCTCGGTCAACCAATACTACAAATTCTTTCAGCTCCTGAATTCCCACAAGCGCTTTAATGTCCTCATTAAGCCCATCCTCAAATCTTTTGCACATAATAGCCTCGATGGACACACATTCTTGGGCATACTTGCTGAGTCTAACAAATTCGCGTTCATACTCTGCCACAGACATCTTGCCCTGCTTCAATTCAAGGAACTCCTTCCATTTTTGATCAATAAATTGCTGACTTATGTATTTCTTTCTGAATTCTTCCTGGAAGAAATCCCAAGTAACCCTTTCTTTTGGCACCACTGCTACCAAAGTCTTCCACCAATGGTAGGCCGAATCTCTCAAAAGTGATATAGTACACTTTAAGCACTCCTCAGGTGTACATGAGAGCTTATCAAATACATTGATAGAATTTTCAAGCCAGAACTCCGCTTTCTCATGATCATCATCGATCTTTGCTCTAAACACTTCGACCCCTTGTTTTCGAATCTCGTCAACTAGAGGCTTGTTCATTCTTACCAAATCTATGCCTTGAGCAGCTACTGGAACCGTCTGAGGTATGGGAGGGGGTGGAGGAGGTTGAGCATTTGGGTTTGCTCAAATAAACTCAGTAACCAATTGTTCATCATTTAGAGAAAGGCATCCCGAGCATCATCTCCCTGTCTCAATGTCTCAGGTCTACTTTCTACCAGTACGGTCCCTTGTGCAGGAGCCGGCGCATTACTAGCAGCATCATCAGCCGCAGTTCCGTCGGGAACCATTACTATATTAAAACAAAACACAGTTTAGAATGATCAAGAGTCACCACACTATCACAGTATATTTATAGCATGTATAGCTAGACTTTTACACACACTATATTTGTCCGAGAACCGACTAAACCATAGCTCGGATACCACTAAATGTAACACCCCTTACCCGCGTTCAACACTAAAACAGGGTACAAGATATTACCAGAACATAACACATACCATTAAATAAAATCGAGACAGAAATATGACATCCAATTAGATCATGAATCCTTATAACATATGCCTTTAACAATATTAGCCAACTTCAATGGATTTGTACAAAATAATTGGTCAAATACTGTAACCAATACTTTAAACCTAGGCAATTATGACACGTAACAAAATAACTAAGCCTACTATACATGCCATAATTCAAAATGTTTAGTTCAAATACTAAAAGTATTGATAGTGTGGGCAGATCTTCAATGATCTCTAACTCCTCTGCTAGCTGGATACACTATAAGACAAAAGAGAGAAACGAAAGTAAGCTTATAGCTTAGTAAGTAAGTATATAAATAATAAATAAGGAATCTAATATGTTTACAAAACAACCCAATTATATCTATTTTTATTTTCACTATTTACTCCAATTTGATCAAGTTGTCCCTTCTGCGTCATATTCACTGAATAAATCATAACTCGAGTTACAAAACTCAAAATTTAAATCCGTAAAATTTTCCTGAAACTAGACTCATATAAATTCTTACTAAATTTTTTTTCTAGAATTTTTGGTCCAGCCAATTAGTATAGTATATTAGTTAAAGTTTGCCCTATTATACAGCTCAACTAATCTGACCTCTGTTCACTACGAATTGGTTTTATCCATGTAAAAAAGTTAAATAGCCATGAAATTTGTTTCATTTAAAACTAGACTCAATAAAGAATCTATCAATATAAACTATATTTCTTAATTATTTTTTTACAATTTTTAATTATTTTTCAAAGTCAAAACAGGGGATCACGTAGTCATTCTGAACAAGTCTCACAAAAGTATAAATATCTCAAAATATAGGATTCCTATACTTGATCTGTTTCTTTTGCATGAACATATACTCATTAAGCTTTAATTTCATATCTCATTAAGCCTCTAATTAAATTCCAACTATTTTTGGTGATTTTGTAAATTCATATCGCTGCGACTGTCCAAACAGTTTTATTATGAATTTTGATCTTTCACACTTTAGTTGCATTCATTGCTTATCCTTAACAATTTTTCCAACTTCCAATCACATATCGAGCTTATTACTCATATGTTACACATGTATACTCTTACACTTATCATTACAAGGTCATACATAATTTCATTTAGTCGATTTTCCCGTTGAACACTTCGTATCGAGTCCTCGATGCTTGGTGGCTTCTGCTCGTAGTTCCACCCATCACATAGTTCGGCTCTCTTGAACACATGGTGAACATGAACACTTAGTACCACCCATGTGACCTAGCCACTTTATCTCGTAGCTCTCTTATCTACATGGTGTCCTTCACCTAGAACCACACATGCGACCTAGCTACATTTATCCCGTAGCTCTCTTGTCTACATGGTATACATCTCGTATCACACATGTGACCTAGCTACCACATTGTATCTCGTAGCTCTCTTGTACACATGATGTGCACTTAGCATCATACATGTGACCTAGCTACATACCATCTGTATCTTTCGATTCTGAAGGTTCAACCAGGAAGTATTTCGCTTTCTAATACTTATTTTCATTCTTCCAATAGTCGATTATCATTCAAAATCAGCTACAATATATAAAATATGTTGAAATATAAAAACGTAAATAAAGATAATGTATTATTTACATACAAACTTACCTTGGTGCAAAATATAGAAAATTTTCAATTTCGTCCAAAATCTTTTCCTTCCCCCGTTCGAGGTCGATTCCACGCCTTTCTTGATCTATAACAACACATTTAGCTCATTTAACACTCATACTATCTATTTCAATCCAAAAATCACATTATGGAAAAATTACGTTTTTGCCCCCTAACTTTTAAAAAATTACAATTTTATCTCTAGGCTCGAAAATTTAATTTCATATTTTATTCTTATGTTTTATGACCTGTTGAACATTTTTCTCTTCTATGGCAACATCAAATTCCCACTCTAGCATGTACTTATGAACATTAGGTATTTTTACCTATTATGCCGTTTTGCTCGTTTTCGCTAAAAAGCGCTTAGAAAAGATCGTTCTCCTAACTTCAAGCATTCATATTCTACCATCAAACATCAAAATACATGCATATCATTCATGGGTAAATTTTTAAACATAAACCGTAACTCGAAATAATGGTAGAAATGGGTAGACCGAGCTACGAGGATTTCAAAAATGTAAAGAACATTAAAAACGAGGCTTGAATGCACTTACTATTGAGCTTGAAAGCTTGAAAAAAACCCTAGATATGGTGAACATACAAGTTCAGGCCAAGGAATAAGATGGATGGACAAAATTTTGGCTTATTTTTCCCATTTTATTTCTTTTAATTACCAAATGACAAAAATATCCTTAAGGCCTTTTTTTAAAATTTTGTCCTATTCATGCTCATTTTTTTCCATATAAAGTATAATGGTCTAATTTCCATTTAAGGACCTCTACTTAAAACCCCCATTTCAATCAAGTACTTTATGAACTAGAACACACATTTTCACCTATTTCAATTTAGTCCTAAACATCAAATTAAACACCCAATCATAAAATTTTCAACCTCGGGTTCATGGTTTCAAAACCACTATTCTGTTTTGGCCCTAAATCGGGCTATTACATACAGGGGCTTTACCGATCCTCATCGGTGCCATACCTCGTGGCACATCCTCATCAGGTTGGTTAGGGGCCGGGGGAGGTCTCGGTTTATTGGGGTGATTTCTTAGATAATCCCCAAACCATTCATCCATCATATCAAAGAAGGCAGCTCGGGCATCTTCTTGGCCTTCTGACATTAGCCTTCTACTACTACTAGATACAGCTCATTGCACGGAAGCTGGAGCATGGCTCTCAGCTCCCTCGGACTCATCTTGTGCTTGATTGGAAGACATTTACTATATTCAAAACAATTTAAACAATTAGGAGATGTCACACTATCAACATTCAAATAATGGCATGTATAGCAAACCTTTAACATCCTCTATGGTAGTCCTAGAACCGACTAAATCGTAGCTCTGATATCAATAAATGTAACACCACTCACCCGTATCCGACACCGGAACAGGGCTCGAGGCATTACCAGACTTAAACATTCATAAACATACCAAAACTGGGTCACTAAATTTTGCCCAAAATTTAAAACTTTTAGAACATATACTTTCGTCCCTCAAATAGGTCATCGAGGTCTAAAACTTACATTAAAGTAGTTCGGGAAAAGACTGAAAACATTCGGGAAACTTTGGACGACTTAATAAATTCTAGCTTTGGGAGGCCACATGCCCGTGTATGTGGGCTGTGTGGGCTCACACGCCCGTATATCGTAAGGCACGCCCGTGCTCTCACCCCGTGTCCGAAACTTGAGCATTTTGTTAAATTAACACGGCCTAGACACACGCCCGTGTGACCTACCCGTATACTACTTTGATTTAAAGTTTTAGATGTAGGGGACACATTGTCACAGCACACGCCTATGGGAGGAAACCGTGTGCCACACACGTCCTAAACAGACGCCCGTGTGTCTATCAATGTGGATTCTGTTGGGCTATTTTCCAAGCCTAGGTCACCCTTCCCTACCTCTTATGCATAGAAATTTGCAAGTTTGAGAGAAAACAGGATTTTAATCTTAATAAGACTCCCAGTGTGGAAACCTCATATCATTGGTTTCACACGAAAAGGTTATTTCCCATTTAGTATTCATGGGTTCTAATGTTATAGTATTACATTCCAGAACTTGGTTCGTTTTTGAACTCATTGCCACTTGTAGCATTCCATCATAATAGAGCATGAACATGCAGATCAAGGCAGATGATAGCCTACTTTCAAATGTGCCATTTTCCATGGCCTTATACAAAAAGATGGGTACATCTTTACATGCCTTCATTTGGCAATTCAAATGACACATGAAAAAACACTCAAGACCCTATACATGCCATTAACAAAATAGTAGTGTCTTTATACCAAAGCTTGACCAGTTGATAGTGTGTTGACTTTTTAATCGTCTTCCAATCCTTATGAGTTCTCAAACTCTGAAAAACAGGGGAAAAGAGAGGTAATAAGCATTTTCATGCTTAGTAAGCTCGAAGAACCGGAAATTAAACTTACCAAGTAATTAGCATACATCCATACTTAAGTCTTGAATTCATCCAATATGTCCTATCACAGGCACTCAATTAATGAGTTAGTCACATAATCATGTATCATGTAATTTAACTAGATGAGATTATCATTCATATTTCATCATGTATGTATATCCCATAATATTCTCGTTGAGTTTCTAGGAAAACTCAATGGATTACCCATTATCCGTCAATTCATAGGAATGATCGTTCCATATATGCACTCCCCCGAACCTCACATCATATGGCAAGATTACCAGTCCAGGCTAAATCCCCCATATCATGAACTCGTAAGGTGATGTCAAGATTACCAGTCCAGGCTAAATCTCTTATAGTGACAACACCCTTAATGAGCTTGGATTTGAATTACCAATCCAGGCTAAATTCAGACCCTAATCAGATTACCCGTCCGGCCTAAATCTATAATGTACATATATTCTTCGGGAGGCTTGATAATTCAAGGAACACCCATCCAGACTAGATTCCTTTTCATACTTGAGATCTCGGATTACTCGTCCCGGCTAAATCCTTACTGCAACACATGCAGGATCTCAGTTCACATGTCAATGAGGGGTTATCCATCGATTTCCCTTTTGTTAACCACAACCGAGATATCTTTCACATGTTATCATCAATATACATTTCTATGATATTTCATACCAATAATAAATGCAATCACCAAGCATTCATAAAGCATACAATTATGCATTTTAAGGGTTTACTTCAAATTATCCGAACTTACCTGGTATTCTTTTCGGTATTGAGTTTTGGTTATTCCGAAACTTTGCATTTACCACGATCGACCTCCGGAATTGGTTCCTCGAGGTATATAACAGCAAAAGTAATTCATTAATACCTCACATTATACATTTCGAGTTTAATAACTACCCCGGTCCAAATGACCATTTTGCCCCTAACCTTCGACATTTTTACAATTTAGTCTTTGGGCTCGTATAATGAAACACATGAAATTTCTATCTTACCCAAGGCTAATCGAATATTTTTCTCTCTTATGGAAACCCACATTTTTCATTTTCTTCCCCATTCTTACCACTCATTTACATCTTTTGCAATTTAGTCCCTATAAGGGTTTCTCATGAAAACTAGCTTGGAAAAGATATTTATCACACATTTATATTTCATATTCCTCCATAATCCATCAAAATACAAGCAAATCATGTATGGGTAAATTTTTAAACATGAACCCTAGCATGAAATATGGGTAGAAATGGAGAGAGCAAATTACTGTGATTTCAAAAATACAAAGAACATGAAAACGGGGTTTGAGAGCACTTACTATTGATCTTGGAAGTGTTAAAAACCCTAGCTATGGTGTCTATTCAATTTTCGACAGCCATGGAGAAGGAAATGGCTGATTTTGGCTTGATGTTTCCCATTTTAATTCATTAAGATAACAAATGACCAAAAATGCCCTTATACCCTTTCTTTAAAATTTTATCCATGCAAGCCCATTTTTGTCCAAAAATTTAGAACTTGGGTAAATTGATATCCAAGACCTTATAATTCATAATCTAAAGCAATTTCATACAAATTGCTTCAGGAATCCAAGTTGTACAATTTATTCAATTTAGTCCCTAATTTCCAATTGGACATCCTATACATAGAATTTCTTCATGAAATTTTAACACATGCATATAATCATATTCTAGACCTCATAATAATCATAAAATAATTATTTTGATGTCATATTTATGGTCTCGAAACCACTATTCCGACTAAGCCCTATTTCGGGATGTTACATCAAATCTATAAAACCCAAAGGGGAACCCTAAAAAAGAGGGAATTTTTCAGATAGTAAAAGGAGGGGCATATTTTGACAGAAAATGAGGGAAGGACCAAGAAGGAAGGTTGCTGAAGATGGAGAAGATGCCTGCATCATCTTCGTAGTTGCAAGACATTGCACTACTAGTGTTGAAAGCTAGGCAAAAGTTATGATCTCAAATTTTCTCCTTTAATTCTTATTGCATTTCCTTTATAACATAATTTTTAAATATGATGTTGGTTATTGCATTAAACTCGAACTCGATTTGCCTAGCTATAAACTAAATCTGACTCGAATTTTACGGTTATCGGAAAAGTGTATTTTCGAGTCTCCGTTTCTGAAAAACAGATTTGTAAATATTTATCACAAATATTTAAAAAGTTAATTGAGTGGTTAATTAAAGTTTAATTAAGTGAATTTAGCTTAATTAAGGATAATTGGATAAAAGGATTAAATTGAATAAAGTGTGAAAGTTTAATTATAGATTAAAAGAAAATAAAAGGACCAAAATGGCAATTATGCCATTTAGCATAAGGGAGGCGGCATATAAAGTAAAAATCTAAAATTTTACTTAGATTTTAATTATAATATATATATTTATTAGTAATAAACGATATTAAATTAATTTATTATAATTATATTATAAGATATTTATATGATAAATAAATTAAATTGTGACAAGTGTGTCATAAAATAAAATACATGTGTAATAAAGGTCATACATACATTTGTAATATATGTATGTATTTACTTATTATTTAAGTAAGTATTAATGATATTGTTATTATTAAATATTATGAAATAAATTAAATAAAGACAAATGTATGGTAAATAAAATATACAAATGTAATACATATATTTGTACAATTGTAGTATATTTTATTTAATTGCTTTTATTTAAGTAAATAGATTTTTATATGAAATAAATAAAATAAATAAAAGAAAGACAAGTGTATAAAAATAATTTGGTACAAGTGTAATAATATATATGCATACAAGTGTTAAATACATATTTGTTATTAAATAGATTTTAATATAGATGTTTTATTGTTATTATTATATTATATATATAGTAAATAAAGAAAGAAAAAAAGAAATGAAACAAAGAAAAGAAACATAATAGGCAAACGAAAAGCAGGGGAAGGAAAGAAAGAAAGGAGAAAGAAAAGAAAAAGGGAGAATTAGGGTTTGAAGGTTTGGAAGTTTAACAGGTAAGTTAATTTAGCCATTTTTACTTAATTTTGATGTTTTAGAAGTTTTGGAATAATGTTCTGATGAAATTAAGTTGATATTTTGAAAGTTATTAGATTTCTAAATATGGTTCATATTGAAAAAAATGATGAATTAGGGATTAAATTGATAGAAATTCAAGTTAGAAGTGAAATAAGGATTGAACTGTAAAGTAATTCATAAGTTTTATGCTTTAGGGGCTAAATTGAAAGAACTTTGAAATTAGGGATTTATGGAGAAATTAGAGAGTTGAAATTTGGTTTTAAGTGATAGTTGAGTGAAAAATAGAGAATAAATTGTAAAGAAAACAAGTTAGTTTGAATTGAGATTAAATTAGAAGTTATGTAAATATTGAGTTGAAGTTGGAATAAATAAAATGAAATTGTATATTGATGAATTTTTAATTGTTTTAATTTCCGTAGCTAACATTGTGCCGAAAATCTCGGGTAAGCAAGAAAAAGGCAATGTCGACGAGGGTTTGTAACACCCCTTACCCGAGACCGTCGCCGGAGTCGAGCACGAGGCGTTACCTGACTTAACTTACTAATTCGGGGCATAAAATTTGCTTTTACAATTAATTTATTTACATTCATTCACTATGTCCCTAAAAATGGCCCTCGAGACCCTAAAACGTGCAATTGAAATGGTTCGGGACCAAACCGAGAACATTAAAAATTTTCCGAATACTTAGACAAATCAAAACAATTTATTTCATTATTCCTTATAAAACTGCCCACCTGTGTCATAGTCACTTAATAAATCATAACTCGAGTCATAAAACTCAAAATTTAAATTCATGAATTTTCCCTAAAACTAGACTCATATATCTTCTTACTAATTTTTTCCCTGAATTTTTGGTGTAGCCAATTAGTACAGTTTATTAGTTAAAATTTCCCCTATTGCACTATTCGACTACTCTAACCTCTCCTCACTACGAATCAATTTTCTCCCTTTACAGAATTCAAATAACCATTCCATTTATTTATCTTGAAAGTAGATTCACTAAGGAATCTATAAATATAAACTATAACTCCTAATTATTTTTGTACAATTTTTAGTGAATTTATAAAGTCAGAATAGAGGATTTAGAAATTACTCTGACCCTGTCTCACTAAAATTCAAATATCTCTTAATATACACTTCTTTTGCTTACTATGTTTATTTCATATAAAAAATAGAATTAATAAGTTTTAATTTTATATCTCATTCATCACCTAATTTGATTTCTACTATTCTTGGTGATTTTTCAAGATCACATCAATGCTACTGTTCAATACAATTTTAATGCTAATTCACTTTTTCATGATTTCTTTGTATTAACTATCATTTAGGCATACATAACACTGAAACATGTTCTTCATTAGCCATTTCAATAGCTAATCATTATCAAATATTTACATACCATTATTTATCCATATCATAAGGACATACACACAAAATGGCTAAGTCCTTATACATGCCATAAACTATAACATTTGTAAACGAAAATACCCATTTGGTAACTTGATAGTCGATAGTGTGAAGTGATCTCCGACGACCTCCAACCCGAACTTGCTTCTAAGTACTCTGAAACATGGAAAAGTGAAAGAAGTAAGCTTATAAAGTTTAGTAAGTTCACATGTAAAATAATAAGCATTAGCAATCAATTTAGCTTACTACTATGCTGTCATAATTTGCTTAAATAATGTTTAGTTCTTACTTTCCCATCTTACTCATCGGTAACCTTACCAAAGGCTCAGAACACAAAAGGCACCTTACTTAATAGCTTGCTTACATACCTGCAACACCTCACTCAACACATGAGTACTCTTTCATAATATAGGCATATTGACAATCATGTCATAAAGTGTCACAAGCATAACTCAAAACTCATCACTTACTTAATACTTGATAATCTCAATTACTTACAATCTCAATATTAAATAAGCCTTAAATGCATACATGTACTCTTTCTTCATGTTCTCACCTTTTTCCTTTTTGAACTTACCATTGCCATGTCTTGATATGGTCTTACTTGGTATCCTTGCCTTATGAACTCACCAATGCCATGCCTTGGCATGGTCTTACATAGGACCTTTGCCTTATAGTAAGTCATCAATGCCATGTCTTTACATGGTCTTACATGATTTCCTTTCCTTATAGAACTTATCAATGCCATGCCTTGGCATGGTTTTACATGATGCCCTTATCTTACCAAATGCCATGTTCCAAACATGGTCTTACATGGTATCCTTGTCTTACCAAATGCCACGTTCCAAACATGGTCTTACATGGTATCCTTGTCCTAGTGCCAATGCCACATCTTGATGTGGTCTTACATGGAGTCCTTAATCAATACCGATGCCATGTCTTGACATAGTCTTACACGGGATCCTTTCCTTACCAATGCCATGTATTGACAAGGTCTTACATGGTATCCTTAACTGTCAATTCCTCCTTAAATGCCGTGTTATGAACATGAAATTTTCCGTCAATTCTTCCTTAATTGCCATGGTACAACCATGGACTTTGAGATATCAATGCTTTTTGAAGTCACAGCTGATACATACTTGCTCAAATTTTCAAGGTTAGTCGCATAATTCAATAATAACAATACTAATAACAATAATTGCATAATAATAAAATGCTACTCAACCTACATGCTTACATACTCAATCTCATCATATCATCAACTTAACTTATTCTCATCAAACTATGCTAGTCAATACTTTCTTGTTATCATACAAAGCCATAATACAAAATATGGTCTTACATATAAATTATACAAGTTCTCTTTCCAATATCGAATTATTATCGAACATTAATCATTATATTTGAAACTCAATACTAAAGTATTTATGACCAAAATATCAATTTATCATTCAAATATGCATAATTAAATTCTTATTAAACATATGAACTTACCTCGATACCAAAACGATCATTTTACCAACTTTCCCAGTTTTCAGTTTTTCTCTCGTTCTAAGTCCAAATCTCACTTTCCGGGATCTAAAACATCATATTTAACTTATTTAATTAATGTACTATTCAAAACATTCCCTAACTCAAACTTTGGAAAAATTACAATTTTGCCCCTAAACCTTTGCAGAATTACAATTTTGCCCTTAGGCTCAGAAATTAAAATTTATCCATTTTTCTTATGTTTTATGACACGCTGAACATTTTTTCCTTCTATGGTAACATCAAATTCTCACTCTATTATGTACTTATGAACATTAGGTATTTTTACTGATTATGTCGTTTTACTAATCGCTTAGCAAAAGTTGTTTAACAAAATTTCAAGCTTCATATTCTACCATAAAACATCAAAATAAACACATTTAACCTATGGGTATTTTTCCAAATATGAACCCTAGCATGAATTATTGCTAGAATAAGCTAAATCAAGTTACCAGGACTCCAAAAATGTAAAGAACATTAAAAACGAGGCTAGAACGGACTTACTATTGAGCTTGGAAAGCTTGTAAACCCTAACCATGGCTTCCCCCATGCTATATTCAGCCTCCATGAAGAAGATGGACATATTTTGGCTTTATTTTCCCTTTTTAATTCTTTTAATTACTAAATGACCAAAATGCCCTTAAAGGCTTTTCTTTCAAATTTGTCCTATTCTTGCCCATTTTTGTCCAAACTTAAATATAATGGTCTAATTACTAAATAAGGACCTCCAATTTAAGAACCCATTTCAATTGAATTCTCGTTATTATCTAGAACACACATTTTGCTAATTTACAATTTAGTCCTAATTATCAAATTAGGCACTTATATATAAAATTTCTTCACGAAATTTTCACACAATTATTCAATCAATGAATAAACCTTAAACCTTAATGGGAATAAATTTTTTTGACCTCGAATTTGTGTCGATGAGACACTATAAGTTTTGCCTTCATCACACTATTAGGATTTGTTTGAAGAGGTACTCCGTACCTTCTTTATTACTATTATCGTTAGGATTTGTTCGATGAGGTACTCGTAATCGCTACTACTACTATTATCATATCTTTATTACCATTACGATGTATTTATTCGGCCGATGAAAACTGTATGTTATCCCAGTGTGTGGGTTGGATCCGTGTATCCGTCTGAGTCCGAGTCATGTTAATAGGGGTAAATAAAGGTACTGAATAACTGACTGCTACTGAATAACTAATTGTTACTGGATAACTGACTACTACTGAATAATTGATTGTTATTGAATAATTTATAGTTACTGAATAACTGACTGTTAAAGAGTGACTGAATATTATTGAACAACTAATTGTTATTGAATGATTGAATGTTACTGAATGAAACTAAAAAATTGATCTATACAGAAAATTATTTACTGATATTAAATAGTGAACAGAAGTGTAAATGAGACATATGAATGGAAAATATTATTATTTAAATGATTGTGAATTTATTTTCGAAAACTAATTGGGTTAATAGATGAGAAAAATCGAATGAGTTATAAATGATTTATCTATGAATTGAATAATTATACAATTGTATATGACATATGATTTTTAAGTGTTTGTTATATTTTCATTTTATTAAGTGTTCGGATTATAGAAATACCACTGAGTTCATACTCAGCATACGGTTGTTAATAGTTGAATCAGCATCCCAGGCCGATCCCGAATTCAATGAGGTAAAGCGTGTTAATAGTTGGTAATGGCATGTACCTAGAATGTTTTATGTATGTGTCATTTTGGATTGTTAATGTATTGATGAAATAAGTAGAATTAAGCTTGGTAATGGTATATAATAGGACTTAACTAATTTAGTATTAATTTGAGTCATATTGATAATATATGATAAGTGATTGGAATTGAGCATTGGATAATATATAAAATGTCTAAATTTAGCAAGTTTTGAGCATATTTAAATGTGTTTAGATGGGTTGAACATAGGTATTTTATGTGAATTGTCCGATAGGTCTGGTAATGCTCCGTAACCCTATTTTAGCGACGGTTTAGGGTTAGGGGGTGTTACAAAATCTTTTAGGCTCGGGATTACTTTTCTAAACCCTTTAATTTCTATTAATGGTCACAATTTATGTTAAATTATTCTACTTTTCTTTTTCAATGGTATTTCATGTTTTATATGGGCTGTGTATTGACAAAATGCAGCAGGTTATTAAAGATAAATTACTGCTGACATGGTTAGGTTAACTAGATAAACATTGGATAATATATGTAACACCCCTAACCCGTATCCGTCGTCGGAACAGGGTCTCAGAGTATTACCGAAACATTCAGAACATTTTACAAATAATTTACGTAGATTACTATTTGTTGCCGAGATAATTCAAAATTTCTCTTAATTAAATCCTCGAGGTCCATACGAGCATTAGAATCAAGTCAGGACTTAGTCAGAAACTCATAAATTTTTTACGACATTTCAAAAAAAAAATTCCAAAGTGCAGGGCTCACACGCCCATGTGGTCTAGGGACACAGCTGTGTGGTTAGGCTGTGTACTACACATGTAACAACCCAATTTCGATAGGGTCGGAACAGTGGTTTTTAGACTATAAATCCGAGTTAAACATAAAAATAATTCTATTTTATTATATGGTTGGCATCACGATAGAAAGCCATATGAAAATTTTATTGATTGTGTGGTTAATTAGGTAAAGGACTAAATTGCATAAAATGCAAAAGTTGGATTCTAGTAGCTATAGGTATCAAATAGCTATAGAATTCAAAACTTAAGGTCCTTATATGGTAGTTAGACCATTGAAGAGTAGTTTGTAGATATTTTAATGACTCATCCATGGAAAAATTAGAAAAGGCAAGGGACTAAATTGGAAATCACTAAAATTAAAAGATGGAAATTAAATAAAAAGAAATATTCATCTAAATTCATATCATCTTCCCCAGAATTTCTATGGAAACCCTAGGAGAGAGGAAGACAACTTACCAAGCTTGAAAAGGTATGAAATCGAGTCACGTTTTTAATGGTTTTTATATTCTTGAAACTTGGATAGCCTAATCTCTCTATTTGGGGGATTAATTTGATAAGTTATCAAGGTATGAAATTTGGGTCATGCATGTATATTCTAAAAATTAGAAATTTAGTTATTCATAGATAAACAACTTTTACAAAGTAATTTTTGATGAAAACTTGACTTAAGGACTAAAATGAGAACTGGTAAAAACCCATGGAAAATTCTAAAATTTGAGAAAAATGTGTGCTGTAAATATTGTTTATTAATTTTGGGTAGGCTCAGAAAGAGGGTTAAATTTCATGAATTTCATTTTTTGAGCCTAGGGACAAAATCAAAATTTTTGAAAAGGATAGGGGTGAAATGGTAATTTTGCCTAGGATGCAATAGAATGCGAATGTATATGAAATGTGATAGGTTAATAGTTAAATTTATCCATATAGATCCGAAAAGACCAACTACGGAACTAGATCGAGGAAAGCAAAATGTTTCGGATTAGTTGAAATTCAAAAACAAACCATTTTCAAGGTAAGTTCGTGTAACTTAAAAATGTATGTTATTATGCTTGAATTGAATTGTATGATTGAGTTGATTTGTGTGAGATGATATATACCTAATGAAATAGTCTTAAGTTGTGTAATACGGATAAATTATCATGTTCCAGTGGAATGTTGAATTTCGATGGGTTCAGAATAATAGTGCATATGTTGCAAATAGAATTTAGCTCAGACAGGTAATTCTAATGTAAGCCCTCTTGAGTTTAGGTTATAAATTGGATTTAGCCGGGACAGGTAATCCATATTAAGCTCTTTGGAGCATATGCTACTGATAGGATTTAGCCTGGTCTAGCAATCCTACTATAAAATGTATGACTCAAGAGACTGCCTTTTTATTATGTACCCTAATGGGTACTTTTGTAAATGTGTATATTACCCGAACATCCATCGAGATTTCAGTAGTTCGATGGAAAATACTCTTGAAGAGGGGAAAGGTGAAATTAATGGAAGTTTGTAATGTGATGAGCTCATCTGTGTTTACTTGATATTCATGTGAGATTATGTGACTAACTTTTTTAAATAAGTGTATGTGTTTAGGTAACTTACCCAAAATTGATGGAATATGTATTTATTTGTACTTGTGTTAATAAATAAGATCGGTAAGTTTATTTCCCATTATACAAACTTACTAAGCATAAAATACTTACAGCGTTATTTTTCCCTGGTTTATAGTGCTCAAAGCTCGTGAAGGTTGGAAGTCGGTCGGAGCAGTCATCACACTATCCACATTCTCATTTTGGTATAATGGCATGTATTGGTTGTTTTGTAACCTAGCCATTGTAGTGGCTAATGATGGTATAAGTTTGGCTATTTTAAAGTGATGTTTTGATAATCACATAAGTGCTTATTATGTGTTGGTTTGATGAAATTGTGTTAGCATATAAGTTTATGACATGACTAAGATTATATCTATTGATGCATGAGATAATACTATATGATTGATGTTAAATTTCTTGTGAATATGATGTTGGATTGGTGGATATATGTTTGTGAGTTTTAGTGCAGGAAAATGGTAACTTTTGGGTGACAAATGAGGCTAGGAAATGGCCTTATTTTGTCCACACTGGTAGAGAGACGGGCATGTGTCTTGGCCGTATGTGACACACGGCTTGTCCCATGGGCATGTGGTCCGGTAGTGTGTCCCTTGCATCTTAAAAATGAGAATTAGAATGCTCATAATTGGGCACATGAGCCAAGACACCGGCGTGTGTCTCAGCCATGTGGTTGACACAACCTTGGACACGAGCGTGTTACACGGCCACGTGAAAATTGCACCTAAATTTTGAAAATAAAATTTTGCCACATGGCCTAGCACACGGGCATGTGACTTGGCCATGTGACTTCAATTTCTTTATGCCTTAAAAGTAAGAGAGTTACACAGGTTAGGGACACGGGCGTATGTAGTACACGGCCAGACCACAGGGGCATGTGAGCCCTGCACCTAGGAAAATTTTTGAAATTTTGCAAAAAATTCCTTGAGTTCCCTATTAAGTCTTGATTTGATTCCCACACTTGTTTTGGACCTAGAAGGTCCATATAAGGGACAATATGTATGATCTTAGTAAGTGAATAGTAATTTATGTAAATTAATTGAAAAATATTTTGAATGTTCCGGTAATACTTTGAAACCCTGTTTCAATGATGAATACGGGTTTGGAGTGTTATATTTAGTGGTATCAGAGCTATGGCTGGAATTATTGAAAGATTATGATCTCGTTATTGATTACCATCCAAGGAAAGCTAATGTAGTGGCATATGCCTTGAGCCGAAAATCCTTGTTTGCCTTACTGGCACTGAGCACCCAATTATTTTTATCTGATGATGGTTCACTCATAGCTGAGTTAAAAGTTAGGCAGACATTTATGCAACAGATCTATGAAGCTCAAAAAATTATGATAGGTTGCAAACGAAACAGATACAAAGTAAATCGACTCCTGACTCAGAACTTTAGATTGAGACCGATGATTGTTTACTATTCAGAGACAAAGTATGTGTACCGAAAGGTTCAGAACTAGTACAAAAGATTTTGAATGAAACTCATAATGGCAACATGTCTATCCATCCTGGTAGTAATAAGATGTATAGTGACTTGAAAAGATGTACTAGTGGCCGAGAATGAAATGGGATATTTCAGAATTTGTATCAAAATGATTGATATGTCAACAAGTAAAGGCCAAACATCAAGTACCTTCGGGATTATTGCAGCCGGTTACAATACCGGAGTGGAAATAGGAAAGAGTTACCATGGACTTTATAACGGGATTACCTTCTACACTGAAAAAGAAATATGCTATATGGGTAATTTTCGATCGTTTAATATAGTTGCACACTTTATCCCAAGATGTATGGATTTTTCATTGGATAGATTGGCTGAATTATATGTCTTTGAGATTGTAAGGCTACATGGAGTGACAATCTCTGTAATAGCCCAAAATTGGGTCTAGTTGGAACAGAGGTTTCAGGACCACAAAATCTGAGATATAAATAATTATTTTATGATTATTTTTAGGTCTATGATATGATTGCATGATTGTGTGAAAATTTCGTGAAGAAATTCTATGCATAAAGTGCTTAATTCGAAGTTAGGGACTAAATTGAAGAAGTTGCAAAACTTGCATTCTAGAAGTTTCTAGTATGAAATTGATTTGAAATATTAATTAGGAGGTCTTAAATAGAAATTTGACCAGTTTCTAAGTTATGGACAAAAATTGGACATGGATGGAATTTTTGGAAAGTTTAGTAGTAAGGGTATTTTGGTCATTTAGGGGTAAAATGAATTAAAATACAAAATTAAAAGCCAATTTTGCTCATCTTCTTCACCATGGACGTGTATACCAAGGGAGACTCCATGGCTAGGGTTTTCAAGCTTCCCAAGCTCAATTGTAAGTCCGTTCTAACCCCGTTTTTCAAGTTCTTTACGTTTTTAGAGTCCCGGTAACTTGATTTAGCTTATGCTATCAATAATTCAACCTAGGGTTCATATTTGGAAAAATACCCATAGGTAAAATTTGTGTATTCTGGTGTTTTATGATACAATATGAGGTTTTAAAGTATGTTAGACAACTTGTGCTACTCGGTTTTAAGTGAAAACGAGCAAAAGGGCTTAATCGGTAAACATACCTAATAGTCATAAGTATATGTTAGAGTGAGAATTTGATGTTGCCATAGAAGGGAAAAGTGATCATCATGTCATAAAACATAAGAATAAGGGATGAAGTTTAATTCCGAGCCTAGGGAAAAAGTGTAAATATGCAAAAGTTTAGGGCAAAATTGTAATTTTTCCAAAGTTTGAGTTAAGGACTGTTTTGAATAGTACATTAATTAAATAAGTAAAATATGATGTTTTAGATCCCGGAAACGAGATTTGAACCTAGAATGAGAGAAAATCGAAAATTGGGAAAGTTGGTAAAATGGCCGTTTTAATATCAAGGTAAGTTCATATGTATAATAAGCATTAATTTATGCATGTTTCAATGTAAAATTGATATATTTACTATGATCTCCGAGGTGTTGAAAGTATGTAAGTTGGTATATGATAATAATACAACAATAATGTCTGTAATTTATATTTGAAAGTTAAATTTAGTGAATTAATTGAATTATGTTAAATTAAATGATTATGGTGCCAAGTTTATGAATTGATTTAAAAATATGTCTATGGTACATGAAGTGCATTGAATTATCATACATAAATGTGATTTCTATGATTATGAATATTATGGGAAATTGTAAGTTCATATGATTTTAATAAGACAATGTGTAATTTAATGTTATTGCGTTGATATTAAATGAGATGTAAGTTTATATGTAAGTAATACATCACTATTACTTGTATTATGATATTTTATAAAAATATTGGAAATATGTTTGTGGATAATTACTTGATTGGTGAAATTGTTGGAAAAGAGAGAAATCCGGTTGAACCTTCGGAAAGATTGGATGATCTGATGGTATGTAGCTAGGTTACATGTATAGTCTTGAGTGCACATCATGTGTACAAGAGAGCTACAAGACATTATGATGTAGCTAGGTCGCATGGGTGATACTATGTGTACACCATGTAGACAAGAGAGCTACGGGATATATGTAGCTAGGTCGCATGCGTGGTTCCAAGTGAAGGACACCATGTAGACAAGAGAGCTACGAGATAAACTGGCTAGGTCACAAGGGTGGTACTAAGTGTTCACCATGTGTACAAGAGAGTCGAACTATATGATGGGTGGAGCTATGTGCTGAAACCACCAAGTATCGAGGATTGATCCGAAGTGTTCAACGGGAGACTCTCTATGTATTGCTTTGTGAGTTTTGTGATGAATATGTGTAGGAACTTGGTTATGTGAATGATGTGTTCATTAAGTGACCAGGATGTGGTAAGGTTATAAACAAGTAAGTTATACATGAGGATGATTTTATGGTGACCTTGTGATCATGGGCCTATACTTGTGATGTATGAAATGTGGTGAAAATGATTTGTGATATGTATGTTAAAATGAGGTTAATACAAAGAAAGTGTGAAAGAGTGAATTAGCAATAAAACTGTTTTGGACAGTAGCAGTGATGTGATTTTGAAAAATCACCAAAAATGATATAAATTTAATAAGAGACTGAATGAGATATCAAATTAAATCTTAATGAGTCTATTTTCATATAAAAGAAACATAGAAAGCAAAGGAGTTCTATATATTGAGATATTTATGTTTTCGATGATTCGAATGATTACGTGATCCCTGTTCGACTTTGGAAAATCACAAATATTTGGATAAAAATAATTAGAGGCTAAAATTATATTTTAAAATTCATAATGAGTCTATTTTCAAGATAAATCAACAAGAACATTATCCGAGTTCATACGGTGAGATAATTATTTTTAGTGAAGAGAGGTCGAACTGTCGAGAAAGTGAAACAGGGAAATTTTAATGAATAAACTGTACTAATTGGCTAAACCAAAAATTATGAAAATTTTATGATGGAACAATATGTGAGTCTAGTTTCAGGGAAAATTTACGGATCTTAATTTTGAGCTTTGTAGCTCGAATTATAAATAATTAAGTGACTATGACTCGTGTGGACAGTTTGATGTGAACATTTATTTGTACATTGTGAAATCGTACTTACAAGAATGCTATATACATTAAGGATGTGGAATGCAGAGGAGGAGGAGGAAAATAAATATAAGTGGAATACATGGAAACTATGGTATATGAAATATTGATATAATGAAATAAATGATATGTGTTTATAAGAAAACAAAAAGTGAATGTTATGTATCATGACATGTATGTGTATATATATATATATATATATATATGACTAGTCTCAATGTAATGCTTGTTGGGTATGGAATTGAATTGAAATGTTTCAGGCAAACATGTTATTCTGCACATCTGAATCGTGGTATTTTATAAAGATATGATCTAGCTTCAAATATGAATGCTTGATGATTAAGCTGAAGATATTTGGTAAGATGATAATCTTGGTATAAATGTATAAGTGGTACTATAATAAACAAGGTAAAATGAGTATGAGAGACACATGTATGATGACATACAAATGCTATGTTTGTGGTTTAATTGAGGATGTTTAATCATTAAGTGAATACCATGTTATATGCTTTTGATTTTGTATAAGTGTGTAAGAGATCAAGGTTGACCAAAGCTTGGAAAATAGCCTAGGTATATTCCACACAGTGAGACACGACCATGTGTCTCACCGTGTATGGAACACGACTTTGGGACACGGGCGTGTGGAGCCTTGAAGCATGAAATTTCCAAGATTTTCGTAAGTTCTCAGTTTAGTCCCAAACCCTTTCTAAAGTATGTTTTGGGCTCCGTAGACTCAAATAAGGGACTATGTGTAAGAGAATGAACGTTTTGAAATATGAATAAAATTTTATGGCTCGTATTTTAGTTTAATGTTTGTATGTTTGTCTGGTAACGCCTCGTACCTTAGCCCGGCCTCGGATACGGGTAAGGGTTGTTACAATCTCCACTATCTCAGATAGGGACCCTCGATTTACAACTCGATTTTGGAGTAAGTTTCACGAAGCACTGTGCACTCGTTTACACTTTAGTATTGCATTTCATCCTCAAACAGATGGACAATCTGAACGTGTGGTACAAATTTTAAAAGGCATGCTTCGGTGTTGTGTACTTAAATTTGGAGGTAACAGGGAAAAATACTGGCCTTTGATTGAATTTGCTTACAGTAATAGTTATCAATCCAGTATTAAAATGGCACATGAAGCTCAATACGGTCACAAATGTAGAACTCCATTGTACTGGACAGAATTAAGTGAGAAAATGAGACATGGAGTTGACATGATCCAAGAGACTGAAGGAAAGGTGAAGATAATTAGACACAGTTTGAAAGCGGCCTCAAACTGTCAAAAGTCCTACACTAATTTGAAACAAAAAGAAATAGAATTTCAAGTCGGTGAAAAAGTATTCTTGAATGTGTCACCTTGGAAGAAAGTTCTCCAGTTTGGACATAAAGGAAACCTGAGTCCACGGTTCATCGAGTCATATGAGATCATTGAAAGAATTGAGCCTGTTTCATATCAGTTAGCATTACCACAGGATCTTGATAAAATTCATAATGTGTTTCATGTGTCCATGTTAAGACGATATTGATCGGATCCTTCACACTTTATTACTCCAACAGAAGTTGAGATTCAACCTGATATGACTTACAATGAGGAACCAATTAAAATACTAGCATATGAGACGAAAGAGCTAACAAATAAAAATGTGGCATTGGTAAAAGTTCTTTGGCAGCATCACGGATTAGAGGAAGCTACCTGGGAGCTGGAGGATACTATGAGGAAGCAATACCCTAATCTCTTTTCTGGTAAGAATTTTAAAGGATGAAAATTTCTAATGGAGGAGAGTTGTAACAGTCCAATTTTGATGAGGTCGAAACAGTGGTTTTAGGACCACAAATTCGATTTAAAAATAAAAATAATTCCATTTTATTTTATGGTTGGCATCATGATAGGAAGGTCATATGAAAATTTTGATATGAAAATTTTATCGATTGTGTGGTTAATTAGGTAAAGGACTAAATTGCATAAAATGTAAAAGTTGGATTCTAGTAGCTATAGGTATCAATTAGCTATAGAATTCAAAACTTAAGGTCCTTATGTGGAAATTAGACTATTGAAGTGTAGTTAGTAGATATTTTAATGACACATCCATGGAAAAATTAGAAAAGGCAAGGGACTAAATTGGAAATCACTAAAATTAAAATATGGAAATTAAATAAAAAGAAATATTCATCTAATTTCATATCATCTTTCACAAAATTTCAATGGAAACCCTAGGACAGAGGAAGACAACTTACCAAGCTTGAAAAAGTATGAAATCAAGTCCCGTTTTGAATTATTTTTATATTTTTGAAACTGGGATAGTCTTTTTTTGATAGAAAAAGACCCAAAAGTCAACCTCAATTTATTGCATCACTTAAAATAATATCATGGATTTCCAAAGGATAATCCATATCAAAATCCTTAGTGCAATTCTTAACAGTAGCCTATTTACAAAGATAATCAGTAGGTTTATTACAATAACGCGGGGCCCAAGCAAAACTAAAGTTAAAACATGGATTGAACATTTTAAGACTTTCTCGAATATGGTAGCCCATGGTTGAAAAGTCAGCATTCGTCCTATTAAGCTGATTTACCAAGCTGACGCAGTCAGACTCAAATTCCAGCTTAAGCCAAATTTTTTTCCGTGCAAAACTAAAACTTTCTTCCAACGCATGCAACTCAACCCATTTGGCTTGTACGTTCCTCTCCAAGACACCTACCCTACCACTAAGAACAAAGCCATCATGATCCCTCGCTACAAGCCCAAAACTCATCTTCCTTCCGTTCGTAGTAGCGTCAAAATTTATCTTAATGACCCCCTGTCTAGGCTTCTTCTAACCTTTCTCCATAGCTGATTTTGGAAGCATCGGTTTTTCCAGGAAATTAAAAATGCAAAAATCTTGGCTTAGCACAGTAGCACTTTCCCAAGTCACTTTGGCCTCCTCCTCCACATCACGAAAAACTTTATTGTTCCAGCTATTCCAGATATTCCAAAGCACTATAATGAAATCAAAAAATGCCTTCTTATCTAACGTACGAGCCACATCTTCAAGCCAATCCACACACCAACCGTAGCATCCCTCAAGCAAATTATTATTGAAACCTCTATAAGCCAGCACCGCCCTTGCCATTGGGCAGTCTTTCATCGCATGAAGTAGGGTCTCCATACTAATCCCACATCTCGGACAATTACCGTTGACCTTTCTTCGAATGCCGAAAATATTTTCGTACGTAGGCAAGATGTCGTGCCCCAGATGCTAGCAGAAAATCTTAATTTTTGGGAGAGTTTGTAACTTCTACGTAAACTTCTAGAAAAACCAATGAGGGCCGAGCCCCTTATGCTTAAGAGTCAACCAGGAATAAGCTGACTTAGTCGAATAATAGCCAAGGGGATTATGGAACCAAATACGGTAGTCGTCAGGGCCATTATGAAGAATGGGGATTTTGCATATTTGGTCCCTCAAATCTTCACCGTAGATCTCTATTACCCTTCACTCATTCCAGCCATCCGTCTCATTGTTCAACAGATCACTCACTTTTTCCTCTTGGACCTCCCTCTTGTTAAGCCCAATTGAATCACTCGAAATCCCTTCAAAACCCCAATTGTCGTGCCAAATATCGATCTTGCTTCCTCTACCTACATTCCAGCTAGATCCCTCGTATAGAAACCTAGCAGCTTTAGCAATGCTTTGCCAAGTAAAAGTGGGCTTATCAATATGCTTAGGATGAAAAACATCCCTATCCGGGAAATATTTAGCACTCAAAACTCTGAAGCATAACGTGTCTTTACAGCTAATAAGACGCCACACTTGCCTGCCTAACAAAGCCATGTTAAAGAGCCTTAAATCCCTGAACCTGAGGCCCCCATCCCTTTAAGGAAACATATATGGTCCCAAGATAACATATGCCAACCTCAGTTCTTATCTTTTCCCCCACCACACACGACAAATCATAGACTGAAGCTCCTCCATAACGCCGTTAGGAACAAAGAAAATCGAGAACGCGTAAGTAGGAATTGATTGAAAGATTGACTTGATGAAAATCTCCTTCCCACCGTTAGACAATAATCTTTTATACCAGCTACCAATCCTATTAGTAGCACTATCTAAAATTCTTTGGGAAGCTGCTAACTTCTTTTTACCAATCAGGATGGGCAGAATAAGGTAACCATCAAGGCTAGTCACCGCTTTCATCTTAAGCAAACCATTTAAAGTCTTGCGTTGAGGAATGTGAGTTTTCAGACTGAATTAAACCATTGACTTGTCCAAGTTGATGCTTTGGCCAGACATCCTCTCAAATGATTCCAAAATTTTTGTAAATGCCTCCACTTCACTTCATTTGTTCCTGATAAACAAAAGAGCATCGTTAGCAAAAAAGAGGTGATTAATTCTCGGACCTTCCTTACTAGACCGAATTCCTTTAATATTATTAGTCTCTTAGGCATTAATCAGCATGTGAGATAGGGCATCCATGCAGAAGAGAAAGAAATAAGGGGATAATAGGTCCCCTTGTCGGAGACCCCTTTTCGGGATAATGATGTCGGACAGAGTCATATTAGATTTAACTCTATATCAAACACTGCAAACACAATCCATAATTTTATTAATACCCATTTTCATCATCACTTTATCAAGAAAACTCCACTCCACCCGGTCGTCAGCTTTGCTTATATCGAGCTTGATCACACAACCCTTGTTCGGACCATTTTTGGAGCTACGAAGATAGTGCATGAGCTTATGGGCAACTAAAACGTTGTCATGGATCATCTGGTTGGGAACAAAGGCACTCTAATTTTGGCTGATGCATAGGGGAAGAACCTTTTTAAGCCGATTAGCAAGAGTCTTTGAAACAATCTTGTAGATCACCCTGCAAAGACTGATTGGATGAAAGTTAGCCATTTCACAGGGGTTCTTAATCTTAGGGGTGTTTCATTAATACACTCAGCACTCTTATTGCCCTTGAGGATATCATGACACAAGCTTAGAACATCTTCACCCACTATAGGCCAATGTTCCTTGAAAATGCTCCCCGAAAGCCCATCAATCCCCGGGGCCTTACACAGATCCATCTGTTTAAAAGCCATTAAGATTTCCTCATCAGTAAACTCTCTGTTCAACCTCCTGTTCATATCCTCATTAATGCATTCAAGAGCATAATGTAAATCACTCTCAACATCCAAATTAATAGAGGTCTTGAATAGATCATTAAAATAATTCCAAGCAATGAGGCAAATCTCCTTTTTGTCTTCATGCCAGTCGCCATGTGCATCTTTAAGTCTCTCAATGCTATTCTTTTTTCTATGGATCGAAGCCTGAATATGGAAATAGCAGGTGTTCCTATCACCTTCTGTCAACCATTAGGACCGTGCCCTAAGTGCCCAATATTTTTCCTCCACATCATATAAGTGGCCTAGCTTACCCCGAGCACTCTTAAGAAGGCTCATAGACCTCTCATTCGTAGGACCATCCATAAGCTTGCTGATCTCTTTTTCCAGCCCTTTAATATTATTCTTCATCCTTCTATAACACTGGTATTGCCACAGGCCCAGCTTGTCTCGAATCAGCTCCATATTCTCTATCAAATTGCACTCTTCATTGGACCAAATACTAGTGATGATATCTCTAGCCTTTTGCTCCTTCGCCCAACAAATGTCATATCTAAACCAAGCCGTATGATCAATATTCTTCTCTTTTGGCTTACTCCTATTCGTATCCATTAAGATAGCCTCATGATCAGATTTTGATTGGCGAACAATATGTAAAGTAAGAAATGACATTTTTTCCATAATAACATCGGAGATAATAAATCTATCCAGCCTCTCTTTTACAAGCCTAGTTACTTCTCTGTTGTTAGTTTACATGAACCAGTCGTTCCATATTTTAACATCGGTCAGGTTTAACTCCTCTAGAATATCGTAAAAATCATCCATCAGGGTCTTAGGTGTTCTGCGACCTCTCTTCTTCTCTGAGTTATTCAATATGTCATTAAAGTCACGTCCCAGGATCCAACCTTCATTAACTGTACTCTTCACCCTTCTCAACATATCCTAAGATTGTTGCCTTAAGCTTGGATCGATCTGGCCATAAAAGCCAGTGAACCTAAACATCTCACCATTATCCACGCTAACCAGCGAGTCAATAAGATGTTTATAGTAGTTTTGCACTGAAACTTTCATGCCCTCCCTCCACAGCAAAGCCAACCCTCCACTTTTCCCCTCCGAACTAACTACTAAACGACCCTCCATTCTGTAAATAATGTGAATACAACGAAATCCATTAGAATGAAATTTAGTTTCACAAATAATAATAATATCAGGAACATTTGCAACAAGGAGTTGCTTCAATTCACGAACTGTCACCAGGTTCCCAACCCCATGACAGTTCCAGCTAAGAATTTTCATTGCTCTTGGTAGGGCTGGTCCCCAGCTACCACCTTAAAGGGTGAAACATTTTCTAACAGCTTCCTCTTAATGAATCTAACTAGGCTCTCATCCTTGTTTTCGCCGTTTGGTCCCCTGTGTCTTTCTCATTTACTCTTGAACCTTCCCATTCCATCCCTCATGGTCTTATGGACTATTCTTTCCAAAGGAGAGGTGGACATTGACTCCTCTTCACAAACCTTCTCCTTCACCTTATTTCCATGTTGCTCACTCTCTTCCCTCGAATTAGTTTGACTCTTGTCTTTCTCTTTATTCGCTCGAGCATTTGATGTAACCATTTCCACCTCTTTCTTCTCAAGCCCCTTTCTTGGTTTGGAGTCATGATAGGTGCCCGCATCTGGCTTCCATACTAAAGGTTTGAGTCATTCAGCCCAACACCCTCCTTGTTGTTTTTGCAAGTTTTAATGGTATGACTTATCATCCCACAGACATAGCAAAAATATGGAAGCCTTTAATACTTTATTAACCTTATCTTTTCCAATCCATCTTTGTCAACAACTCTCACAACCCTCCGCAAGGTTTTTAAAATATTGATCTTGACTTTAATCCTCATAAATTATGTCCACTCTCCATATCGATCCTTCTAATCGATTGCCACTAGCTCCCCTATAGCATTCCCAACATCTAAAGCCATTTGACTATTCATAAGTTCTATAGGAATGTTATAGATTCTTAACCAAAAGGGCGACAGGCAGAATTCATAAGATTCTATATCCTTCCCCTTTTTGAAGGGCAACATTGAAAATAGGCATCTATCAAATAGCCAGGGCGTAAGGTTTAATATTCGGCTTTGATCCTCCAGGTACCCGAACTTAACAGTCACGACCCCTTCTTTTAGTGCAACAAAATCAATATCCTCTTTTGTGTACCAAAGTGATCGAAAAACCCTGTACATCGCCTCTCTGTTCGGAGCCTCTATCGCCATGATCTTGCCTACAGCCCATGACTCAAAGCCTTGGATATTTTTATCACCGTTTGTGCTAATGACTTGCACAGCTTCGTCTTCCGAAAATTTCAACCTCTCCAGGAGCTCATTAATCTCCTCTGTAATTATTGTCGTATCGCTCTCTGGCCTTTTGTCCATAGTTCGACTGAAAAACGAAACCAAGATAGACAAGAATGAGAAGAGCGGAGGCACCAAATTCAATCCCACAAACCCAGGGGCCCTATACACGAAGGAGAAAAGATGAAAGACATAACAAAAGAATCTAATCTGCAAAAAGAGAACAAAGGTAGAAAAATCTGGCGAAAACCCAGAAACAAAACAAACCAAGAAAACACGTCAACAGGAAAGCCAGCAAAAGGTGAAGAAGTGCGAGAACACTAAAGCCCCGACTTGAAGAGACATAGCCATAGAAAAAGGAAAAGAAAAACCCAGCAAGAATCAACAAAGAAAATCACACCCGTATTGAGATATCGAATCAGCCAAACTTAGGTTACTGAACAGAAGCGAAACATGTAATAAACCATACATGCAAGAAAATATGCAAATTAAATGAAGGATTTTGTAGAAACCCTTCTTTCATACAGAAACGGCTCAATTGGGATGTAGAAAAGTTAAAAGAAATATAAATTTTTTGGCCACTGTGGGGCCCTCAACCATTTTCAGCGCAAGAACTCGGAAAAACATACATTACGTACATAGTCAACAACAAACAAAGCCACTCAAAACACCAAAAAAACTATAGATAAAGAAATCAAAAAAATTCACTGTAAGAATCGAACGAGTAGCCCTGCAAGAAACGACTTGTTCGACCAAAATCAATGCCAGATCCTGTCGCATCAATTCAATAGCACCGTACCACCACCCATCGAAACTAAAAAAACTAAAAAATAACAAAAAAAAAGCCTCACAAACAAAGCAACACACTCAGAATCCTCCTTACTCCCATAATATTCAAAAGAATAAGGCAGACCCACAAATGAAAAGTAGGAAAACAATTCACCTGAATCTTGGAGAAAAGACGCTACCAGGCAACATTCAAAATCAGGATAGTCTAATCTCTCTATTTAGGGGATTTGTAACACCCCGAACCCGAGACCGTTGCCGGTGTCGGACACGAGGGGTTAACAAGCCAAAACCACTTATGGCACCGACCAATTTGACATTCCCAGGCAAGCTGGAAAACTGCATCACTGTCGCCTTAAAAAGCATATCTCGAGTTTCACAACTCGGAAACTGATTCTGTAAATTTTCCCCGAATTTAGACTCATATATCCATCCATGGATTTATTTCTAGAATTTTTGGTCGGGCCAATTGGTACAGTTTATTAGTTAAAGTCACCCATGTTACAGGGGTCGACTACACTGACCTTCGCGCGTTACAACTTGAATATCTCTCTGTACAGGGTTTCAATACTGATTCCGTTTCTTTCAAATGAAACTAGACTCAAAAAGGAATCTGCACATATAAGGAATAACTTCTAATTCATTCTGGATAATTTATGGTAAATTTTCAAAGTCGCGACAGGGGACCCAGAAACCGTTCTGGCCCTGTCTCACGAGAACTTTAATATCTCTCGGTATACTGTTCATATGATTATTTCGTTACTTTCATATGAAAATAGACTCGTCAAGGTTCGATCAAATAATTTATTCACTATTTAACACCGTTCCTACAAATTTTGGTTATTTTCCACATCCACGTCACTGCAGCTGGCAGCATCTGTTTTTAAGGTAGGCTTTACCTATATTGTAGTTCCCATGAACCAACTATAGTCTAGTCATACTTAGGTCCACATATGATCATATTTAGCCATTCCAATGGCTGATCATGTGACCAACTCTCTCATTCAAACCATAATCACATCATGAAACCAAATATAATTACAAACCACAAATGGTCTAATTCCATACTCCACTATTACGAACCATTTTCGCATGGCCGTACACATATACATCACAAGTACTTAAAACAACCGAGGGTAGTCCTATACATGCCATATCCAAAACTCAACTAAAGGAGTACCAAAAGGGCTTTGATAGTGTGGTTGACTTCAACTTCTATGATCCCGAATCCGATCGCTAACGAGCAAAATCTATAAACAGAGAAACAAAGAAACGGAGTAAGCAATTTATGCTTAGTAAGTTTGAGCCATAATATACACACAACCAAAGCATAGCATTCAAGTAGCTAAACAATAATTCATATGCACAATTTCTCAAATACATGCTTACTTCACAATCCCAACTCTTATATTCATACACAAATAACGGCCTAGTTAATGCCGATAGCTCATTTATCATTAGAGCGAATATTCATACGCGATTACTCATAGTGTGCAAAGCACACACAAACATACCTTGTTGTTGGGAATTTCACAAGTGCATTAACTGAAAATTTTCCAGCAGCTTATAAATTTCAAATCACATACCTTCGGAGTTTATCCGGATATAGCTACTCGTTCAAAACACCTTCGGGACATAGCCCGGTTATGGTAACCCGCACAAACGCCTTCGGACTTAACCGGATATCACAACTCGCACAATTGCCTTGGGCTTAGCCCGATATCATAGCTCGCACAATTGCCTTGGGCTTAGCCCGATATCACAATGGTCGCACAATTGCCTTGGGCTTAGCCCGGATATCACAATCGCACATTCATTCACATCTTTGTTTCAATTTCATAACAAACTTTTATGCACATTTTACTTAATCAAAATATCATTTCGGCTCAATGGCCATATACAAGGGCACAATTTCGATTGCTTATTACTTCATTCAATTGAATCAAAATCTAAGTTTCGATACTCGAAAACTTACCTCGGATGTTGTCGAACGATTCGATGGCTATTCGACTACTTTTTCCTTCCCTTTATCGGATTTGGTCCCCTTTGCTCTTGAGCTTAATTTAACAAATAATTTGATTCAATCATTTGAGTATCGAAAAGAAGAACTCAAGGCACTTAGCCCACATATATTCACTAGACATTAAAGTCACATAAGTACGAATTCATGAATCGACTCAACACACAAAGCCTTCAACATGCTTACTCATGGCGAACAACACAACCTCTTAGGCACTCATTCATGGCCGATTATGCATGTTGATGTTGAGGCCAATTACATGTTTAACACCACACATGAATGGCACACATTTTACTAGCTAATGCTTTACATATTGTAGCTCAATACTTATAATATAGCATCAAGCACTCATATGGCCGATTATACTTAGTCATACTTGCACCAATCAACAATAAATTCCAAGATTTTCACATCATATGAGTACTAGGCCGAATGTACTTGCAATTTCACAACCATTCTTCAACATTTTCTTCTTTAAACAAACATATTTATCACTTACTTCATAACCAAAACATCATGTGCAAACATATACACACATATAGGTGCAAGGTCAATTCTCAAGGTGTTCACAACCATCTAAAACACAAATTTTACCAATCAAGTAACAAGCATAAATCATGCTCATGAATGCATCATGGCCGAATACATCACATTCATACCCCTTTCAACTTCGGTCATGGTTAAACAAAGAACTCAATGTCCTACTCAAGAATACTAAAAGAAATTTCAAGAGTAGTCAATCCTTCATTACATGCATCATCAACAAGCTTCACATTTAGCATGCAATGGCTTTAACACAATATCAACCTTGGCCAAACACCATTTTCATGGCATAACAAGGATTTGAACCATGGCTAACATGCACATCAAGTTAGCAACCAAAACAAGCATGAATCTCATGACACAACCTCAAACATACCTTAATCTTGATGCAAGTATGACCAAATCTCCTTCTAGTTCTCTTCCAAGCCAAGCATGAAGCAAAACTCCTATCTTCTCCCTTAGTATTTTCGGCCAAGAAGGAAAGAACAAGGATGAACAAATTTTTTCTTGTTTTTCTTTCACATACACGGCAATGGGGGAAATGCCACACTCACACACATTTTTTTCTCTTCTCTTCCCACAACTTAATTATTAAATCATTTCCCTCATCATCCATTAACAAAACATGTTTCAACATGTTTTCTTTGCCCATAACCCTTGTCATGGCGGCCACTAAGCTTCCTTTTGGGGAAATTTGACATGCAAATCCCTTATTTTTGCATGCATGATTAACTAGTCATCACACATTTCCCATCATACTTTCAAAGTTTACTACTAGGTCCTTTCTAGTGAAATTCACCTTTATAACACTAAATCGAATCATCAAAATGCCACACACAAATTAACACATATCATAGGCATCAAAATAAATTTTAAATTATTTTTATGCCTCGATTTTGTGGTCCCGAAACCACATCCCGACTAGGGTCAATTTTGGGCTATCACAGGATTAATTTGAAAAGTTATCAAGGTATGAAATTTGGTTCATGGATGAATATGCTGAAAATTAGAAATTTATGTTAGAAAATGAAAAATTATTCATAGATAAACAACTTTTACAAAGTAATTTTTGATGAAAACTTGATTTAGGGATTAAAATGAAAAATGGTAAAAACCCATGGAAAATTCTGAAATTTGTAAAAAAAGTGTGCTGTAAACGTTGTTTATACATTTCAGTTAGGCTTGGAAAGAAAGTTAAATTTCACAAATTTTATTTTCTGAGCTTAGGGACGAAATCAAAATTTTTGAAAAAGATAGGGGCAAAATGGTAATTTTGCCTAGGATACAATAGAATGCGAATATATATGAAATGTGATAGATTAATAGTTAAATTTATCCATATAGATCCAAAAAGACCAACTACAGAACGAGATCGAGGAAATCAAAAGGTTTCGGATTAGTTGAAATTAAAAAATGAACCATTTTCAAGGTAAGTTCTTGTAACCTAAACATGTATGTTATTATGCCTGAATTGAATTGTATGATTGAGTTGATTTGTGTGAGATGATATATACCTAATGAAATAGTCTTAAGTTGTGTAATACAGACAAATTATCATGTTCCGGTCAAATTTTGAATTTCGATAGGTTAAAATAATAGTGCATATGTTGCAAATAGAATTTAGCCCAAATAGTTAGGATTTAGCTTGGACTGATAATCCTACTGTAAAATGTATGGCTCAAGAGTGTGCCTTTTTTATTATGTACCATAATGGGTACATTTGCAAATATGTATATTACTCGAACATCCATCGAGATTCCAATAGTTCGACGAAAAAAACTCTTGAAGAGTGGAAAGGTGAAATTAATGGAAGTTTGTAATGTGATGAGCTCATCTATATTTACATGATATTCATATGAGATTTTGTGACTAACTTGTTTGAATAAGTGTATGTGTTTAGGTAACTTACCCAAAACTGATGGAATATACATTTATCCGTGCTTGTGTTAATGAAAAAGACCGGCAAGTTTATTTCCTGTTATACGGACTTACTAAGCATAAAATGCGTACTCCATTATTTTTCCCTATTTTATAGTGCTCAAAGCTTACGAAGGTTGGAAGACAGTTGAAGTAGTCATCACACTATCCACTATCTCATTTTGGTATAAATAGAAATCTCATTTTGTATAATGGTATGTATAAGCTTAGTTGGCCAATGATAGCTTGTATTGGTTGTTTTGTAACCTAGCCATTGGAGTGGCTAATGATTGTCTAAGTTTGGCTATTTTAAAGTGATTTTTTGATAATCACATAAGTGCTTATTATGTGTTGGTTTGATGAAATTGTGTTAGCATATAAGTTTATGACATGAGTAAGTTTATATCTATTGATGCATGAGATAATACTATATGATTGATGTCAAATTTCTTGTGAATATGATGTTGGATTGGTGGATATATGTTTGTGAGTTTTAGTGCAGGAAAATGGTAAGTTTTGGGTGACAAATGAGGCTAGGAAATGTGCAACATCCGAATTTTCGGGTTTTTTTTTATTCTCGAGATTTTGGTAAAGTTTTTAAAATTTGGTATTTGGTTATGAAATTCATAATTGGAGTATGTAATTGGGCCTATGGAAGGCCTACGTGTTGCCCAAAACCCGGAAGAATTTTTGAATTTTGGGACTTAAGGAGTTAGGGGCATTGGATAGGTGGCCTTATTAAAAGATGTGGGTTAAATGTAACATAAAAAGAGCCCCTGGCAAAGTGGCTAAGTGACGCCACTAAGGAGCTAAAAAAGTGGTGTGTAAATGGTTGGGGAGAGCCAAGGTTCGATTCTCTAAGTTGGCAATTGTGGTGTTCTTTTTATGTCTTGAGCAGGCAGGAGTTGGAAGTTGAATGGAACTCTGTTGGAGAGAGTTTGAATCAGTCAAACGTATGGATTAAGGAGTGATAAGGGGAGAGATTTTAGGGATTTGAAGGGAGGCTTATAGTTGGCTGAATAATGGGAATTAGAGAGGGGATTTCGGTAGAGGAGTATTAGGTTAGTATTTCGGCATTTAGGGACTTAGTTGTGCCGTTTTCTTCTGTGTAAACACCATAGGATTATTCTTTTCTTCCTTTTTTTCTTCTCTAACCGAAACTACCACCCTTCCATCCATCTTTCCTTCCTTTTCTTTTTTCGAAACCAGTCTACTATTCCCTTTCGTTTCATCTACTACTCCTTTTCTTAACTTCACTTTTGCCGAATAGTCACAAGAACCGAAACCTGTGAAGACTGGTGTGCCGATTTCTTTTTGACTAGCAACCTTCTTTTTTCTTCACTTATTCTTCATCTGCTAAACTCTAAATAGTACATAAGGAAGACTGTGGTAAGTATTCATACTCCAACAGATTCAATAGAATAATTGTTAAGAAAAGTCGAAACCTCCCTATAATTTAGGGAGGCTATCGTTTTGAGGTATAGGCCTTACTGGGGCTTTTCATTTGATTTTTATGGCTTATGTAGTGAAATAGATAACTTTGGAGGGGCAGCAAGGCTTGGGGTATCAACGTCAATAAGCTTGAATCGTATCATCAGACCCGGTGAAGGTTGGCGTGGGGGACTTTATTGGTGAACGTCACAAAACAGGTGTGTAATAACCCCCGTAAGATCTTAGGCTAATATTCGCAGAAAGCCGAAATGTCAAAATTCCGGCATTTTGGGAACTTGACATTTTGCATGTGACTTTAGAAGCGATAAGAATGATATGATCGTTGTGTGGACCGGTGGAACAGGTAAAAGCGCAATTCTGTGCACAATGGTAAGTTGGGCCTTAATGGGTTGAAATTGGGCCCAATGGGCTTCCAGGTCCATTTGGGTAAAATTGATAGAAAATGGAATTTGGAAAAGTTGCATGTTAATACGGTTAGTACTGTTGTAAAATTTGGGTTAATAGGGGTTCGTGGGCTAAATTGGCATTCGTAGGGCCCATTAGGGGTTTTGGGCCCAAAAGCCCGATTTTGTTAAAACGCGTTAAAAATTATTGTGTAAACACTTGGAAATTCTGATAATTGTTAATGAACATGGAAAACCCTGATATTTGGTAAATTTACAAAATTACCCTTATAATATGAAAAATGACTATTTTGCCCCTAGGTAAAAATGACCATTATACCCCTAGGGTTTAATTATGATTATGATGCATTAGATATTGTTATTATACATGATATGACATGATATGCACATGATACGTTTTGATATTCACATGATATGCCATGATATACTCATTATATGCATGGGTTGGGTTTTATATGATGGAGGAAGTGCAAAAGAGCTTTGCCAGTTTATCAAAAAGGGCTTTGCCCCAGTTATTAAAAGAGGCTAGGCCTCCAGTTACATGATAAAGCAGCTATGCTACCAGTGGAGAGTTTGGTTAGGTGGGTTGAGTTATTCCCCACATGGAGAGCTTGGTTGGTACGGGTGGAGAGTAGCGGATGGTGGGTTGAGTAGTCTCCCCATATGGGCTTGCATTCATCCATTAATATTACATGTGATATTGAAATAGGCCTATGGGCCATACCGTTTACAGTAAAGGCTTCGACCCAGTGATACGATTTATGAAAAGGCTTCGGCCCAGTAACCGTTTAACAAAAGGCTTCAGCCCAGTATATGTTAAGATTGAATTTGGGTTTAGGCCCAGTATGCTGATATTGGTTTGGGCTGTGAAAGGGGCTTGTTGCACACTGAGTTTCCAAACTCACCCCCTTCTTTAACCTTACAGGTGAGCCTTGATGTGGGGACTTGGAGCCGGAGGGGATTTAGCGTGGCCACGGTGATCGCTCTTGAACTTTACAATAAGTAATTGGTTTCCTTTAGTTTATCTTAAATACTATTTATTTTTGGGTTGTAATAAGGCCATTTTAACCATTTTTTTTCTTTTCTGGGATTATTCTATTTTTAATAACTCTAAATATTTCTGATAATAATTCAAATGGGCTAGACTTAGGGCGCGTTTACAAAATGATACTCGTTTTCAAAATAACGCAATGACACGATTAACCAGTTTATCAAGATATCTACTCAAATGAATTTCAACTTGTTTATCAAAGTGTGGCTATGGTTGTGGGCATGTCTAGGATTGGATCCAATCGAGAGCATGGTACTTAAGCAGCCTTCATGGCTCACCTCCTCTGTTTCGGATACCTACCTGGTGCACAGCTTCCATTCACTTTGTTAACTTTGCAAAGGACGATCTTTTAAAACACTAATACGAGTCATGGGTTTTTAAAACTTCAATGTGACATGTCAGATTCGGTCATAATGTCTGGGCCGGGTTTGGGGTGTTACAAAATGGCCTTATTTTGTCCACACGGGCAGAGAGACAGGCATGTGTCTTGGCCGTATGTGACACACGGCTTGTCCCATGGGCATATGGTCCGACCGTATGTCCCCTGCATCTTAAAAATGAGAATCAGAATGCTCAGAATTGGGCACACGAGTAGAGACACTGGCGTGTGTCTCAGCCGTGTGGTTGACACAGCCTTGGACACTGGCATGTTACACGGTCACATGAAAATTGCACCTAAATTTTGAAAATAAAAATTTGTCATACGGCCTAGCATATGGGCATATGACTTGGCCTTGTGACTTCAATTTCTTCATGCCTTAAAAGTCAGAAAGTTACATGAGTTAGGGACACAGACATGTGTAGTACACAGCCTGACCACACGGGCGTGTGAGCCTTGCACCTAGGAAAATTTTTGGAGTTTTGCAAAAAATCCCCTGAGTTCCCTATTTAGTCTTGATTTGATTCCCACACTTGTTTTGGACCTCGAGGGTCCATCTACAGGACAATATGTATAATCTCGATAAATGAATAGTAATTTACGTAAATTAATTGAAAAATGTTCTGAATGTTTCGGTAATACTCTAAAACCCTATTTTGATGATAGATATGGGTTAGGAGTGTTACATTTAGTAGTATCAGAGCTACGGTTTAGCTGATTCTCGGACTAACGTAGCAAGTACGAGTATATCTATACATGCTATTATATAAATTATGATAGTGTGATATCTCCAGACCACTTTTAAATGTATTTTCATATAGTAATGTCTTCCAACCAAGTTAGAGCCGAGACTGAGGAAACTGAGAGCGTTGCTCAAGCTTTCATGCAGCGAGCTTCATCTAGTGGTAGTAGAAGGCCTGTATCTGAGGGCCGAAGTAAGGCGGTAAAAGCGGCCTTTTTTAAATTAATGGATGAATGGTTTAGTGAATATATAAGAACAAATCCCACCATTCAACGACCTCCCCCACCTGCTTCATAACATGATGAAGCGCCACATGATGCTAGACCTGTTAGAATTGTTAAGGCTTCAGTAGATAAAATTAGAAAACATAGAGCTGAAGAATTTAGGGCTACGACCGATGACGATCTAGAAATGGCCGAGTTCTGGCTGGAAAATAATGTTCGGGTATTATGTACACCAGTCGAATGTCTGAAATGTGGGGTATCTTTGTTGAATGACACGGCCTACCATTGGGTGGAAAACCATAGCTTCTGCGGTACTTAAGGAAAATATTACATGGGAATTTTTCCAAATAGAGTTTAAAAATTCTTGGATCAGAAAAAGAAGGAATTTCTAGAGCTCAAGCAAGGGAATATGATAGTGTCTGAGTATGAACGAAAATTTGTTAGATTGAGCAATTATGCTAGTGAATGGGTTTAGGCTGAAGTCAAAATGTGCAAACAATTTGAAGAAGGGCTAAACAAAGATATCAAGCTGTTAATTGGAATTCTAAAAGTAAGAGAATTCGGGGTGTTGGCTGAACTAGAACACAGGGCCAAGGAATTAAGTAAAGAAAAAAGGCAAGCGAAAAAGGAAGCTCGAGTTACGAGCAAAAGATTTATGAGTAAGACGCAATCATCTGCTTCAAAGAAATCAAAGAATTATCATGAGCGTTTTGCTACCTTAAGAGAGCATTCGAGAAAGGAACGAAATTCTAAACACACCAACCCGAGGTCTTCGTCTCCCTTAACCACCAGTGTTGGGAGTGTTGGAAACCCCAAGCCACGATGTAATATCTATAATAAATTGCATTTCGAAGAGTTCCTGATGAGAAGTGGGGCTTGCTTCAACTGTGTTTCTCTCGACCATTTTTTTAAAGATTACCCGGAAAGGATTGAGAAAGACATTGAACAGACCCCAAAGCCAAGTAATCCTGTCTCGAGAGGTAGACCACCATGGTATTTTGGAAATGTGGGAGGTAGTCATAGTACTACAAAGGATTCAACAGCTAAATCCAAGGCTTCGGCTCCGGCGAGAACCTATACAATACGTGCAACGGAAGATGCTTTGACACTAGATATTTCGACACCAGAATACCCTTTGCCAAAGCATCTATTGAAAGAATGCAATACCTGGTTTACCTTCAGAGGGTATTCGTGGACAGGAACAAAGTTTCAGTTATTGTAAGTTGGAAGCCACCAAAGAATGTTTCAGAAGTTAGAAGTTTTCTAGGACTAGCAGGATACTATCAGAGACTTGTTAAAGGGTTCTCAATGATAGATTCTCCGTTGACTCGATTGTTGCAAAAAGAAGTGAAATTCGAGTGGAATGATAAATGCCAGCAGAGTTTTGATAGATTGAAAGCATTATTGATGGAAGCGCTCGTATTATTCCAACCTGAATCGGGTAAGAAATTTACAGTTTACAGCGATGCCTCATTGAATGGTTTAGGTGTGTATTGATACAAGATGGTAAAGTAGGGGCTTATGCATCTAGGTAGCTAAATCTACATGAAAGAAATTACTCGATACACAATCTTGAATTAGCAACTATTGTTTTTGCATTAAAAATATGGCGACATTATCTTTTTGGTGAAAAATGTCACATCTTTACGGATCACAATAGTCTGAAGTATTTAATGACATAGAAAGAACTGAATTTGAGACAACATAGATGGTTGGAATTATTGAAAGATTATGATCTCGTTACTGATTACCATCCAGGGCAAGCTAATGTAGTGGCAGATGCCTTGAGCTGAAAATCCTTGTTTGCCTTACAAGCATTGAACACCCAGTTATCTTTATCTGATGATGGTTCACTCATAGCTGAGTTAAAAGTTAGGTCGACATTTATGCAACAGATCTTTGAAGCTCAAAAAATGATAATAAGTTGCAAACGAAATGGATACAAAGTGAACCGACTCTTGACTTAGAACTTTTAGATTGAGACCGATGGTTGTTTATTATTCAGAGACAAAGTATGTGTACCGAAAGGTTCAGAACTAGTACAGAAGATTTTGAATGAAGCTCATAATGGCAACATGTTTATCCATCTTGGTAGTAATAAGATGTATAGTGACTTGAAAAAGTTGTATTGGTGGCCGGGAATGAAATGGGATATTTCTAAATTTGTATCAAAATGCTTGATATGTCAACAAGTAAAGGCCGAACATTAAGTACCTTCGGGATTATTGCAGCCGGTTACAATACCAGAGTGGAAATCGGAAAGAGTTACCATGGACTTTGTAATGGGATTACCTTCATCACTGAAAAAGAAATATGCTGTCTAGGTACTTATCGATCATTTGATAAAGTCGACACACTTTATCCCGGTACGTATGGATTTTTCATTAGATAGATTGGCTGAATTATATGTCTCTGAGATTGTAAGGCTACATGGAGTGCCAATCTCCATTATCTCAAATAGAAACCCTCGGTTTACATCTCGATTTTGGAGTAAGTTCCATAAAGCTCTGTGCACTCATTTACACTTTAGTATTGCATTTCATCTTTAAAAAGATGGACAATCTGAACATGTGGTAGTGTTGTGTACTTGAATTTGGAGGTAACTGAGAAAAATACTTACCTTTGACTGAATTTGCTTACAATAATAGTTATCAATCCAGTATTAAAATGGCATCATATGAAACTCTATATGGTCACAAATGTAGAACTCCATTATATTAGACAGAGTTAAGTGAGAAAATGATACATGGAGTTGACTTAATCCAGGAGACCGAAGAAAAGGTGAAGATAATTAAACACAGTTTGAAAGCGGCCTCAGATTGGCAAAAGTCCTACACTGATTTGAAACCAAAAGAAATAGAATTTCAAGTTGGTGAAAAAGTATTCTTGAATTTGTCGCCTTGGAAGAAAGTTCTCCCATTTAGACACAAAGGAAAACAGAGTCCACGATTCATCGGGTCATATGAGATCATTGAAAGAATCGGGCTTGTTGCATATCAGTTAGCAATACCACAGGATCTTGATAAAATTCATAATGTGTTTCATGTGTCCATGTTAAGACGATATTGATCGAATCCTTCAAACGTTATTACTCCAACAGAAGTTGAGATTCAACCTAATATGACTTACAATGAGGAACCAATTAAAATACTAGCATATGATACGAAAGAGCAAATAAATAAAAATGTGGCATTGGTAAAAGTTCTTTGGCAGTGGCATGGATTAGAGGAAGCCACCTGGGAGCCGGAGGATACTATGAGGAAGCAATACGCTAATCTCTTTTCTGGTAAGAATTTTAAAGGATGAAAATTTCTAATGGGGGAGAGCTGTAACAGTCCAATTTCAATGAGGTCGGAACAGTGGTTTCGGGAGCACAAATTCGATTTAAAAATAAAAATAATTCCATTTTATTTTATGGTTGGCATCATGATAAGAAGGTCATATGAAAATTTTGATATGAAAAATTTATCGATTTTGTGGTTAATTAGGTAAAGGACTAAATGGCATAAAAGAAAAAGTTGGATTCTAGTAGCTATAGGTATCAAATAGCTATAGAATTCAAAACTTAAGGTCCTTATATGGAAATTAGACCATTGAAGAGTAGTTAGTAGATATTTTAATGACGCATCCATAGAAAAATTAGAAAAGGCAAGGGACTAAATTGGAAATCACTAAAATTAAATATGGAAACTAAATAAAAAGAAATATTCATCTAATTTCATATCATCTTTCCCAAAATTTCTATGGAAACCCTAGGAGAGAGGAAGACAATTTACCAAGCTTGAAAAGGTATGAAATCGAGTCCCGTTTTTAATTATTTTTATATTTTTGAAACTGGGATAGTTTTTTTTTATTAAAAAATACCTGAAAGTCAACATCAATTTACTGCATCACTTAAAATAATATCATGGATTTCCAAAGTTAGACCCACAAATGAAAAGCAAGAAAACAATTCGCCAGAATCTTGGAGAAAAAACGCTACCAAGCAACACTTAAAATCGGGATAGGCTAATCTCTCAATTTAGGGATTAATTTGAAAAGTTATCAAGGTATGAAATTTGGTTCATGGATGAATATGTTGAAAATTAGAAATTTATGGTAGAAAATGAAAAATTATTCATAGATAAACAACTTTTACAAAGTAAATTTTGATGAAAACTTGATTTAAGGACTAAAATGAAAAATGGTAAAAACCCATGGAAAATTCTGAAATTTGTGAAAAATGTACGCTGTAAATGTTTTTTATACATTTTGGCTAGGCTTGGAAAGAAGGTTAAATTTCATGAATTTTATTTTCCGAGCCTAGGGATGAAATCAAAATTTTTGAAAAGGATAGGGGCAAAATGGTAATTTTGCCTAGGATGCAATAGAATGCGCATATATATGAAATGTGATAGATTAATAGTTAAATTTATCCATATAGATCCAAAAAGACCAACTACAGAATGAGATCGAGGAAAGGAAAAGGTTTCGGATTAGTTGAAATTAAACAATGAACCATTTTCAAGGTAAGTTCTTGTAACTTAAACATGTATGTTATTATGCTTGAATTGAATTGTGTGATTGAGTTGATTTGTGTGAGATGATATATACCTAATGAAATAGTCTTAAGTTGTGTAATACAGACAAATTATCATGTTTCTGTCGAATTTTGAATTTCGATGGGTTAAAGTAATAGTCCATATGTTGCAAATAGAATTTAGCCCGAATAGTTAGGATTTAGCCTGGACTGATAATCCTACTGTAAAATGTACGGCTCAAGAGTGTGCCTTTTTATTATGTACCGTAACGGGTACTTTTGTAAATATGTATATTACTCGAACATCCATTGAGATTTCAATAGTTTGACAGAAAAGACTCTTGAAGAGTGGAAAGGTGAAATTAATGGAAGTTTGTAATGTGATGAGCTCACCTATATTTACTTGATATTTATATGAGATTATGTGACTAACTTGCTTGAATAAGTGTATGTGTTTAGGTAACTTACCCAAAATTGATGGAATATGTATTTATCTGTGCTTATGTTAATAAATAAGATTGGTACGTTTATTTCTCGTTATACGGACTTACTAACAATAAAATGCTTACTCCGTTATTTTTCCCTATTTATAGTGCTCAAAGCTTACGAAGGTTGGAAGTCGGTCGAAGCAGTCATCACACTATCCACTATCTCATTTTGGTATAAATAGAAATATCATTTTGGTATAATGGCATGTATAAGCTTAGTTGGCCAATGACAGCTTGTATTGTTTGTTTTGTAACCTAGCCATTGGAGTGGCTAATGATTGTCTAAGTTTGGCTATTTTAAAGTGATGTTTTGACATAAGTGCTTATTATGTGCTGGTTTGATGAAATTATGTTAGCATATAAGTTTATGACATGAGTGAGTTTAGATATATTGATGCATGAGATAATACTATATGATTGATGTAAAATTTCTTGTGAATATGATGTTGGATTGGTGGATATATGTTTGTGAGTTTTAGTGAAGGAAAATGGTAAGCTTTGGGTGACAAATGAGGCTAGGAAGTGGCCTTATTTTGTCCACATGGGCATGTGTCTTCGCCGTATGTGACACACGGCTTTTCCTATGGGCATGTGATTCGGCCGTGTGTCCCCTACCTCTTAAAAATGAGAAACAGAATGCTTACAATTGGGCACACGGGCAGAGACATGGGTGTGTTTCTTAGTCGTGTGGTTGACACGGCTGTGGACACGGGTGTGTTACACGGTCATGTGTCTTAGCCGTGTTGTGACAGCCCTAAAGTGACCCTAGTCGAAAAGCGGTTTCGGGACCGCTAAACCGAGTCACCAAATTATTTGAATATGATATTTATTGTCTAAAATATGTGAATATGAATGTGTGAAAGTTTTAAGCTTCGATTTAGTAAATTGCATGTGAATTTAGTCAATAGGACTTATGTGTGACACTTTTGAAATGTGGTAGGTCAAAACATAAGGATCTATTATTGCATGTAATAAAAAGTGTAACACCCCAAACCCGAGACCATCGCCGGTGTCGGACGCGAGGGGTTAACGAGCCAAGTCCTCTTAGAGCACCGACCCATTTGGCATTTCCAGACAGGCTGGAAAACTGCATCACTGTTGCCTTAAAAATCATATCTCGAGTTTCAAAACTCGGAAACTGATTCCGTAAATTTTCCCTGAATTTAGACTCATATATCCTTCCATGGATTTATTTCTAGAATTTTTGGTTGGGCCAATTGGTACAGTTTATTAGTTAAAGTCACCCATGTTACAGGGATTGACTGCTCTGACCTTCGCGCGTTACAACTTGAATATCTCTCTGTACAGGGCTTTAATACTGGTGACGTTTATTTCTAATGAAACTAGACTCAAAATGGAATCTGCACATATAAGGCATGACTCCTAATTCTTTCTGGATAGTTTATAGTAAATTTTTAAAGTCGCGACAGGGGACCCAGAAACCGTTCGGGCCCTGTCTCACAATAACTTTAATATCTCATAACAAGTAACTCCTATGACCTTTTCGTTACTTCCATATGAAAGTAGACTCATCAAGGTTCATTCACATAACTTATTCACTATTTAATACCATTCCTACAATTTTTGGTGATTTTTCAAAACCACACCACTGCTGCTGCCAGCATCTGTTTTCAAGGTAACCTTTACCTATTTCATGATTTCCACGATTCAATTGCCCTCTTTGCATACATAGCACAAAGTGTGATCATGATTAACCATTCCAATGGCTAATCTTCTCAAAACAATTCCATACCCCAAAATGATCAACATACAACGATTATAGTATCATACCAAAACGATATATAGCCATTTTCGCATGGCTATCCAAGTTTACACAAACCGAAAGGTACATGACCTTCAACAATAGGGTAGTCCTATACATGCCATTTCGAGTTCAACCAAAATTATACCAAAATGGAGGCTTTGATAGTGTAGATGACTTCGACTTTAATGATCCCGAATCTGATCGCTAACGAGCAAAATCTATAAAACAGAGAGCCAAAGCAACGGAGTAAGCATTTTTATGCTTAGTCAGTCTCAAGCAATAAAATCAGCTTTAACTAAAGCATTACATTCACATAGCCAAATGAATCATTTCATTAATACACATTCACATAATCATACTTACTTCACACTTCATCATTATATACTTTCACAAGATAACAACCAATTCAATAGCTGAAAACTCGTTAGTCGATTGAACGAATGTTACTCAAACATATCGACTTTTCCAATGCACATATAAACATACCTTATCCTTTGGGCTTTTCGAGCGTACTAATTAAATTTATTACAGCAACCAACGCCACCTCCAGCCCAAGCTTCTTCGAATACAACCGGATATAACCACATGCACGAATGCCTTGGGTCTTAGCCCGGATAGAACGACTTGCACAAATGCCTTGGGTATTAGCCCGATTTAACAACTTGCACGAATGCCTTCGGGTCTTAGCCCAGATGTAGTCACTAGCACAATTGCCTTCGGGTCTTAACCCGGATATAATTACTAGCACAAATGTCTTTGGGACTTAGCCCGGATATCATTCAATTTCTCATGCACACACATACATCAATAATCATTACACATCCATGTTTCATTTTCGTTACTAAGGCTCAAACACAAACATATCACTAGCATAATCGCCTTCGGGACTTAGCCCGGGTATCATTCAAATACTCATACACACATAAATCAATAATCATTACACATCCATATTTCATTTCACATAATTCGAGTAGGGTCATTTCTTGAGGACTTACCTCGGATGTTGTCGAACGGCTTCAACGGCTATTCGATCACTTTTTCCTTCCCTTTATCGGATTTAGCTCCCTTTTTCTCTTGAGCTTAACGAATACAAGTAGAAGTATTCAATATTTCTATCAATAATGTTTACTAGTAAATCACATTCAGCAAGCTTCACATTTAGCATCTCATATCATCTCACTTTATTATAATTTATCATTCAACCTTTGAACCAAAACGTCATTATATGGCCACATATACATACATCCATATATTTAAGCTCAAGAGTTTTAACATAACATCAAGTGCTCAAATTACTCATGTGGCCGATTACACATGGTCATAAATACACAAAATCAAAAATAATTTCAAGGTTTTTCACACTATACATGTACTAGGCGAATGTACATGCAAATTTCACAACATTCTTCAACAAATTTCTTCTTTAAACAAACATATTTATCACTTTCTTCATAATCAAAATATCATGTGCAAACATATATACACATATAGGTGCATGGCCGAATCTCAAGGTGTTCATAACCCTCTAAAACACAAATTTTTACCAATCAAGTAACAAGCATAAATCATGCTCATGCATGCATCATGGCCGAATACATCACAATCATACCCCATTGAATTTTGGTCATGGTTAAACAAAGAACTCAATGTCTTACTCAAGATTGCTACAAAGAAATTTCAAGAGTAGTCAATCCATCATTGCATGCATCATTAGCAAGCTTCACATTTAGCATGCAATGGCTTTAACACAATATCAACCTTGGCCAAATACCATTCTTCATGGCATAGCAAGGATTTGAACCATGGCTAACATGCACATCAAGTTAGCAACCAAAACAAACATGAATCTCATGACACAACCTCATACATACCTTAATCTTGATGCAAGTTTAGCCAAATCTCCTTCTAGATCTCTTCTAAACAAAGAAAATGAAGCAAAAATCTCTTCTTCCTCTAGGGAATTTCGGCCAAAGGAAGGAGGGGAAAAGATGAACAATTTTTTTTTGTTTTTCTTTCTTAGTCTTTGCTCAAAGAAAGGATGAATGACAACTTTTTTTTTCTTTCTTTCTCTCTAGCTACGGCACCATGGGGGGGGCATCCATGCTCATTTTTTTCTTTTTTCTTTTTTTAATTCTTTCTACATAATGCACTAACTAAACATGTTGGAAACATGTCCCCTTGCCCATACTCTAGACATGGCCGGCCACTCATCCAAAATAAATGGAGTATTTGACATGCAACTCCATTTATTTTGCTTCATTCCTTTATTAACCTCTTAAAATAGCTACATATTTTTAAATCCTTTCACATGAGTCCTTTTTCTTTCAATTCACAATCAAATTAACTAAATCAAAGAATTCAAAATTCACACATGCATTTTCCCATATTCTAGACAATAAATATTACGTTCGAGCATGTCGATGACTCGGTTTAGCGGTCCCGAAACCACTTCCCGGCTAGGGTCAATTTTGGGCTGTCACAAAAAGGGTGGACTTGCATGTCAATTTCCCCCCTAATTAGTAGTGGCCGGCCATGACAAATAGGGTGGACAAAGTGTGATGGGCAAAACATGTCATAAACATGTTATGTTGGTGTTTCATGGGAGGAATGATAAAATAAGGAGCATGGTAATAAAATAATGGAAGGAAAATGATGAAAACAAAGAAAAAAAAGTGTCCATCCTTTTACATTTTTGGCCGAAAGTTCTAAGGAGGAAGGAAGAAGGAAGGTGCTCTCTTGCTTCATGTTCGGCTTGGAAGAGGATTAGGAAGAGGTTCGCCATACTTGTATCTAGGTTAAGGTATGTTGATGTTGTTCCATGAGATTCATGCATGCTTTTAGTTGTTAGCTTGAGTTCTACCTAGCCCATGGTTCAAATCTTTGCTATGTCATGGAGATGATATTCGCTAAGGTGGATTGGTGTTGATGTCATTTGCATGCTAAAAGTGAAGCTTTGTAAGGATACATGTGAGGGTGGATTGATGACTTTTGAATTTTCTTTTTAGCATTTTTGAGTTAGACATTAAGTTCTTTGTTTAACCATGACCAAAATTGAAATGGTATGGTGTTTTGATGCATTCGCCATGGTAGGAAATAGAAGAGAAATATGGTTGTTGTTCACGTTATTTGGATGAGAAATGGTAGTAAGGTGAAGTGCAATTGTTAGTGTTTGATTTACTAGTGTATATAGTTGTACTAGCCGAGTTTTGAAATTGAAAAGGGCTTGAGCACCATGTGTGGTATTGAGATTGTTTGAGTAAATTCATAGTCATTTATATGATGAATTGGTTGTAGATATACATGCTTGAATAAGATGCACGCATGAATGAATAGATGGGTTGGTGTTGCATGTGTTCGGTTATAGGTAAGCATGATAATGAATCTATCTTGACTTGGATAATCGGCTCAAGGAGAAATTGCTAAAGTGCTTAGTAATTGATATTAGGTTAATGATGTGTGTTTTCGGTCATAAAGGTGCACATGAGGAAAAGTTAGATTAATTGTATTAAATTACTCAATGTGATTAAAATGCGATGACCGTTTTGTATTTGAGCTAAAAGTGGCCATATGACCTATCAAACTCCTTGTCATATTTGGCCATAAGCTAGCATAATGAGACTTTAATAAGTTAAATTTGTTTGAATTAGCTCAAGAGCTTAGAGGACCAAAGTTGGATAAGGGAAAGGAAAAAGTGATCGAATAGCCGCCGAAATCGTTCGACAACATCCGAGGTAAGTTTTCGAGTAATGAAACTTAGATTACGATTCGATTAGATTATGTTATAAGCAAATCAAAATCATGCCCTTTGTATGTAGCTTTTGAGCTGAAAATGTTAATGCTTAATACGTGACTTGTGTTTGAACTCTAATTATGAAAATGAGATATAAATGTGTCATGATTTATTGATATGTGCGTGAATATTCGGATGATGACCGGCTAAGTCCCAAGGCATTTGCGCTAGTGACTAGTTCCGGCTAAGTCCCAAGGCATTTGTGCTAGTTACTATATACAGGTTAAGTCCCAAAGGCATTTGTGCGAGTTACTATATCCGGCTAAGTCCCAAGGCATTTGTGCGAGTTACTACATCCGGCTATGTCCCAAGGCATTCGAGCGAGTAGCTATATCCGGTTAAATCTCAAGGTACCGCCTTGGGAATGAGCGATCTTGCTGTAATAATTTCAATTAATACGCTCGTAAAATCCCAGCGATGAGGTATGTTTCGTATATGCATTGAATTGGTTGATTCCTTACAAATAGTATTCACTCAGTCGATAAATGAGCTACCGGCCTTTGGCTAAATTGATCCTTTGTGTATGAAAATAAGGGTCGGTAATGTGAAGTAAGTATGATATTGAGAATTTGTACATATGAAATTATCCGTTTAGCCATACGAATGTTATACTTTAGTTGTGTCTAATTTCATGGCTCAAAACTTACTAAGCATTAAATGCTTACTCCGTTTCTTTGATTTTCTGTTTTATAGATTTTGTTTCGTCAGCTATCTGACTCTAGATTGTTGAAGTCAAAGTCATCCACACTATCAAAGCCCCCTTTTGGTACTCTTTTGGTTGAACTTTGAAATGGCATGTATAGGACTACCCTTTTTGATGTTGGTCATGTACCTTTCGGTATTGTACAAATTTGGATAGCCATGCGAAAATGGCTTATATATATATTTGAGCATAATGTTATAATCATTTTGTATGTATATGGTTATTGAGAGGTGTGGATATGCTTGGCAATGATTGGCCATTGGAATGGTTAATCACGATCATACTTTGTGCTATATATGCTAAAGGGTTAGTTGAATCATGGAAACTATGTAATAGGTAAAGTCTACCTTAAAGGCAGATGCTGATAGCAGCAGTGGTGTGAATTTGAAAAATCACTAAAAATATTAGGAATGGAATTAAATAGTGAATAAATTATTTAATCGAACCTTGATGAATCTACTTCCATATGGAAGAAACAAAACGGTCGTATGAGTCGTATTTTAAGAGATATTTAAGTTTTCGTGGGACAGGGCCAGAGCGATTTCTGGATCCCCTGATCTGACTTTGGAAATTCATTATAAATTAAACAGAGATAATTAGAATTCATGCCATATATGTATAGATTCCTTCTTGAGTCTAGTTTCATTAGAAACAAACTACATAAGTATTGAAGCCCTGTATAAGGAGTTATCTAAGTCGCAATGCAGGAAGGTCAGTGTAGTTGAACCCTGTAATAGGGGAGACTTTAACTAATAAACTCTACTAATTGGCTCAACCAAAAATTCTAGAAAACAATTTCTGGATGGATATATGAGTCTAGTTTCAGGAAACAATTACAAAACTGATTTTCGAGTTTTGGAACTCAAGATATGATTTTTAAGGTGACAGTGACGCAGTTAGCCAGCTGTCTAGAAATTTTTAAAATGGACTGTGAACATACATGAAATGTGTCTGTTAGCACCTCGTAGTCGCTTCCGACAACGGTCTCAGATACGGGGTGTTACACATGTGGTTGACACGGCCTTGGACACGAGCGTGTTACATGGCCGTGTGAATACTACACCTAAATTTTGAAATAAAAATTCACCAGACGGCCTTGCACATGGGCGTGGGACTTATCTGTGTGACTTCAATTTCTTCATGCCGTAAAAGTCAGGGAGTTACACGGGTTAGGGATACGGGCGTGTGTAGTACACGGCCTGACCACACTGACGTGTCCCTAGACCACACAGACCTCTGAGCCCTACACCTAGGAAAATTTTTTAAATTTCGTGAAAAATTCCTTGTGTTTCCTATTTAGTCCCGATTTGATTCCCAAACTCGCTTTGGACCTCGAGGGTCCATATAAGGGAAGATACATATGATATCAGTAAATGAATAGCAATTTAAGTAAATTTATTGAAAAATGTTCTGAATGTTATGGTAAAACTCCAAAACCCTATTTTAAAGATGGATACAGGTTAGGGGTGTTACAACACATGCCCGTGTCCCTAACTCGTGTAACTCTCTGACTTTTAAGGCATAAAGAAATTGAAGCCACACGGCCTAGCACACGCCCGTGTGCTAGGCCGTGTGGCAAATTTTAGTTTCAAAATTTAGGTGTAGTTTTCACACGGCCGTGTAGCACGCCTGTGTCCAAGGCCATGTCAACCACACGACCGAGACACACGCCCGTGTCTCTGCCCGTTTTGCCCAAAATTTGAGCATTCTGTTTCTCATTTTTAAGATGTAGGGGACACACGGCCTAACTACACGCCCATGTACTCAGCTGTATGTCACACACGGCCTAGACACATGCCCGTGTGTCTATCTGCGTGGACAAAATAAAGTCATTTCCTATCTTTAGTTGTAACCCAAATTTTCCATTTTCTTGCACCAAAAAGTATCAAGTACAATCTAACCATTCCAAGCATTCAAATTAAGTAATTTTGATCATTCAGCAAGGCATATCATTGCATGCATACATATTTACCATCTTACCTTGGTTCAATCCATGTGTTAAACATATTTTGATCAACTACTTAACATATAGGTAGCTACCATAGTTTAACATTACAAGTATGTCAAACAACTCATTGCTAGCCATTCCAATGGCTAGATTACAAGCATCATTTATATTTACATGCCAATATCGCCAACATAACCTATACAAGCCATTATAGCCATAATTGCTTTACCATATTGTAGTGACATGGGCTGATGGATAGTGTGAGTGATCTCCATCGGCTTCCAATCCAACGAGCTTCTGATTTACTCTAAAATAGGGAAATAAAACTAAGTAAGCATAAAATGCTTAGTAACTTCGTATAACATGGTACTTAACTTACCATTCATTCCGTTTTGAGATAACTATGTAAGGCACATTCATTCAATTTGACCTCAAGCCCTACATATCTCCTCATTGCCCTACATATCTCCTCATTGCCCTTGTTAGTCATATATTCCATAATAACATCAAAAACTTGTATGGGCTCAATAACAATCAAGTTCCCATGCACATATGCTTTCCAAAATATGTATAATTCACATTACTATATCTCAAGTATATTTTTATATAACACATCTCGAGTTCAGATTATTTCATATCAAAACTTTACACATCTTACTCGAAATATCAATGTCACACGAGTAGTTGTACACTCAAAGTGTACAAGTCTATAACCAAGGATGAACATATTATCAAAAGAATCCCATGTACAAATATCATTATCTCATGTTTTCATATGTCAATTATCATGTAGCATCATTTTCATGGATTTCAGAGAACTACGTGAAATAACTCATTTCTTATTCATGTCCTTTCATGTCAAGATTTTTACCCGTTGAATTTGTTCGGAACATTGATGGATACACATGCAGTACGCCCAAGGTGTACAAATCAAAATCTGTCAATTCATGTCCAGTGATACCTATAAGGTACTATTTTAGAGAGTACACTCTCGAGCAACACATATATACAACAAGATTACTAGTCTAGGTTAAATCCTTTTTATGACATATGCTCTAAGGAGCTTAATCTGGATTACCCATCCTGGCTAAATCCAATCCATAACATATGCTCAAGAGGAATTATATCAGGATTACCTGTCTGGGCTTGATCCTTTCTATCATGAGATTAATAGGATTACTCGTCTGAGCTAAATCCCATCCGCAATAAATGCAGGACCTTATTCATTTTGAGAAATTACATATCCATTGAATTTTCCATTTGTTCAAACGAAATTTAGCATCTTCCAAGCATTATCAAGCATGTGGTCAATCTCATATATTTATGCATTTATGCAATCCAAATGCTCACATTCAACTCAAGCATAAAATTTAACATTTTTATCATCTATCATTTGTCGGGCATTATGATTGATCGGGCACTTTCATTTATCAGGCTTTAACGACTATGTGATCATTTCACATATTTATGGCATTTATACAATTCACAAATACAACATTTAATTCAAGCATAAAAACATATACAATTTAGTTACGCGAACTTATCTCAACAATTGTTCGTGTACGAAAAATCTACTAATCCTACTTTTTCCTCTTTTCCTTGTTCTAGCTCCAAATTTGGTCTATCTGGATCTATACGTTATCAATTTATCATATTTTAAATTCAAGTGGCCTCAATTTTTATCCTAGGTAAAATTACCATTTTGCCCTTAACTTTTCCATAAATTCCCATTTCATCCCTAGGCTCGGAAAATGAAATTTATGCATTTTATTCCCTATTACAAGCCTAACCAAAATTTATATACTACATTTACAACACATACATTTCACAAATTTTAGAATTTTGCATGGTTTTTATCACTTTTTTCATTTTAGTCCCTAAATCAAGTTTCCATCAAAAATTGCTTTGTAAAGGTTGTTTGTTTATCAACAACCTTTCATTTTCTACCATAAATTTCATATTTCCAACATATTCATCCATGAACCTAATTTCATACTTTGATAACTTTTCAAATTAATCCCCCAAATAGATAGATTAGACTATATCGGTTTCAAAAATATCAAAATTACTAAAAACGGGCCTTGGCTACTTACCCAAATAAGCTTGATAAGTCTTCTTCCTCTCTCCTAGGGTTTCCATGGAAATATTTGGGGAAGATGATATGAAATTGTTTTCTTTTTCATTTAATTAAATTGTCATTTAATAACTTTTCATCTTTCCAATTTAGTCCTTAGACTTTTTTTATTTTTCCATGGATAAGTCATACCAAAATATCTACATACTTTCTTTAATGGTCTAATTACCATATAAGGACCTTAACAACATGTTTGGTTGGCTGTAATGCTAAACCATTACAGCTGAATTCAATGGCCCATCCCTATTCCATTGTTTGCTTGGCTGTAATAGGTTATTACAGCCCTATTCCATACAGCCTTATTCAAGGTAAAACTGTCGTTTACCATTCGACACTCTACCCACGGAATACCCATTCAGTGTGTGTGAATTTCAACTTTACCCTTCTCCCTCTTTTTCATTCTCATGTCTGAAGCATCTTCTTTTTTTTCATTCTTCTTCCCAAGTCCTTCCAACCTTCACTCTCTTTTTCATTTTCACGTCTGAAGCATCTTCTTTTTTTCATTCTTCTTCCCATTTTCTTCAAACCTTCTCCCTCTTTTTCATGCTTTTATCCTGACCAACCCTTTGACAAACCCTAAAAGTTTTATTCATCTTCTTCGTCATTTAAAATCTTGTTCCTCATCGACGCCTCTACTTATCGCATCATAAGCCATGGTAAGCAAAACCCTTAGATTATTTAAAATAATATTTTTTCTACATTTTTAGATTTTCTTTTATATATACAAAACTATTCGAGGATACTTTAGACATTCATCTGGATTCATTTTAATTTACATGGGCAATTTCTGTTTGGCTGCCGAGAAAACGAGTGTGAGATCGGAGAGAAGGATGGCGTTAATTTTTTTTTATGTTTGTTTTTGCTTATTATGATCAGTTTAATCAAACAAAACACTTGATTTCGAGATCAATAACTTAAACACTAAAGAAAATTAAAATGGAATGTAAACTAATAAAGTATTAATATATGCTTAGAGCAATGCATTTTTCATTTCACATCTAAGATTATGTGTAAATCTTAATCTTATTTAGTATAGTAACCTGGGCTAAATTACAATTTTATCATTTTTATGAGAGCTAAAATGCAATATTAATATTGTTAGATTTTCCTTGATATATACATGAAACTATTTGATGAAGCTTTAAACTTTCATTTCGATGCATTTGAATTTACTTGGAAAAGTTTTGTTTGGTTGTTGAGAAAACGAGGATGAGATCGAGGAGACAGAAGGTGTTTTTTTATGTCAGTTAGTAAGCTTATTATGATCAGTTTAATCGAACAAAACACTTGATTTTGAGATCAATAGCTTAAAAACTGAAGAAAATTAATATTGTGTGCAAATCATAGTCTTATTTTGTATAGTAACAAGGGCAGCCAGGAAAATTTTTTTGGTTTGAGATTAGGGTATATACTTTTATGAGATTTAAAATGAAATTCTACTATTGTATTATCTTATATATTTGTAGTTTTTAGGACTAAATCAGTATTTAATCATTCTTGGGGGCATACTATAATTTTATAGATTTTAGGGTCTAATGCCTGAATGTTTACTTGCCAATTCATGTATGCGCTTTGTGCTCATGTATTTTCCATATCATAATCAAATTTAATTTAGATTTTGAAACATTCATGTATCCAGTCTAGCTAAATTTATACTATGGTTAGCATTAGCAATGGTATTCTTTTTCCTTTGTTTGAATCTTTATATGAACCTTGGGGATTTACTTCTATTTATGCTTTACATAAAACTCATTATGTTGGTGATTTTGTAGTTGAGGAGAAAGGTTAGGGAGCCAAAGGAAGAGACTGCGACCCTTGGGCCTGCTGTACAAGACGGAGAGCATGTTTTCGGTGTTGCCCACATTTTTGCATCTTTTAATCACACTTTCATTGTAAGTTACATGGTCTTTGAATTCTTTTACTTGGTAACACATATTTCTTCCTATTTCGATATGATTTTTTTAAGATGTGAATTTTAATCGGTTTTATTTTTTTCCTTTGGTATTTTGACAATGATAGCATGTGACTGATTTGTGTGGAAGAGAGACTATGGTTCGTATTACAGATATGATTTCGGGATTGCATTAACATATCATTTAGCTGCCAATTTTTATATTCTAGTGGAAAGGGATTGTTTGAAATGTCTATAAATAATACCAAAAATTGAACGTTGGACTTATGTTACTCTAACTTGGGTGTGAATGTGAATAGAGCATGTGTTTGACACAAGTATATCCATATATAATTGTGTTAGATACAAGCTTGTAGATACTTAAAGATAGCCTGACATTTGTATTGTTGAACATTTGTTCTTTAGATTGAGTTTGAAATTCTTAAATAAATGCAGGTGGTATGAAGGTGAAAGCCTATAGGGATGAATCTTCACCTTATGCTGCTATGCTTGCAACACAAGATGTTTCCTATAGATGCAAGGTCATATACCATTCCATTCATTTTTATCATTTAAGAAAAAACCTGAAATTGACACTTTACATTACATTACATTAACTCGTTACTAGAAGACATACAATAGATGACATTACTGCTAGATTTATATTATTGTTGACGAGTTGCAAATCTTTATACTGAACAGGAACTCTGAATCACGACACTCTACATCAAATTACGTGCTACATAAGGTAATAAAACCAAGACCCCTGGTCTGGGTGATCAGCCAGCTCTCAGGGCTCTTGCTCGCTCCGGGATGAAAATTGGTCTTATCAGTAAGGCCACAACTAATTGAAACTATTTTAAAATGCTGAGGAACAATCTTTGTTTTGCAAATTACTAAGGGATAGAGGTGGGTTCGGTTGGTTTTTTTGGTTAATTGACCTGCTGTTCAGCTTATATGGTTATATATCTATTATATATTATAAATATAAATATATTTTAAATAATTTTAAAATGATATAAAATAATTCTACTTTTTCAGTCAGTTCGATTTTGGGATTAAAAACTAACTGAATTAACTAATTTAATCAAGGTCAAAAGTGACATTTTTTTCCAAATTTTTTGGTTCAAACGGAAAGTTGCTCTCCCTTACAACGTTTTTTTTTTCCAAATTTTTTGGTTGAAACAGAAATTTGCTCTCCCTTACATATTACTGTCGAACCCTTACGATGTTATTCTTTGTGTTATTTCAGAGGATGTTACGCCCATTCCGATTGATAGCACCCGAAGAAAGGGTGGTAGAAGAGGAAGAAGGATATAAACTAGCACATTATGTTCTAGCAAATCTATCCTTTTAAGTGTTCTTTTTGGTGGCATTGGCATTTGGTTATTTGGTAATAACTGTTCTTTATGAGCCTTTTTTCATAGTTTTATATTGGTATATTTTATATTGGAGTTGTAGAACATAATGAACTATGAATCTACCAATCGCATTTTTCATGTTTTTGGTAATGTTTTATATGAATCTCATGTTATAAGTAGGAATGTTTAATGAAAATAGTATGGTGATATTTTTATTAAAAATTTGTGGGTTTTATCATTGTTGTTCATATCATAGGTAGTCCCTAAACAAAAATTGTAACTTGTGATGTTACTTTTACAAGTTAATGCTCAAGTGGAATTTATTTATAAAAAAACCCAAAATGTGTTTGATTCTTGCAAAACCCTTGTTTCCATCATGGATGTTTGAACTTGATCAAATTGGTCCATCATGGATGTTTGGATTTGATCAAATTGGTTGGTTTAATCAGGAATTGGTTTGGTGTCAAGTTGGAAAATACATCAAATTGGTTGCCTTACGTTGGGTATCAAGTTGGAAAAGGCATCAAATTGGTTGCCTTATGTATTTGTATAAATTGTTGAATTAGGTTAAAAAACTAGTTAATCGGTTTTTAATTTTTATAAATATTATTTTTATAATTTTTAATAATTTATTTAATTAATTCATTGATAAGTTAGTGGTAAAATCAATTTGACTATCGACTTGGTTCTTAAAACTTTTGGCTTGTAACTTTTGTTAATATATGAATATTATGCTAGGATATGAAATATAATTCTCAAGTTATTTATTACTTCTAATATTTTGTTTATTATTATAGAATAATTAAATTATTTATTTCAATAATGATATTTTAGCACATTAAATATGTATTGCGTTTAAAAATAATAAAATAGATTATATATATTTTAGTATTATATATTTTGATTTTTAATTCATATAATAAAATTATATTAAGAATGTTATTAAATTATATTTAATAATAATTATGTTAAAATATGGTTAAATTATTTATTATTTTCATTAAATTATTGTCAATAATAATCTTATTAAAATTTAATACAATAACAATAATCATCTACATAAAAAAATTCTGCTAAGGGTATTCTAGTCATTTTAGTTTTTTTTCTTATGCTATTACAACATCATTCCATTCAACCAAACACAAGAATCTATTACAGTTCTATTCCATTCCATTCGACTAAACAGTTGAATTACTGATTACAGTTCTATTCAATTACAGCTCTATTCAATTACAGCTCTATTCATTTACAACTCTATTCAATTATAGCCCTATTCTGTTAGAGTGAATCAAACGTACCCTAAGTTTTGAATTCAATAGCTATTTGATGCCTATAGCTACTAGAACCCAATTTTTGCATTTTATGTAATTTAGTCCTTTCCTTAATTAAACACACAATTAGTAAAATTTTCGTACCAAAATTTTTATGTGACCTTACTGTCATGATACCAACCATAAAATAAAATAAAACAAAATTTTATTTTAGGCTCGGATTTGTGGTCTTGAAACCACTGTTCCGATTTCACCGAAATTTTACAACTCTCCCCACTTAAGGAATTTTCATCCTTGAAAATTATACCAGTAAGGAGATTCAGACATTACTTTGTCATGTTTCCATCTAGTTCTCAGATAGCTTTCTCTGTATCATATCATTATCAAAGAACTTTCACTAAAGCTACCTTTATATTTTTTATTTCTTTCACTTCAGATGCTAGAATTTCAACCAGTCCCTCATTGTAAGTCGTGTCAAGTTGAATTTAATACTTATCAAAGTAATAACAAATGACGGGTCTGGTCGATACTGTCATAACACATATATACATAAAACATTGTGAATTCTGTAGAACTCTGATAATAATACCAATCAATACGCAACAGGTCTAATTCTTTTCAATGATCTCCTATGATCCAAACCACAGACTTAATTTGCCTTTACGGGCAAACTAGAGAACTTTCTTCCATGGCGAAACTTTCAAAAATATTTTTTCGCGAATCTAAAAATCCATTTCTTTCCATTTCAGATTCACACCAGATTTCTAACGATCAAATACTGCTTTAAACTCTCTCAGATCACTTTCATCCTTCTTCAGGTTCAAGGAATCAAATCTACTACATGTATATTTTCTCACTGAACTTCGTCCAAAACACCAGAGTTTTATATTTGTGACCATATAAAGCGTCGTATAGTAAAAATTTTGTACTTGACTGTTAACAATTGTAATAAACAATTTCAACCCAAAGCAAATACTTTTCTCAGTTACCTTCAAATTCAAGTACACAACATCAAAGTGTATCTTCCAAATTCTGAATCATATGTTCAGATTGATCATCCATCTGAAAATCTAAAATGTAACCATATATCCATAGTCTCTTGTAACTTGTTTCAGAGTCAGAATATAAACTGTAGATCTTTATCAAAAATAACAAAAACTAGCACATCATATGTAACACCCCTTAACCCTAAACCGTCACCGGATCAGGGTTACAGAGCATTATCGGACATATTGGATAACTTAGAAATAATTCATAAATAAATAACATTCATATCATAGTTTAACTTTTAAGTCTTTATAATAGACCCTCGAGGCCCAAAATACATATTAGGAGTGGAACTTTTTTTTTTTCAAAATTTCGAAAGCATTTTTGCTTATTTTATATAAAACTCCCTGCAAGTTCAAACCAAAAACAACCAATACCATATATATACTATATAAACTTTTGTACCATTTCATTAGTATAAACATTAAAATACTAATTACCATTTTTATTTACAACAAAAGTCTTGTAACATTCTGATGTGATCAAAATAACACCTATGTACATGCCACTTTTAATTTCAAAACATGGTACCTACTTATGAAGCTCTTGAAGATGTGATGAGATGAGAGATCTTCTAGCCGACTCTACCTCTTCGAGTCTAACTGTACCTACGCGTTAAAATTAAACGCGTTAAGCCGGTGAAGACTTAGTAAGCACTACAAGAATAAATAGGCAAATAAATCCTATTAAAATATTATAATCCCATTTGATCAATATATATTTATATGCATATAAGTTTCTTTAGGTGTATCTTATATTAACAAAATTTAATTTATTATTATATATGTTATAAAACTTAACTTAGTACATTGATAATTCGTTTTGGTTTACAACTTATAACTTTAGCCCAAAGTAGACTTAATAGAACACACTGGATATCTGAACAAATACGAAGTGCATTATTATGCACAATGAACGAGAGCACTAAAGTGCTATCTGAGAGAGCACAGATGTGCTAAGCAGAGAGCACTTAACGTGCTAATAATAGAAACGAGAGCACTAATGTGCTAATAATCAGAGAGCGCGCTAGAGTTCCTTAATGGCATGCCACTAGTATCCTAGTAGTTCTAAATTCATCTACTTGGGCATTAAAACTGAATTTCATACATTTAAATACTTTACATAAATATCTCAAAAAAGATTTCTCATTTCTTCATCATTACAATTAGTGCATATTACACAATTCACAAATATCACATCTTTTTCACACATATATTTTTGTCACAACATTATTACTTAATGTTCAAACAATACAACTTCTTATATTCTCCAATTATAATTTTCTTTTCAAAATCTTAATTCCATAATCTATTATTATTATTTATTTACTTATAAATTTAAATATATACATATATATTACATTTTTATTTCTAAATAATTCTATACTACAATATAAACATCTAAATAAAATTAATTTAAAAAAAATCTTGTAGTACTTACAACAAAAAGATTGAGATGATGTCTTCCTTCATTCCTTAGCCTTCTCTTTTCCTTTTTCTTCAATTAGGTCCTCTCCTTTCTTTTCTTTCTCTTCAATTTCATATAAAACATATAACATTTATATGTTGGAGAAAAATAATTAAATGACTTTCCTATGCTATTAAAAAATAAACATGTATGATATAATAAATTCATCATTTCTTACATTAACTTACATTTCAATTTATTCCATAACTAAAACTATTTCTATTTCTATTACAATCTATGCTTTATTTTTTATTTAAATTCTACTTATAACTTAGTTTAACTCCCAAATTTTCACTAATAAACCCCAATTTCAAACTTCTTATAATTTACTCCGTATTGCAATCTATTTCACAATTCAATCTTTTTTTTCAATTCTAATTTGAATTTTTCATAAGTTCAATCTCTAATTTATCCATAAATTCAACATAAACTATATAAAAAATCTACTAACTCTCAAAATTTCAACATATACCTAATAGTATTTTGTTCTAGGATCATAAAACTCAATAATTACAAGAAAATGAATTAAATTGACTTACTAAATTGAATTTAAACCCTTGAAATCCCAAATTTTCTTTTTTTTTTTTTTCTTTCTCTCTTTTCTCTATTTCGTCCCTCGCTATTATGTTTTGTTTTGTTTTTCTTTCTATTCTTTCTTTTCTTTACTTATGTTTTATATATTATATTATATTATATATAATAATATAATATATTATATATTAATACTTAAATATTAAGTTAATATAATATAAAATATATATTTTTATATCAAAAATATCTTAGACTTTTTTTTCTTTCAACATTAAACCGCATTCGTAAATAAGAATTTAAGGGCTAGAAGCGAGCGCTTCTAGCTGCTTCGCCTGCTGGAGAGAAGGTGAACCAGCTTCCTTTGGTCACCTCTCCCTCATTTTATAATAATGGCATATTTCCTATTTAGTCCTTTCTATTTTCTTTAATCTATAATTAAACTTTCACACTTATTTCAATCTAATCCTTTTTTCCTAATTACTTCTAATTAAGTCGAATTCACCAAATCAAAACCTAATTAGACACACAACTAGCTTCGTAAATATTTGTAATAAATATTTACGAATCCGATTTATCAGAGTGGAGTCCCAAGAATGCATTTTTTTCTTTCTTTTCGCTTTTTATCAATTTAACTATATAATCAATAAAATTTTCCTATCAAAATTTTGACGCAGTATTCCTATCGTAATATAGACTAAGCCACAATATTAAAATAAATTTTCTTTTTAGATCGGATTTGTGGTCACGAAACCACTATTCCGATTTTACTGAAAATGGGCCATTACATTTTTAAACAATCTATCAAGCGAGAAGTCCATTTACTAAAATGTAATCGTATGCCCATAGTCTCTTGTAACTTGTTTCAGAGTCAGAATATAAACTGTAGATCTCTATCAAAAATAACAGAAACTAGCACATCATATAATCTGACAATCTCAAAAACAAATCATTTAAACAATCTATCAAGCGAGAAATCCATTCATGCTAGAATAAAATGTATAAGCTTCGTCAAGCAATCGACATTTACTTAAATAAGTATCTTTCTTTTTCATAGACAAGAATGATCCTGATATAAAGTTCATAGTAACTTTGTCTCATTTCCATTTCGGTATCTTTGCTAGTTATAACCATCTTGAAAGTTTCATCCTTATCTTGCTAATACATCCAACATTTAAATACAGATTCAGAATTACCACATTTCATTCCAGGCTACAAGTATAACTTCTTTTTTTTCAAATCATTGTGCATTTTATCATTTCCCAGATAAACAGACATAATACTACTGTGATCATTCATGAAAAACTTCCTATAGAAGTTCCAAATACTTCAGTACACGGGCTCTATCTCGGAATAACAGACAATCATAAAATTCAAATCTGCTATCCTGATTCAATAATTATTTCATTCTATACCTGTTTAACTTACAACTCATTATCACTTTCTGAGTTTCATTATCTTGTCATAGAAACATTAGTTTAGCTCTATACTTAGCAAAAATTGAGCTATTATCAGACAATCATAATCGGTACCCATGGCTTACAAAGCAAACATAAATTTTCTACTCAGAATATCTGCAACCACATTCGTTCCTTCCAAATGATATTCAATTATCAAATCACAATCTTTCAACAATTCAAGTCATATACGCTATCTCAGATTCAAATCTTTTTGCAACATCAGATACCTTAAACTTTTATAATTGGTGAATATATGACATTTTTTACCAAACAAGTAATGTTGTCAGATTTCAATACAAAAACAGTAGCCGACAATTCTAGACTATGTATCGAGTAATTCTTTCCATGTGGTTTTTAACTGTCTAAAAGTATAGGCTATTACCTTGCCTTACTACATCAAAACATAATTTAATCCCATTCAATAATACATCTCTGTAATAACAAACTCCTTACCCGATTTAGGCTGAACCAGAATTAATACTTCGGTCAACAGAGCTTCTAACTGGTCAAAACTTTATTGATATTTATCGGTCCATTCAAATCTTATCTCTTTTCTGTAATAACTTGGTCATTAATGTAGCTATTTCAATTATTAACATTGAAGCTTTGAGTTTTTCCAAAGCCACAACCATCAGATAGATTTTAAACCATTGTACAATAATATGATTGACATTTCAGCTGTATGGATAAAGCAACACTTCAACATCAATAATGCACCTCAACTTAAAAGAGGGAAAATCGAAAGTGGCTCCAATAATAACTAATGCAGTAATACAGTTTCTATAATCTGTGATCTATCACCATACCTCATGATCGAGTTAATATTTATAACGGTAACAAATGTAATTACCTCTGATCAAAGAATATCTTTCATAGATAACCCATGTTTACATAATAAAGAGATTAATGATATCTCAGGGAAATTCAGTAGAGTAATATCACGTATACTCAGTAGAAACAACTGTGATAAAGACAATATAACTTGTATTTTTGCAATTCAGGACTTCAATCAATAGAAGTAGAAAATGATATCATATTGACTTTATCATCAAATCTTATATCAATCATGATAAATTAGAAAACCTGAGTATGACAGAGCAATACCGCCCATGAGTCAACCAAACTTTCAGTAATTACATCTATCATAATTTACTAGCCTTTCAATACGATAAATATTGCTTCTGTACATCCACAATTTCATTTGCCTCTGAGAATAACAAAACTTATAGAGTACCCAGGAGATGTTGCTGTAATATACTCAATTATAATAGCTTCCTTCAACTATCTTTGCAATTTCATCACTATTCTACTGACTAATTAATTCATCAATAATCTTACATTATTCAGTTCACTAAAAGAGTCAATTCAGAATAATTTTCAGATAATTTGTTCTGTAAATATCGTATCTGGATAAGTCATTTACTCATGAATAACTTCTTCTTTAACAATGACATCACATATTCAGAATAATCTTCAGAAAAATCTGGTATCTCTTTTAATATCGTCTTTACTTACTAATCCATTCTCATTCTGACTACAACATTAATCATTCAACCTTTGAACTCTTTAGTACCACATTCATGAGCTTAATCCATATAAATCTTGTGAATTTCATTATATAACACTATATTGGTAAGGGGGTGGAGATGTAAGCCTCAAAATTTAACTTTCATAAATACACACATATCACTTAACATTTATCATTAACATGTCCATTATAAAACATTTATTTCATACCTTTATAGGTCCCCTTTTATCATACACAACATATTGACTCAAACATTGCGAGTATCAATTTCAACATTATCAGAATTAGCTCGGTTAGAAAGCATTTCTGTCTATTTGCAAAACAACTTTCATCAGAGTCGCGAGATATCACACTATCACAAGTTATATAATGGCATGTATTTCTAGACTCCACATACGCTACATTCAGTCCGAGAGTCAAAAAAATATAGCTCTGATACCACTAAATGTAACATCCCTAACTCGTATTTGTCGTCTGAATAGGGTTTTAGAGTATTACCGGAACATTCAGAACATGTAACAGCTCGATTTTAGCTAAATCAGAACAGTGGTTTTGAGACCACAAAACTGAGATAGTGAAATTATTTTAATATTATTTTTGGTATTAACAGTATGTAAATTTATATGTGTACAAATTTCGTGAGCTAATTTTATTGTTTAATAGCTCAATTTGAGAGAAAGGACCAAATCGCGTAAAATGCAAAAGTTGCATTCTATATGATAAAAGTGCTTAATTGCCATGGCTTATTAAATGAAAGGTCTTATGTTGTAATTAGACCATTTATAGTGGAATTTGACATAAATGGGTATTTAATGGATGTTTTTACAAAGGTTTCATTAAGGGCAAAATGGTAAACTATGTTTTAATAATAATTAGAATATAACAAAAGTCAAAATTCATCTTATTTTCATCCATCTTTGACTGAAAATAGAGAAAAGAGTAGGGTTTTAAAGCTTTTAACCATTCGGCAGTTGTGTAACACCCACTAACCCCGAACCGTCGTCGAAACAGGGTTACGAGGCATTGCCAGACATATCAGACAACTTACGAATAATTCACAAATAAAATAGCATTCATAGTATAATTTAATAACTAAGTCCCTATAATGAACTCTCGAAGCCTAAAACATGTATTAAAAGTGAAACGGGACTCATTCAAGTATTTTGAATTTTTTTTTTTATAAATTTCGACAGCATTTTTGCTTATTTTTACATAAAACCTCCTGCAATTAAAACCGTATCCATTTCAAACATAACCAATTCAATCAATTCATTTCACATACTCATTTTCTATTCTAAATACCTTCTGATCAAACTCAATCAATATAATATCAATTTAAATTTATCAATGTACTAATTAAATTGAAATGGATAAACTTCTTTCATTATAATTCTTAGACTTGTAATGCTAACATTATTAATCATTTATATTTAAAATGTAACAGCCCGTTTTTAGGGTTAATCAGAACAGTGGTTTCGGGGCCACCAAATCCGACGAGTAGGTTTGTAAATATTATATTTAATATTTACGAGCTAATTGTGATTTAAAAAAAAATATTTTTGATATTGTGATTTTTGTTTTATAAGCGATTTATTAAGTTCAAGTGGTATGACCCTAAGGTTAAGTGGGTTTAGAAAATGAGGTATCGGGACCTTGTTTCTATAAACCGAGTCGTAAATATTTTTATAAATATTTACATAGTGGCAATAAGATGGTATTAAAGTTTCGTTGAAAAATTTTATCGTTTCGATAGTTAATTAAGCAAAAAGGACTAAATTGCGTAAAGTGCAAAAGTTCTGTTCTATAAGCTAAAGGTATTAAATAGATAGATATAGAACTTAAAAGTGAAAATCCTTGTTTGGTAATTAGCCCATTAAAGAGATAGTGGGATATGATGGCTTGGCATTTGGTGTAATAAATAAAGTGTATAAAGGTTAATATTGTAAATTGGTTAAAACTAATAATAAAATGAATAAAATAAAAGAATCAAGGTGTCATCTTTTTCATTCTCTTTTTACTAGCCGAATATGAAGCTTGAGAAGCCATGGAAGAAGCTTCCAACTTTCGGCTAATGCATGGTAGGCATTTCTTGTCCCGTTTTTAATTATTTTTATATTTTCGGGATCGTTGTTGCTTAATCTATCTAATGAGGGGGCTATTTTGCAAAACCATTGAATAGTTTGATATTTTCAATTGATGACTATAATAGGGTTTTGAAGTTTAATGGAAGAATATGAGTCCTTGTTGATAGTTAAACACTTTTTATGGCTAAATGGATAAATGTGAAAACTTTGTGGTTAAAATGTCAAATAAATGAAATGTGTGGGCTGCTAGAGACACTAGTGATACTCTTCTATAGTAGAATTTTACTCAATTTCATGAATTTGCATTTTTATGATATAGGGACTAAATTGTAAAGAAGTTGAAATATTAGGGGCAAAACTATAATTTTGCCATAAAGTGAATTATGGACTGTTTTGATACCATGAACATTTGGCTAAGCTTAATTATGGTTAAAATGGTTAATTTGCATGTTTTGAGCTCAGGGACTAAAATGAATAAAAGTAAAACTTTAGGGGTAATTTTGTAAAAATGACAAAAATGACCAAATTGTATGAAATGAGGTGTTTTACTGTCTAAATTAATATATTGAATGAAATTGTTAATTTAGATCAAGATCGAGTGGAAAATCGAGGAAAATGAGAAAATTACCAAAATACCCCTGAACTTTGGTATCTCTACAATTTAGCCAGGTAAGTTCGTATGCAATAAGCATTGTTAAATTTATGTTTCTAATGCTTTGATATTGTATAAATTGTATATACGTGAATATTTTAATGTCTGACGACATATCGACAAAATGTGGCACTTAGTGTGCGGGGCGATCAAATATGGTACTCAGTGTACGGAATATCGAGAATGGCACTTAATGTGCGAGATATTGAGAATGTCACTTAGTGTGCAAAATATTGAATGATTAAATAGAGCAAAGTGAACAGGTATACATGCTATATTATATGAATTGTTTATGAGACGACTTTATAATGGTGTTATATCCGGGCTAAGTCCCGAAGGCATTCGTGTTGGTGTTATATCCGGGCTAAGTCCTGAAGGCATTCGTGCTGGTGTTATATCCGGGCTAAGCCCCAAAGGCATTCGTGCTGGTGTTATATCCGGGCTAAAGTCCCGCAGGCTTTGTACTAGTATTATATCCGGGCTTAAAGTCCCGCATGCTTTGTGGTGGTGATTGGATTTGGGTTTTAAACCTAGTAGACTTAATGTCGATGATTGGAGTAAGATTATGATTTTGAATGTTCGTAGTAAACTACCATTTAATATGTTCAATGCATTAAGTTGGTCAGGTATGTATTATATACTTTTATATGTTAGATTGATCGGAATTGAATCATGAATGCGAAATGAGAAGTATATGTGAAAATCTCATATGTGTATGTGTGTATTCAGCTATGGTGAAAGGTTACATGAGATTTATTTGGTGATATACATGTTAAATAATATGAATGCAAAGAATGTGTAATAAATCTGCTTGGGACAGCAGCAATAATGTGATTTCGAAAAATCACCATAAATTGTGGGAGTTGATTTAGAGGCTGAATAAATTATGTCATGAAATCTTAATGAGTTTAGTTTCTTATAAAAGAAACCGTGTAAGCAAAAGAATTGCCAATAATGAAGTATTTGAAGTGGTATGGAACAGAGTCAAAATGACTTTGAGGTCCCCTGTTCTGTTTTCAGAAAATCATTATAAATTGTAGAAAAATGGTTATAAGATAAAATTTATATTCTTAGACTCCTTAATGAGTCTAGTTTCAAATGAAATAAACTATAACATATTTTGAATTCTGTATAATGAGAAATTTGATTCGTAGTGAAGAGTGGTCAGAATAGTCAAACAGTGAAACAGGGGAAAACTTCAAGAAAAATCTGGTATTGATTGGTCAAACCAAAAATTCTGAATATTTTATGGATGAAATATATATGAGTCTATTTTTAGGGAAAATTAATGGCACTTGATTTGGAGTTTCTTAGCTCCAGTTATAAATAATTTAGTGACTATTGCTCAGGAAGACAGCTTGTAGTGAATTTGTGATTTTGTTGCAAACATGGTTAAAACTTGTTAATGAGATGCTTTTCGAGTTCTTATGATCTTATTTTTTATTTCAATATTTGGTTTTAATTCATTTCAGATTCAAGTGAGGTGAATTTGCTACATTTGCATTATGTTCATGGATACTTGGCTAAAATGGAAATTATCTAGGAATGATTTCTTGAAAATTTGAATAATCGATCTATAAGTAAATTAATTGTTTGCATTGCTTAAAACTTACTAAGCATTGAAGCTTACTCCGTGTTCTCTTTTCTATTTCTTATAGGTTTATCCTTTAGCTCGAGTTGGAAGGGCCGGAGATATCATCACACTATCAAGTCATTATGTGAGTTGAGAAGATTGTATATCATCATGGTTTAAGACATGTATAGGATAGACTATAAGTAGAATGATATTTCGACTTGTATACATTATAGCCATGTGAAGGTGCCTTGCTCATTTTGTTTAGAGAAGCCTTATAATTGAACTAATGTGGTGAAATGTTTTAGTTATAACTTGATAGTATTTAAATTGTTATTAGATATTCGGTTATGTTTTGATAGTGAGTCATTTTGGAAATTTATAAGAGCTCCTTTGGAAAATCAATGAGACATGTTTACATTGTTGATAATTTATGTCTGGTAAGTATCTTTGACCTTATAGAAGTTTTGTTCAGTCAAGTAATACCTCATGACCTTATTCTGGCGACAGATACGGGTTAGGAGTGTTACATAAAACATAATAACCTTTATACACATCCTCTGTGCATGCCACATTACCAAAAGAAAATATAAATCACCAAAAGTTTGTTTGAAGTCGGTCCGGCTTTGGTTGTTTGGTTCGATGATTGACTTCTACAACCTGCGCACGGAAACAACCGTACGCTGAGTATGCATATACTCAGTGGTATCACTTTAATTCAATTTATAATTAAATACATTAAATCACACTTATACTTTTACATTACAATTATCATCACTTAATGAACAATTCAATCTTTTTATGTTATCATTTGATTATATATATACCATTCTTATTTCTTTATTTCAATTATCACCTTTTACATATGCCATATCATTCAAATTTAATTTTATCAGTAGATTTATTTCATCTGTGCCTATTAACTTGACTCGGACTTGGCGGATACACGGATTCCAACCAATACACCACTACGGCACATTATGCCTTAACGGTACACAGTACCTAAACGATGTCGATAGAACGATAGCGATAAGATAAGATAATGATATTGAACACACAAAGTGCTGAATCTATAATAGTAATAGTAAAAGATGTCGACACACAAAGTGTCGAATCGGTATCAGTAACGGTAACAGAACAGTAGTCAGCACATAAGTGCCTAATCAGTAAGCCGGCAAAAACCCGTACTCTTTCATATCCTATGGCATGCCAACTATATCCGACTAGTCCGACTAGTTAATAGGGTATTTAATTCACTTTTCAATACAGTTTCCATCTCAGTTCAATATCAAATATAATTCCCTATTTTAATCAGTTTCACAGTATTACAGTAATTCATTACTTTAGTAATTTCATAGTTCAATGCAGTACACATAACAATATTCAGTAACTTCACAATTCAATTCAATTTTTAAAACAATATTCAATATTCCATAATTTAGTTTAGTATCAGTCTCAATTTCAGTATACAATCATAAATTTATCATTTTACTAAACACATAATTTGTAAATTAAACATATAATAATGATAAAGTTTGAATAAACCAGAATTCTCTTCGGATTTAATCCTCGACGATCTTTTCTTTTCCTTGTTGGGTCGATACTTCAGGCTCGATATTAGCTACGAACAATTAAAATAATTTCACTATCATTAACACAACACAATTTAATTGCCAAAATTTTATCTAAATTTTACTTTAATTCCAATTTAATCCTAACTAAACTTATTTTCTTAATTTAATTCACTCTCCATTTCTATTCAAATTTTGTCCAAACTCAAAATTAGCTATTAAATTTCCAGCATATTTTCCTAAATTTGAAATTTCTTTAATTTAGTCCCTACATCATAAAACTTATAGCTTCTTTTACAATTTAATCCCTTATTCGATTCTAACTTAAAATTCATTCAATCTAATCCCTAATTCCATAATTTGTCCAACATAAACCCTACTTGAAAAACTATGAACTTTTGAAATATCAACTTAATTTCAATAAAAACTTGCTTTAAATCTTCTAAAACATCAAAATTAACTAAAAAGGACTTAATTGACTTACCAGTCAAAACTTCAAACTTCAAATCTCTAGTTTTTCCTTTTTCTTTTCTTTCCCTTTTTCTTTCTCTTTTTCTCCACTGTTTTCGAATGCTTTTTGTTTCTATTCTATTTGTTTCTTTTTATTTTATTTTATATTTTATTTAATTTATTTATTTATTTAGCATATATTATAATATATTTATTTTAAATATCTATTAAGTATTTAATCAAATACATACAAATGCACACCACCAATACCATACACTTGCCATCATTTATTTTATTTTTTACACAAAATCTAATAATTTAATTATTTAATTATCAATAATATAATTAAATCTAATTATCTATTACTTTAATATTAAATAAAAAATTATTTTATAACAAGTGCACATGTATCTATTTATTACAAATGTACCAATGTTTTTATTACAATTGTCATTATTCAATTTGTTTATTGTACAAAAATATCATTATTTAATTATTTAATTAACAAATATCTTTATACATAAATTATAAGTAATTTAAGTATTTAAATTACAAATGTGCCAATATTTTTATTACCATACAATTCTCTACTATTTAATTTATTTAATAATAATACTAATAATAATATAAAACCATAACAATTAATAATTATAATAACCAATTATATAATATAATATATATAATCTAAATAAAATCTTAGATTTTTAATACATTTATGCCGCCTCAACCATTACTTAATGGCATATTTGTCATTTTGGCCCTTTTTACTTTCTATTGCTTTAAATTTAAACCTTTACCTCTTATTCAATTTAGTCCTTTTTGCCAATTACTCTAAATTAAGCTAAATTCACCTAATTAAAACCTAATTAGACACACCGCTAAACTCATAAATATTTCTAATAATTATTTTTAAACTCGGTTCACTATGTCGAAGGCCCAATAATATACTTTTCTGGTGCCCACAAATTTTGGGTCGTTACATTTTTCCCCTCCTTAAAAAATTTTGTCCTTGAAATTTTACCTGAAATTAAGTGAGGATACTGTGATCTCATAGTTTCCTCCGATTCCCATGTTGCTTCTTCCACACTATGGCTTCTCCACAGTTCTTTTTCTAGAGGGACCCATTTGTTTATTAATTCTTTCACTTCTCGAGCTAGTATTTGAATTGGTTCTTCTTCATATGACAAATCTGGTCTAATCTCAATGTCTTTAGTAGAAATAATATGAGATGGATCCGATTGATACCTTCGTAACATGGGAATATGAAAAACATCATGAATTTTCTATAATTCCAGAGGTAAAGCCAATCAGTAAACAACTGGTCAAACTCTCTCTATAACTTCATATGGCCCGATACACCGAGGACTTAACTTTCCTTTTCGGCCAAATCTTAATACTTTCTTCCAAGGAGAAAATTTGAGAAACACCTTATCCCTGACTGAGTATTTAATGTCCCGACGTTTTAGATCAGCATAAGATTTTTGTCTGTCAAAAGCTGCTTTTAATCTCTGTTGAATCTTCTTGACTGTTTCTTCTATCTCATTAATTAATTCTGGCCCAATCATTTTCTTCTCATTCAATTCTGTCCAACACACTGGTGACGACATCTCCGACCATATAAAGCTTCATATGGTGCCATTTGAATACTTGATTGAAAACTATTATTGTATACAAATTCAACTAACGGTAGATAACGTTCCCAACCTGATTCAAAATCAATAATACAAGCTCAAAGTGTATTTTCTAAAATCTAAATAACTCGTTCTGATTGTCCATCGGTCTATGGATGGAATGCTATGCTAAAATTAAGTCGAGTACCAAGAGATTCATGTAACTATTTCCAGAATCTCAATGTAAACCAAGGATCTCGATTAGAAATTATAGAAGCCGGTATACCATGTAACTTTATAATTTCCCAAATATAGACCTCTGCAAGTTTCTAAAGTGACCAGTCCGTTCTGACAGCTATAAAATGAGCCAACTTTGTAAGTCAATCCACTATTACTTATATAGCATTTTTCTTGCTTACAGACAATGGCAATCCCGTAATGAAATCCATCGTAACACGATCCCATTTCCATTCTGGAATAGTAATCGGCTGTAATAATCCAGTAGGAACTTGATGGTTGCTTTCACCCGCTGACAAACCAAGCATTTACTGACATATTCAACTATATCTTTTTTCATCCCTGGCCACTAGTACAGTTCTCATAAATCACGGTACATCTTTGTGCCTCTAGGGTGTAGAGCAAATGGACCGTCATGTGCTTCTCGAAGAATTAATTCTTTAATCTCTGAATTGATTGGAATACAAATTCGGTCTCGGTATCTCAAACAGTCATGTTCATCAATACTAAAATTCCCTGCTATGTCACTCTGAACCATTTCTTTTTTCTTCATTAGCTTATCATCTTCTAATTGAGCTTACTTGATTCGTTCAAACATCACTGGTTTAATTCTTAATTCAGCCAATAAACCTCCATCATTACCAATACTGAGTTGTGTAAACATCGCTCGCAATTCAATTGCTTCCTTCCTACTCAATGCATCAGCTACCACGTTAGCTTTACCTGGATGATAATCAATAACACAATCATAATCTTTTAGAAGTTCTATCCATCGACACTTCCTCAAATTCAACTCTTTTTGTGATAGAAGATACTTGAGACTTTTATGATCTGTATAAAGGTAATATTTTTCACCGTATAAATAGTGTCTCCATATTTTCAAAGCAAAGATCACAGCTGCTAATTCCAGATCATGTGTCAGATAATTACGTTCATGTGGTTTCAATTGCCGAGAAGCATAAGCTATCACTTTCCCACTTTGCATCAGCACACACTTGAGCCCATATCAAGAAGCATCGCTGTACGCAATAAAATCTTTTCCTGATTCTGGTAGAGTCAAAACTGGTACCTCTGTCAACATCTGCTTCAATTTCATAAAGCTTTCTTGACATTGATCATTTTAGACAAACGAAACATTCTTTTGCAATAATTTTGTCATCACTAAAGTTATTTTTGAGAATCCATTCACAAACCTTTGATAATACCGAGCTAATCTAAGAAAAATACATACCTCTGACACATTTTTGGGAGTTTTCCACTAAATGATTGCTTCAATCTTCTTTGGATCCACTCTAATTCCATCTGTTGTTACCACATGACCAAGAAATACCACCTCTGATAACCAAAATTCGCATTTACTCAATTTCTCATACAACTATTTCTCTCGTAACGTTTGCAAAAAAATTACGGGATGCTGCTCATGTTCAGATTCGGACTTTGAATATACCAAAATGACATCAATAAAAACTACCACGAACTGATCCAAGTATGACTAAAAAATTCGATTCATAAGATCCATAAAAGCAACTGGGGTATTTGTTAACTCAAATGGCATCACTAAGAACTCATAGTGACCATATCTTGTACAAAATGTTGTCTTTGGTACATCACTTTCTTTCACCTTTAACTGATAGTAGCTCGATCTTAAATCAGTCTTTGAAAATATTGAAGCTCCTTTCAATTGATCAAATAAATCATCAATACATGGTAACAAATATTTATTCTTGATTGTCACCTTGTTTAATTGCCGATAATCAATACACAACCGCATCGAACCATCTTTCTTTTTAACAAATAACACTGGAGCTCCCCATGGTGAGGTACTAGGTCGTATAAAACCTCGTTCTAGTAAATCTTGCAGTTGTATCTTCAACTCTTACAATTCAATAGGTGACATACGATATGAAGGAATCGACACTGGATCTGAACCCGAGTATACTTCGATCACAAGTTCAACTTCCCAATCAGGAGGTAATCCAGGTAACTTTTTAAGGAATACATCAGGAAATTCACATACAGTTCTAATCTGACTACACTGACTTCCGACTGAATCAGAATTAATAACATATGTCAGATATGTTGTACAACCCTGATGAAGCAACTTATTAACTTTAATTGATGATATGATTCGAGCTAACCCACTGGTACGGATTCCATTTTCCTCAACACTATCACCATATTCAGTCTGAACACTGGATTTTTTTTATAACAGTCCAAAATTACCCTATGTTCAGCTAACCAGTCCATTCCAGTATAACATCAAAATCCCCAAAAGGCATTATTAATAAATCCACCGAAAATCTTTTATCATATATCATTAGCGGGCATCTCGGGCATACCTGATTAACTAAGATTGTTTGCCCTAATGGACTCGATACTTCTATTGAGACTTTAGGCATTTCTATTTTTAATTTCCCCAACTCTACTAATTTTGAATTAATATATGAGTGTGAAGATCCAGGATCTATCAAAGTATAAACAGGCTCAAAATACAATAAAAATATACCTGTCACCACATCGTGAGCATTGCCTTCTTCCCGGGTTCTGACTACATAAGCTCTAGCTGGAGCTCTAGCTTCAGATTGTTGTATAGCTATATCACTGCCTCTAGCAGCTCCTCCTTTCCTCGAAACAGAACCTCCTCTGGACATTCATCTACCTCTGGCAGTTGATATTGACCTTTGAGATGTGGCAAGTGTACTACTCAGAGTTCTCAGACAATCTTTAACAAAGTGTTCAGTAGAGCCATAGCGGAAACATCCTCTGATTTTCTTCCAGCATTCACCAGAATGTCTTTTCCCACAATAATCGCATTAAGGATTTTCACTTTCCCGGGGCGAAGCTTTTACAATACCGGTGGAGACAGTAAGCTATTTTCCTCTGCTTCTGTCACCCCTATCAGACCGAAAGCTTGATCTCCAACCACATCTTGATTCTCTGAATCTCTTCAATAATGGATTAGAACTGGTAGTTCCTATACGTTTCCCAGCTGATTTACCCATTTCTAACTTTTTATCCAAGCTTAGTACTTGTTCTATCATTTTCACTCGCTCAACCAGATGAACAAGTTCAGTAATTCTGAGACTTACCAATTGAATCTTGATTTCATCTCGCAGTCCCTATAAAAATCGTTTACAACTATCAGCCTCAGTTGGAACATATTCTGATGCATACCTGCTCAGTCTAGAGAACTCTCACTTATAATCCAATACTGACATATTACCTCATTTCAACACTAAAAACTCTTACTTTATCTCTTCGATGTACATTTCCCCAATAAACTTATTCTAAAATTATTTTTGAAACAAGTCCCAGGTTACCTGATCATCCAGCAAATGCCTAACCACAGATTCCCACCAGAGATACGCTTCTTTTTGTAACAGTGATACAACACATATTAGACTCTCTCAGGGGGTGTAATCTAATTGTTGCAAAATTTTTTTTTTATTCCATCCAAATTTTAGCAACGGATGGATCAATTTCTCCTATTCCCAAAAACTCAATAGCACCAGATTTCTGTAGCTCTTTAATCGAGGTCAGTCTGACAGTAGGTACTGATGTAGTAGCAGGTACAGTTCCCGCTGCACGCTGTAATGCATCGGCTAAAGCTCTTAACAGTTGTGAGTCATCTATTTCTTTTCCTACGTTAGGAGGCTGATTATCTAACATATTTACACTAGGTGTAGCAGATTTAGTTTCTTCAAATTCCTGACTTCCAGTAGAAATTTAATAAACCGTAAATTATACATATTTTTACCCCATGTTTAATACATTTTATGGATGATTTTTCATTAGAATTGGTGATTTGATGCTCCTAATGCTTTAATTTTATGTTTTATACTTAGGAGAGCATAGAAGAACGAAAGGAATGAGAAACGGGCCAAAAATAGAGAAAATAGGCCAAAGTATGAAATTAACACGGCCTGGACCTCCTCACAGGGGCATACCACATGGCCGTGTCAATTTGGCAGGCTCGAGCAGGGCCTGAAGTAATCGAACACGGGTGTGTGCCACGGGCTTGTCCCTACCGAGCCCAAGTTGAGTCCAATTCGGAAAAGGCTAATTTTGAGGGCTTCTAGCATTTCAAAGCCTATAAATACACCCTAGAGAAGGAAGAAAAGGGAGACGGAGAAGTAAGGTAAGGAATTACCCCAAGGAAGCCGATTGATCCATCTCAGAAGGCGGATTCATCATCAAGACTGAAGATCTCTCCTCAATTTCCCTTCAGGAGTTTTGGGTTTTCTTTATGTTTTGTATTCTTTATTCTTCTGAAATGTTTTCTTATTTAGTTATGAACTAAAACCCCTAAATACCTAAGGGTAATGAAACTTAAGACAAACTTTGTTATTATTTTCTGAATCTTATGATAAATATTTAACTTGTTCTTAATTATGTGTTCTTAATTCTTTTTTGATATTCCAGGATACTGATTCAAGACATGCTCTTACTCAGAGGAGGAATAGACCCTATCTAAGAGTACTTTTTTCATAATTAAGAGGAGTTGATTGCGCACCTAGAAATAGGGTGACAAGATTTTGCTGGATTAGGGTGAAACCTAATAAGGGGATCCATAGATTGAGTTAATGCAACTCTAGAGTCTTAATTAGAGAAATGTCTCTGTTATTCAATCTAGCGATTAGACGTTATTAGTCATGAATAGGGATAATAACATAACTTAGGGATCTCTACGGAACAAGTTGAATGAATAAATCGTCCAATTCGGAGCCAGAATAACAAGTCTAGGTGGATTTTTCCTTAGGTATTGTCTCAAGTCAATCGATTTTCCCAAAAGCAATTCCCAAATTCTTTTCTCTATGCATTCTTAGTTTAGATAATTAGTTAATTAAAACAAACCCTTTTATTCTTAGGCTAGATAATAAAAAGATAGTCATTACTAGTACTTTTGGTTCCCTTGGGTACAACAATCCGGCCTTGCTAAAACTATGCTACTATTCGATAGGTGCACTTGCCTATATCGCGATAATAGTTAGTCTAAGTTTGATCTTCATTATAAATATTTATTACTTGTTACGAATCATGCGATCAAGTTTTTGGCGCTGCTACCGGGGAACTAAAGTATTAGGAACACTCAATTTTTATTACTTTAGCTATTTATTTTTTCTGGCAATTTAATTATTACTAATTAATTTACTTTTTCTTTCTCTTGGCAGGTTTTCCTAGTTTATGACTAGAAGAAACCCGTCAGGACCATTACTTTTTGACGAAGAAATCGATCGCATAGTTCGTAGAAACCAAAGAGAAATAAGGCGAAGCTTAAGATACACAGAGAACGAGCAAGAAGATGATGCTCAACCCCCAACCGAAGAGATGGCTGAAAAACAAGGTAATCAGCTACCTCCTGCAATTGCGGTTAATCAAAATCCTGCTCCACGTACTGTAACACCCCGTACCTGAGTCCGTTACCGGAATCGGACACAAGGTGCACACAGACTTAACTATTTTCACAGCCCATTTACAAAATTTCCAGACAAGCTGGTTACTGCATCACTGTCGCCTTAAAAATCATATCTTGAGTTTCAAAGCTCGAAAATTAGTTTTGTAATTTTTCCCTGAAAATAGACTCATATTTCCATCTACATATTTTTTTCTAGAATTTTTGATTTAGCCAATTAGTACAGTTTATTAGTTAAATTCTCCCCTGTTGCAGGGATCGACTACACTGACCTTCTTGCGTTACGAATTGGATATCTCCCTGTACAGGGCTTCAATACTGATGCCGTTTGTTTCTAGAGAAACTAGACTCAGAGAGGAATCTATACATATATGGCATGACTCCTAATTATCTCGGGTTAATTTACAATGAATTTCCAAATTCGGAACAGGGGATCCAGAAACCGTTCTGGCCCTGTTTCACGAGAACTTTAATATCTCTTAACATATAACTCATATGACAGTTTCGTTCCTTCCATATGAAAGTATATTCATCCAAGTTCATTTACATAATTTATTCACTATTTAATACGATTCCTACTATTTTTAGTGATTTTTCACATCCACATCACTGCTGCTGTCAGTATCTGCCTTTAAGGTAGGCTTTACCTATTTCATGATTTCATGATTCAATTGGCCCTTTTTGCATACATAGCACAAAGAGTGATCATGATTAACCATTCCAATGGCTAACCGTTTCAAAAAAATATCATACCTCATAATGATCAATATACAAACGATTATAGTACTATGCTAAAACGATATGAGCCATTTTCGCATGGCTATCCAAGTTTACACAAACCAAAAGGTACATGACCTACAACAAAAGGTAGTCCTATACATGCCATTCAAAGTTCAACCAAAATTGTACCAAAATGGGGGCTTTGATAGTGTGGATGACTTCGACTTCGATGATCCCGAATCCGATAGCTAACGAGTAAAATCTATAAAACAGAGAAACAGAGAAAACGGAGTAAGCAATTTATGCTTAGTAAGTTTGAGCAAGAGATTCCAGCACAACAAAAGCATAGCATTCATAAAGCTAACGGATAATTTCATATGCACAAATTCTCAATATCATACTCATTTCACATTCCAACCCCTATGTTCATACATAAGGGATCATCTTAGCCAAATACCGAAACTCATTACTCGATCGAGCGAATATTATTCAAGGAATCAACTAATTCAAGCACATACGAACATACCTCATTGCTGGAATTTTCAAGCGTATTAACTGAAATTTTACAGCAATATTGCTTATTCTCGAATCACGTACCTTCGGAATTTAACCGGATATAACGACTCGCTCAAATGCCTTCGGGACGAAGCCCGGTTATAGTGACTCGCACGAATGCCTTCGGGACTTAACTCGGGTTTAGTAACTTGCACAAATGCCTTCGGGCTTAGCCCGGATTTATTATCTCGCACGAATGCCTTCGGATCCTAGTCTGGATATAGTCACATAGCACAAAGCCTTCGTGACTTAGCCCGGACATCATTCGAATAACCGAACACAATTATCAATAAATCATGACACATTCGTATTTCACTTTCATTAGCAAAACTCAAACACAAGACACTTTTCACACTTGCAATTTCGGCTCAATAGCCACACACAAAGAGCATGATTTTGATTTACTTTAAACATGATCTAATCAATTCGAATTTAAGCTCTATTACTCAAGAACTTACCTTGGATGTTGTCGAGCGATTTAACGGCTACTCGACTACTTTTTCCTTCCCTTTATCGGATTTAGCTCCCTTTGCTCTTGAGCTTAATTTGACAAATAAATTGATTTAATCATTTGAGCATCGAAGAGGAATTCAAGGTACTTAGCCAATATATATACTCATTAGGCATCAAAGTCGCATATGTACGAAATCATGAATCGAACTCAACACATTAGTTAATATTCCTCTTAGCGAATTTTCTAAGCCAAGAATAGGCATCAATATGCTTGCCTCTAACCGAATGCATGCACACCAATTTCCCCTCATGTGGCCGAATATGCATATCCATGTTGAGGCCAATTATACACTTATTACCACACAAAAACAGCATACATTTTACTAACTAATGCATTCCATATTGTAACTCAATACACATCTATCATTTCCTTCATGACCGAAACATCATCATAAGTAAGTATATACCTTGGGATAGTATATATATGTCATACCAATACATCATGCTCAAACATATATACATATATATATGCTAGAGCCGAATCTCAAGTTGATTGTAACTAAACACGAACATGATTTCGAAACACAAATCTTACTTTCCATGCAATGAGCATAAATCACACTTATGGATGTACCATGGCCGAACACATCACGACACCATAATTTTGGTCATGATTACACAAAGAACTTAGTATCTCATTCAAAATGCTTAAAGAAAATCTAAGAGTCCTCAATCCACCATCACATGTATCATCATCAAGCTTCATATTTAACATGCAATGGCATTAACTCAAAATCCACCTTGGCCAAATACCATCCCCATGATATAACAAAGATTTGAACCATGGGCTAATAAGAACATCAAGTTAGCAACCAAAACATGCATGAATCTCATGGCACAACATCAAACATACCTTAATCTTGATGCAAGTATAGCCAAACCCTTCCTAATCCTCTTCCAAACCAAGCATGAAGCAAAACTCCTTCCTTATCCTTAGTATTTTCGGCCAAAAGAGAGTGAAAATGGATGAACAAAATTTTTTGTTTTCTTTCCTACCTACACGGCAATGGGGAGGGAGAGAAGCCTTCACACACACATTTTTTTTTTATTCCATACTCCTTATTTTATTTATTCCAACATAACCCACTTACCAAACATGTTTCATGACATGATTTTTGCCCATGATTCCTTGTCATGGCGGCCACTAGCTATTGGGGGGGGGGGGGGAATTTGACATGCAAGTCCATTGTTTTGCATGCATGCTTTAATTAGTCATCACACACTTCCCCATCATACTTTCAAAGTTTACTACTAGGTCCTTTCTAGTGAAATTCACATTTATAACTCTAAATCAAAACATCAAAAATGTCACACATGAGTTAACACACATTATAGGCAATAAAATAAATATTAAATTATTTTTATGCCTCGGTTTTGTGGTCCCGAAACCACATTCCGACTAGGGTCAATTTTGGGCTGTCACAACTCTCCCCCACTTAAGAAATTTTCGTCCCCGAAAATCTTACCGGTAAATAGGTTTGGGTAACGCTCTTTCATAGAGTTCTCGGGTTCCCAAGTAGCTTCTTCCATCCCGTGTTTGAGCCATAACACTTTTACTAACGGAACCCTTTTGTTTCGCAACTCCTTCACTTCACGAGCTAGGATACGAATCGGTTCTTCTTCATAACTCATATCGGCTTGAATTTCAACCTCTGATGGACTAATTATGTGCGACGGATCGATCAGAAGCGCGTCGAAGCATTGAAACATGGAAGACGTTGTGAATCTTTTCGAGTTCGAGGGCAAAATCAAATGATACGCAATCGGACCGACTCGTTCGGATATCTCATATGGCCCGATGAACCTCGGACTCAATTTGCCTTTACTGCCAAATCGAGTATCTTTTCCAAGGCGAAACTTTAAGAAACACTTTATCTCCCACGATACTCAATGTCTTTTCGTTTGAGATCCGCGTCACGATTTACGACGATCGTGGCGGCCTTCGACTTTCACGGATTACCTTTACCTTCTTCAGCATCTTTAATCAAATCCACTCCGAAAATTTTGTTTTCACCGAGCCGGTCCAAAACAATGGTGTACGGCATTTACGCCTGCATAAAGCCTCGTAAGGCGCCATCTTAATACTTGATTGAAAACTATTGTTGTGAGCGAATTCAATCAAAGGTAAATACCGTTCCCATGAACCACCGAACTCGAGGATACAACATCTCAACATATCCTCAAGTATCTGAATTATCCACTCGGATTGACCATCGGTTTGGGGGTGAAAAGCGGTGCTGAAATGCAACTTGGTGCCCAAAGCTTCTTGCAATTTCTTCCAAAATCGCGAGGTGAACCTCGGATCTCTATCCGACACAACAGAAATCGGTACCCCATGTAATCTCACAATCCGAGAAACGTACAATTCAGCTAGTTTATCCAATGAAAAATCCGTACGCACAGGGATAAAGTGAGCCGACTTAGTCAGTCTATCAATAACAACCCAAATCGCGTCCTTCTTACTTGCTGACAATGGCAGTCCGGACACAAAGTCCATTGTGATTCGATCCCATTTCCACTCGGGTATCGTAATCGGCTGAAGTAATCCTGAAGGCACTTGATGTTTCGCTTTCACTTGTTGACATATTAAACATCTCGAAACAAAGTCGGAGATGTCTCGTTTCATACCATGCCACCAAAACCAACGTTTCAAATCGTTGTACATCTTCGTACTCCCCGGGTGGATTGCCATTCGGCTACAATGGGCTTCGTTCAGAATTATCGAAATAAGTTCTGAATTCTTTGGAACACACAGACGACTTCTAAACCTCAAACAATCGTCATCATCTAATTGAAACTCCGATTCCTTGTTCGGAACACACTCAGCCCGTTTTGCGACCAACTCATCGTCAACTTTCTGAGCTTCACGAATTTGATGAGTCAACAATGGTTTGGCCTTTAATTCGGCTACTAACACATTGTTGGGTAGAATAGACAGGTGTACATTCATCGCTCATAAAGCAAACAGCGATTTCCGGCTTAAGGCGTCCGCAACCACATTAGCCTTTCCCGGGTGATAGTCAATGACGAGCTCATAATCTTTTAACAACTCGAGCCAACGTCTTTGTCGCAGATTTAAGTCTCTTTGAGTCATCAAATATTTGAGACTTTTGTGATCCGAATGCACATGACACTTCTCACCAAATAAGTAATGTCGCCATATCTTTAAGGCGAATACAATGGCAGCCAATTCGAGATCATGGGTCGGATAATTTTTCTCATGTGGCTTTAATTGTCTCGACGCATAGGCCACAACTCGACCTTCTTGCATCAATACGCAACCTAACCCAAGTAGGGAGGCGTCACTATAGATGACAAACTCTTTGCCGATTCGGCCGCACTAAAACTGAGCTTCCACAAATGAGTTTTCAATTGATTGAAACTTTTCGACACTTTTCCGTCCATTCAAACTTGACATCTTTCGAAGCGGTTTACGTCATGGGTGTGGCTATCATTGAGAATCCTTTTACAAACCGTCGGTAGTAACCCAAGCAAGCCCCAAAAGCTCCGAACCTCGGTAATATTCCTCGGAGGCTTCCGGTTAAGTATGGCTGAAATTTTACTCGGGTCACTCGAATACCCGATCTGAGATACCACATGACCCAAGAAGCTAACCTCTCTTAACCGAACTCACACTTGCTGAACTTAGCGTATAACCGCTTGTCCCGTAAAACTTGCAACACTACTCTCGGTGCTCGCATGTTCGGTCTCATCTCTTGAATAGACCAAGATGTCGTCAATGAACACAACTATGAATCGATCCAAATACGGTCCGAAGATCCGATTCATCAAACCCATAAATACCGTAGGGCATTGGTGAGCCCAAACGGCATCACTAAGAACTCGTAGTGACCATATCTCGCTCAAGGCGGTTTGGGTATATCCGAATCTCGGATTCATGAATCGATAATAGCCCGATCTCAAATCTATTTTTGAGAACACCGAGGCTCCTTCAGTTGATCGAACAAATCATCGATCTGTGATAACGGATATTTGTTCTTTATTGTCACTTTATTAAGTCGACGATAGTCGATGCACAACCTCATGGTTCCGTCCTTCTTTTCACAAACAACACCGGTGCACCCAAGGTGAAAAACTCGGGCGAGCAAAACCTCTATCCACCAACTCTTGCAACCGAGCTTTCAACTCCTTTAATTCCGTTGGTGCCATACGATACGGAGCTATCGAAATCGGTGTGGTCCTGTACAAGCTCAATACCAAACTCTATCTCCGAACAGTGGCAAACCCGGTAATTCTTCGGGAAAAACATCCGGGTATTCACAAACCACCAGCACAGATTCGGGTTTTATTTCTAACTCCTTATCATCAAGTACATACGCAAGGTATGCTTCGCACCCCTTTCTTACATATTTTTGGGCTAACATTGATGATATTACAGCTGGCAACCCCTTTAAGTCCGTAGACTCAACTCGGATCATCTCGTTATTTGTGCACCTCAAATCAATAGTCTTGCTTTTGCAATTCACAACCGCATCATGCACGGTCAACCAATCCAACCCAAGAATAACATCAAATTCATCGAATGGCAAAAGCATCAAGTCCGTCGGAAAACAGGAACCTCGAATTACTAGGGGACATTTCTTACACACTTTGTCGACCAGTACGTAATAACCCAAGGGATTTGACACCCGAATTACGAACTCAGTAGACTCAATAGGTAAAGTCTTACTGGATGCTAAGGTTTTGCATATATAAGAGTGTGTAGAACCAGGGTCAATTAAAGCAATCACATTAGTATCAAAGAGAGTGAAAGTACCGGTAATAACATCTGGCGAGGAAGCATCCTCGCGTGCGCGTATAGCATAAGCCCTAGCAGGAGCGCGAGCCTCGGATCTGGTCGTAGCATCTCTAGATCCTCTCTAACCACCACTAGCATTGCCCGTATTTCTAGATGGTCTACCTCGAGCAGTGGTAGCACCCGGTTTCCCACTCTGATTTGTATTCTATTCAGGCAACCTCGGGCAATCTTTAATAAAGTGGTCGATCGATCCGCACTTGTAGCAGGAGCGGTCACGGAACCTACAGCTTCCAGAATGCCATTTGCCACAGTGCTGACACTCCGTTCAGTCTCGACGTTCATTCCCAACACTGGCGACCGAAGTGCCTCGTGTACCCACAGGGGGTCGATCACGATCTCGTCTAAAAAGGCCCAAAGCGCCTCTAGACCGGCCCACATCAAAGAGTGATCATGATTAACCATTCCAATGGCTAACCGTTTCAAAACAATATCATACCTCATAATGATCAACATACAAACGATTATAGTACTATGCTAAAAACGTATATGAGCCATTTTCGCATGGCTATCCAAGTTTACACAAACCAAAAGGTACATGACCTACAACAAAAAGGTAGTCCTATACATGCCATTCAAAGTTCAACCAAAATTGTACCAAAATGGGGGCTTTGATAGTGTGGATGACTTCGACTTCGATGATCCCGAATCCGATAACTAACGAGAAAAATCTATAAAACAGAGAAACAGAGAAAACGGAGTAAGCAATTTATGCTTAGTAAGTTTGAGCAAGAGATTCCAAGACAACAAAAGCATAGCATTCATAAAGCTAACGGATAATTTCATATGCACAAATTCTCAATATCATACTCATTTCACATTCCAACCCCTATGTTCATACATAAGGGATCATCTGAGCCAAATACCGAAACCCATTACTCGATCGAGCGAATATTATTCAAGGAATCAACTAATTCAAGCACATACGAACATACCTCATTGCTGGAATTTTCAAGCGTATTAACGAAATTTTACAGCAAGATTGCTTATTCTCGAATCACGTACCTTGAATTTAACCGGATATAACGACTCGCTCAAATGCCTTCGGAATGACCCGGTTATAGTGACTTCGCACGAATGCCTTCGGGACTTAACCCGGGTTTAGTAACTTGCACAAATGCCTTCGGCTTAGCCCGATTTATTATCTCGCACGAATGCCTTCGGATCCTAGTCCGCATATAGTCACTTAGCACAAAGCCTTCGGGACTTAGCCCGGACATCATTCGAATAACCGAGCACAATTATCAATAAATCATGACACATTCGTATTTCACTTTCATTAGCAAAACTCAAACACAAGGCACTTTCACACTTGCAATTTCGGCTCAATAGCCACACACAAGGAGCATGATTTTGATTTACTTTAAACATGATCTAATCAATTCAGAATTTAAGCTCTATTACTCAAGAACTTACCTTGGATGTTGTCGAGCGATTTAACGGCTACTCGACTACTTTTTCCTTCCCTTTATCGGATTTAGCTCCTTTTGCTCTTGAGCTTAATTTGACAAATAAATTGATTTAATCATTTGAGCATCGAAGAGGAATTCAAGGTACTTAGCCAATATATATACTCATTAGGCATCAAAGTCGCATATGTATGAAATCATGAATCGACCTCAACACATTAGTTAATATTCCTCTTAGCGAATTTTCTAAGCCAAGAATAGGCATCAATATGCTTGCCTCTAACCGAATGCATGCACACCAATTTCCCTCATGTGGCCGAATATGCATGTCCATGTTGAGGCCAATTATACACTTATTACCACACAAAAACAGCATACATTTTACTAACTAATGCATTCCATATTGTAACTCAATACACATCTATCATTTCCTTCATGACCAAACATCATCATAAGTAAGTATATACCTTGGGATAGTATATATATGTCATACCAATACATCATGCTCAAACATATATACATATATATATGCTAGAGCCGAATCTCAAGTTGATTGTAACTAAACATGAACATGATTTCGAAACACAAATCTTACTTTGCATGCAATGAGCATAAATCACACTTATGGATGTACCATGGCCAAACACATCACGACACCATAATTTTGGTCATGATTACACAAAGAACTTAGTATCTCATTCAAAAATGCTTAAAGAAAATCTAAGAGTCCTCAATCCACCATCACATGTATCATCATCAAGCTTCATATTTAACATGCAATGGCATTAACTCAAAATCCACCTTGGCCAAATACCATCCCCATGATATAACAAAGATTTGAACCATGGGCTAATAAGAACATCAAGTTAGCAACCAAAAACATGCATGAATCTCATGGCACAACATCAAACATACCTTAATCTTGATGCAAGTATAGCCAAACCCTTCCTAATCCTCTTCCAAACCAAGCATGAAGCAAAACTCCTTCCTTATCCTTAGTATTTTCGGCCAAAAAGAGAGTGAAAATGGATGAACAAAATTTTTTGTTTTCTTTCCTACCTACACGGCAATGGGGAGGGAGAGAAGCCTTCACACACACAATTTTTTTTTATTCCATACTCCTTATTTTATTTATTCCAACATAACCCACTTACCAAACATGTTTCATGACATGATTTTTGCCCATGATTCCTTGTCATGGCCGGCCACTAGCTATTGGGGGGGGAATTTGACATGCAAGTCCATTGTTTTGCATGCATGATTTAATTAGTCATCACACACTTCCCCATCATACTTTCAAAGTTTACTACTAGGTCCTTTCTAGTGAAATTCACATTTATAACTCTAAATCAAAACATCAAAAATGTCACACATGAGTTAACACACATTATAGGCAATAAAATAAATATTAAATTATTTTTATGCCTCAGTTTTGTGGTCCCGAAACCACATTCCAACTAGGGTCAATTTTGGGCTGTCACACATACTATGTATGATTATGCTAAACCTTCTTTAACAGGAACTGAATCTAGCATAGTTAGTCCAGCTGTAGCTGCAAATAATTTTGAATTAAAATCTAACACTATTCAGATGATAGAACAATTTGTTCAGTTTGATGGTTTACAGGATAAAGATCCTAACGCTTACTTAGCAAAGTTTTTGGAATTTTGCAATACATTTAAAATCAATGGTGTTTTTGATGATGGCATATGTCTTCGGTTGTTTCCCTTTTCATTTAGGAACAAAGCTAAACAGTGGTTGAACTTGTTACCACGAGGGTCAATTACTATTTGGGAACAAATGACTGAAAAATTTTTACTAAAATCTTTTCTGCCAGCTAAAACGGCTAAATTATGTAATGATATCTCTTCTTTTGTGCAGATGGATTAGAAACACTCTACGATGCATGGGAGAGATACAAGGACCTTTTGAGAAGGTGCCCTCACCATGGGTTACCGCTTTGGCTCCAAGTACAAACATTTCACAATGGTTTGAATCCTTCGACTCGACAAATGGTGGACGCAGTGGCGGGTGGAACCATCAATAATAAAACACCAGAAGATGCCATAAGTTTATTGAGGAGATGTCACTGAATAACAATCAGTGGCAAGTAATGAGGACAAAGCCAACGAAAACAGCCGGCGTTTATAACGTCGATTCGGTCACCATACTCTCTAATCAGGTAGAACTCTTAAATAAAAAGATTGATGGTTTTCTTAATTCTTCACAGGTTCACCCAGTAATGCAGTGCGAAGCAAGTAGCGGTGGAACAAACCATTCGGAATACCAACTTTATGGCTACAACACGGATAACGAGCAACAAAATACATGGGTAATAATCCTCGACCTCAAAACAATCCATACAGTAGCACTTACAATGCAGGTTGGAGGAACCACCCCAATTTCTCGTGGGGCGGTCAAGGAAATCAAAGACCACAACATCCTCCGAGCTACCAACAACCACCCTACCAACAGGAAAATAAGCCAAATCTTGAAGAAATGCTCTCAAAGTTCATATCAATGTTAGAAACCCGTTTTCAGAACACCGATACAACACTTAAGAATTAACAAGCGTCAATCCAAGGACTCGAGACTCAGATAAACCAGCTTTCCAAACTAATCTCTGAACGCCCACAAGGTAGTTTGCCAAGTAATATCGAACCTAACCCAAGGGAACAGCGCAATGCAATTAATATTCAAGATGATGAAGGAGTCGTTGAGCCTGAACCAGAACCGAGGCACGAAACTGTGGTAAGCAAAGGTCAAGGTGAGGTAGATTTTAATAAAAACAAACCAGTGCCTGTCGAATATAAACCGCGTGTGCCATACCCCAACGTGACAAGGAAAGACTGCTCAGATGAACAATTTGGTAAATTTCTTAAACTCTTAAAAAAATTACATATTAACTTACCGTTTATTGAAGCTCTATCACAGATGCCAAATGCAATGAAAATTTTAAAGGAGCTTTTAGCAAATAAGCGAAAGTTGGACGAGGGGTCGCATGTGGAGCTAAACGCAATTTGCTCGGCCATTCTCCAAAATAAACTACCCAACAAACTAAAAGATCTAGGGAGTTTTACTATTCCTTGCTTAATTGGTAGTTTAGATGTTAATCATGCATTAGCTGATCTAGGGGCTAGTATCAATGTCATGCCTTACAAAATGTTTAAGCAACTAGGTCTCGGGAAACCCAAACAGACTAAGATGACCATTCAACTAGCAGATAAAACTATAAGATTCCCTAGAGGTATTATTGAAGATGTGCTAGTTAAAATTGATAAATTTATACTTCCCGTTGACTTTATTGTTCTAGACATAGAAGAGGATAGCAACACTCCCTTAATTCAAGGAAGGCCCTTTTAGCAACTGCTAAAACCATCATTGATGTTGGCACAGGTGAACTCACACTCCGGGTGGGAGACGAAACAATCACCCTTCAAGCTCACAATTCTGGAAAGACATCAAGAATTGAAGGTGATCATTTAAACCATTCTACTAAACCTAACAATATGGTGCAACCTACTTTGCAGAAAATGAGTCTGAAGGAAGCACACGAGTCGTTCTCAACCAATAGTAGAGGACCTGTTCATGAAGATCGAAGACTACAAATCGAGGAACTCGATGAATGGTGGACACACAAACCAAGAACACCCGACAAATCGAAACTATGCCAAAACGAGCCCGATACCTCTCCAAATCAACTTATGGTTGGTGATAAGGTCTTATTATATGCCGCAGATCCTTACATTGTCACCACCACGCCGAATGAGGAAATCTCTCTTACAGTACTCAGTGTTTTTCCATTCGGTACGGTGAAGGTGAGTCACTCCAAGTTCGGCACTTTTGAGGTAAACAACACCTGATTAAAACCCTATTTTGATGAGATTGATAGCATGAATGAGGAGTATAAACTCCTTAAACCACCATGACCATTCACGGGAGAGGTAAGTCGAGCTTAGACTATAAATAAGTGCTTCTCGGGAGGCAACCTGAGCACTAACAATATTAATCTCTTTCAATTTTGGTATTTAACTCCTAACTTTTTAACAGAAATGTTGAATACAGGTGTTTCCACAGAGACACGGCCAAGCACACCGGCGTGCTTAAGGCCGTGTGAAAATAGGGCAAAAGATTTCCCCAACACGGGCTACGATTAAATGCCACGGCCGTGCAATATGGCCATGGTCGAGCCTGCCAAAACAACACGGGCGTGCGACACTCCCGTGTTGAAGAACCGTGGGCGAACCTGTTAAATTAACACGGGCATGGGGCTTGTACACATGGGCGTAGGAGAAGCGAACCACGCCAGACACGGCCGTACGACACGATCATGTAGCCACACAGCCTATATACACGGGCGTCCGAGAAGACCGGGTGGCAACATCTTAATTCGCGACAAACACGACCCAGCCATGGCACATAGGGGCGTGTGCACCGACCGTGCCACTTGAAAAATTAGAATAATTATTTTATTTTATTTTTCTTTTATTAAGTTTTTAAGATTCATTCATTTCTAAGATTCATTTATTTTCCTTTTAAAAAAAAAACGGCTTACCTTCAGAGTCAAGCTTGCCATCCAGAGTTATCTCTAATACTCGATCTCACCAATCCAAGTATACCATCCATTCATCATACAGGAAGTTTCACTTCTCCCTATATCTTATTTTTATATTATAATATCTATCTTTTTACATTGAGGGCAATGTACATCTTAAGTGTGGGGGTATTTATTTATTATCAAAAAAATCCCTAAATGATTGCCTTGTTCTCTTAAAAAGCTCTCATATCATATTTAGGATAAATTTTGATTGATTTATGATTTTGATTGACTTATCTTGAATTAAAACATAGGAAATTTATGCATTGATTGTTTAAACTTTAAGACATTAGAGAATCAAGCATGATGAGTTGATTTTTAAGAATTCAAAATCTTAGGCTGTTTCCTCAAAGTTTAGGTATTACTCTGAAATGGAATTCACAAGTTTTTAACATCAAAAAGCCATAATTTTTGTGAGATTTTCCAGCCTTTTGAGCATCTATTAATTCTTGCATGCTCACTTTTATTATTGCTTTGAGTGCTTCAGTATTGAACTGTTATTCTAGAACTTGCTTGATTATGCATGTCGAGGCCACACCATTTGATTTGATATGTCAAAATGATTAAGGCATTTAGGATTAACCCACTCATGCCATGAAAAGCCTACCTTCACAATTAACCCCTAGTAAACCCCCTTGAGCCTAACAAGCCATTTCTTGTATTACCTTTAATATTAACCCTTAACCCATTATTGTTGAAATCCCTTAATTTAATCCTTATTTTTGTCGTGATTTGAGTTGAATGGATTGCTTAGCTATGTTTTGTTCTTAATAGTTAGTCTTTATTATTTAACATGTTCTTAAAAAAAAAAACTATGTATATATATTAGTAATTCCATATTCTGAGCAGAAGCTCTATTGTACGCAAGTGAAGATTAACTCTTTTTCTAGTTAGGCAATTTTTCAATTCAATCTCGATTCTAACCCTTTATTTCAGCTTGTGACTACACCCCCCTAACCAAGCCACACTACAACCCTCTAAAGACCTTTTGATTGATGTATCATCTTAAATTATTGTGGTGGAGATTTGATTTTCATGCAAGCCTATAGTAATAACTTTTCATTATTGACTATTGAGTGCTTCATTTATTGTTCTTAAACACCTCGAGTGATTCGAGTGAATCTTTAGTGAGGATGTAAAACTCTATGATATTCTGGATCAAAGGTAATTACTTAGATGCGGAGAAACACCTATGTTTGCATGATTAAATACTCAACTAGGAATGTTTGAAACTTTTATGTTCTTTTAGTTGAATTCTCAATGTATGATTACCTATGGATTATTTTGAGATATTATCGATAAGAATTATTAGTTGAGGAGAATTTATTTTGATTATGAGTTGAGGATTTTGCTTGAGGACAAGTAAATGCTTAAGTGTGGGGGTATTTGATAAACCGTAAATTATACATATTTTTACCTCATGTTTAATGCATTTTATGGATGATTTCTCATTAGAATTTGTGAATTCGATGCTCCTAATGCTTTAATTTCATGTTTTATACTTAGGAGAGCATGGGAGAGCGAAAGGAACGAGAAATGGGCCAAAAATGGAGAAAATGGTCCAAAGTACAAAATCAACACGGCCGAGACCTCCTTACACGGGCAGACGGAGAAGGGGGGGTAAGAAATTACTCCAAGGAAGCCGATTGATCCATCTCGGAAGGCGGATTCATCATCAATACTGAAGATCTCTCCTTAATTTCCCTTCAGGAGTTTTGGGTTTTCTTTATGTTTTGTATTCTTTATTCTTCTGAGATGTTTTCTTATTTAGTTATGAGCTAAAACCCCTAAATACCTAAGGGGAATGAAACCTAAGACGAACTTTGTTATTATTTTCTGTACCGTAAGATAAATATTTAACTTGTTCTTAATTCTTGTTTTGATATCCTAGTATACTGATTCAAGACATGTTCTTACTCAGAGGAGGAATAAACCCTGTCTAAGAGTACTTTTGTCATAATTAAGCGGAGTTGATTGCGCGCCTAGAAATAGGGTGACAAGATTTTTTCGGATTAGGGTGAAACCTAATAAGGGGATCTATAGATAGAGTTAATGCAACTCTAGAGTGTTAATTAGAGAAAAGTCTCGGTTATTCAATCTAAGGATTAGACGTTATTAGTCATGAATAGGGATAATAACATAACTTAGGGATCTCTACGGAACAAGTTGAATGAATAAATCGTCCGATTCGGAGCCAGAATAACAAGTAAAGTCTAGGTTGATTTTTCCTTAGGTATTGTCTCAAGTCAATCGATTTTCCCAAAAGCAATTCCCCAATTCTTTTCTCTATGCGTTCTTAGTTTAGATAATTAGTTAATTAAAACAAACCCTTTTATTCTTAGGCTAGATAATAAAAAGACAGTCATTACTAGTACTTTTGGTTCCCTTGGGTACGACAATCTGGTCTTGCTAAAACTATACTACTATTCGATAGGTGCACTTCCCTACATCGCGATAATAGTTAGTCTAGGTTTGGTCTTCATTATAAATATTTATTACTTGTTACGAATCACGCGATCAACATTTCCTGTCCAACATCATCCATTCTTTCATCAGACATTTTATCTATAAAAGAAAATCAAATATATATATTAGCATCCAAAAACCCGACTCAGTTTCAACTTAAATGGGGCATGTACTTCTAGACTCATTTTCGAGCTTGATTTAGTCCAAGAATCGGCTAAACCTTAGCTTTGATACCAACAATTATAACACCCTCTAACCCAGAACCATTGTCAGAATAAAGTTACGAGACATTACCGGACATATCAGACAACTTACTAATAATTCACAAATAAAATAACATTCATAGTATAATTTAATAACTAAGTCCCTATTGTAACACCCCAAACCCGGCCCAGACGTTATGGCCGAATCTGACGTGCCACATTGGAGTTGAAAACCCACGTTCCGTTTTAGTGTTTTAAAACCATATATTTTGTTGAGTTAACAAAGTGTATGGAAGCTGGGCACCAGGTAGGTATCCGAGACAGAGGAGGTGAGCCATGAAGGCTGCTTAAGTACGAAGCTCTTTGATTGGATCCAATCCTAGACATGCCCACAACCATAGCAACACTTTGTTATATCGAGTTTAAATTTGTTTAAGTGAACGACTTTGATAAATCAATTAATCGTGGTGTTGAACTCTTTTGAAAACAAGTATCGTTTTGAAAACACGTCCTAAGTCTAGCCCATTTGAATAATTATCAACCAGGTTTGAAGTTATTAAAAATAAAATAATCCCGAGAAGACATAAAAAAAAAGTTAAAATGGCCTTATTACAACCCAAAAATAAATAATAATTAAAGGAAATTTAATGAAAACCAACGCTTTTTAAAAGCCAAAAAGCGATCATTGGCTACTCAATCCTTCCGCCAAGTCCCCACATCAAGGCTCACCGCAAGGTTAAGGAAAGGGGTGAGTTTGGAAACTCAGTGTGCAACAAGCCCCTTTTAGAGCCCAAAACAATAACAGCCTGTTGGGTCTAAGCCCAAATCCAATCTCAAACATGTACTGGGCCATAGCCCTTTTCATATTTCATATTTCATAACACCGGGCAAGCCTTTTCAAATTTCATATTCTTGGGCAAGCCTTTACGGAAACGGTATGGCCCATAGGCCCATTTCACTATCACATATAATGTCAATGAAAGAATGCAAACCCATCTGGGGAGACTACTCAACCCACCATCCGCTACTCTCCACCCGTACCAACCAACACACCATGTGGGGATTAACTCGACCCACCCCGCCATAACTCTCCATTGGCAGCTTAGTCATTTATCATATAATGAGGCCTAGCCTCTTTTAATAATCGGGCAAAAGCCCTTTTTATAATCGGGGCATAAGCCCTTTAATAACTGGGGCGTAAGCCCTTTTGATAACTGGGGCATAAGCCCTTTTGATAACTGGGGCATAAGCCCTTTTGATAACTGGGGCATAAGCACTTTAATAACTGGGGCATAAGCCCTTTTTCACTTCCTCCATTCATATAAAAAACCCAACCCAATGCATTTATGAACATCTCGTGTGCATATCATACATATCATGTGCATATCATACATGTCATGTGCATATCATACATATCATGTGCATATCATACATATCATGTTTATCAAAATCCCATGCATTAAGTTCATATATAAACCCTAGGGGTATAATGGTTATTTTTACCTAGGGCAAAACAGTCATTTTCATATTATAAGGGTAATCTTGTAATTTTACCAAAATTAGGGTTTCCATGTTCATTAACTGATTTACAAACAATTCATGGGTGCAAACAGTGATTCGGCCCATTTTTAGTGAAAACGAGTTATTGGGCCAAAAAACCCTAATAGGCCTACTTAGCCGATTCATCATCTAGGCCCATTTAGCCTATATTCCATAACGGTTTTAACAGGTCTTATCATGCAATTTAACAGATTTCCCATTTTCTACCAAATTTACCCAAATGGGCCCGAAAGCCTATTGGGCCCTAATTCAGCCCCTGGAGGCCCAACTTACCGTGAACGCCAAAATCACGTCCTTACCGTTTCCATTGTTCCCAATCATCATCTCATTGATTCTAACTAACTAGTGAGTGTTCGCTTGTTCACACGTCCTCGAAATGCCAGAATTTCGGCATTTCGGCTTTTCGGCATTTTATCACTTTAAGCTATGAAAAAGGGTTCGTTACACACTTGATTTGCGATATTCCTTGACGAGATCTCCTATGCGATTTGTCCTATAATCAACCACTTATAGATTAGACCATGTTATTATTAAACCAAATCGAAACTACCTATTATCATCACTTACACATTCGGCCACCATCCACAATGGCCCTTGGGTTCATACCTTTGCCGAAGTTGATGACTAGATTTAGTCACTCCGATGATCCAAGCTTTTCACACACTCCTCGATCGGTAGCCTTTAATCCTCACTAGCACCAACAAACCAAATAACACCAAAAACCCTTTTAGCCTTAGTCGACAGAGGGGTTTTCAGCTTTTCTTAAACCACAAGATACAAATGGAAAGAAGGTTCGAATACTTACCAAGAGATCTACTCATTGAAGAGCGTTCCAAATACCTTCCTACCCCATATCCGTTGTGAATCCAACTTAAACGTCGTGAAAATAGATCTAAATATTAATTCCTAATCACTAAAATATGAAGCTTTCCGCTTTTGGAAAATATTAATCTAAGCTATTTAGAGGTTAGTACACACATTATGGGTTGAAGTTGAAACATTTCCAAAATCAATCGCCTACGATAACCACCACCGTCACTCAAACTTAACTAATCCAATATCAATATATGTAAATCCTAAGCACATCACCATACGGAACATAATGGCATATTCGTCATTTTACCATACAGGGTATTTTGGTAGTTTTACAAATTGAGGTATTGCGGTAATTTCACAAACCAAGGGTATTTTAGTAATTTTGTAAATCGAGGTAAAACAAGAATTACGTAAATCAAGGGTAAAACAAGAATTCTATAAATTGAGGTAAAATGGTAATTACGTAAATCGAGGGTAAAACGATAATTACGTAAATCGAGGTAAAACGATAATTATGTAAATCGGGGTAAAATGGTAATTATGTAAATTAGGGTAAAACGGTAATTCTATAAATCGAGGTAAAATAGTAATTACGTAAACTAAGGGTAAAAGCGGTAATTACAGTAAATCGAGGGTAAAACGGTAATTTTACAAATCGAGGTAAAAGCAGTAATTCTATAAATCGAAGGTAAAACAAGAATTACGTAAATCAAGGGTAAAACAATAATTACATAACCGAGGGTAAAACGGTAATTCTATAAATCGAGGGTAAAATAGTAATTACAGAACCGAGGGTAAAACGATAATTACGTAAATCGAGGGTAAAACGGTAATTTTACAAATCGAGGTAAAACAAGAATTCTATAAACCGAGGGTAAAACGGTAATTACGTAAATCGGAGTACTTTGGTAATTTTACAAGTCGAGGGCATTTCAAGAATTGGCAAACTAAAGTATTCTAAACGTGGATAACAATACGAATGGGCCTAAAGCCTATTCTCGCCCAAATGGGCCCACACGCTCGTGTGGCCCTTTTAGCCCAAACCTAGCCACAGATATGCGATTCACCTAGCCTAGTCCAATATTTACTACACAATCAAACAACTTATCCAATTGGGCCGTGAGGCCCATTGGGCCCACATGGGCCCTTTTCACCATCGCGACCAAGTAGCCATCCAACAACAAGAGTAGTGATAAATACACACCGATAGGAGACTGGAGTTAATCCACGCTCGAGCACTCTTAGCCGACGCCCAACCCAAACGAGCACGCCATACAAATGAAAGGGATCGACCAAGAAAGGTACATTTACTCTCTTCATGGTTCCCTCTATTTAAAGCTAGCTTCACAACCACTCTTATATTAGCTTCCTGATGTGGGATCCCTCCAACATTAGAGTTTAAATTCAACACCAACTCTTGCCGCCCCCTGTTAGCAAAATAAATGCTCTTTGCTTGCCATGGGATTCGAACCTATGCCTCCCCTTAAATGCTCCACACGCTGCTTGCCACTAAGCCACAAGGCTTTTTGTGTCATATTTTATCCCCAATTAATTATAAGGTCTAAAGGCCAAAGTCCGTGTTCCTTTAAAAAAAACAAAATAAATTGCAAGAGCCAAGGCTTGAACCCAGGCTCCCATACAACCTTAATGACACCACAACCACTAGACTACAAGCTTCCTTGTGTCATTTATTTAACACAATAATTTAAAAACCCTCATCCAAGCATCCGTGTTTTTTCACTTAATACCAAAATTTTTGCTAAAGCCCAAGTTTGAACCCAAGATTTCTCCAACACTGCTCAAAGCCATTAACCACTAATAGCAAACATTTAATTGTTTCATTTCATTGCACAATTAAATACCTATATAAAACCTCTTTACGGACCCACACTCAAGGCCCAATACTTCTAGGCCCAAATTCGGGGTGTTACACCTATAATGAACTTTCGAAGTCTAAAACATGTATTAAAAGTGAAACAGGACTCATTCAAGTATTCCGAATTTTTTTTATTATAAATTTCGACAACATTTCTGCTTATTTTTACATAAAACCACCTGCAATTAAAACTGTATCCATTTCAAACATAACCAATTCAATCAATTCATTTCACATACTCATTTTCTATTCTAAATACCTTCTGATCAAACTCAATCAATATAATATCAATTTAAATTTATCAATATGCTAATTAAATTGAAATAAATAAACTTCTTTCATTATAATTCTTAGACTTGTAGTACTAACATTTTTAATCATTTATATTCAAAACATAATAACCTTTATACACATCCTATGTACATGCCACATTACCAAAAGAAAATATACATCACCAAAAGTTTGTCAAGGCGGTCGACTTTGGATCTTTGGTTCAAGATTTGACTTCTACAACTCAAGCATGGAAACAACCGTATGCTGAGTATGCATATACTCAATGGTATCACTTTAATTCAATTTATAATTAAATACATTAAATCACACTTATACTTTTACATTACAATTATCATTACTTAATGAACAATTCAATCTTTTTATGTTATCATTTGATTATATATATACCATTCTTATTTCTTTATTTCAATTCTCACCTTTCACATATGCCATATCATTCAAGTTTAATTTTATTAGTAAATTTATTTCATTTTTCCCTATTAACTTGACTCGGACTTGGCGGATACACAGATTCCAACCAACACACCAGTACGGCACATTGTGCCTTAACAATTCTGATACCTAAATAGTAATCGATAACAGTAGCGATATGATAATGATAATAGTATTTAACACACAAAGTGCTGAATCTATAACAGTAATGGTAACAGTATTTGACACACAAAGTGTCGAATCGGTAATAGTAACAGTAGTCGGCACGTAAGTGCCTGATCAATAAGTCGGCAAAAACTCATACTCTTTCATATCCCATGGCATGCCATCTATATCGACTAGTTCGATTAGTCCATAGGTTATTAAATTCACTTTTCAATACAATTTCCATCTCAGTTCAGTATCAAATATAGTTCCCTATTTCAATCAGTTTCACAGTATTACAATAATTCATTACTTTAGTAATTTCACAGTTCAATGCAGTACACATAACAATATTTAGTAACATCACAATTCAATTCAGTATTTAAAACAATATTCACTATTCCATAATTCAGTTCAGTATCAGTCTCACTTTCAATACCCAATCATAAATTTATCATTTTAGTAAACACTTACCTTAAAATACTTACCACACATAATTAGTAAATTAAACACATAATAATGATAAAGTTTGAATTATAGTGATACAAACTAGAATTCTCTTCGGATTTAATCCTCGACGATCTTTTCTTTTACTTTTTGGGCTGATGCTTCAGGCTCGATATTAGCTACGAACAACTAAAATAATTTCACAATCATTAACACAACATAGTTTAATTGCTGAAATTTTTATCTAACTTTTACTTTAATTCCAATTTAATCCTAACTAAACTTACTTACTTTCTTAATTTAATTCACTTTCCATTTCTATTCAAATTTTGTCCAAACTCAAACTTATCTATTAAATTTCCAGCATATTATCGTAATTTTGAAATTTCTTCAATTTAGTCCCTACGTCATAAAACTTATAGATTCTTTTACAATTTAATCCCTTATTCAATTCTAACTTAAAATCCATTCAATCTAATCCCTAATTCAATAATTTGTCCAACATAAACCCTATTTAAAAACCTATGAAATTTTGAAATATCAACTTAATTTCAATAAAACCTTACTTTAAAGCTTCTAAAACATCAAAGTTAACTAAAAAGGACATAATTCACTTACCAATCAAAGCTTCAAACTTCAAATCTTTACTTTTTCCTTTTTCTTTTCTTTCCCTTTTTTCTTTCTCTTTTCTCCACTTGTTTTGAATGCTTTCGCTTCTATTCATTTGTTTCTTTTCTTTTATCTTTTATCTACTTTATTTATTTAATTAGCATATATTATAATATATTTATTTTAAATATCTCATAAGTATTTAATCAAATACATACAAATGTACACCACCAATACCATACACTTGTCATCATTTATTTTATTTTATTTTTACACAAAATCTAATAATTTAATTATTTAATTATCAATAGTATAATTTAATCTAATTATCTATTACTTTAATATTAAATAATCAAATTATTTTATAGCAAGTGCACATGTATCTATTTATTACAGATGTACCAATGTTTTTATTACAATTTTCATTATTCAATTTGTTTATTGTACAAAAATATCATTATTTAATTATTTAATTAACAAATATCTTTATACTTAAATTATAAGTAATTAAAGTATTTAAATTACAGATGTGCCAATATTTTTATTACCATACAATTTGCTACGATTTAATTTATTTAATAATAATACTAAAAATAATATAAAACCATAACAATTAATAATTATAATAATCAATTATATATTATAATATATATAATCTAAATAAAATCTTATATTTTTAATACATTTATGCCGCCTCAACCATTACTTAATGGCATATTTGCCACTTTGGCCCTTTTACTTTATATTGTTTTAGATTTAAACTTTTACCTTTTATTCAATTTAGTCCTTTTTGCCAATTACTCTAAATTAAGCTCAATTCACCTAATTAAAACCTAATTAGACACACCACTAAGCTCCTAAATATTTGTAATAATTATTTTTAAACTCGGCTCACTACGTCGAATCGGTGCCCACGGATTTTGGGTCGTTACAAGTTGCATAGCTCAATTGAGGTATGTTTTGAGTTTGATTTTTTTATGATTTATATGTTTTTGTGACCGTTGTATTGAGTACTAGCTAGCCCATGCGTAAATTTTGGAATGTGTTGATGATTTTGGAAATTTTCATTGATGAAGGCTTGATTTTTTGAATGTTTGATGATTAATAATGAAAGCTTGGTGCTTGATATACATGTTTTGTAAAGTGATTTTGAGTAAAAATGCATATTAAGGACTAGTTTGTGAAATTATGAAAATGTGGGGTTAAATCTGTGAATAAATGAAAGTTTAGGGATACTAAAGGTCCCTATGAAATTCGGCCAAGCTTGGGTGTAATTAAATTTTGTGTAATTTGTGTGTTTGTAAAATAGGGACTAAATTGAGTAAATGTAGAACTTTAGGGGCTAAAGTGAAAAAATGATCAAATATGTGTTTGTGGATGAAATTGAATGAATCTATGATTAAATGGGTTAATTTTGAATACATATAGATCAAGAAAGAAAGAATTCGAATTTAGATCAAGGAAAATCGAAGGTTCTCGAGTAATCGATCTGATTCGTCCATTCTGAGCACAATGTAAGTTTGTACGTGATAAACTTTGTTACAATTATTTTTTTAATGCTTTGAAAATGCATAAGATGTATATATATATATATGTGACTATGAATGTGTACGACGATAAATCGAGTATGTTTTGCACTTAGTGTGCATTTCAAAATAGTTTCGCCTATAAATAGCACTTAGCGTGTGAGCTTCGGCTATATGAGGCACTAAGTCTGCTATACTGAGATAGCTTCGGCTTAAATGTGATGGCACTAAGTGTGCGAAATTGTTATAGCTTCAGCTAATCACTGATGCACTAACTGTGCGAGTTCTTGGAGTATTGAAAGATTCCCGAACGAATCAATGCGTTAAACAAAGAGGTGATAATGAAATAAATAAATATAGGAAAGTACAAGTACGTACGATACCTATGTGATAGTTGATACTATCTGTGTGAAGCTTGATGAAATGGTATATACATGATAAATGTTTATGGATTAGAATTGAATGATGATATGAGAACTACTAAGTGTCTATTAGTTGATGATTTAGATAATATGAACTGTTGAGTAAATTTGGTACGAACTTACTAAGCTATGAAGCTTACTGTATGTTATTTGTCTATGTTTTATAGATCATCAAAGCTAGCTTCAATTTGGGGATTGTTAGGAAACGTCATCACACTATCGATCATCTTGTTGGTACTTTTGAAGATTGTATGTATAGTATATGGCATGTATAGGCTAGTGATATTTTAGTATGTTTTGAGTCTTGATATTAGCCATGAGATTTGGCTTGTAAATGTGGTATGTATAACCATCTAATTTGGCTTGAATTATGTGTTTGGGAAGTGTTATATGTGATGTATATAATGCTTTATGAATTGGTTTGGTTTAAGATTATGGTATGATGGATTTTGTGATATGAAATAGATGATATTATGATGAATTAGTGAATAAGGATTATATGTAAATTGTGATGATTTTGGCATAATGATTTGGTATAATTTGAATATGGAATTGATTAGTTAAAATGGTTGAATTATATAGTATGTTATGTGTATGTTTTGATGGGTTTTGGTTGCTTATAAATGACTTCAAATGGTACCAAATTGGTTGATCTATATGCATGATTGTAGGGTGGCAAATTGGCTTTCCAAATGGCCTATTTTTGTCCACATGGGCAGAGACACGGCCGTGTACGACACACGGCTATGTTACACAACCGTGTGTCCCCTAGGGTAGCCTTACAAATTTTAGTCAGTCTCCAGCATGGGCTAGACACACGGGCGTGTTGTTGGCATGTGACCTAAGTCAATAACCCCTCTAGTTTTCCCACGGCCAAGGCACACGAGTGTGCCTTCGGCCGTGTGGTGCAAGTCAATATGTATGCCATGTTTTCACACAGTCTATAACACGGGCGTGTCTGGTGGCCGTGTACCTTACACGGCCTGTTCACGTGAGCGTGTGACCTTGTAATTAAAGAAAATTTTCTATGTTTTCTAAAGTTTGTAAATGTTATCAGTTTAGTCCCGAACCACTTCTAAAAATGTTTTAAGGTCTCGTAGACCTTTGTAAGGGACATTATGAATGATTTATATGAACTTTGATTATGATTGCTTAAATGTATAAGAATGAAGTGTATTGATTTGTAATGCCTCGTAACCCTATTTCGGCTACGGATACAGGTTAAGTGTGTTTCATTTAATTGGTATCAGAGCTACGGTTTAGTTAATTCTAGGACTAATGTAGCGAGTGAAAGCCTAGTTATACATGCCATATATATGAATTGGGACAGTGTGATGATTGCTGACTGTTAAAATGTGTTTTTATATAGCAAATAGATCTTGAACAAGCCATAGCTGATGTTGTGGAAAGTAATGCACCTGCTCCCGCTCAAGGGGCAACGCCAGCCAAATCTAGGCCTATTTCTAGTAGTCTAGGAGGAGAGGCTAAGCAAGCCTTCTTCCAAATGATGAGTGAGTGGTTCACGAAATTTGTATGAACGAATCTGGCTACTCAACAACCTCCACCCCCACATAGTCCTCAGCAAATTGCAACTATTCTACGAGTAATAGATCTAATTCGATTCTGTAAGCTGCCAATGGATAAGATTCGTAAACACAGGGCTGAAGTGTTTTGGGCTACAGTTGATGACGATGCAGAAAGAGCAAAATTTTGGCTCGAGAACAAGATCAGAGTATTTGATGAATTGTTGTGTAATTTAAAGGAATGTATCAAATCTGTTGTATCGTTGTTGAGGATAATACATATCATTGGTGGAAAACATTGATATCGGTGGTTCCTAGAGAATGAATTACATTGGAATTCTTTCAATCCGAGTTCCATAAGAAATATATAAGCCAGAGATTTCTCAATCAGAAACAAAAAGAATTTCTAGAATTGAAGTAGGGTCGAATGACTATCACTAAGTACGAAAGAGAATTCGTATGGTTAAGCAAATATGCATGGGAATATGTGTCTGCTGAAGAGATCATGTGTAAATGATTCATTGGCAGATTGAATAAAGACATAAAACTTCTAGTTGGGATTCTAGAAATCAAAGAATTTGTTGTGTCAGTCGAAAGGACTTGTAAAGCTAAGGATCTCAACAAAGAAAAGAAAAAGGTTGATTCAGAGGCAAGAGACTCGAGGCAGGGGTCGATGAATAAATCTTATCATTCATTGTCAAAGAAATCTAGAGACTATTTTAATCGATCGACAACTTCAGCGGGATATCAAAATAGAGATCACGGGAAGCAATACACCAACCCTAAAGCTCAAGCCACATCAGTATCAGGTGTTGGCAATGTAAAAGATGCTAAACTCGAGTGTCAACAGTGTGGAAAATGGCATTTTGGAGATTGCTGGGTGAAAAATAATAACAAAGCTTGTTACAGTTGTGGTTCACGAGATCACTTTATTAAAGATTGCCCAGAGTTAGCTGAAAAAGATAATGCTCAGAACACAAGGCCGAGTAACACTACAGTTAGAGGTAGACCACCTAGAAACACGGGAAATGTGAGTGGTAATAGAGGTGTGACACGAGACACTACTGCGAGATCTGATGCCAGAGTACTTGCACGAGCCTACGCTATTCGCCCTGGCGAAGAAGCATCATCTCCAAATGTTATCACTGGTACTTTTACTCTTTATGATACTAAAGTTATTACATTAATAGATCAAAGATCAACTCATTTGTATGTATGTGTGAATTTGGTATCAAGAAAGACTTTGCCTGTAGAGTCTACTAAATTTGTAATTAGAGTATCGAACCCCTTAGGCAAGTGTGTTTTGGATGATAAAGTGTGCAAGAATTGTCCATTGATGATTCGAGATAATTACTTTCTAGCCAGTTTAATGTTGTTACCATTTGATGAGTTTGATATAATTCTGGGCATGGATTGGCTAACGTTGCATGATGCTATTGTGAATTACAAAGGAAAGATGATAGATTTGAGATGTCAGAATAATGAGATTATTAAAATTGAGTTAGATTATCTGAATGGTTTGCCAGCAATGATTTCTATGATGTTAGCTCAGAAATATGTGAGAAATGGTTGTGAAACTTATTTTGCTTATGTGCTTGATTCGAAAGTGACTGAAAAGAAGATTGAATTAGTGCCAGTTGCATGTGAGTATATAGATGTGTTCCCTGAAGTGTTACCTTGTTTACCAGCGATTCGAGAGGTTGAGTTTGGCATTGAGTTAATGCCAGGTACAACGCCGATATCTATAGCTTTGTACAGAATGGCTCCAATAGGGTTAAAATAATTAAAAGCTCAATTGCAAGAATTAACTAATAGAGGATTTGAACGACCGAGTTTTTTGCCTTGGGGTGCTTCTGTATTGTTTGTGAAAAAGAAAGATGGCACGATGAGAATGTGTATTGACTACAGACAGTTGAATAAAGTGACAATCAAGAAAAAATACCCTCTACCATGAATTGATAATTTGTTTGATCAAATGAAATGAGCTCCAGTGTTTTCAAAGATAGATTTGAGATAAGGTTATTACCAATTGCGAGTTAATGATTCTGGTGTGCCAAAAACTTCATTTAGAACGAGGTATGGTCATTATGAGTTTTTAGTTATGGCTTTTGGATTAACGAATGGACCTACTATCTTTATGGACTTGATGAATAAAATTTTTAGATCGTATCTAGATCAGTTTTTTGTGGTGTTCATAGATGATATTTTGATATATTTGAGAGATGAAAATGAGCATACTAAACATTTAAGAATTGTATTGCAAACTTTGTATGATAAGCAATTATATGTAAAGTTTAGCAAATGTGAATTTTGGTTGCGCAAAGTTGGTTTTCTTGGGCATATTGTGTCAGCATTAGGTATCCGACTTGATCAAAGAAAGATTTCAACAATAATGAAGTGGAAGCCTCCAAGAAATGTATCTGAAGTCAGCAGTTTTCTAGGACTAGCTGGTTATTGTAGACGATTCGTGAAAGGCTTTTCAATGATTGCGACTCTGTTGACGAGATTGCTACAGAATGATGTTATGTTTGAGTGATAAGAAAAGTGCCAAAAAAGTTTTGATTAGTTGAAAGCTCTATTAACCGAAGCTCCAGTGTTAATTCAGCCAGAATCGAGTAAAGAATTCGTAATTTATAGTGATGCATCATTGAATAGTCTAGGTTGCTTTTTGATGCAGGAAGGAAAAGTCATAGCTTATGTCTTGAGATAGTTGAAGCCACATGAAAAGAATTACCTGAAGCACGATTTAAAGTTAGCAGCTATAGTGCTTGCATTAAAGTTTTGGCGTCATTATTTGTTTGATGAGAAATGCCATGTTTATTCTGATCACAAGAGTTTGAAATATTTGATGACTCAAAAAGATTTGAATTTGTGACAGTGGAGATGGATTGAATTGCTAAACGACTATGAGTTAGTGATTGATTACCATCCAAGAAAAGCTAATGTTGTTGTTGGTGCATTATTCCGAAAATCTTTGTATGCTCTACGTACAATGAATACTCAGTTAGCTCTATCTGATGACAGCTCGATTATAGTTGAGTTGAAAGTGAGATCATTGTTTTTACAGTAGATTTGTGAAGCTCAGAAAGTTGATAATGAAATGTTAACAAAAGAGCTCAGTGTGATTTGAACTCTGATTCAAAGTTTCAAGTTGCTACTGATGATTGTTTAAGATTTAGAGGCCGAATATGTGTTCCGAGAAATTTAGAATTGACTCAGATGATTTTGAATGAAGCACATAGTAGTGGATTGTTTGTTCATCCAATAAGCACGAAAATGTATAATGACTTGAAACAACTTTATTGGTGGCATAGCATGAAACGGGATATCTCAGAGTTCGTTTCTAAATGCTTGATTTTTTAGTAAGTAAAAGTTGAACATCAGGTTCCATCTTGGTTATTACAGCCGATTATGATTCCTAAGTGGAAATGGGATAGAGTGACTATGGATTTTGTGTCGGCATTGCCCCCATCTCTGAGTAAGAAAGATACGATATGGGCCGTTGTTGATTGATTGACAAAACCAGCTCATTTCATTCCTGTGCGTACAGATTATTCGCTTGACAAGCTTCCTAAATTGTATATCTCTGAGATTGTGAAATTACACGGAGTACCTATTTCTATTGTTTCGGATAGAGATCCGAGATTTACATCGCATTTTTAGAAGAAATTGCAAGATGCACTAGGTACAAAGCTACACTTTAGTACTCCTTTTCATCCGCAAATAGATGGTCAATCTGAGAGAATTATTCAGATACTTGAGGATATGTTGAGATGTTGTATTCTTAAGTTTGACGGTACGTGGGAACGGTACCTACTATTGATTGAATTTTCATATAACAATAGTTTTCAATCGAGTATTAAAATGGCACTTTATGAAGCTTTATACGATCGAAAGTGTCAAACACCATTGTATTGGACTGAGCTAAGTGAGAATAAGATTCACGGGGTTGATTTGATTAGAGAAATAGAAAAGAAAGTAAAAGTGATCCGTGATAGTTTGAAAGCAACGTCAGATCATCAACAATCTTACACAGATTCGAAACGGAAAGATACTAAGTTTCAGATCGAAGATCAAGTGTTTTTAAAAGTTTTACCGTGGAAGAAAATACTCAGATTTGGTAGAAAAGGAAAGTTGAGTTTGAGATTCATCGGGTCATGTAAGATCATCGAACGGGATGGACAAGTGGCTTATTGGTTAGCATTGCCATCTGAGTTAGAAAAGATACATAACGTATTTCATGTATCAATGCTTCGACGGTACATATCTGATCCTTCGCATCTTATTTCCCCAACCAATGTTGAGATTCAGACAGATTTATCGTACAGTGAAGAACCGATCCAAATTTTAGCTCGTGAGATCAAAGAGTTGAGAAATAAGAAAATCGCATTAGTAAAACTATTATAGAATCGACATGGGGTAGAAGAAGCTAGATTGGAATCCGAAGATGCTATGAGAAAGCAATATCCAAATCTATTCACTGGTAAGATTTTTGAGGACAAAAATCCCTAAGGGGGAAGAGTTGTAACAGCCCGGTTTTAGCTAAATCGGAACAATGGTTTTGAGACCACAAATTCGAGATTGTAAAATTATTTTAATATTATTTTTGGTATTTACAGTATGCGAATTTATATGTGTGAAAATTTCGTGAGCTAATTTTATCGTTTAATAGTTCAATTTGAGAAAAAGGACCAAATCGCGTAAAATGCAAAAGTTGCATTCTATATGATAAAAGTGCTTAATTTCCATGGCTTATTAAATAAAAGGTCGTTATGTTGTAATTAGACCATTGATAGTGGAATTTGACATAAATGGGTATTTAATGGATGTTTTTATAAAGGTTTCATTAAGGGCAAAATGGTAAACTATGTTTTAATGATAATTAAAATAAAAAAAAAGCCAAATTTCATCTTATTTTCATCCATCTTTGACCAAAAATAGAGAAAAGAGTAAGGTTTTGAAGCTTTAAACCATTTGGCACTTGCATAGCTCAATTGAGGTATGTTTTGAGTTCGATTTTTGATAATTTCTATGTTTTTGTGATCGTTACTTTGAGTACTAGCTAGCCAATGCCTAAATTTTGGAATATGTTGATGATTTTGAAAGTTTTCATTGATGAATGCTCGAGTTTTTGAATGTTTTATGATGAATAATGAAAGCTTGGTGCTTGATATACATGTTTTGTAAAGTGATTTTGAGTAAAAATGCATATTAAGGATTAATTTGTGAAATTATGAACATGTGGGGTTAAATCTCTAAATAAATGAAAGTTTAGGGCTACTAAAGGTCCGTATGAAATTCGAATAGGCTTGGGTGTAATTACATTTTGTGTAATTTGTGTTTTTTTGAAATAGGGACTAAATTGAATAAATGTATAACTTTAGGGGCTAAAGTGCAAAAATGCTCAAATATGTGTTTGTGGATGAAATTGAATGAACTGGTGATTAAATGGACTGATTTTGAATATATATAGATCAAGAAAGAAAGAATTCAGATTTAGATCGAGGAAAATCGAAGGTTATCGAGTAATTGATCTGATTCGTCCATTCTGAGTACGAGGTAAGTTCGTACGTGATAAACTTTGTTACAATTATGTTTTTAATGCTTTGATAATGCATAAGATGTATATATATATATATATATATATATATATATATGTGACTACAAATGCGTATGACGACAAATCGAGTATGTTTTGCACTTAGTGTGCATTTCAAAATAGCTTCGGCTATAAATAGCACTTAGTGTGTGAATTAGAATAGCTTTGGCTATATGAGGCACTAAGTGTGCGATACCGAGATAGCTTTAGTTTAAATATGATGGCACTAAGTGTTTTCAGGTAATCACTGATGCACTAAGTGTGCGAGTTCTTGGAGTATTGAAAGATTCTCGAACAAATCAATGCGTTAGACAAAGAGGTGATAATGAAATAAATAAATACGGGAAAGTGCCGGTATGTATGATGCCTATGTGGTAGTTGATACTATGTGTATGAAGCTTGATGAAATGGTATATACATGATAAATGGTTATGGATTAGAATTGAATGATAATATGAGAACTACTAAGTGTCTATTAGTTGACGATTTAGATAATATGAACTGTTGAGTAAATTTGGTATGATCTTACTAAGCTATGAAGCTCACTGTGTGCTATTTGTCTATGTTTTATAGATCATCGAAGCTAGCTTGGATTTGGGGATTGTCAAGAAACGTCATCACACTATTGATCATCTTGTTGGTACTTTTGAAGCTTGTATATATGGTATATACCATGTATAGATTAGTGATATTTTAGTATCTTTTGAGTGTTGATATTAGCCATGAGATTTGGCTTGTAAATGTGGTATGTATAACCATCTAATTTGGCTTGAATTATGTGTTTGGTAAGTGTTATATGTGGTATGTATAACCATCTAATTTGGCTTGAATTTGGCTTTATGGTATGTGATGAGTTTTGTGATATGAAATAGATGATATTATGATGAAATAGTGAATAGGGAATATATGCAAATTCTGATGATTTTGGCATAATGATTTGGTATAATTTGAGTATGGAATTGATTAGTGAAAATGGTTGAATTATATGGTATGTTATGTGTATGTTTTGATGGGTTTTGGTTTCTTATAAATTACTTGAAATGGTACCAAATAGGTTGATTTGTATGGATGATACAAGGGTGGCAAATTGGCCTTCCAAATGGCCTATTTTTGTCCACATGGGCAGAGACATGGCCGCGTGTCTCGGCTGTGTGCGACACACGACTATGTTACATAGCCGTGTCCCCTAGGGTAGCCCTACAAATTTTAGTTACTCTCGAGCATAAGCTAGACACACGGGCGTGTGGTTGGCCATGTGACCCAAGTCAGTATCCCCTTTAGTTTTCCCACGGCTAAGGCACACGGGCATGTCTCCGGCCATGTGGTGCAAGTCAGTATGTATGCCCTGTTTTCACACAGTTTATGACACAGGCATGTCTGGTGGCTGTGTAAGGCACACAGCCTGTTCACATGGGCGTGTGACCCTGTAATTAAAGAAAATTTTCTATGTTTTCTAAACTTTGTAAATGTTATCAGTTTAGTCCTGAACCACTTCTAAGAATGTTTTAAGGTCTCATAGACCTATGTAAGGGACATTGTGAATGGTTTATATGAACTTTGATTATGATTGCTTAAATGTATGAGAATGAAGTGTGTTGATTGGTAATTCCTCGTAACCCTATTTCGGATATGGATACGGGTTAGGGGTGTTATAGAACATTTTACAAATAATTTACGTAGATTACTATTCATTTATTGAGATCATTCAAAACGTCCTTTAATTAAACCCTTGAGGTCCAATACGACCATTAGAATCAAGTCGGGAATTAGTCAGAAACTCATAAAATATTTTGCGTCATTTCAAAAAATTTTCCAAAGTGCAGGGCTCACATGCCTGTGTGGTCTAGGGACACGCCCGTGTGGTTGGGCCGTGTACTACACACACTTGTGTCCCTGACCCTTGTTACTCTCTGACTTTTAAGGCATGAAGAAATTAAAGTTACACGGCCAAGTCACATGCCCGTGTGCTAGGCTGTGCGGTGAATTTTATTTTCAAACTTTAGGTGCAGTTTTCACATGGCCATGTAGCACGCCCATGTCCAAGGCCGTGTCAACCACACGGCTGAGTCACACGCAAGTTTCTCCGACCATGTGTCCAAATTTTGAGTATTTTGTTTCTCATTTTTAAGATGCAAGGGACACATGGCCAAACTACACTTCCATGTATTCAGTCGTGTGTCACACACGACCTAGACACATGCCCATATGTCTACCCGTGTGGACAAAATAAAGTCATTTCCTAGCCTCATTTGTCACCCAAATTTTCCATTTTCCTGCACCAAAACATGTCAAGTACAATCCATCCATTCCATGCAATCAAATTAAGTAATTTCCATCATTCAACAAGGCATATCATTGCATGCATACATATTTACAATCTTACCTTGGTTCAATCCATGTGTTAAACATAATTTGATCAACTACTTAACTGTGACAGCCCAAAATTGACCCTAGTCGGGAAGTGGTTTCGGGACCGCTAAACCGAGTCACCGAAATGTTTGAATGTAATATTTATTGTCTAGAATATGTAATTATGAATGTGTGAAAATTTCAAGTTCCGATTTAGCCGATTGCATGTGAATTCAATTAGTAGGACTTGTGTGACACTTTTGAAAAGTGAAAGGCTAATCTATAAGGACCTAATAGTGCATGTAGTCAAAGGGAGGACTTGCATGTCAAATTTCCCCAAGTTCTAGTGGCCGGCCATGACAAGGAATCATGGGCAAAACATGTCATGAAACATGTTTTGTTGGTGCATTAGGGAGAAACAATAAACAAATAAGTATGGATAATAAAGAATGAAAAAAAAATGTGTGTGAGTGAACCCCCTTGCCGTGTATTGAGGAAAGAGAAGAAAAAAAATTTGTTCATCAATTTTTTCTCCTTGACCGAAAATACTAGAGGAAGGAAGGAATTTTGCTTCATGTTTGGTTTTGAAGAGGATTAGGAAGAGGTTGGCTATACTTGCATCAAGATTAAGGTATGTTTGAGGTTGTGCCATGAGATTCATGCATGTTTTTAGTTGCTAGCTTGATGTTCTTGTTAGCCCATGGTTCAAATCTTTGCTATGTCATGGGAATGAAATTCGGCCAAAGTGAATGTGGTGTTAATGCCATTGCATGCTAAATATCAAGCTTGATAATGAAACATGTGATGGGGGATTGAGGACTCTTAGATTTTCTTTTAGCATTTTTGAAGGAGATACTAAGTTCTTTGTTTAATCGTGACCAAAAATTATGGTGTTGTGGTATTCGGCCATGGTATATCCATAAGTATGATTCATGCATGTTGCATGGTAAGTAAGATTTAAGCTTTGGATATGTGTATATATTTGGATATAAGCCACTTGAGAATTCGACCCTTGCACCTACATGAATATATGTTTGCACATGATGTATTGGTATGACATATATACTATTTCAAGTGTATATTTGCTTGTGATGATGTTTCGGTTATGAAGTAAATGAGAGAGGTGTATTGAGCTACGATATGTAATGCGTTAGTAGTAAAATGTATGCTATTTTTGTGTGGTATTAAGTGTATAATTGGCCTCAACATGGACATGTATATTCGGCCACATGAGGGGAAATTGGTGTGCATGCATTCGGTTAGAGGCAAGCATATTGATGCCTATTCTTGGCTTAGAAAATTGGCTAAGAGGAATATTAACTAATGTGTTGAGTTCGATTCATGATTTCGCACATATGCGACTTTGATGCCTAATGAGTATATATATTGGCTAAGTATCTTGTATTCCTCTTTTCGATGCTCAAATGATTAAGTCAATTTGTTTGTTTAATTAAGCTCAAGAGCCTAGAGGATCAAGTTGGATAAGGGAAGGGAAGAAGTGATCGAATAGCCGCCGAAATCGTTCGACCACATCCGAGGTAAGTTTTAAGCGATTAATCGTTGAGTAAATTCAATCATAATAGGACATAATGAGTTGATTTGATAAGATATGATGTGGCCATGATATGTCTTAAGCCCAAATGGTAAGTTCATAAGTGTTTGGACTTGGAAAGTTAAGAGCAAATTGTAATAAATTGCTTGGACAGCAGCAGTAATGTGATTTTAGAAAATCACTATAAATTGTTGGTGTGGAATTATAGGCTGAATAAAACATGTAATCAAATCTTAGTTGGTCTAGTTTCTTATAAAAGAGACCGTGGAAGCAAAGGAATTTCCTATAAAGAGATATTTAAAGTTGTGCGGACAAAGTGTCGGAATGACTCAAAATCCCTGCTCGCTTTTTGGAAAATCATTATAATTTGTACAAAATGGTTATGAGATAAGATTTATATGCTTGGACTCCTTAATGAGTCTAGTTTCAAATGGAATCAAATAAAACACATTATGAATTCTGTACAATGAAAAATTTAATTCGTAGTGAAAGAGTATATATGTGATAAGGCCTAATGGCCGATGTGATGAATGTGAAGGTGTATATATATATGTGATAAGGCCTAATGGCCAATGTGATGAATGTGAAAGTGTATATACATGTGATAAGGCCTAATGGCCAATGTGATGAATGTGAAAGAGTATATATGTGATAAGGCCTAATGGCCGATGTGATGAATGTGAAGGTGTATATATATGTGATAAGGCCTAATGGCCAATGTGATGAATGTGAAAGAGTATATATGTGATAAGGCCTAATGGCCGATGTGATGAATGTGAAGGTGTATATTTATGTGATAAGGCCTAATGGCCGATGTGATGAATGTGAAACATATGTGTGATATGTATATGTGGTAAAGCCGAATGGCTAATGTGAAATATATGTGTGATGTGTATATGTGGTAAAGCCGAAGGGCTAATGTGAAATATATGTGTGATATGTATATGTGGTAAAGCCGAATGGCTAATGTGAAATATATGTGTGATGTGTATGTGTGGTAAAGCCGAATGGTTAATGTGAATGTTGTAACATGTGATTAAATGTACATGAAACTTGGAAATATGTTCTGGGTGAGACCCGATGACTACGTGTGGAGATTATGTCCGGGTAAGACCCGATGACTACGTGTGGAGATTATGTCCGAGTAAGACCCGATGACTACGTGTGGAGATTATGTCCGGGTAAGACTTCGTAATAAGAATTGTTTATAAATATACGCAATGCGAAAGGTTAAACAGGTATGTACTCCAAGTTTATATATGATGCACATGAGAGCAATCTATGGGACTATTCCTATGATTATGTGACATCGGTTTAGTGTGAGAGGTTATGTGAAATCATACGATATATCTATGTCACATGAGCTCACTTTTATGTGAGAGTTTATCCGCCTATTGTATATGATGAGATGTGCATATTCGGAAAAGGGGATAGTATGCCCGAAGGAAGAGTGAAATAAAAATACGAACAACTATGTTATGATTTGGTTCTTATCTGTTGACACTGCTTAAAACTTACTAAGCATTGTAATGCTTACTCTGTTTACTTTGTTTCCTCTGTTTTATAGATCTCATTGGAAGCTACAGGCTCGGGGATCGTCAGCAACTAGTCACACTATCACTATCCACCGTTTGGTACTGCTACGTTTTGGAATATCTTATGGCATGTATGGAATAGACTAGTAGTGAGAGGATATTTTGGTCAATGTATAGGACTACCCTTTTTGTTGTGGGTCATGGACCCTTTGGATTTGTATAATTTTAGATAGCCATGCGAAAATGGCTTATAAATATTTTGAGCATAATGTTATAATCATTCGATATGTATATGCTCATTAAGAGGCATGGAAATGTTTGGCAACGATCAGCCATTAGAATGGTTCATCTTGATTATATTTTGGACTATATATGCAAGAGGGTTAGTTGAGTCATAGAAACTATGTGTTAGATAAAGTCTACCCTAAAAATAGATGCTGGCAGCAGCAGTGATGTGGATGTGAAAAATCACTAAAAATAGTAGAGATGGAATTAAATAGTGAATAAATTATGTAAATGAGCCTTGATGAATCTACTTTCATATGGAAGAAGCGAAACGGTCATATGAGTTGTATGTTAAGAGATATTTAGGTTTTTGTGAAACAGGGCCAGAACAGTTTCTGGAATCCCAGTTCTGAATTTGGAAATTCATTGTAAATTAACCAGAGATAATTAGGAGTCATACCATATATGTATAGATTCCTCTCTGAGTCTAGTTTCTATAGAAACAAACGGCATCAGTATTGAAGCCCTGTACAGGGAGATATCCAATTGGTAATGTGTGAAGGTCAGTGTAGTCGAACCCTGGATTAGGGGAAACTTTAACTAATAAACTGTACTAATTGGCCTGACCAAAAATTCTAAGAAAAAATATGTAGATGGACATATGAGTCTAGTTTCAGGGAAAAATTACAAATCTGATTTTCGAGTTGTGGAACTCAAGTTATGATTTTTAAGGTGACAGTGATGCAGTTAGCCAGTCGTCTGGAAAAATTTTTAATTGGACTGCGAGAGTAAATGAATTAGTCGGTTAGCACCTCGTGTTCGACTCCGGTAACGGTCTCGGGTACGGGGTGTTACATTAACATATATGTAGCTACCATAGTTTGACATTACAAGTATATCAAACAACTCATTACTAGCCATTCCAATGGATAGATTACAAGCATCATTTACATTTACATGCCAATATTACCAAATTAACCTATACATGCCAATATAACCATAATTGCTCTACCATATTGTACCGACATGGGCTAATGGATTGTGTGAGTGATCTCCACAAAGCTTCCAATTCAATAAGCTTCCAATTTACTCTAAAATAGGGAAATAAAACTAAGCATAAAATGCTTAGTAAGTTCGTATAACATGGTACTTAACTTACCATTCATTCTATTTGAGGTAACTATGTAAGACACATTCATTCAATTTGACCTCAAGCCCTACACATCTCTTCATTTCCCTTGTTAGTCATATATTCCATAATAACATCAAAAACATGTATGAGCTTAATAACAATCAAGTTCCTATGCACATATGCTTTCCACAACATGTATAATTCACATTGCTATATCTCAAGTATATTTTCATATAACACATCTCAAGTTCAGATTATATCATATCAAAACTTCACACATCTTACTCGAAATATCAATGTCACACAAGTAGTTGTACACTCAAAGTGTACAAGTCTATAACCAAGGATGAACATATTCATCAAAAGAATCCCATGTACAAATATCATCATCTCATGATTTCATATGTCAATTATCATGTAGCATCATTTTCATGGATTTCAGACAACTACGTGTAATCACTCATTTCTTATTCATGTCCTTTCATGTCAAGATTTTTACCCATCGAATTTGTTTGGAACACGATGGATGCACATGTTGTACACCCAAGGTGTGCAAATCAGAATCCATCAATTCATGTCCAGTGATACCTATAAGGTACTATTTCAGATAGTGCACTCTCGAGCCACGCATATATACAACAGGATTACCAGTTCAGGTTAAATCCTTTTTATGACATATGCTCTAGGGAACTTGATCTAGATTACCAGTCCGGGATAAATCCAATCCATAATATATGCTCGAGAGGACTTATATCAGGATCACCCATCTGGGCTAAATCCTTTCTATCATGAGGTCAAGAGGATTACTCGTCCTAGTTAAATCCAGTCAGCAACAGATGCAGGGCCTCATTCATTTAGGGAAATTACATATCCATCGAATTTTCCATTTATTCAAATGGAATTTAGCATCTTTCAAGCATTATCAAGCATGTGGTCAATCTCATATATTTATGCATTTATGCAATCCAAATGTTCACATTCAACTCAAGCATAAAATTTAACATTTTTATCATTTATCATTTGTCGGGCATTATGATTGATTGGGCACTTTCATTTATCAGGATTTAATGAGTATGTGACCATTTCACATATTTATGGCATTTATACAATTCACAAACCCAACATTTAGTTCAAGCATAAAAACATATACAATTTAGTTACATGAACTTACCTCGACAATTGTTCATGTATGAAAAATCTACTAATCTGACTTTTTCCTCTTTTCCTCGTTCTAGCTCCAAATTTGGTCTATCCGAATCTATACGAGTTATCATATTTTATGTTCAAGTGGACTAAATTTTTATCCTAGGAAAAATTACCATTTTGCCCCTAACTTTTTCATAAATTCCCATTTAGTCCGTAGGCTCGGAAAATGAAATTTATGCAATTTAATCCCTATTCCAAGCCTAATCGAAATTTATATACTACATCTACAGCACATACATTTCAAAAATTTTAGAATTTTCCATGGGTTTCATCATTTTTTCATTTTAGTCCCTAAATCAAGTTTATATAAAAAATTACTTTGTAACAGTTGTTTATCTATCAACAACCTTTCATTTTTTACCATAAATTTCATATTTCCAGCATATTCATCCATGACCCAAGTTTCATACTTTGATAACTTTTCAAATTAATCCCCCAAATAGATAGATTAGACTCTCCCTATTTCAAAAATATCAAAATTACTAAAAATGGGGCTTGATTACTTACCCAAATAAGCTTGATAAGTCTTCTTCCTCTCTCCTAAGGTTTCCATGGAAATATTTGTGGAAGATGATATGAAATTGTTTTCTTTTTCATTTAATTAAATTGTCATTTAATAACTTTTCATTTTTCCAATTTAGTCCTTAACCTTTTTTTTATTTTTTCATGGATGGGTCATACCAAAATATCTACATACTTTCTTTTATGGTCTAATTACCATATAAGGACCTTAATTTTTGAATTCCATAGCTATTTGATACATATAGCTACTAGAACCCAACGTTTGCATTTTATGCAATTTAGTCCTTTCCCTAATTAAACACACAACCAGTAAAATTTTCATACCAAAATTTTTATATGACCTTCCTATCATGATACCAACCATAAAATAAAATAAAATAGATTTTTATTTTAGACTCAGATTTGTGGTCTCGAAACCACTGTTCTGATTTCACCGAAATTAGGCTATTACAATATGAGTGAGTGAAAAATTATTTATTCGTAGCAACCTCTAGACGTAAAGCTTTGCCTCATATGAAAGAAGGTAGAAAATATTAGTGGTAGCCGGACTTAAGTTTATAGACATATAGTACCTTAGGGGAGGTAACCCAAGGTTTTGCTCTTAAAAGAAGTAGACTACTGTACAAACCTATCAAGCAGTAAAATGTTTAAGAATTTGCTGTGGCATTAATAGTTAGAGAAGGTAGATGCATCAGTAATCCTACCTGTCCTAATTAACATTGCAATTCCTTAATCTTCTTTTTCGTATTTACTTTGTCGTGACATTCTTGTTTCATTTACTTATTTTATTTTTCACATTTTATACATCATCATTCTTTCATTTTGCCACTACATTCTCACTATTATTTTGCTTTAGCATTAATCAATTTTAACTCTAATAACTCGATGAAATTCTACCTATCTAATCACTGTAGACACAATCTCACTCATCACTTTATTACTTGTTCAACGTGTATACTTACACAATTGGAACATCATATTCACAAGCGACACTCCAATTTTAGTAGCTCCATAAAAAATGGCTTCTACCGAGTTAAAAGAGTTGATAGCACAGTTGTAAGAATTATTAGATCGTAGATTTATTCAACCGAGCATATCTCCTTGGGGTGCTCCTATTTTATTTGTGAAAAAGAAAGACGGGTCAATGTGATTACGTATAGATTATCGGTAGCTAAATCGAGTTACTATCAATAATAAGTATATGTTACCTCATATTGATGATTTGTTCGACCAATTAAAGGGAGCTACAGTGTTTTTAAATATTGATCCACGGTCTGGATATTACCAGTTTCAAGTTAAAGAGCCTGATGTACCGAAGACTGCATTTAAAACTTGAGACAGTCATTATGAATTTTTGGTAATGCCATTTGGTTTGATTAATGCTCATGCTGCATTTATGGAGTTGATGAATCAGATATTTTAGCCGTATTTAGATTGGTTTGTTGTGGTGCTCTTTGATGATATACTGATTTATTCGCTGAACAAGTCAGATCATGCCAAGCATTTAAGAATTGTGTTGCAAACTTTTTGTGAAAAGCAACTTTATGCAAAATTCAGTAAATATGAATTTTGGCTACGAGAAGCTGGATTTATAGGTCATGTTATTTATGTGATGGTATCCGTGTTGATCCAAATAAAGTATCGAAGATCGTTTATTGGGAAATATCAAATAATTTTTCTGAGGTTCGTAGTTTTCTGGGTTTCACAGGATATTACCGACGTTTTGTTAAAACCTTTTCCATTATAGAATATCTGATGACTAAATTGTTGCGAAAAATTTTAATTTTGTTAGGATTGAGAAATGCCGAAAAACTTTAGAGCAGTTGAAGAATATGTTAACTGAAGCTCCAGTTTTGACTCAACTTGAAACCGAGAAAGAATTTATTGTGTACAGTGATGCGTCTCTTTGTGGTTTAGGTTGTGATCTGATGCAGAATGGAAAAGTAGTCGTTTTCGCTTTGAGACAACTAAAGCCTCATGAGCAAAATTATCTGATACATGACTTAGAGTTCCACAACAACTTTTGCTTTGAAGATCTTGTGACATTATTTATACGATGAGAAATGTCATGTTTTTATTGATCATAAAAGCCTGAAATACCTAATGACTCAAAGAATTGAATTTGAGTCAGCGTAAGTGGCTTGAATTACTAAAATATTATGATTTATAATTAATTATCGCCCCGAGAAAGCTAATATTGTTGCAGATGCTTTGAGCTGAAAGTCTTTGTTTGCTTTAAGAGCCATAAACACAAATTTGACGTTGGAATATGATGGTTCTATTTTAGCTATGTTGATATTAAAGTCGGTATTTTTATGAAGATTCAAGAAATTCAGAAAGATGATTCAGAATTGTTGTCGAGGCTCAGTCTAATAAAAAGTGGCCAGAAATCTGATTTTCATATCGGGAATGATGATTGTTTATATTTTCAAGATTGAATTTATATACCAAACAATTTTGAGTTAAAAAGTGAATTGTTGAATAAAGCTCACAATAGTGTTTACTCATTTCACCCTTGGGGTACAAAAATGTATAATGATTTGAAACAACATTACTAGTGGTCTGGTATGAAACGTGGAATAACAGAGTTTGTGTCCAGATGCCTAATTTGCCAGCAAGTGAAAACTAAACATCAGGTTTCTTCAGGTTTGTTGCAACCAGTGGTGATTCTTGAATGGAAGTGGGAATGAGTCATAATGGATTTTGTTTCAAGGGTTACCTATGGCTCTGACAAGAAAAGACTCGATCTGGGTTATTGTGGATAGATTAACGAAAATAACTCATTTTATACATGTTCGAACTGATTATTCACTTGAGAAATTGGCAGAATTGTATGTTTCAAAAATTGTGAGATTATAGGGTGTACCACTGTCAATTCTATCTAATCATGATCCACAGTTTACTTCTAGATTTTAAAGTAATTACATGATGCTTCGGGCTTCAGATTGAATTTCAGTACCAATTTTCTATAACATCGTAAACCCGGCCTAGACGTTATGGTCGAATTTGACGTGTCATGTTGAAGTGTCTTTCGAAAATTGGTTTTTTTCATAGAAAGTCATTTCTGAGTTGGAATCTCTTTGTCAAAAACATCTTAACCATTTATTAACCATTTAAATCGTCTTTACTTTAAAATATTGTTTGTTTCAGAAACAATATCCAAAAATGTTGAGAAAATGCGATGTTTTGAAAACAATTAATCTTTTCGAAAACTAGCGTTCTATCACTATCAGTTAAGTATCAAATAAATAAAGCCCAAATAACATAACTTAAGTTTAAGAGGCTTTATTACAGAATCAAAACCCAAAGCAAAATTTTAAATATAAATAAAGTTACGCATAAAAAAAATTGCGGTCTTGTGGTGATCTCTGAGTCCCTCGCAGCACCAATCCTCCTAATGCTGGGGATTACCTACATAGTGTGTAAACAGGGTGAGTTTATGGAAACTCAGTGTGTAATCCCCTTAGTAGAGTAACAGTCAATATACAGAAACAGAAACAGTTTGGGCTAGAGCCCTTTAACAGTAATAGTACAGTCCAATTCAGAGCATAAGTGGGCCAAAGCCCATTACATTATCATTTAGGTCACAGCCCATAACAGAATCAATTTGGCCTAGCCCATCTCAGTAACAAAATAGAATGTGTGAATGCATTGGTGCATGCTATCCCATCCAACCCTCACTTGCGTCCATCCAACCCAGCACTACCTGTGGGGAATAACTCAACCACACCATCCTTACACTTACAACGTTAGCACCAGTTGCAGCACCAGTTCCTGTTAAATTCGGTTTAGCATAATCATACATAGTGCGTGGAGTATGATTCTGATTTACTGGATCAGCAGCAATCGCAGGAGGTAGTGGATTTTCCTGATTTTTAGCCATCTCCTCGGTTGTGGTTTGAATATCGTCCTCTTGGTCTTCCACTGTGTATCTTAAGCTTCCCCTTATTTCTCTTCGGTTTCTGCGAGCTGTGCGATCGATCTCACTATCAAAAAGTAATAGTCCTGACGGGTTTCTTCTGGTCATAAACTAGAAAAACCTATAAGAAGCGAATAAAAGAGAAAATTAGAAAAGAAAATAAAAATTTAAATTGCAAATAAAGTAAAATGGCTAAAGTAATAAAAATCGAGTGTTCCTAATAACTTAGTTCCCGACAACGGTGCCAAAAACATGATACGTGATATTCGTGATAGATTCTAAATATTTATAATTAATCGTTCTTAAAACTAACTACTATCACAATGAAGGCAAATGTACCTATCGAATAGTAGTATAGCTTTAGCAAGACGGAATTGTCGAACCCAAGGGAACCAAGAGTACTAGTAATTACTTCCTTTTTATTATCTACCTTAAAAATTAAGGGATTTGTTATCTAAACTAATTAACTAAACTAAGGGTGCACAGAGAGAAAATTGGGGAAAAGCTTTTGGGAAAACTTGATTAATTAAGACAATACCCAAGGAAAAATCCACCTAGACTTCACTTGTTATTTAACTCTGAATTAGACAATTTATTCATTTGACCTGATCCGTAGAAATTCCTAAGTTATATTATTATCTCTCTCGAGACTAATAACATTTAACCCTGGGTTGATTCATTGAAATCTCTTTCTAATTAACACCCTAGTGTTGCATTAACTCGATATATAGACTCCCTTATTAGGTTTCACCCTAATCCGACAAAATCTTGTCACCCTATCTCTAGGCGTGCAATCAACTCCGCTTAATTATGGCAAATTTACTCTTAGACAGGGACTTTTGCTCCTCTGAATAAGCGCATTAACTTAAATCAATGTCCTGGAATATTAAAACAAGAATTAAGAACACATAATTAAGAACAAGTCAAATATTTATCATACAATTTAGATAATAATAACAAGATCCGTATTAGGTTTCATTCCCCTTAGGTATTTAGGGGGTTTAGTTCATAATTATGGAAGAAAACATCTCAAAAGAATAAAGATAACAAAACATAAAGAAAACCCAAAACTTTTGAAGGAAATTGAAGGGAGATCTTCAGTCTTGATGATGAATCTTGCTTCTGAGATGGATCAATCGGCTTTCCTTGAGTAATTCCTTGCCTCCTACTCTATGTATCTCTTCTAAGTGCCTCCTCAGGTGTTTAAATAGGCTTTAGAATGCCTAAGAGCCCTCTAAAGTGACCTTTTTTCAAATAGGACTATACTTGGGCTCAATAGGGACACGCCCGTGTGCGATTTGCTTCAGATCGTGGTCAAGGCTGTTAAATAAGCATGGACGTGTGGTCTACCTGTAAAGTCATGCTGCGGTTTTTCCAAATTGACACGGCCATGTGGATTACCCGTGTGAGGAAGTCCAGGCTGTGTTGATTTCCCATGTTGGTCAATTTTCTCTGTTTTCAACCCGTTTCTCACTCTTTTTACTCACCTATGCTCATCTAAGCATAAAATATGAAATTAAAGGATTAGGAGCATCGAATTCACCAAATCTAAGGAGAAATCATCCATAAATGTGCTAAGCATGGGATAAAAATATGTATAAATTACAGTTTATCATAACCCATGGTGAGGGCACGTTCTCAAAAGATCCTTGTATCTCTCTCATGCATCATAGAGTGTTTCTAGATCCATCTGCACATAAGAAGAGATGTTATTCCTCAACTTAGCTGTTTTAGCCGACGGAAAATATTGAAGTAAAAATTTTCGGTCATTTGTTCCCAAGTAGTGATTGACCTTCGAGGTGACGAGTTCAACCACTGTTTAGCTTTGTTCCTTAATAAAAAGGGAAACAACCGAAGGCGAATGGCATCATCAGCAATGCCATTGATTTTTAAAGTGTCGTAAAACTCCAGAAAATTTGCCAAGTGATTGTTTGGATCCTCATCCTACAAACCATCAAACTGAACAAACTGTTGTGTCATTTGAATTGTGATAGGTTTTAGTTCAAAATTATTTACACCAATAGCAGGTCTAACTATATTTGGCTCAGTTCCTGTTAAATTTGGTTTGGCATAATCATACAAAGTGCGTGGAGCAGGATTGTGATTTACTGGATCAGCAGCAATCACAGGAGATAACGAATTTTCCTGATTTTTAGCCACCTCCTCGGTTATGGTGTGAATGTCGTCCTCTTTCTCTTTCTATATGTATCTTAGGCTTCACCTTATTTCTCCCTAGTTTCTGCGAGCTGTATGATCGATCTCACTATCAAAAAGTAATGGTCCCGACGGGTTTCTTCTAGCGAATAAACGAAAAATTAGAAAAGAAAATAAAAATTTAAATTGCAATAAAAGTAAAATGGCTAAAGTAATAAAAATCGAGTGTTCCTAATATCTTAGTTCCCCGACAACGGCGCCAAAAACTTGATGTGATGCAAATCATGATAAGTTTTATAACTTATGAATGTCCGTTCTTGAAAACTAACTATTATCACGACAAAGGCAAGCGCACCTTATCGAACGTAATATAGCTTATGGCAAGACCGGGATGTCGAACCCAAAGGAACTAAAAGTACTAGTATTAACTTTCTTTTTATTATCTAGCCTAAAAAATAAAAGGGTTTGTTTTATCTAAACTAATTACTAAACTAAGAATGCACAGAAAGTAAATTGGGGAAATAACTTTTTGGAAAACTAAATGATTTGGACAATACCTAAGGGAAAAATCCACCTAGACTTCACTTGTTATTGACTCTGAATCAGATGATTTATCCACTTAACTTGATCCGTAGAAATCCCTAAGTTATATTATTATCTCTCTCGAGACTAACAACATCTAACCCTAGGTTGATTAATTGAAATCTCTTTCTAATTAAAACCCCTAGTGTTGCAGTAACTCGGTCTATGGATTCCATTATCAGGTTTCACCCTAATCCGGCAAAATTATGTCACGCTATCTCTAGGCGTGTAATCAACTCCGCTTAATTATGTTAGATCTACTCTTAGACAGAGACTTTTGCTCCTCTGAATAAGCACATCAGTACTTGAATCAATATCCTGGAATATTAAAGCAAGAATTAAGAACTCATAATTAAGAACAAGTCAAATATTTATCATACAATTCAGATCATAATAACAAGATTCGTCTTAGGTTTCATTCCCCTTAGGTATTTAGGGGGTTTAGTTCATATTTATGAAAGAAAACATCTCAAAAGAATAATGATAAAAAAACATAAAGAAAACCTAAGAACTCTTGAAGGGAATTGAAGGGAGATCTTTAGTCTTGAAAGTGAATCTGGCTTTTGAGATGGATCAATCAACTTTTTTCTAGTAATTCCTTGCCTCCAATTCCTTGTCTATGTTTTTGGTACCTCCTGGGGTGTTTATATAGGCTTTAGAATGCTTCTAAACCCTCAAGAGTAGCCTTTTCCGAATAGGACTAGACTTGGGCTCGACAGGGACACGCCCATGTGACACGCCCGTGTGTGATTGCTTCAAACCATGTTCGAGTCTGTTGAATGGACACGGGCGTGTGAACTACCCGTATGAGGAAGTCCAGGCCGTGTTGATTTCCCATGTTGATCCATTTTCTCTGTTTTTGGCCCGATTCTCGCTCTTTTTACTCTCCTATGCTTTCCTAAGTATAATACATGAAGTTAAAGGATTAGGAGCATCAAATTCACCAAATCTAAGGATAATTCATCCAAAAATATGCTAAGTATGGGATAAAAATATGTATAAATTATGATTTATCATTAAAACTCTTATGAGTTTCCTATTTAGCCCGGATAAGTGTTCTCTTACATGGCTTATCTGAGCATCCTGATATATGGCTCGAGAGTGTGTTCCCTGATTAAGTGGCTTAATGGGTACCGCTGATTATGAATTGACGATTTACTATTTTGTACACCTTGTGTGTACTAGCTGAATATCCATCGAAATTTTAATGATTCAACAGACAAATTCCTAAAATGAGAAATTATGAGATTAAATGAATTATATCTTGAATGCTTCTAAAATATTTGAAAGTTGTAACAAGATGAGCTCATTTATACTTATTTGATATACATATGAATTACATGACTAACTTGCTTGATTGAGTGCATGGGTTTAGGAAACTTGCCAAATGGATGGAAACCATGTTATTGTATGCTTATTATAATGAATGTGATTGGTAAGTTTAATTTTTTTTATACGAACTTACTAAACATTAAATGCTTACTAGGTTTTATTTTCTCCATTTTATAGTGCTCGAAAGCTCACGAAGGTTGGAGATTGGTTGGAGCATCATCACACTATCTACTAGCTTGTTTTGGTATAACTAGTAAATTTATTTTGGTATAATGGCATGTATACGTAACTTGGCCATTGTTGCCTTGTAAATGTTGTTTGTAATCTAGCTATTGGAATGGCTAGTAATGATTTGTCTTGGTATATTTATAAGGTTATATTATGAAAAATACCTATGTGTTATGTATATTAAGTATGGTTGATCAAGTTATGCTTAACATATAGGTTTAACAAAGGTAAAAATATAAACATGAATACATGTGATAATATATCGTGTTAGATGATAGAATTGGCTTAGTTTTAATGATTAAATTGGCTGGTATATATACTTGTATGTTTTGGTGTAGGTTATTGGCAAATTTGGGTAAGAAATAAAGCTAGGAAATGGCTTTATTTCGTCCACATTGGTAGACACAAGGGCATGTGTTTTGACCGTGTGTGACACACGGCCTGGTACATGGGCGTGTGGTTAGACCGTGTGTCACCTGCATCTTAAAATTTAGAAATAGAATGCTCAGAATTGGACACATGGGTAGAGACATGGGCGTGTGTCTCCCTCGTGTGTGCTAATGGCCTAGAACACAAGCGTGTGACTTGGCCGTGTGAAACTTGCACTTAATTTTTGAAAATTAAATTAACCACACGGCCTAGCACACGGGCATGTGGAAGGCCATATGGTACAAGTCATGTAACACCCCGTACCCGAGACCGTTTCCGGAGTCAGACACGAGGGGTTTGCAGACTTAAATCACTCGCTTTCACAGTCCATTTTAAAAATTTCCAGGCAGTTGGCTAACTGCGTCACTGTCACTTTAAAAATCATAACTTGAGTTCCAAAACTCGAAAATCAGTTTCGTAATTTTTTCCTGAAACTAGACTCATATATCCATCTACATATATTTTTATAGAATTTTTGGTCGGGCCAATTAGTACAGTTTATTAGTTAAAGTCTCCCCTATTACAGGGTGCGACTACACTGACCTTCATGCATTACGATTTGCATATCTCCCTGTACAGGGCTTCAATACTGATTCCTTTTGTTTATTTAGAAACTAGACTCAAAAAGGAATCTATAAATATATGGAATGACTTCTAAATGTCTCTGGTTAATTTATAATGAATTTCCAAAGTCAAATCAGGGGATCCAGAAACCGTTCTGGCCCTGTCTCACGAAAACTTTAACATCTCATAATATACTGTTCATATGAGCGTTTCGTTACTTTCCTATGAAAATAGATTCATCAAGGTTCGATTACATAATTTATTAGCTATTTAATTCCATTCCTAATATTTTTAGAGATTTTTCACATCCACATCACTGCTGCTGCCAGCATCTATTTTTAAGGTAAACTTTACCTATTTCATGATCCTCCATGGATCAACTAGAGTTTGTCATACATATACCAAAAGTGATCATGAATAACCATTCCCATGACTAACCATTACCAACATTTCCATACCTCTCGACGGACAACATACAAAACGATTATAATGCTATGATCAAAGTATGCTTAAGCCATTTTCGCATGGATATACAAATTTACACAAAACCGAAAGGTACATGACCTACAACAAAAGGGTAGTCCTATACATGCCATTTTCAGAGTTCAACCAAAAGTGTACCAAAAACGCTTTGATAGTGTGGAAGACTTCGACTTTAACAATCCCGAGTCCGAATAGCTGACGAACCAAAATCTATAAAACAGAGAATCAAAGAAACGGAGTAAGCATTAAATGCTTAGTAAGTTTTGAGCAAAGAATTTAAGCACATCAGAAGTATAGCATTCATATAACTAAACGAATAATTCCATATATACATATTCTCAAATCATTCCCACTTCACATTCCAACCCTTATATTCATACATAAGGGATCATCTTAGCCAAATACCGGAAGCTCATTACTCGACTGAGCGAATATTATTCGAAGGGAATCAACTATTCCAATGCACATACGAAACATACCTCATTGTTGGGATTTTACAAGCGTACTAACTGAAATTTTACAGCAAGATTGCTCATTCCCGAATCACGTACCTTCGGAATTTAACCGGATATAGCTACTCGTTCAAACGCCTTCGGGACATAACCCGGTTATAGCAACTCACATAAACGCCTTCGGGACTTAACCCAGATTTAGTAACTCGCATAAATGCCTTCGGGACTTAACCCAGATTTAGTAACTCGCATAAATGCCTTCGGATCCTAGTCCGGATATAGTCACTGTGACAGCCTTAAAACGACCCTAGTCGGAATGTGGTTTCGGGACCACAAAACCGAGGCATAAAAATAATTTGATATTTATTTTGATGCCTATAATATGTGTTAACTCATGTGTGACATTTTGATGCTTTAATTTAGAGTTATAAATGTGAATTTCACTAGAAAGGACCTAGTAGAAAACTTTGAAAGTATGATGGGGAAATGTATGATGACTAATTAAAGCATGCATGCAAAACAATGGCCTTGCATGTCAAATACCCCCTTTTTACAAGTGATGGCCGGCCATGACAAGGGAGTATGGGCTAAACATGTCATGAAACATGTTTTGTTGGTGCATTAGGGGGAAACAATAAACAAGTAAGCATGGGTAGTAAAGAAAAAAAAAATGTGTGTGTGTGAGTGAAACCCCCCCCCATTGCCGTACATGGAAGAAAAGAAAAGAAAAAAATTTTGCTCATCCATTTCATTCTCTCTTGACCGAAAATACTAGAGGGAAGGAGGAATTTTGCTTCATGCTTGGGTTGGAAGAGGATTAGGAAGAGGTTTGGCTATATTTGCATCAAGATTAAGGTATGTTTGATGTTGTGCCATGAGATTCATGCATGTTTTGGTTGTTAACTTGATGTTCTTATTAGCCCATGGTTCAAATCTTTGTTATATCATGGGGATGGTATTTGGCCAAGGTGGATTTTGAGTTAATGCCATTGCATGTTAAATATGAACCTTGATGATGATACATGTGATGGTGGATTGAGGACTCTTAGATTTTCTTTGAGCATTTTTGAATGATATACTAAGTTCTTTGTGTAATCATGACCAAAATTATGGTGTTGTGATGTATTCGCCATGGTGCATCCCCAAGTGTGATTTATGCTCTTTGCATGGAGAGTAAGATTTGTGTTTCAAATCATGTTCATGTTTAGTTACAATCAACTTGAGATTCGGCTCTAGCATACATATATGTATATATGTTTGAGCATGATGTATTGGTATGACGTATATACTATCTTAAGGTATATACTTACTTATGATGATGTTTTGGTTATGAAGGAAATGATAGATGTGTATTGAGTTACAATATGGAAAGGTATTAGTTAGTAAAATGTATGCTGTTTTGTGTGGTAATAAGTGCATAAATGGCCTCAACATGGACATGCATATTCGGCCACATGAAGGGAAATTGGTGAGCATGTATTCGGTTAGAGGCAACCATATTGAAGCCTTATCTTGGCTTAGATTGTTGACTAAATGGGTAATAAGTGAGGATGGTTGCGAATATACAAACATTCATATGCATGTGTAATTGAATTATGAATGTTTAGCGAGATGGTTAAACTAGTTGATTTATTGATTAAGCTCAAGGAGTTAAAGAAGGAGAATCAAGCAAGGAAAGGGAAGGTCATCGAGTAGCCGACTTGGACTATTTTTACCCAACACAAGGTAAGTCATTAAGCATATATTTGATATTGCTTAAATGATTGTAATATCTATGCAATTGTGTTTAATGAGATGAAATATATACAAATGTATGTGTATGAAAAGATGATAATGTTGAACGTAAAAGAGATAGTGAAATGTGTAGGAAGTTTGCTTCGCACTAAGTGTGCGAGAAATAGATGTGTACGGTGATTTAGATTGGCACTTGAGTGTGCGAGCTTGTAATGTACGGCACTAAGTGTGCGAGTTTGGACTATATGGCACTATGTGTGCGGGCTTGAATCATATGGCACTAAGTGTGCGTGATTGAGTATTAAGCACTATGTGTGCGAACTCTACACATATCTCCGATTGAACATTTATATGGAGGCGTGACTTTATCGAGATGAGTATGGACAGCGGAAAGAGTAAGTACCTTGAGTTCATGGCTAATAGATGCTATGTTCATGCTCGGGTGGAGTTGGTAAGATTTAAATCTATGTGATGATCTCAATTGCATTCCCGTAAATAAGGTATCGTGGAATAGATGAAAGTTCATTTGATTGCATGATTGTTGCGAAATGAAATGATGTATGGAAATTGCTTCAAATATCCTATTGAACAGTATATGAAATGTAAATGTATGACTTGGTATGAGATTGATCCGAAAGATCTAAGGAACTATGGTATAGTTCGGTATGGCTGGAACATTTGGCCTTGTTTCATTATTTCATTTTATGATAATTGTATTAATGGATGGTTGTGGAATGCTTATGACTTACTGAGTTATAAACTCACTCGGTGTTTTCTTGTCACCCATTTTAGGTTCCTTGGGCTCGTCTCCTTTTGGGTGTTCGTAACCATCAACGAAGTCATCACACCGGCGAGCAATTTTTGGTATTGTCTTCTTAGTCGACTTAGGAGAACATTTGGCATGTATGAGCTATTTTGTTTTGTTAAATTTTGGGTTGTAAACTTTAAGCCATGTGAAAATGGCCTATGTGGTCGTTTGAGTGGGATGCTAGAATCTATAGCCACGATTCTTAGAAACCTTAATTTTGATAAGGTGGCCATAATTTGTGTCACGTATGATGGATGAGTAGTAAGGCTAAGGAAGGATTCATGAAATTGGCATAGTCTACTGCAGTAACTGTTGCGGACAGCAGCAGTGATATGAGATCGAAAAATCACTAAAAATAGTAGAAGTGGAATTAATAGCTAAAAAAATTACGTACTCGAAGCTTGATGGGTCTATTTTCATATGGATGAAACAAAACGACCATATGAGCTGTATTTTAAGAGATATTAAAGTTCTCGTGAAACAGGGCCAGAATGGTTTCTGGATCCCTGTTCCTACTTTGGAAAATCATTGTAAATTAACCAGAGATAATTAGGAGTCATGCCATACATGTGTAGATTAATCTCTGAGTCTAGTTTCTATAGAAACAAACGGCATCAGTATTGAATCCCTGTACAGGGAGATATCCAATTCGTAACGCACAAAGTTCAGTGTAGTCGATCCCTGCAACAGGGGAGACTTTAACTAATAAACTGTACTAATTGGCTTGACCAAAAATTCTAGAAAAAAATATGTAGATGAACATATGAGTCTAGTTTCAGGGAAAAATTACAAAACTGATTTTCGAGTTGTAAAGCTCAAGATATGATTTTTGAAGCGACTAGTACACAGATTGGCAGCTTGTCTGGGAAATTCTCAATAAGTGGTTTGAAGTCTGTTAACACCTCGTGTTCGATTCCGGCGACGGTCTCGGGTTCGGAGTGTTACAGTCACTTAGCACAAAGCCTTCGGGACTTAGCCCGGACATCATTTGAATAACCATGCACATTTATCAATAAATCATGACACATCCTTATTTCATTTTCATTAGCAAAGCTCAAACACAAGACATTTATCACACTTGCAATTTCGGCTCATTAGCCACATACAAAGAGCATGATCTAATCAAATCATAATCTAAGTTCCATTACTCAAAAACTTACCTCAGATGTGGTCGAACGATTTCGGCGGCTATTCGATAACTTTTTCCTTTCCCTTATCCTACTGTGGTCCTCTAAGCTCTTGAGCTAATTCAAACAAATTTAACTTATTAAAGTCTCATTATGCTAGCTTATGGCCGAATATGACAAGGAGTTTAATAGGTCATATGGCCACCCTTTAGCCCAAATACACAATGGTCATGCGCATTTTTAATCACATTAAGCAATTTAACACAATTCATTTGAACATCAAAAGAGAACCTCAAGGCACTTAGCCCATATATACATTAGACATTAAAGACCCATATGTACGAAATCACGAATCGAATTCAACATTTTAGCTAATATTTCCCCTTAGCCGAATTTTCTAAGTCAAGATAAAGTCATCAATATGCTTACCTATGGCCGAACATACACATCAACTTATGTACTCATTCATGTGGCTGAACATACACATCTATGCTAAGACCGATTGCAACACTTAATACATTCTACAAGTATGGTCACTCGTATTGACTAAACACCATTTTGTTTCAAGTTCAAAACTTGGCTAATACACATATATACACTATTAAAGCATCCTCTCCCTTTTCATCAATTCAACACATGCATTACTCATTAATATACAAAATTATATTCGGCCTTGGCACACAACTTGCTAGTCGATTCTTCTCCATATATCAACTAATGCACACATGTGCTCATTTGTTAGACTCTACTTCATCTAACAACAACCATATTTTTCCTCTACTTTCTACCATGGCCGAATGCATCACAACACCATACCATTTCGATTTTGGTCATGGTTAAACAAAGAACTTAATATCTCACCCAAAATTCTAAAAGAAGACTCAAGAGTCATCAATCCACCATCACATGCATCATTACAAAGCTTCGTTTTTTAGCATGTAAATGACATCAACACCAATCCACCTTAGCGAATACCATCTCCATGACATAGCAAAGATTTGAACCATGGGCTAGCTAGAACTCAAACTAACAAATAAAAACATGCATGAATCTCATGGACAACTTCAAACATACCTTAGTCTAACAACCACCATAGCCGATTTTCTCAAGCTCTTCCCCTTCCTTTCTTTCCTCTATTCGGCCAAGGATGTTCAAGAATGAACACTTCTTTTTTATTTTCTTTCCTTCAACTCACGGCAATGGGGGGGGAAACAAACACACACATTGCCCATGCTCTTTATTTTATTATTCCTTACATAATGCATTATCCCAACATGTTTATGACATGTTTTAGCCATAACACTTTGTCCACCCATGCTCATGGCCGGCCACTACATATTAGGGGGAAAATTGACATGCAAGTCCTCCTTTTGATTACATGCACTATTAGATCCTTGTAGATTAGCCTATCACATTTCAAAAGTGTCACACAAGTCCTTTTGACTAAATTCACATGCAATTTACTAAATCGAAGCTTAAAATTTTCGCACATTCATATTCACATATTTTAGACCATAAATATCACATTCAAATAATTTGGTGACTCGGTTTAGCAGTCCCGAAACCGCTTTCCGACTAGGGTCACTATAGGGCTGTCACAAGTTAGAAAGTTACATGGGCTTGGACACGGCCTACAACACAAGCGTGTCCTATGGTCACACAGGTGTGTCCCTTGACCATACAGCTGTGTGCCCAGCATCTAGGAAAAATTTTGAAATTTTGCAAAAAATTCTCTGAGTTTCCGATTTATTCTCGACTTGCTTCCAATGTTTATAATGGGGTTCGAGAATCTATTCAAGGGACAATATGGCCTCTTTTGAAAATGAATAGTAATTAGTAAGAATTATTTGTAAATGTTCTGTAAACTCAGGTAATACTCTGTAACCCTATTTCAACGACAGATACAGGTTAGAGGTGTTACATTAATTGGTATCAGAGCTATAGTTTAGCCGATTCTCAGACTGAATGTAGTAAGTATGAGTTTAGCTATACATGCTATTATATAATCTGTGATAGTGTGATATCTCCTGACCATTTTAAAAGTGCTTTTCATATAGTAATGTCATCCAACCAAGCTAGAGCTAAATCTGAGGAAGGTGAGAGCAATGCTTCAGCTTTAGTTCAAAGAGTTGCATCTAGTAGTGGAAGGCCTGTATTTGAGGGCCGAATTGAGGAGGAAAAATAAGTCTTCTTTCAAATGATGAATGAATGGTTCATTGAGTATTTGAGAACAAATACTAAACCCTAAACCTCCCCCCACCTGCTCCTTAACTGGATCCTGAGATGCCACAAGGTGTTGAACCTGTTAAAACTGTTAAGCCTCCGGCGGATAAAATCCGTAAGTATAGAGCAAAGGAATTTAGGGCTACTGTTGATGATGATCCATAGAGGGCTGAATTTTGGTTGGAAAATACCATTAATGTTTTATATGAATTATCTCGTACACCATCTAAATGTTTGAAATGCGTAGTTTCTTTATTGAAAGACACAGCCTATCATTGGTGGACTACCATAACTTCTATTGTACCAAGAGAAAACATTACACAGGAAATTTTCCAGGCTGAATTCAGAAAGAAGTATGTTAGTTAGAGATTTCTGGATCAGAAAAGGAAAAAATTTTTAGAGTTCAAACAAGGAAACATGACTGTATTTGAGTATGAGCAGGAATTTATTCGGTTGAGTAAGTATGCCAAATAGTGGGTTCCAACTAAGGCTGATATGTCCAAATGTTTTGGAAAGGGCTTAAATGAAGACATCAAGCTGTTGATAGAAATCCTTGAATTGAGGGAATTTGTGGTACTGGTCGGTCGAGCACACAAAGCTGAAGAATTGAGTAAAGAAAAGAAACAAGCTGAAAGAGAAGCTTGGGTTTCTAGTAAAAGATTTATGAGCAAGTCACAATCATCCGCTTCAAAGAAATCAAAGAAGTACTATGATTCTAACACCCTTAACCCGTAACTATCGCCGGGATAGGATTATATAGCATTACTGAACTTAATACTTAAATAATCATACAATTCACATACATTTCCCAACTCTAAATATAAAAAAATCATTCACATTCATTCATATCGTCCCTAAAATGAGTCTATGAGACTCAAATCATACTTTAGAAGTGGTTCGGTACTAAATTGATAACTCAAGAAGTTTTCAAAAAACATAGAAAATTTTTCAAAAAATAGGGGACGCATGCCCGTATGGCTCGGTCGTGTGTCTCACACGGCCAAAGACACGCCCGTGTCACAGGCCAAGTGGACATTCAAAATGGGATCACATGGTTGTGTCCCAGCCTGTGCCCAACCCCATGTAACTCTCTGACTTGGGTTACACGGCCAACCACACGCCCGTGTGACTAGCCCGCGAGCCCTTCGAAATGGCCTCACACGCCCGTGTGCCAGGCCTTGTGCTAGGTCGTGCCAAACCTGTAGGGTATACTGACTTATGCCACATGGGCAAATCACATGCCCGTGTGCTAGGCTTTCTGGAGCATATTTACTTGGTTTCTAATTAAACACCAGGAGACACACGCCCGTGTCTCTGTCCATGTGGAAAAGAATAGGCTATTTTCCTAGCCATTTTTCTCACCCAAATTTGTATTCACCTACAAAATTCAAATGGCATATAAAATGGCATAAATAGACATTCAAACCAATCTCAACCAATCCTAATCCATACCATTTCAACAGTAACAACCACAAGGAACACAAGTTTCATCATTATCCATTCCATTTCATACCAATTTCATATCTCAAAATCACCTAATTGTTCACTTTTAATTATGCATTATTTTACCTAAAACCACAATCATACCAATCTTAAGTTTCAACTATTTGGTACTCAAAATACCAATTCACAACAAGCATCACATAGCAATTATCAACCACATAACAAAAGGCCATTTATGCATATATATATACATCACCAAGTATACCAAAATAACCCAAGTCACATGGCTATACACATAACTAAACATTCATCATTTACAAGCCAAATTAAATGGCTAAATCCATTATCAACATAAAGACCAAAATAACCACAACTCCTATGCATGTCATATAACCAAATACACAAGTTCAAAAGTACCAAAATGATAGCTTGATAGTGTGATGAGATCTCCGACAACTCCCAAATCCAAGCAAGCTTCGATAAACACAATAAAACACGGAAAAGTAAACAGAGTAAGCTATAAAACTTAGAGAGTTCGTATAATAATAAAATCAACTTACCATATATACACAAACAAGCAATTAACATATCATAACATAACTCATATTGATCCACAAACCTATCACATATTCATTCACAAAGTTATATATGAAATTCACAAGTTTCTTTGATTCAATACTTATATGGTTCATGTACATACCTCTACTAACTCGTATCAATCTCCTATTCATCATATCCTTGATATACCTATTGAGCCATTTGGAATAATATCGGATACTCAGGAATCTTGCACCCTAAATGCCAATACATAGTTGAAGCTATCTCAATCTCTTACTTATATAATGCTCACTCTCGAGCTATCAATGGGTTTGCTTGCACAAGCTGACAGTCAAGACGTAACTACAAGGTGATGCTCACACAAGTTGACGAGAATCCACAACACATGCCAGAAAACTCAGCCACCGGTAGAATGTATGGACCAACACCCAAATAACATAACCTCTAATGACATGTCATTCGTATCCGAATCTATTCCTAAGATTTAACTGGGATTCCCGATTGTTGTATCTTCGTCAGACATATCCATAAGGTCGTAGTCACAATTACTTCAATAATAAAGCATTTAAAACACAATTATATTAATGCTTATTAACATACAAACTTACCTCGATCAAAAAAATAAGGGACTAGTCCAATATTTTATTTTCCCCTAATCTAGATTCGAACTTTGCTTTTCTTGATCTATATAATATCAAATTTAACTTATTCAATTATCATTCTATTCAATTTAGCCCAAAAATCACATTATGGCAAAATTACACTTTTCCCCCTAATATTTCAACATCTTTGCAATTTAGTCCATAGCTCATAAAAATGCAAATTCACGCAATTAGGTCCCTATCCATGCTAGCCGAATTTCCCTTATAAACATACCAGCCCATATTTTTCACTAATTTCACAATTTAACCTTGAATTTTTCACATTTTACAAATAAATCCCTAATTTTCAATTTCAACCAAAATTGCTTAATAAATGTTGTTTATCTAACAACAACAATTCATTTTATATCATCAAACATCAAAATACACACATATTCATCAATGGTAAAACCCTAAACCTTTTATACTTTTGCAAATTAGTCCCTGGGCTAGCTAGATTAAGCTACAATAACTCTGAAAACATAGAAATCATTAAAAATTGAGTCAAAACCACTTACATGCACAAAGGGAACTTGGCTGAATGCTTCAAGCTATTCCTATTGCTTTTCTATACCTTAGTTTCGGCTTGGAGAAGATGAATGAACACAAAATTTTCATTTGTTTCATTTAATTTAACTTTAATTACTAAATAGCAAAATTAACTTTAAAATTTATTACAAATTTCAAAATTACCAAGCCGTTATCTTCCACTAACATATTAATGGGCTATTTACCACATAAGGACAAATTTTAAAATTACCAAGCCATTATCTTCCACTAACATATTAATGGGATATTTACCACATAAGGACCTCCACTTTAAGGTTCTATAGTTATTAGACACCTTTAGCTAATAGAACTCAAGTTTTACACTTTACGCGGTTCTCTCATTTTTATCAAATTAAGCACTCAAATGATAAAATTTCTTAACGAAATTTTTACACAATCATATTAACATGTTGTAGACATTAAAATGATAATAAAATAATTATTTCGACCTTAGATTTGTGGTTTCAAAACCACTATTCTAATTTAACTAAAAATGGGTTGTTACAACTCTCCCCCTTAGGAATTTTTGTCCCTAAAAATCTTACCAAAAAATAGGTTAGGATACTATTTTCTCATATTTTCCTCAGTTTCCCACGTAGCTTCTTTAACCCTGTGCCGTTTCCATAGAACCTTCACTAAAGCTATGCTCTTGTTTCTTAACTCTTTAACATCTTAAGCTAAAATTTTGATTGGTTCTTCACTACATGTCATATTAGGCTGAATTTCAATCTCTGTCAGAGAAATTACATGTAACGGATCTGATCTATATCAACATAAAATCGACACCCGAAATATAATATGAATCTTTTCAAATTCTGATGGTAAAGCTAACCAATATGCCACTGGTCCTATTCTGTCAATAATCTCATACAGCCCGATAAATCGTGGACTCAATTTTTCTTTTGCGACCAAAACTAAGAATCTTCTTGTAACACCCCTATCCCGTCTCCGTCGCCGGAATAGGTAAAGGGGCATTACCGGACTTGAAACTCATATCAAAACAGTAAAAATTTTGAATTTTTCTTTTTTATTTATTTTTTGAACATTCCTTTAGATAAATACTAAAGACAGTCAGGGATACAATTTGAACTTCTATAAGTACACATTCAAAAGATGTCATTTTCGCATGGCTTATATACATTAACCAAAATATTCTTGACCCTTTGGTCTATTCTTTACATGCCATAAAATAATTCAAAACATAACGAATAACAAGCGGTGGATAGTGATAGTGTGACTAGTTCTTGACGATCCCCGAGCACTCGTAGCTTCAAGTGAGATCTATAAAACAGAGAAAACAAAGTAAGCAGAGTAAGCATTACAATGCTTAGTAAGTTTTAAGCGGTCAACAGATAACAATCAAATTACAACATAGTTGTTCGTATTTTATTTCACTCTTCCTTCAGGCATACCATCCCTTTACCGAATATGCACATCTCATCATATACAATAGGCAGATAAACTTTCACATAAAAGTGAGCTCATGTGACATAGATATGCTGCATAATTTCACATAACCTCTCACACTGATCCGATGTCACGTAATCATAGGAATAGTCTCATAGATTGCTCACGTATGCATCACATAACTACCTTATGATTTAGTTCAAATCAAACTCACATATAAACTTGGAGTACATACCTGTTTAACCTTTCGCATTGAATATATTTATAAGCAATTCTTATTACGAAGTCTTATAGCTTTAACCTCTACTCGGATTATCGGCGAGACCTTTGGCTCAGATGAAATCTCCACACGAAGTTATCTGGTCTTACCCGGACAAAATCTCCACACGTAGTCATCGGGTCTTACCCGGACATAATCTCCACACGTAATCATCGGGTCTTACCCGGAATATATTTCAAGTTTCATGTACATTTAATCACATGTTACAACATTCACATCGATTGTCATATTTGTAATTCATTTGCCTCATCAAATATCTAATAATACACACCTTTCACATTTGGTCATTCGGCCACAATATACACACGTCTCCTACATATTTCACACTAGCCCTTCGGCTTTACCACATATACGTATCTCATACATATTTCACATTAGCCATTCGGCTTTACCACATATACATATCTCATATATATTTCACATTAGCTATTCGGCTTCACATTAGCCATTCGGCTTTACCACATATACATATCTCATACATATTTCACATTAGCTATTCGGCTTTACCACATATACATATCTCATATATATTTCACATTAGCCATTCGGCTTCACATTAGCCATTCAACTTTACCACATATACATATCTCATACATATTTCACATTAGCCATTCGGCTTTACCACATATACATATCTCATACATATTTCACATTGGCCATTTGGCTTTACCACATATACATATCTCATACATATTTCACATTGGCCATTCGGCTTTACCCCATATACCTATCTCATACATATTTCACATTAGCCATTCGGCTTTACCACATATACATATCTCATACATAGTTCACATTAGCCATTCGGCTTTACCGCATATACCTATCTCATACATATTTCACATTAGCCATTCGGCTTTACCACATATACATATCTCATACATATTTCACATTAGCCATTCGGTTTTACCACATATACATATATTTATCTTGTGCATCAATTTCAGCAATAGCTTATAAACAACTCAAATAGTTTCATCAATGTTTTCAACAAATTCACATATTCACTACAAGCTGTTTTCCTGAGCAATAGTCACTAAATTATTTATAACTAGAGCTAAAAAACTCAAAATCAATTGCCGTTAATTTTCACTGAATATAGACTCATATATCTTCCATTCATAAAATTTTCAGAATTTTAGGTTTGGCCAATCAATACCAGATTTTTCTTAAAGTTTCCCCTGTTTCACTGTTTGACTAATCTGACCACTCTTCACTACGAATAAAATTTCTCATTATACAGAATTCAAAATATGTTTTATTTGATTTCATTTGAAACTAGACTCATTAAGGAGTCTAAACATATAAATTTTATCTTATAACCATTTTTGTACAAATTATAATGATTTTCTAAAAACAGAACAGGGGATTTCGGAGTCATTCCGACACTGTCTCACACAACTTTAAATATCTCTTTATAGGAAATTTCTTTGCTCACATGGTCTCTTTTAAAAGAAACTAGACTAATTAAGCTTTTATTACATATTTTATTCAGCCTATAATTCCACACCAACAATTTATGGTGATTTTCTAAAACCACGTTACTGCTGCTGTCCTAAGCAAATTATTACAATTTGCTCTTAAATTTCCAAGTCCAAACACTTATGAACTTACCATTTGAGTTTAAAACATATCATGGCCACATCATATCTTATTAAATCAACTCATTATGTCCTATTATGATTGAATTTACTCAACATTTAATCACTTAAAACTTACAAAGGAATCAAACTCAAATACTTAAGAACTTACTTTGTGTTGGGTAAAACGGTTCCAACTCGGCTACTCGATGTTCTTTGCTTTACCCTTGCTTGATTCCCCTCCTTCAACCTCTTGAGCTTTCTACCTTATGCTTTTGGGCCATTCGGCTAATAACCATGTAATATCATTACTATCAATAATCCAATTACACATACACATATACATATTTGTATATTAGGTAACCACCCTTACTAACTACCCATTTTAGTCAATTTTATACAATCAAAGGTAATATCACAAATGGGCATACTTATATAGCTGAATGTGCTAAAATTAGATCTAACATCACCTATACACTTGATTAAATGGCCGAATACCTATACTATCAATTATAGTATCATTTTTATTCTTTCAAACACATATTTTCCTCCCATGAACACTTGGCCGAATTTTTTTCTTCTAATCTAGCATAGCTTCACATCTATTTGTAACATCATATAAATCCACATATAACTACATTTCTACCTAAATCTTCTTTCACCTTCCTATTATTTCCCTTCACAACATCAAAAGCACCATACTCTTAGCATTTACCTCTCCCTAACCGTATGCAATTTAATTACTTATTTAGGTAGAAAATTAACATATGGGACATGATAAGACATTGGCTACTAGCTATATTTTCACAAAAATTTAACAAAACTAACATGAATCCTACCTTAATCTTCCCTTATGATGGCCAAATGTCTTAGAACATTTCTCCCCTCCTTCCCTAGCTCACGGCACTTCAAGAAAAGAAAGAAGATGAAGACTTTCTCTTGCTTTCTTATTTTATTCCCCTTTCTTCTTTTTTTTTGATCTATTTTAATCATTTACTAATAAAAGCATCATAAAAAAATTCAACTTAATGGAAGAACCATCCTTGCTTGGCCGGCCACTACTTGAGGTTTGGGTGATTTGACATGCAAACCCAAGTTTCCTCACTTCGTTATCATTTGATCCTTACATATTCCCCTATCATATTTTCTTAGGTTCTCAACTAAGTCAATCACATGAAATTCACCTTCATAAGTCTAAATTAAAACATCAAATTTTCACACATGCACTAATATACATAGAGGATACGCAACCAAATTTTAAATAAATTTTGGGACTCGGTTTTGTGGCCCTGAAACCACATTCCGACTAGGGTCGAATTAGGACTGTCACATTTCTCCTTACAAATTATCAAAACATACACAATGTAACCCATTGAGCTCATGACCGAATGCTTCATGCATCACAAACACAAAATCACATACATGGGTCATTTTAGGATCTTTAAAACCAATTTAAATTTCTCAAAATCCAAACAAAAACATATGAAATCATACCTTAATTCCCACCAATTAAAAATGGAGACAAGAGAACACATTGTTACATGCATGTGTTGGCCGGCCATTTGCATTCAAAAATGATCTAATTGACATGCAAGTCCACATTTTTGAATACATGCTCTATTAGATCACTTTAATATTTACCTAACCTATTTTACCAATGTTTCACATAAGTCCCGTTTCAAAATTTCACATACAAATGGCAAAATAAATGCTTGAATTTTTTTTTTACACATGCATTTACTCACCTCATGAACATAGAATATAACTTTCAATTATTTATAAAACTCAGTTTCGTGATCCCGAAACCACATTTCGACTAGGGTCAGATTAGGGGTGTCACACTTCTTCCACGGAGATACTTTAAAAATTGATTTTTCGTCAATTTGAAATTAAATGTCTTTACGTTTCAAATCCGCATATGATTTTTATCGATCTGAAGTTGCTTTCAAGCTATCACGAATTACTTTCACTTTATATTCTGTCTCTCTAATTAAATCAACCCCGTGAATCTTTTTCTCACTAAGCTTAATCTAGTACAATGGAGTTTCACATTTACGACCATATAATGCTTCATACGATGCCATATTTATACTCGATTGGAAACTATTGTTATACGTGAATTCCACCAATGGTAAACATTTTTCCCAGTTGCCTTTAAATTCTAGAACACAACAACGAAGCATATCTTCGAGAATCTGTATAATTCTGTGCAAACGCGTTCCCAAATCTTGCAATTTCTTCCAAAATTGTGACGTAAACCTCGAATCTCTATCGAAAATAATAGAAACTAGTACCCCGCGCAATCTAACAATCTCAAAGATGTACAATTCTACTAATCTGTCGAGTGAAAAGTCTGTACATCTCGAAATGAAATGTGCCAATTTCGTCAAATGATCAGCAACAATTCAAATAGCATCTTTATTTTTCAGAGATAAGGGTAATCCTAATATGAAATCCATTGTAACTCTATCCCATTTCCACTCTAGAACACAACAATGAAGCATATATTCGAGAATCTGTATAATTCTGTGCAAACGCATACCCAAATCTTCTTGCAATTTCTTCCGACATCGTGACGTAAACCTTGGATCTCTATACGAAATAATAGAAACTGGTACCCCGCGTAACCTAACAATCTCAAAGATGTACAATTTAGATAATCTATCGAGCAAAAAGTCTGTACGTACTGAAATGAAATGTGTCGATTTTGTCAAACAATCAACAACAACCCAGATAGCATCTTTCTTTTTCAGCGACAGGGGTAATCTGATATGAAATCCATCGTAACTCTATTCCATTTAACCTACTAATGTGAGCTTAGAGCTATGGTTTAATCAGTTCTAGGACTAACATAGCTAATGTGAGTCTAGCTATACGTGCCACATTTAATCTGCGATAGTGTGATATCTCCCGACTCTGACAAATATTATTTTGCTGAGATAGACATGCTTTCCAACCGAGCTAATTCTGATAGTACAGAAGTAAATACTCAAATGTTTGAATGGAAATGTGTTGATTATGAGTTGAAACTCATAAAGGTATGGATCAAAGAGTATGACATTTTGTTATCGATAAAAGTTATAATTATATGAGCATATGAGTTATGATATTTGGATTATGATGTTATATGAAAATTTCGATTGTGAATTAGTGATTTGAGTTGGCATGTGAACTATGTGTTAAGAACAAAAGTGATTAAAAGAAAATGTTTATTAAATGTTTTGAGTATGTGAAATTATAAATGAATTGACTATTTGTGATAGTATATGTTATATGCATTTATGTTCAAGTTAAATTTGAGGCTTTACTATCCTCACCCCCTTATCAGTGAAATGTTCTAATGAAATTTGTAAGATTTAGGTTGAATAAGCTCATAGAGTGTAGAGTTACAGAAGTCTGTGTTCAGAAGATTAATAATGTGATAAGAAAAGTGAATGAATCAGAAAATGAAGAAAATATTAAAAGAGATACTATAGATTTAAAGACTACAGATTATGGAAAGTCACTGTTACAAAAGAAGTTAATTTTGATCAAATGACCTATTCAGGTATGTTATCTAAAGGAACAAAAGTGATTAAAAGAAAATGTTTATTAAATGTTTTGAGGATGTGAAATTAGAAATGAATTGACTAATTGTGATAGTATGTGTTATATGCATTTATGTTCAAGTTAAATTTGAGGCTTTACTATCCTCACCCCCTTATCAGTGAAATGTTCTAATAAAATTTGTAAGATTTAGGTTGAATAAGCTCATAGAGTGTAGAGTTACAGAAGTCTGTGTTCAGAAGATTAATAATGTGATAAGAAAAGTGAATGAATCAGAAAATGAAGACAATATTAAAAGAGATACTATAGATTTAAAGACTATAGATTATGGAAAGTCACTGTTACAAAAGAAGTTAATTTTGATCAAATGACCTATTCAGGTATGTTATCTAAAGAAAGTATTAATTGGAAGCTTTTCTGAATTGATTTCTGCTAGTGAAGGGTTAATGCTTGAATTATATTGTTGGTTGGGTGCAGTGAATATAGTTAGGCAGTTACTATGATTCCTTCTGGGCATTCTATGTGTACATTTATCCGTAGAAATATATATGACTGTTTAAATTCAGAAGAAATTTTTATCGTATGAGAACATTAGCTAAACATGCTTATAGACAAAAGCATCGTTGGTTTGTTTGGGTTATATTCGACATTGCTCTGTCTTTCTCTGGTATTTATTCCATTGTGTAGACATAAAAGTCGACGGTAAAATTTGTATAATGCTAATATTTTGTTTCTACTGGCTATTGTTCTGTTGAATATACGTGAAAATTATATTGCTTCTGTTACTGTGGATTTCAGTATTTATGAGTAACGTTGTACTTTCTGGAAAATTTTTGGGATGTCATCGGAATTGTTATCATTCTATATGGGTTGTAATTTTCAGAAATCCTGTGTAGCTTCATACGTTGAAATTTCGCTATTCTGGTTTTCTTATGATTCTATATGATTATATAAAAGAGATATCTATTTGACGGAAATGGCTATATCTATTATAATCATAATTTTTGTTCTAAAATTTGGGAGTATTGTAGTACCGTTATAAAAGTTATAGAAGTTCTGCTTCTGCATTGGTTGCTGTTTAAATCATATTTGATTTTCTTCTGTGTTAAAATGTTTTATTAATGGCCGGGATATTATCTATCGCTATGGTTAAGACGTCGATCTTATTATTTGATTGAAAAGATGAGTGAGTTATATGAGTTTGAATCTATCCACTGGATTAGAAATAAACTTTAAACGTACATGTGTGATTTGAAGGATAGTCTGGAAGAAGAATTTGTATTCTTGAATATTTATACAAAATTATATCTATCAAAAAAATTCTAGTTGAGAAATGTCATGGTAAATTAAAGTTAGTTTGATTTTTGAAGCTTTCTTTTGCACGAAGACATTGTCAACCGAAATATTAGTTCTGGTTCAGCCTGAGTTGAATAAAGAGTATGTGATATAAATTGATAACTATAAGAGTTTAAAATGTGTAATGTTAGGGAAAGATCCGAATTTGGGGCGCAGCAAAGTTAGCTCAAATCGTCGAAAACTTATGAGTCTGTAAGTAATTATTATCCAAGAGAAATGATTACAATTTTGGATGTTTCGAATAGGAAATTTTTATGTGATTTACGACTGGTGAATACGTGATTGATCTTATCAGATGATGAACATCTGTTAGCTGAATTAGAAGTTAGATTGATGCTTACTAAGTGAATTCGTGAAACTTAAAAATGTGTTATCAACTTGTGAGCTATAAGGGATTCAACGTAAATGGATTTCTAATTTAGAACTTCAAATGTGGAATTGATGATTGGTTGTTGTTTCGAAATAAAGTGTGCATACCAAGAAGTTCTGAGATTATACAACAACTGTTACAGGAAACTCTCAGTGATAGTTTGTCTGTTCATATGGAATTAACTTGATGTAAAAAAAAAATTCGAGATATGGGATTTATGAATGAGTGTAAAATGTGATATTTCTAATTTTGTTGTTTATAGAAATAGAGTTTTAATGAATTCTGTATTGGGATTATCTTTATCTTTGAAAAAGATAGATGTTATCTGAATTATTGTTAAATGTATGACTAAGTCTTTTCATATGCATGGATTTCTCTTTTGATAAATCTGTTGAGTTATTCATTTCAGGGACTGTCAGTTTTCACATGGTGCCCATTTATCATTGTTTCATATTGAAATCTGAAAGTTATATGGTAATTCTGGGAGAAACTACAGTAAGCTTTGAGTACAAAATTGTAGTTTAATTGGAGAAAGCAATTCAATTTCTCAAAACTATGTTTTTTCAATGTGTTTAGGAGTTTGAAAGTAACATAGAAAGACTATTGTTGTTCGATAGGCTATCATGTGATTATAATAACTATATTATATGAAGTATCGTATAGTTGCAGTTATAGAACTCTGTTATTTCGGGACCGAGCTTTGTGAGAAAATGATCTATGGGATTAATATCATCAGAAGAATTGAACAGAAAATGAAAGTAATTCACTACAGTTACAAGTAGCTTCAGCTTGAGATGATGTATAACGGAAGACAAACCAGAATATCTGTTGTGACATTAAAGAGATATGAAATCTGAAACTAGGTGTGAATTTGAAATGTACTGTATGGAAGCAAATCCTTAATCTACTTTTTGGTAAGATTTTTGGGGACAAAAATCCCTAAAGGGGGGAGAGTTGTAATAGCCCGGTTTAGACCCTAGTCAGAATAGTGGTCTTGGGACCACAAATTCGAGTCAGAAAATTATTTTAATATTAGTTTTGGTAATTACAACACGTTATTTGATATGTGTGAAAATTTCGTGATTTAATTTTACCAATTGGTTGTCTAATTTTATAAAAGGAATTAATCGCGTAAATTGTATAAGTGACTTGCTATTTGTTAAAATTCTATATTGCTATGTTCTTTAAATGTGGAGGCCTTAAAATGAACTTTGGCCATTGGATAATGGGATGGACGGTAATGGACAACCATTATATGGTTTTTTAATTAATTTATAAAGGTTAAATTGGTAAATTATTTGTTAATATGTTATTAAATAAAAAAAACATAAATCACATGCATAAATTCTTCTTTGTTGGCCGAATGTAAGAGACAAAAAGAAGCTATTTTCTTGTTTATGTTTAGGCACTCTTCAAGCTAATTTGAGGTATGGATTTTGTTCGGTTTTTGATAATTTTTATGTTTTTGAGATCGTTGCTTCGTGTACTAGCTGGCCCATGCTTTAATTTTTAGAATTGATGAGAAATTTGTGATTTTCCATTGTTGATAATTTGATGATTTTGTGGTTTGATGAGGAAAAATAAATCCTTGTTGATAGATTATTATGTTTAATTAAGTGATTTTTTTATAAAAATGTTATTTAAGGACTAAATTGTGAAATTTGTGAATAAAGGGGCCTAAATGTGAAATAAATTGAATAAATGGGCTGCTAGGGACCTAAGGTGAATTTGGCCTAACATGGGTTTGTGAAAATTTTGAGAAATTCTTGTTATTTTGAAATAGGGACTAAATTGAGAAAATGTAAAATTTTAGGGGTCAAAGTACAAATTTCCCTTTTATGTGTTCTTGGATGAAATTGAATGAAATGTTGAATAAGTAAGTTAATTTTGATATTAATTAGATTGGCAAAATCATAATTCAGATCTAAATCGGGGGAAAGTCAAAGTATCAGATTAATCGACTTAATTTATCGTTACTGCGAACGAAATAAGTTCGTATTTTCATAGACGTTATGAAATCATGTTTTAAATGCATATTATTTTATGTGATTGAATATAATTCCAAATGGTAATGTAAATATATGTATTTTGAATAAGTTATATATGTTATTATGATATTGAGTTGTTCGAGAAGTAGATTATATGAATATGAGATAAACGAGAAAGTATCGACAAAGTTCTGACGTCCAAAAAGGCCCGTACGAACCATAGGAATAGTTAGGATACATATGTCATGACATAGGATCCGATATGTGCTTTCGTGTAAGACCATGTCTGGGACGTTGGCATCGATTTATGATTTACGTGTAAGACCATGTCTGGGACATCGGCATCATATTTGATTTCATGTAAGACCCTGTTTGGGACAGTGGCATCGATATTTGTTTACATGTAAGACCACGTCTAGGACGTTGCCATTGTACGAGTTTTTTGAGCTATCCATGTATTCTTATGATTCCGAACGGTTCAACGGGCATTATGAGAAATAAATGATTAAGTGAATGACATTCCGATTCAAGTACGATGAAATATATACAATGTTTGAAAATGTAAGGTAAGTATATATGCAAAGAATTTTATGTGATGTATATGGAAATGAAATGTGAATATGTGCAAATGAAATATGAACAAATGAACAAGATGTCATTTATAAAGTTGCATACATGAAATTTTCAAATGCTATATGAATGAAAGGTAAGCTCGAGTATAAATGATGATATGAGATTTTTATGAGAAAGATATATGATTAAATGTGTTATTCCCCAAAATGTGCTCTTTTGGCTATATGAAAGTGTGAATTGAATGATATATAAGAATTGATTTGAATAAGCTTATGAAAGTTAAAGTTAGCTAATTAAGTAAGTAATATATATTGAATGATGATAATTCGATATGAGAACATGTTATAAAATTTAGAAAAGTTGTGTGAGATAGCAAATCATGCTTATGGCATTGTAATGAAATTATTTGTTTTGCTAAGTTTATTAAGATATGAACTACTAAGCTTTCAAAAGCTTATTCTATGTGTTTTTCCTATGTTTATAGAGTTTCAGAGATTTGCTCGGGTTGGAAGTAATGGAAGACCTTATCAATTTGGTTTATCAATTTGTGATGCTTTGGTATATGATTTGGCAATAGGAAATGGTAAGTATGGTTTCATTTGGCTTAGACAATGAAGTAAATGATGGATGCATGTTTAAGTTATGGTATATCATATTTTGATTAAGTAATGTTTATGCCATATGTGTGTGTAATTGGTTTGATCACTTTGTGAGATAAGATTTAGGTTATACAATGCATGATTATATTCAACTAAACTTACTAAAAATACGTATATGCTTATGATATAATCACTTGTGAGTTGGCTTTTTAGATTCGGCTTGTGATGCCAAGTTTGTATATATATATTATGTTTAAATGGCTGGTATTTAGGTTTGGTTTTTATACGTCTCAATTGATGTTGTAAGAGTGATGTTTAGACATGATTATAGTATGTGAAATAGACATGATATGCTTTAGTATAGATGTTCAAGAAATGGTTCAGATTGTTATGCCATATGCGCATAAATTCGTAATGTAAGAAGGGGTATATTTAGTTCTGAAATGATGCTAGTTATTATCTTATATTTTATTGAAAATTTAACCATGTGATATGACCGAATAGGTATATGTTTGAATGACAAAATTTTATTTTATTGTAATAGGCATAAATTTTATCAGTTAATGTACTAGTCGAGTAGTTTATGAAATAAATGGCTAGGTATATGTAGTCCGTTTGGTTATAATATGCATAAGTGCAGAAATTATGAATTAATATGTTACTATTCAGCTAACGAAATAGATGTTTTGACATATGCTTGGTATATGTTACCTAATGATATATGCTTGGTTAATAGTTGAGCATTTAAATGCCATAAAGGTGAAAGTCTTTTGATTCGAACATAGATTCAATGAAGTAGGTGTAATATGACTTTGATATATGTTAGGAATTTGAATGGCATGTAATGTAACTTTGAAAAAAAATTGTATGCGTTCGGTTTAGTCCCGACCCTTTTCTAAAACTTGTTTAAGGTCTCGATGACCTATATAAGGGACTTTATGGTAATATTTAATTATGATTGTGGATGATGTTTATGAATTATTTGTAAAATGTTTTGATTTCTTCGGTAACGCCTTTAACCCTAGTCTAGCGATAGATGCAGGTTAGGGGTGTTATAGATATTCTGAATCAGTAGTTGACTCGTATTGTACTCTTTTAGCTTGTAATTCATTATCATATTTTTAAGCTTCACAAATTTGCTGTAGAAATAATGATTTAGCTTTTAACTCAGCTAAAATCAAACCATCACTAGACAAATTTAACTGTGTGTTCATCGACGACAAAGTAAACAAAGATTTTCTATTTAGAGCATCCACAACTACATTCGCTTTCCCCGATGATAATCTATCACTAACTCATAGTCTTTCAACAACTTGAGCCCTCTTCATTGTTGCAAATTCAAATCTTTCTGAGACATTAGGTACTTGAAGCTCTTGTGATCAGTAAAAATGTGACATTTTTCACTGTATAAATGATGTCGCCAAATTTTCAATGCGAACACAATTGCAATTAACTCTAAATCATGCATTAGATAATTCTTTTTATGCAGTTTTAATTATCTAGAAGCATAAGCTATTGCTTTTCCTTCTTGCATCAAAACACATCCCAAACAATTCAATGATGCGTAACTAAAAATCACAAACTCTTTAAGCGAGTCAGGCTAAACCAAAATTAGTGCTTCAGTTAACAGTGCTTTCAATTGTTCAAAACTCTGTTGACATTTTTCAGACCATTCGAACTTCACATCTTACTATTGCAATCGAGTCATCGATGTAGCAATAATTGAAAACCCTTTTACAAAATGCCGATAATAGCTATCTAATCCCAGAAAAATTCTTACTTTAGACACATTTCTTGGTGGTTTCTAGTCAACAACTATTGAAATCTTACTCGGATCAACTCGTATGCCTTCTACTGAAATAGTATGTCCCAAAAATCCAACCTCTCAGAGCCAAAACTCGCATTTACTGAATTTAGCAAACAGTTGCTTGTCTCTCAATGTTTGTAACACAATCCTCAAATGTTTAGCATGCTCGGATTCATTTCAAGAATAGATCAGAATGTCATCAATGAATACAACAACAAATCTGTCCAAATAAGGTCTAAAGATTTGATTCATCAAATCCATAAAAATTGCAGGACCGTTAGTTAATCCGAATGGCATAACAAGAAATTTATAATGTCCATACCTGGTCCTGAATGCAGTCTTTGGTACATCCGAATTTTAACTCGCAACTGATAATAGCCAGATCTCAAATCAATCTTTGAAAATACTGTTTCTCCTTTCAACTGATCAAACAAATCGTCAATTCTCGGCGAAAGATACTTATTCTTAATTGTAACCTTTTTAAGCTGACAATAATTTATACATAATCTCATCGATCCATATTTCTTCTTTACAAATAGAACTAGTGCACCCCAAGGCGAAAAACTAGGTCGTGCAAAACCTTTATCTGTTAACTCTTGCAACTAAGCTTTTATTTCTTTAACTCTTGCAAAACCTCAATTTTGTCAGAGCCATTCTGTATGGAGCGATCGATATCGGTGATGTTCCCGGTACTAATTCAATAGCAAACTCGACTTCTCTGATCAGTGGCAACCCAAGTAATTTTTCTGGAAATAGATCTGGATACTCACAAACCACTGGTACTAATTCAATCTTTGATTCAGACACTTTTGTATCTAGCACATACGCAAGGTAAGCATCACAACCTTTTCTCACATATTTCTAAGCTAACATCATCAATATCACAACAAGCAACTCACTCAACTCATTAGATTTAATTCGAAGAATCTCATTGTTATGACATCTTAACTCAATAGTGTTTCATCTACAATTCATTACAGCATCATGCAAAGTCAACCAATCCATCCCAAATTCATATCAAATTCATCAAATGGTAGAAACATCAAATCAGCTGGAAAGTAGTAACCCCAAGTCATCAAAGGACAATTCTTGCAAACTTTATCAACTAGGACATGCTTGCCTAAGGGGTTCGATACTTTAATCACAAACTTTGTAGACTCAACAGGTAAATTCTTACTAGACACTAAATTCTCACAAACATACGAATGAGTTGATCTAGGATCAATCAAAGCAATTACATTAGTGTCAAAGAGAGAAAATGTACCGGTGATAACATCTGGTGATGACGCATCTTTGTGAGTGCAAATAGCATAAGCTCAAGCTGGTGCTCGAGCCTCAGATCTCACAGCAGAATCTTTTCTTGTACCTTTGCTACTAGTCACATTTCCTGTATTTCTAGGTACTCTCCCTCTAATAGCTGTATTGCTCGGTCTTGCATTCTGATATTTTTCTTTCTAGGTAACTCAGGACAATCCAAAATAAAGTGATCTTGCGAGCCACATCTGAAACGGGCTTTGTTATTCCTCCAGAAATCTCCAAAATGTCGTCTTCCTCACTATTGACACTCGAGTTTGTTTGTTCTAACACTACCAACACTCGATACTGAAGTGGATTGAGTTTTAGTACTCGTGTACTACTTTCCACAATCTCTATTAGAATACCCCACTAAAGCTGACAAACGATTATATGAATCCCGTAATTTCTTTGACGAAGAGTGATAGGTTTACTCATCGATCTCTCTCTCGAATCTCCAATTTCAGAATTGGCTTTTCTCTTTTCTTTTCCAAGTTCTTCGGCTTTGCAAGCTCTATCGACTAACACAACAATTTCTTTTAATTCAAGAATCTCGACTAAAAGTCTAATGTCTTCGTTCAACCCGTCTTCGAATTACTTACACATAATTTCCTCAGTGGAGATGCATTCTCGAGCATATTTACCGAATCTCACAAATTCCCTTTCGTACTCGGTCACAAACATACGACCCTATTTCAATTCAAGAAATTCTTTGCATTTTTGGTCGATAAACTATTGGCTTATGTATTTCTTTCTAAACTCGGTTTTAAAAAATTCCCACATAACTCTTTCTCTTGGTACCACAGATATCAAATCATACTTAAGAAGTGGTTTGGGACTAAATCGATAACACAAAAAGTTTTCAGAAAACTTAGAAAAATTTTTAAAATATAGGGGATACACGCCCGTGTGGCTCGGTCGTGTGTCTTACATGGCCAAAGACACGCCCGTGTCACAGGCTAAGTGGACATTCAAAATGGGATCACATGGTTGTGTCCTAGCCCGTGCCCAAACCCATGTAACTCTCTAACTTGGGTTACATAGCCAACCACACGCCCGTGTGACTAGCCCGTGAACCCTTCGAATTGGCCTCACACGCCTGTGTGCCAGGCCGTGTCAAACCTGTAGGGTATACTGACTTATGCCACATAGCCAAATCACATGCCCGTGTGCTAGGCCGTGTGGAGCATATTGACCTGGTTTCTAATTAAACACCAAGAGACACACAGCCGTGTCATCTAGCCATGTGTCACACACGGCTGAGACACACGCCAGTGTCTCTGCCCGTGTGGAAAAAAAATAGGCTATTTCCAAGCCATTTTTCTCACCCATATTTGCATTCACCTACAGAATTCAAATGGCATATAACATGGCATAAATAGACATTCAAACCAATCTCAACCAAGCCTAATCCATACCATTTCAACACTAACAACCACAAGGAACACAAGTCACATCATTATCCATTCCATTTCATACCAATTTCATATCTCAAAATCATCTAATTGTTCACTTTTAATTATGCATTATTTTACCTAAAACCACAAGCATACCAATCTTACGTTTCAACTATTTGGTACTCAAAATACTAATTCACAACAAGCATCACATAGTAATTATCAACCACATAACAAAAGGCCATTTATGCATATATATATATATACATCACCAAGTATACCAAAATAAGCCAAGCCATATGGCTATACACATAACTAAACATTCATCATTTACAAGCCAAATCAAATGGCTAAATCCATTATCAACATAAAGACCAAAATAACCACAACTCCTATACATGCCATATAACCAAATACACAAGTTCAAAAGTACCAAAATGATAGCTTGATAGTGTGATAAGATCTCCAACAGCTCCCAAATTCGAGCAAGCTTCGATAAACACTATAAAACACGGAAAAGTAAATAGAGTAAGCTATAAAACTTAGAGAGTTCATATAATAATAAACTCAACTTAACATATATACACAATACAAATAATTAATAACATAACTCATATTGATCCACAAACCTGCCAGATATTCATTCACAAGGTTACATATGAAATTCACCAATTTCTTCAATTTAATACTTGTATGACTAATGTACATACTTGTACTAACTTGTTTCAATATCATATTCATCCATATCCTTGATATGCTAGTTGAACCATTTGGAATAATATCAGATAATCGGGAATCTCACACCCTAAGTGCCAATACATAGTTGAAGCTATCTCTATCTCTTATCTTATATAATTCTCACTCTCGAGCTATCAACAGGTCTGCTCACACAAGTTGACAATCAACATGTAACTACAAAGTGATGCTCACACAAGCTGATGAGAATCGACAACACATGTCAGGAAGCTCAGCCACCAGTAGAACGTACGGACCAACACCCAAATCACATAACCCCTAATGACATGTCATTCGTATCCTAAACTATTCCTAAGGCTTAATTGAGATTTCCAATTGTTGAATCTTCTTCGAACATATCCATAGAGTAGTATTCACAATTAATTCAATAATAAAGCATTTAAAACACAATTATATTATTGCTTATTAACATACGAACTTACCTTGATCACAAAAATGAGAAAATGGATCGACTACTCCAATACTTTATTTTCCCCCAATCTAGTTCCGAACTTCGCTTTTCTTGATCTATATAATACAAATTTAACTTATTCAATTATCATTATATTCAATTTAGCCCAAAATCACATTATGGGGAAATTACAATTTTGCCCCTAATATTTCAACATCTTTACAATTTAGTCCTTAGTTAATAAAAATACAAATTCACTCAATTAGGTCCCTACCCATGCTATCCGAATTTCCTTTATTAACATCGTAGTCCATATTTTTCATTAATTTCACAATTTAACCATGGAATTTTCACATTTTACAAAGAAATTCCTAATTTGCAATTTCAACCAAAATCACTTAACAAATGTTGTTTATCTAATAACAACCATTCATTTTCTATCACCAAACATCAAAATACAGACATATTCATCAATGGTAAAACCCTAAACCTTTAATAATTTTTCAAATTAGTCCTGGGCTAGCTAGATTAAGCTATAACGACTCCGAAAACATAGAAATCATTAAAAACCAAGTCAAAATCACTTACATGCATAAAGGGAACTCGGCCGAATGCTTCAAGCTATTCCCATGGCTTTTCTATACCCTAAGTTTGGCTTGGAGAAGATGAATGGACTAAAAATTTGCATTTGTTTTATTTAATTTAACTTTAATTACTAAATACCAAAATTAACCTTAAAAATTATTACAAATTTCAAAATTACCAAGCCATTATCATCCACTAACATATTAATGAACTATTTACCACATAAAGACCTCCACTTTAAGGTTCTATAGCTATTAGACACCTTTAGCTAATAGAACTCAAGTTTTACACTTTACGCGATTTTGTCATTTTTATCAAATTGAGCACTAAAATGATAAAATTTCTTAACGAAAATTTTACACAATCATACTAACATGTTGTAGACATTAAAATAATAATAAAATAGTTATTTTGATCTTAGATTTGTGGTTCCAAAACCACTATTCCGATTTAACTATAAACGGGTTGTTACAATGATTGTTCTACCACCTTTACAAGATATTCTGGAAAAGGGCGAGCCTCTCAATACTCTAACCCAAGATCCTCATCTCCATCTATAACCAGTGTTGGAAGTGTTGGTAATCCCAAACCAAAATGTAAATTTTGTAACAAATTTCATTTTGGGGAATTTTGTTTGAAAAGTGGGGCCTATTACAGTTGTGGTTCCCTTAATCGTTTTCTTAAAGATTGCCCTGAAAGGATTGAAAAAGATACTGATCAAACTTTGAAATACTGATCAAACTTTGAAAGTGAGTAATCTCGCCTCGAGAGGTAGACCACCCCATCACCCTGGCAATGTCAGTGGTAGCCGAGGTACTACAAGGGATACAATAGTCAAATCTAAGGCATGAGCTCCGGTAAGGACATATGCTATTCGTGCTAGAGAATATGCTTCTACACTAGACGTTATTACTGGTACATTTTCTCTACTTGATATTGATATTATTGCTTTGATTGATCTTGGTTCCACACATTCATACATATGCACAAATTTAGTATTTGTTAAAAATTTACATGTTGAATTCACTGAATTTATGGTTAAAGTTTCAAACCCCTTGATGGTAAAGGGTTATTTCTTTTCGGTTGATTTGATGTGATTTTGGGAATTGATTGGTTAATCCAACATGACGCAGTGGTGAATTGTAAACAGAAATATATTGTGTTGAAATGTCAGAATGGTGAATTACTTCATATTGAATCTAATAAACTGGATGGGTTACCTAATGTGATTTCAGTAATATTAGCACAGCAATATCAATATTGAAATATGTCAGAAAGGGTTATGATGTTTATCTTGCATATGCGTTGGATACTAAGTATCTGAGTCAAAGATTCAGTCAATGCACGTTTTTTTGTGAATTTCCTGATGTATTTCTGAAAGAATTACCTGGTTTACCACAGGTTAGAGAAGTGGAATTCTCTATAGATCTTGTTCCGGAGACAACACCCATATCCTTAGCACCTTACAGAATGGCTCCTACCCAATTAAAAGAGTTGAAAGCACAGTTGCAAGAGTTGATTGATAGAGGCTTTGCTCAACCCAGTTTCTCACCTTGGGGTGCACAGGCTCTATTTGTAAAGAAGAAAGATGGATTGTTGAGGTTGTGCATTGATTACATACAGCTGAAAAAAGTTACAATAAAGAACAAGTGTCCATTTCCTCATATTGATGATCTGTTTGACCAGTTGAAAGGTGCCACTGTATTTTCAATGATTGATCTCCGTTCTAGCTATTATTAGCTCTGGGTGAAGGAGTCAGATGTTCCAAAAATAGCTTTCAAAATTAGATACGAGCACTATGAGTTTCTTGTGATGCCGTTTGGTTTGAAAAATGCTCCTATAGTGTTTACAGATTTTATGAACATAATTTTCATACCATATCTAGACAGGTTTGTGGTGGTATTTACAAATGATATTCTGGTTCTCTCGAGATGAAAATGAACATGAAGATTATTTGAAAATTGTGTTTGTAACACTGCGAGAGAAACAATTATATGCCAAATTCAGTAAATGTGAATTTTGGTTACGGGAAGTTGGATTTCTTGGACATCTAGTGTAACGCCCCGTACCCGAGACCGTTACCGGAGTCGAACACGGGGTGTTAACGGACTTAATTCATTTGCTTACACAGTTCATTTTAAAATTTCCAGACAAGCTGGCTAACTGCATCACAGTCACTTTAAAAATCATATCTCGAGTTCCAAAACTCGAAAACTAATTCCGTAAATTTTTCCTGAAACTAGACTCGTATATCCATCTACAAATATTTTTATAGAATTTTTTGTTGGTACAATTAGTACAGTTTATTAGTTAAAGTCTCCCCTATTTCAGGGTTCGACTACTCTGACCTTCATGAATTACGACTTAGATATCTCCCTGTACAGGGCTTCAATGCTTATGCCATTTGTTTCTAATGAAACTAGACTCAAAAAGGAATCTGTACATATAAGGCATGACTTCTAATTATCTCTGGTTAATTTATAGTGAATTTCCAAGTCAGAACAGGGAATCCAGAAATCGCTCCAGCCCTGTTTCACGAAAACTTAAACATCTCATAAAATATGGCTCATATGGTCGTTCCGTTTCTTTCATATGAAAATACACTCATCAAGATTCGATTACATAATTTATTCATTATTTAATTACATTTATACTATTTTTAGTGATTTTTCTAACTCACATCACTGCTGCTGTCAGCATCTAGTTTAAGGTAAATTTCACCTATTTCATAGTTTTCCATGAGTCAACTAGCCATTTGTCATACAAAGCACCAAAATGATTGTGATTAACCATTCCAATGGCTAATCATTACCAAGCATTTCCATACCACTCAATGAACAATATACAAAATGATTATAATGCTATGCTCAAAATATGTATAAGCCATTTTCGCATGGCTATCCGAATATATACATTACCAAAAGGTACTTGATTAACAACAAAGGTCAGTCCTATACATGCCATTATCAAAGATCAACTAAAAGAGTACCAAAAGGGCTTTGATAGTGTGGATGACTTCGACTTTGACACTCCTGAGTCCGATTGCTGACGAACAAAATCTATAAAACAGAGAATCAAAGCAACGGAATAAGCATTTTATGACTAAAGTATAGCGTTCATATGATTAAATGAATAATTGCATATACGCATATTCCCAAAATCACACTTACTTCACGCGTCAACCAGTATATTCATACACAAGGGATCAAACCTAACTAAGGCCGGAAGTTTGTTAATCAATTGAGCGAATACTATTTAAAAGAAAATCAACTTTCCGATGCATATACGAAACATACCTTATTGTTTGGATTTTATGAGCGTATTAATTGAAATTATTACAGCAAGATCGCTCATTTCCAAACCCAAGTACCTTCGGGATTTAACCGGATATAGCAAATCGCACAAATGCCTTTGGAACTTAGCCCGGATATAGTAACTCGCACAAATGCCTTTGGGACTTAGCCCGGATATAGTAACTCGCACAAATGCCTTCGGGACTTAGCCCGGATATAGTCACTAGCACAAAGTGCCTTCGGGTGTTAGCCCGGATATCATCCGAATAATCATGCACATATATCAATTAATCATAACACATCTATTTTTCATTTTTGTTACTAGAACTCAAACACAAGACACTTATCAACCATTACCATTTTCGGCTCAATAGTCACATACAAATAGCATGATCTCTTTACACATTCGGCTACTAGTCATAGTATAAACTAATTACCTCGATATATAATTCAAGTAGAATCATTATATCGTCGTTTATTTGTTATGATTATATGTCATGGCTTAATCAAATCATAAACTAAGTTCCATTACTCAAAGACTTACCTCGAATGTTGTCAAATGACTTCAACGGCTATTCGAATACTTTTTCCTTTCCTTTATCGGACTTAGTTCCCCTTTGCTCTTGAGCTTAATAAAACAAATGAATTTATTCAATTAATAATCCAACTTTACTCTATACAAATATCTATTTATTAAGATTCATTTCAAACTAAATATTAGGCAACCGATCATATATTCTCCCCATAGTGATATTCAAACATTGTAGCCGAAGAATCACAATTATGGAATGTTTAACTATGATCGGACATATGATATTGCCCGTATGTCTTAAGCTAATTACCGAACCTATTGCCTCAATTCATGTACATATCGAATATAGTAATCCTTACTTGAACTATTAGCCAACCTTATCAAATGAACAATTATACTTAAAATACCATATATATGTATATCTACATAAGTGCATAGATACTATGTTACCAACAATTATTTCCTTGCTTAGTAGCCGAACCAATATACAAATTAATTCATACAGTCAAACGAATCAATAATAGCCCATACCATGGCCAGCCACTACTTATCATAAATGGAAATTTGACATGCAAATCCATCATTTTTACAACATGCATTAATAGATCCTTATAGATTAACCTATCACATTTCAAAAGTGTCACACATAAGTCCTATTAACTAAATTCACATGCAATCGACTAAATCGAAGCTTAAAACTTTCACACATTCATATTCACATATTTTAAACAATAAATATCATATTCAAATACTTCGGTGACTCGGTTTAGCGGTCCCGAAACCACTTTCCGACTAGGGTCAATTTAGGGCTGTCACATCTAATATCTGCAGAAGGTATTCGAGTGGATCCGAGCAAAATTTCAACCATTTTTAATTGGAAGCCACCAAAGAACGTGTCTGAAGTTAGAAGTTTTCTGGGACTAGCTAGATATTATCAGAGATTTGTTAAAGGGTTCTCGATGGTAGCATCTCCGATGACTCATTTGTTGCAGAAAGATGTGAAATTTGAATGGTTTGATAAATGCCAGTACAGTTTTAATAGGTTGAAAGCCTTATTGACAGAAGCACTAGTGTTAGTTTAACCTGAATCGGGTAAAGAGTTTGTAATTTACAGTGATGCATCGTTAAATGGTTTAGGCCATGTATTGATGCAAGAAGGTAAAGTAGTAGCCTATGCTTCAAGACAGCTAAAACCACATGAAAGAAATTACCCAATACATGATCTTGAATTGGCAGCAACTGTGTTTGCATTGAAAATATGGAAACATTATCTGTTTGGTGGAAAATGCCACATATTCACTGATCATAAAATTTAATGAATTTGATGTCACAGAAATATTTGAAATTGAGACAGTGCAGGTGGCTTGAGTTATTGAAAGATTATGATTTGGTTATTAACTACCATCGAGGAAAAGCCAATGTGGTTGCAGATGCACTGAGCAGAAAATCCTTGTTTGCTTTACGAGCAATGAATACCCGGTTGTCGTTATCTAATGATGGTTCAATCATAGCTAAGTTAAAAGCTAGACTGATGTTTTTGTAGCAGATTTCTAAAGCTCAAAAAGATGATAGTAAGTTACAAGCAAAACGGATACAATATGAATCGACTTCTGATTCAGGATTTCAAATTCGGTCTGATGATTTCCTATTATTTAAATGCAACATATGTATTTCAAAGAACTCAAAATTTGTACAGAATATTTTACATGAAGCTCATAATAGTACCATGTTTGTTCATCCTGGTAGTAACAAAATGTATAATGATATAAAAAAGATGTACTGGTGGCCGGGAATGAAACGGTATATTTCTGAATTTGTATCTAAATGTTTAATATGTCAGCAAGTAAAAGCTGAACATCAGGTGCCTTTGGGATTATTATAGCCAGTTACAATACAGAAATGGAAATGAGAAAGAATTACCATGGATTTTGTATCTGGATTAGCCCTATCTCCGAAGAAGAAAGATGCCATTTGGGTAATTGTCGATCGGTTAACAAAATCTGCACACTTTAGTCCAGTACGTATGGATTATTCCTTAGATAGATTGGTTGAATTATATATTTCTAAGGTTGTCAGATTGCATGGAGTGCCTGTCTCCATTATTTTTGATAGAGATCCTTGATTTACATCTTGATTCTGGAGTAAATTGCAAGAAGCTCTGGGTACATAGTTACATTTCAGGACTACATTCCATCCCCAGACTGATCGTGTAATATAGATTTTGGAAGATATGCTTCGGTGTTTTATTTTGGAATTTGAAGGCAACTAGGAAAAATATCTGCCTTTAGTTGAATTTTCTTACAATAATAGTTATCAATCCAGTATCAAAATGGCACTGTATGAAGCTCTGTATGGTCGCAAATGTAAAACTCCATTGTATTGGATAGAACTCAATGAGAAAAAGTTGCACGGAGTTGACTTAGCCTGTGAAACCGAAGAAAAGGTGAAAGTAATTCAGGATAGTTTAAAAGCAGCCTCTGATCTTCAAAAATCCTATGTTTATATTAAACGAAAAGAATTAGAATTTAGGTTGGTGACAAGGTATTCTTGAAAGTATCATCTTGGAAGAAAATTCTCTGGTTTGGTTGTAAAGGAAAATTGAGTCCACGGTTCATTGAGCCATATGAAATTACAAAAACAATTGGACCTGTTGCATATAAGTTAGCCTTTCCACTAGAACTTGATAAGATTCATATTGTTTTTCATGTGTCTATGTTACGACGGTATCAATCGGATCCTTCACATTTTATTTCTCCATCAGAGGTAGAGATTCTGGCTAATATGACTTGGTAAAAGTAAAGAAATAACTTTACTAATAGAGATTCAGAGGTAGAGATTCTAGCACCTGAAACAAAAGAGTTAAGAAATAAAAAGGTAGCATTGGTAAAAGTTCTCTAGCAAAGACATGGTATAGAAGAGGCTACCTGGGAACCGGAGGATACCATTGGGAAGCAATATCCCAATCTCTTTACTGGTAAGATTTTTTAGGACAAAAATTTTTAAGCGGGGAGAATTGTAACAGCCCATTTTAGTGAAATCGAAACAGTGGTTTCGGGACCACAAATCCGAGCTAGATTGAAAATTTATTTTTTTAGATTTATATGGTTTGCATTTTGATAGGAATGCCATATGAAAAATCTGATAAGAAAATTTGACCGATTTTGTGTTTAATTATGGAAAGGACCAAATTGCATAAAATGAAAAAGTTGAATTCTAGTGGCTAGAAGGATCAAATAGCTATAGAATTCAAAACTTGAGGTCCTTATATGGTATTTAGACCATTAAAGAAAAGTTAGTAGATATTTTTGATGAATCATCTATGGAAATTTAGAAAAATGGCAAGGAGTAAATGGGAAATCAAAATAATTAAAAGATGATAAATTAATAAATAAGAAATATCATTATATTATTATCATCTTCATCCCTAAAATACATGGAAACCTTAGGAGACAAAAGAAACTAATGAAGCTTATTGGGTAAGTATTCTTGTCCCGTTTTTAGTAATTTTTATATTTTTGAAATTGGGATAGTCTAATCTATCTATTTGGGGGTTAATTTGAAAAGTTATCAAAGAATAGAATTCTACCATGGATGAATATGCTGAAAATTTGAAATTTTTGGTAGAATATGAAAGGTTGTTAATAGATAAACAACATTTACAAAGTGAATTTTGATGAAAACATGATCTAGGGACTAGATTGAAAAGTTGAAAAAGTTATAACAAAATTCTGAATTTTGTGAAATACATGTGTTCTAAAAGTCATACTAAAATTTAAATTAGGCTTGGAATAAGGATTAATGTAACACCCCTAACCCGTATCCATCACCGAAATAGGGTTATGGAGCATTACCAGAATTAATACTTAAACAAATATACATTTCACATACATCTTCCATTACAATATAAAAATCATTCACATTCAATCATACAGTCCATAATACGAGCTTACAAGGACCAAATCATGCATTAGAAGTGGTTCAGGACTAAATTGATAACTTAGGAAATTTTTGGAAAACTTAGAAAATTTTTCAAAATACAGGGGACACACGGCCAAAGACACGTCTGTGTCACAGGCCGTGTGGACATTTGAAATGGGATCACATGGTCATGTCCTAGCTTGTGTTAGACCCCATGTAACTCCCTGACTTGGGTCACATGGCCAACCAGTTGCCCGTGTGACTAGCCCATGTACCCTTCGAAATGGCCACACACGCCCATGTGCTAAGCCGTGTGCTAGGGTGTGCCAAAAATATAGGGTATACTAACTTATGCCACACGGCCAAATCACACACCCGTGTGACTAGCCCATGTACCCTTCGAAATGGCCACACACGCCCGTGTGCCAGGCCATGTGCTAGGGTGTGGCAAAACTATAGGGTATACTAACTTATGCCACACGGCCAAGTCACACGCCCGTGTGCTGAGCTGTGTGAAGCATATTCACTTGGTTTCTAAATATGTACCAGGGGACAGATGGCCATGTGACCAAACCATGTGTCACACACGATTGAGACAGACACTCGTGTGTACAAAAATAGGCTATTTATCAAGCCCTCTTTATCATCCAAACCTACATTCACCTACACAAATCAAATGGCATATAGCATGACATAAATATGCATTCAAACCAATCTCAACCAAGCCTAATTCATTCTAATTCCATACCAACAATCACAAGACACTCAAATATCACAATAAGCCATTCAATTCATACCAATTTCACATTCTCAAATCACCTAAATGGTCACTTTCAATTATGGACTATTTTGCCTAAAACCATAAGCATACCAATCTCAACTTTCAACTATTTGATACCCAAAATATCAATCCACAATAAGCATTACATAGCCATTATCAACCACATAACAAAAGGTCATTTGTACATGCATATACATCACAAAATATACAAAATAAGCCAAATCACATGGCTATACACATAACCAAAACATATTTCATTTACAAGCTAAATTAATTGGCTAAATCCATTATCAACATATAGATCATAATAACCACAACTCCTATACATGCCATATAAGTGAATACATAAGTTCAAAAGTACCAAAATGATAGCTTGATAGTGTGATGAGATCTCCGACGATTCCCAAGTCCCAACAAGCTTCGATATTCACTATAAAACACAAAAAAGTAAACAGAGTAAGTATAAAGCTTAGTAAGCTCATATACTTAAAATAAAACTGACCATAAATACACAATTTAAGCAACATAACTCATATTCATCCACAAACCTATCACATATTCATTCACAAGGTTAGATATGAAATTCACAAGTTCCTTCGATCCAAGGCTTGTATGGTTCATGCACATACCTGTACTAACTTGTATCAATCTCATACCCATCCATATCCTTGATATACCCATTGATCCATTCAGAATAATATTGAATACCCAGGAATCTCGTACCTTAAGTGCCAAATACATAGCCGATGTAAGACCCCTTACGCATATTCACTATCAGAATAGGGTTATGTGGTATTACCGATCAATCACGTCATTTAACATACATAATTTATACATTTATACATTCGTATTCAAATACCATTCACTACAATCACATTGTCCCTTATAAGGGCCTACAAGGCCTTAAACAAACATTAGAAGTGGTTCGGGACTAAATCGATAACAAACAAAAATTTTTGGAAAATTTAGAAAATTTTCAATCATTCAAGGGTCACACGCTCGTGCGAATTAGACGTGTGCCTCACGCGGTTCCAGACATGCTCATGTCACAGGCTGTGTGAAAACAAGGCATACATACTGACTTGGGTCATGCGACCAACCACACACCCGTGTGTCTAGCTCGTGTGCCCTTCGAAGTGGGCACACATGCCCGTGTGCCAAATCGCGTACTAGGCCGTGCCAATCCTGTAGGGTATACTGACTTATGCAACACGACCAAGTCACATGCTCGTGTGCTAGGCCGTGTGCCATTTAGGGGGTATACTAACTTGTGCCACACGGCAGGTCACACGCCCGTGTGTGAGGCCATGTGGAGCATACTGACTTCATTATAATATCAACACCAGGGGACACACGGTCGTGTAATATGACCATGTGTCACACACGGCTGAGACACATGCTCGTGTCTCTGCCCATATGGACAAAAATAGGCCATTTGCAAGGCCAATTTTCCCCCTTTCTCATGCTCACCTAAACAACCAAAATGGTACCAATTCATCATACAATAGACAACCAAAATTATCTTCCAAATGCACAATTCATGCTATATCCATTTCAACCAATTTCAATACTCAAATCAATGCTAATTACTTAATTACTTATATCATCAACCATAAATCTCAATCATATAATTTATCAAATTATCAAACTCAAAATATAACTATTTCAGCAATTATGAAATCATAACTACATTATACCTAAACATACCAAAATGTAACGCCCCAATTTTCGGGTTTTCTACGTTTCTGTGATTTTTAAAATTTATGTGTGTTTCGGTTGGTTAAAATATATATTTTAGTAGGCTAGTGGGCCTTTGGAAGGCCCAAACTTAAGTTAAATCCATGGTAGTCTTCGGAATTTTAATTTTATGAATAGGTGATGCAATTGACGTTTGGGCTTTTAAGAGTAAAGGAGTAAAAGATGACACAAAAAGGAGTGTGGTGCAGTGGCAAGGTGGCGCCACTTAAGGGATAAGGAAGTGACGCCATGGAGGAAGCAAGGGGTCCAAGGTTCAAGTCTTGGCTCTTGCAATATATTTTGGTTTTTCTTTTCAATAAATCTGAAAGCAAGTAGGTGCGCTTTAAAGTTTAATGTGTTGGATTTATGAGGCAAATGAGTTGATGGCCTAGTGGTGGTGGCGTGAGTTGGCATGTGAGAGGACTTTGGTTCGAATCCCTTGGTACGAAAAGGTTGATTATTTTGCTATGTTGGGACGGCAAGAGTTGGTGTTGGTTTTAAACTCTGGTGATGGAGGGATCCCACATCGGGAAACTAACATAAGAGTAGATGGAGAGCTGGCTTTAAATAGAGAAAACCATGAGGAGAGTAGGCATACCCTTATTGGCTGATCCCTTTCGCTTTGTGACGTGCTCGTTTGGGTTGGGTGTCAACTAAGAGTGTTTGGAGCGCGGATTAACTGCAGTCTCCTAATAGGTGTGTATTTCTCATTACTCTAGCAGTAGGACGACTATTTCAGGCCACGATGGGATGAAATAGGCCATGTGGTCCCAATGGGTCCATAGGCCCAAGTGGATAAGTTGTAGAATTACTAAAATACCCCTGTAGGGTAGGACTATCGATTTACCCCTAGAGGGTAAAATGACTATTTTGCCCCTCATGCGTAAATGACTAACTTGTGTGATGATTGGGTTAGTTGATGTGGATTTATGTTAGTTATCGTTAATTCATAAGTCTCATGTGTTAGTGATCGATTTTAGGATTATCGCGTGGGAGATATCGTTATCAACCAGGTGTGTAAACGACACCCTCCTTTAGACTGAATCGGTAAAAGCCGAAATACCGAAACGTTGGTATTTTGTGAACTTCATAGCGTCTGGCGCTCGTGAGACGATTGTTAATGAATATGGTGCATTTGGATTATTAGAGTGCGAGTGTGCATTTTCGTGCACAATGGTATTTTTGGGCTTAATGGGCCGAAAACGGGCTAATGGGCAACAGGCCCATTTTGGTAAAAAGACGAGGTAAGTACTTCTGATTACTTAGTAAACGTTAGAATGAACGAGGTAAGTACTTTTGATTACTTAGTAAACGTTAGAATGAGCATGAAACCTTAGCAATAGGTAATAATTACTGAAATACCCTTATGCATGCAAAATTACAATTTTACCCCTAAGGTTATTTTTTCTAAAAAGCATGATGTTCGCTTCAGATATGTATGCCATGACATATTATTTCATTGCATGGGACATGGGTTTATATTGATGAAGGAAGCGTTACGCGACCTCATTTGCAATCCGGTGGTCTCGCCACATATATCTCTTCTGGTGACTTCGTCACAATATCTGGCAGCCTCGCTACAATCTGGTGGCTTCGCCACATATATATATATATCTGTTCTGGTGGCCTAGCCACAATATCTGTATCTTGTGACTTTGTCACAATATCTAGCAGCCTCGCTAAAATTTCTGTGGTGTGTAGCGGTTGGGTGGGTCGAGTAGTCTCCCCACATGGTGTAAGGCTGGTATGGGGGTGTTATGGATGGCTCTGGGTTTGGATTTCTGCATTCATGATATATTTGTTCTGTATCTGCTATAGGCCTATGGGTTTTATTCTGATTTCTGTACTGGGCCAAGGCCCAGATAAGTCTGACTCTAAGGTTTGATCTATTTTGGGCTATGGTTGGGTTATGTTACATACTGAGTTTACCGAACTCACCCTTTATTTTCATCTCTGCAGGAAATCCCCAACCATAGTGGGCTTGGAGCTGTGAGGGATTTGGAGTGGCCACATCATCTGCAAAGTTGGTTTTTCTAAGTTAGTTTATTTTTATTATTTTTATATTCTGATTTAATTTTAGGTTTTAAGTTGTAATAAGGCCGCTATTTAAATTTCTTTTTTCCGCTATGGTTTTATTTTCTGATTATATTTATACTATGACGAAACTACTAGTCTTAGGCTGCGCGGGTTTTCAAAATTAATGAATGTTTTCAAGACTCAACAAGTACAACAAATGGATAGCCTAAAGATTGATAAACCGACTTTTCATTCAGCCCCTGTTTTTACAAAGACCACCCCAATCACTTAAACCAGCGAATGCATACTAAGTCGTAAGTCCATGTGACACGTTAGATCTGCCCATAACGTCTGGGCCGGGTTTGGGGTGTCACACAAAATAAGCCATCACTCATGGCTATGTATACAAAACAAACATATACATTTTCAAGCCTATTCTCATGGCTATATTCACAATCATAGTACCCCAACTAGCCTATAGATGCCATATACCATATACAAAACTCAAAAATACCAACTTAGATGTTTGATAGTGTGATTATGTTCCCGACGACTCCCAGATCTGAGCTAGATTTAATTATCTATAAAACATAGACAAATGACACACAGTAAGCTTCATAGCTTAGTAAGTTCATAAGTGAATAACTCAATTCATCAAATAAATGTAATCTAACTATTTTTACATTACCAAATCAAAATCACATTAACCACAAACCTTTATCATGTCTCAAAACATGATCAAATACCATTTCATTGAACTTTTTCAATGTAACACTCGAATAGGTTCCGTACGTACCTGTACCACCTCGTACTAACCTCTTTCACAACTACGTCATTCTTTTACCCATTTAACCATTTAGAATAGAAGTCAGATACTCAAGATCTCAATCGATAAGTACCTATACGATGGCCCGTAGCCAAATCAAGGTAACTCCTCTCTGAATACCTATACCATGGCCCGTAGCCAAACCAAGGTGTTATTCACACCTGAAGCACTGATATCATGGCCCAAAGCCAATACATTAACCTAATGGCATGTCACTAGCATCTTAAACTATTCCTAACGTTCAACCGGGAAGTTTCACTTGTCAATTTCATCATCGAACATCTTCTTAGAGTTGTGATCACAATTCAAACATTATCCAAAATCTCATAATCATAGTTTATGCAATATCAAAGCATTTAACATGCGTTAATGAAATTACCACATACGTACCTCAAATGTTAAAACGATGATTTGAATCGATTATTCGACAACTTTCATTTTTCCCTGATCTAGGTCCAAATTCCTCCTTTTTTGATCTAAATGTATTCAAAATTAACTCATTTATTCATTAATTCATTCAGTTTAGTCCACAAACATATATTTAGGCATTTTTGCACTTTAGCCTCTAAAGTTCTACATTTTTACAATTTAGACCTTATCATATAAAAACACAAATTACTCAACTTCTTTCTAATTTCATGAGTGCCAAATTTCTATAGGGTTCTTAGCAGCCCTAAACTTCATTTATTCATACTTTTAACCATCACATTTCATACTATCTCAATTTAGTCCATTTTTGACATTTTCTCTAAAAATCACTTTACAAAACTTGTGTATCTAACAACAAGATTTCATATGTCGTCATCAAAAGTCAAAGAATACATATATTCATCAATGGAAACTTGCAAAATCTTAAACAGTTTTGAAATCGAAGATACGGGCTAGCTAGATTAAGCTCCAGCGATTTCAAAAAATGTAGAAATTATTAAAAATGGGACAAAAACAAACCTTCAATTGAGCATCAATATGGCCGGACCCTAGCAAGCTTTCTTTCATGGTTTTTCATTTCCATATTCAGTGGTGATGTGTAACACCCCTTACCCGTATCCGAGGCCGGGCTAAGGTACGAGGCGTTACCAGACAAACATACAAACATTAAACTAAAATACGAGCCATAAAATTTTATTCATATTTCAAAGCGTTCATTCTCTTACACATAGTCCCTTATTTGAGTCTACGGAGCCCAAAACATACTTTAGAAAGGGTTTGGGACTAAACCGAGAACTTACGAAAATCTTGGAAATTTCATGCTTTAAGGCTCCACATGCCCGTGTCCCAAAGTCGTGTTCCATACACGGCTGAGACACATGGTCGTGTCTCTGCCTGTGTGGAATATACCTAGGCTATTTTCCAAGCTTTGGTCAACCTTGATCTCTTACACACTTATGCAAAATCAAAAGCATATAACACGGTATTCATTTAATGATTAAACATTCTCAATTAAACCACAAACATAGCATTTGTATGTCATCATACATGTGTCTCTCATACTCATTTTACCTTGTTTATTATAGTACCACTTATACATTTATACCAAGATTATCATCTTACCAAATATCTTCAGCTTAATCATCAAGCATTCATATTTAAAGCTAGATCATATCTTTATAAAATACCACGATTCAGATGCACAGAATAACATGTTTGCCTGAAACATTTCAATTCAATTACATACCCAACAAGCATTACATTGAGACTAGTCATATATATATATATATACATGTCATGATACATAACATTCTCTTTTTGTTTTCTTATAAACACATATCATTTATTTCATTATATCAATATTTCATATACCATAGTTTCCATGTATTCCACATATATTTATTTTCCTCCTCCTCCTCTCCATTCCACATCCTTAATGTATATAGCATTCTTGTAAGTACGATTTCACAATTTACTAATAAATGTTCACATCAAACTGTTCACATGAGTCATAGTCACTTAATTATTTATAATTCGAGCTACAGAGCTCCAAATTAAGATCTGTAAATTTCCCCTGAAACTAGACTCACATATCGTTCCACCATAAAATTTTCATAATTTTTGGTTCAGCCAATTAGTACAGTTTATTCATTAAAATTTCCCCTGTTTCACTTTCTCGACAGTTCTGACCTGTCTTCACTAAAAATAATTATCTCACAAAGACAGAACTTCGGATAATGTTCTTGTCGATTTATCTTGAAAATAGACTCATTATGGATTTTAAAAATATAATTTTGAGGCTCTAATTATTTTTCTCCAAATTTTTGTGATTTTCCAAATTCAGAACAGGGGATCAAGTAATCATTCTGAATCAGTCTCACGAAAACATAAATATCTCAAAATATAGAACTCCTTTGCTTTTTATGTTTCTTTTATATGAAAATAGACTCATTAAGCTTTAATTTTATATCTCATTACGTCTCTGATTCAATTTATACTATTTTTGGTGATTTTTCAAAATCACATCACTGCTACTGTCCAAAATAGTTTTATTGCTAATTCACTCTTTCACACTTTCTTTGTATTAACCTCATTTTAACATACATATCACAAATCATTTTCACCACATTTCATACATCACAAGTATAGGCCCATGATCACAAGGTCACCATAAAATCATTCTCATGTATAACTTACTTGTTTATAACCTTACCACATCCTGGTCACTTAATGAACACATCATTCACATAACCAAGTTCCTGCACATATTCATCACAAAACTCACAAAGCAATACATAGAGAGTCTCCTGTTGAACACTTCGGATCAATCCTCGATACTTGGTGGTTTCAGCACATAGCTCCACCCATCATATAGTTCGGCTCTCTTGTACACATGGTGAACACTTAGTACCACCCATGTGACCTAGCCAATATATCTCGTAGCTCTCTTGTCTACATGGTGTCCTTAACTTGGAACCACGCATGCGACCTAGCTACATATATCCCGTAGCTCTCTTGTCTACATGGAGTACACATAGTATCACCCATGCGACCTAGCTACATCATAATGTCTTGTAGCTCTCTTGTACACATGATGTGCACTCAGCACTATACATGTGACCTAGCTACATACCATCTGTATCACCCAATCTTTCCAAGGTTCAACTGGATTTCTCTCTTTTCCAACAATTTCACCAATCAAGTAATTATCCACAAACATATTTCCAATATTTTTATAAAATATCATAATACAAGTAATAGTGATGTATTACTTACATATAAACTTACATCTCATTTAATATCAACGCAATAACATTAAATTACACATTGTCTTATTAAAAATCATATGAACTTACAATTTCCCATAATATCCATAATCATAGAAATCACATTTATGTATGATAATTCAATGCACTTCATGTACCATAGAAATATTTTTAAATCAATTCATAAACTTGGCACCATAATCATTTAATTTAACATAATTCAATTAATTTACTAAATTTAATTCAATTAATTTACTAAATTTAACTTTCCAATATAAATTACAAGATTATTGTTGTATTATTATCATACCAACTTACATACTTTCAACATCTCGGAGATCATAGTAAATATATCAATTTTACATTGAAACATGCATAAATTAATGCTTATTATACATATGAACTTACCTTGATATTAAAACGGCCATTTTACCAACTTTCCCAATTTTCGATTTTTCTCTCATTCTAGGTTCAAATCTCGTTTTCCGAGATCTAAAACATCATATTTTACTTATTTAATTAATGTACTATTCAAAACAGTCCTTAACTCAAACTTTGGAAAAATTACAATTTTGCCCCTAAACTTTTGCATATTTACACTTTTGCCCCTAGGCTCGGGAATTAAACTTCATCCCTTATTCTTATGTTTTATGACATGATGATCACTTTTCCCTTCTATAGCAACATCAAATTCTCACTCTAACATATACTTATGACTATTAGGTATTTTTATCGATTAAGCCATTTTGCTCGTTTTCACTTAAAACCGAGTAGCACAAGTTGTCTAACATAATTTAAAACGTCATATTATATCATAAAACACCAGAATACACAAATTTTACCTATGGGTATTTTTCCAAATATGAACCCTAGGTTGAATTATTGCTAGCATAAGCTAAATCAAGTTACCGGGACTACAAAAACGTAAAGAACTAGGAAAACGGCGTTAGAACGGACTTACAATTGAGCTTGGGAAGCTTGAAACCCCTATCCATGGAGTCTCCCTTAGTATACACGTCCATGGTGAAGAAGATGAGCAAAATTGGCTTTTAATTTTGTATTTTAATTCATTTTACCCCTAAATGACCAAAATACCCTTACTACTAAACTTTCCAAAAATTCCATCCATGTCCAATTTTTGTCCATAACTTAGAAATTGGTAAAATTCTATTTAAGACCTCCTAATTAATATTTCAAATCAATTTCATACTAGAAACTTCTAGAATGAAAGTTTTGCAACTTCTTCAATTTAGTCCCTAACTTCGAATTAAGCACTTTATGCATAGAATTTCTTCACGAAATTTTCACACAATCATGCAATCATATCATAGACCTCAAAATAATCATAAAATAATTATTTATATCTAAGATTTTATGGTCTTGAAACCTCTGTTCCAACTAGACCCAATTTTGGGCTATTACATGATGAATGAAATAAGATGATAATTTGGCTTTGTTTTAATTATTATAACATTTATTAACAATTTTACCATTTTAACCTTTACTAACATTTAAAATTTCCATTATACCAAGCCATGAAATTCCACTAACTCAATAATGGACTAATTTCTATATAAGGACCTCCTCTTTTAAATTCTATAGCATTTAAAAACTTTTAGCTAATAGAACTCCATTTTTACACTTTATGGAATTTAGTCCTTTTTACCGAATTAAGCATTTAAACAATAAAATTTCTTTACAAAACTTTCACGTAATTAATCTATCATCATGTAAACCTTATTAAAATAATAAAATAAATATTTTGAATTCAGATTTGTGGTCCCAAAATCATTGTTCAGATTTGACCAAAAAACGAGTTGTTAAACTCTCCCCCTTCAGAGATTTTTGTCCCCGAAAATCTTATCAGAGAAAAAATAGAGATTTGCTTTCTTATAACCTTATCAATTTCTCACATAGCTTCGGATTTCTCAAATCTCTAATCTCATGAGCTAAGATTCTAATGTATCTTTTGCTATATGTCATATCAAGCTGAATTTCAACTTTTGAAAGAGATATTATATACAAAGGGTCTTATCTGAATCGTCGCATCATAGATATAAGAGACACATTATGGATCTTCTCAAGTTCCGACAATAACATACGTCGAATAAGCCACTGGCTTTAGTTTCTCAAGAAACTCATACGGCCCAATGAATCACAAACTCAACTTCTCCTTTTAGCTAACTCGAGAAATTCAATGCTTTTATGTATCAAGTCTGCATATGTTTTCTGTCAATATGAAGCTGCCTTCTAACTGTTACGAGTTACTTTCACTTTCTCTTTAATTTCTCTGTTGAAATCAATCCCATGAATCTTTTTCTCACAAAGCTTGATCCCAAAACAATGGAGTTCAGTAATTGTAATCATACAATACTTTATACAATGACATCTTTATACTCATATGATAACTATTAATATGCTCAAACTCAACCAACATTAATTGTCTTTCTTAATTGCTTTCACATTCTAAAATATAGTAACAAACATTATCTTCGAGAATCTACATCACTTTCTCATCTTATCCATCAGTTGTAGAATGAAATGTGGTGTTACAATGCGCCCTCATACATGAAACTTATAATAGTTTTTTTTAGAAACACAATATAACCCTCAAATCTTTATCCGAAATAATGGAAACTGGCACTCTGTAACAACTGAAAATTCCAAAAACGTATAACTTAACTAGTCTATCAAGAGAACTATTATACGTACTAAGATAAAAATGTACAAACTTTTTCAACAATCAACAATAGTTTAGATAACATCTTCCTTTTACAAAATCTAACGAAATTCAATTTCATCCCTTCTTAGATAATAACACAGATTGTAACAGTCTCGAAGGTACTTGATAATCAACTTTAACCTGTTGATAAATCAGAAATTTGGATACAAGTTAGACGTATCACGTTTCATACTCATTCACCAGTAAAACTGTCTCAAATTTTTTTATATCTTAATATTTCTCGAATGAACAGATAATTAACACTGTGAGCTAGATATAAAAATTGTTGTATAATCATTGAATTTCTCGATACACAAACTCTGTGTAGAAACAACCAATAATCATCGATTTCAAATCTGAAGCTCTAATCAGAAGTCAATTCACGTTGAACTCTTTTAACTTGCAATTCATTGATACATTTCTGAGCTTCACAAAATCGCGGAAGAAACATCCATTTAGCTTTTAACTCATCTAATATCTATCCATCATCCAATAAGATCAATCGCGCATTCATCACTTGTAAAGCACACAAAGATTTCTTATTCAAAATATCTGTGACTATAATCGTTTGTCCAGGATCATAACCAGTTACTGACTCAAAACCTTTCGATAGTTCAAGCCATCTTTACTATCCCAAATTCAGATCTCCTTGAAACAAAAAATATTTTAAATTCTTGCAGTCATCCAATAGGTTACATTACTCACCAAACAATTAATGTCACTAACTATTCAATGCTATTATAATGTCAACCATCTCTAATTCACACGGTGAATAACTCTTTTCTTGTAACTTTAACCGTATGGAAGCATAAGCTGTCACTGTATGTTTTTATACTAAAACACACTCCAAACCATTCAATGACGCATGACTAAAAATCATAAAATCTTTACCCGATTTAGGCTGAACCAAAACTGATGCTTCAGTTAACAGTGTTTTCCACTGTTTATAACTTTATTAACATATATTAAACCAAATCAAACTTCGTGCAAATGAAAACTTTGGCAATCGAAACAAATTTAATTAACCTTTCTAACAAATAACCCAATCAGACTAAACAATTGAATCGATTTTGGCTATCAAACAATAGCTTTTCAAAGAAAACCTTTCTTTTTGTTGTCAAGATAGCTCAGACATACCATTTATCGCAATTTCTTCAAGATACCAGTCATAGATCTTCTTAAAAACTACATAATTCAAAAACGACATAACATTCTGTCTTTACTCATTAACATATATCAAGATTTACCTAGAAGTGATAACTATTATATAGATTTGAACTTGATCTTCTCTTGTCTATGTTTTTGCCAATGTCAATTCCCTTTTTAAGAAAACTAGAAAGGAGTTTATAATAAAGTTATCCCAACTATTAGTCATCGAAGATTTGTACTATACTGAATCTCACAATACCATAATAAGACCAACATCTCAATTATATAAAGAGATAATATCCCAGCTGTTAATAATACATTTTGAACATAAAAGAAAATAAAATATAGTTTCAACAGAAATAACTATAGAAACATAACCTCTGTAAATCTGATGACAATACCACTGTACTCCCATGATCAAACAAAAAATTATAATCACAATAGATATATTCATTCCCGTCAAAAGAATATCTCTTGCAGATAATCACCTAGAATTATAATAAAACCGAGGTAGAAAAATCTCAAGGTATAGAACTATACAAAATTTTTGAAAATTATAACCCAATAGAATAATAAAGATCTCAATGATATCCTAGAGAAATTATAGAAGAAAACATCACTCATAAGCACTGAAATCAACTGTGACAAAAGCAGTATAATATTCATGTATATTCAACAAAACAATAACCAGTTGACACAGAATACTAACTTCACATGGATTTTACCGTCAACTTTTCCATCAACATAATGTAATAGAATACCAAGGAAAGATAGAGCAATGCCGACCATAATCCAAACAGACCAACGATGGTTTCGTCTATCAGCATGTTTAGCTAGTGTTCTCATACGATAAGAATTTCATTCGAAAATAACTAGCCACATATACCTCTAAGAATAATTGATCACATACAATATCCAAATGAGATCATTATAAGCTATCCGACTATATTGCTATACTCAGATATCTTTACAATTCAAACATTATTCTATTGTCTAATTCGATCATTATTGATTCCTCTTTATCCCATCACTAATAGAAATCAATTAAGTAGAATCTCCAGTTAATACATTCTTTATATAACATACTTGAATATTTCGTTTCATCAAAGTCAACTTATTCTTTAATAGTGACTTTGCATAATCCAAATAGCCTTCAAAACGATCCGATATCTCTTCTAGTACTCTCTTTACTATTGACTCATTCTTTTATATAACCACAATATTAATCCTTAAATCATGGAACTCTGTAATTCTACACTGGTGAGCTTGTTCAATCTAAATTTTATGGATTTCATTGTAACACTATACTGATAAGGGAGTGAGGATTGTAAAGCCTCAAATTTAACTCTCACATATACGTACACATAACATAACATCCATCAATAACATAATATTATGAATTTTTATTCACACCTTTATGAATTTCAACTCATCATAAACAAATTTTTGCTCAAATATTTAAGTACTACTTTCTGCACTCTCGGAATTAGCTCGATTGGAAAGCATATCTATCTAATTAAAATAATTTTCATTAGAGTCGGGAGATACCACACTATCACAGGTTCTATATGGCATGTATAGCTAGACTCACATATGCTACGTTAGACCTAGAATAGACTAAATTGTAGCACTGATACCAATAAATGTAACACCCGTCACCCATATTCACTGTCAAAATAGGGTTACGTGGTATTACCGATCAATCACATCATTTAACATACATAATTTATACATTTATACATTTGTATTCAAATACCATTCACTACAAGCACATTGTCCCTTATAAGGGCCTACGAGGCCTCAAACAAACATTAGAAGTGGTTCGGGACTAAACCGATAACATACAAAATTCTTGGAAAACTTAGAACATTTTCAATCATTCAAGGGTCACTCGCTCGTGTGAACTGGCCATGTGCCTCACGTGGTTCCAGACACGCCTGTGTCATAGGCTGTGTGAAAACAAGGCATACATACTAACTTGGGTCACACGGCCGACCACACGCCTGTGTGTCTAGCCCGTATGCCCTTCGAAGTGGGCACACATGCCCGTGTGCCAAATCTCGTTCTAGGTCGTGCCAATCCTATAGGGTATACTGACTTATGTAACACGGCCAAGTCACACACCCGTGTACTAGGCCGTGTGCCATTTAGGGGGTATACTGACTTGTGCCACACAGCAGGTCACATGCCCGTGTGCGAGGCCGTGTGGAGCATACTGAATTTATTTTAATATCAACACCAGGGGACACACAGTTGTGTAGTATGACCATGTGTCACACACGGCTGAGGCACATGCCCATGCCTCTGCCCATGCAGACAAAAATAGGCCATTTGCAAGGAAAATTTTCCCCCTTTCTCATGCTCACCTAAACAACCAAAATGGTACCAATTCATCATACAATAGACAACCAAAATTATCTTCCAATTGCAAAATTCATGCTATATCCATTTCAACGAATTTCAATACTCAAATCAATGTTAATTACTTACTCAATTACTTATATCATCAACCATAAATTCTCAATCGCAAAATTTATCAAATTATCAAACTCACATTATACCTAAACATACCAAAATAAGCCATCACTCATGGTTATATATATACAAAACAAACATATACATCTTCAAGCTAACTCTCATGGCTATATTCACAATCATAGTACCACAACTAGCCTATACATTCCACATACTATATACACTACTCAAAAGTACCAACATAGATGTTTAATAGTGCAATGATGTTCCCAATGACTCCTAGATCTAAGCTAGATTTAATTATCTATAAAACATAGACAAATAACACATAGTAAGCTTCATAGCTTAGTAAATTCATAAGTGAATAACTCAATTCATCAAATAAATGTAATTTAATTATTTTTACATTACCAAATCAAAATCGCATTAACCACAAACCTTTATCTTGTCTCAAAACATGATCAAATACCTTCTCATTGAACTTTATCAATGTAATACTTGAATAGGTTCTGTACGTACCTGTACCGCCTCATACTAAACTCTTTTTCAACTACGTCATTATTTTACCCGTTGAATCATTTGGAATAGAAGTCGAATACTCAAGATCTTAATCGATAACTACCAATACCATGGCCTATAGCCAAATCAAGGTAACTCCTCTCTGAATACCTATACCATGGCTCTTAGCCAAATCAAGGTATTATTCACACCTGAAGTGCTAATATCATGGCCCGAAGCCAATACATTAACCTAATGACATGTCACTAGCATCCTAAACTATTCCTAAGGTTCAACCGAAAAGTTTCACTTTTTGATTTCATCGTTGAACATCTCTGTAGAGTTGTAATCACAATTCAAACATTATCCAAAATCTCATAATCATAGCTTATGCAATATCAAAGCATTTAACATGTGTTTATAATGAAATTACCACATACGAACTTACCTCGGATTTTAAAACGGTATTTGAGTCGATTATTCAATAACTTTTGTTTTTCCCCGATCTAGGTCCAAATTCCTCTTTTCTTGATCTAAATGTATTCAAAATTAACTCATTTATTCATCAATTCATTCAATTCAGTCCATAAACATATATTTAGGCATTTTTACACTTTAGCCCCTAAAGTTCTACATTTTTACAATTTAGTCCTTATCACATAAAAAACACAAATTACACAATTTCTTTATAATTTCATGAGTGCCGCTTCATTTATTCACACTTATAACAACCACATTTCACACTATCTCAATTTAGTCCCTTTTTGACATTTTTTCTAAAAATCACTTTACAAAACTTGTGTATCTAACAACAATATTTCATATTTCATCATCAAACATCAAAGAATACATAAATTCATCAATGACATCTTGCAATATTTTTAACATTTTTAAAATCGGAGATACGGGCTAGCTAGATTAAGCTACAACGATCTCAAAAACGTAGAAACCATTAAAAACGAGACAAAAGCGAACCTTCAATTGAGCACCAATATGGCCGAACCCTAGCAAGCTTTCTTCCAGGTTTTTTCATTTCCATTTCAGTGGTGATGAATGAAATAAGATGATAATTTGGCTTTGTTTTAATTATTATAACATTTATTAACCATTTTACCATTTTAACCTTAATAACTTTTAGAATTTCTATTATACCAAGCCATCACATTCTACTAACTCAATAATGGACTTATTTCTATATAAGGACCTCCTCCTTTAAATTCTATAGCATTTAAACACTTTTAGCTAATAGAACTCCACTTTTACACTTTACCCGATTTAGTCTTTTTTACCGAATTAAGCATTTAAACAGTAAAATTTCTTTACGAAACTTTCAGGTAATTAATCTACCATATTGTAAACCTTATTAAAATAATAAAATAAATATTTTTACTTCATATTTTTGGTCCTAAAACCACTGTTCCGATTGGACCCAAAAACAGGTTGTTACAGCCGAAGCTCTCTCAATCTCCTATCTCATATAGTACTCACTCTCGAGCTATCAATGGGTCTGTTCACACAAGCTGATGGTCAAGACGTAACTACATGGTGCTACTCACACAAGCTGATGAGAATTTGCAATATCTGCTAGAAAACTTAGCCACTGGTAGAACGTATGGACCAGCACCCAAAACACATAACCCCTAATGCCATGTCATTTGTATCCTAACCTATTCCTAAGGTTCAACCGAGATTTGACATTATCGAATCTTTGTCAGACATACCTGTAGGATCGTATTCACAATTAATTCAATAATAAATCATTTAAAACACAATTATATTAATGCTTATTAACATGCGAACTTGCCTCGATTGACTAAAACGACGAAATGGATTGACTAGTCCAATACTTTATTTTTCCCCCGATCTAGATCCGAACTTCATTTTTCTTGATCTATATAATATCAAATTTAACTTATTCAATTATCATTCTATTCAATTTAGCCCAAAAATCACATTATGATAAAATTTCAATTTTGCCCCTAATAGTTTAACTTATTTACAACTTAGTCCCTAGCTCATAAAAATATGAATTCATGTAATTCAAATTATACCCATGCTAGCTGAATTTCCCTTATTATCATAGAAGCCCATATTTTTCATTGTTTCACACATTTACCACACAATTTATCACATTTCTCAATTTAATCCCTAATTGACAATTTTATCAAAAAATCATTTATCAAATGTTGTTTATCTAACAACAACCATTTATTTTCTATCATCAAACATCAAAATACACACTTATTCATCAACGGTAAAACCTTAAACCTTTAACAATTTAGCAAATTAATCCCTGGGGTAGCTAGATTAAGTTACAACGACTCTAAAAACGTAAAAATCATTAAAAACGGATTGAAAAAAACTTACCATGCACTAAATTTAGCTTAGCTGAATTAAAAAACTCCATGGAAGGTTTTAGCTTCAATTTTCAGTGGATGAAAACCGTTTAGGAAGATGAGAACATCTTTTACAATATTTTACTATGTTTATTTTATTAAATTACCTAATTAGCCTTGCTATAGAATCATTTAAAACATCCATTTTAGGTCCATAAATGTCCACCTACTATAAAAATGGTCTATTTACCACATAAGGACTTCCACTTTAAAGTTTTGTAGCTATTAAGCACATTTAGCTATTAGAACACAACTTTTACACTTTACGCGATTTAGTCCTTTTTATCAAATTGAGCATTCAAATGATAAAATTTCTTAACAAAATTTTCACACAATCATACTATCATGCTACAGACCTCAAAGTGATAATAAAATAAATATTTCAACCTAAATTTTATGGTCTCAAAACTACTATTCCAATTTGACTAAAAACGGGCTATTACAATTAAATTGTATGAATTTCATTTTCCGAGCCTAAGGACAAAATTGGAATCTATGGAAAGTTTAGGGGCAAAATGATAATTTACCTAGGCCATAAATTGAATATAATTGAATATGAATTGTATTAAATTGATAATTAAATTCATTTATATAGATCCAGAGAACTCAAATTCGAAGCTAGATTGAGGAAAAGAGAAAGTTTCGGATTAGTTGATTTTCTTATACGAACTATCGAGGTAAGTTCATGTAACATAATTATGCATGATAATACGTTTAAATTGAATGTTGTATTTGATTTGGATGTGGTATTTGTTTATGTCACTTTTATGAATGTTATAAATAACATGAAATGATTACATGATTGAAAATGTTGCAAAGAAGTTAAGTTCCGTTAAAGAATGAAAATCGATGGATACATGTGATTTTCCTGTATGTGAATGTAATTATGCATATGTTGTCGACAGGATTTAGCTCAGACGAGTAACCCTAATAAAGCCCTCTCGAGTATCCTTTTATATAGTTCCTGCGAATATCTTAATCGGTAGTGATTTAGAATGTGTTGTGCACTACCATAGCTCTTTGTGATATGAGCTTCCTGATATGACTCGCTTGAACTCCCTATTATCTTATCCGGTGCTCCCTAATATTAACCCTTCAGAGTTATCTGTTGAGTTCTATGAGCTCCCTAATTAAAACTCTTATGAGTTTCCTGTTTAGCCCGGATAAGTGTCTTGTTACATGGCTCATCTTGGCATCCTGATATGTGGCTTGATAGTGTGTTCCCTGATTAAGTGCCCTAATGGTTACCCTTGATTATGAGTTTACGGTTTACTATTTTCTACACCTTGCGTGTACTAACTGAATATCCATCAAAATTTCAATGATTCAACGGACAAATTCCTGAAATGAGAAATTATGAGATTAAATGAATTATATCTTGAATGCTTTTGAAATATTTGAAAGTTGTAACATGATAAGCTCATTTATACTTATTTGATATACATATGAATTACATGACTAACTTGCTTGATTGAGTGTATGGGTTTAGGAAATTTGCCAAATTGATGGAAACCATGTTATTGTATGCTTATTATAATGAATGTGATTGGTAAGTTTAATTTCTGCTATACGAACTTACTAAGCATTAAATGCTTACTAGGTTTTATTTTCTTTGTTTTATAGTGCTCGAAAGCTCGCAAAGGTTAGAGATCGGTTAGAGGATCATCACACTATCTACTAGCTTGTTTTGGTATAACTAGTAAACTTATTTTGGTATAATGGCAAGTATAGGTAACTTAGCTGTTGTTGCCTTGTAAATGTTGTTTGTAAACTAGCCATTAGAATGGCTAGTATTGATTTGTCTTGGTATATTTATAAGGTTATATTATGATAAATACCTATGTGTTAAGTATATTAAGCATGGCTGATCAAGTTATGCTTAACATATAGGTTAAACAAAGGTAAAAATATAAACATGAATACATGTGATAATATATCATGTTAGATGATAGAATTGGCTTAGTTTTAATGATTAAATTGGCTGGTATATATATTTGTAAGTTCTGGTGTAGGTTATTGGCAAATTTGAGTTAGAAATAAAGCTAGGAAATGGCTTTATTTTGTCCACACGTGTAGACACACGGGCGTGTGTCTTGACCGTGTCTGACACATGGCCTGGTACATAGGCATGTGGTTAGGCCGTGTGTCTGCTGCATCTTAAAATTTAAAAATAGAATGCTCAGAATTGGATACATGGATAGAGACACAGGTGTGTGTCTCAGTTGTGTGTGCTACACGGCCCAGAACACGTGCGTGTGTCTTGGCCGTGTGAAACCTGCATTTAATTTTTGAAAATTAAATTAACCATATGGCCTAGCAAATAGACATGTGGAAGGCCGTATGGTACAAGTCAAAGAGTTACACGGGGTCAGACACGGTCTACAACACAGGCGTGTCCCTTGACCACATGGGCGTGTGTGCCCTGCATTTAGGAAAAATTTTGAAATTTCGCAAAAAATTCTCTGAGTTTCTGATTTAGTCCAGACTTTCTTCCAATGTTTATAATGTGTTTCAAGAATCCATTCAATGGACAATATGACCTCTTTAAAAAATGAATAGTAATTAGTAAAAATCATTTATAAATGTTCTGTAAACTCTGATAATACTTTGTAACCCTATTTTGGCGACGGATACGGTTTAGGTGTGTTACATACATAGCCTGGCGCACGGGCATGTGACACGGCCATGTGACTCTACTTAGAGAGTTACACGGGTGAGGACACGACCGTGTGACCCCTGTTTTACAAATTTGCTTCCTTTTCCCAAATTTTCTAATTTTTTTCAAATTGGTCCCGAATTGCTTCTTAGTTATTTTTAGGGCATTTAGGGTTTTATTTAGGGACAATATGCATGTGTATGAATGGATTACGATGTGTTTAAATTATTGAATGATATAATGTATAAATTTTTTTGATTGTATAGTAATGCTCTGTAAACCTAATCTGACGACGGAGATAGTTTAAAAGTGTTACATTTTGTTATATTAGAGCTACAGTTTAGTCAATTGTCGGACTGAACGTAGCATGTATGGAGTCTAGAAATACATGCTATTATATAAGCTATGATAGTGTGATGCCTCCTGACTCTGGTGGGATTTGTTTTACATATAGATAAAAGATGGCTTCCAACTGAGCTAATTCTGATGATGTTGAAAACAATACTCAAGTCTCTAATTAAAAGGTTTCTAATTATGAGCATAAATTTGTGAAGGTTCAAGTAAAGGTTCATAATGTTTATATTAATAATGAATGTTACGTCTAATGTGTATATATGAGAATTAATTTTAAAGCTTTACAACTTCTACCCCCTCACCTCCAAAGTCCTATATAATAGAATATTTACAAGATTTATGTTGATTAAGTCTGCAAAATAAGAACCGAAGAGCTCAGCAATTGAGTTTGTAATAATGTGGTCAGAACCGATAGTTGGTTGGCAAATACTGAGAGTTCTAGATGAAATAATAGATTTTTCTAAAAACTATCTGAGATATGCAACATCACCATTAAAAGAAGAAGTTATTCACTATTAATCAACTTTATCTGGTATTGTAATACCCCTCACCCGTATTCAACGTCGGTGTAACACCCCGAACCCGAGACCGTCGCCGGAGTCGAACGCAAGGTGTTAACAGACTTCAACCCACTTATTGACAATTTTCAGACAAGCTGCCAATCTGAGTACTAGTCGCTCCAAAATTCATAACTTGAGTTTTACAACTCGAAAATCAGTTCCGTAAATTTTTCCTGAAACTAGACTCATATGTCCATCTACATATTTTTTCTAGAATTTTGGTCGAGCCAATTAGTACAGTTTATTAGTTAAAGTCTCGCCTGTTGTAGGGATCGACTACACTGACCTTTGTGCGTTACGAATTGGATATCTCCCTGTACAGGGCTTCAATACTGATGCCGTTTGTTTCTATAGAAACTAGACTCAGAGAGGAATCTACACATATATGGAATGACTCCTAATTATCTCTGGTTAATTTACAATGATTTTCCAAAGTTGGAACAGGGGATCCAGAAACCGTTCTGGCCCTATTTCACAAGAACTTTAAAATCTGTTAACTTATAACTCATATGACCATTTCGTTTCTTCCATATGAAAGTAGATTCATCAAGGTACACTTACATAATTTATTTGCTATTTAATACCATTCCTACTATTTTTAGTGATTTTTCACATCCACGTCACTGCTGCTGTCAGCATCTGCCTTTAGTAGGCTTTACCTATTTCATACTTTCCATGATTCAATTGGCCCTTTTTACATACATAGCACAAAGCGTGATCATGATTAACCATTCCAATGGCTAATCGTTTCAAAATAATTCCATACCTCATAAGGGTCAACATACAAACGATTATAGTTCTATGCTAAAACGCGTATAAGCCATTTTCGCATGGCTATCCAAGTTTACACAAACCGGAAGGTACATGACCTTCAACAAAGGATGGTCCTATACATGCCATTTCAAAGTTCAACCAAAATTTGTACCAAAATGGGGCTTCGATAGTGTGGATGACTTGACTTCTTTGATCCCGAATCCGATAGCTAACGAGCGAAACCTATAAAACAGAGAGCCAAAGCAACGGGTAAGCATTTTAATGCTTAGTAAGTCTCAAGCAATGAAATCAGCTTTGACTAAGGTATTTTATTCACATGGCTAATTAAACCACTTTACTAATTCACATTCCCATACTCATACTTATTTCACATCACCGACCCTTATGTTCATACACAAAAGAACAACTTAGCCCAAGGCCGTAGCTCGTTATCAACTTAGCGATACTTACTTGTAAGAATTCAATTAGTACAAGCACATACAAACATACCTCATTGCTGGAATTTTCACAAGTGTATAAGCTGAAATTTTCACAGCAAGATTGCTCACTTCCGAATCACATACTTTCGGATTTAACCGGATATAGCGACTCAAGACGATTGCCTTGGTCATAACCCGGTTTGGTGACTTGCACAAAGGCCTTGGTCTTAGCCCGGATATATCAACTCGCACGAATGCCTTCGGTCTTAGCCCGGATATATCAACTCGCATACGAATGCCTTCGGTCTTAGCCGGATATATCAACTCGCACGAATGCCTTGGTCTTAGCCCGGATATATTTCCAATGTTCACTTACATATATCAATATTCAAGACACGTCCATAGTTCATTTTCACACTAAAGCTCTAACACAAAATATTTATCAACCTTTACTATTTCGGCTCAATGGCCACACAAACAAGGAGCATAATTTTGATATAATTCAAGTAGGGTCATCACTCAAGACTTACCTCGGATGTTGTCGAGCGATTTCGACGGCTATTCAACTACTTTTTCCTTCCCTTTATCGGATTTAGCTCCCTTTGCTCTTGAGCTAATTCACACAAATTTAACTTATTAAAATCTCATCATGATAGCTTATGGCGAATATGACAAGGAGTGTAAATGGTCATATGGCCATCCTTTAGCTCAAATACACAATGGTCATGCACATTTTTACATCACAACAAGCAATTCAATACATTCAAACATCAACGTGAAGTTCAAAGTACTTGGCCCTTATATACATTAGGCATCAAAGTTGCATATGTACGAAATCATAAATCGAACTCAACACATTAGTTAATATTCCTCTTAGCCAATTTTCTAAGCCAAGAATAGGCATCAATATGCTTGCCTCAAACCGAATGCATGCACACTAATTACCCCTCATGTGGCCGAATATACACTTAATACCACACAAAAAAACAGCATACATTTTACTACTAACACATTACATATCGTAATTCATTGCACATCTCTTATTTACTTCATAATCAACACATCATCACAAGCAAATATACACTTTGAATTAGTATATATGTCATACCAATCCATCATGTGCAAACATATATTCATGTAGGTGCAAGGGCCAATTCTCAAGTGGCTTATATCCAAATATATACACATTTCCAAAGCTTAAATCTTACTTACCATGCAACATGCATGAATTATACTTATGGATATATCATGGCGAATACCACAACACCACACCATTTCAATTTGGTCATGGTGAAACAAAGAACTTAGTATCTCATTCAAAAAAAATGCTAAAAGAAAATCTAAGAATCTTCAATCCTCCATCACATGTATCACTTTCAAGCTTGTTATTTAACATGCAATGGCATTAACACCACATTCACTTTGGTCAATTTCATTCCCATGACATAACAAGGATTTGAACCATGGGCTAACAAGAACATTAAGCTAGCAACTAAAAACATGCATGAACCTCAAACATACCTTAATCTTGATGCAAGTTTAGCCAACCTCTTCCTAATCCTCTTCCAAACCAAGTATGAAGCAAAACTCCTTCCTTATCCTTAGTATTTTCGGCCAACAAGAGAGTGAAAAGAGATGAACAAAATTTTTTTCTTTCTTTCTTTAGGACATTCGGCCAAGCTATGGAGGAAGATGGACACTTTTTTTTTTTGTTTCTCATCTACTAACATTAATTGTTTATTCCATACCCTTATTTTATTCTTTCCATCATAACCCATTTACCAAACATGTTTCATGACATGATTTTTGCCCATAAATCCTTGTCATGGCCGGCCACTAGCTATGGGGGGGGGAATTTGACATGCAAGTCCATTGTTTTGCATGCATCCTTTAATTAGTCATCACACATTTCCCTCATACTTTCAAAGTTTATTACTAGGTCCTTTCTAGTGAAATTCACATCTATAATTCTAAATCAAAGCATAAAAATATCACACATGAGTTAACACACATTATAGGCAATAAAATAAATATTAAATTATTTTTATGCCTTGGTTTTGTGGTCCCGAAACCACATTTCGACTAGGGTCGTTTTAAGGTCGTCACAACTCTCCCCACTTTAGAAATTTTCGTCCCCAAAATCTTACCGTAAATAGGTTTGGATATTGCTCTTTCATAGAGTTCTCGGGTTCCCAAGTAGCTTCTTCTATCCCGTGTTTGAGCCATAACACTTTCACTAGCGGAACCCTTTTGTTTCGCAACTCTTTCATTTCACGAGCTAGGATACGAATCGGTTCTTCTTCATAACTCATATCGACTTGAATTTCAACCTCGATGGACTAATTACGTGCGACGGATCGATCTATAGCGTCAAGCATTGAAACATGGAAGACGTTGAATCTTTTCAAGTTCAGGGGCAAGATCAAACGATACATAATCGGGCCAACTCGTTCGGAGATTTCAGACGGCCAATGAATCTCGGCTCAACTTGCCCTTACGGCCGAATCGAGTATCTTTTCCACGGCGAAACTTTAAGAAACACTTTATCTCTCACCGATACTCAATGTCCTTTCGTTTCAAATCCGCATACGATTTCGACGATCGGAGGCTATCTTCAGATTTTCACGGATTACTTTTACTTTCAAAGCATCTTTAATCAAATCCACTCCAAAAATTTTGTTCTCACCGAGCTCGGTCCAAAACAATGGTGTACGGCATTTACGCCCGCATAAAGCCTCGTAAGGCGCCATCTTAATACTTGATTGAAAACTATTGTTGTAAGCGAATTCAATCAAAGGTAGGTACCGTTCCCATGAACCACTGAACTCGAGGATGCAACATCTCAACATATCCTCAAGTATCTGAATTATACGCTCGGATTGACCATCGGTTTGGGGGTGAAAGGCGGTGCTGAAATGCAACTTGGTGCCCAATGCTTCTTGTAATTTCTTCCAAAATCGCGAGGTGAACCTCGGATCTCTATCCGACACAACAGAAATCGGTACCCCGTGTAACCTCACAATCTGAGAAACGTACAATTCAGCTAGTTTATCCAATGAAAAATCCATACGCACAGGGATAAAGTGAGCCGACTTAGTCAGTCTATCAATAATAACCCAAATTGCATCCTTCTTACTTGTTGACAACGGCAGTCCGGACACAAAGTCCATTGTGACTCGATCCCATTTCCACTCGGGTATCGTGATCGGTCAAGTAACCACGAAGGCACTTGATGCTCGCTTTCACTTGTTGACATATTAAACATCTTGCAACAAAGTCGGAGATGTCTCGTTTCATACCATGCCACCAAAACCGACGCTTTCAACTCATTGTACATCTTCGTACTCCGGGTGGATTGCCATTCGGCTACAATGAGCTTCGTTCGAATTATCGAAATAAGTTCAATTCTTTGGAACACACAAACGACTTCGAACCTCAAACAATCGTCATCATCAATTTGAAACTCCGATTCCTTGTTCGAAACACACTCACCCGTTTTGCACGCAACTCCTCATCAATTTTCCGAGCTTCACGAATTTGATGAGTCAACAATGGTTTGGCCTTTAATTCGCTACTAACACATTGTCGGGTAGGATAGACAAGTGTACATTCATCGTCAGAAAAAGCAAATAAAGATTTCGGCTTAAGGCATCCGCAACCACATTAGCCTTTCCCGGGTGATAGTCAATGACCAGCTCATAATCCTTTAACACTCGAGCCAACGTCTTTGTCGCAGATTTAAGTCTCTTTGAGTCATCAAATATTTGAGACTTTTGTGATCCGAATACATGGCACTTCTCACCAAATAAGTAATGTCGCCATATCTTTAAGGCGAATACGATGGCGACCAATTCGAGATCATGGGTCGGATAATTTTTCTCATGTGGCTTTAATTGTCTCGACGATAGGCCACAACTCGACCTTCTTGCATCAATACGCAACCTAACCCAAGTAGGGAGGCGTCACTATAGATGACAAACTCTTTGCCAGATTCGGGCTGTACTAGTACTGGAGCTTCCGTCAAATGAATTTTCAATTGGTCAAAACTTTTCTGACACTTTTCCGTCCATTCAAACTTGACATCTTTCTGAAGCAGTTTCGTCATGGGTGTGGCTATCATCGAGAATCCTTTTACAAACCGTCGGTAGTAACCGGCAAGTCCCAAAAAGCTCGAACCTCGGTAATATTTCTTGGAGGTTTCAGTTAAGTATGGCTGAAATTTTGCTTGGGTCGACTCGAATACCCGATCACGATACCACGTGACCCAAGAAGCTAACCTCTCTTAACCGAACTCACACTTGCTAAACTTAGCATATAACCGCTTATCCCGTAAAATTTGCAACACTAATCTCGGTGCTCGCATGTTCGGTCTCATCTCTTGAATAGACCAAGATGTCGCCGATGAACACAACTACGAACCGATCCAAATATGATCTGAAGATCCGATTCATCAAATCCATAAATACCGCAGGGGCATTAGTGAGCCCAAACGGCATCACTAAGAACTCGTAGTGACCATATCTCGTTCTGAAGGCGGTTTTGGGTATGTCCGAATCTCGGATTCAAGAATCGATAATAGCCCGATCTCAAATCTATTTTTGAGAACACTGAGGCTCCCTTCAGTTGATCGAACAAATCATCGATACGTGGTAACGGATACTTGTTCTTTATTGTCACTTTATTAAGCTGACGATAGTCGATGCACAACCTCATGGTTCCGTCCTTCTTTTTCACAAACAACACCGGTGCACCCCAAGGTGAAAAACTCAAGCGAGCAAAACCTCTATCCATCAACTCTTGCAACCGAGCTTTCAACTCCTTTAATTCCGTTGGTGCCATACGATATGGAGCTATCGAAATCGGTGTGGTCCTGTACAAGCTCAATGCCAAACTCTATCTCCCGAACAGTGGCAAACCCGCAATTCTTCGGAAAACGTCCGGTATTCACAAACCACCGCATGATTTGGGTTCTATTCTAACTCCTTATCATCAAGTATATACGCAAGGTATGCTTCACACCCTTTTCTTACATATTTCTGGGCCAACATTGATGATATTACAACTGGCAACCCCTTCAAGTTCGTAGACTCAACTCGGATCATCTCGTTGTTTGCGCATCTCAAATCAATAGTCTTGCTTTTGCAATTCACAACCGCATCATGCACGGTCAACCAATCCAACCCAAGAATAACATCAAATTCATCGAACGGCAAAAGCATCAAGTCCGCGGAAAACAGTACCTCGAATTACTAGGGGCATTTCTTACACACTTTGTCGACCAGCACATAACGACCCAAAGGATTTGACACCAATTACGAACTCAAGAGACTCAATAGGTAAAGTCTTCTTTGGATGCTAAGGTTTCGCATATATAAGAATGAGTAGAACCGTGGTCAATCAAAGCAATCACATTAGTATCAAAGAGAGTGAAAGTACCAGTAATAACATCCGGCGAGGAGGCATCCTCGCGTGCGCAGATAGCATAAGTCCTAGCTGGAGCGCGAGCCTCGGATCCGGTCGCAACATCTCTAGATCCTCTCGACCACCACTAGCCTTGCCCGTATTTCCGGATGGTCTACCTCGGCGTTGGTAGTACCGGTTTCCCACTCCGATCTACATTCTGCTCGACAACCTCGGGCAATCTTTAATGAAGTGGTCAACTGATCCACACTTGTAACAGAGCGGTCACGGAATCTCAGACTTCCAAAATGCCATTTGCCACAATCATCGGCACTCAGTCCTCTCTCGTCGATCATTCCCACTCATCGGCGATCAAGTGATTCGTGGTCACAGGGGTCGATCGCGATCTCGTCTAGAAAAGCCCGGTGTCTCTAGATCGGCCTAAGCCATCTCTAAGTTTCTTTGATGACTGTTGGAAGGGCTTCCCCGAATACCTCTTACGAAACTCCCTTGCTCCCGCTTCAGCTTTCCTTTTCTCCATACTAAACTCCTCGGCTTTGCACGCTCGCTCGACGAGAGTCACAAACTCTCGGATTTCCAAAATGCCAACATACAGCTTTATCTCATCATTCAGTCCATCTTGAGCGTTTACATCACGCTTTCAAGAAATGCATTCTCGCGCATACCGGCTAAGCCTCACGAATTTTCGTTCATAGTCGGTAACCGACATGGAACCTTGTTTAAGTTCGAGAAATTCCTTTCGTTTTTGGTCCATAAATCTCGATGATATACTTTTTCCAAACTCGGTTTGGAAGAACTCCCAAGTTACTTGTTCATGGGCACAACAAGTCGAGTACTCCACCAATAGTAGGCGTAATCACGTAGCAAGGAGATGGTACACTTTAGGCATTCATCGGGTGTACAAGATAGCTCATCGAGTACCCGGATCGTGTTGTCCAACCAAAATTCGGCTTGCTCGGCATCATCACTATCCGTAGCTTTAAATTCAGTAGCCCCATGTTTTCGGATTCTATCAACTGGGGGCTTATTCGACCTTATTTGGTCAATTACCGGAGGCATTGTAGGTGCGGGGGCTGTGTTTGTTGGGAATGGAGGTTGTGGAACAGCCGTATTAGTTCGAATGTATTGGTTGAACCAATCATTCATCACGCTATAAAAGGCTTGTCTAGCCTCGTCATTCGGATTGCTAGCAACAGGTTGAGAGTCCGCCGGCGCTGTCCCTTGTGCGGGAGCAGGCGCCACACTCTCCACATCATCAGCTATCGCTCGGTTGGGATCGGGATCCATTACTATAAATAAACACAAGTTCAAACGTCAGAAATCACCACACTATCATATAATCACATAAAATGGCATGTATAGCTAGACCCAAACGCATTACGGTAGTCCTAGAATCGACTAAACCGTAGCTCTGATACCAATAAAATTGTAACACCCCGAACCCGAGACCGTCGCCGGAGTCGAACGCAAGGTGTTAACAGACTTCAACCCACTTATTGACAATTTTCAGACAAGCTGCCAATCTGAGTACTAGTCGCTCCAAAATTCATAACTTGAGTTTTACAACTCGAAAATCAGTTCCGTAAATTTTTCCTGAAACTAGACTCATATGTCCATCTACATATTTTTTCTAGAATTTTGGTCGAGCCAATTAGTACAGTTTATTAGTTAAAGTCTCGCCTGTTGTAGGGATCGACTACACTGACCTTTGTGCGTTACGAATTGGATATCTCCTGTACAGGGCTTCAATACTGATGCCGTTTGTTTCTATAGAAACTAGACTCAGAGAGGAATCTACACATATATGGAATGACTCCTAATTATCTCTGGTTAATTTACAATGATTTTCCAAAGTTGGAACAGGGATCCAGAAACCGTTCTGGCCCTATTTCACAAGAACTTTAAAATCTGTTAACTTATAACTCATATGACCATTTCGTTTCTTCCATATGAAAGTAGATTCATCAAGGTACACTTACATAATTTATTTGCTATTTAATACCATTCCTACTATTTTTAGTGATTTTTCACATCCACGTCACTGCTGCTGTCAGCATCTGCCTTTAGTAGGCTTTACCTATTTCATACTTTCCATGATTCAATTGGCCCTTTTTACATACATAGCACAAAGCGTGATCATGATTAACCATTCCAATGGCTAATCGTTTCAAAATAATTCCATACCTCATAAGGGTCAACATACAAACGATTATAGTTCTATGCTAAAACGATATAAGCCATTTTCGCATGGCTATCCAAGTTTACACAAACCGGAAGGTACATGACCTTCAACAAAGGATGGTCCTATACATGCCATTTCAAAGTTCAACCAAAATTTGTACCAAAATGGGGCTTCGATAGTGTGGATGACTTCGACTTCTTTGATCCCGAATCCGATAGCTAACGAGCGAAACCTATAAAACAGAGAGCCAAAGCAACGGGTAAGCATTTTAATGCTTAGTAAGTCTCAAGCAATGAAATCAGCTTTGACTAAGGTATTTTATTCACATGGCTAATTAAACCACTTTACTAATTCACATTCCCATACTCATACTTATTTCACATCACCGACCCTTATGTTCATACACAAAAGAACAACTTAGCCCAAGGCCGTAGCTCGTTATCAACTTAGCGCATACTTACTTGTAAGAATTCAATTAGTACAAGCACATACAAACATACCTCATTGCTGGAATTTTCACAAGTGTATAAGCTGAAATTTTCACAGCAAGATTGCTCACTTCGAATCACATACTTTCGGATTTAACCGGATATAGCGACTCAGACGATTGCCTTGGTCATAACCCGGATTTGGTGACTTGCACAAAGGCCTTCGGGTCTTAGCCCGGATATATCAACTCGCACGAATGCCTTCGGGTCTTAGCCCGGATATATCAACTCGCACGAATGCCTTCGGGTCTTAGCCCGGATATATCAACTCGCACGAATGCCTTCGGGTCTTAGCCCGGATATATTTCCAATGTTCACTTACACATATATCAATATTCAAGACACGTCCATAGTTCATTTTCGTTACTAAAGCTCTAACACAAAATATTTATCAACCTTTACTATTTCGGCTCAATGGCCACACAAACAAGGAGCATAATTTTGATATAATTCAAGTAGGGTCATCACTCAAGACTTACCTCGGATGTTGTCGAGCGATTTCGACGGCTATTCAACTACTTTTTCCTTCCCTTTATCGGATTTAGCTCCCTTTGCTCTTGAGCTAATTCACACAAATTTAACTTATTAAAATCTCATCATGATAGCTTATGGCGAATATGACAAGGAGTGTAAATGGTCATATGGCCATCCTTTAGCTCAAATACACAATGGTCATGCACATTTTACATCACAACAAGCAATTCAATACATTCAAACATCAACGTGAAGTTCAAAGTACTTGGCCCTTATATACATTAGGCATCAAAGTTGCATATGTACGAAATCATAAATCGAACTCAACACATTAGTTAATATTCCTCTTAGCCAAATTTTCTAAGCCAAGAATAGGCATCAATATGCTTGCCTCAAACCGAATGCATGCACACTAATTACCCCTCATGTGGCGAATATACACTTAATACCACACAAAAAAACAGCATACATTTTACTACTAACACATTACATATCGTAATTCATTGCACATCTCTTATTTACTTCATAATCAACACATCATCACAAGCAAATATACACTTTGAATTAGTATATATGTCATACCAATCCATCATGTGCAAACATATATTCATGTAGGTGCAAGGGCGAATTCTCAAGTGGCTTATATCCAAATATATACACATTTCCAAAGCTTAAATCTTACTTACCATGCAACATGCATGAATTATACTTATGGATATATCATGGCGAATACCACAACACCACACCATTTCAATTTGGTCATGGTGAAACAAAGAACTTAGTATCTCATTCAAAAAAAATGCTAAAAGAAAATCTAAGAATCTTCAATCCTCCATCACATGTATCACTTTCAAGCTTGTTATTTAACATGCAATGGCATTAACACCACATTCACTTTGGCGAATTTCATTCCCATGACATAACAAGGATTTGAACCATGGGCTAACAAGAACATTAAGCTAGCAACTAAAAACATGCATGAACCTCAAACATACCTTAATCTTGATGCAAGTTTAGCCAACCTCTTCCTAATCCTCTTCCAAACCAAGTATGAAGCAAAACTCCTTCCTTATCCTTAGTATTTTCGGCCAACAAGAGAGTGAAAAGAGATGAACAAAATTTTTTTCTTTCTTTCTTTAGGACATTCGGCCAAGCTATGGAGGAAGATGGACACTTTTTTTTTTTGTTTCTCATCTACTAACATTAATTGTTTATTCCATACCCTTATTTTATTCTTTCCATCATAACCCATTTACCAAACATGTTTCATGACATGATTTTTGCCCATAAATCCTTGTCATGGCCGGCCACTAGCTATGGGGGGGGGAATTTGACATGCAAGTCCATTGTTTTGCATGCATCCTTTAATTAGTCATCACACATTTCCCCTCATACTTTCAAAGTTTATTACTAGGTCCTTTCTAGTGAAATTCACATCTATAATTCTAAATCAAAGCATAAAAAATATCACACATGAGTTAACACACATTATAGGCAATAAAATAAATATTAAATTATTTTTATGCCTTGGTTTTGTGGTCCCGAAACCACATTTCGACTAGGGTCGTTTTAAGGCTGTCACAGTCGGAATAGGGTTTCGGAGCATTACGGGACTTACAATACATATAAACATACTTTTCTCATACATTCATTCATTTCATACAATCATCATTCAGATTCAATCTATTTATCCTCTATACGAGCCTATGAGGCCTTAAACATGATTTGGGAACGACTCGAGACTAAACCGATAACTTATGAAACATTTTATGAAACACTAAAAAAATTTCTCACAACAGGGGACACATGCCCGTGTGGCCAGGCTGTGTGTCTCACAAGGCTACCAGACACGCTCGTGTCACGAGTTGTATGGACATTCGAAATGGAAGCACATCATCGTGTCCTAGCCCATGTCTGACTCCGTGTAACTCTCTAACTTGGGTCACACGGCAAACACACATGCCCGTGTGCCCTAAAAATAGCCATACGTGCCCTTGTTCTAGGTTGTGTTCTAGGCCGTGCCAAACCTATAAGGTAAACTGACTTATGCCACACGGCCAAGTCACACGCCCGTATGTGAGTCCGTGAGGAGCATACTAACTTGTTTTCAAATTCAACACCAGGGGACACACGACCATGTAACATAACCGTGTTTTACACACGGCTGAGACACGCGTCCGTGTCTCTGCCCATGTGGACAAAAATAAGCTATTTACAAAGCCATTTTGCCACCCATTTTGCTCATAACTAAACAAGCTCAAATGATACCATTTTATGGCACAAATATGCATCCAAATACCATCAACCAAAGTTCAAAACATACTCATTCTCTACCTTCAATACAATTTACAATATGCTACAATTTGATATCTAAATTCATACCTAATTCACATATTCAATTCAATCAACTAACCATTCCATACATACATTATCAAGCACCAATTCACAGGCACATAGCATCCCAAATTATCAACTTCAATCACACAAAATAAGTCAATTACCCAACTCAAAATAGAGCCATTGGCACATATATAGACATCATCAAGTTCATCATCTTATGCCAACTCAAATGGCCAAATACATGTACATCAAACATACCAAAATGGCACAAGCCTATACATGCCATATACCATATATACACACTTCAAAAGTACCAAAATAGATGTCCAATATTGCGATGAAGTCTATGATGATCCACGGATCCAAGCTAGCTTCGTATAACTATAAAACATCGAGAAATAAACAAAGTAAGGTATAAAGCTTAGTAAGTTCGTATGTAAATATGAAATAATCACAACATTTATTAACATTTCAAAATGGATAACATAATTAACATTTTAAGCATCTAACAATGAGCTAACATAAAGTTTATCCAAATCATAACTTATAAGTTCTCAACTTCTTATAACTCGTTAGTTGAATTAGTTTTTCGTCATACCTGTACCAATACTTATCTATTACTCAACAATTCTCTTATCAAACCACTCCGTCTTATAAATGTTTACGATACAAATACTTCGATTTTTCTGATACTATAGTCCAACTATGGTCTTACACATACATTGCCAAGGCCCTACCGTGGTCTTACAGTCACATGCCATAACTCGGTTATGGTTTTATTATCCGATTTTCCATAGCCCAACTATGGTCTTTTTCAGCATCTCGTTTACTTAAACTGTACATTAAAATTTAATATCTCCACATTTATCTATTAGAATAAATACTATCTCAATTTCATCCATCAGATAAATAGATACACATTTAAGTTCAATTATACAAACTTACCTCGTGTACTGAAATGACGAAACAGATCGACTATTCAATTACTTTGCTCTTTCCCCGATCTAAGTCCAAATTCCTCTTTTCTTGATCTATAAGTAATCAAAATCAACTTATTTATTCTTCTATTTATTCAATTCAATCCAAAATACATATTAGGAATATTTTACACAATTGCCCCTAAACTTTCACATTTTTACAATTTAGTTCTTAGTACACAAAATCACAAATTCATGCAAATTCACAATAAACCCAAGGTAGTTGAATTACCATAATGCCCCTAGAAGCCCATAATTTTCATTTATTTCACATTTCAACCACACATTTTCAACATTTCTCAATTTAGCCCCTAATTTGCATTTTCACTAAAAATCACTTAACAAAACTTGTATATTTATCAACAAGCATTCAAAATTTATCATCAAACATCAAAACACATGTTATTTCATCAATGGAAACTTATAAAATCTTTAACAATTTTGCAAAATAGTCCCTGGGCTAGTTAGTACTAGCTGCAACGATCACAAAAACATAAAATAATTAAAAATGGATCAAAATACGTACCTGATTGATAAAATTAAACTTGCCGAACCCTAGCCCCTTTTTTTCTCAAAGAATCGGTTCTTGTTCTCTCTTTTGGATAAGATGAACACAAATTATGTGTTTTATTTTTATTAAATTAACTTTTTAATTATCATTTACCATAATAACCTTAGTATTAAAACATAAAATTCACCTAACACATGTCCAATAATGTCTACTGACATTAATAATGGATTGATTACAACATAAGGACCTCCATTATTAAATTTCATATGCATTTGTTATAATACCCCAAACCCGGCCTAGACATTATGGCTGAATTTGGCGATGTCACATGGATTGAAAATTGAAATCGCATTTATCAAGTTAAAACATTTCCACTGATTAGCTACTAATTATCTCATCTATTTCAAATCTATTTCCTTGTTGTTGAATCTTTTAAAACTATTTTCTGTGGTGGAAGCTTTTAAAACCATGACATTTGAGGAAAACTATTTAAGTTTAGTAAAATCGTTATTTTTAATAAACCGAGTTTATGTTGAGTTTGGTAGTTTGAAAACCCATGAAAACATTCTAAATCCAAAATAAAAGCAAACAATTTGAAAGTCCCAAATTTACAACCAAATACCTCAACAGGAATAGAAAATAAAACATAAAGAAATGTAAAGCAGCTTCAAAATAACCCATGTGGTCACCGTTGAGTCCTCCGCCCCACTGATCTGTCTAGGTCTGGGGATTACCTATACACATCAAATAGAAGGTGTGAGTTTACGTAAACTCAGTGTGTAATTCCTACAGAAAACATGCATACATTTAAGTAGTACCGAATGGGGCAAATAATCAGTATATTATAGCGAGCTGCCAGATAATAAGCTTTAAGCCTTTCAGTACACTTCCTCCAATATATCATCATCCCAAACCAATGCAATGCAACATACAATATGTCATGATTTTATGCAACCATCAGTCATAGGTAAACATATATATACCAGTATTCATGCATAATTTATCATGCATCACATACACTCAGATCATACATTCAGGGGCCTAGTTATGCTTATCGACCCTATAGTAGGTTCATAGTCGACTTGGGCGACCCGTGCAACCCTAGAAATCATTTTAGATAAATGGGCTCACACGCCCATGTTGATTGCCTATGTGGGTCCACATGTCAATGTGGCCCACACGCCTAGATTAGCCTTGGCCCGTGTGAATCACACAGCCTAGCCCAAATTTCCACACCTCTGTGTGGACTACCCATGTGGGTTTACACGCTCGTATGGCCTACAAGGTCCAAATCAGTCTAGCCTGTGTGTCACACACAGCCTACCTGGCCATCACACGGTCGTGTCTTGTACGCACGACCTGGCCTCATCGATGGCACGCCTGTGTTATGGCACACGACCTACCACACGGGCAACCAAAAGCTCGTGTGGTGTCGATAGTGAGGTTTTCATCTTTTGTCAAAACCTCATTTTCTGTGTTTTTGGGTACACACCTGGTATGATTTCGATGTAGAAACACTTCCGAGCACTCCAATACCTATAATCAACCAATAAAGCACTAAACTAAACACTTAGGAATCGAACTAAAACCAAACCCAAATCGAGATACTCATTCTTAAAGCGACAAAACTTACCCCAACCACCTTGAATTAATCGATCACGAAATAGCACGAGGACAACCTTGATCCTTGCAATATGCTGTTGCCGAAAGTGATAATAACCCTAATCAAAAACTTAATATTCACAACTTACAAACCACGAGAACCCACTTACCGAAATGTGTGACGAAAATTGAACTAGTGAAGGTGACGTTGAAAATCAACACAAAAAAAACGAAATCAAAGAGAAGATGCAAGAAAGAAGAGCAAAAGCCGAATATAGGAGAAGGGAGGAAAGGAAGAAAACGTCAGGACTTTTCCCCAAGAGTCACCGAAATTTTAAAAAAGAAAGAAAGATTATCACGAAACTAACATTCTGATCACAAATCCCCAAATTCTCTACTACTTTTACTCCCACAATCCCCACTACTCATAGCCACCTCAGTATTTCAGCTAAACTGAAACTCCTACAATCCACCTAGCAAAAATCAACCCCCTTGCTCATGCATAGATTCTAACACAAGTCCTCCAACATCCCAACACTCAACTTAACCGCCAGACCAGTAGACCTATCCTGTTACATACTTACAAACAATTAATTAAAAGCCTACTGACCAGAGATAGGGCTTGATTCAGAAAAATACCAAAATTTAGCCAAAGTCATGGCTTGAACTTGGGACCTCTCACACACACCCAGAACACATAACCTCTGAAGCAGACAGATATTTATGAAAAATTTACAAAAGACGAAATTAACAAATTTTGGGGCGTTACAACTCCACCCCCTAAAAGGAATTTTGACCTCGAAATTTACCTGATCAGAATAGATAAGGATACTGCTGACGCATTGAATCCACAAGTTGCCACGTAGCTTCCTCAGTGCCATGATTATGCTATAACACCTTTATTAAAGGAATGGATTTCTTCCGTAGAACCTTTACATCGCGATCCAGAATCTGAATCGGCACCTTTTCAAAAGTCAAGTCTGACCTAACCTCAATCTCCTTAATAGGGACAATGTGAGAAGGATCAGAGTGGTAGCGCCTCAACATTGAGATGTCAAACACATCGTGGATACGGTCTAACTTTAGAGGTAACTCCAACTAATAAGTGATTAGTCCCACTCGCTTCAGAATCTAGTACGGCCTAATAAACCTAGGGCTTAGCTTGCCTTTACGACCGAACCTCAAAATCTTCTTCCATGGGAGAGACCTTAAGAAAGACCAGGTCCCCCACAGAATACTCAATCTCACATCTCTTCAGATCAGCATAAGACTTCTGTCGTTCATAAGCTACCTTTAGACGATCCCTAATCAGCCTAACATTATCCTCAGTCTCGGGAACCAACTTAGGACCCTGTACTCGGCATTCACCCAGCTCAGTCAAACACAAAGGAGTACGACACTTATGACCATACAGAGCCTCGTCAGGTGTCATTTGAATATTCGACTGGAAGTTGTTATTTTAGGCGGACTCCGCCAATGGCAGGTGATCCTCCAAACTGCCTCAGAAATCAATAACACAATTCCTCAACATATCCTCTAGTATCTAAATCACTCTCTCAGATTGACCATTGGTCTGAGGATGGAACACAGTACTGAAGTCCAATCTCAAACCTAGAGCCTCGCGTAACTTTATTCAAAACAAAGACGTGAAGCGAGGATCCCTATCAGAAATGATCAAAATCGGTACCCCATGCAGTCTCACTATCTCAAAAATATAAAGTTTCGCCAGGTTCTGTAAAGAATAATCTGTCCTAACTAGTATGAAGTGCGCAGACTTGGTCAATTAATCCATAGTGACTCACACCGAATCCTTCTTAGTGGGTGTTAAAGGCAATCCACTAACAAAATCCATCATAACTCGCTTTCATTTCCATAACGGAATCTTAACTGGCTGCAGCAAACCCGAAGGTAACTAATGCTTAGCCTTAACTTTCTGGCATGTCAAACATCTAGCTACAAAATCAGTAACCTCTCGCTTCAATCCTGGCCCCCAATACAACACTTGAAGATCTCGGTACATCTTATTCCTACCAGGGTGCATAGAGTAAGGGCTACTATGCACCTCTCTCAGTATAGACTGCCTTAAATCAGAATCATTCGGCATACATATCCGGCTTCAGAAACACAACACACCTTCAGAGTCCAATCCAAAGTCTGTAGTGCTAACACTCTCAATTTGTCGGAATCAAAGACCCAAAGACTCATCGTTTAGCTGTTTAACACTAATCTGCGTGATCCAAGTCAGTTTCACTTGTAGCCTAGCCAACAAACTCCCATTGTCGAACAGGCTAAGCTGAGCGAACATCACTCTCAGATCAGTCAAAGCCCTACGACTCAATGTATCGGCCACCACTTTGTCCTTGCCCGGATGGTACTCAATAGTACAATTATATTCCTTAAGCAACTCAATCCATCTATGCTGCCTAAGATTCAACTCTTTCTGAGTGAAAAGGTACTTAAGGCTTTTGTAATCAGTGTAGATGATACATTTCTCACGGTACAGATAATGCCTCCAAATCTTTAGAGTAAAAACCACGATGGCCAATTCCAAATCATGCGTCGGATAGTTAACCTCATGCGACTTGAGTTGGCGAGATGCATATGCCACAACCTTACTATCCTGTATCAACACACATCCTAAATCGACCTGTGATGCATCGCTATAAACCATGAATTCCTTACAAGGCTCAAGCTGTATCAGAACAACAGTCTCAGTCAATACAGTCTTGAGCTTCTCGAAGCTCTCTTACTGCACATCAGTCCAGAAAAACAGAACACCCTTACATAGCAGCTTAGTTTAGTGTGCTGCAATCAATGAGAAGCCTTTCATAAACCGCCGATAGTAACCCGCCAGTCCTAGAAAACTATGGATCTCGAACACATTCTTAGGTTGTTTCCAATCCAGTACAGCATCAATCTTTCGAGGATCAACTCGAATCCCCTCAGTAGACACCATATCGCCCAAAAATGTTACCTCACATAACCAGAACTTGCACTTGCTGAACTTAGCATAGAGCTGTTTTTCCCTCAAAATCTGAAGAACCACTCTTAGTTTCTCGTCATGCACATCCTCAGTCTTAGAATAAACCAATATGTCATCAATGAACACCACTACAAACTAATCCAGATATGGCTGAAACACTCGGTTCATCAAGTCCATGAAAACTGCCGGTGCATTAGTCAGTCCAAATGGCATCACTAGAAACTATTAGTGACCATAACAAGTCCTAAATGTCATCTTATGTACATCAGCCTCCTTAACCCTCAACTAATGGTACCTTGACCGGAGATCAATCTTGGAGAATAACGAAGCTCCTTGAAACTGGTCAAATAGATCATCGATCCTCCGTAATGGATACTTGTTCTTAATAGTCAGCTTATTCAGTTGTCGGTATTCAATACACATCCTCATGGATCCATCCTTCTTCTTAACAAACAGTATCGGTGCTCCCTACAGAGACACACTAGGGCGGATGAACCCACGATCAAACAACTCCTGAATCTGAGCTTTAAGCTCCGTAAGCTCATTCAGTGCCATTCGATAGGGAGCGATAGACACCGGAGCTATACTAGGGAAAAGCTCAATCCCAAACTCCACCTCTCGGTTCGGAGGTAAACACGGTAGCTCCTCAGGAAAGAAGTCAGGAAATTCCCTTTCAGTGTCGATATCCTTTACAGTAGGGTCTCTAGAAGCGGAAACACTTTAATAGGCCCAGTACACCTCACACCCTTTATGAACTAGTTTCTCTACCACCAGTGCAGAGATCACATTAGCCAGATAATTCTGACATTCTCCAATCATGACTACCTCATTATCCTCCTCAGTTCTCAAGACGACCCTCTTAGTCGCATAGTACAGACTGACACTGTGCTTGACCAACCAGTCCATACCCAGAATCAAGTTGAACTCTCCAAATGAAAGTTCCATCAGATTAGCCAGAAATATCGATCCTTGAACCTCCAATGGAACATCTCTATACAGTTTGCTAACCCGAATAGATTACCCCAACAGACTCAGTACAGTAACCTCACTCGTAGTGCTCTCAACCAAAATTCACAAGTTTTCAAACTTAATGCTAGCCACATAGGAATGTGTGGAACCTATGTCTATCAATGCAAGATAATGTAAATCATAAACTAAGAACGTACCCTGATAATGTCTGGAGCATCTCTGTCCTCTCGGTGACGTGCAGCATAAACAAGAGCAGGCTACCTTACCTTAGTCTGTCCAGCTCCTCTACCCGATGCTCTTTGTCCACAGCCCATATCGTTACCACCCCTGGCCTGACCATGGCCTCTCAGTGTCTATTGTGCTAGTGCAGTACCAGTACCCTGACCTTGCATTTAATCGGCCCTCAACAAACACTCCCTAATGCGATAATCCAATGATCCAATGATCCACACCTTAGACTCGCTCCAATCCTCCACCAACACTCGCCCTAATGGCTTCTACCACAAATGACACATGGTTGTAGTCCAGTAGTAGTAACAAGGGGCCCAACTCTAATTAGCCCATTGGATCTGGCCTTTTTTTTAGGCCTCTGTACAGAAATTGAGGGCTCCAAATCTCTCTTGTTCTTACCCCTCTCTTTGTCTATGTTTTGGCGCTCAGGGCGCTTAACATCCTTGGCGATCTTCGTCTTCTCGACCAAAATAGAAAAACCTTTTTCTCTCTGTGAAGCTATTAGAACTCTTAAATTATCTCTGAGGCCATCCTCAAAGCGGACACACCTCTCATACTCTGATGCCACCATACCTCGCACATAGCAGCTCAATCTTAAGAATTCAGCCTCATACTCAGCCATTGATCGATCCCCCTGCGTAAGATTCAGAACGTCCCTCCTACAAGCATCCACATAACTGGCTCCCACATATTTCCCCTGAAAAGCAGTCTTAAAGAATTCCCAGGTCAGACGTTCGGGCTAAATGCCCTCCCTAACGATCAGCCACCATTGGTAAGCCTCGTCTCGCAACAGAGAGACAGCACTCCTCAGTTTCTGCTCAGGGATGCAATCTAGGTCATCCATAATCCGCTCTGTGGCCTTAATCTAGTACTCAGCCATATTAGGGGCGACTCCAATGGTACCCCTAAAAAGTTCAGCTCCATTGGACCGAAGTTGTTCCGTAACCGACCCATATTCTTCAGATCTAGTATTAGGCCCAATGACCCTCTCCAATCTCCTTAACATAAACTAAGATAATGCGTCATCCCTAGCCATGCGATCTTGAGACCTAGTCTCAATAGCAGGCGACACTGTTGTCTCACTTGTGTCCAAATTTGGCATACTACCAAGTGAAGAGGACTCAGCTTGAGCCCTCTACGGCCTCTACCTCGGCCTCTGGTACCTCATCCGCGAATGCCTCGTGCACTCATGTTTAGTTAGTTTTATCTGGTAAGAATTTTATAAATCAGTTACGGTTTCAGTATTTATTAACAGATGTTTTATGCAAACAGTTTTAGTAATTTAGAGTGATTTTCGCAAATCGCAGTCTCTATCAGTTTTGCTGTAGACTCAGTTTATGACCTACAATAGTTTTTGAATATACTTTCTACAATATTTTCAATTTAAACTTATTACAGTTTCAGAATACTTGCAGGATCAGCATCGGAGACTCGATGTACCACATTTTTAGTCAAAATACTTCAAATCCTTTGGAAATCAGTTCTTAAAAACCAAGGTTTACAACCCAAATCCACAGCCGAGTTTTAAAACCTGGTTATGATTCCTTTAAATGTAACACCCAAACCCGGCCTAGATGTTATGGCTAAATCTAGCAATGTCACATAGATTAAAAATTGAAATCGAATTTATCAAGTTAAAACATATCTGTTGATTAGCTATTAATTATCTCGTCCATTTCAAATCTATTTCCTTGTTACTGAATCGTTTAAAAATATTTTTTGTAGCGAAAGCTTTTAAAACCATGACATTTCAGGAAAACTATTTGCATTTAGTAAAATTGTTATTTTTAATAAACCGAGTTTATGTTGAGTTTGGCAATTTAAAATCCCATGAAAATAGTCTAAATCTGAAATAAAAGCAAGTAGTCCGAAAGTCTCAAATTTACAACCAAATACTTCAACAGAAATAGAAAATAAACCATAAAGAAATGTAAAGTGGTTTCAAAATAACCCATGTGGTCACCGTTGAGTCCTCCGCCCCACCGATCCGTCTAAGTCAAGGGATTACATGTTCACATTAAACAGAAGGGCCTAAGTGTGTAATCCTTACAGAAAACATGCATACAGTTAATTAGCAAAAAATAGTCAAATGCAGTGTAGGGCCTAAGCCCATTACAGTTTTAGTATCATATATGCATTAGGGCCTAAGCCCATCATAGTCACAATATCAAATATATACTCCTACCCAACCTGCCTCTACACAACATCTCCGTCCATCCATACACTCCATGTGGGGTTTAAAGCACGCACCCATCCATACACTCCAAGTAGTACTGAATGCAGCACATAACTAAAATATTGCAGCTGAGCTACCAGATAATAGCCTTTAAGCCTTTCAGTACACTTCCTCCAATATATCATCATCCCAACTCAATGCAATGCAACATACAATATGTCATCCTGTTATGCAACCATCAGTCATACGTAAACATATATATATACCAGTAATCATGCATAATTTATCACGCATCATATACACTCAGATCATACATTCAGGGTCTAACTAATGCTTACCGACCCTACAGTAGGTTCACAGTCAACTTGGGCGACCCGTGAAACCCTAGGAATCATTTCAGGGCTCACACGCCCATGTGGATTGCCCGTGTGGGCCCACACGCTTGTGTTGCCCACAAACCTAGATTGGCCTTAGCCTGTGTAAATCACACGGCCTGGCCCAAATTCCTACATTCCCGTATGGACTACCCGTGTGCGTCCACACTCTTGTGTGGCCAACACTGCCGAAGTTAGTCTAGCCCGTGTGTCGTATATGGCCTACCTGGCCATCACACGGTCGCGTCTTGTGCGCATGGCTTGGCCTCGTCGATCACACGCCTGTGTTATGTCACACGACCTACCACACGGGCGACCACATGCCCGTGTGGCATCGACGATAAGGTTTTTGACTTTAGTCGAAACCTCATTTTTTGTGTTTTCGGGTACACACCTAGTACGATTTTGATGTAGAAATACTTCTGAGCACTCCAGAACATATAATCAACCAATAAAGCATTGAATTAAACACTTATAAATCAAACTAAAATCGAACCCAAATCGAGATACACATCTTTAAAGTGACAAAACTTACCCCCAACCACCTTGAATCAGTAGATCACAAAACAGCACAAGGAGAACCTTAATCCTCGCAATATGCTACTGCCAAAGCGACAATAACCCCAATCAAAAACTTAATATTCATAACTTACAAACCATGAAAACCTACTTACAAAAACGTGTGACAAAAATCGAACAAGCAAAGGTGACGGTGAAAGTCAACAAAAAGAAACAAAATCAAAGAGAAGATGGAAGAAAGAAGAGCAAAAGCCAAATACGGGAGAAGCGAGGGAAGGAAGAAAACGTCAGGACTTTTCCCTAAGAGTCATCAAAATTTTGAAACAAAAAGAAAGATTATCAGGAAACTAACATTCTAACCACAAATCCCTAAATTTTGTCCTACAATCCCCGCTACTCACAACCACCTCAGTATTTTGGCTAAATTGAAACTCCTACTGTCCACCGACCAAAAATCAACCCCATTGCTCATGAAGGGATTCGAACATGAGTCCTTCAACATCCCAACACTAAACTTGTAACACCCCTTACCCGTATTCGAGGCCTAGATAGGGTACAAAGCATTACCGGTAATATATACAATTATTCAAGCAAAATCGGCCTATAATATTTCTTTCAAATCAAAAGTCATTCAAACATATGTGGGACGTCCTTTGTTTGGACCTACGAGGTCTAAAACATACATCGGAAATAGTTCAGGACCCAACCGAAAACTTTAGAGAAACTTGGGAAATTTTCTTAAATATAGAGACACACGCCCGTGTGAAATGGGGACACGCCCGTGTCCACAGGTCGTGTAACTCTCTGACTATGAGTCAGCGCCAAAATAAGGTCACATAGCCTTGTCACACGCCCGTGTGGCCAAGCCGTGTGGCTAAATAAATTTAAATGATTTTTCATAAAAATGGTGTAGACTTTATATGGCCAGAGCACAGCCCATGTGGTTAGGCCGTGTCTCTCACATGGCTAAGACACACGCCCGTGTGTTTACTACTGTTCATTCTGACTTATAAAATTTAAGTGCAGGAGACACACACCCTGATCAAACGCCCATGGGGTAGACCGTGTGTCACACATGGCCTAGACACACGCCCGTGAGTTTACCCATGTGGACAATTTCAAGGCTATTTTCCAAGCCTTTTAGCCATCCTTTAAGGACTTACTTATTTGTACATGTTCTCAGCATACAACATTTCACATTTAAACTACTCCAATATCCAAATCCATGATTAAATTATGTCCCTAATGCCTCCATGCACTATTTCAATTTTTACACGCATTTTCTAATCTTTTCATACCAATTCATAACCTCTAGGTTTTTATATCCTTCTTTCCAACTTTACACATTTATAACATTATTGTGGCCATACTCATTGATCATGGGCCATTCACTAAATAAACATGCCATACCTTATATCCATCATTCACAAGCAACCACATCAATATGAACCCATTGCATGCATACATAATTAATAAGGGTTACAACCCAATATTAAAATATGAGCCATATCTCATGGCCATATACAAAATAATTCATCAACCATCATGAGCCATTACACTTGTCTAATTTAAATGACTCATATAACCAAAAGATAAGTTACCCTATACATGCCATTATATCAAAATGAATAGTTATTTTATACCCAAAACGAGAGTTCTGATAGTGTGATCAAGCTTCCACCGTCCTCCAACCTTCACGAGTCCAAGAGCTCTATAAGTTAGGGAAAGGTAAAAAGAGGGTAAGCATTACATGCTTAGTAAGTTTGTATAACAGAAAGTAAACTTACTGGCCATTTTAACACATAATCACAATAAGCCATGTTATCCATCAACTATATAAAAATTTTCACTAAACACATGCACTCAATGGACAAGTTAGTCACATAAATTTTCAAGATCCATAGATGAGTTCATCACATCATATACATATTCAAATTTGTATTTCTCATGTCATGTACAAATATTTTATCCAGTGAATCCTTGAATTCCCGATGGATATGTCATCACTTAGTATGCTCCATGTGTACTATTTTATTAACCGTCAATTCATATCCAGTAGTACCGTATCCGGTACACTCTCGAGCCACATCTCTTACAGCAGAATTACCAGTCCAGGCTAAATTCTAGCTGTTCTATGTACTCTAAGGGCTTTTTCGGATTACCATTCCAGGTTAAATACTTTACATGACAAAGAATACCCTACAGAGTCTAATTTGGATTACCAATCCAGGCTAAATCCAGTAAACTAGGATTACCAGTCCAAGCTAAATCCTAATTGAAACGCATGCTCAATAGGCTCGTTTCAGGATTACCCATCCGGGTTAAATCCTTTCTATAATGAGATCAATGGATTACCCGTCTGGGCTAAATCCTTTCGCAACACATGTAGGATCCCATTTTCCATGAGAAGTGACCTATCCATTGGAATTCCATATTCAAATAGATTTTAACTCATTTTTCAATCAATTTCGAATTTATAGGCATTTTCATACAATTCATTATTTATGCATTTCACATTCAATTTGATACAAAAATTAAAGCCAACATCCTTAAACATCCAATTAGGTTACGCGAACTTACCTGAACGATATCTCGGGTTTGGATTCTGACTATTCCAAAACCTTTTATTTTCAACAATCTACTTCCGGAATTGGTCTTTCCAAGTAATCAAGCTTGAAATGTTGAAAACCCTAGCTATGGAGCCCTTTAAATTTTCGGCACACCATGTAGAAGATGGGCAACATTTTTTCTTGATTTTTCCCTTTTTTATTCTTTAATTAACCAAATGACAAAAATGCCCTTGAGGCCTTTCTTTAAAATTTTACCCATGCATGCCCATTTTTGTCCAATTTTTTAGAATTTGGTCAAATTACTATTTAAGGACCTCTAATTTATAATCCAACTCAATTTCATACTAAAAGCTTCTAGAACTCAAGTTTTACATATTTTTCAATTTGGTCCCTAATGTCAAATTAAACATCTTAGGCATAGAATTTATCCATAAATTTTCTACTGAAGAATACATTCTCATTCTAGACCTCATAATAATCATGAAATAATTATTTCTATTTCAGATATATGGTCTCAAAACCACTGTTCCGACTAGGCCCTAAACCGGGATGTTACACAACCTAACCACCAGACTAGTAGGCCCATTCTATTATATACTTAAAAAAAATTAATTAAAAGCCTACTGACCAGAGATAGGGCTTGATTCAGAAAAATACCAAAATTTAGCCAAAGTCATGGCTTGAACTTGGGTCCTCCCACACACACCCAGAACACATAACCACTGAAGCAGACAGATATTTATGACAAATTTACAAAAGTTGAAATTAACAAATTTTGGGGCGTTACATTTGATACCTTTAACAATTAGAATTCAAATTTTATGCTTTACGCGATTTAGTCCTTTTTATCAAATGAACCACTCAAACAATAAAAATTTCTTCATGAAATTTTCACACATACATGCTATCATGTTGTAAACATTAAAATAATAACAACATAAATATTTTGACTTTGGATTTCTGGTTCCGAAACCACTGTTCCAATTTGATTAAAAACAGGCTATTACAAGTATGGTATCTAAAGAATGGGTTAACCGAGATTCTTCTGAATTGATTATTTTAGTGAAATAGAATAATGTGATATCATTGATGACTTTATTAGACAGTGGTGTGGTGTTGGAATTATAAATAGATCTGAATGCAACCATTATGATCGAGTATCTTACAACGATCTCATTTGGGTATTCTATGGGCTCTTTTGTTCTTAATGGTATATGTGATTGTTTTGTCTCCAGATGTGGTTCTTATTATGTAGAGGACTCGATGGCAAAAATCATGTGTTGTTATTTTTTTGCTTCTACTAGTTGTTGCTCTAATTTAGGTATATGAAATTTACGTTGTTTATGTCACAGCTAGTTCCAGTACATCTAAGCAATATTCTCCTTTTGGATTTTTCTTTAGGGTATCGTCAATTTCTTTAACAATCAATATGTTCTTATTATACCGCATGGTCTTCAATAGAAATAACTTGGATGTAGACGAGTGTGCCCGAAAGGTTCATAAATTTGCATATTCAGACAGAATAGAAATGGGTTATATTCTCAATAGTTTACTAGAGCTTTACATCTTGGCCTTTTTTATCTTAGTTTTCTTATCGTTCTTATTGTTTACTTTATCATATATAGTTCATCTGCAAAGGATATACATTGGCTTGGAGTTATTACAATTGATACGATTATAATTTTTGTTTGGATCATGTGAGCATGTTGATACAGATCTTCACTTTTAGAGGTCGTGTTGCTACACTGGTTGTTATTAGAACTATATTGGATTTTCTCTTTTGCTTCGAAGTGCACTATTGGTATTTTAGGTATTATTCCATCTATACGGTTGTAAGGTCTGTCTTATTAGATCACTTTGGTCTATTTGAGGGAAGATATTCGTGGAAGGAGCAAAATAATACTTCTAAGTCATCTGATGGTTGTGGCTCCGGTATAATTCAATGTTTTGATGTTTATTATGGGAATAGTCTTATTATGTCAACTTTTAGCTTTCAAGAAGGGATAAATTGTAGTAAAAGTGTAAACGATGGAAGATCAAGCACAACATTACACCTTAATTCTCATTACTCAGATATCTCGAATTGTGTCAACAAATCAAAATTGGATGTTATATTTTGTATGAGTTAATACAGTTTGTTATGATCTTTGATTGGTATTATGAGGGAATTATGATAGGCTATATGTCTAGATTATCTTGACGATAAGAAGAAAGAATTTATTTGAATTGTTACTATCAGGTTGATAAAATCGACTCGTTTGTTTTAGTCAAAGTGGATTATTCACTTGAAGAGCTAGTTGAGTTGTATGTATTTGAGTTTATCTCTAGATTCAGGAATAAATTTTATGAATTCATGGGAAAGTAGATAGATAGTTAGAATAGGAAATTCAGATTTTAGAAGACATGTATAGGAATATATCAACCATATTAGAGCTAATCGGGAAATGTTATTATGGATTAAAATCATCTTGATAGTAGCAGCTATCGCACTTGTATTTAAATGATATTGTTTGAAGCTTTTCATGAAATAGAATGTACAACCCTGGTATGCTAGCCAGATAGAGCGACAATAAGTTAGTTAGGTCAAAACAACTGGAATGTTTATCAGTTGAGAGTTTGTTATGAAAATTATGAATTTTAGCTAAACACTGTGAATTATCAAATGTATTTGAAACTTGATAATTTGGATTTTTCGGTTATGTTTCGATAGGTGATTTACTAGGAATTTCTCAGTAATTGTACTACTAATGGTGAATCTATTACAGGAAAGCAACAAATTTGTTTAGTCAAGTCAGGTATCTACTTCAGCCTCAGTTAGAGAAGAATTTTTTTTTATAGTAACGTTTCATTCAAATGATCTTGATTTAAGATGGGTTGAGTGTCATGAAGTCGATGGTTGAATCGTTAATTCTTTTGAGATGTAGAGAAAAATATTCGAATATGTACACTGAATAATTCTGAGATTTTATGGGATATCTTATACGAAGTTCATGCTATTACCTATTTCATCTAAATCAGTCAGCGACGAAATGTATAATGCCTTGAGACAAAAATACTGGTACTCGAGAGTAAAATGTGAAATTTTAGAGTTTATTCTGTAATATCTGTTATATTTATAAGTCAAGGTGGAGTATTAAGTACCACTTGTAATATTAAGATATGGTATGAGTTCGGATTGGGGATGAGTTTGATGGATTTTATATATGGATTATATTTGAGGTTGAGAAAGAAAAACTTGATCTAAATAGTTGTTATTAGGTAAGAAATTTCGTGGATGAAATTTTCGTAAAGGGAGAGGAGAGTTGTAACAGCCTATTTTTCAGTGGTGTCGAAAATAGTAGTTTTATGGCCACAAATACAATGAGTAAGTTCATAAATATTACTATTTTATTTATGAGTCAAATATTGTATTCAAATAAATTTTTGAATTGACAAATTATGCAATTTGAATGAATAATTAGGTCCAAGTGGTATGACCCTAAAGTCGTGTGGTTTTAAAAAATGAGGTATTAGGACCTAATTTCTATAAACTGAGCTGTAACTATTTTATTAAATATTTACAGAGTGTTATTAAGGTTGTATTAAAATTTGGTTAAGAAATTTTAATGTTTAGATAGTTAATTAATTAAATAAAAATGACTAAATTGAAAAAGGTGCAAAAGTAGATTTCTTTTAGGTAAAGGAGTCAATTGATTATGGAGTATTAATTCAATGGAATCAAATGGTAAATGTACCATATGAGAGCTTATTGGGCGGTTTGTGGTAGGTTTTGAGAGATATTTGTTTTAAAAACTATGGTTATAATAGTTATTTATTAAATAAGTTAAAAACAAATGATAATAAAATTGTTATCATCTTTAATTATCATCATCACCATCGAAAGATAAAAGAACTCCATGAATTAACATTCTTAGGATTCGCCCAAGCTTGAAAAGAATGCATGATCAATAATGAGTGGAAAATAGGTGAGAAGAGAAAATTACCAAATAGCCCTTCTACTTAGTCATTGTTGCAATTTAGTCAGGTAAGTTTGTATGAACTGTAATCACTTAAATGTTGTTTAAATTAAATGATTATTTTGTTATTTTGATGCAAAAGTATCAAAGCTACGATGAATTGACGGATAATGACTCTTGGTTGAACCTTAGGAATTCTTAGGATACAAATGACATGTCATTAGGGATTTCATGTTTCGAGTGCTGGTCATGAATGTGCTACCAATGGCTGAAGTCTTGTATTTATTGCTGATTCACCACAGCTCGTGTGACCAAGCCCATTTCATAGCTCGTGTGAGTATTGATGTAAAGGAAAGCTTACGGTTATATGTACTTCATGTGAACTTTCCCAAGTATTCGATGTAATTCTAGTTGGTTCAATAGGTAAGAAAAGGAATGGAATGGTAAGTGACTTAATGGAAAGGTTCATGACTATATGGAAAGGTTGATGCTTATGTAATGTATCTTATGAAATCTATTTATGTTATAAATGAGTTGATTGTTAATGAATCTGCTATGCTTGAATAGACTTATATCAAACTCATGGTATTGGAAATAGTAAGTAAGCAAATGGAATGTAACATGATCATATGGTAACGATGATGAATTAAATGTTATGTTTTTATATATACGGTTAATTTCATATGTATCATGAATAAGTATGTAACTTGTGAGTTTGATGTTGTTATATATACTTTTATTAAGCTTATGACGTTGGTAAAGGTTTATACTTATTCTATAAAGTTTTTATTGGAATGGTATGTTAAATTTAAAGTTTATATGAGCTTACTAAACATTCATTATTTACGTAGTTATTTTTCTTTGCATTACAGATTATCGGAAGCTCGATCAGTTGAAAGTTTTTCGGGGATCTATCACACTATCCAATGGATAATTCTGTAGTGTTTGAGTAATTTGGATAAGGTTTATAATGGCATGTATAGGGTGATTTATAATGGTATTATGGTGCATTTGCTAATGGTATTTTGGTATGTGTAAGCTTTGGAAAGCTATGTTGGTTTTGTACACCTTGAAACCTTACCAAGTTATATGATTTTGGTTACTTTAAAGTGCTTGTTGATATGGTTTCCTTAGCATGTTGATGACAATTTGAAAGTAGTTACCTATGACATGTTTTAGTTCATGTTTGAACTAGGTTATTATATTTGGAAATGGCAATATTAACATATATAAGATGGTTTATAATAGTGCTTTGATGAATATGTAAATGGTAATTTGGTATGTTTGTGCCTTGATGTTTAAGTATGGTTGAAGGACTTATAATGCTTGATTAGGCAAGCTCTTTTGGTCACTTTTTGCTAATTGATGTGTATGGCATTTTGGTACAAGCTGTTGACTTGGAAATGGTCAATTATGTTGGTTTTAGGTATATAATAGAATGGAGTCTTTATGCATGGAATTAGGTAATATACATATGTTTTGGTAAATGTTGTATTGTTATAACTGTGGTGCCTTTGAATGGCATATTGGTTAGTTGATCTTGGATCTTGAAATGGTATTTTGACATATGTTTGGATGTCGTTTAGGTCCCATTTTAAGTGTGCACAAATGAGCTGAATGTTCATACATGGTTAGGTTATGAAATGGCTTGATTTTAGGTAATTTTGGGTCCACACGGCCTGAGATGCGGGGGTGTGACTTAGCCATGTAACGCATACGGCCGGGTGACATGGTCGTGTGTCATCTGATGTTTTTCTTAGGGTGCAAGTCAGAGAGTTACACGGCTTGACACACGGGTGTATAACACAGTCGTGTGACATGCCCTACTTAGAGAGTTACAGGGGTGAGGACATAGACTAGGACACATCCATGTGTCCCTAGTTCAAAGGTTACACGGCCATGTGACCTCTATTTTACAAATTTTGTTTCTTTTTCAAAAAAATTTTGAATTGTTTCAAATTGGTCCAAAATTTCTTCTAAGTTATTTTTAAGGCCTCGAAGGCTCGATTTAGCGATAGTATGCATGTGTATGAATGGTTTATGATGTGTTTAAATTATTGAATGATATAGTTTATAATTTTTTTTCATTGTACAGTAATGCTCTGTAACTCTAATCTGGCGACAAAGACGAGTTAAGGGTGTTATAGTTGTAATATCTCATTTTTTTAGTGGTTTCGAAAACAGTGGTTCGTGGACCATAATTTTGATATGAGAGGTTGTGTTTATTAATTAAGTAATGTTTATAGAGTTACATTAGGGTCGTATTAAAATTTGGTTAAGAAAATTTAACGTTTGGATCATTAATTAGTAAAAAGGATTAAATTGTAAACATTGAGAAAGTCAGTTGCTATTAATAAATTGGGTTAAATAGTGTTAGAAATTTAATTTGGTGGCGTTAAATGGTAATTAGACCATCACTGTCTTTGATGGACGGTAATGGGTCTTAAGTTAGCTTAAATGAATGTTTTATTAAAGGACAAAGAGGTAAATTAATAAATAAAACTTAAGAAAAATGGTAAAATAATGCTATCATCTTCTTTAGTGTGAAGTTTCGTGGAAAATTGAAGAAGGAACCACCATTTTATCAAGCTTGAGGTTCAGTTATATTCATAGCTTGCATATCAAGATTTGAATCAAAAGGACAATAATCGTAGAAAAGGAAAAATTACGAAGTAGTCCTTGTTGTGAAACCAGAAATGGATCGTAGGTAAGTTTATCGTATAAAAGAAATATATTATATAAAATTTAGTATTGATGTTGTTCTATGTTAGTTAATTTATTTTAAAGATGAAACTGAAATGGTTATCGATGAGTATGTTTAAGTATTACATTGGTTGAGAAAACGGATGAATTTACAAATGATGAAATCTTAAGGTTAACATATTGAAGTTATCAGTTATGTATAGTTATTATGGAATTGCACATAAAGTGAATGTGATAAATTCATTAAATTGCCCAGTTGAACATAGTAATCACTAGGATACGATTAGCATGCCAATAGGGTTAGTGTGCGCGCTTGTAAGGGTTTGCACTTTGATGCCTCTGTATACACTTTGGTGTCTCTGATCACACTACAATGCCTCCGCTTGCACATTCGTGCCTCTTTTCTCACTTCGATGCCTCTATTATGCATCTTTGATGCTTCTGGTGTGGTATAATTACCCGTGTATCTGAACCAAGTTACTAGTTCTATGACAACCCATTTTCAGTGAAATCGGAACAATGGTTACGAGACCACAAATTTGAGCTGAAAAGAAATTTTATTTTAATATTACTGTAAAGTCTGCATTATGATAGAAGTGTCATATGAAAATTCTGATAAGAAAATTTTACCAATTATGTGTTTAATTAGGGAAAGGACCAAATTGCATAAAATAAAAAAGTTAAATTCTAGTAGCTATAAGTATCAAATAGCTATGGAATTCAAAACTTGAGGTCCTAATATGGTAATTAGACCATTAAAAAAAGTTAGTAGACATTTTTGATGAATCATCCATGGAAAAATTAGAAAAAGTTAAGGACTAAATTGGAAATCAAAATAATTAAAAGATGATAAATAATTAAATAGAAATATCATCTTATTTTATATCATGTTCTTCCCTAAAAAATTACATGGAAACCTAGGAAAGAGAAAACAAGCTTTCCTGGCTTAATTGGGTAAGGATTCTTGTCTCGTTTTTAGTAATTTTTATATTTTTGAGATCGAGATAGTTTAATCTATCTATTTTGGGGATTAATTTGCAAAGATATCAAAGTATAGAAATTTTTTCATGGATGAATATGCTAAAATCTAGAAATTTATGGTAGAAAATGAAAGTTTGTTGATAGATAAACAACTTTTACAAAGTGAATTTTGGATGAAATTATGATTTAGGGACTAAACTGCAAAGATGTAAAAGTTGTGGAAAATTTTTGAATTTTGTGAAATATATGTGCTATAAGTGTTATATGAAATTTTTTGTTAGGCTTGGAAAAATGATTTAATTGCATGAATTTCATTTTCCGAGCCTAGGGATGAAATTGGAATTTATGAAAAGTTTAGGGGCAAAATGGTAATTTTTCCTGGAGTGTAAATTAAATTCAATTGGGTATGGAATGTGATAAATTGATGATTAAATTCAATTATATAGATCTGGAAAGATCAAACACGGAATTAGATCGAGGAAAGCAAAAAGTGTCGGATTAGTAGAATTTCTTATACGGACGATTATCGAGGTAAGTTCGTATAACTTAATTATGTATGTTAATATGCTTGAAATTGAATGTTGTATGTATGAATTGTGTAAATGCTATTGATGTGAAATTGAATACATGATTGATAAAGCTGATAAATGTTAAGTTTTGTATGAATAATGAAATTCGACTGATATAGTATTTTCTCGTACTGATTATAGTCTTGCACATGTTGCGGACATTATAGCTCGGATGAGCATCCTCTTGAGCATCCTGTTATATAGTTCCTGCGAGCATCCTGATCGATAGTGATTCTGCATGTGTTGCGCACTACCGTAGCTCTTTGTGAGCATTCTGTTACATGATTCTATCGGTTATGATCTAGCATATATTGCAGACACAAACGTAGCTCTTCGTGAGCGTCCTAATATAGGCTCTTATGAGCTTTCTAGCATGGCTCGCTTGAACTACCTGTTACCTTATTGGTGCTCCCTGATAATAACTCTTTGGAGTTACCTATAAAGCTCTATGAGCTCCCTGAGTAAAACTCTTATGAGTTTCTTGTTTAGCCCGGATAAGTGTCTTGCTACATGGCTCATCTGAGCATCCTGATATATGGCTCGAGAATGTGTGCTCTGATTAAGTGCCCTAATGGATACCCCTGATTGTGAATTGACGGTTTACAATTTTGTACACCTTGTGTGTACTACATAAGTATCCATCGAAATTTCAATAATTCAACGAATAAATTTCCCAAAATGAGCATCTATGAAATTAAATAACCATATCTCGAATATTCATGAAATTTCCTAAAAATTTGTAATATGATGAGCTCATCTCTGTTTACTTAATGAAAATGTGAATTATGTGACTAACTTGTTTGTGTGAGCATGTGTAATTAAGAAAATTTGCTAATGTGTTTGGAAGCATGATATTGTTATGCTTATTTAAATGAGTATGATTGGTAAGTTTAATTCCTATTATACAAACTTACTAAGCATTAAATGCTTACTAGGTTTTGTTTTCTTTGTTTTATAGTGCTCGAAAGCTCGTAAAGGTTGGAGATCAGTCGGAGCATCATCACACTATCCACTAGCTCGTTTTGGTATAAACAGTAAACTTATTTTGATATAATGGCATGTATAGGTTAACTTGGCCAAATGATGGCTTGTAAATGAACAGTTGTAATCTAGCCATTGGTGTAGCTAATGATGTTTGAATTAGTATATTATGAGCTTATATATATATATATATATATATATATATATATCATATTTAACATATATGTATGTGGTTGGTTAGAATGAATTAAAGTCAAATATAAGTCTTTATTAAATGGTAGGTGTAACATCCTGATTTTCGGGTTTTTTGCGATTCTCGATATTTTGGTAAAGTTTTGAAAATTTGGTATTTGGTTTTGGAATTCATAATTTGAGTAGGTAAATGGGCTTATGGAGGGCCCATGTGTTGGCCAAAACCCGGTGGAATTTTTGAATTTTGGACTTAAGAAGTTAGGGGCCTTGGATAGGTGGTCTTATTAAAATTTGTGGGTAAAATGTAACACAAATGAGCCTTTGGTAAAGTGGCTAAGTGATGCCACTAGGGAGCTATAAGGGTGGCGTGTAAGTGTTGGGGGAAGACCTGGGTTTGATTCCCTGGGATGGCAAAGGTAATGTTATTTTTATGCTTATGCATGCTAGAGTTTAAAGCTGGATGGAACTCTATGGGAGAGAGTTTGAAACCGTCAAATGCATGGATTAAGGATGGATAAGGGGAGAGATTTTAGGGATTTGATAGAAGGATAGAGCTTAGCCGAATTGAGGGGACTAGAGAGGGGATTTCGGTAGAGGGGTTTTAGTTAGGGATTTTCGGCATTAGGGTCTAGGTTGTGACGTGTTCTTCTTTTGGTGTAGTCTTTTTCTCTCTTTTCTTTTCTAGCCGAATCTACCTTCCTCCTATTCATCTTTTCTTCCTTTATTCTTTTCCAAAACCAGCCCACTACTCCCCATCGTTCACCTATTGATTTTCTTACCACCACTACTGCCAAAAGACCGCAAAAGCCAGAATCTGTGGAGACTAGGTGGTGCCGATTCTTTGTTGACCAGCAACCCTCTTTCTCTTTTCACTTTTTAGTGGCCAATTCCCTTATCTTCTAGGCATAAACGGATTCAAGAGGAGAGACTGTGGTAAGTACTCAAACTCTAAACGATTCCTATGGTAACTGTTGACAAAAGCCGAAACCCCTATAGTTTAGGAGATGGCCGAATGTGGGTATAGGCTCTATTTGGTTTTTCTTAAATCTTTTTATGGTTTGTTTAGTAGAGGAGCAGCAAGGCGTAGGGTCGACTTGGATTAGTTTGGATCATCAGGGTGGCTAGAGCTAGTCATCAATTTCGGCAAAGGTAAGGTTCCTAAGGCCATTATGGAGGGTGGCCGAATGTGTAAGTGTTGATATTAGATGGTTCTCGATTTGGTTCAATTATTGTGAGCTGATCTATTAACAGTTGATTATAAGAGAAATCGTGTAGGAGATCTCGTCGAGGAATATCGCAAAACAGGTGTGTAACGAACCCTTTTTCATAGCTTAAAACGATAAATGCCGAAAAGCCGAAATGCCGAAATTCTGGCATTTCGAGGACTTGTGAGCAAGCGAACGCTCATTGGTTAGTTAGATTTGCTAAGTTGATGATCGGGATCATTGGAACAGGTAAGAGCACGATTTTTGGCATGACGGTAAGTTGGGCCTCGAGGGGCTGAAGTTGGGCCCAATAGACTTTCGGGCCCATTTGGATAAAATTGGTAGAAAATGAAAACCTGTTAAATTGCACATTAAGACTGGTAACAACATTATGGAATATAGGCTAAATGGGCCTAGATGACAAATCGGCTAAGTAGGGCCCATTAGGGGTTTTTGGCCCAATAACTCGGTTGCGCTAAAAATGGGCTAGAATTGCTGTTTAGAACATATGAATTGTTAGTAACTGTTAATGAACATGGAAAACTCTAATAGTTGGTAAAATTATTAAAATTACCCTAATAGTATGAAAATGACTATTTTGCCCCTAGGTAAAAATGACCATTATACCCCTAGGGTTTATTTATGAACATGACACATGGGATTTTGATATACAATATTGATATGATATGCACATGATATGTATGGTATGCACATGATATGTATGATATGCACATGATATGTACAATATGCACATGATATGTATGATATGCACATGATGTTTCATAAATGCATTTGGTTGGGTTTTTATATGGATGGAGGAAGTGCAAAAGGGCTTATGCCCTAGTTTACCGGAAAGGGCTTATGCCCCAGTTTATTGAAAAGGGCTTATGCCCCAGTTTACCGAAAGGGCTTTTGCCCCAGTTATTAAAAGAGGCTAGGCCTCCAGTTATATGATAAAGCAGCTATGCTGCCAGTGGTGTGTTGGTTGGGTGGGTTGAGTCATTCCCCACATGGTGTATTGCTTGGTACGGGTGGAGAGTAGCAAATGGTGGGTCGAGTAGTCTCCCCAAATGGGCTTGCATTCATTCTTTCATTGACATTACTCGTGATAATGAAATGGGCCTACGGGCCATACCATTTACAGTAAAGGCTTCGGCCCAGTGTTATGAAATATGAAATATGAAAAGGCTTCGACCCAGTATTTGTTGAGATTGGATGTGGGCTTAGGCCCAGCAGGCTGATATTGCTTTGGGCTCTAAAAGGGGCTTGTTACACACTGAGTTTCCAAACTCACCCCCTTTTCCTTAACCTTGCAGGTGAGCCTCGATTTGGGGACTTGGATCCGGAGGGGATTCAGAGTGGCCACGATGATCACCTTTGGGCTTTTGAATAAGTGTTTGGTTTTCATTAAGTTTGCTTTATTTATTATTTATTTTTGTGTTGTAATAAGGCCATTTTGATTTGATTTTCTTTCTTTTTTAGGATTATTTTATTTTTAATAACTTTAAACTGGTTGATAATAAATGGGCTAGACCTAGGACGCGTTTTTAAAACGACACTTGTTTTCCAAACAACACAACGTTACGATTATTCGATTTCTCAAAGATATCCACTTAAATAAATTTCAAATCGATATAACTAAGTGTGGAAAGGGTTGTGGGCATGTCTAGGTTTGGATCCAACCGAAGAGCTTGGTACTTAAGCAGCCTTCATGGCTCACCTCCTTTGTTACGGATTCCTACCTGGTGCCCGGCTCCCATTCACTTTGTTAGCTTAACAAAAGTCAATTTTTATAGCATTAAAACGAAACATGGATTTTTAACTTCAATGTGGCACGTGAAATTCAGCCATAACATCTGGGCTGAGTTTGGGGTGTTATATTTAGTGGTATCAGAGCCCGGTTGCAATAACTCGTGTAATATCCTGATTTTGGGCCTAGTCGGACTAGTGGTTTCGTGACCACAAAATCCGAGATAGAAATAATTATTTTATGATTATTTTGAGGTCTATGATATGATTGAATGATTGTGTGAAAATTTCGTGAAGAAATTTTATGCATAAAGTGCTTAAATTGAAATTAGGGACTAAATCGAATAATTTGTAAAACTTGCATTCTAGAAGTTTCTAGTATGAAATTGTTTTGAAATATTAATTAGGAGGTCTTAAATAGAAATTTTACCAATTTCTAAGTCTATGGACAAAAATTGGACATGGATGGAATTTTTGGAAAGTTTAGTAGTAAGGGCATTTTGGTCATTTAGGGGTAAAATGAATTAAAATACAAAATTAAAAGCCAATTTTGCTCATCTTCAACCCCATGGCCGAATATAGCAAGGAGAAACCATGGCTAGGGTTTTCAAGCTTCCAAGCTCGATTGTAAGTCCGTTCTAGCCTCGTTTTAATGATTTTTACGTTTTGGAGTCCCTAGCTCGATTTAGCTTATGCTAGCAATAATTTAACCTAGGGTTTATATTTGGAAAAATACCCATAGGTGAAATTTGTGTATTTTGGTGTTTTATGATAGAATATGAGGTTTTAAATTATGTTAGACAACTTGTGCTACTTGGTTTTAAGTGAAAACGAGCAAAAGGGCTTAATCGGTAAAAATACCTAATAGTCATAAGTACATGTTAGAGTGAGAATTTGATGTTGCCATAGAAGGGAAAAATGATCAGCATGTCATAAAACATAAGAAAATAGGTTGAAGTTTAATTTACGAGCTTTGGGGTAAAAGTGTAAATATGCAAAAGTTTAGGGGCAAAACTATAATTTTGTCAAAATATGATTTTGGGTCAATTTGAATAATGTGAGTCCTAATTAGACTATATTTTAAATGATAGAGCAAGGAAAACTGAAATTCGAGCTAAAATGGAAAAATACCAAGTTGTGAACGAAATGGTAAAAGTAGCCATTTTCGCATACGAGGTAAGTTCATGTGTAAATAATGTAGCATAATTGTTATTTTTAAGTTATTGATGTTAATTATATGATATGCTGATTTTTTTATCGTGAAATATTATGCTTTGTGGTTAATGTTGAGTAATATGCAAATTATGTTTACTACTTGATAAATCTGAATTGCTACCGAGTATCGGTTCCGATATTCCATGGAAAACGGCAATGTGAGATCGAGGAAAAAAGCCCATTTGAACCTTAGGAATAGATTTGGATACAAGTGACATGTCACTAGGATGGTTGAGCATCCGAACTCGTTGAGTTGAGTCCGAGTTCACTTATGGATGCGAATGTCCGAACTCGTTGAGTTGAGTCCAAGTTCGTGAAATATAACTAGGCATCCGAACTCGTTGAGTTGAGTCCGAGTTCACTTATGGATGTGAACGCCCGAGCTCGTTGAGTTCAGTCCGAGTTCACTTAGCGGCGGGTTACATGATTTCTTGATTACATATGAGGCACTTATGTGCAAATTATCTGTGTATCCGAGTTGTATTCCGATGTGTTCAACGGGTGAAATTTCTAGTGAAATGAAAGAACACTTAAGATGCAAGCGATGTTTTGGTAAGTGTTGTGAAATGGACACTTTGGACAGGTATGTTCTTAACCCTCGGGTTGATAATAGATACAACAACGATAAGGTAGTAAGATGATGAATGATGTTTAGAAATATGATATATGTTTTGGTGATACCATGCTAAAGTTGTTTGGTATATTTGTATTGTTATGTTACTTGTTATTTACATATGAACTTAATAAGCATTTATGCTTACTCCCTCGTCTTTATTTACTGTAGTTTTGAACAAGCCAGCTCGGGAATCGGGACGGGTCGAAGGTTCGATCACACTATCCAAAGGACTTTTATCTGGGTAAATGGCTTGTAAAACTTAAGTATGGCATGTATAGCAATATATTTATTTTGTGTAAATAATTTTATGATATGGCCATGATTGGTTGAGAAAATGTTCGATATTGATAAGTCATGGTGATGGTTAAATTTAGATCATGTTTGATATCTTGGAAGTTTAATAGGTTATCTAGTTCATAATAACTCATGAAAAGATGAAATTTGCCTTAAAACAGAATATTGTTGCAGAAGAATGACATGAATTTGAAAATTCACTAAAAATGTATAAATGGAATTAAATGATGAGCAAGTTATGAAATTGAAGCTTAATGAGTCTATTTTCATATGGATAAAAAAAACAGGCATATAAATTATACTTTATGATATATTTGAAACCTTGTGAAACAGGGCCAGAGTGATTTCTGGATCCTCTATTCTGACTTTAAAAATTCATAATAAATTGTACAAAACTAATTAGAAGTCATTCTTTATATGTAAAGATTCCTTATTGAGTTTAGTTTTAATAGAAACAAACCTCGTAGTCATTTAAATTCTGTATAGAGAGATATCTGATTCGTAATACACATATGTCAGAGCAGTCAAACCCTAAAACAGGGGAGACTTTAACTAATAAACTGTACTAATTGGCCCAACTAAAAATTCTAGAAAAAAATTAGTAAATATATATATGTGTCTAGATTTAGGAAAAATTTATGGATCTTGATTTCGAGTTTTTTAACTCGAGATATGATTTTTCTTGTAACTGTGACGCGAGTAGCTAGAAAGCTGTGAATGTAGAAACAAAAGATTTGAAGTTCTTAATTTGATAAATTATGTTCGGTAACTCCTCAAGCTCGACTCCGGCAACGGTTTCGGGCGTGAGGGCGTTACATTTAGTGGTATCAGAGCAGGTTTAGTCAATTCTCGGACTAACCTAGCATGTGTAAAAGTTTAGCTATACATGCCACTGATCTGTGATAGTGTGATGTCTTCCGACGCGTATGAGTACCGTCTTATTTAGACAGGTACTCTCCAACCGAAATGTCTTGACCATGTTCAATGTTATGCGAAGGTATTTGAGTAAAGTTATGATTATGATAAGTCTCGGTTCAGAAAAGTATGAATAAAAGTTTATGATACATATGTGATAATATGTGAGATGAAAGTTCATGTTGTGATAAATATCCATATTTGCTTAATGCTCATACGATGTAGTGTATGTGGCTTACTTGATAAGATGAACAGAATAAATAGAAAGTAGTAGAGGTATGAGTAAAGGTTATAATATCATGATACAAATGAAAATGTCCTTGTCTTGATTGGACGTTGAATGTTTATGAATGTTAATGATATACAATTTTTTATGAGATAAAGGATTATAATGAAATGAACTTATCTATGTTAAATTGTTGGACTGAATTATATGATTGTAATGATATGTACATGATGATGCACGAAATGAAAGTTGTGATTGTGATGCAAATATCTATGTTTGTTTGGCCTTATATAATGTCATGAGCATGAATTAATTTAATTAAATGAATGGATAAGTAAAGCTGTCTAGAAAACATAGAATGTATGCATAAGTATATTGTCTAAATGGGACAATAGGAAAATTGGTGTAAGCCAACATGAATGAATGACATGATTTTGATGATGTTGCTATGATGATGGGAGTTGTGTCATATGTGTAAGTATAAGAAAGTCGAGTCAGAGGTCCTACAACCCCTTCCCCTTACCAAAGTGGTACTTATAATGGAATTTCATGAGATTTGTATTGAATAAGTTTTCGGTTGAGAACCCAAAGAGTTCAGTGATAGAATAATTATAAGTATGATCAGAGATTGAAAATGAGCTGATAAGTAAAGTCAGAGCCAGTAAAGTATCAGATTGACGTAAAGATTATTGGAGTTATGCGCTTCCCAGTTAGAAAAGGAATTCTCCTTGGTAAACCGAATTACTCAGGTGCAAGGTTGACAAAAGTGTAAATCGAAATTTATTCAGAACTGGCTTTCTTTAGTGAATGGTTTAATATGAAATTTGTGACGTCAGAACTAGTTGGGGAAATGATAATTGAAATGTAAACTATCTGAGTGTGACAGTTATGACTGGACAGATTTAGCAGTCTCTTTTGAGATGTTCTATGTGTTTACCCGTTCTCAGAAATATTTCTATGGCTATTGATCTTCTGAAGAAATTCTTGTTATATGGGAATGTCTTTTAATCCTGGTGTTATATGAAAGCATTGGTAATCTGACTGGTTTATAATTTATATTGCTCTATTTCATCGGGTATTCTATTTCATTTCGTCTAATAAGAATTGATGAGAGAATACATATGATATTATGATTCTGTTTCTTCTACTTGATGCTTCATCTGATATATATGTATGGGAAGATATATTGATCTTGTTATATTTGATTTCAGTGGGATTAAATGATGTTTTCCTTTGGACTTTCTTTCTTTGAAGAATTATCAGGGTATTCTGTATTTTCTCTATGAGTTTGGTTTTCAATTCTCCGGCATAGTATCGTATCTTGGGTTTCTTTATTCTGGATTTCTTTATTCTAGATTTCTCTATCTTGGATTTCTTTTTCCTTGTTATCTTTGTTCCATAATTTGTCAATTATGACTCGTGTTCGAAGTACGTTCTTCAGCTCGTGATAATCATGTCAAATATGACTATACTTCTAATTTGATCTTGGTAATGTGGTGATTTTAGTATTGGGATTTTTCTAATTTACGTGTAAGGATTTGACATCGAAGAAGGCATAGGTGATAAAAGCGCGAGTTTCAATCGCTATGGTGAATTATTTATTTGAAAGATTTCATGTGACAATTATGTCAGGATTATTTTTCTCAAGTCTGATAATAGAATTTCATTTTGTACCGATAAAAGAGTAAATAGTCTAAACGAGAAGTGTATATTTATTAGAAAGAGTTGGATATTAGTTAAAGTCACTACGAATGATAAGGTTTTCGTCTTGTGAAAGCTGAAAAGTTTATTACATGTTGACAGAGTTCGGATAGATGAGAATATTGGTAACCGAAGCGTCTGAACTAGACTAGTCTACATTGAGTAAAGACTTCCTGACTTTCAGTAATGTACCGTTGTATGAATTGTGATGTGTTTCAAGACAGTGAGGTAATGTGATAGTTTAGAGCATTCGATGTTACATAAAATCTGAGTTGTTAAAGAGGTTAAAGCCGAGCATTGGGATCTATCAAAATTATCCTTGCCAGTGTTGATATTGGGATGGAAATGAGAAGGATTATTCTTGAGGCCATATCAGAATTATTTCCATGGCGGAAAGAGGAAAATGTGATGTATCCTATTGTTAAATGTTTGGCGAGATCTATAAATCATATCGGTATTGAATGAATTCCTACTCATCAGATTCATGGAATTTTAGGTCTTTTTGATTGTTGAATTTCTTGGAATTCTAGTCTCCATTAACCAAATTGAGATCTGGTTTTATGTCAAGATGACAAGGGAAACGGAGAAGGGTTGAAAATTTAAGAACAATTAAGAGATGAGTTCGTAAACATTCAGAATATATGAGAAATTAATGAGATATATTGGAGGCACCGCCTGAGTGAAAGTTCTTCAGCACCGAATATGAAATTGAGGAATCTAAGTGAAGACCACTTTTCTGGTAAGATTTTCGGGGACGAAAATCCCCAAAGGGGGGGAGAGTTGTAATATCCTGATTTTGAACCTAGTCGAAATAGTGGTTTCGTGACCACAAAATCCGAGATAGAAATAATTATTTTATGATTATTTTGAGGTCTATGATATGATTGCATGATTGTGTGAAAATTTCGTGAAGAAATTTTATGCATAAAGTGCTTAAATTGAAATTAGGGACTAAATCGAATAATTTGTAAAACTTGCATTCTAGAAGTTTCTAGTATGAAATTGTTTTGAAATATTAATTAGGAGGTCTTAAATAGAAATTTTACCAATTTCTAAGTCTATGGACAAAAATTGGACATGGATGGAATTTTTGGAAAGTTTAGTAGTAAGGGCATTTTGGTCATTTAGGGGTAAAATGAATTAAATTACAAAATTAAAAGCCAATTTTGCTCATCTTCAACCCCATGGCCGAATATAGCAAGGAGAAACCATGGCTAGGGTTTTTCAAGCTTCCAAGCTCGATTGTAAGTCCGTTCTAGCCTCGTTTTTAATGATTTTTACGTTTTTAGAGTCTCGGTAGCTCGATTTAGCTTATGCTAGCAATAATCTAACCTAGGATTTATATTTGGAAAAATACCCATATGTGAAATTTGTGTATTTTGGTGTTCTATGATAGAATATGAGGTTTTAAATTATGTTAGACAACTTGTGCTACTCGGTTTTAAGTGAAAACGAGCAAAAGGGCTTAATCGATAAAAATACCTAATAGTCATAAGTACATGTTAGAGTGAGAATTTGATGTTGCCATAGAAGGGGAAAATGATCAGCATGTCATAAAACATAATAAAATAGGCTGAAGTTTAATTTACGAGCTTTGGGGCAAAAGTGTAAATATGAAAAAGTTTAGGGGCAAAATTGTAATTTTGTCAAAATATGATTTTGTGTCAATTTGAATAATGTGAGTCCTAATTAGACTATATTTTAAATGATAGAGTAAGGAAAACTGAAATTCGGGCTAAAATGGAAAAATACCAAGTTGTGGACGAAATGGTAAAAGTAGCCATTTTCGTATACGAGGTAAGTTCATGTGTAAATAATGTAGCTGTAACACCCCGTACCCGAGACCGTCGCAGGGGTCGGACACGAGGGGTTAATAGACTTCGTTCACTTAATTTCACCGTTCATAAAAAAAATTTTCCAGACGGTGGCTAAGCGTGTCACTTGTCACCTTAAAAATCATATCTTGAGTTCTACAACTCGAAAATCAGTTTCGTGATTTTTCCTGAAACTAGACTCATATATCCATCTAAAAATTTTTTCTAGAATTTTGGTCCAGCCAATTAGTACAGTTTATTAGTTAAAGTCTCCCTGTTCCAGGTGCGACTACACCGACCTTCATGCATTACGACCTGGATATCTCCCATGCATGAACTTCAATATGATTCCGTTTATTTATATAGAAACTAGATTCAAAAGGAATCTATACATATATGGCATGACTTCTAAATGTCGGGTTAATTTATAATGAATTTCCAAAGTTGGAGCAGGGAATCCGAAACCGTTCGCCCTGTTTCACGAAAACCTAAATATCTCTTAACATACAACTCATATGACCGTTTCGTTTCTTCCATATGAAAGTAGATTCATCAAGGTTCATTTACATAATTTATTCACTATTTAATTCCATTCCTACTATTTTTAGTGATTTTTCACATCCACATCGCTGCTTTGTCAAGATCGCCTTTAAGGTAGACTTTACCTATTTCATAGTTTCCATGATTCAATTAGCCCTTTTTGCATACATAACACAAAGTATAATCATGATTAACCATTCCAATGGCTAATCGTTTCCAAACATTTCCATACCTCTTAGTGATCAACATACAAACGATTATAGTACTATGCTAAAACGATATAAGCCGGTTTCGCATGGCTATCCAAAGTTTTACATACCAAAGTTCAAACAAACATAATAGCCTATACATGCGAAATGTTCTCTTAGACCAACTAAGAAGAAGATACCAAAAGTTGCAAGCTGATGTGATGACTTCGATGACGGTCCCGAATACGCAAAAAGTCGAGTCCAAGAAACCTAAAATGGGTGACAAGCAAACACCGAATGAGTATATAACTCAAGAAGTCATAAGCATTACACTACCATCCATTAATAAAATTTTCACAAGAGGAAACAACGAAATGAGGCTAAGTACTCCATCCATACCGAACTATGCCATAGTTTCTTAGACCTTACGATTCAATCTCATTCCAAGTCCTACATTGACATTTCATACGCTATTCAATAGGATAATTGAGGCATTTCCATACATCATTTTATTTTCGTTACAATCATACAACTAAACGAACTTTCACCTATTCCACGATGAACCTTATGTACGTGACTTCAATTATAATCATCACGTAGGTTCAAAAATTACCACGCTCAACTCCATATATAAACATAGCACCTATTAGCCATGAACTCAAGGTACTTACCCTTTCCGCTGTTCAAAATTGATTCGATAAGGTCGCACCCTTAATATAAATAATTGATAGAAAATATATATATATATATATTTATATAGTGGGTTCGCACACATAGTGCTTAATAATCAACCACGCACACTTAGTGCCATGTACTTTAAACTCGCACACTTAGTGCCATGCATTTCAAGCCCGCACACTTAGTGCCATTCTCTCAACCGTGAACACTTATTGACCGCACACTTAGTGCCGAAAACCAGCCACTATATACGCTTCACTTCCTTTTTACATTCGACAATTTCATCTCTACATACATATACATTTGTATACATTTCACCTCATTAAACACAATTGCATAGGTATTACGATCATTTAAATCAATACCAACTATATGCTTAATGACTTACCTTGTGTTGGGTAAAATAATTCCAAGTCGGCTACTCGATGACCTTCGATTTCCCCTTGTTGGACGCCTCTCCTTTAGGATCTTGAGCTTAAACAAATAAATTAACTCATTCAACCGCTTTGCTACATATATTGGTATTCACATTTTAATGATTTTATGACATACTGAACGGCATGGTAAAATTTTTATCTTGCTACCTTATTCTCTTAGCTATTCTATTAATAACCATATGCTATCGCCCTACTATCAATAATCCAATCACACATGCATATATATATATATGGCCGAATGTACAAAGCTTAGACTCATCATCACCTATGCTCTTAATTTGATGGCCGAATATGCATACATATATATATATATATAATATCAACTATACTATCATCTTTAATTCACCTAAACACAAAATTTCATCTCATGAACACTTGACTGAATTTTTCCTAATCTAGCATGGCTTCACATATATTTGTAACATCTTATAAATCCACATATATCACATTTCTACATAAATTTTCTTTTACTTTTCCACTACTTCCATTCACAACATCAAAAGCACCATACACATGTATCATTACAAAGCTTCACACTTAGCATGCAAATGACATCAACACAAATCCACCTTAGCCGAAACTTAACTCATCTTCATGCCTCATCACCACAACATCAAACATCAAACATCAACCAAGAAGACAACACCCATGGCGAATATCATCCCCATCTCATAGCAAAGATTTAAACCATGGGCTAGGTAGAACTCAAACTAACAACTAAAAACATGCATGAATCTCATGGACAACATCAAACATACCTTAGTCTAGCAATCTCCCATGGCTGATTTTCTCAAGCTCTTCCCCCTTCTTCTTAGAACATTCGCCAAGCCAACAAAATGTGAAAGGATGGACACTTTTTTTCTTTTCTTTGTTTTCATCATATTCCTTTTCATTATTTATTCTTTCTAACATAACCACTAACTAAACATGTTTGCAACATGTTTCCATTCATAGCATGGCCGCCACTATGCTTAAAATTTGGGTAAATTGACATGCAAACCCAAAGATTTTCACAACATGCATTTATAGGCCACCTTACATTTGCCTAGCACATTTCTAAATTTTCTCACATAAGTCCTATTTGATAAAATTCACTTACAATTAACAAAATCCAAACATGAAATTTTCACACATGCATATGTACATATAATGAGCATCAACTATAACGGTTAATTATTTTTATGACTCGGTTTAGTGGTCCCGGAACCACTTTTCGACTAGGGTCAATTTAGGGCTGTCACAGTAGCATAATTGTTATTTTTAAGTTATTGATGTTAATTATATGATATGCTGATTTTTTTATCGTGAAATATTATGCTTTGTGGTTAATGTTGAGTAATATGCAAATTATGTTTACTACTTGATAAATATGAATTGCTACCGAGTACCGGTTCCGATATTCCATGGAAGACGGCAATGTGAGATCGAGGAAAAAAGCCCGTTTGAACCTTAGGAATAGATTTGGATACAAGTGACATGTCACTAGGATGGTTGAGCATCCGAACTCGTTGAGTTGAGTTCGAGTTCACTTATGGATGCGAATGTCTGAACTCGTTAAGTTGAGTCCGAGTTCGTGAAATATAACTAGGCATCCGAACTCGTTGAGTTGAGTCCGAGTTCACTTATGGATGCGAACGCCCAAGCTCATTGAGTTCAGTCCGAGTTCACTTAGGGGCGGGTTACATGATTTCTTGATTACATATGAGGCACTTATGTGCAAATTATCGGTGTATCCGAGTTGTATTCCGATGTGTTCAACGGGTGAAATTTCTAGTGAAATGAAAGAACACTTAAGATGCAAGCGATGTTTTGGTAAGTGTTGTGAAATGGACACTTTGGACAGGTATGTTCTTAGCCCTCGGGTTGATAATAGATACAACAACGATAAGGTAGTACGATGATGAATGATGTTTAGAAATATGATATATGTTTTGGTGATACCATGCTAAAGTTGTTTGGTATATTTGTATAGTTATGTTACTTGTTATTTACATATGAACTTACTAAGCATTTATGCTTACTCCCTCCTCTTTATTTACTGTAGTTTTGAACAAGCCAGCTCGGGAATCGGGACGGGTTGAAGGTTCGATCACACTATCCAAAGGACTTTCATCTGGGTAAATGGCTTGTAAAACTTAAGTATGGCATGTATAGCAATATTTATTTTGTGTAAATAATTTTATGATATGGCCATGATTGGTTGAGAAAATGTTTGATATTGATAAGTCATGGTGATGGTTAAATTTAGATCATGTTTGATATCATGGAAGTTTAATAGGTTATCTAGTTCATAATAACTCATGAAAAGATGAAATTTGCCTTAAAACAGAATATTGCTGCAGCAATGATATGAATTTGAAAAATCACTAAAAATAGTATAAATGGAATTAAATTATGAAAAAGTTATGAAATTGAAGCTTAATGAGTCTATTTTCATATGAATAAAAAAAACAGGCATATAAATTATACTTTATGATATATTTGAAACCTTGTGAAACAGGGCCAGAGTGATTTCTGGATCCTCTATTCTGACTTTAAAAATTCATAATAAATTGTAAAAAACTAATTAGAAGTCACTATTTATATGTAAATATTCATTATTGAGTCTAGTTTTAATAGAAACAAACCTCGTAGTCATTTAAATTCTGTATAGAGAGATATATGATTCGTAATACACATATGTCAGAGCAGTCGAACCCTGAAACAATGGAGACTTTAACTAATAAACTGTACTAATTGGACCAACCAGAAATTCTAGAAAAAAATTAGTAAATAGATATATGAGTCTAGATTTATGGAAAATTTACAGATCTTGATTTCGAGTTTCGTAACTCGAGATATGATTTTTCTTGTAACTATGACGCGAGTAGCTAGAAAGCTGTGAATGTAAAAACAAAAGATTTGAAGTTCTTAATTTGATAAATTATGTTCGGTAACTCCTCAAGCTCGACTCCAGCGACGGTTTCGGGCGTGGGGCCGTTACAACTCTGCTGTGGATCAGGTCCGAAAAACTTTTCGAAAAAAATTTACCAAGAAGGGTATTTTTGGAAATAGTTTTGAAAAGATCTTCTCAAAAATGTTTTATAAAGGTATACATGATAAAATAGTTTAAGTTTTTTCTAGGTTTGTTTTTGAAACGGGTCTAAAATCAAGAATTTCAAAACAAAGGTGTTTTTTCAAATTTTAAGAAAATCTATTTTTTTTTATTAAATACATGGTTTGTGGTTTTTGGATTGGAGAATGAAGTGGCACTGAATCCCCGACACCAAGTCTGTAAGTATACTCTTTTTACATTATGTGATATTGATATAATGCTATAAATAGAACTGAGACCCTGCTATGATACTTTAGATAGGGTAGAACTGAAAAACAGTAGGAATGAAACTGTAGCTAGGCTACGACGATGCGAAAACAATCCTTGAACTATTATATTTCCATAAGACATCTCGTAATAAACAATGGAACATTATACTAATATCATAAAATTCGTAATCAGATAAGTCGATATGAGTACAAGAGGAACTCGTGGACAAGGCCGCGGACGTGGTCGCGGAAGGGTGCCTTTAGAGACACAAGGTAAGATTTTTGAAGGAGATTTGATGGATCTGCCATTTGGGGATTTTGATCTTATCTTGGGAATGGACTGGCTAACTAAGCATAAGGCGACGTTGGATTGTGCTGCAAAGAGAATGGTACTAAGAACTGCCAAAGATGAGGAGATAATGGTCATAGGGGAACGAAGGAATTATTTGTCCAATGTTTTTTAGGCTTTAAGGGCCGAGAAGTTGATGCGAAAAGGTTGTGAGGCGTACTTGGCTTTTGTAAGTCAAACTGAACTGGAGGAGGTAACGATATAGTCGGTTAGGACCATTAAGGAATTTCAAGATGTATTCCCAGAGGAACTTCCTGGATTACCCCCGAACAGAGAAGTCGAGTTCGGAATCGACCTGTTACCTAGAACAGCTCTTGTGTCCATTACGCCTTATAGGATGGCACCAAAGGAGTTGGTAGAATTAAAAGCTCAAATTCAGGAACTGTTGGATAGAGGGTTTATAAGACCAAGTGTTTCCCCGTGGGGCGCACCAGTGTTGTTCATAAAGAAGAAAGATGGGACTATGTGAATGTGTATTGACTATCGGTAGTTGAATAAACTGACGATCAAGAACAAGTATCCGTTACCAAGAATCGACGATCTGTTCGATCAACTAAGAGGAACCTCGGTATTTTCTAAGATCGACCTTCGGTTAGGATATCATCAGTTGAGAGTTAAAGAAGTGGATATTTATAAGACGGCATTCAGAACTCGATCTAGTCATTACGAGTTTCTGGTAATGCCTTTTGGTTTGACTAATGCACCGGCAGCATTCATGGATTTAATGAATTGGATGTTCCAGCCATACTTGGATCGGTTCGTAGTCGTTTTTATTGACGATATCTTGGTGTATTCAAAAACGGAAGAGAAGCATGATGAGCATCTTCGTGTTGTGCTGCAAGTGCTAAGGGAAAAGCAACTTTATGCAAAGTTTAGTAAGTGCGAGTCTTGCGGCATGTTGTGTCTGCTGAGGGGATCAAGGTGGACCCTCGAAAGATTGAGGCAATTCTGGAATGGAAGCCACTGAAGTTGGTAACAGAGATCCGAAGTTTTCTGGGGTTGGCAGGTTATTATAGGCGATTCGTGGAAGGATTTTCTGTGTTGGCAGCACCGTTAACGAAACTTATAAGGAAGGGAGCACCTTTCATGTGGACGAGTAAGCAGAAAGAGGCTTTTGAAAAGCTGAAGAAGGTTTTGACAGAAGCACCAGTGTTGATTCAGCCAGAGTCTAGTAAGGATTTCATTGTTTACAACGATGCGTCACATATAGGTTTGGGCTGCATGTTGATGCAAGAGGGTAAGGTGGTCACTTATGCTTTACGACAGCTTAAGCCTCACGAGGTGAACTATCCTACGCATGACTTGGAGTTCGCAGTGGTGATTTTCGCGCTTAAGATATGGAGGCATTACTTGTATGGGGAGAAATGCATCATCTATACGGATCACAAGAGTCTTAAGTACTTACTGACTCAAAAGGAGCTGAATCTTAGACAGCGAAGGTGGATAGAGTTGTTAAAGGACTATGAATGTTCGATTGACTACCATCCAGGTAAGGCAAATGTCGTGGCTGATGCGTTAAGTCAAAAAGCTGTGGCAGAGTTGAAGGTAATGTTTGCTTGTCTAAGTTTGTATGATGGTGGAAGCTTATTGGCAGAATTACAAGTGAGACCGACTTGGGTAGAACAGATTAAGAAGCAACAGCTGGAGGATGAGTCGTTAGTTTCTCGGTTTCAGCAAGTTGAAAAGGGGGAGAATCCAGATTTTGGGTTAAAAACGATGGAGTTCTTTGTTTTGGGGGAAGAATTTGTATGCCGAAGGACTCTAACTTGAGATTGATGATTTTGAAAGAGGCACATAATGGACCTTGTGCTATGCATCTAGGAGTGAGTAAGTTGTATCGAGACTTGCGGGAGCTATATTGGTGGCCTGGGCTTAAACGAGAAGTGACCGTATTCGTGGGGAGATGTTTGACATGTCAACAGGTGAAGGCCGAGCATCAACTGCCTTCAAGATTGTTACAGCCAGTAAAGATACCACTTTGGAAGTGGGAAAGGGTAACTATGGATTTTGTAAGTGGGTTGCCATTGACACCTTCCAAAAAGGATTCAGTTTGGGTAATTGTCTATAGGCTCACGAAATCTTCCCATTCCATACCTGTCCGAACCGATTACTCACTTCAGAAGCTGGCCAAGTTGTATGTGGCGGAGATAGTGCAGTTGCATGGAGTGCCAGTATCGATAATTTCTGACCAAGACCCAAGGTTTACATCTCGGTTTTGGCAGAAGTTGCATGTGGCGTTGGGAACGTGATTGGATTTCAGTACGGCTTTTCACCCTCAATCGGATGGGCAGTCAGAGAGGGTCATTCAAATTCTAGAAGATATGTTGAGAGGCTGTGTTATTGAGTTTAGGGGTAGCTGGGAGGACTATTTGCCATTGGCAGAGTTTGCGTATAACAATAGTTACCAAGCAAGTATTCAGATGGCTCCTTATGAGGCACTATATGGGCGAAGGTGTCGTTCGCATACTTGTTGGGCAGAATTGGGGGAAAGGCAAGTACTTGGGCCAGAGTTGGTAACAGATACTGAAAACAAGATTAAGGTGATCAAGAATCGGTTAAAGGAGGCAGCGGATCGACAAAAGTCTTATGCCGATCTGAAACGTAAGGATATTGAATATGCTATAGGGGACATGGTCTTTTTGAAAGTTTTGCCTTGGAAGAAGATATTGAGATTTGGTAAGAAGGGTAAGTTGAGCCCACGGTTTATTGGGCCTTACCGAATTATTAAGCGGATAGGACCGGTGGCTTATCAGCTAGAGTTACCTCCAGAGCTGGATCGTATTCACGACATTTTTCATGTGTCCATGCTAAGGCGATATCATTTGGACCCAACTCATATCGTGCCATTTGCAGAAATCGAAGTACAATCGGATTTGACTTTCGAAGAGGAACCTATGCAAATACTTGATCGCGACGTCAAGGTGTTGAGAAGGAAGTCAGTCCCATTAGTGAAGATACTTTGGAGGAACCTTGGCAAGGAAGAAGCTACTTGGAAGACCGAAGAGGCGATGCGTCAGCAGTACCCTCAACTGTTTGGATCAGGTAAATTTCGAGGCCGAAATTTCTTTAAGGAGGGTAGAGTTGTAACATCCTGATTTTTGAGTTTTTCGCGATTCTCGATATTTTGGTAAAGTTTTTAAAATTTGGTATTTGGTTGTGGAATTCATAATTTGAGTAGGTAAATGGGCTTATGGAACGCCCATGTGTTGGCCAAAACCCGGTGGAATTTTTGAATTTTGGACTTAAGAAGTTAGGGGCCTTGGATAGGTGGTCTTATTAAAATTTGTGGGTAAAATGTAACACAAATGAGCCTTTGATAAAGTGGCTAAGTGACGCCACTAGAGAGCTATAAGGGTGGCGTGGAAGTGTTGGGGGAAGACCTGGGTTCGATTCCCTAGGATGGCAAAGGTAATGTTATTTTTATGCTTGTGCATGCTAGAGTTTAAAGCTGGATGGAACTCTGTGGGAGAGAGTTTGAAATAGTCAAATGCATGGATTAAGGAGGGATAAGGGGAAAGATTTTAGGGATTTGATAGAAGGATAGAGCTTAGCCGAATTGAAGGGATTAGAGAGGGGATTTCGGCAGAGGGGTTTTAGTTAGGGATTTTTGGCATTAGGGTCTAGGTTGTGCCGTGTTCTCCTTTTGGTGTAGTCTTTTTTCTCTCTTTTCTTTTCCAGCCGAATCTACCTTCCTCCCATTCATCTTTTCTTCCTTTTTCTTTTCCAAAACCATCCCACTACTCCCCTTCATTCACCTACTGATTTTCTTACCACCACTACTGCCGAAAGACCGCAAAAGCCGGAATCTGTGGAGAGTAGGTGGTGCCGATTCTTTGTTGACCAGCAACCCTCTTTCTCTTTTCACTTTTTAGTGGCCAATTCCCTTATCTTCTAGGCATAAACGGATTCAAGAGGAGAGACTGTGGTAAGTACTCGAACTCTAAACGATTCCTATGGCAACTGTTGACAAAAGCCGAAACCCCTATAGTTTAGGAGATGGCCGAATGTGGGTATAGGCTCTATTTGGTTTTTCTTTAATCTTTTTATGGTTTGTTTAGTGGAGGAGCAGTAAGGCGTAGGGTCGACTTGGATTAGTTTGGATCATCGGGGTGGCTAGAGCTAGTCATCAATTTCGGCAAAGGTAAGGCTCCTAAGGCCATTATGGAGGGTGGCCGAATGTGTAAGTGTTGATATTAGATGGTTCTCGATTTGGTTCAATTATCGTGAGCTGATCTATTAACAGTTGATTATAGGATAAATCGTGTAGGAGATCTCGTCGAGGAATATCACAAAATAGGTGTGTAACGAACCCTTTTTCATAGCTTAAAACGATAAATGCCGAAAAGTCCAAATGCCAAAATTTTGGCATTTCGAGGACTTGTGAGCAAGTGAATGCTCATTGGTTAGTTAGATTCGCTAAGTTGATGGTCGTGATTGTTGGAACAGGTAAGAGCACGATTTTTGGCATGACGGTAAGTTGGGCCTCGAGGGGCTGAAGTTGGGCCTAATGGGCTTTCGGGCCCATTTGGGTAAAATTGGTAGAAAATGAAAACCTGTTAAATTGCGCATTAAGACTGGTAACAACATTATGGAATATAGGCTAAATAGGCCTAGATGACAAATCGACTAAGTAGGGCCCATTAGGGGTTTTTGGCCTAATAACTCGGTTGCGCTAAAAATGGGCCGAAATCGCTGTTTAGAACATATGAATTGTTAGTAACTGTTAATGAACATGGAAAACTCTAATAGTTGGCAAAATTATGAATTACCCTTATTGTATAAAAATGACTATTTTGCCCCTAGGTAAAAATGAACATTATACCCCTAGGGTTTAATTATGAACTTGACACATGGGATTTTGATATACAATATTGATATGATATGCACATGATATGTATGGTATGCACATGATATGTATGATATGCACATGTTATGTACGATATGCACATGATATGTATGATATGCACATGATGTATTCATAAACGCATTTGGTTGGGTTTTTATATGGATGGAGGAAGTGCAAAAGGGCTTATGCCCTAGTTTATCGAAAAGGGCTTATGCCCCAGTTTATTGAAAAGGGCTTATGCCCCAGTTTACCAAAAGGGCTTTTGCCCCAGTTATTTAAAGAGGCTAGGCCTCTAGTTATATGATAAAGCAGCTATGCTGCCAGTGGTGTGTTGGTTGGATGGGTTGAGTCATTCCCCACATGGTGTGTTGGTTGGTATGGGTGGAGAGTAGCGGATGGTGGGTCGAGTAGTCTCCCCAAATGGGCTTGCATTCATTCTTTCATTGACATTACTCGTGATAATGAAATGGGCCTACGGGCCATACCGTTACTGAAAAAGGCTTGACCAAAGGTTATGAAATATGAAATATGAAAAGGCTTCGGCCCAGTATATGTTGAGATTGGATGTGGGCTTATGTAACACCCGTGCACTGAGACCGTTGCGAGTCGGACACGAGGGTTTGCAGACTTAAATCACTTATTTGCACGATCCATTTTAAATTTCCAGACGAGCTGGCTAACTACGTCACTGTCACCTTAAAAATAATATCTCGAGTTCCAAAACTCAAAAACCAGTTCCGTAAATGTTTCCTGAAACTAGACTCATATGTCCATCTACAAATTTTTTTCTAGAATTTTTGGTCAAACCAATTAGTACAGTTTATTAGTTAAAGTCTCCCCTGTTTCAGGGTTCGACTACACTGACCTTTGCGCATTACGACTTGGATATCTCCCTGTACAAGGCTTCAATACTGATGCCGTTTGTTTCTGTAGAAACTATTCTCGAAAAGGAATCTATACATATATGGCATGACTTCTAATTATCTCTGGTTAATTTATAATGAATTTCCAAAGTCGGAACAGGGAATCCAGAAACCGTTCTGGCCCTGTTTCGCGAAAACTTAAATATCTCATAATATACTGTTCATATGATCGTTTCGTTACTTTCCTATGAAAATAGATTCATCGAGGTTCGATTACATAATTTATTCACTATTTAATTCCATTCCTACTATTGTTAGTGATTTTTCACATTCACGTCACTGCTACTATCAGCATCTATTTTTAAGGTAGACTTTACCTATTACATAGTTTCCATGATTCAACTAGCCCTTTAGTATATATAGCACAAAATGTCATCATGATTAACCATTCCAATGGCTAATCGTTCCCAAACATTTCCATACCTCTTAACGAACATCATAGAAGACGATTATAATACTAAGCTCGAAGTGTATATAAGCCATTTTCGCATGGCTATCCAAATTTATACAAAACCAAAGGGTCCATGACCAACAACAAAACGGGTAGTCCTATACATGCCATTTCAAAGTTCAACCAAAAGTGTACCAAAAGGGGCTTTGATAGTGTGGACGACTTCGACTTCGACAATCCCGAGTCCGATAGCTGACGAACCAAAATCTATAAAACAGAGATTCAAAGAAACGGAGTAAGCATTTAATGCTTAGTAAGTTTTGAGCAGTGAAATTAGGCATAACTAAAGTATAGCATTCATACGACGAAACGAATAATTTCATATGCACATATTCTCACAATCATACCTACTTCACATTTCCAACCCTTATATTCATACATAAGAAATCAACTTGACTAAAAGCCGGAAGCTTGTTAATCGATTGAGCAAATACTATTTAGAAGGAATCAATTATCTCAATGCACATACGAAACATACCTCATCGTTGGGATTTTACGAGCGTATTAATTGAAATTATTACAGCAAGATCGCTCATTCCCAAACCCAATTATCTTCGGGATTTAGCCGGATATAACCACTCGCAAAGCCATCGGGCCTTAGCCAGGATATGGTCACTAGCACAAATGCCTTCGGGACTTAGCCTGGATATCGTAACTCGCACAAATGCCTTCGGGACTTAGCCCGGAATTAGTAACTCGCACAAATGCCTTTGGGACTTAACCTGGAATTAGTAACTCGCACAAATGCCTTCGGGACTTAACCCTTAATTAGTAACTCGCATAAATGCCTTCGGGACTTAACCTGGAATTAATCACTAGCACAAATGTCTTTGGGACTTAACCCCGTTATTATCCGAATATTCATGCACATATTAGTAAATCATGACACATCTTCATTCCATTTTCATAACTAGAATTCAAACAAAATCAATTATTAAGCATTCCCATTTTCGCTCAATAGCCACATACTAACAAAGATGATTCGCTTGCTTCATGACATGATTTCTATGCACATCTGCTACCCATCATACGTATAGACTAATTAACTCAACATATAATTCAAGAAGAATCATTATATCACCGTATATTTGTTATGCTTACACGTCATGACTTAATCAAATCGTTAACTAAGTTTCATTACTCGAAAACTTACCTCGGATGTTGTCAAACGATTTCGATAGCTATTTGATCACTTTTTCCTTCCCTTTATCGGATTTAGTTCCCCTTTGCTCTTGAGCTTAATATTAACAAATAAATTGATTTAATCATTTTGAACATCAAAGAGGAATTCAAGGTACTTAGCCCTTATATATTAGGCATTAGAGTTATATATGTATGAAATCACAAATCAAATTCAACATATTAGCCAATATTCTCCTTAGCCGAATTTTCTAAGTCAAGATAAAGCCATCAATATGCTTACCTATGGCCGAACATACACAACAACCTATGTACTCATTCATGTGGCCGAATATGCATGTCTATGTTGAGGCCGATTGTGTACTTAATACATTCTACAAATATGGTCACTTTTATTGACTAAATACCATTTTGTTTCAAGTTCAAAACTCGGCTAATACACATATATACATTAGAAATCAAATACTAACATTTGCACTTCACCTTAATAGCTAGCTTAGCAAACCTTGATTTAACATATAATTGTTCATAACACAATTTAAGCATACTCTCCATTCCATCAATTTCAAAACACATACATTACTCAATAATGTTCAAAATTATATTCAGCCTTAGCACACAACTTGCTAGCCGATTCTTCTCCATCTAGCAACTAATGCACATGTGTGCTCATTTGTTAGACTCTACTTCATCTAACAACAACCATATTTTTCTTCTACTTCATACCATGGCCGAATGCTCAAGATACCTCAATACCGAAACTTTTAACTTGGGTTGCTTAAAGAACTTGGTGATGAGTTCAAATTTATCTAACACCTCAAGCATCATAACACATCCATATAGCTAACATGCTAATAGTATCAAGGCCTCAACCGAAACTTTTTGAAGCCTCTTAGTCGAATACTAACTCTCTAATAACCCCAAATCCATCCATGAGGTAGTTAGAATTTAGACTAATCATCCAAGGGATGTATGAACTTTCAAAGAAACATTAAACATACCTTAATCTAGTGAACCACCATAGCCGATTTTTCTCCAAGCTCTTTCCCTTCCTTTCTTTCCTCTATTCGGCCAAAGATGTTCAAGAATGAACACTTTTTTTTTCTTTGTTTTCTTTCTTCAATTCACGGCAATGAGGGGGGGAACATGGATGAGACAATTTTTTTTTCATCACTCCTCCCTTTGCATTACTTTAATACTAACCCCTTTTTTTTTATTCTTTCTAACATAACACACTAACACAACATGTTTACAACATGTTTCCACCCATAGCATGGCCGGCCACTAGCTCAATTTTGGGCAATTTGACATGTAAACCCCTCATTTTCATAACATGCATTAATAGGCCACTTTGCATTTGCCTGACATATTTCTAAATTTTCTCACATAAGTCCTATTTAATAAAATTCACTTACAATTAACAAAATTCAAACATGAAATTTTTACACATACATATATACATATAATAAGCATCAACTATGACGGTTAATTATTTTTATGTCTCGGTTTAGTGGTCCCGAAACCACTTTCCGACTAGGGTCAATTTAGGGCTGTCACAACTCTCCCCCACTTAAGAAATTTTCGTCCCCGAAAATCTTACCGGTAAATAGGTTTGGGTATCGCTCTTTCATAGAGTTCTCGGGTTCCCAAGTAGCTTCTTCCATCCCGTGTTTGAGCCATAACACTTTTACTAACGGAACCCTTTTGTTTCACAACTCTTTCACTTCACGAGCTAGGATACGAATATGTTCTTCTTCATAACTCATATCGGATTGAATTTCAACCTCTGATGGATTAATTACGTGTGATGGATCAGATCTATAACGTCGAAGCATCGAAACATGAAAGACGTCGTGAATCTTTTCAAGTTCAGGGGGCAAAATCAATCTATACGCAACTGGACCAATTCGTTCGGATACTTCATATGGCCCTATAAACCTTGGACTCAGTTTTCCCTTACGGCCAAATTTGAGTATCTTTTTCCAAGGTGACACCTTAAGAAATACTTTGTCTCCCACCTGATACTCAATATCTCTTCGTTTTAAATCCGCGTACGACTTCTGACGATCTGATGTTGCCTTTAGACTTTCACGAATTATCTTTACTTTCTGTTCAGCATCTTTGATTAAATCAACTCCGAAAATTTTACTTTCACCGAGCTCAGTCCAAAACAATGGCGTCGGCATTTACGCCCGTATAAAGCCTCGTAAGGTGCCATCCTAATACTTGATTGAAAACTATTGTTGTAAGCGAATTCAATCAAAGGTAAATACCGCTCCCATGAACCACTAAACTAAAGGATGCAACATCTCAACATATCCTCAAGTATCTGAATTATCCGCTCGGATTGACCATCGGTTTGTGGATCAAAAGTGGTGCTAAAATGCAGTTTGGTACCCAAAGCTTCTTGCAATTTCTTCCAAAATCGCGAGGTGAATCTCGGATCTCTATCCGACACAATAGAAATAGGTACCTCGTGTAATCTCACAATCTGAGAAACATACAATTCAGCTAGTTTATCCAACGAAAAATCCATACGTACGGGAATAAAATGAGCCGACTTAGTCAGTCTATCCACAACAACCCAAATCGCATCTTTCTTACTTGCCGACAATGGCAACCCAGATACAAAATCCATCGTGACTCGATCCCATTTCCATTCAGATATCATGATCGGCTGAAGTAAACCCGTAGGCACTTGATGTTCCGCCTTCACTTGCTGACATATTAAACACTTCGAAACAAAATAAAAAATGTCTCGTTTCATACCATGCCACCAAAACTGACGTCTCAGATCATTGTATATTTTCGTACTCCCCGGGTGAATTGACATTCAGCTACAATGAGCTTCGTTCAGAAGCATCGAAATGAGTTTTGAATTTCTTGGAACACACAAACGACTTCTGAACCTCAAACAATCGTCATCATCAATTTGAAACTCTGAATCCATATTCGGAACACATTTAGCCCGTTTTGCAACCAAGTCATCATCGACTTTCTGAGCTTCACGAATTTGATGAATCAATAATGGTTTGGCCTTTAATTCAGCTACTAACACATTGTCGGGTAGAACAGACAAGTGTGCATTCATCGCTCGTAAAGAAAACAGTGATTTCCGGCTTAAGGCGTCCGCAACCACATTAGCCTTTCCCGAGTGATAATCAATGACAAGCTCATAATCTTTCAACAACTCAAGCCAACGCCTTTGTCGCAGATTCAAGTCTCGTTGAGTCATCAAATATTTGAGACTTTTGTGATCCGAATATACATGGCACTTCTCACTAAATAAATAATGTCGCCATATTTTCAAAGCGAATACGATGGCAGCTAATTCGAAATCATGGGTCAGATAATTTTTCTCATGTGGCTTTAATTGTCTCGACGCATAGGCCACAACTCGACCTTCTTGCATCAATACGCAACCCAACCCAAGTAGGGAGGCATCACTGTAAATGACAAACTCTTTGCCCGATTCGGCAAGACTAGAATTGGAGCTTCACCAAATAAGTTTTCAATTGATCAAAACTTTTCGACATTTTTCCGTCCATTCAAACTTAACATCTTTTGAAGTAGCCGTCATTGGTGTGGCTATCATCGAGAAACCTTTACAAACCGTCGGTAATAACCGCAAGTCCCAAAAAGCTCGAACCTCAAGAATATTTCTGGAGGCTTCCAGTTAAGTATGGCTGAAATTTTGCTCGGATCAACTCGAATACCCGATGCGGATACCACATGACCCAAGAAGCTAACCTCTCTTAACCAGAACTCACACTTACTGAACTTAGCATATAACTGCTTATCCCGTAAAATTCGCAACACTAATCTCAGGTGCTCAGCATGTTCGGTCTCATCTCTTGAATAGACCAAGATGTCATCAATGAACACAACTACGAACCGGTCCAAATACTATCTGAAGATCCGATTCATCAAATCCATAAATACCGCAGGGGCATTAGTGAGCCCAAACGGCATCACTAAGAACTCGTACTGACCGTATCTCGTTCTAAAAGCAGTTTTGGGTATATCCGAATCTCGAATTCGCAACTGATAATAACCCGATCTCAAATCTATCTTTGAAAACACCGAGGCTCCCTTTAGTTGATCAAACAAATCGTCAATGCACGATATCGGATATTTATTCTTTATTGTCACCTTATTCAGTTGACGATAGTCGATGCACAACCTCATGGTTCCGTCCTTCTTTTTCACAAACAATACTAGTGCACCCCAAGGTGAGAAACTTGGTCGAGCGAAACCTCTATCCGTCAACTTTTGCAACTGAGCTTTCAACTCTTTTAACTCGGTTAGTGCCATACGATACGGAGCTATCGAAATCGGTGTAGTCCCAGGTACAAGCTCAATACCAAACTCTACCTCCCGAACAGGTGGTAAACCCGGTAATTCTTCGGGAAAAATATCCGAGTATTCATAAACCACCGGCACAGATTCAAGTTTCTTTTCTGGCTCTTTATTATCAAGTACGTACGCAAGATACGCTTCACACCCCTTTCTCACATATTTTTGAGCTAACATCGAGGATATTATTGTTGGCAATCCATTCAAGACAGTAGACTCAACTCGGATTATCTCATTATTTGCGCACCTCAAATCAATAGTCTTGATTTTGCAATTCACAACCGCATCATGCACGGTCAACCAATCTAAACCGAGGATAACATCAAATTCATCAAACGGCAAAAGCATCAAGTCCGCCAAAAACAGAACTGGAATTACTAGGGACATTTCTTACACACTTTGTCGACAAGCACGTAACGACCTAAGGGATTTGACACCGAATTACGAACTCAATGAGACCCAATAGGTAAAGTCTTCTTTGGATGCTAAGGTTTCACATATATAAGAATGAGTAGAACCAGGGTCAATCAAAGCAATCACATTAGTATCAAAGAGAGTAAAAGTACCGGTAATAACATCTGGCGAGGAAGCATCCTCGCGTGTGCGTATAGCATAAGCCCTAGCAGGAGCACGAGCCTCAGATCTGGTCGTAGCATCCCTAGATCCTCTCTGACCACCACTAGCATTACCTGTATTTCTAGATGGTCTACCTCGAGTAGTGGTAGCACCCGGTTTCCCACTCTGATTTGCATTCTGTTCAGACAACCTCGGGCAATCTTTAATGAAGTGGTCAACTGATCCGTACTTGTAACAGGAGTGGTAATGAAATCTACAACTCCTCGAATGCCATTTACCACAATACTGGCACTCCGTTCTGTCTCGACAATCATTTCCAACACTGGCGATCGAAGTGACGCGTGTGCTCACAGGGGGTCGATCGCGATCTCGTCTAGAAAAACCCGAAGTGTCCCTAGACTGGCCTAAGTCATCTCTAAATTTCTTCAATGACTGTTGAAAGGGCTTTCCTGAAGATCTCTTACGAAACTCCTTTGCTCCCACATCGGCTTTCCTTTTCTCCTTACTGAGCTCCTCGGCTTTGCAAGCTCGCTCGACAAGTACCACAAATTCTCGGATTTCTAAAATGCCAACATACAGCTTTATATCATCATTCAGTCCATCTTCGAAACGTTTACACATCACAGCTTCTGAAGAAATGCATTCTCGCGCGTACCGGCTAAGCCTCACAAATTTTCATTCATAGTCGGTAACCGACATGGAACCTTGTTTGAGTTCAAGAAATTCCTTCCATTTTTGGTCAATGAATCTCTGACTGATATACTTCTTTTGAAACTCGGTTTGGAAAAACTCCCAAGTTACTTGCTCTCTGGGCACAACAGAAGTCAACGTATTCCACCAATAGTAGGCAGAATCACGTAACAAGGAGATAGTACACTTTAGGCACTCATCGGGTGTGCAAGATAGCTCGTCGAGTACCCGAATAGTGTTGTCCAACCAAAATTCAGCTTGCTCGGCATCATCGCTGTCCGTAGCTTTAAATTCAGTAGCCCATGCTTTGATTCATCAACTGGGGCTTATTTGACCTTATTTGGTCAGCTACCGGAGGTATCGTAGGTACGGGGGACAGAATGGAGGTTGTGGAACAGCCGTATTAGTCCGAATGTATTGGTTGAACCAATCATTCATCACGCTATAAAAAGCTTGTCTAGCTTCATCATTCGGATTACTAGCAATAGGTTGAGAGTCCGCCGGCGCTGTCCCTTGTGCGGGAGCAGGCGCTACACTCTCAAGATCATTAGCTACCGCTCGGTCGGGATCGGGATCCATTACTATAAGTAAACACATTTGCAAATGTCAGAAATCACCACACTATCAAATAATCACATAATGGCATGTATAGCTAGACCCAAACGTATTATGGTAGTCCTAGAATCGACTAATCCGTAGCTCTGATACCAATTTAATTGTAACACCCCGTACTCGAGACCGTTTCCGGAGTCAGACACGAGGGGTTTGCAGACTTAAATCACTTATTTGCACAGTCCATTTTAAAAAAAAAAATTCCAGACGAGCTGGCTAACTGCGTCACTGTCACCTTAAAAATCATATCTCGAGTTCCAAAACTCGAAAATCAGTTCTGTAAATGTTTCCTGAAACTAGACTAATATTTCCATCTACAAAGTTTTTTCTAGAATTTTTGGTGAAACCAATTAGTACAATTTATTAGTTAAAGTCTCCCCTGTTTCAGGGTTCGACTACACTGACCTTTGCGCATTACGACTCAGATATCTACCTGTACAGGGCTTCAATGCTGATGCCGTTTGTTTCTATAGAAACTAGTCTCGAAAAGGAATCTATACATATATGGCATGACTTCTAATTATCTCTGGTTAATTTATAATGAATTTCCAAAGTCGGAACAGGGAATCCAGAAACTGTTCTGGCCCTGTTTCGCGAAAACTTAAATATCTCATAATATACTGTTCATATGATCATTTCGTTACTTTCTTATGAAAATAGATTCATCAAGGTTCGATTACATAATTTATTCACTATTTAATTCCATTCCTACTATTTTTAGTGATTTTTAACATTCACGTCACTGCTACTATCAGCATCTATTTTTAAGGTAGACTTTACCTATTACATAGTTTCCATGATTCAACTAGCCCTTTAGCATATATAGCACAAAATGTGATCATGATTAACCATTCCAATGGCTAATCGTTCCCAAAAATTTCCATACCTCTTAACGAACATCATACAAGACGATTATAATACTAAGCTCAAAGTGTATATAAGCCATTTTCGCATGGCTATCCAAATTTATACAAAACCAAAGGGTCCATGACCAACAACAAAACGGGTAGTCCTATACATGCCATTTCAAAGTTCAACCAAAAGTGTACCAAAAGGGGCTTTGATAGTGTGGACGACTTCGACTTCGACAATCCTGATTCCGATAGCTAACGAACCAAAATCTATAAAACAGAGATTCAAAGAAACGGAGTAAGCATTTAATGCTTAGTAAGTTTTGAGCAGTGAAATTAGGCATAACTAAAGTATAGCATTCATACGATTTAAACGAATAATTTCATATGCACATATTCTCACAATCATACCTACTTCACATTTCCAACCCTTATATTCATACATAAGAAATCAACTTGACTAAAAGCCGGAAGCTTGTTAATCGATTGAGCAAATACTATTTAGAAGGAATCAATTATCTCAATGCACATATGAAACATACCTCATCGTTGGGATTTTATGGGCGTATTAATTGAAATTATTACAGCAAGATCACTCATTCCTAAACCCAATTATCTTCGGGATTTAGCCGGATATAACCACTCGCAAAGCCATCAGGCCTTAGCCCGGATATGGTCACTAGCACAAATGCCTTCGGGACTTAGCCCGGATATAGTAACTCGCACAAATGCCTTCGGGACTTAGCCCGGAATTAGTAACTTGCACAAATGCCTTCGGGACTTAACCCGGAATTAGTAACTCGCACAAATGCCTTCGGGACTTAACCCAGAATTAATCACTAGCACAAATGTCTTCGGGACTTAACCCCGTTATCATCCGAATATTCATGCACATATTAGTAAATCATGACACATCTTCATTTCATTTTCATAACTAGAATTCAAACAAAATCAATTATTAAGCATTCCCATTTTCAGCTCAATAGCCACATACGAACAGCATGATTCGGCTTGCTTCACGACATGATTTCTATGCACATACGGCTACCCATCATACGTATAGACTAATTAGCTCAACATATAATTCAAGTAGAATCATTATATCACCGTATATTTGTTATGCTTACACGTCATGACTTAATCAAATCTAAACTAAGTTTCATTACTCGAAAACTTACCTCGGATGTTGTCGAACGATTTCGATGGCTATTCGATCACTTTTTCCTTCCCTTTATCGGATTTAGTTCCCCTTTGCTCTTGAGCTTAATATTAACAAATCAATTGATTTAATCATTTTGAACATCAAAGAGGAATTCAAGGTACTTAGCCCTTATATATTAGGCATTAGAGTTATATATGTATGAAATCACGAATCAAATTCAACATATTAGCCAATATTCTCCTTAGCCGAATTTTCTAAGTCAAGATAAAGCCATCAATATGCTTACCTATAGCCCAACATACACAACAACCTATGTACTCATTCATGTTGTGACAGCCCTAAAATGACCCTAGTCGGAAAGCGGTTTCGGGACCGCTAAACCGAGTCACCAAATTATTTGAATATGATATTTATTGTCTAAAATATGTTAATATGAATGTGTGAAAGTTTTAAGCTTCGATTTAGTCGATTGCATGTGAATTTAGTAATAGGACTTATGTGTGACACTTTTGAAATGCGATAGGTTAATCTATAAGGACCTATTAATGCATGTTGTATAAAAGAAGGGTTTGCATGTCAAATTAGCCAAAAATCTAGATGGTGGCCGGCCATGCTATGGGGTAAAACATATTATAGACATTTTATGCTAATATGTGTGGGAAGAATAATAAAATATGAGGGGTGTGGGAGGAGAAACCAAAGTTGTCTCCCCCTTACCCCCCCATTGCCGTGAATGGAAGAAAGATAACAAAAGAAAAAAATTACATGCTCATCTTTCTTCTTGGTTGCCGAATTTGGGAAAAGGAATATTGAAGAGGAAAAACCAAGGTATTCGGCCATGGCTATCCTAGTTTAAGGTATGCATTGTGATTTTCTTTTTAATTGACTATGAGATTAGATTGATAAGTGCATAACTTATTTAACCCATGGTTTAATTTCATGCATCAATAGACAAAGGTCCATTCGGCAAGTGCTAAATTGGTGTCATTTTGATAAGTTTTTTTGAAAGATGTTAATTATTTGTTAAGTAGCTTAAATGATGTTTGAATGAGTAGAATTCATGGTTGAAAAGTATAAATTGAAGGTTGCAGATGAGTGTATATACATTTTAGATAGAAAAATGTTGTTGTTTAGTTGAATTTTCATTTGACAAATGTTCATTCGATCAAATGGGAGAAGAATAAGATGAATTTAAATGTTGTGGTTTATTATTTTAGTTGTTAAATGATTGGGTATGAGGTATTTGATTACCTAATTGAAAGTAAGTTAAGTTGTTATTTGATATTAAATGCAAATTCTATATATGATAATAATGTAAATGTAGGTGGATTCATGAAGTATTTTCGGTTATATGCTATGTATAAGTATGAGTTTTTAAAGTTGGATTTATGAGTATATGTATATTAGTCTAGGAACATTCGGTTATATGGTGTTAATATGCCTTTGAAATCGAATGATATTTTGAGTATATATATATATGTACATTCGGTTAAGATAAGGTTTATTATAAAAGCTAAGTTGTGTGGTTAGGGCCGAATGGCATATATAAGATATTAAAACATGTTATAATTATATATTGGTGTACATGGTTGTAATTAATCCTCTACTTGAATTCGATTAGATATGGTCATGGTATGAGTTTAGTAGGGTTAATACCTTAAAATTGAATGGAGTTTTAGTTAATCTTTTGTGTCATGTTCGTTAAAATAGTTGATGATTTGGGTGTTATTATACGGATTTAGGCTAAAGATTTTTCAGCTATGTTTTATATCTATGAAATCATTATAATGGATAATATGTAGGAGTAATTTCGGCTTGTTAAAAATGTGGTACGTGTATGGAAAATGGTATATACATAATGCATTGAAGTTACCCTATAAGGTTGAAATGAGTAATTAAATTATTGGTGTGTATGCATTTTTTATTTTAACTTGGCATGTGAAATGGGTGTAGAATAGTTGATATGTGTGCTTAAGGTGATGTGATAAAATAATTAGCTATATGGTTTGGTTCATTATTGAGTATAAGGGTTAAGTGCTTTAAAAGAGCTTTTAATGTTTGAAATGATTAAACAAATTCATTCGTTTATATTAAGCCCAAGAGCAAAGAGGATCAAAGTCGGATAGGGGAAAAGAGAAAGTAAACGAATAGCCGTGGATATCTAGTCGTCGACCGCTTCCGAGGTAAGTTTTAAGTGATTAAACGTTGAGTAAATTCAATCATAATAGGGCATAATGAGTTGATTTAATAAGATATGATGTGGCCATGATATGTCTTAAACTCAAATGGTAAGTTCATAAGTGTTTGGACTTGGAAATTTAAGAGCAAATTGTAATAGTTTGCTTTGGACAGCAGCAGTAACGTGATTTTAGAAAATCACTATAAATTGTTGGTGTGGAATTATATGCTGAACAAAATATGTAATCAAAGCTTAGTTAGTCTAGTTTCTTTTAAAAGAGACCGTATAAGCAAAGAAATTTCCTATAAAGAGATATTTAAAGTTGTGTGGGACAATGTCAGAATGACTCCGAAATCCCCTGTTCTGTTTTTAGAAAATCATTATAATTTGTACAAAAATGGTTATAAGATAAAATTTATATGCTTAGACTCCTTAATGAGTCTAGTTTCAAATGAAATCAAATAGAACACATTTTGAATTCTGTACAATGAAAAATCTGATTCGTAGTGAAGAGTGGTCAGATTAGTCAAACAGTGAAATAGGGGAAACTTTAAGAAAAATCTGGTATTGATTGGCCAAACGTAAAATTCTGAAAATTTTATGGATGGAAGATATACGAGTCTTTATTTAGGGAAAATTATCGGCAGGTGATTTGGAGTTTGGTAGCTCCAGTTATAAATAATTTAGTGACTATTGCTCAGGAAAACAGCTCGTAGTGAATATGTGATTTTGTTGTAAACATGGATAAAACTTGTTTTAGTTGCTCATAAGCTATTGATTAAACCCATACGTGAATTCTAAATCGTGATATTGTAAAACGATATATGAGTGTTAGATGGATCTTGGATATTAAAATTTGTGAAATTGTAAGTTCATGAGTATTCGAATATGAAATGATAGTATGGCTTGAAATTGAATTATTCATTGGAAAATGATTGATGCAGATTCGGCCAAGACAAAGTGTATACATGGTAGTATATGTGGTATGTGAAGTATATTTGGATAATTGTGATGTGAATACATGAAAATTTATATTTTGATTTAGGATTTTATGTGATGAATGTGAATGTGTATATATGAGATAAGGCCGAATGGCCAATGTGATGAATGTGAACATGCATATATGTGATAAGGCCGAATGGCCAATGTGATGAATGTGAGCATGCATATGTGTGATAAGGCCGAATGGCCAATGTGATGAATATGAACATGCATATATGTGGTAAAGTCGAATGGCTAATGTGAAATATGTATGAGATATGTATGTATATGTGGTAAAGCCGAATGGCTAGTGTGAAATATGTAGGCGATGTGCGTATATTGTGGCCGAACGACCAAATGTGAAAGGTGTGTATTATTAGATATTTGATGAGGCAAATGAATTACAAATATGACAGTCGATGTGAATGTTGCAACATGTGATTAAATGTACATGAAACTTGGAAATATATTCCGGGTAAGACCTGATGACTACGTGTGGAGATTTTGTCCGGGTAAGACCCGATAACTTCGTGTGGAGATTTCGCCTGAGCTAAAGGTCTCGCCGATAATCCGAGTAGAGGTTAAAGCTATAAGACTTCGTAATAAGAATTGCTTATAAATATATTCAATGCGAAAGGTTAAGCAGTATGTACTCCAAGTTTATATGTGAGCTTGATTTGAACTAAATCATAAGGTAGTTATGTGATGCATACGAGAGCAATCTATGAGACTATTCCTATGATTATGTGACATCGGATCGGTGTGAGAGGTTATGTGAAATCATACAATATATTTATGTCACATGAGCTCACTTTTATGTGAAAGTTTATCGCCTATTGTATATGATGAGATGTGCATATTCGGTAAAGGGATGGTATGCTGAAGGAAGAGTGAAATAAAGTATCTGAACAACTATGTTATAATTTGATTGTTATCTGTTGACACTTGCTTAAAACTTACTAAGCATTGTAATGCTTACTCCGCTTACTCTGTTTCCTCTGTTTTATAGATCTCATTATGAAGCTACGAGCACGGGATCGCCAAGAACTAGTCACACTATCACTATCCACCGCTTGTTCTTGTTATGTTTAGAATTATTTTATGGCATGTATAGAATGGACTAGTGGCGTAAGAATATTTTTGGTTAATGTATATAAGCCATGCGAAAATGGCATCCTTTGAATGTTTACTTGGAGAAGTTTAAATTTTATCCCTGGCTGTGCTTAGTACTTATTTAAATGAATGATCTTTATTTCAAGAAAAAGTTCAAAATTTTACTGTTCTGACATGAGTTACAAGTCCGGTAATGCCCCTTACCTATTCCGGCGACAGTTACGGGATAAGGGTGTTACACATGTGGCCGAATATGCATGTCTATGTTGAGGCCGATTGTATACTTAATACATTCTACAAATATGGTCACTTGTATTGACTAAATACCATTTTGTTTCAAGTTCAAAACTCGGCTAATACACATATATACATTAGAAATCAAATACTAACATTTGCACTTCACCTTAATAGCTAGCTTAGCAAACCTTGATTTAACATATAATTGTTCATAACACAATTTAAGCATACTCTCCATTCCATCAATTTCAAAACACATACATTACTCAATAATGTTCAAAATTATATTCAGGCCTTAGCACACAACTTGCTAGCCGATTCTTCTCCATCTAGCAACTAATGCACATGTGTGCTCATTTGTTAGACTCTACTTCATCTAACAACAACCATATTTTTCTTCTACTTCCTACCATGGCCGAATGCTCAAGATACCTCAATACCGAAACTTTTAACTTGGGTTGCTTAAAGAACTTGGTGATGAGTTCAAATTTATCTAACACCTCAAGCATCATAACACATCCATATAGCTAACATGCTAATAGTATCAAGGCTTCAACCGAAACTTTTGAAGCCTCTTAGTCGAATACTAACTCTCTAATAACCCCAAATCCATCCATGAGGTAGTTAGAATTTAGACTAATCATCCAAGGGATGTATGAACTTTCAAAGCAACATTAAACATACCTTAATCTAGTGAACCACCATAGCCGATTCCCTTCCTTTCTTTCCTCTATTCGGCCAAAGATGTTCAAGAATGAACACTTTTTTTTTCTTTGTTTTCTTTCTTCAATTCACGGCAATGGGGGGGGAACATGGATGAGACAATTTTTTTTTCATTACTCCTCCCTTTGCATTACTTTAATACTAACCCCTTTTTTTTTATTCTTTCTAACATAACACACAACACAACATGTTTACAACATGTTTCCACCCATAGCATGGCCGGCCACTAGCTCAATTTTGGGCAATTTGACATGCAAACCCCTCATTTTCATAACATGCATTAATAGGCCACTTTGCATTTGCCTGACACATTTCTAAATTTTCTCACATAAGTCCTATTTAATAAAATTCACTTACAATTAACAAAATTCAAACATGAAATTTTTACACATACATATATACATATAATAAGCATCAACTATGACGGTTAATTATTTTTATGACTCGGTTTAGTGGTCCCGAAACCACTTTCCGACTAGGGTCAATTTAGGGCTGTCACAGCTTAGGCCCAACAGGCTAATATTGCTTTGGACTCTGAAAGGGGCTTGTTACACATTGAGTTTCCAAACTCACCCCCTTTTCCTTAACCTTGCAGGTGAGCCTTGATTTAGGGACTTGGAGCCGGAAGGGATTCAGAGTGGCCACGGTGATCGCCTTTGGGCTTTTGAAAGTGTTTGGTTTTCATTAAGTTTGCTTTATTTATTATTTATTTTTGAGTTGTAATAAGGCCATTTTGATTTGATTTTCTTTCTTTTCTGGGATTATTTTATTTTTAATAACTTTAAACTGGTTGATAATAAATGGGCTAGACTTAGGACGCGTTTTCAAAATGACACTTGTTTTCCAAACAACACAACGTTACGATTATCCGATTTCTCAAAGATATCCACTTAAATAAATTTCAAATCGATATAACTAAGTGTGGCAATGGTTGTAAGCATGTCTAGGATTAGATCCAACCGAAGAGCTTGGTACTTAAGTAGCCTTCGTGGCTCACCTCCTCTATTACGGATTCCTACCCGGTGCCCAGCTCCCATTCACTTTGTTAGCTTAACAAAAGTCAGTTTTTAAAGCACTAAAATGAAACATGGATTTTTAACTTCAATGTGGCACGTCAAATTCGGCCATAACGTCTGGGCCAGGTTTGAGGTGTTACAGTAGGTTTGATCATATGAATATATGTGATGTTATTTCATACGTGTTATTGATGTTTGCATGATTTATATGACTTGATCTTATGAATATATGTGATGTTTGCAGGCTGTGTGGCACAAGTCTGGGAGTTACACGGGCAAGGACACCGGCTAGGACATGGTGGCGTGCCTCACATCGAATACCCACATAGCCTAAGACATAGGCATGTCACTTGGCCATGTAAGCCACATGGCCTATCCACATTGGCATGTGACCCTTGCATATAAGAAAAATTTTGAAATTTTACGAAAAATTTTCTAAGTTCCCGATTTAGTCTTGACTTGATTCAAATATTGAAATTAGGCCTCGAGGGTCCATTAAAGGGACAATATGATTAGTTTTGGATATGAATAGTAAATGACATGAATTACAGGAAATTATTCTATAAACTTTGGTAATGCCTCGTAATCTAGTTCAGGCTACGGATACGGGTTAGGGGTGTTACAAGTTCTTCAGGCCATGTGACAATTGAATTATAGTTTATCTATGTGTTAATATATATTACAAATTCATAAAATTGTTAAGTGAGAAATAATTCTATGAAATGCTTGGTTACGTGTGTTAATTGTTAATTAGAATAAATGTGGTTTATGGAATGTACAAGTCCTTTGAGATGGAAGTCATATGATATGTGTGAATATATGAAAGTTACTAATATGAATTGGTGAACTTGGATTTGGTGATCAGGATACTAAGTTGTCTCTTAAAGTGTTTATTTTGGATTAAGGTAAGTTAATTTGAAGTTAATGCTATGGACTTACTAAGCTTCTTTAGCTTACTTGTTCCTTTGATGTTATTTGTAGTTGTCAAATTGTGGACTGACTGAATGGATCGATTCGAGAGCTCACACTATCTAGCTTACATGGTAGCTTTTGTATTTCTTTTTGGGTTGTGGCATGCATATAGGCTCTTTATTGTTTATATGTCAAATGTTGTGTTGTAATGTTATATCTAGTTGAATGGTTAATCTTAAATGTGAATATAAGTTAGCATTTGGTTCGATGGATCTTTAATGTTATGATTTGGAAATGGTGTTTTGTTTTGGTAAGCTTTTATTCATGTTTTTATTATGGCCACAATGTTTAATGAAAGGAAAATGAATAGATGGTTTATGCTATGTGAAGTTTGGATTAGATCATTTGAATGAGTGAACTTGGTTTGAGGTGCCTTTGAATGGCCTATTGGTTAGTCTTAGGATGGATAAAGCTTTTAGCATGAATTGAATTTTCTAAGATGAAATTTTTTAAACATGATTGAGATAAGTATTGATACTTTGGCATTTGGTATCGATACTTGACCAAATGAATAGTAGTCAAATATAACAGAATGCTAAAATAGTATCGATTTTCAGTTAAGTGTAGATCCTTTTTAATGAAATGTCGATACCATCAACTAATTATCGATACCACGGTTTTACAAAGAAAACATAATTGAATTTTGGTATCAATTTTACTGAAAGGTATCGATTGGGTATCGATACCAACTGCAGAATTTTCTTTATAAATTTTAAACCTTAATGGTTTTGATGTTGAGATTCACAAATAGGTCCTCTTAGAGTTTTAGAATTAAATTATATATATTAGTTTACACGTGATTGATGTTTTAAATACTAGAGTTTTGTATATAATAAAGAATTATCAATTATCTAGCTTTGTCGTAACATTATTTACTTAGGCCTGGTAGATGGGTCGGGTAAGGGGTGTTACATTAGTAGGGACAAATTTAATTCGAGAAACTTAAGATAAAGTTTGAGTTATCAGAGATTGTTTAGAAACAACATTAGATCATCAAAAATCGAATGTAGATTTGTAAAGAAAATATATAAAATTTAATGTTGGCGATCAAATGTTTTTAAAAGTTTCTTTATGGAAAAAAGTGTCATGGTTCGACAGAAAAGGGAAAGTTAGTCTGAGGTTTATAGGGTCGTAAGAAATTGTTGAAAACAATCTATCTTGTAGCTTATAGATTGGCTCTAACTCCTAAAATCGAAAAGATCCACAACGTTTTTCATGTTTCGATGCTGAGATAGTATAGATCAGATCCTTCGCATGTGATTTCTCCCAGCAAGATTGAATTACAGCCTGATCTGTCATATTCAAAGAAGCCAATAGTGATGTTACGTCGAGAGGTAAAAGAACTTTGGAATAAACGGGTACCATTAGTAAAAGTTTTGTGGCATCAGAATGATATTGAGGAAGCTATGTGGGAAACTACGAAATAGATGGAATCTCAATATCCGTGTAACATCTCAAAATTGGGCCTAGTCAGAATAGTGGTTTCAGGACCACAAATCCAACATAAAAATATATTTTTTTATTATTATGAGGTCTAGGATATGAAAATAAGCATGAGTTAAATTTTCATAAAGAAGTTTTAAGTATAAGGTGCCCAATTGGTAATTAGGGACCAAATTGAATAAGTTGTAAAATTTTGGTTCGAGAAGCAATTTGTATGAAATTGTTTTGAATTATTAATTAAAAGGCCCTAAAGAGTAATTTTCTCAATTTTTAAGTTTTTGGACAAAAATGGGCGTGCATGGAAAATTTTGAAAGGTTATTAAGGAAGGGCATTTTGGTCATTTGGTAATAAACTAAATAAAATGGGAAAATGAAAGCAAAAATCAGCCATTTTTCTTCTCCATGCTGCTGGAAATTGAAGGGTCTCCATAGCTAGGGTTTCAACATTTTCAGGCTCAATAGTAAGTATTCCCTAGCCTCGTTTTTAACGTTCTTCGTATTTTTGAGATCCTCGTAACAAGCTCTCTCTATTTCTACCCATATTTCAAGCTAGGGTTCATGTTTAGAAATTTACCCATGCATGAGATGCTTGTGTTTTGATTGTGGAGGAATATGAGAGTTTAGAGGATGGTAAACAACTTTTACTAAGTAGTTTTTCATGGAAATGGCTTAAGAGACCATTTTATAAAAGTTGTAAAAATGGGTGGAAAATGTGAAATGGAAGAAAATGTGGGCTGCTATAAGCAAGAAAATAATTCAGCTAGGCTTGGATAACCTAAAAATTTCATGCATTTCATTATACGAGCCTAGGGACTAAATTGTAAAAGTGTGAAAGGTTAGGGACAAAATGGTCATTTTGCCCGGGGTAAAATTTAGGCCTTAATTGAATAATGTGAGGTATTAATAATTTATCTTAACTAATATAGACCCTGTGGAACCAATTTCGGAGGTTGACCGTGGAAAACAAAAGCTTTCAGAATAACCGAAATACAAACCCGAAGCAATTACCAAGTAAGTTCGCGTAACTTGAATGTAAACTATTTTAAATACATTAAAGATGTAAGTTCATGTATAAATTATAATTTTGATGTGCAAAATACCATAATTCATGAAAAAAAATTTATGTTACAATGAAATGTCCCGGTTGAATAAAAAGGATATCTAATGGATTTCTCGAAAATGAATTAATGGTAGAAAGGATCTAGCCCGGACGGGTGATCCTATAGTGATCTAGCCTTCCGAAGAATATGTGTGCTGAAATGGATTTAGCCTAGACGGGTAATCCGATTAGGATCTAAATTTAGCCTGGACTGGTAATTCAGATCCGAACTCATACGAGTAAATGTCATTGTAAGGCATTTAGCCCGGACTGGTAATCTCGTCGTAAAAGCGAGGTTCATGTGAGTGCGTATTTAAAATGATCACTTACACGATTTGACCATAGATGAGATATCCATTGAGATTTCGAGAAGTTCAATGGGATTAAAATGAGGAATGAAATTAGAACTGCTTGAAATGATTAGCTCATCTAAGATTAATGTTATAATGTACTTTCATAAGACTAACTTGATGGTTGAGCGTATGTTTTAGAGAAACTATACTATGCATGTATGGCATGAATATCTTTTTTGGGCGTATGCTAAATAACCGGTAATTATCTGGATTTACTAAGCATGTGAATGCTTACCCCCTTTCATTTCCCTTGTCTTACAGAGCTCGTGGACTCGTGAAGATTGGAAGGCAGTTGGAGCATCTATCACACTATCAACTTGTCTTGCTTTGGTATATAGAAACTTTTATTTTGTTATAATGGCATGTATAGGATTCTTGGTTATTTTGTTATATGTGTCTTTTGGCTAGCCAATGTAAGGGCTTGAATGATATGCTTATTCATTTTTTATATGGTCATGGGATAAGGCTCATTTTAATGTAGGTTGTAAACCTACCAATTGTGCATGTTATGCTTAAATGTTTCATGTGATGGTTAAATGTGGTATATCATGAATGGGCATGTGAAATGTGGCCAAATCACTTGGAGATGGTTAGGTCATAATTGGCAATGAGTTATAAAATGAGACAAGTATAAAATGTGATTATTGAAGTGGTAATCCTTAATACAAAAAGGATAACCTAGCATGTGCTAAACCAATTAGATGAGGTTAACATGCATTCGACTATGCCAAGGTGAGTTGTGGACATATTTAGATCATGTTAAATACCATTGAAGTTTATAAATGTGTATGGAAGTTAAGGGTGACCATTGGCTTGGAAAATAGCCTACAAAAAGGTCCACATGGGTAGACACACGGGCATGTGTCTAGGCCATGTGTGACACACAGTCAGTCCCCAGAGGCATGTTGTACGGTCGTGTGTCCCCTGCACCTAAAATTTTAGGTCAATATGTATAGTAGTAAACACACGGGCAGAGACAAAGCTGTATGTCTCAACCGTGTGGAGGACACGGCCTAGCACACGGGCATGTGCCTCGGCCGTGTGCCCCTAGATGGATGATGATGTCATAAATAGAATGTCTAGGTTTTTGGACACAAGCGATGACACGGGCGTGTCTAGGCCATGTGAGGGACACGGACGTGTGCTCGGTCGTGTGAAAACCCCTATAGGTTCAAAATGAAAAATAAATTCCAATAATTCAACACGAGTAAGGGACACAAGTGTGTCCCAATGCAAACAGGCGTGTGTATTGCCTCTACACGGGCGTGTGAGATTTAAACCTAGAAATTTTTCTAAAATTTTCTTGAGGTCTCGATTTAGTCCCGGGTCGCTTTAATGTATGTTTTGGACCTCGTAGGTCCATAATAGAGACAATATGATTTTGTTTGATTGGTTTTAAACTGGAATGAAATTTGATAACCCGTATTTTCTGAAAATGCATCGTACCTAGTCTGGGTCTCGGGTACATGTAAGGGGTGTTACATTTAGTGGTATCAGAGCTATGGTTTGGTCGGTCCTCAGACTAACATAGCATGTATCAAGTCTAGCTATACACGCCATTATGCAAGTTATGATAGAGTGACATCTCCTACCTTTTTAATTGTATTTGAATATAGCAAATGTCTTCCGATCAAGCTCAAGATGAGTTCGAGGAAGCCGAGAGCCATGCTCCAGCTTCCGTACAGCGAGCTACTTCTAGTAGTAGTAGAAGGCCTATGTCTAAGGGCCGAGAAGAGGAAAAGGTTGCCCTCTTCGAGATGATGGATGAGTGGTGTAATAGCCCAATTTAAACCCTCATCGGAACGGTGGTTTTGGGACCACGAATATAAGTCAGAAAAATATTTTAAAATTATTTTCTGTGTTTATTTTATGTGAATTTATATCTGTGAAATTTTCGTGATTTAATTTTATTGTTTAGGTATCCGATTTAATAAAAGGACTTAATCGCGTAAATTAAAAATTGGTAGTTTAATGTATAACGGGTCGAATTGTTATTGGCTTTATAAAAGGAAGCCCTTAAGTGGTAAATAGCCCATTGACTTATTAAATGAACGGTAGTGGACATATATTATATGGTTTTGTTATAATTTTAGTATGGTTAAATAAGTAAATTAAATCATAAGTTAATAAAATATATTATAACATAAAACATAAAAAAAAAGCCATGTTCATATTATTTTTATCATTTCCGAAAATAAAACAAGAGGTAAAAAGAAAATAAAACCTAGGTTCTATTGCTTTTCAAGTTCAATCAAGGAAAGAGTTCACCTCGGTTTTTGATGATTTTTATGTTTTTGAGATCGTTGCTTCGAGTACTAGAAAACCCATGCATGAATTTTTTATTTTGGTGAATATTTTAAGTTATGATATTATTGAGAGCTTGTGAGTTTTGTTGTTTGATGATGAAATATGAAAGATATGTTTTAGATTAACATATTTTGTATTGGAGTTTTTGATGATTTTGACTTATTGGGACTAAATTGAAAAAATAATAATTTGAGGGACTAAAATGTGAAATAAATTAATTTGAGAGTGGGAAAAATTCAGCTCAACATGGGATGCTAAAATTTTGTGTATTTTGTGTTTTGTGCAAAAAGGACTAAATTATAAAAAGTGTAAATGTTAGGGGTAAAATGGTAATTTTCCCATTTATGTGTTTTTGGACTAAATTGAATGAAAATATGTTTGAATGAGTTTAATTTGAATATGTTGAGATCAAGAACCAAAGAAATCGGCTTTAGATTGGGGAAAAACGAAAGTTGTCGATTAGCCGCTCCGTTCCGTTTTACATCGTTCAAGGTAAGTTTATAAGTGAATAGACGTGCCTAATTGTCGTTAAATGATAAATATATATGCTGGTATGTAATGTATGAATTTATTCATGTTATTGTCGAATGTGCATAAGCTTCGTAACCATGTTCAAGCATTCGTTTCGACTGAGTTACGACGTTCGAAAGCCCTGTATGAATCTTAGGAATAATTAGGATACATATGCCATGACATAGGATTCTGATATATGTGTACAAGTAAGACCATGGAATCGATATGTGATTCCGATATGTGTTTATGAGTAAGACCCTATCTGCTACAGTGGCATCGATATGTGACTACATGTAAGACCAAGTATGGGACGTTGGCATTGTACGATTTGTGAGATTATCCGAGTGTCCTATCCAATTTTGAATGGTTCATCGGGCAAAGGTAAATTGAGTTTGAATGTGTAAAATGAGCTATATGCCAGGTATGATTTAACTCGTTACCTATTTGAGGTAAAGTAAGTAAGTACCTTGATTAATTATTGCAAATCTTAAAATGGTGCAAATGAAGAATATATGCGAATGTGATATGTGTATTTGACTTTGTGATTTAGTAACTTGTTTATCATGAATAATCTTTAAACATGTGCATATATGATTAGGTAGTTTCGATTATATATTTAATATATGAATATGATGAATTATTTTGATACAGGGGCTTATGTAATCAAGTGTAATTGGCCTTGAAATTATTATTGAAATGAAACTTAGAATTAGGCATGCATGATTATATGTATTCGGCTTCATGGTTAATATATGCATATGAAACTATGTGATTACATATGAGTTTATATGTTAATGGATACGTGAAGTAAGTTATAGTGACTAGTTGGTTGTGGAATATAAATGGTAATAATGATAATTTGGCTTCATGAGTATTCTGCTAGGGTGATAATTGAGTATGAAAATATATATTTATAATGAATTACATATATGTGGATCAGATATATTATGATGCTATAATTTAGTTTAGTTTAAATAAGTTGATAATAATTTTGGAATGTTTAATTGCTTATGACTTACTAAGCTTCAAAAGCTTACTCTGTTTTTTTATGTGTGTTTCTATTTTATAGATTTTGGAGTCAAGTTACAAGCCCGGGAATCGTCAGCAAAGTCTATCACACTATCTATAGCTTCGGTAATTAAATAATCAAACTCGAATTATGGCATGTATAGCTGGAAATGTGTTTTGAAATATTAGATTTTGGTTTTGTATAATTTGAGCCATGCGAAAATGGCTTAACTTCCATGTTAATTTCGAATATGTTTGCTTATGCTTTGAGTTTATTTTGGCTATAATATATTATGCTATGGATGACTAATATTTGTGATATGTGTTTTGTAGAGCATTGAAGTTGATTAGTAATTTGGATGTGTTTTGGATGATTCGGCTATAGTATACCCATAAGTATGAATTATTTTTGCTATGTTACTCTTGATTAAAATGATTTGGCTATGACTTGTAATAATAATAATTCCATTTGGTTGACAAGTACATTCGGTTAATTGTTGAAATGAGATAATGAATATATGTTTGGATATTAGTTCGATATATATATATATATATATACTTGTGAAATGTGGTTGATTATAATGCTAATGGTTGTTTGTACAATTAGTCATGTTAATTAATGTGATATATGCTTTGGAGTTGGTAGATGATTACGATATATATATATTTGTGGATGAAAATCGGCTATGATATACATATATGCATATTCATAGGTATATCTAATTAACTCAACCATGTTTCATGATAACATATAATATATATATATATGTGTACTTATAATATGGATGATATGTTTATGGGTTTAGTTAAATAAATTAGTTGGTTATTTGTAAGGTTTATGTTTTGAATATATGACAACTTGTAATTCGGTATTTGTTTATATAAATATTATGCACATGATGAATGGAATTTATATATATGTAACTCATCTTAAAGTATATATTTATATAGGTAAACTTTGTTATCCGAATAAACAAAAGATAAATATGGTTTTTGTATCGATCTCTAATGGTATATTATTTTAAAATTCTAGTTAGTTTATTTGAGTAGTATAATTTGGTTAGTAAATACATTCAATGGAATGTAAATTTAGGTAATGAAAATGTTGATTGATGATTTGGCTTTTGCACTTATGTAATTAAGTATTTAATGTTTCGGTTTGATATATGTAAGTGAATAAATATGATGTTGAATATATGAATTTAATTTTAGGGAATAAATATGGTTGTTCGAGGTATTTTGGTTGAGGCTCATTATTGATTTATATTTTAATATGATTTATATATTATATTATGATTAATAAAATCATGCTTATTATTTTAATTGAACTTGTGTTTTATATATATATGAATTTGACTTGTATAAATGTGTGGTTGTTTGGAAATGTGTTTTTCTCCGTTAATGCCTCATAATCCTAATCTGACGACGGATACGGGTTAGGGGTGTTACATTTTATTGGTATTAGAGCTACGGTTTAGTCGGTTCTAAGACTAACGTAGCATGTGTAAGTCTAGCTATACATGCCATATTATATACTGCGATAGTGTGATGACTTCTAACATTTGAAAATCTGTTTTCATATAGTAAATGGATCCCGATAGAGCTGCAGCTGATGATGTCAAAAGTGTAGCCCCTGCTCCCGCGTAAGGGACAGCTCCGGTTGATTCTCGACCGATTTCGAGTAACCAGGAGGGAAAGGCTAAACAAGCCTTTTACCAAATGATGAGTGACTGGTTTACTCAGTATATCCGGACTAACCCGGCTACACAACGACCTCTACCACTGACTAATCCATCTTCGATGCCTGCTGTACCTCAAGTAAGTGATCCGTATTGTATAAGCCACTTGTTGATAAAATCAGAAAACATGGGGCTGAAGAGTTTAAAGCTACTGATGATGATGATGCTGAGTGGGTTGAGTTCTGGCTTGATAATACTATCCGTGTGTTTGATGAGCTGTCCTGTACCCCAGATGAATGTTTGAAATGTGCCATATCATTACTTCGTGACACAGCATATCACTGGTGAAATACCCTAGTATCGGTAGTTTTGAAAGAGTGAGTGACTTGGGAATTCTTCCAGAATGAGTTCCGTAAGAAGTATATTAGCCAGAGATTTATTGATCAGAAGCGAAAATAATTTCTAGAGCTAAAACAGGGTTGAATGACCGTGTCAAAGTATGAGCGGAAATTTTTGAGACTCAGTCGGTATGCCCGAGAGTGTGTTTCTACCGAAGCCATAATGTGTAAAAGATTCGAAGATGGGTTGAATGAAGACATTAAACTATTAGTTAGCATACTTGAGATAAAATATTTTGTGGTACTTTTTGAACGAGCCTGCAAATCTGAAGCGCTCGGGAAAGAGAAAAGAAAAGCTGACTTTGAAACTAGAGATGCACGTAAAAGAACATCCGGTAAGTCATTCCAGTCGGCACCAAAGAAGTTCCGAGATGATTACAGCCGTTCTAAAGCCACTTCGGGTTATTCTAGATGGGATCAGAATACACCACCAGTGAGCTCGAGAGCTACCTCAATAGCGACTGTGGGTAATGTCAGAGCAAATCAACCCGAGTGTAAACACTATGGTAAACAACATCCTGGTAGTTACAGATTGGATGATCGGGCCTGTTTTAAATACGAATCAACAGATTATTACATTCAAGATTGCCCAGGGTTAACTAAAAAAAATCCAATGTAGAACAGAAGACCGAGTAATACTGCGGTCGAGGTAGACCACTCAGAAATGTGGGTAATTCGAGTGGCAGTCAGAGAGGAAATAAGGATACAGCAGTCAGATCTGAGGCTCGTGCACCTGCCAGAGCCTATGCAATTCGTGCATGAGAGGAGGCTTCATCCCTAGATGTCATTACTGGTACATTCACTCTTTATGATACTAATGTAATTGCATTGATTGATACTGGTTCTACTCATTCTTATGTGTGTGAGACATTAGTATTCAGCAAGACTCTACTTTTTGAGTCTACTGAGTTTGTGATTAAAGTGTCAAATTCCTTGGGTCGGTGTGTTATGGTTGATAGAGTGTGTAAGAATTGTCCTTTGATGATTTGAGATTTGTGCTTTTCGACTGATTTGATGTTGTTGCCATCTGATGAGTTCGACATAATTCTGGGTATGGATTGGTTAACTCTGCATGATGCTGTAGTAAACTGCAAGAGAAAGACCATTGATCTACGAAGCCAGAATGATAAGGTTATTTGGATTGAATCTAATGATCTGAATGGGTTACCAGCAGTGATTTCTTTGATGTTAGCTCAAAAATATGTGAGAAAAGGCTGCGAAGCTTACTTTGCATATGTGCTTGATAGTAAGGTGGCTGAAAGAAACATTGAATCAGTACCTGTTGTATGTGAGTATCCAGATGTGTTTCCTGAAGAATTACCAAGTTTGCCACCTATTCGGGAGGTAGATTTTGGTATTGAGTTAATGCCTGGGACAACTCCGATATCCATAGCTCCATACAGAATGGCACCTACAGAATTAAAAGAATTGAAAGCTCAGTTGCAAAAGTTGATCGATAGAGGTTTCGCACGACCGAGTTTCTCTCCTTGGGGTGCACCAGTACTGTTTGTGAAAAAGAAAGATGGAACTATGAGAATGTGCATTGATTACAGACAGCTCAATAAGGTGACTATAAAGAATAAGTACTCGTTGCCACAAATTGATGATCTATTTGATCAACTGAAAGGGGCTACAGTGTTTTTGAAGATAGATTTAATATCAGGCTACTATCCGTTGCGAGTTAAAGACTCAGACGTGCCAAAGACTGCTTTTCAATTTAGTTATGCCATTTGGACTCACTAATGCACCTTTTGTTTTCATGGATTTGATGAACCTAATCTTCAGACTGTATCTGGACCGGTTTGTGGTTGTGTTTATAGATGACATTTTTATCTACTCTCGTGATGAAGCTGAGCATGCCAAACATTTGAGACTTGTGTTACAGACTTTACGAGATAAGCAGTTGTATGTGAAATTCAGTAAATGTGAGTTCTGGTTAAATGAAGTCAGTTTTCTAGGTCATGTGGTATCAGCATCGGGTATTCGGGTTAATCCGAGCAAAATTTTAGCTATACTCGATTGGAAACCTCTGAGGAATGTTTCTGAAGTCCGAAGTTCTCTAGGACTTGCTGGTTATTATAGATGGTTCATGAAAGGTTTCGCTATGATTACAGCTTCGATGACGAAGCTATTACAGAAAGATGGTAAGTTCGAGTGGTCAGAGAAGTTCCAGAAAAGTTTTGATCAGCTGAAAGCCCTTTTGACCGAAGCTCCAGTGCTAGTTCAGCCAGAATCGGGTAAAGAATTTGTTATTTATAGTGATGCATCTTTAAATGGTTTAGGCTGTGTATTGATGCAGGAAGGCAAAGTTATAGCTTATGTCTCGAGATAGTTAAAGCCACATGAAAAGAACTATCCGATGCATAACCTAGAATTGGCAGCTATTGTGTTTGCATTGAAAATTTGGCGTCATTATCTGTTTGGTGAGAACTGTCATGTTTATTCTGATCATAAAAGCCTGAAATACTTGATGACTTAGAAACAACTAAATTTGAGACAATGTTGATGGTTAGAATTGCTAAAAGACTACGAGCATGTGATTGACTACCACCAGGGAAAGGCTAATGTTGTTGCTGATGCTTTAAGTCGAAAATCACTGTTTTCTTTGCATGCAATGAATGCACATATGGCCATGTTTGATGATGGTTCGATAATAGCTTAATTGAAAGCAAGATCGTTATTTATTCAACAAATTTGTGATGCCTAGAAGGTTGATAATGAGTTGATAGCAAAACAAGCTCAATGTGATTTAAATGCTGATTCAGAGTTTTGAGTTGATGCTAATGACTGTTTGAGACTCAGAAACTGAATATGTATCTCGAGGAATTCAAAGTTGATTCAGATGATTTTGAATGAAGCTCACAGTAGTCTGTTATTTGTTCACCCATGGAGTACAAAGATGTATAATGATCTGAAATAGTTTTACTGGTGGCATGGTATGAAACGAGACATTTCTGACTTTGCTGCAAGATGTTTAGTCTGTCAACAAGTAAAACATGAACATTAGGTACCTTCTGGAATACGTCAGCCAATCATGATACCCGAGTGGAAGTGGGGTGGAGTTACTATGGATTTTGTATCTGGTTTACCGTTGACACCAAGCAAGAAAGATACAATCTAGGTTGTTGTGGATAGATTAACTAAATTGGCTCACTTTGTTCCGATACGTACAAACTACTCACTTGATAAGCTGGCTGAATTGTATGTTTCTCAGATTGTGAGATTACATAGGGCACCTATTTCTATCGTTTCGGATAGAGATCCGAGGTTTACATCACGATTTTGGAAGAAACTGCAAGATGCACTAGGTACGAAAGCACTGCTTTCCATCTGCAAACAGATGATCAGTCTGAGTAAATCATTCATATACTTGAGGATATGTTAAGATGTTGCATTTTTGAGTTTGAAGGTACATGAGAATGATACCTAACTCTGATTGAATTTGTGTATAATAATAGTTTCAGTTAAGTATAAAAATGGCACCTTATGAGGCTTTGTATGGTCATAAATGATGTACGCCATTGTACTGGACTGAGCCCAGTGAAAGTAAGATACACGAGGTTGACTTGATCAGAGAAACTGAACAAAAAATGAAAGTAATTCGTGAAAATCTAAAGCAGCATCAGACTGTCAGAAATCATATATGGACTTAAAACGTAAAGATATAGAGTTTCAGATCGGAGATAAAGTCTTTTTGAAAGTCTCACCATGGAAGAAGATACTCAGATTTGGTCGCAAAGGCACATTAAGTCCAAGATTTATTGGGCCATATGAAGTAATAGAACGCATCGGAATGGTTGCTTATAGACTGTTCTTGCCATCTGAACTAGAAAAGATCCACAATGTATTCCATGTTTTGATGTTTCGCAGATATCGATCTGATCCTTCACATGTGATTAGTCCAGCTGAGGTTGAGATTAAACCTGATATGACATACGAATAGGAACCAATTCATATTCTGGCTCGCAAGACTAAAGAGTTGCGAACTAAGAAAATTTCGTTAGTTAAAGTACTATGGCATAAAGATGGAGTTGAGGAAGCAACGTGAGAGCCAGGGGGCAATGAGAGAACGTTATCCGAACCTATTCACTGGTAAGATTTTCGGGGACGAAAATCCCTAAGGGGGAGAGTTGTATCAGCCCGATTTAGACCCTAATCAAAATGGTGGTTTCGAGAACACGAATCTGAGTCAAAAAAATAACTTAAAATTATTTTCTATTTTTATTTTGTGTGAATTTATATTTGTGAAATTTTCATGATTTAATTTTGTCGTTTAGGTATCCGATTTAATAAAAGGACTTAATCGCGTAAATTAAAAATTAGTAGTTTAATGTATAAAGGGTCGAATTGTTATTGGCTTTATAAAAGGAAGCCCTTAAGTGGTAAATAGCCCATTGACTTATTAAATGAACGGTAGTGGACATATATTATATGGTTTTGTTGTAATTTTAGTATGGTTAAATAAGTTAATTAAATTATAAGTTAATAAAATATATTATAACATAAAACATAACAAAAAAAAGAAAGCCATGTTCATATTATTTTTATCATTTTCGAAACTAAAACAAAAGAGAAAAAGAAAATAAAACCTAGGTTCGATTACTTTTCAAGCTCAATCAAGGTAAGAGTTCAGCTCGGTTTTTGCTGATTTTTATGTTTTTGAGATCGTTGCTTCGAGTACTACAAAACCCATGCTTGAATTTTTTATTTTGGTGAATATTTTGAGTTATGCTATTGTTGAGAGCTTGTGATTTTTGTTGTTTGATGATGAAATATGAAAGATATGTTTTAGATTAACATATTCTGTATTGGAGTTTTTGATGATTTTGACTTATTGGGACTAAATTGCAAAAATAATAATTTGAGGGACTAAAATGTGAAATAAATTAATTTGAGAGTGCGAAAAATTTAGCTCAACATGGGTATGCTAAAATTTTGTGTATTTTGTGTTTTGTGCAAAAAAGACTAAATTGTAAAATGTGTAAATGTTAGGGGTAAAATGGTAATTTGCCCATTTATGTGTTTTTGGACTAAATTGAATGAAAATATGTTTGAATGAGTTTAATTTGAATATGTTTAGATCGAGAACCAAAGAAATCAGATTTGGATCAGGGAAAAACGAAAGTTCTAGACTAGCTGCTTCATTCCATTTTACATCGTCTGAGGTAAGTTTATAAGCGAATAGATGTGCCTAATTGTCGTTAAATGATAAATATATATGCTGGTATGTAATGTATGAATTTATTCATGTTATTGCCGATTGTGTATAAGCTTGGTAACCATGTTCAAGCATTCGTTTCAACCGAGTTACGACGTCCGAAAGCACCGTATAAACCTTAGGAATAATTAGGATACATATGTCATGACATAGGATTCTGATATATGTGTACGAGCAAGACCATGGCATCGATATGTGATTCCGATATGTGTTTACGAGTAAGACCCTGTCTGGGTCAGTGGCATCGATATGGGACTACATGCAAGACCACGTCTGGGATGTTGGCATTGTACGATTTGTATGATTATCCGAGTGTCCTATCTAATTCCGTATGGTTCATCGGGCAAAGGTAAATTGAGTTCGAATGTGTAAAATGAGCTATATGCCAGGTATGATTTAACTCGTTACCTATTTGAGGTAAAGTAAGTAAGTACCTTGATTAATTATTGTAAATCTTGAAATGGTGCAAATGATGAATATATGTGAATGTGATATGTGTATTTGACATTGTGAGTTAGTAACTTGTTTATCACGAATAATCTTTAAACATGTGCATATATGATTAGGGAATTTCGATTATATATTTAATATATGAATATGATGAATTATTTTGATACAAGGGCTTACATAATCAAGTGTAATTGGCCTTGAAATTATTATTGAAATGAAACTTCGTATTAGGCATGCATGATTATATGTATTCGACTTCATGGTTAATATATGCATATGAAACTATGTGATTACATGTGAGTTTATATGTTAATGGGTACGTGAAGTAAGTTACAGTGACTAGTTGGTTATGGAATATAAATGGTAATAATGATAATTTGGCTTTATGAGTATTCTGCTAGGGTGATAATTGAGTATGAAAATATATATTTATAATGAATTACATACTTGTGGATCTGATATATTATGATACTATAATTTTGTTTAGTTTAAATAAGTTGATAATAATTTTGGAATGTTTAATTGATTATGACTTACTAATCTTCAAAAGCTTACTCTGTGCTTAATAAGTTACAAGCTCGAGGATTGTCAGCAAAGTCTATAAATAATCAAACATGAGTTCTGGCATGTATAGGCTAGAAATGTGGTTTGAAATGTTAGATTTTGGTTTTGTATAATTTGAGCCAAGCGAAAATGGCTTAATTTCCATGTTAATTTCAGATATGTTTGCTTATGCTTTGAGTTTATTTTGGCTATGGTATCCTATGCTATGGATGAATAATATTTGTGATATGTGTTTTGTGGAGCATTGAAGTTGATTAGCAATTTGGATGTGTTTTGGATGATTCGGCTATAGTTTACCCATAAGTATGAATTATATTTACTATGTTACTCTTGATTAAAATCATTTGGCTATGACTTGTAATAATAATAATTCCATTTGGTTGACAAGTACATTCGGTTAATTGTTGAAATGAGATAATGAATATATGTTTGGATATTAGTTCGGTATATATATATATACTTGTGAAATGTGGTTGATTATAATGCTAATGGTTGTTTGTACAATTAGTCATGTTAATTCATGTGATATATGCTTTGTAGTTGGTTGATGATTATAGATATATATATATATATATATATATATATGTGGATGAAAAATCGGCTATGATATACGTATATGCATATTCATAGATATATCTAATTGACTCAACCATGTTTCATGATAACATATTATATATATGTGTGTACTTATAATATGGATGATATGTTTACGGGTTTAGTTTAATAAATTCGTTGGTTATTTATAAGGTTTATGTTTTGAATATATGGCAACTTGTAATTTGGTATTTGTTTATATAAATATTCGCACATGATGAATGGATTATATATATATAACTCATCTTAAGGTATATATTTATATAGGTAAACTTTGTTATCCGAATAAACAAAAGACAAATATGGTTTTGTATCGATCTCTAATGGTATATTATTTTAAAATTTTAGTTAGTTTATTTGAGTAGTATAATTTGGTTGGTAAATACATTTAATGGAATGTCAATTTAGGTAATGAAATGTTGATTGATGATTTGGCTTTTGCACTTATGTAATTAAGCATATAATGTTTCAGTTTGATATATGTAAGTGTATAAATATGATGTTGAATATATGAATTTAATTTTAGTGAATAAATATCATTGTTCAAGGTATTTTGGTTGAGGTTCATTATTGATTTATATTTTAATATGATTTATATATTATATTATGATTAATAAAATCATGCTTATTATTTTAATTGAACTTATGTTTTATATATATATGAATTTGACTTGTATAAATGTATGGTTGTTTGAAAATGTGTTTTTGTTTGTTAATGACTCGTAATCCTAATCAGGCGACAGATACGAATTAGGAGTGTTACAAGTGGTTTGGGGACTACCTGAGAAATTTCCCTAACATACCACGACCACCTCCGCCCCCTATTCGACCTGAAGAAGAAGTGCCACAAGGCATAGCACCCGTGAAAATTGGTAAGGCCTTAGTGGATAATGTTAAGAAATATGGAGCCGAAGAGTTTAAGGCCACGATTGATGACGATCTGGAACGTGCTGAGTTTTGGCTTGAGAATACCATGCGGGTTCTCAACGAACTGTCATGTACTCCTGAGGAAAGCTTGAAATGCGCAATTTCGCTATTGAAGGGAACTGCATACCACTAGTGGAAGACTATATCCTTGGTGGCACCAAGAGAGAGTATCACATGGGAATTTTCCAAGCGGAATTTAGGGAGAAGTATATTAGTTAAAGGTTTCTAGATCAGAAATGGAAAGAGTTCCTGGAACTCAAACAAGGAAATAGAACTGTGTCAGAATACGAAAGAGAGTTCGTAAGGTTAAGTCAATATGCGAATGAATGGGTTCAAACAGAGGCAGAAATGTGTAAGCGCTTCGAGGAAGGTCTGAGTTAGGAAATTAAATTTCTATTGGGATCTTCCAAATACGAGATGCTGCATTAGCTGATCGGGCCAAGAAGGCTGAAGATCTCAATAATGAGAGAATGCAGGCAAAGAAAGAAATTCGAGTCTCATGTAAGAGATCTAGCGGTACAACACTCTTTCCCCATGAAGAAATCGATAGGTCAACAAGAACGCTCCATTGCATCAGTGGGATATTCGGGTAGAACAAGAAGCTCTAAGCGTCACAACCCGAAGTCATCTTCCCCTATACTAACTAGTGTGGGAAGTGTAGATTATCAAAAGCCAAGATGTAAAAATAGTAACAAATTCCATTTCGGAGAGTGTCGAATGAAGAGCAGAGCATGCTATAGATGTGGTTCTCTTGACCACTTCCTTAGAGATTGCCCGGAGTGAGATGATAAAGAGGTAGAATTAGCCCCAAAGCCTAATGCTCCTATTTCTCGAGGTAGACCTCCGAGACATCCCGGAAATGAAAGTGGCAGTTGAAATGTTGCCAAGGATACTACTACAAAATCAGAAGCTCAAGCCCCAGCAAGAATTTATGCAATACATGCTAAAGAGGAGACTTCAACTCCCGATGTCATTACAGGTACATTTTCTCTCCATAATACTCATGTTATTGCCTTGATTGACTTGGGATTGACCCATACATACATTTGTATGAAAATGTCTATAGAACCAACGAAATTTGTGATTAAGATGTTGAACCCTCTAGGCAAGTCTGTTTTAGTCGATAAAGTTTGTAAGAACTGTCCATTAACGATTCAAGTTCATTATTTTCTGGCTAACCTTATACTTTTTCCTTTCGATGAGTTTGATGTAATACTTGGCATGGATTGGTTGGTCATTCATGATATGGCAGTAAATTGTGGTAGCAAGTATATTGTATTGAAATGTTCAGATGGCGAAGTTCTCTGAGTTGACTCAAGTGAGTTGAATACACCACCAGTTATGATTACCTTAATAAAGGCTCAAAAGTATATGAGAAAAGGGTATGAAGCTTACCTTACTTTTGTACTGAATACTAAAGAATCAGAGTTGAAGATTGAGTCAGTACTGATAGTGCATGAATATCCAGATGTGTTTCTGGAAGAGTTTCCTGGTTTACCTCCTGTTAGAGAAATAGAGTTTGGTATTGAGTTAGTGCCAGGAACAACACCTATTTCTATTTCCCCGTATAGGATGGGACCAACCGAGTTGAAAAAGTTAAAAACACAGTTGCAAGAACTGACGGATAAGGGTTTCGCAAGACCAAGCTTTTCGCCTTGGGGTGCTCTATTATTATTTGTAAAGAAAAAGATGGTTCGATGAGATTATGTATAGATTACCTCCAACTTAACAAAGTGACTATTAAGAATAAGTATCCTTTGCCAAATATCGATGACCTGTTTGATCAGTTGAGGGGAGCCACTGTATTTTCCAAAATAGATTTTATATATGGATATTATCAATTGCGAGTTAAGGAGTCGGATGTGCCTAAGACTGCTTTCAGAACGAGATATGGCCATTACGAATTTCTTGTGATACCTTTTGGATTTACGAATGCTCCGGATGTGTTTTATAGACTTGATGAATAGGATATTTCGACCATACTTAGACAAATTTGTTGTTGTATTTATTGATGATATCCTGATTTTTTCCAAAGATGAGGCTGAACATGCGAAACATCTGGGAACTATTTTACAGACTTTACGAGACAAATAGTTGTATGCTAAATTTAGCAAGAGTGAGTTTTGGCTCCGAGAGGTAGGATTCTTGGGTCACATTATTTCGGGTGAAGGTATCCGAGTTGATCTAAATAAGATATTTGCTATTGTCGAATGGAAGCCACTGAAGAACGTAATCGAGGTTAGAAGATTTTTGGGCTTAGCCAGTTACTATCGAAGCTTCGTGAAAGGATTTTTGAGGATTGCAACTCCTTTGACAATGTTTCTACAAAAAAACGTTAAGTTTGAATGGTCAGAGAAGTGTCAGCAGAGTTTCAAGAAATTGAAGACGTTGCTGGCTGAAGCTCTAGTTTTAGTGCAATCTGAGCCAGGAAAAGAATTCGTAGTCTATGGTGATGCATCCTTGAATGGACTGGATTACGTGCTTATGCAAGAGGGCAAAGTAATAGCCTATGCTTCGAGGCAGCTAAAGCTGCACGAGAAAAATTATCCAACACATGACTTGGAGTTGGCTGTCATTGTATTTTCCTTGAAAATTTAGAGACACCATTTGTATGGTGAAACTTGTTGTGTATTCACAGGCCACAAGAGTTTGAAGTATTTGATGATTCAAAAGGAATTGAATCTGAGATAATGAATATGACTGGAGCTGATTAAAGATTATGAGCTGATAATTGATTATCACCCGGGAAAGGGTAATGTGGTCACCGATGCCTTGAGTAGGAAGTCCTTGTTTGCATTGAGGGCTATGAACACACAATTGGCAGTGTCTGATGATAGTTCGGTTTTGGCAGAGTTAAGAGCCAAACCGACCTTTCTCCAAGAAATTTATGCAACTCAAATCAATGATAGCGACTTGTAAGTCAAGAGAGCACAATATTAGATGGGCGTTGAATCAGATTTTCGGATTGGTCCTAATGATTGCTTGATGTTTCGAGATAGGGTCTGTGTACCCAAAAATGATGAACTTATTCGAAAAGTTTTGCAAGAGGCACATGATAGTCGTTTATCTATTCACATGGGAAGTACTAAGATGTACAATGATTTAAAGACAATGTACTGGTGGAACGGTATGAAAAGAGATATCTTTGAATTTGTGTCGAAATTCTTAATATGTCAACAGGTCAGGCTGAACACCAAGTACCTACGGGTTTATTACAGCCTATAATGGTCCCCGAATGGAAGTGGGACAAGATTACCATGGATTTTGTGACTGGACAGCCAATAACCCCGAAAAAGAAAGATGTTATATGGGTTAAAGTTGATAGACTAACGAAGTTAGCTTATTTCATTCTGGTACGGACATATTACTCTCTTGATAAACTGGCCAACTTGTACATTTTCGAAATTGTGATATTACACGGAGTACCATTATCGATTATTTCAGATAGGGACCTGAGATTCACTTCGAGATTTTGGAAGAAACTACAAGAATCCTTGGGTACAAAGTTGAGTTTTAGTACGACATTTCACCCACAGACTAATGGTCAGTCAAGCGGATGATTCAGACTCTCAAGGACATGTTACAGTGTTGCGTCTTTGAATTTCAGGGAAGTTGGGAAAAATACTTCTCATTTGTGGAATTCGCTTACAATAATAATTTCCAAACAAGTCTAAAAATGGCACCTTATGAGGCGTTGTATGGCCGGAAGTGCTGGACTCCATTGTATTGGACAGAGCTCAAGAAAATCCAGATTCACGAAGTTGATTTGATCAAGGAAACTGAAGAAAAGGTAAAAATGATACGAGATTGCTTGAAAGTGGCAATGGATAGGCAAAAGTCATATGCTGATTTGAAAAGAAAGGAGATTGAGTTTCAAGTTGGAGATAAAGTATACTTGAAAGTATCTCCATGGAAAAAGGTCTTGAGATTTGGTCGAAAGGGCAAACTGATTCCAAGGCTTATCGAACCATATGAGATTACTGAAAGAGTTGGACCATTAGCCTACCAATTAGTGTTGCCTTCCAAGTTAGAAAAGATTCATGATGTATTTCATGTGTCCATGTTGCGTAGATATAGGTCGGACCCATCACACGTGATTTCACCGATTGAAGTTCAAATTAGACCGGATATGACCTATGGTGAAGAACGAGTTAAGGTTTTAGCTCGAGAAGTCAAACAGTTGAGGAGTAAGTGTAACGCCTCAAATTTCTATAATTTCGGCTTTTGTGATTGTTGAGCATGGAAATATCGAAACTTTTGTTTTGATTCCTTTTGGTATATATACGTGGTTTAAGAGGTTATGTGCTTTCGGGTGTGTTTAGGAGGTCCCAAGTTCAAGTTTTAACTTGGGCTAAATTTTGGTTTTATTTGAGTAAAGCTGACTTTAGGTCAGTGGGCTTATAAGGAATTGATGGTAAAAACCTAGCAGAATGGGCCTGCTGGTCTAGTGGTTAAGATGCGTGTCGGTGTGTTGAAGGTCTGGAGTTTGATTCCCTGCAATAGCGATGGGATTATTTTTGCTGCAAGTTTCAGTAAAGTGTTGGGTTTTATTAAAATTCTGAGTTGAGGGTTTGAGGAAAAATTAGGGGTTTTCTTATTTCCTTTTTTTTGGCAAAATATTTTCTATATCGTTCTTCATCTTCCAAACCCTAGCTACCAAATTTCTCTTCTTCTTTTTCTCTACTTCTCTGTTTTTCTTCTCCTTCATTTTATTCTTTTTCGAATATTAGTGGCGTGTTGCTAGTGATTTCATCGGTTCGGTAAGTTTGGTTTTTAATAAAAGTTAAGGGATTTCCATGGAAATTGTTTAAGAGGGATTTTGGTTGCTATTTAGGGGATATTCTAGGGTCTGTGGATCATTAACCAAGCTCTTAACAGCAATGAATCACTGTTATTCGTTAAAGGTAAGTAGATCTCGTTTCGAGATTTGTCAATTCTTAATAATTTGACTTAAGAGACTGATTTTGGGCTTGGTATTGTCGATTTTAGGCTTTAGAGTGCTCGTGGTTGGATTAGCAGTGAAAATGAACCAAATGTGTACTCTGATTACACAGAAAATGAGTTTTGGCCAAAACCAAAAAGTGGCCTGTCGACACCATATGGGCGTGTAGTCTGCCCGTGTGGTAGCCTGCGTCGCAAGACACGGGCATGTCACTAACGAGCCAGGCCGTGCGTGCGCCACATGGGTGTGACGGACACAGGCGTGTGATGGCTTGTAGGCTGTGTGCGAGGTACAGGCTCATGCAAATGGGCCGTGTTGGCCCACACGTGCGTGTGGGAATCTGGGCCAGGCCGTGTGATCCACATGGGCAAGGCACACGGGCTTGTGAGCCCCTTTAATCTGAAATGTTCTGTAAGGTTGCAAGGGTCATCCAAGTCAACTGTGACCTATAATAGGGTCGGTAAGCCTTATCTAGACTCTTAATTCTATGATGTATGGGTATGCATGATATACTTAGCATGATTATCTAATTTGTTCTGTTATGTAAATAAAGGTATGATTAATTTTTCTGCATTATAGCATGCCATGCTTGTATGATGCATTGCATCGGGTGGGTTTGACGAAGTGAAGGGAGTACCTGAAGGGCTTCATAAGACCGTTATCTAGTAGCTAAGCTGCATACTTATGATATGTGTTGCAATGCGGTACTTTATGGCGTGTAGGGTTGGATGGGTCGATTATATCCCCATATACGATGTACAGGGATAGGTAGGTCAATTTTATCCCCACATGGTGTGTTGGGTTGGATGGAGATGGTGTGCAGGGTTGGTGGGCATGATATTTCTGATATCTGATCTGTTACGTATGAGATATCTGTATGGTTGAGGCCGAATAACTGTATTTTGTTATCTGTTTGTATGCATGTTGTTTGTGAGGGTGTACACACTGAGTTTGTGAAAACTCGCCCCTTTGTTTATTTTGTTGTCAAGTAATCCTTAGCAGTAGATGGATCAGTGTGACGGAGGGCTCGATGGTGAACACTGGTAGACATTTACAGATTTTTAAGTAACACTTTATGTTGTCTACTTTATCTAAATATTTATTTTGGGATTAATATGTATTTGGACTTGAGCAATTCTTGGGTTTATTTCGGGGATTTTAAATTGTTAAATTATTGATTTATAAATTAATGATATTTTAGCTTTCGCGTTAATAAAATATTTTCACTTAATATTTGGAATAGAGATTTCACGACTTAAGTAAAGATAAAAAATTGGACGACTTTTAACTTGCTAAAGTTTTTCTAAAAAGCACTCACCTGTAACGCCACCAGATTTGGCCATAGTGTCTAGGTTGGGTTTGGGGTATTACATTTAGTAGTATCAGAGCCAGGTTCAAAACTCGGCTGAGAATTTTGGGTTCCAAAATTGGTTCTAGAGAAACACTTTCAAATGTTTTCAAATACTCTGATTAAGTATGTGGTTCACCGAGTCTCCGACGCCGATCCTGTAAGTTTCTGAAACTTTGTATGAAATTGTTTGAAAGCATGCTTAGAGTATACTGAATTCCTGTTTGAAAATACTCATGTTTGCTGTGAAACTACTGTAGGTAGTATGCTTATTGAAACACTTTAGGTAGTGTAAATTGAAAACCATAGTAAACTATGATTTGTGATAACAGACTCTAAGTACTCTGATAACTCTTCTGCATAAAATACCCAATAACAGCTATCGAAACTATAAATTGACTTGCTTAAAATTTTTAATATAGATTAATTCAAAATTACGATGAGCACACGTGGTACTCGTGGACGGGGTACTAGAGGCCGAGGTAGAGGTAGAGGCCGTAGAAGGATTTAAGCTGAGTCCTTTGCATCTGACACGATCCCTAATCTGGATATTAGCAAGACGCCAGTGTTCCCTGTTACTGAGACTGGTGCTGAGTCTCAGGACCGTGTAGCTGGGGACGACGCATTGTCCCAGGCCATGCTGTGAATCCTGGAGAGGGTCGCTGGGGCTAATGCTGAATCTGGAGGCCGTGGGTCAATTACGAAAAGACTCTGGTCCAATAGGGCTGAGGTATTCAAGGGCATCACTGGAGTTGCTCCTAATGTGGCTGAGTACTGGATGGAGGCCACGGAGCATATTATGGGTGATCTAGATTTTACTGTCGAGTAGAAGCTCAAGGGGGCTATTTCGTTGCTTTATGACGAAGCAGATCAGTGGTGGTTGACAATTAGGGATGGCACTTAGCCTGACAGTCTGACGTGGGACTTATTTAAGATGGTTTTCCAGAGCAAGTATGTGGGGGCCAGTTACATCGACGCTAGGAGGCCTGAGTTCCTGAATCTTACTCAAGGAGATCGTTTGGTGGCAGAGTATGAGGCCGACTTTTTGAGGCTGAGTCGTTATGCACGAGGCATGGTGGCGACTGAGCATGAGCGCTATGTTCATTTTGAGGACGGCCTTAGGGATAACTTAAGGGTCCTGATAGCTTCGCAGAGGGAGTGTGAGTTTGCTGTGTTGGTCGAGAAGGCCAAGATTGCAGAGGAGGTTAAGCGCGCAGAGCACCAGAACCATGATAGAGGGAAGGCTAAGAGGGATTTAAAGTCTTCGAATGCTGGGGTGAGGCCTAGGAAAAAGGCTAGATCTGATGGGTGCCTAAGAGTTGGGCCTACTGTTGCACCTGCTGGGGTGGCGATTTGTCAGCTTTGTAATAGATGCCATCCGGGTGTGTGTTGGAGGTCTACTGGAGCTTGTCTTAGATGTGGATCATCTGAGCATCATGTTAAGGACTGTCCATTGAAGACTAATCAGATGCAAGATCCAGCTACTGAGACTGGACAGCCGCCGGGGCGAGTTCAGCAGCCACTTAGGGGCTGAGGTCAAGCTAGGGGTCGTAACGGTATGAGATGAGGACAGAGAGCATCGGGCAGAGGTGCTGGGCCGACTAAGGCAAGGCAGCCTGCACTTGTCTATGCTACACGTCATCGTAAGGATGGAGATACTCCGGATGTCTTCACGGGTACATTCTTAATACTTAACATACCTTATGTTGCACTGATAGACATAGGCTCTACACATTCCGACGTTGCATGTTCTGTGTCTGAGACTTTTGGAATACCGTATAAGAGCGCTTCTAGTGAGATTACAGTGGTAAGTCCATTGGGGCAGTCTATTATGGTTATTAAACTGTTCAGAGACGTTCCGTTGGAAGTCCAAGGGATGATATTTCTGGTGATCTGATGGAATTTTCGTTTGGGGAGTTCGACTTAATTCTGGGTATAGACTAGCTAGTGAAGCATCGTGTAAGTCTGGATTGTGCTGAAAAGAAGGTAGCTCTGAGGAATGAGGAGGATAATGAGATAGTCGTGGTTGGAGAACGACATAATGTTGATGAGTAATATGATATCTGCATTAGTAGCAGAAAAGCTGGTGAGGAAAGGATGTGAGGCATTTTTGGCCTACATCAGTGCTTCGGATTCTATGGACTTATGGGTTAAGGACATCCGTGCTGTGAAGGACTTCCCAGATGTTTTTCCAAAGAAATTACCAGGATTGCCTCTGAGCCGTGAGGTAGAATTTGGGATTGAGTTGATTTTTGGTACAGCTCCGGTGTCAATCGCCCTTTACCGAATGGCACCAAGGAGCTGGCTAAACTGAAGGCTCAAATTCAGGAGCTATTGGATCATGGGTTTATTCGTCCTAGTGTGTCTCCATGGGAGCACCTGTTCTGTTCGTAAAGAAGAAGGACAGTACAATAAGGATGTGTATTGACTACCGTCAATTGAACAACTTGACGATTAAGAATAAGTACCCACTTCCGAGGATTGATGACCTATTCAATCAGTTCAGAGGGGCTTCAATGTTTTTTAAAATTGATCTACGGTCAGGTTATCATCAGTTGAGGGTAAAGGAGGCCGACGTGCATAAGACGATGTTTAGGACTAGTTATGGGCATTACGAGTTTCTAGTCATGACTTTTGGGTTGACTAATGCACCAACGGCATTCATGGACTTGATGAACCGTGTGTTTCAGCCCTACTTGGATCAATTTGTGGTGGTGTCCATCGACGACATTTTGATGTATTCTAAGTCTGAAGGCGAGCATGACAAGCATTTAAGAGTGGTTCTGTAGATCCTTCATGAGAAACAGTTGTATGCGGAGTTCAACAAGTGTGAGTTCTGGTTTCGTGAAGTGACATTTCTGGGTCATGTAGTTTCTGCTGAGGGGATTCGAGTGGATCCTTATAAAATTAAGGCTGTGTTGGATTGGAAACAGCCGAAGAGTGTGTCAAAAATCCACAGTTTTCTGGGACTGGCAGGGTATTATCGACGTTTTGTAGAGGGGTTCTCGTTGATTGTAGCGCCATTGACTAAGTTGTTGCGTAAAGGAGTTCCTTTTGTTTGTACTAATGCGCAGCAAGAGAGCTTCGTGAAGCTCAAGACAGTTTTGACTCAGGCTCCAGTTCTGATATAGTTTAAGCTTGGTAGGGACTTCGTTGTTTACAGTGATGTATCACATGTGGGTTTAGGTTGCGTCTTTTTAACATCCCGAAATATGGTCTAGTCAGATGGTTTCGAGACCATAAATTTGACGTTAAAATATTTAGATTTTGATCATTATGAGATTTATAATATAAGATTATGCATGTGGTAAAGTTTCATGAGGAAATTTTAAGAATAAAGTGTCCAATTACAAAATAAGGACTAAATTGAATATGATGCAAAACTTAGGTTTTAGGTGCAATTTGTGAGAAATTGTTTTGAAATATGTGTTAGATGGTCTTAAAGAGAAATTTACCCAATTTCTAAATTTTTGGACAAATATGGACATCCATGGAAATTTTTGTAAGTTTAGTAAGTAAGGGCATTTTGGTCATTTGGATATTAAATGAATTAAAAAGGGAAAAAGAGCTAAAAATCAGCTCATCTTTCTCATGTTGCTGCTGAAACTTCAAAGTACCATAGCTAGGGTTTCTTCAACTTTCAAGCTTGATAGTAAGTCAATCCTAACCCTATTTTTAATGTTCTTTGTATTTTTGACATCCTTGCAACTTGCTCTCTTCATTTCTACCCATATTTCATGCTAGGGTTTATTTTTAGAAAATTTTTCATGCATGAGTTAGATGAATTTTGATGGATTATGGAAGAATATGATAGTTTAAGGTATAGAGAACAACTTTTGTTAAGAGAATTTGCATGGAAACCCTAAAATGGACTTAATTGTAAAAGTTATGAAAATTGGTAGAAAAGTGTGAAATGAAGGGAAGTATGGGCTGCTATAAGTACAAGAGGTATTTGGCTAGGCTTGGGTAACCGAAAAATCACTTGCATTTCTTCATACGAGCCTAGGGACTAAATTATGAATAAGTGAAAGTTTAGGGGTAAAAGGGTAATTTTATCAAGGCATGAATTTAGGGTCGATTTAAATAATGTATGACGCTAATGAGCTAAATTTGCTATTATAGATCAAGAAAGACGAGAAACGAGTCTTGATAAAGGCAAAAACAAAGTGTACGAAGCATAGGCACTATTTCAAATATTTTGTACCGAGGTAAGTACATGTACAAATAAATACCTTAATTAATGTTTTAAATGTTTAAATAACATTTAGATAATTAATATATTATTTGGTTACTTTGTTGCTATAATATGTTTTTATTCTTATGTTACAAGTGTTGCCATGTTAGCATTTGTATATGATAATGTCATATGTTATAAGGCCAACATTCTGAAATTGTTCGACAAAGAGACGAAAGACCGAGAATCCCGTTTGAACTTAGGAATAGGTAAGGATAGAAGTGACATGTCACTAGGATAGCTATGTATGTATGAGCTCATTTGATGACATGATACATGCTAGGTCTGAGAGGTTGTGTAGCCCCGTTGAGAGGCATGTAATTATGTGGTACACGCTAGGTCCGGAAGCTTATGTAGCCCTATTGAGAGGCGTGGTTATGTGATCCATGCTAGGTCCAGGTGCTCATATGTAGCCCTGTTGAGAGGTGTGCTATGTTATGATTATGGCACTTCGGTGCGTTTGTATCCGAGTATCCTGTCCATTATTCCAAATGTTCAATGGGTAATGTATATGAAGTTTGAATGTAAACTAAATAAAGTGTATATGTATGCAAGGAAGCAAAGGTATGTGTTTAATCTGCATACTCCTATGACTATGGTAATACATAATAATATATGTTTTTGTGTATTATGCTTATAAAGGAAATTTAGATTACATGTTGGATGAAAGGTATGAAAAAGTGACAAAGATGTAAATAATATCCTCTGATCTAATTAAGATTTACTTTATTTGTATGTGTACGTACTAAGCTTCATAGCTTACCCATCCCTTCCCTATTTCTTTTAGATTCGTCAAGCTAGCTCGAAGGATCGAGAATGTCGAAGCTCAGGTCACACTATCAACTAAACTTTGGGTATATTAAATTTGATTATTTTGAGTCATGGCATGTATAGGTGATTGTTATTTTGTATATATGTCATGTGGCTAACCTAAGTAATGGTTATCTAATTGGTATGATTATTTTGTATATGGCCAAGTGATTTGGTCCATATAGTTAATTGGAGTGTTTTCTTATAATTATTCCTTTGAATGCATGCCAAATTATGTGTGTGCTTGTGGTCTGTGCTAGATGGTTTGATGATATGCATGTTGGAGTGCATGAGGGATCTTGGGTGACTAATGGCTTGAAAGATAGCCTCCAAATGGTTCACATGAAAAGACACATGAGTAGGTGTCTAGACCGTGTGTGACACATGGACAGCCCACACGGGCGTGTTGTTTAGCCGTGTGTCCCCTACACTCCAAAATTTTCATGTTGCATGCTTTGTAGTAATTACACGGGTTGGAGACATGGCCGTGTGTCTCATCTATGTGTGACACACGGGCAGACCACATGAGCCTGTGCTTTGGCCATGTGTCTCGAAATGAATGATGATGTCATAAACAAAATGTCCAGGTTTTTGGACACAACCGTGTCTAGATAGTGTAAAGGACACGGGCCAAGGACATGGGTGTGTGTCTAGGCCGTGTGAAAACCACTGCACCTTGAATTGAAATAAATAAATTTCAGGATCCCATACGGGCTAGGGGCACGGGCATGTCCCAACCCCACGGGCGTATGAGGCCAAAGCACAAAAATTTTCTTAAGTTTTTTTATATGTTCTCAGTTCAGTCCCGGACCACTTCAAATGTATGCTTCGGGCCTCGTAAGCCCATATAAGGGACAAAATGATGAAATTGAAATTTTATAACCCGCATTTTAGTTGGGTTTTTGTATGCTTGTTTGGTAATGCCTCGTACCTTATCCCGGTCTCGGGTACAGGTAAGGGGTGTTATAGTCTTGATACAAGACGGTAAGGTAGTTGCCTATGCGTCTCGATAGCTTAAGACTAACGAGGCTAACTATCCTATGAATGATTTGGAGTTGGCTGTAGTGGTCTTTGCATTGAAGATTTGGAGGCATTATCTGTATGGAGAGAAGTGTGCCATCCACACTGATCACAAGAGCCTCAAGTATCTCCTCACTCAAAAGGAGTTAAATCTTAGGCAGTGTTGAGGGGTTGAGCTACTCAAGGATTACAACTGCAGTATTGAGTATCACCTTGGAAAGGCCAATATGGTGGCCGATGCACTAAGTCGTAGGGCTGTGACCGATCTGAGAGCAATGTTCCCTCGATTGAGTCTTTATGATGATGGAAGTCTTCTGGCAGAGCAACAAGTGAAGTTGACATGGATTGAACAAATTAGAGCTAAGCAGTTAGAGGATAAGACTCTTGAGATGCGATTTCGTCAGGTTGCGACTGGGACTACTATAGATTTTGGGCTGAATAATGATGGGGTATTGTGCTTCGGAGGTAGGATTTGTGTACCTAATAATGAGGATTTGAGGCTGTCGATTTTGAGGGAAGCGCATAGTAGTCCTTACGCTATGCATCCTGGTGGAAACAAGATGTATAAAGATCTTCGAGAGTTATACTGGTGGCCAGGGTTGAAACGTGAGGTTACTGACTTTTTTGCTCGCTGTTTGACGTGTCAGCAGGTTAAGGCTGAGCATCAGTTACCGTCGGGTTTGCTACAGCCAGTTAAAATGCTGATGTGGAAATAGGAGCGAGTAATGATGGACTTCGTTAGTGGGTTGCCCCTAACACCCACTAAGAACGACTCTGTTTGGTTCATTGTGTACTGATTAACCAAGACCGTACATTTCATTCCTAGTAGGACAGACTTCTCTCTACAGAAGTTGGCCAAGCTGTACATTTCTGAGATAGTGAGGCTGCATAGGGTACCTGTCTCGATCATTTCTGATAGGGATCCTCATTTTACATCTCGGTTCTGGGGAAAGCTTCATGAGGCTTTGGGTTCGAGGCTAGACTTTAGTACTGCTTTCCATCCTCAGATAGATGGTCAGTCAAGAAGGGTGATCCAGATACTAGAGGACATGTTGAGGGACTCCATTATCGATTTTTGAGACAGTTGGGAGGAGTACTTGCCTCTAGCAGAGTTCGCTTACAACAACAGTTATCAGTCTAGTATACAGATGCACCGTATAAGGCACTTTATGGTCGTAAGTGTCGCACACCTTTGTGCTGGACTGAGTTGGGTGAGCAACGTGTTTTGGCTTCGGAATTGGTATCAGAAACTGAGGATAAATTCTGTTAGATTCGAGAACATCTGAAAGCGGCTTCTGATAGACAGAAGTCCTATGCTAATCTAAAGAGGAAGGACATCGAGTATTCGGTGGGAGACATCGTTTTCCTTAGGGTCTCACCATGGAAAAAGGTTCTGAGGTTCGGTCGCAAGGGTAAGTTGAGCCCTCAGTTTATTGGGCCGTACCGGATTCTGAAGCGAGTAGGGCCAGTCACATATCAATTAGAGCTACCTCCAGAGTTAGACCGTATACATGATGTGTTCCATGTCTCGATGTTGAGACGCTACCACTCTGATCCTACGCACGTTGCTCCCGTAGAGGAGATTGAGATTAGACCGGATCTAACATTCGAGGAGGAGCCTGTTCAAATTCTAGATCGCGACGTTAAGGTCTTACGTAGGAAGTCTATTCCCTTAGTGAAGGTGCTATGGCAGAATCATAGCACTAAGGAGGCTACTTGGGAGCCAGAAGATTCAATGCGACAGTAGTATCATCATCTTTTCTAATCAGGTAAAATTTGAGGACGAATTTTCTTTTAGGGGGTAGAGTTGTAACGACCCAAATTTCTGTAATTTCGGCTTTTGTGATTGTTGAGCATGGAAATATTGAAACTTTTGTTTTGATTCTTTTTGGTAGATATATATGTGGTTTAAGAGGTTATGTGCTTTGGGTGTGTCTGAGAGGTCCCAAGTTCAAGTTTTAACTTGGGCTAAATTTTGGTTTTATTTGAGTAAAGCTTGACTTTAGGTCAGTGGGCTTATAAGGAATTGATGGTAAAAACCTAACAGAATGGACCTACTGGTTTAGTGGTTAAGATGTGTGTTGGTGTGTTAGAGGTCTGGAGTTCGATTCCCTGCAGTAGCGATGGGATTATTTTTGCTACAACTTTCAGTAAAGTGTTGGATTTTATTAAAATTCTGAGTTGAGGGTTTTAGGAAAAATTAGGGGTTTTCTTATTTTCTTATTTTTGGCAAAATATTTTTTCTATCGTTCTTCCTCTTCCAAACCCTAACTACCGAACTTCTCTTCTTTTTCCCTTATTCTCTCTTTTTCTTCTCCTTCGTTTTCTTCTGTTTCGAATAGTTGTAGCATGTTGCTAGTGATTTCGTCGGTTTGGTAAGTTTGGTTTTTAATAAAAGTTAAGGGATTTCCTTGGAGATTGTTTAAGAGGGATTTTGGTTGTTGTTTAGGGAATATTCTAGGGTCTGTGGATCATTAATCGAGCTCTTAACAGCGAGGAATCACCGTTATTCGTTGAAGGTAAGTAGATATCTCGTTTTGGGATTTGCCTATTCTTAATAATCTGACTTAAGAGACTGATTTTGGGCTTGGTATTGTCGATTTTAGGCTTTGGAGTGCTCATGGTTGGATTAGCAGCAAGAACGAACCAGGTGTGTACTCCGATTACGCAGAAAATGAGTTTCGGTGAAAGCCAAAAAGTGGCTTGTCGACGCCACACGGGCGTGTGGTCTGCCTGTGTGGTAGCCTACGTCGCGAGACATGGATGTGTCACTGACGAGCAAGGCTATGAGCGCGCCACACGGGCACGACAAACACGGGCGTGTGATGGCTTGCAGGCCGTGTGGGAGGCACAGGATCAGACAAATGGGCCGTGTGGGACACACGGACGCATAGGAATCTAGGCCAGGCCGTGTGATCCACATGGGCAGGGCCAATTTGGGAGTGTGACCCATACAGGCGTGTGACCCTCTTTAATCTGAAATGTTCTGTAAGGTTGCACGAGTCGCCCAAGTCGACTGTGACTTGTTGTAGGGTCGGTAAGCCTTATCTAGACTCTTAATTCTGTGATGTATAGGTATGCATGATATACTTAGCATGATTATCTAATCTGTTCTGTTCTGTAAATAAAGGTATGATCTGTTTGTCTACATTATAGCATGCCATACTTGTATGATGCATTGCATTGGGGAGGGTTTGTGTGACAGCCCTAATTTGACCCTAGTCGGAATGTGGTTTCAGGACCACAAAACCGAGTCATAAAATTTAGTTAAAATTTTAATTGCATATCTTATATGTGTGATAGTACTTGTATAAAAATTTGATGTTTTAATTTTATCTTAGGAATGTGAATTTTGCTTGAAAGGATCTAGTTGAGAGACTTAGAAAATTATGATAGGTAAATAAGTAAGGACCAAATAGTATTAAAATAAGAAAGTTTGGGTTTGCATGTCAAAGTGCCCAATTCATGTTAAGTGGCCGGCCAAGCATGGTTCCATTCCTCCAAGTTTATGTTGTTTATTATTTAATATTGGTAAGTAAATTAAAATAAATTAAAGAAAGGAATTAAAAGGAAAAGATGAATAAAATAAGGAGGGAAGAGGAGTGTTCATCTTTTTTTCTTTGGCTATTGCCGTGAGTGAAGAGAAGGAAGGAGATTTGGTTATTTGATTTTGGCTTGGAAGATGGCTAGAATGAGGTATGTATTGAATGATTCTTGAAAATCTATGCATGTTTGAGATGGTTAGTTCAAATTCTACTCATCCTATAGATTAGACTTAGGATTTTGAGGTTGAAATTCGACCAAGAAGCTTGAAACTCTTAGTAGATGTGTTAATGTCATTAAAATGGATAGGAATGTAGGATATGGTGAGTGGTTAATTGCTTTTAACTTGAAAGTTGAGGTTAAAATGGGTTAAGTGATTGCCGAATCTAATTTAGGGGTGGAGGATTGTGTTCATGTTATATTGGATAGGTAGAGGTTGTAATGAGGTTGAAATTGTTGAATTGTTAGTTGGGTAACAAATGAAGCAATCGGCCATATGGGGTAAAAATGGGATGTACATTTTAGTTGTTGTTTCATTTTTGTGAGAAATGGGTCAAGTGTTCATGAGATGAAATTTTGTGATTAGATGAATTAAAAGTAATAGTATAGTTGATATATATATATATATATAGATAGATATATAGATATACATATTCGGCCATCACTTAAGAGCTTATGTGATGTTGAGTTTAAGCTTTGCATATTCGGCTATATATACATATATATGTAAGCCCATTCGTGATATTACCTTAGGACTATGTATATATAACCGACAAAAAAATGGGAAAAACTAGCAAAGGTGATTGCCGAATGTCCAATGTATACATATGCATGTGTGATTGGATTATTGAAAGTATGGTAATTGCATAAGGTTATTAACCGAATAGCTAAGAACATAAGGTAGCAAGATAAAAATTTTACCATGCCGTTCCGTATGTCATAAAATCATTAAAATGTGAATACCAATATATGTAGCAAAGCGGTTGAATGAGTTAATTTATTTGTTTAAGCTCAAGATCCTAAAGGAGAGGCGTCCAACAAGGGGAAATCGAAGGTCATCGAGTAGCCGACTTGGAATTATTTTACCCAACACAAGGTAAGTCATTAAGCATGTAGTTGGTATTAATTTAAATGATCGTAATACCTATGCAATTGTGTTTAATGAGATGAAATGTATACAAATGTATATGTATGTAGAGATGAAATTGTCGAATGTAAAAAGGAAGTGAAGCGTATAGAGTGGCTGGTTTTCGGCACTAAGTGTGCGAGCAATAAGTGTTCACGGTTGTGAGATTGGCACTAAGTGTGCGGGCTTGAAATGCATGGCACTAAGTGTGCGAGTTTAAAGTACATGGCACTAAGTGTGCGTGGTTGATTATTAAGCACTATGTGTGCGAACCCACTATATATATATATTTTCTATCAATTATTTATATTAAGGGTGCGACCTTACCGAGTCGATTTGGACGATGGAAAGGGTAAGTACCTTGAGTTCATGGCTAATAGGTGCTATGTTTATATTTGGAGTTGAGCGTGGTAAGTTTTGAACCTATGTGATGATTATAATTGAAGTCACGTACATAAGGTTCATCGTGGAATAGGTGAAAGTTCGCTTAGTTGTATGATTGTAACGAAAATAAAATGATGTATGGAAATGCCTCAATTATTCTATTGAATAGCGTATGAAATGTCAATGTAGGACTTGGAATGAGATTGAATCGTAAGGCCTAAGAAACTATGGCATAGTTCGGTATGGATGGAGTACTTAGCCTCATTTCGTTGTTTCCTCTTGTGAAAATTTTATTAATGGATGGTAGTGTAATGCTTATGACTTACTGAGTTATATACTCATTCGGTGTTTGCTTGTCACCTATTTTAGGTTTCTTGGACTCGACTTTTTGCGTATTCGGGACCATCATCGAAGTCATCACACCGGCTAGCAACTTTTGGTATTTTCTTCTTAGTTGGTCTAGGAGAACATTTCGGCATGTATAGGCTATTATGTTTTGTTGAAATTTGGTATGTAAACTTTTAGCCATGCGAAAATGGCATAAATGTTCGGTTGGAATTGGTTCTATGATGTTTGGACACAAGTCTTGGTAATTCGGTTTTGGTTGAGTATTGGTTGAGGCCTACTCGATTATTATGCCATATGTCATGGCTGATTATTTTCGTGTTAAATTCATGATTTGGTAATAGTGTAGTGGGAGATGCTCGGTGATGATTAGCCTTTGGCATGGCTAGTCATGGTCATAAATTGTGACATGTATGATGAATTATTAGTTAGATCAAGGAAAAATCATGAAATAGGCATAGTTTGTTTTAGTAACAGATGCTGACAGCAGCAGTGATGTGAGATTGAAAAATCACTAAAAATAGTATAAATGGAATTAAATAATAAAAAAATTATGGAATCGAAGCTTGATGAGTCTATTTTCATATGGAAGAAACGAAACGACCATATGAGCTGTATGTTAGGATTTAATTAAATTCTTGTGAAACAGGGCCAGAGCAATTTCTGGATCCCCTGTTTTGATTTAGAAAATTCACCGTAAATTTTATCGAGATAATTAGAGGTCTTGACTTATATGTACAAATTCATTATCGAGTCTAGTTTCATTAGAGACAAACGCCATAGGCATTGAAGCCCTGTACAGGGAGATATTTAAATCGTAAGGTACAGAGGTCAGTGTAGTCGAACCTTGAAACAGGGGAGACTTTAACAAATAAAATGTACTAATTGGCCCAACAAAAAATTCTACAAAAATTCCCCCATATAGATATATGAGTCTAGTTTCAAGGAAAATTTACGGAATTGGATTTCGAGTTTCAGAACTCAAAATATGATTTTTAAAGCGACCACGATACAGTAGCTAGCTTGCCTGGAACAAAAAAAAATAGGGGGAAATAAATGAAGTAAGCCGGTAACACCTCGTGTTCGATTTCCGGTAACGGCCATGAGTTCTGGGTGTTACAGTTTGACGAAGTGAAGGGAGTACCTGAAGGGCTTTATAAGCCCGTTATCTAGCAGCTAAGCTGCATACTTATGATATGTGTTGCGATGCAGTACTTTATGGTGTGTAAGGTTGGATGGGTCGATTATATCCCTATATATGATGTGCAGGGATGGGTGGGTCGATTTTATCCCCACATGGTGTGTTGGGTTGGACGGAGATGGTGTGCAGGGTTAATGGGCATGATATTTCTGATATCTGATATGTTATGCATACGATATCTGTATAGCTGAGGCCGAATAACTTTATTCTGTTATTTGTTTGTATGCATGTTGTTTGTAGGGATGTACACACTGAGTTTGCAAAAACTCACCCCTTTGTTTATTTTGTTGTCAGGTAATCCTCAGTAGTAGAGGGATCGGTGTGACGAAAGGCTCGATGGTGACCACTGGTAGACATTTACGGATTTTTGAGTAACATTTTATTTTTTATAATTTATCTAAATATTTATTTTGGGATTAATACGTATTTGGACTCGAACTATTCTTGGGTTTATTTTGGGAATTTTAAATTGTTAAATTATTTATTTATTAATTAACGATGTTTTAGTTTCCGCGTTAATGAAATATTTTCATTTAATATTTGGAATAGAGATTTCACAACTTAAGTAAAGATAACAAATTGGACGACTTTTAACTTGCTAAGGTTTTTCTAAAAAGCATTCACATGTGATGCCACCAGATTCGGCCATAGCGTCTAGGCCAGGTTTAGAATATAGCTTTGGTAAAAGTTTTATGGCATAGACATGGAGTGGAAGAAGCCATATGAGAACCAAGAAGCCATGAAAAGTCAATATCCGAACCTGTTTACTGGTAAAACTTTCAAAGACAAAAGTCCTTGGGGGGAGAAATGTAACATCCCAAAATTGGGCCTAGTCGGAATAGTGGTCTTGGGACCACAAATCCAACATTAAAATATTTGCTTTATGATTATTATGAGGTCTAGGATATGAAAATAAGTATGTGTTAAAGTTTCATGAAGAAGTTTTAAGTATAAGGTGCCCAATTGGTAATTAGGAACCAAATTGAATAAGTTGTAAAATTTTGGTTCTAGAAGAAATTGCTTTGAATTATTAACTAGAAGGTCCTAAAGAGTAATTTGCTTAATTTCTAAGTTTTTGGAGAAAAATGAGCATGCATGGAAAATTTTGAAAGGTTATTAAAGAAGACATTTTGGTCATTTGGTAATAAACTAAATAAAAAGGGAAAATGAAAGCAAAAAATCAGCCATTTTTCTTCTCCATGTTGTCGAAAATTGAAGGGTCTCCATAGCTAGGGATTTTAACATTTTCAAGCTCAATAGTAAGTACTCCCTAGCCCCGTTTTTAACGTTCTTCGTATTTTTGAGATCCTCGTAACAAGCTCTCTCTATTTCTACCCATATTTCAAGTTAGGGTTCATGTTTAGAAATTTACCCATGTATGAGATGCTTGTATTTTGATGATTTGTGGAGGAATATGAGAGTTTAGAGGATGGTAAACAACTTTTACTAAGTAGTTTTTCATGAAAATGGCTTAAGGGACCATTTTGTCAAAGTTGTGAAAATGGGTAGAAAAATGTGAAATAAAAGAAAATGTGGGCTACTATAAGCAACAAAAATATTCGGCCAGGCTTAGATAACCTAGAAATTTCATGCATTTCATTATACGTGCCTAGGGACTAAATTGTAAAAGTGTGAAAGGTTAGGGGCTCGGGGTGAAATTTAGGCCTAAATTGAACAATGTGAGGTATTAATAATTTATTTTTACTAATATAGACCCCGTGGAACTAATTCCGGAAGTCGACCATGGAAAACAAAAGCTTTCAGAATAACCGAAATACGAACCCGAAGTAATTACCAGGTAAGTTCGCATAACTCGAATGTAAACTATTTTAAATACATTAAAGATGTAAGTTCATGTATAAATTATAATCTTGATGTGCAAAATACCATAATTCATGAAAAGAAATTGATGTTACAGTGAAATGTCCCAGTTGAATAAAAAGGATCTCTGATGGATTTCTTGAAAATGAATTAATGGTAGAAAGGATCTAGCCCGGGTGGGTGATCCTATAGTGATCTAGACTCCCGAAGAATATGTGTGCTGAAATGGACTTAGCTCGGACGGGTAATCTGATTAGGATCTAAATTTAGCCTCGACTGGTAATTCAGATCCAAACTCGTAGGAGTATATGTCATTGTAAGGGATTTGGCCTGGACTGGTAATCCCGACATTGCTTTGTGAGTTTATATTATGGAGGATTTACCCTGGACTGGTAATCTCGCCGTAAGAGCGAGGTTCACTGGAGTGCGTATTTAAAATGATCACTTACACGATTTGACTGTAGCGAGATATCCATCGAGATTCCTAGAAGTTTAATGGGATTAAAATGAGGAACGAAATTAGAAATGCTTGAAATGATGAGCTCATCTAAGATTAATGCTATAATGTACTTGCATAAGACTAACTTGATGGTGGAGCATATGTGTTAAGGAAACTATACTATGCATGTATGGCATGAATATCTTTTATGGATGTATGCTAAAAAACCAGTAAGTTTACCTTCCTGTTATCCGGACTTACTAAGCATGTGAATGCTTACCCCTTTTCATTTCCCTTGTCTTACAGAGCTCGTGGACTCTTGAAGATTGGAAGACAGTTGGAGCATCGATCACACTATCAACTTGTCTTGCTTTGGTATATAGAAACTTTTATTTTGTTATAATGGCATGTAGAGGATTCTTGGTTATTTTGTTATATGTGTCTTTTGGCTAACCAATGTAAGGGCTTGAATGATATACTTATTCATTTGGTATATTGCCATGGGATAGGGCTCATTTTAATGTAGGTTGTAAACCTACCAATTGTGCATGTTATGCTTAAATGTTTCATGTGATGGTTAAATATGGTATCATGAATGGACATGTGAAATGTGGCCAAATCACTTGGAGATGTTTAGGTCATAATTGGTAATGAGTCATAAAATGAGCCAAGTATAAAATGTGATTATTGAAGTGGTAATCCTTAATATAAAAAGGATAACATAGCATGTGCTAAACCAATGAGATGAGGCTAACATGCATTTAACTATGCCAAGATGGGTTATGGACATATTTCGACCATGTTAAATACCATTGAAGTTTATAAATGTGCATGGAAGTTAAGGGTGACCATTGGCTTGGAAAATAGCCTACAAAAAGGTCCACACGGGTAGACACACGAGCATGTGTCTGGGCCGTGTGTGACACATGGTCAGTCCCCATGAGCATGTTGTACGGTCATGTGTCCCCTACACCTAAATTTTAGGTCAGTATGTATGGTAGTAAACACACGGGCAGAGACACGACCGTGTGTCTCAACCATGTAGAGGATACGGCCTAGCACATGGGCTTGTGCCTTGGCCGTGTGGCCCTAGATGGATGATGACATCATAAACAAAATGTCCAGGTTTTTGGACATGGGCGATGACAGGGGCGTGTCTAGGCCGTGTGAGGGACACGGGCTAAGGACACGGACGTGTACTCAGCCGTGTGAAAACCCCTGTAAGTTCGAAATGAAAAATAAATTCAAATAATTCAACACGGGTAAGGGACACGGGCGTGTGCATTTGCTCTACACGGGCGTGTGAGGTTTAAACCTAGAAATTTTTCTAAAATTTTCTTGAGTTCTCGGTTTTGTCCCGATCGCTTTAATGTTTGTTTTGGACCTCGTAGGTCCATAATAGAGACAATATGATTTTGTTTGATTGGAATGAAATTGATAACCCGTATTTTTAAAAAATGCCTCGTACCTAGTCCCGGTCTCGGATATGGGTAAGGGGTGTTACAATCCGAACCCATTCTCAGGTAAAAATTTAAGGACAAAACTTTCTAAAGGATAAGAGTTGTAATAGACTATTTTTTAGTGGTGTTGGAAACAATGGTTTCAGGACAATAATTTCAACGTGTGAGTCCATAAATATTAATTAATTAATATTTATGAGGTCATTACAATGTCGTGTTAAAGTTTGGTCCATTAATTTTGACGTTTGGATACTTAATTAAGAAAAATTGACTAAATCGTAAAAGCTGCAAAAGTTAATTGCTATTAGTTATTATAGGCCAAATGGGTTGGAAAACATGATTGAATGGATATAAATGAAAATTTAGCCATTCTTGATGTTAGTGGCTGGTTTTAGGCTAAGTTAATTAAGTTTTATTTTAAAAAAAAATTATATTAAAATAAGGTTAATGAATCAATAATAATAAAACATAAGAAACCAATATCATTTTCTCCATTTTCTTTCTATTTCCAACCGAACACCATTGTTATAACCTAATGAAGCTTCGTCCAAGCTTGAGATTAGCATGTAAGTCAATTTTGATTTCGTTTTTAGTCATTTTTATGTTTTTGAGATCGCTGTAGATTAATTCATCTAACCCAGGGACTATTTTGAAATTTTGTTAAAGTTTTGAAAACTTGTCATTAATTTTCTTGAAGCTTTTTTATTTGATAATGGTTTAGCTTGAAGCTTGAAGATGAACTTGGACTATATTGTAAAGTGATTTTGTATAATTTTTAAGTTTAAGGACTAAAATGAAAGTATGTTAAATTTGGCATGGCTTTCTTGTAAAATTTTAGTATTAAAAGGATGATTAAGGATGGAAATGAATTCGACACTAATGTTAGGGATTAATTGTGAAATTAAGCTTGTTTCGATTTTAAGGACAAAATTAAAAAAAGTGTAAAACTTTAGGGAAATTTTGGAAATGTTAATAGTAATCCATATGCATCAAATTAGATATTTCAAGCTTTTAAACAATTAGGTACATATAAACTAATAGCGATTAACTTTTGTAACTTTTATGATTTAGTCCTTTTTACTAATTGACTATCTAAACGTTAAAATTTTCTAACCAATTTTTAATATGATGCTATAATGACCTTATAAGTATTAAATATATAATAATTACTGACTCATTGGTTAGAATTGTGGTCCTGAAATCAATGTTTCTGACACCACTGAAAACGGGTTGTTATAAGTGCCCTAAGTGTAGTATTTTTGTCCAAGTACAATTGTAATATTTTGAACAGACTGATTAATAAAATTATTCATAATTTACATTAATACTTTGTATATTGTCCTCACATTATTTTTCAATCCAAAGTAAAATGGAATATATGTTGCTCGCTGGTTGTCTAATGTTTAACTAATATTAAGCGGTATTATGTAGTCGGATCATAATATAGAAAGACAATTTATATTAGTAGATGAACTTAAACATGTCCTTAGTCTAATCGAACATGAACAAACTGATTGAAAGGCTAATATGTCATCTATCAATTCCAATTAGGGAGATGTTTTATCTTGGGCATCAGAGCGGATGACTCTTAGAGGATAGAGACATAGATGTGGCTGATTAGATTAATAGTACATCAGATAGGACCTAAGAAGAATGATCCTGAAACCGTTTATGGATTTATTTACTTGTGATGTTCATTATGTGGCATAACTAAATCCTAAGCGGATGGCAGACTATGTATGGATGATTCGTACACATTGATGTAAGTCAAAGCCTGAGTTCAAATAGATATGTAACAGCCCGTTTTTAAGTCAAATCGAAACAGTGAATTCGGGACCACAAACCCAAAGTAGAAATATTTGTTTTACTATTTCTTTAAGGTCTACAGCTTGATAGAATAATTATGTGAAAATTCCGTTAAGAAATTTTATCGATCGAGTACTCAATTTGACTAGAAGGAGTAAATTGCAATAGGTGCAAAATTTGAGTTCTATAGGCTAAAGGTAGTAACTTTTTATGAAATTCTAAATTAGAGGTCCTTAAATGGTAATTAGACCATTATTCTTTAGGATAGACAAAAATAGATATGGAATAGGTAAAATTTCAAAGTTTAAGTGAGGGATAAATAGGTAATTTGGTAAATAAAGCCAAAATAACTAAATAAAAGATGTCATCTTCTTCAATTTAGTCCTTTATAGCCGAAATTTTGGGGGAGACCATAGCTAGGGTTTTGGCCAAGCTTCCAATCTCGATTGTAAGTTCGTTCTTGCCCTGTTCTTAATGATTTTTATATTTTTGAGATCGTTGTAACTTGATTTAGCTATTTCAAGGACTAATTTGAAAGAAAGTTAAAGTATAAAATTTTACACATGTTGGATGTGCATGTATTTTGATGTTTGATGGTAGAAAATGCATGTTCGTTGTTAGTTAAACAATGTTTACAAAGTGATTTTCGGTAAAAAAGTCAAATAGAGACTTATTTGTAAAAGTCTATAAAATGTATAAAAAAGTGTAAATAAATGAAAAATGCGGGCTTTTATGAGTGCAAATAACAATTGGCTAGGCTTGGGTTGTAATGAAATTGAATGAAATTTATTTTACGAGCCTAGGGACTAAATAGTAAAATGTTGAAAAGTTAGGGGCAAAAATGTAAATTTTTTCATAATGTGTTTTTGGGCTGAATTGAATAATGTGATGATTAAATAAGTTAAATATGGTATTATAGATCAAGAAAAATGAAGTTTAGGTCTAGATCGGGGGAAAAACAAAGTAACCGACGAATAGATCCTTTTGGTTGTTTTTGTAACCAAGGTAAGTTCGTATATTAAATAAGCTTTACTTTAAATGTGTTGAAATGTTTAATTTATGCATGAATTGTGTAATCGACCTTACGGACACATTTGATGATGATTTGGCAAGTAAGAAATCCCAAACGAACCTTAGGAATAGATTAGGATACAAGTGACATGTCACTAGGGGTTTATGTTATGTGATCTGTGTGCTAGTCCTGTACGTCCTACTGGTGGCTAAGTATACCGACATATGTTACGGTTACTTGACAGCTTGTGTGAGCAACACCGAGTAGCTACGTCTTAACTGACAGCTTGTGTGAGAAGACCCGTTAATGGCTCGAGAGTGAACATTTATGTGTTATGAGATAGACGTAGCAATGGCTACATATGTGACCCCTTGTGTGCAGGGTTTCTCGAGTATCTGAATTTATTATTCTGAGTGGTTCATTGGGTGTAACAATGATGAGACCAAGTATGAATTATTACGAGATGGTACAGGTATGTATTTAAAGCTTGTGATTATTAATTTGTGGAATGACGATGTCAAGGTAAGTTGTGATGGAAGTGAATTATGATCATGAGATTTTGGTAAATTGCATTATCTTATGTTAAATTACTTGCACATTAATGTATGGTAAGGTTAGCTTATTTCTTTCATACGAGCTTACTAAGCTATATAGCTTACTCCGTTTTATTTTCCATGTTTTATAGTGTCACCAAGCTAGCTCGGATTGGAGATCGTCAAAGATCGTATCACATTATCGAACTATTACTTTGGGTACCGATGATTTTAAACATTTTGAGAATATGGCATGTACAAAGACTTAGTCATTTTGTTATATGTGTCATTATGATTTGGCCAAATGTATTGGCTTGAAATTGTTAAGGGCTTGATGTGGTGTTTGGCCATGTAACTTGGCTTATTTTGGTTGAATTTGTTGTAAGCTTATATATATATATATATATATATATATATATATATATGTATGTATACACATACGTGTGCAACTATCTCTTGTGTGATGTGGTTTGTAAATGCCAGATAAATGGTTGAATGTGGCTTAATGGGTTTGTTGTTGAATGGTTAAGGTTGGCTCATTGGTATGCTAGGAAAACTAAGTAAAATTATACATGTTATTGGTAGCCATGTTGAAACTTGTAGCATGTGATTTGGTTTAGTAAAATATGACGTTGTAAATATGTTGAGTGTGGATAATGGAATGACATGAATTAGCCTTGTTTGTTGATGTATTGGTTGACCAAGTGTGCTATGAATTATGCCTTGAGCTTGTGCATATGTAGGAGTAAATAAGGGTGACAAATGGCTTGGTAAATAGCTTTTATTTTGTCCACACAGGTAGGCACACAGGCGTGTATCTAGGTCATGTGTGACACACGGCTTACCCCATGGGCATGTGCTTCAGTCAAGTGTCTCCTGCACCTTAATTTTGAGAAATAGAGTGCTTAGAATTGAGCACATAAGTAGAAACACCGGCGTGTGTCTCAGCCGTGTGAGGGACACAGCCTCAAGCATGGGCGTGTGTTTCAATCGTGTGAAGTCTGCACCTATTTTATGAAAATTTAATTAACCACAGGGCCTAGCACATGGACGTATGATTTGGCTGTGTGACCTCAATTTGTTCATGCTTTGTAAAACAGTGAGTTATACAGGTTAGTGACACGGGTGTGTGTGACCACACGGCTTGCCCACACGAGCGTGTCCCAAACCACACCGGTGTGTGACCCCTATTCATAGAAAATATTTTCTAAGTTTTATAAAAATTTCTCGAGTTGTCGATTTAGTCCTGAACCACATCCAAAGCATGTTTTGGGTCTCGTAGGCTCGTATTAGGACTTTATGATTGAATGCGAATGGTTTTAATTTGGTCAAAAATTTGTGACTCGAAATTGTATGGTTGCTTGCGATGTAAGTCCGGTAATGCCTCGTATCCTATTCTGGCGTTGAATACGGGTAAGGGGTGTTACAAGATAAGGAACCGAAAGTTGGTGCGTTAGGTGTAAGACTTCTGTAGTATGTAGCATCATTCACAATAGTGGAATTCATGGCTCGAAACATTGGCAAATGATATCCTCTCATTGGCATTACATTGTTTATGAAAAGTAAACATGGTCATAGATATTTCGTCTTTGTAATGAATAACTTAATTACTATTCAATAGTAATTGACTTTTCATGAAAGAAGATGTAATGGTTACCATGAGATAAAATATGATCATATTGGGAGAACAGGTATTATCTCGGCAAGATCAAGAATATCCTATGAGGGTAACGCAGTTACGACAATGTCATTGGATGAGCATTGAGTAGTTGCTTTGGTAATTGTATGTCGTTAGGGAGAGCTTAGTCACGATACTATAGTGGAATGACTTCATGACTAAATGAGTGTATAATTAATTAGAAAAACGCTGGAACTTAATTATAAATCATTTGATCTCTAATTACACATGTCCAATATTTGTAGCAATACTCACACTATTGACATTTACATGTTGGGAGGCGGTCAATGACCAATTGGTCACAGCTTACCCTCCCATCCTTATGTTTTCTTACAACAACCATCTTTTAAAATTTCAAACCGATGTTGCTATTATGTCAAGTGGCACCACAAAAGAAAAGTATTTTTCATACCCATATATTATTTGTACTGTATTTAGGAGAAAATACATAAGTTTTTTAATTCCAAACCGATGTTGTCAATGTATCAGGCGACACTTAAAAAATATTTTTTTGAACAGAATGATTGATTGATCATTGGGGGAGAGTTTAGGGTGGTGCGCTTGACAAGTTGGTGGCACCCAATGGCACTGTAAAAAACACCCAATTTTCATCAATAATCACACCCTATATCATTTTCGTAATTAATTTTTATATTATTTTGATAAAAATCCCGAATTATAACAAATTAAAATTTTAGTAGTCATAATTCAATTATATATATTTTATATATTTTGTCAATCCAACAATCAATGTTTTACATACACTCCACCTCGATAAAGATCACTACATAAAGCAAATTTTGGATCTTGATCCCAATGTTTCTTTTTTATGGGAAATGAGATTGACTTTGATGAGATTAAAATTAGAAAATTAGTTACTATTGCATTAAAATTGAGTATTGTCGCAATGAGATTAAAAATTATAGTGTGATGTGTATTTGGGTTACATCATAGTGGTGACAATGAGATAAAAGTAGAAAATAACCATTAAAGACATTAAATTAAGTGTATATATAATAAAAATAATTAAAATCATATTTATATTAAATATTATATTTATATTAATGTTAAATGATAGTAAAAAGATATTGAAGCGCTTAAACATTAGACACATTAATTTAAAATGAATTTATAATTTAACAAATTAATTAATATTTTATTTTCTAAAGGTTTGCAATTCTAGAAACATGTAACTTAATAACCTACACTTAGGAGTTTACTTATTCATCATTATCTATTACTTTGTTTTGAATTAACTATACTATGTTTTCCATTCTAATTATTTATTAGAAGTCCCCCCCATAAACATATCACAGTTCCTCTGATAGAATTTAATGTAAAAGTCTAAAACCCACTCAGTCATATCAATTCCCAACCATGGCAAATCTCATCGTTGGTTCCAACAAAAGCTATAGTTTACTGTTTAAATATTCCTCTAGTCATTGGTTAGATTTGAAGGGAAAAAAAGAAAGAGCCAAAAAGCCAAAAAAAATCCGACCAAAACCGTCCTTTCTTTAACCTTGACTTCTTGTCTGTATTTCCTCTCTCCTTTTAGGGTGCAAATAAGTTGGCGAGCATTTAATAATACCCATCTTTTCTGTGACAAACACAAGGCAATTCATAGTTACTGATAAGCTCCTCCTTAGCCCTTTGTTTGTAAACATGAGGCCAAAGATCTATCTGTTTGGAGACTCTATCACGGAGGAGTCTTTCGGTGATGGCGGTTGGGGCGCTTCTCTTGCCAACCATTTCTCTCGCACGGTACATATAGTTTCTTTTCTTTTTTTCTTTTTTTTTGAGTGGGCAGTGTTTGTGTTGTTTTATTTCTATGGTATTAAAGAGATTTTGAAAGTGGGTTTGGTGGTTTAATATTTACAGGTAGATGTGGTGCTGAGAGGGTACAGTGGATACAATACAAGATGGGCGTTGAAGGTAGTTGATAGGGTATTTCCAGAGGCGGAAAGCTCTGGTGCGGCGGCGCCAGTTGCAGTAACGGTGTTCTTTGGAGCTAACGACGCTTGCCTTCCCGATAGATACGGTGCTTTCCAACACGTGCCACTTGATGAGTACAAGCGGAATCTCCACTCTATCGTCGCCTCTCTCAAGGTCAAGCTTCCGTCCTTCACCTCTTTAATCTACACTACTATAAAATTTGCTAACACTTATCCATAAAATCTGAACAGTCTCCTTGGGTATAATTAATCCGAAATAATATTTTAGTGGAGAAAAATATTAAAATAATATTCACTAAAATTATAAAATTTAGTCCCTATTATCTATAGTAATTAGAATTAAAATCTTCGCTTGTCATCGTAAATATCTCCATCACTATTATATTTGTGACAACTGATACGAAATCATCACAATTATTCAATATTTTTGTGATCAAATTTTTGACACAAATTTTAAGCAATTGTATAAAAATAAATGGTCATAGGTAATCAATTTTTTACTAAAGTTTTGATACTAAAACAAAATTGAATCATCAAAATTATTAAATTTTTGTAACTAAAATGTTGAAAATAATATTGTAAGCAATTGTAACAAAATTAAATGCTTTTAATTATTCAACTTTTGTGACTGAATTTTGTACACTAAAATGGTAAGTAATTATGACAAATTAAATGGTCATAATTATTAAATTTGTTTGTGACCAAAGTTTTTACGTTAATATCATAAGCAATTGTGATAAAATTAAATTGTTATAATAATTATTTCTATTGTAGAAATTATTTTTATTTTAAAATAATTTTTTCCACAAAAGTTGTCACAATAACTAATATTCTTGTGAGAATACTGCTACGAATAATTATTAAAAAATTGTTGTCACTCATGTTTAGGGCAAAGTTAGAAAATTTTTTAAAGAGACCGGATGAAATTTTAATTTTTATAGTTTATATCTTTATAATTTATAAATGATTAAATTAAATTTTATAATTTTAAAGGGTCAAAGTGGAATTTTATCTTTATTAATTTAAATTTTTAAAAAATTTAAAGACCTAAAAAAATTTTATATTTTAGGAGAGGCTGGGACCCACGCCAGCCAACCACCCCGGCTTCGCCCTTGCTCATGTTATTTTATTAGTGGCAAAGGCCTCTTCTTTAACATGTATTAAAATAATATCTCATAAATTATATAATAATCAAATTTAGTTCGAAATTAAATCAACATTTTATGATAAAGCCTTAAAAAATAGGTTTCAAAGTATAGAAAGGAATTTGTACTAACCCTTGATTTTGACTTATTTTGGTCTATTTAAATCTTTGTTTTTAGACCTTGTTACGCCTAGTTTGATTTTGAACTTTAAGGCATGTTAGACCTTTGGACTTTAAAGCATAATTAGGATATTAAACTTTAATTTTTAATTTAAGCCTTTAGATCTAAATTTTAAATTGGGCTTCTATTCACAAAAAAGAAAGAAATTTAGCTTCTGAATTTTTATTGTATATTCATAAATAATAAAATAAAATTACAAAAGGGAAAAAAAATTAAAAATTGACACACAACATTGAACCACTTGTGCCATGCCTGAATATCAATTTGCCACCAACCCCTGCTGCCTGCCTACATCCCTAATTCAATCATGTCATTTGCCCACCCTCGTTGGTTATATCGACTGCCTTATCGCCTACTTGAATCCCCCACCCTTATAAGCAGAATAGAGAACCGAAAATAGAAGCAATCATATAGAGATATCAAATCCGTGACACCCCGAAGACTTATTAAAAACCAAACGAAATTTATATTTTAAATTTATTTAATCTGTGGCACCTCAAAGACTTAAAAACCATTTATTATTATTTTTAAAATTATTTAATCTTTGAATCATGGATTCTACAAAGAAATTTATTGAAAAATATAATATTAATTACTATACTAATCAATAAGAGTTGAAACCAGATAAATAACATAAAATTAAATGACTATGTTATGATGGCATTAACAGATAACAGAAATTCAACTTCACTAAAATGGTAAAATATTGAAGGATTGAAACAGAATTACCACAAAAGCTTAAAATTAACCCAAGAGAAAAATAACAAAAAATTAGTGTGAAAGCTGGGCAAGTTCTTCCAAACGCCATGAACTTTTAACTTTTTACATATTATTAAGCTATTATTTCATTAAATCTTAAAAGAAGAAAGGAAAAGAAAACCTCAATGCAAACATAAAAATATATATAAGATTTAAACCGTTTAAATAAAATCATGGAAAATAACAAAATACTATAAGAAAAACATGAAATAATTAAATATTTTATTTTCAAATAATCAATCCACGATATAGAAAAAAAAATGACAACTTACAATTTGAAATATCAATAAAGATGGCTCAAAGCTAGTATTTCTTTCAAACTGCCCACACTCCGTTCGAAGATATTTTAAACCCCTCACTTTCATTTCATTTTTTTAATAACAGCATAATTTTTTTTTAATAATCTCATTATATATTTTGATTATTATCTATTTTTATACAATACTTAAAATTATTTGTAACCCTTCCCTAATCCATAAATAGAAGAATAATGCGTTTTAACGCACTCGAACACACGTCCTCTTACATTGCCAACAATATCCATACCAATCGAGTTAAGACTCAATCGACAACTATCCCCATTTGTTATCAAATTCGTAGGTGTGTGGAAACCACATATTTAGAACATATGTGTGGTTTTAAAAATAACATCCAATAAATAATAAAACATATAATTTGAAACTAATAATAATCATGACGATATGCAAAATGTATGAAATTAAAATAAAAGAAAATTAGTTTAAATTGGGAGTGAAAAATTAAATAGGTAAATACATTTACTAAAAAAAGATAAATACAGGAGATTAAGAATATTAAATGCAATCCAATTGCTTTCTAACTTGTATAGTTATTTTTCTATAGCATGTTAAAATGTCATCATGTTAGAAAGCATTAAAATATTTCATAAGTCCTTGTACTCTTCAAAAATTTAGAATTTAGTCTTTACAATTTTTTTTTAAAATTTAGACCTACTTTTTAGATTTTAAATTTCAAGTTCAATGGTTAACAATGTTAAAATTATTTTGTTAAAATTAAGTACATTACATGGTTTTTTTTTTAGTTACATGACTACCAAGTAATTTTTGTTTCCATTTCAAAGTTTCCCATTAATAAATTTAACAAAAAGAAGTTGCACTAACAACAATACCTAAATTTTGAAAATTGAAAAATAGAGGGACTAATTTCTTAAAAATAAAAGTACTATGGTTAAATTCCAAATTTGTGAAGATTACGTGAACTTATGACATATCTTAACCTTTAACATATTATCAAGATGTTATCATGTTGGTGAAAGAAAAATTCAACATTAAAATTAGAGTTATAAAATGTTTATTTAACAATTGAATCATAGGTAAAGTGGTAATTTATTTAAAAACAAATTCTCATTAATCTTAAGTTGGTGTTAAATTGACTTGTGACACCAACCTAGGTAACAAATGAATCATATGCAAAGTTCAGATTTTATGCATGTTAATAACATGGGTTCAAATCTCTTGGTTTCATTAAAAAAGCAAAAGAAGAAAAATACCCTAGTAATAATATAACTTATTTCAAATATGTAAGGGCAGTTTAATAATTTTTTAAACCGAATTGATATCTAGTCGACTCGTGACTTTAACTCAATCAAGAGTTTAAATAATGACATAGATACAAATGATGAAATAGGTTGTGTATTAATATTAGCATTTTTTTATAATGAAAAAATTTGTATGGTGGCAATAATAATTAATAATAGTGACATGATATGTTATCACTATTACATCAATTCTCAACAAAAAAAAAAACTGGAAGGCAATTTGTATGGCCACAATAATAATTAATAATAGTGATTTTATATGATGTCACTATTACATCATTTCTCGAGGAAAAAAAAATTTGGACGCAATTTGAACATTTTATTAGTGACAAATTGGTATTGACAAATAGATTTGGTCATAAGTATAAACTTATGGTAGGGATTTACTTGTGAAGTAATTTAAACAATCATAATTACATCATTATAGAAAATAAAATTATAGTGAAAAATTATCATTATAATAATAATTAATAATAATAGTGATTACTAGATATGTTATTACTATTACAATGTATTTAGTAATAATTATACACTTATAGTTATGATTTACTTGTGAAGTAATTAAATATTAATAATAGTGACAATATATATGTTGTCACTATTATATAATTTCTTGAGGAGAAAACTTCATGCTAATATTTAACATTTCATTAGTGACAAATTGATAGTGACCAATGAATTTGGTAACAATTTTACACTTGTAGTGGCTATTTATTTGTGATATAAATTTATATTATGACAATTACATCATTATAAAAAGTAAACTTTATCGCAACGAAAAATTTTATCATCACAAGAATGGTGAACAGTAGTAGTATTATATTTCTCACTATTACACTATTTCTTGGGAAATAGAACTTCACGCCAATATTTAACATTTCTTAAGTGATGATTTGATAGTAAGCAACATATTTGGTAATAATTATACACTTATAGAGACAATTTTACTTGTGACATAATTTAAATCGTCACAATTATTGTTATAATAGTAATCAAATATTAATGACTCACAATTATTCATTTTACTAGTGTCACAAATAATCAACTATTTGTGATGAAAATCTTTATTGCCACAACTATATCAATACTAAAAATCTTAATTGTTGTAGTGTCTCCTTTTATTTATAATATGATAATTGCTTTATATATATATTTAGGTAAACAGATATATAAATTAACAAGTTCCACAAAATATAAGATAATTATTTTATACATCTTTAATGAAATTTTAAAAATCTCATCAAATAATTATTTAAAAATGATAGAAAAATAAATAAATAGATGAGATGTGGGTAATATTTTAACTCACTCATGAATTTTATTTTATTTTAAAAGTAACCTCATCTAGTAATAATAAAAATTATATTACAATTCATAAATTTATTTATCAAAATATGCAATTTTTTACTTGAAAATGATTTTTTTATATATAATGCTTATTTCTATCAAAACCCTTAATCTTTAAATTGGAGAAAAATATGTTTAAACGTGCCTAGATTTATGTGTTTAAATCCGTGTTCTTTTTATTGTAATTGTAACAATACTAACTAAATTAAAACTCGATCGATTACTTTAAAGAAAGTGATAGTATACGTGAAAAAATATCATAAACAAAATTTCTGTTCATAAATTATATTGATCATATTAGTTTACTGAATTTTCAAGCTAGGATTGGAATTTGGGCGGTGGGATTGTGCTACTCTTTGTTTTCTTGTGTGTGTTTTATTTTTAAATTATTTAAAAACCCTATAGGTAAGGTAGAAGGGATGATATATATTTCAATTTTTTATATATTATCGTAAACTTATACATCACCCTTTTAACTTTGTGAAATCTAAATACTATGGAATATTTCTTCTCCTTTATATGATTTTAATATTGGGAACGCACATGGCATATGTCACCCTTTATTATATTTGGTAGAAAGCATGATCAGCCTCAAGCATTTTGGTTGGGAAAGTGGATCTCCGAATATCCAAAAAGCAAGGGATGAAGTGTGGGTGGGTAAGGCCCAGTTGTCGCTATTCTTGTTCGCCACTTGGCTATTATGAATATCCCTTGTTTAATTTCCTTTTCAATTACTGCCTATAGGCTATACCCAGCTACTAGTGTCACGGGGCTAGACCTTTCGTCTCGCAATCCGTACGGCCTTAGGCGATTCGCTCGTTCAAACTCGCCTAAGTCAGCCTTTACTCGAATGAGGATTCCTTAAGAACTCCTCCAAGGCACCAACTCGTACAGCGGAAGCAAACTTGTGCCAAAAGAAGCTTATAAGAACAACAGAAAGCCACAGAAAAGATCGCACACAAGGTGTTTGAGTAAATGCTCTCAGAACTCTATTACTTTTAAGAATTCTCAAATACAATGGATGATCTACAAGTGAGGGGAGGCTCTCTATTTATACTTGAGCTCTCCCAAAACCGACGGACAAGATACATTTACATCGACGGATGAGATTAACCATATCCCATGATTTAAGAGATTTATAAGATATTGCCAAATCAAATCCTATCTAATCTTACAAGATATGATTCTCTCTATCTTTGAAGATTAGTTACCATAGTTGCCTAAGTTGTCATATCTTCGCTATCGGGCCAACCAGGCTTTAATTTGATAGGCTTCTTTATCAGTTTCTTGAATCGGGCCAGCTCTCGTGGGCTAAATGATCCCCATCTTATCGACAGACCTCCTTGGGGCGCATCTTGTGCCATGGTCACGGGCCTTGCACTCTGACCCGTGACATTCTCCCCAACCCATTCTCGCAACGTCCTCGTTGCGACTTTCGAATGGCACTGACTTGATTCACCATGGATCCCTCTCGTTGCCTTGGCTTCCTCCTTACTCGCTTCCCAATCGGGTTGTCCCTTCTTCTGGACTTTTTGCCTCTGCTTCCGTCTCCTCTTATGTTGAACCGTCGCACTCGTTGGTACATCTCGTTGGCAAGAAGTCTCCGTAGTAACTTGCCCCAATTTTGACTTGTTTCCTTTTGAACCGTCTTGATTCTCACACCTTGGCTTCGTGTTGCCCATAGTCCCTCGGCTTCCTTGCTTATAAACTTTGAAAGGGCCCTTACGACCTTGCCAAGCCAACAAGTTAGAATTTAAAACACTATCAAAGTGTTCGCAATGTACCTTACTCACAGCATTTACTCGTCCTGACTGTTTCTGCATCGCTTCTTTTCCCTCAAAGTCCGATGTACCACCCACCTTTCCCATAGGTGTCGGCTCCACAGTCGAATCTGCAGGCTTCATATCAATCGCTTGCGCCACTAACACTTCCGAATGGCTTTTCGTAACATCCCGTTCTATCGAGTCAATGTTCCTCCCATACGAAACATCCTCGACTAGTTGGATTGACGACAAAACCTTTGTCCCAACCTTCATATCTCGATACACTGGCACAACAATCTTTGATAATGGACCAGTGATAATATGAATTTGATCGGCCCATGGATACAGAACCGTCTGAATCCTGTCAAGAAAGTTTAAGCCAAGCACATAATCGTAATCATCTAGTTGGATTACCTCAAATTCTTCCTTGCCCTTCCATTCGCCGATTTGTAGTTCCACCTCACGAACTACTCCGACAGTTGGGCCCTCCTCAGAATTTATCGTCTTGATCTTCTAATTCAATTTCTTAATTGAGAGACCAAGTTTCTTCGCAGCCTTCTCCGATATGAATAAATCCGATGCTCCCGTATCAATCAGAGCACTCCCATTTCGACCTGCAATGTTGATGTCTACGAACATCAACCCTTCCCTACCATTCCTTTTCTTCGGGAAGAGAATCATCGAATTGACTCTCGATGCCTTTTTCTCAATCGGCTTTTCCTCTTCCGGCTCATCACTCTTCTTGATTGCCGTAAACGTAGATACTTTTGGGCAGTCCCTCTTCATGTGCGGTCCATTACAAAAGTAGCACCTCAACTTTCCCCTCTTTTCTTTCGGGCTATTGGGTCTTCTTTTCCCATTTCGTGGTTTCCTATTACCACCATCGCTGCCACTACTGCTGCCATAATAGCTATGTCCCTCTTCATCTTACTCATGGTGCCCACCATTGCCCCTCCCATTGGGCTTGGAAGATTTGAACCTGTCTTTTCTTGAAACAAGTTCCACTAGGGACTCTGCCACCAGCATGGCATTGGTTAGTTCTTGAAATCCATGACGTTGCAATTCTTGCTTCGCCCATGGTTTCAGCCCATCCGTAAAAGAGAAAAATGCCTCATTTTCGCTCAAATCTGAAATTTGAAGCATGAGTTCACTGAACTCCCACACATACTCCCTAACCGTGCCTCGTTGAGTAAGCCGCCGCAACTTTGCTCGAGCTTCATTCTCAGCATATTCGGGGTAAAACTGTGCCTTAAACTCCTTTTGGAACTCCTCCCAAGTCCCAATCTCGGTCCCACCACATTTCACATCAGTGGACCTACGTCGCCACCATAACAAAGCAACCTCAGTAAAATACATAGCAACAGTGTTTACCTTTGTGACATCATCCTCGATGCCCATCGCATGGAAGTATTGCTCCATGGCCCAAAGAAAATTGTCCACCTCACTTGCGGACCTTGCCCCTTTAAACGCTTTCGGTTTGGGCACATCCATTGCTTGTTGCTTCGGCATCGAAGCCAACATCCCACTACCTATGCCAGCCTTGAAAACCTTGAGCTCCCCCTTAAGCTCATTGATCATCTCGAGGTCCCCCTTAAGCTCGCTGATCTCCTCCTTCAACGCTGTTACCATAGCCTCGAGAGCATCATCCTTCCTAGCCAGCTTAATTTCCGAGGAACCAATAGTATCCAACACATATTCCTTAAGTTGCTCTTGCATAGTTTGCAACCCATCATGAACACTATCACCGACATCATCAATCTTCTCTTTGACATCCCCCATGGATTCCTCGAGAGTGACGACTCGATCCTCCAAAGCCGACAACAAGTCCCGTGATCGACTTACTTTCCTGGCCCTTCCTCGGGTCTCCATTGGCTCATTCTGCCCAACGACTTCTTTCGACATCCCAACAGTGCCTTCGAACCAACAGCTCGGATACCACTTGTCATGGGGCTAGACCTTTCGTTTCGTAATCCGTGCGGCCTTAGGCGATTCGCTTGTTCAAACTCGCCCAAGTCAGCCTTTACTCGAATGAGGATTCCTTAAGATCTCCTCCAAGGCACCAACTCGTACAGCGGAAGCAAACTTGTGCCAAAAGAAGCTTATACGAACAACAGAAAGCCACAGAAAAGATCGTACAAAAGGTGTTTGAGTAAATACTCTCAGAACTCTATTACTTTTAAGAATTCTCAAATACAATGGATGAGCTACAAGTGAGGGGGAGGCTCTCTATTTATACTTGAGCTCTCCCAAAACCGACGGACAAGATACATTTACATCGACGGATGAGATTAACCATATCCCATGATTTAAGGGATTTACAAGATATTGCGAAATCAAATCCTATCTAATCTTACAAGATATGATTCTCTCTATCTTTGAAGATTAGTTACCATAGTTGCCTAAGTTGCCATATCTTCGCTATCGGGCCAACCAGGCTTCAATTTGACAGGCTTCTCTATCAGTTACTTGAATCGAGCCAGATCTCGTGGGCTAAATGATCCCCATCTTATCGATAGACCTCCATGTGGCACATCTTGTGCCATGGTCACGGGCCTTGCACTCTGACCCGTGACACTAGTCTAAATTTCTATAAGGATTGGTACCTTTATTCAGTCAAAGAAAGGCAATAATTTCTGGAGGTCCAAAGATCACTTTAGGGAAACTTTTTTAAATTAAATATTTACTTAATATCATAGGCATAAGGGCTAAGGGTAGATACGGTTGCAGTTATAGTGGTCCTTCTCTTAGTTGGATTGGAAGGAAGTCCCTTGTGTGCATGCATATATTTCTAGAATGTTTATGTTGAGACAAATATTCATACGCCCTTTGTTATTATGGTTCCACTTTTGTGCTTCTCGAGAAGTAAAGTTGGGCCATTGATATAAAGGATTATATGATGGGAAGCTACCAGAGTTGAATATTTTAATTTGCTTTCAATGATTATGAAAGAAGGTAAGTTTACTTATCAAGCATTACAGCCTTTTTCTATTTGTTTTTAGTTTCTTTTTCAATGCTAGGTACTTGGATTATTTAGCGGATTAGCTTTCTAAATCAAACATATGGCTGCTCAACAAATCATTTATGTGGGAACAGTTAATATAATCTCTTGTATTTACATTTTCTTTTTCGTCCTTCTGGGCCAAAGTTATAAGGATATACAGCGGTTATCATGGATTTCATATAATATATAGTATATAAATATATATGGTATGTATATTATTTGCTGGTTCTGCTCATAGACTGTGCTCTTCTGTTTTGTGGTCTCAGAAGCGGTGGCCAAGTACTTTGATTCTCCTAATTACACCTCCTCCAATTGATGAAGTTCAACGCATTAGGTATTGTCCAACATTTTCTATTTACTTTTGCCTTTTAGATTCCATTGCGCCTTATGATCTCTATTATACATGCTTAAACTGGTGTTAAACCCTAGATATCCTTACGTTGAGAATCCATTGGGTTTGCCGGAGAGGACAAATGAAGCTGCCGGGGCTTTTGCCAAGGCATGTGTTGAAACTGCTGGGGAATGTGGAATTTCAGTGGTAGATCTCTGGACCAGGATGCAGCACTATCCTGATTGGCGCAATGCTTTTCTTAGGTATCTCACACTTTTCGGGTTTTAATAATTTAGATGCCTACTTTTCATGCATATATATATATATATATGAATTTTGCTGAAATAACATAATCCCACATCTAAAAAATATAAGATTGTGGAGAGTTTATTATTATAAATAGGGGTTGCTTCTCGATGTCCATGAAACCAACTAAAAATACAACAAAGGCAAGTGCACTTAGCGATAAATAGTATAGTTATGGTGAATAAAGATATCGCTCTCAGACTAAAAGTACTAGCAATTACTATCTTTCTATTATTTAATCGACAAATTGAAGTGATTGAGTTAAACTAAAATTAACTAAATTAATTAAATAAGAACTCAACAAAGAATAAATCAGAGAAATAATCGAATAATAACCAAGAAGTGAAATAATACTCAGCAAAGAAGCCAACTAGACTGCATCTGTCATTATCAATTTGAATTAAACAATTTATTCATTTAATATCCTGATTTGTAGAAATCCCTAAATTATGCTAATATCTCTCTTTAAAACTAAAAACAACTGACTCTAGGTTGATTAATTTCTAATTAAAACTCCAATTATCACATTAACTAGATCTACAAATTCTCCTATTATATTAGACTCTAATCCAGTAGATTTATATTGTCCTATTTCTAGAATTGCATGTAACTCCACACAATTATGCTAGTTTTACTCTTAAATAGGGTCTATTCCTCTTTTGAATTAAGCACATTAAATATGAAATAATAATCCAAAAATATTAAATCAAGAATTAAGCACACATAGCCGAGAACAATATTCAAGTATTTATTGCGTAAAACATAAATCAAAAGACAATTCATCATAGGGTTCATCTCCCCTAGGTATTTAGAAAATTAGTTCATAATGGCGAATAAAAACATTTCAAAGTTAGTATAACCACAAGAAGTAATCAACTTTCCCTTTTCGCTCACGGTTGATTTGGATTTTGGAGTTGGAGCTCCTCTCTCTCGTTATCGATATCACCTCCAATATAAGATTTGAGTCTATGACTATTTACCTTAAATGTGTCATATTCTGGATGTGTTACCTCCATTGAACTATAGAGAAAAACAATTTTTACCATATAAGGACCTAACCATCTCGATTTTAGCTTTCCCAAAAACAATTCGAGCCTTGAATTATATAAAAGCCGTGAATTGTTTGGGCTGCTTTAAACGAGCATCGTGGTATTTTTTAGTTGCTTCTTTGTATAATTTTGAGCTATCGTAAGCATTTGCTTGCCATTCATCAAAATCATTTAGTTGCAATAGTCTCTTATCACCTGCAAGTTTAGGATCGAAATTCAAAAATTTTATTGCCCAAAATGCTTTATGTTCGAGTTCTAGTGGTATGTGACAGCTCTTCCCATGAACAAGTCTGTAGGGGGATGTTCGTAGGGATGTTTTATACGTAGTCTTATAAGCCCATAAAGCATCATCTAATTTTAAAGCCCAATCCTTCCTATTTGTCTCTATATTTTTTTATAGTTTTTTTTGGGATGCGTTTCAATTCTCGGTTCAACAGTTTAACTTGCCCACTAGCTTGAGGTTGATAAGGGGTAGCCGTTCTATTATGTACACCGTATTTCTTAAGAATCTTATCAAATTGAGTGTTACAGAATTGTGTACCCTTATCGCTAATGATTTCTTGAGGTGTTCCAAAACAAGTAAATAGTTTCTTAATAAATCTAATGACCACCCCAGCATCATTAGTTTGTAAAGCTTGAGCTTCAACCCATTTTGATACATAATTGACCGCTACCAATATGTATTTATTACCATAAAAAATAGGAAATGGTCTCATGAAATCAATACCTTAAATGTCAAAAATTTCACAAGAAAACATGTAAATTTGTGGCATTTCATCACGTTTGGAAATATTACTTGTTTCTTGGTATCTATCACAAGAAGCAATATACCTGTTAGCATCTTTGAACAACGTGGGCCAATAAAAACTTGATTCAAGTGCTTTATGTGCTGTCCTAATCCTACTGTAATGTCCTCCTGTCAGTCTCGAATGAAAATGGTCTAAAATTTTATTCGCTTCTGGTTTCACACCTTCAAATTACCTCTTCTGCACACACACGAAAAAGAAAAGGATCTTCCCAAAAATATTTTTTCACATTAGTAAAGAATCGCTTCTTTTGATGATGAGTCAACCTTTTTGGTAAGATGTTAGCAACCAAATAAGTCACGAGATTTACAAGCCAAGGGCTTTCAGAATCAGTTACCGTAAAGAGTCGTTCTTCTGGAAATAAGTCATTTATCTCATTCTCATTAAGGTGCTCAAGATAAGGATTCTTGAGCCTTGAGAGGTGGTCTGCTGCAAGATTTTCAACCCATTTCTTATCTTTAATTTCCAAATCAAATTCATGGAATAATAAAATCCACCTCATAAGTCAAGGTTTTGCATCCAATTTTGTCAAAAGGTAGCAAAGAGCAGCGTGGTCAGTGTACACAACAATTTTAGATAGTATTAAATACGGTCTAAATTTATCGAATGCAAAAGCCGCAGCTAGCAATTCTTTTTCGGTAGTTGTGTAATTCTCTTGTGTGTCTGTCAAAGTCTATCTAGTACAATAAATCAGCTGAAAATGCTTGTCTCTTCGCTGTCCAAGAACTGTACGTACTACAAAATCACTCGCATCACATATTAGTTCAAAAGGTAAATTTCAATCAAGTGCTATCATAATCGAGGCATTAATTAATTTTTTCTTAAGAACATTCAACGCATTTAAACATTTTTGACTAAAATTAAATGACACATCTTTTTCTAGCAAATTAGTTAACGGCATATCCGTTTTAGAAAAATCTTTGATAAATCTTTTATAGAACCCAACATGTCCTAAGAAACTTCTAATAGCCTTAACTGAATTAGGGGGAGGTAAAATTTCGATGGTTTCAATTTTTGCTTTATCAACCTCAATCCCTTTATTAAAAATTTTATGGCCCAAAATATTCCCTTCTTCAACCATGAAGTGACATTTTTCCCAATTAAGCACAAGATTTTTTCCTCACATCTCATCAAAACTCGTTTTAAATTATTAAGGCAATGATGAAAAGAATTACTGAATACCGAGAAGTCATCCATAAATACCTCCATAATATATTCTACATGTTCATCAAAGATGGCTAACATGCAACGCTAAAAAGTAGAAGGAGCATTACATAATCCAAAAGGCATTCTTCGATAAGCAAACGTACCATATGGACATGTAAATGTCGTTTTCTCTTGATCCTCCAAAGCAATTAGAATTTTATGTGACTTGATAATCTCTCCAACATTTGATCCACAAATGGCTGCAGAAAATGGTCTTTCCTTATAGCATCATTCAACTTTATATAATCAATACAAACTCTCCATCTCATGACTATTCTTGTTGGAATCAACTCATTCTTATCATTAGCCACGACAGTCATGCCTCCTTTCTTAGGAATAACCTGCATAGGACTCACGCAAGTATTATCAGAAATAGGATAAATAGCTCTAGCATCTAGAAGTTTAATTACCTCAGTCTTAACAACTTCCTTCATGTTGGGATTTAACCTTCTTTGAGCTTGCAAACATGGCTTATACTCATCTTCCATTAAAATTTATGGGTACAAAAAGAAGGACTGATCCCTTTAATATCTAAAATTTTCCAGGTTATAAATCTTTTGTGTTCCTTTAACACTTGTAGTAACTCTTCTTTCTCATTCGGCTTTAAATCCAAAACAATAATCATTGGTAATTTAGAATTGTTTCCAAGGAATGCATACTCTAAATGATTTGGCAATTGTTTCAGTTACAACATGGGAGGTTCTTCAATAGGGGGCTTTAATTTCAGTTTTTTACTTACCTCAATGGCCTCATAAATTTTCTATCTTAGTGGAGACTTATTAATATCTAGATCAATTCTCATCTCATTTATTACAACATTATCTCCATCGACCTCATCTCCTTGAATAAGACACAATTTAAATATGTCCTTATGAACGATTTCATGCAAAGAATATTGAATAGCATGATCAATAAAATCAATAAAATAATAGGAATCATCTTACTCTCTAGAAAATCGCATGATATCATAAATTTGAAAATTGATCTCATCATCACCTACCCTAAGCATAAGTTTACCATTACCCACATCAATAATAGCTCTAATAGTGGTTAAAAAGGGTAGACCTAAAATTAAAGGCACTTTAACGTCCTCATCCATATCAAGAATAACAAAATCAATAGAATATGTATTTTTCTACATTAACAACTACATCTTCAATAATACCCTTAGGATATTTAACAGATCTGTCAGCTAGTTGAATACTCATCCTAGTGGGTTTTGGTTCCCCAAAACCAAGTTGCTTAAGCATTTTATAGTTAATATTAGCACCCAAATAAGACAATGCTTTTTCAATGTTAAAATTACCAATAAAATAAGGAATAGTAAAACTTCTTAGATCTTTCAGCTTGGTGGGCAGTTTATTTTGGAGAATGGCTAAACACTCCTCATTGTGTTCTACAGTGGATAGCTCGTCAAACTTTCTTTTATTTGCTAAAAACTCCTTTAAAAATTTTGCATGTATGGACATCTGCGAAAGAGCTTCAACAAAAGATAAGTTAATATGTAATTATTTAAAAAGTTCAAAAAATCTACCAAATTGTTCATCCATGCGGTCTGTCACACCCTTTACCCGTACCCGAGGCCAGGAGAGGATACGAGGCATTACCGGACTTAAACATACACAATTTCATAAAATCGGGCCATAAAATTTCATTCAATTTAAAATGAATTAAACACATGTACATTGTCCCTTTTATGGGCCTACGAGGCCTAATACATACTTTGGAAGTGGTCCGAGACTAAACTGTGAACTTTGGAAAACATTAGAAAATTTCTTGAAAATAGGAGTATACTCTCGTGTCCAAGGCTGTGTTCTTCACACAACCATTCACATGCTTTACTTTCCATAATTAATCATTACACACTTATTCAACCAAGTCATGCAAGCTTGCACATCCATAAAATACAACATCATAAACATATAACTTAATATTAGCCATCCTCAATGGCCTTATACAAAATGAACTATCAAATATTATAGGCCAACATTTTAGGCCAACTCATAATAACATATACACATAACCAAGTCCCTATATATGCCATAGACTTAAAAATACTTGAAAATCGTTAAAATTATACCAATCAATAACTTGTTAGTGTGATAGAATCTCCGACGACCTCTAACTCGAGCTAGCATCTATGACACTATAGGAAAAAGGAAAGGAAGGGGGTAAGCATTATCGCTTAGTAAGTAGGTATGTAAATGATAAGTAATCTATTAACATGCTTTTATAAATCTTCACAATATGTTCTCAAGATAATACAATCATAATTGCACATAGTTCCATTATTTATTCATGTTCATCTCAAGCTGTCTACTCAAGTCACAATCACTAAATTAATTATATCTTGAGCTACCAAACTCAAAACTAAGATCCGCTAATTTTCCCTGAAACTAGGTTCATATATCTTTTTACCATAAAATTTCTAGAATTTTTGGTTTAGCCAATAAGTACAGTTTATTCTTTACAGTCACCCCTATTTCGTTATCTGACAGTTCCAACCCCTCTACACTAAAAATTAATTATCTCTTCATACAAGATTTGGATAATGTTCCCTTTTATTTCTTTCGAAAATAGACTCATTAAAGATTTTAAGCATATAAATTATAACCCATAATTAGTTTTGTACAATTTTTAATGATTTTCCCAAATTAGAATAGGGGATTCTGAAATCATTCTGACTCTGACTAACAAAAATTCAAATATCTCATAATATGAAATTCTTTTGCTTACATTGTTTCCTTTATATGAAAATATCTCAATAAGATTTTATTTCATATCTTATTCAACTTCTAATTCGATTTCCACCATTTTTGGTGATTTTTGAAAGTCACACAACCGTTGGTGTCCAAAACTGTTTTATTACTAAATTTCACTCTTTCATGTTTTCTTTGTAGTAATTTTCATTGTAACACTTACTCCATATCAATCTTACCAAAGTTCGATCATATATCGAGCACGTTGCTCATAAGTTTACAGATACGAACCTTCACTTATTCATCACATAGTCATATTCAATTACACCTAGTCATTTCCCATTGAACACATCGGAATAATAACGGATGCCCGGTGGCCCGTACATAGTACCACCCTTGTAGTCAAAGCTACCTTCTTCACAAAGTGGCCTTCACATAGTACCACACTTGTGACCAAAGCTATCTTTTACACATAGTGGCCTGCACTTAGTACCACACATGTGATCGAAGCTATCAGGTACAAATAGTAGCCTGCACTTAGTACTACACACGCGACCTAACCATTTGGTACACATAGTAGCCTGTACTTAGTACTACACACGTGACCTAAAGCCATTTTAAACATATAGTAGCTTGCACATAGTACTACACATGTGTTCTCACAACGGATCATTCGTATCTTTTCTATTCCGAAGGTCCAACCGGGAAATTCCTCACTTTTCAACATTTTACCAATTCATCCATAATCAATTTCAATTCATAATTTACATCAAGTGATCATTCAATATGCAACCACCTCTCATATAATAACAAAATATTATAACATAAGTAAAAACAGTATATTATTTACATACAAACTTACCTCGGTAGCACAATCGGTGAAAAGGACTTATTCGTCATATTCTTTGTTTTCCTCCTGTTCTAAATCTGAATCTCTTTTTCCTAGATCTATAACAACACATTTAACTCATTTATTCACCCTTCTACCCAAATTAGCCTAAATTCACATTTTAGAAAAATTTACATTTTTGCCCCTAAACTTTGTCATATTTACACTTTTGACCCTAGGATCGTAAAATGATTTTTATTCAATTTCCTTGTATTTTAAGCCTAGAAAAATGATTTTCATAACTATAGCAGTCCACAATTTCCATTTATTCACACACTTACACACATTTTACAACTTTTTACAAACTAGTACTTTTTTACAATTTCACCGAAAAACACTTAGTAAAAGTTGTTTATTACACACTGAGCATTCATATTCTACCATTAAACATAAAAAAAATGCATGTCATCGATGGGTAAATTTTTAAACACAAACCCTAGCTCAAAATAATGGTGGAAATAGCTAAATCTTGTTAGAAGGATTTCAAAAACGTAAAAATCATTAAAAACGGGGCTAGAATAGACTTACAATCGAGCTTGGAAGCTTAAAAAACCCTAACCATGTTTTCTCCATAAAATTTTTGGCCATAGCTTGAAGATGGACAAAAATTGGCTTTTAATTTTGTTTTTAATTCATTTTAATTACTAAATGACCAAAATGCCCCTAACTTAAAAATATTCTATTTCACCTATTTCATGTCCATTTTTGTCCAATAAATTAACCAATGGTCTAATTACCATATAAGGCCCTCCAATTTAAAATTTCATAGCAATTAGACACCTCTAGCTTCTAAAACTTAAGTTTTACACTTTTTACAATTTAGTCCTTTTGACTAAATTGAGTGGCCAAACGTTAAAATTTTCGAACTAAATTTTCATGAAATCATTTTGTGAAATCGTATAACATAAAAATATAATAAAAATAAATTTTCTTATGTCGAATTTGTGATCCAGAAATCACTGTTCCGACAAGGCCTAAAATCGGGTTATTACACGGTCTTTCTTCAACTTTGCTAGGTATGGTATTGGTGGTTTTTATTCTTTAAGTACCGATGTTTGAATTTTTTTAGTTTTTGCCACTTCATCATCTTTCTCATCAGTTTCTTATTTCAGCTTCTTTTCGAGTTCAGACAATTCATTTCCATTCCTCAATGTAACTGCCTTCACATGCTCTTTTGGGTTGGGTTTAGTGTTATTATGTAAGCTCCCTTGTTGTCTTTCCTAAACCAGTTTAGCAAGTTGCCCAATTTGATTTTTGAGCCCATGAATTGATGCTTGCTGATTTTTCAAAGCTGTTTGAGTGTTTTGAAATTGAGTTCCTGACACCGAAATAAATTTGGCTAACATCTCTTCAAGGTTTGGTTTTTTTTTCTTGCTGATAAGATTGTTGAAAACTTATAGGGGGTCGTAACCTTCAATTTCCTTGACCACTCCATTAGAAATTTGGATGGTTCTTCCAACCTGCATTATACGTATTGCTATAGGGATTATTTTGAGATCTAGAATTATTACCCATAAAGTTGACTTGCTCATGCTCCATGTTAGACTTGATTAGTGAATATTTTGAATTAAGCATCCTCGTTTCATTAGCATCACACCGCATCACCAGATTTACATGTTTAGACAAATTTAAACCATCAATTTTCTTACTAAGAGCTTCAACTTGATTAGTTAGTATAGAAACTGCATCAATATCAAAAACTCTGACTGCCTTGACATGTTTTACTCTCGTAAATTACCACTGATAGTTATTTAGTGCCATCTTCTCAATAAATTCTTGAGCTACCTCAGGTGTTTTATTATTTAAAGTTTTGCAAGCTCCACATCAATCATCTGTCTAGTCAAGGGGTTCAAACCATTGTAAAAAGTTTGAACTTGGAGCCACAAAGGTAATCTATGGTGAGGACACCTTCTCAACAAAACCTTGAATCTCTCCCATTTATCATAAAAAGTCTCAATGTCAAACTGCACAAAAGAATAGATATCATACCTCGACTTAGCTATTTTAGCTGGTGGGAAATATTTTAACAAAAAATTTTTAGTCATCTGCGCCCAAGTAGTGATAGAATCTTGTGGTAAAGAGCTTAACCACTATTTTTTCTTGCTCCTCAATGAGAATGGGAACAATTGTAAGTGTATGGCATCATCAGTAACGCCATTGATCTAGAAAGTGTCACAAATCTCCAAAAAGTTAGCCAAATGAGCATTTGGATCTTCGTCTTGCAAACCATCAAACTGAACATATTGTTGCACCATCTAAATTGTGTTCGGTTTGATCTCACAGTTGTTTGCATTAACAGTCGGCCTAACAATACTCGATTCAGCTCCAATCAGAGTTGGCTTAACATAATCATACATATAATGAGGGGTAGGACCTACAGGAGGTAGCTAATTATTTTGATTATCACCCATCTCCACATTAATATTATTTTCATCGTGATTGTCTATGTTGATTTTGCACTGCTTCTCTAACCTCTTTACGATTTGTACGAGCAGTTCTTTCAATCTCATTATAAAAAATTATTGGTTCCAACGGGTTTCCTCTAGTCATAAACCAAAAGAACCTGCCAAAATCAAAGAAACGAATATATTAAAATATAAAAATTAAGTTAAAAACAAATAAAATAAAAAATGACTAAATTAATAGAAATAAAGTTAAATTAATAGAAATAAAGTTTTCCTAATTTTTCAGTCCCCGACAATGGTGCCAAAAACTTGGTGTCCCCAAAACCAACTAAAAATACGACAAAGGTATGTGAACTTATTGATAGATAGTATAGCTATGGTGAGCAAAGATATCGTTCTCATGAGGACTAAAAGTACTAGTAATTACCATCTTTCTATTATTTAACAGAAAAATTGAAGTGATTGAATTAAACTAAAATTAACTAAATTAATTAACTAAGAACTCTGCAAAGAACAAATTAGGGAAATAATTAAACAATAGTCAAGAAGTGAAACAATACCCAGGATAGGATCCACCTAAACTGCATCTGTCATTATTAATATGAATTAAACAATTTATTCACTTAATATATTGATCTGTAGAAATCCCTAAATTATGCTAACATCTCTCTTCAAGACTAAAAGCAACTGACTCTATGTTGATTAATTGAAATTTCTTTCTAATTAAAACCCTTATTATCACATTAACTTGATTTATGAATTCCTCTATTAGATTTGACTATAATCTGGTAGATTTATGTCGTCCTATTTCTAGGATTGCATGCAACTCCACTCAATTATGCTATATGTACACTTAAACAAGGTCTATTCCTCTTTTGAATTAAGAACATCAAATATGAAATAATAATATGGAAATATTAATAAATAATTAAGCACACATAACTAAGAAGAATATTCAAGTATTTATTGTGTAAAACAGAAATCAAAAGATAGAATTCATCATAGGATTCACCTCCCCTAGGTATTTAGAAAATTAGTTCATAATAACGAATAAAAACATCTCAAAGTCAATATAACCACAAGAAATAAAGGAGATCTTCAATCTTGATGAAATTTGCTTCTGAGTCAGCATCAATGGTGTTTTACAAGTTGTTTCCTTCAAAATTCTCTGACGGCTCTCTTTCCTCTTCTTATATTTTGAAATTTATTAGTCTTCAAATGCTCAAAAACCTAAAATTTGTATTTTTTCGCATGTTAAGAGTGCGAATCGTGAGATCCACATTGTTTGACACATTGTCATGTGTTAGTCTGTTTGGCTCACATAGCCATGTGTCTAGCCCGTGTGGCTTTTGAAAGCTTCTCTAATTGTTTGATTTTCCCTTCGTTTTTGCTCGTTTTGCTCCCAAATGCTCTCATAAGTATAGAAACATGAATTTAAAGGATTAAGAGCATAAAATTCACCATTTTGCATTGATTAATCACTCAAAAAGTGCATTAAGAATGGGATTAACATATGTTACTTTTGACACTTATCATTTCTCCACCTTTAAATCATCCCAAAATTTGTTATTTTCTTCATAAGGCAATTTTATCTTCTTCTTATTTGCAATGAAATACATTTGGTAGTGTCTAAGGACGTAGGCATAATTTGCAAAACCACGTTAAATTTTTGGTGTTCTTTATTGTTTTTATTTATTTTTTAATATTTTGTAGGGTATAATTGTAGTGATATACTGTGCTATTAAATTACATTATAGGGAGATTCTGTCCAAGAGGTTGGGTTTTAATTGGGACCATTTGTGATCCTTCCAATCTTTCATGACAATTAAAGTTAGTGTGATTTTCTAGTACAATAATTTACTCCTTTTATCCTATTTTCACAACAAGTGGTATTAGAGTCCAAGGTTATTCAAAATATGTTATGTTCTTGCAATTTAAACTGATCATGCACATTAGAAAACATTTCCTCTAGTATATTGAAAGATTATGACTGAAATGGTGAACAATACAAGAAGATCCATATCAACAACTCTAACATTATCTATATGGACGAGACTGGCAGTGGAATTTTTGATGGCACGGGTAATTTCAATATGTGGCAAAATGAGGTTCTAAATGTTCTCTTTTAGCAAGGTTTACACATTACCATTTATGAAAGGAAACCAAATGATGCAGAGGTGAAAGATTGGAAGATTATTAATATTTTGGCATGTGGTACAATTCAATCGTGCCTTTCTTGAGAGCAGATGTTTGCTTTCTCAAAGGAGACTTTTGAAAAATAACTTGTGGTCAGCATTAGAAGAAAATTGTTTGAAGAAAAATAGTCAAAATAAGCTCAACATGGAAAAAGGTTGTTTCGCTTCACATGTATTCCGGCTACCACTATGAATTATCACATCACCTGTTTTAATCAATAAATAATTGATCTAGTGAACGCGGATGAGACTTTGAAAGATGAAGATTTAGCTTTAATGTTGTTGGGGTCACTTCCTAAGGAGTTCGAGTTCCTCAAAACTACTCTACATCATAGAAAGGTTGATGTATCTCTTAGTGAAGTGTTAAGAGATTTTCCTAATTGGAAAAAGATTATGGAAACTCAAATGGGCAAAAGGATCAACCACCTTCACACAGACAATGGTGGAAAACATAAAAGTGACCCATTTGCAAAAAATTGTGAAGGTGAGGGCATCATCAGACGCTTCACTATCAAATCTACACCACAACAAAATGAGGTGGCAAAATGCATGAATCAGATGTTGCTGGAGAAAGTTTGATGTAGATGTCTAATGATCGATTGGGTAGAGAGTTTTGAGCTAAGGATATAACATATGCATGTTGTCTCATTAATGGCCTACATATATGTAACATTCTCTATTCTACACGAATCACCAAAATCAGATATCAAAGGTTACAACACATAGATACTTAGCAAAAATTTTACATCTGGCGTATAACCATTCTAAAACTTACTTATTATTTCTATACTTACAATTCTTAATACAAAAGTTTAATATTATAAAATGTTAAAAATTTACATCAGACTTTCAACCATCATAAAACGTTACAACTTAAGAACTTTGCTAGAAACAGACTCTACATGCCATAATGACTAAACACCATGCCTCTATTGAGCCTCCGTTTGCATAAAAACATGCACCTTGGCGTAATCTTATCTTGGTCCGTTTTGGCGCAACCACCCTTAAATCAAAACCTATATCAGAAATAGACACTTGTATGTTTCAACGAACTTAGTGAGTTTTAATTCAAATTACCTTGAAATATTTGTTATTTCTTTCCTCATCTTGAATATTTTGAATTTCCTTTTTTGTCTTCGGCGGATACTTTTTCAATATCGGTGCATACTTATACACCAACTTCCATACTTGATCATCTTATACACAACTCACTTCATAAATGGATTAAAAAATTCACTGCTTAATATGGATCTCATTTCCTTTACAATAAGCATAGACATTTCTCATAAGAATACCTATATGACACTTACCTTTGGTGGATTTCCAGTCAAATGGATGTAGACTTTTCCTAGGTTAGGGTACACATAGATGCTATTCTTGGCGAACACTTATACTAAATAATCTTTAAGGTGGGCTTCATATCAATCCAATCTTAGACAAGTTCTCATAATGAATTTAGCAGCTATCAAAACACCAGTCAGATCAAATCTTGAAACAACCCAACTCACACCTTATTCTAACGGAGGCAACATTTTAAGTCAACCTAGGAAATCACAAACAATCATATTACATATCATAGGAACACTAAGGTTGGTGGATAACTTAAACTTTAGATAACCTTTTCTATACACTAGGAAACACTCAGATTTGGTGAATACCAAATAACTCAGATTACTTCCTTACATAGTATAAGAAAATTCAAATCTGACAACTCTTCGACTGTTCATGATTTTGAGTACGCCAAATTACCTTTACTGACAGACTACAATGGCGGATTCACCGTTCAGGAACACTACTAATAACTCTATCAATGTAATGCCCAAACTTGATCTAATTAACCAAATTCGAATCTAGGGTGTTACTACTCAGGTACATATGTAGTTCACTTAATCATACAAATTTACATTCAATTACAACTATTTTAATTATAAATTTCTCTACGAAATACATAAGTATGAATAATACGAGAATTTTGTTTTGGTTGCACAAGGAATTTATTTACAACTATAATTAAATAGATGTTCTAGTCTATTACAATTATTATGTGTAAAATACTCCTATAAAACAATTCAAACTTGAACATGCCAATAGACTTGCTCTATATTCATAATAGCTGATACGTCACTTCTTTGGCATAGCCCTGGCGTCGTCCCTCCTGGTGTAGTCCCAAACCAACATTCCTGTAACATAAAACACATTGGTAAGTTCATGAGAACTTAGTGACCAAATTATGTGATTCATTTTTTTTTGTTTTTGTATTTCTCATTTGGTAGTTCAGTCTATCACCATTGTCCTTTGTTCTTCAACTTGTCTCTAGTGAAAAAAATTCTAGACTGCCATTCTTCATACTCTTGATGTCACCCTTAACTTTTAAAATCATGCCTTACTTTATACATTACTCACGTTCTTCACTCTACACTATTATGATTCCTTAACCACGCTTATTAAAGACGCCCATACAGATAAAATATTGTTGTTCTTACATTCATACACTATTATGATTTTGCACATAGGTAAAAGATACGTTCTTGAATTATACGGTTTGATTATTTCTAGAGGATAGCCTTCTTCTTGTAATAAATGCAAATATATTACCTTCTTTTATGATTACCTTATTCTACTTATCGAACATAGCCATTACCCAGATTTGTTCTTCAAATCTAATTAACCCATACTTTGAATTCACCATGTATTTTGGCGCATTCTAGTTTCTTTGTTCTTATCTTAAAACTATGTAGGGTCTACCCCAACAAATCATATGGAGCTTTCCATAAAGGAAATGCATTAAATTATCGTATCAAAAGTGTAACATGATACGCCATAAGGGATTTTCCTTTAGGGCTTGTTATATAGACTGTTTCTTCAGAGTTCGTCATACATACTATCTCTTTAGTATTCTTTAAGAACACCATTTCTTTCTTTTAGAGTCCGCTACAGAGCGTCTCCCTTAAATGGTTGCCATAAGGGCTTTCATTTCCTTAAATCACTACAAAGGCTTCTATCTCATAGATTGCCACAAAGGCTTCCATCTCATAGATTGCCACAAAAACTCCCATTTCATAGATTGCCAAAAAGGCTTCCATTTCATAAATTTCCACAAAGGTTCCATTTTCTAGAGTGTTCAGGTTAGGGATTCGCCTAAACTCACGTTTCGTGAGGTTTGCCCCTCATTATCTTGGGTCACTGATCGACTGTTTAATGTCACAACAATAATGTGCAAGTGTACATTGTCGATGCAAGTATAGTAGACAGATGTGAGTCTATCAGATATCGGTCCTACATGGATGGTTGTCTTTTATCTATTAATATCAGTGCAATAACTAGATAGAAACAAGATAAATTGTGAGGATACTTGTCGAAGCAACAACTTGAAAACAATAAAATAAAATATGATAATGATAAACTGGGATCCCCAACATGAATCTTCAGTAGAATACTAAGTGCTCACAAGGTATAAAAGGATAGGTGAATATTGAGGCAATAAATTTAAATGTATATCTTACCAGGCATCACTCATCTATTTAATCTGAGACTTAAACATACACGTTAACCTTACCTTCTAATGATGACAATATCGCACTATTAAGAACAAGTGGACTAAATTCCTCTAATCCTCACTCAACTTCTGTTGTAATACTTGTTTGCTTGAACTGTCATTGCACTTTCTAGTGTCAGTGACTGCAATAAAACTTCCATATTAAGAAACATTCAAACCCCAAGATTAAACAATAAAAGCAAGATTGAATAAGATAACATTTAACTAAGAATTCATGTTTACTTCCATACAAATAGAAAACAAAAAGTAATCATCAGTATTTAGAAAGAAATAAGAAAGACTCGAGTGAAGAATACTATTCCTAGACAACTCGACTGAATCTCGCTATTCCCTCTTGTCTTGCACTTAGGTCTCCTCTTTAGATGCTAATCTGCATCAATTTTCACATTAGCTCACTTGTAAGAGGTTTAAGCTACCATAGCTGCAAGCTTCAATGTAGGATGAATAAGATAATAGTAAAGAAAAAGCTCTCTCCCCCAGTCCATTTTTCTTCTCACGTCAACCTTTTATGTCCTCCTCCTACAGTACATGTGTCCTTTCCTTAGAACTATTCTATCTTTGTACATACAAGTTGGTTATACCAGACTGGACAGCTCACGTTTTTTTAGTTTTTATCCGGATAGCTTTCAGGTACGGCGACAATTTTGGACGCAATATGGAATTAACTCATGCAACAACATTAATGCAAAAAAATAGCAAAATTATGGATAAAATAGGCTAGGATTCACTGAGTCATAAAATGCAATTTACTAAACTCAAAATGCTAAAATATATGTTAAGGACAACTAAATGGGAACAATTTAACCAATAAGTAAGGAGGAAAACATATGTTCTTTCTAGTGCTATCACACCCCCAAACTTGAGTTTTTACTTATCCTTAATAAAACAAAAACTAGCAAGGCTACAAAAATTTTTCTTAGGCAAATGATCATTCTAGAAACCTAAACCATCTAAATTCCCAATGAATTAATCACATTCAGATGAAAGAATATTGCATCGACAATACAGAAGCACGAATTAATCAGCTTGCAACTTCAGCAATGTTAGTATCATGCTTCAAACCCTAAGTTCTATTTACCAATACAACATTTATTGTACAATACTAAATATTTATATATTATATATAATTGTTTTTGAAATAAGGGATATCATTGCATTACTGTACCCTTGTTCCTGAGAAGTAACGATGGAGAACAACACACCCCTAGGTAGTACGTAATTGCCCAGACACACATTCATGCAGCGACAGCCTTTGGCCAGATTGATTTTTCTAATGCTTGTATTGGAGTGTTCCCTCCTTAACATTCTATACTACACCCCACTTTGGAGTGTTTCTAATTTATAACTATATATAAGCTGTTGCAAAAAGTAGATTCACTCAAGTTTAAGGAATGATAGTAGTCGCTCATTACTAATGCAACCTAATCCATTCATTAAAGAATTGAAGCTACAACCTTCTATCAAAATTATCCAACTCATTCATTAATTATTTACATGACTCAAGAATTAAGCATTGAATGTAACAAAAATTTTTGAACAATTTTTATTAACTATAATTAAACCTTGTATGCTTCATTACCCCAAAAAAATTGAAAGGTGGATTCATTTCCAAGCCCCATGTGCATTTCCCCAGACTTAAAGTTTGCATTGTCCCCAATGCACTAACATGAAAATGTAATGACAATAAAAATGCAATGGCAATGTGTACTTATCAAAATAAAACTTACAGCTACATGCAATGCATGGATACTATAACGAAAGCTTAAAATAAACTAACGCATGAATACTATAGCGAAAGCTTAAAATAAACTAACTTAGTTATCCTCAGTCGTCGATGTGGCTGCACGATGTTTCTTTTTCCTCTTTATTCTTTCATTTTTTTTTATCTTTAGAACACTTTCTTTTCTTTTCTTTGGGCTTTACACGGTCTTCAGATTGCTCCTCAGTTTTTGGTTTTGCCCCAGCATCACTGTCTGCTTCCTGTGTAGAAGAGGCGACCTGGAGTGGTCCAATGTAGACCACTTTTGCCAATGAATTGTATTGCTCTTCACTGGGTACCTCAACAACTTTCGCCGGTCTCACTCCATCTCACTCCAAATTATCAATATTTGTACCCACAGACTCGGGTGCGGTGACAATGTTAATAACAGAATCTTCCTTTTCTTTTCCTTTTTCATCTTCAACAACTTCTTCTTCTTCAGCAACAACTTCCTCTTCTGTAGCAGTAGCATCCTTCTCAATAATAGTGTCCTCTTGATCAGCAAAAGTACCATCCTTGGACAAGTTATCAATCTTTCACAAGAATTCTTCGATGTCCCTGGATTTCTCTTCTTTGTCATTATTAGAGACCTGCACAATGGGAGGGGATTCCACTGATCTGTCTTGGTCTTTTAAGTCATTATCCACAGATAAAAGTTCATAATCTTGAATGATTGGTGGAAACACTGGGAATTTTGGTAGTATGGATGGGCTCAATTGGCTTAATGTGGCTACAATAGAAATGTTCCAGGCTTTGGTATCAGCATAAAACAAATTCTGGGATTTCTCCATATCCTCTATTGTAGCGACAAGCCTGATATGTCTATTGTTGATGAAACTGACCATTTTTTCGACATCTTTCATTTTACGCCATAATGATGTCTCTACATTTAGGTTTGTTCCTTTGTTGTCGGCTTTGGTTTTGCCCTTCCTTGTCTTGCTTATTTCTGACTCCTTCAGTATTGGTGTATCTTTGCCATAAGGCATTCTTTCTATAGAGGCTTTATTGATCGGGCCCTTATTTTTCAGGACTTCCTCACCATCACAAGATACAATTTCTTTTTGTTTCCACAATAACATCACCAATGATGGGAAAACCAAGATTCTAGTTTGCCTTGCGGCCAATTAGCAATTTCCTGATGAAGTATTGCACCAACATCAATCTTTCTGCCCTTGACGATAGAATGTATCAGACACATTCTATCAAGGGTAACTGTGGTGCTGTAAGTAGAGGGCTTTAGCCTACAGTTGACAAAATGAAACTAGATTTTGCTTGGTAACATCAGGAAGTGATGGTGCATCGTTTAATTCTTTTGATGGGAACCCATCCACAATGCTCATTTGACACACAATTCTTTCACCAATAGATCTCATTTTTTATCTGTGATATCCTCAATGTACTCGGAGTGTTCATATACATCCACCTTGGTGTTGTACAGCTCGTTGAGTTTTTTAGCGTCCCATGGTATTAAGCCTTCTCGACCAAAAATAAACTCTAACTCATGATCATAAAGGTTAGCATAAAACTCATGTACCAATGAAGGAGAATACCTTCAAGGATGGGTGCAAAAAGTTTCCCACGTCAACTTCGAGATGGTTTTATAGACTTACTTACCTAAGTCTTGTTTTTGCGAAAGGGAAATGCCCTGTTCGGGGTGGAAGTTTTGCTTCAACATGTTGTCTTGTAATCATTCCTCTGCCACTTTATTCAAAAAGATTACTGGCTCAGTTTTCTTCATTGGCTTGGGGGATTTCAATTCACGAACTGCAGTAGCAGAGGTTGCATGTTCTTTAGCAGATTTGGTGGCTTTCTTGACTGAGCCTCTCATTTTTGCCATCTTTAATTGAGGGAAAATGGTTTAAAGTTGAAAAGATGTGATCTTGAGAAGAGAAAGGAAATAAAAATGGTTCTTAAAAGTGTTACAGTCAGTGCAGTGGAGGATTTATAGTGAGTGAAAGAGGAAGATGAAGAGGAGTATTGTTTTATGGAGAGATATAAAGCTGGTAGGAATAGTTGTCCAATAGAAATTACGCTTGTTCAGAAGGATCAAACAGCTGAGTGATTTTTTATCCAACGGTGGAATCTGAATTTCCCTATATTCTAATGAGTTATAAATGGTAGTACAGAATTACAGAATGCGTTGACAGCAAAATTTTGATACGTCGACAATAATACCTAATTATTCTACAAAAAGGAAGGAAGACAAACTTTAACAAAACATAAATAAAATAAAATAAAATCATGGAGTCATAATTAAAAATTAAAACTTTTCGACCAATTTAATGGTCTTTTCCTGATCACTGTTGCCAAAACAGTGTTTCAGCCTCTGTCCATTTACTTTGAATTGGTGTCCATCACGTAAACCTCGAATTGTGACTGCACCATGAGGAAATATGTCGACAAATTCGAAAGGTCTAGACCAACATGGATGCAATTTACCTGGGTGCAATTTAAGTTGAGAATTGAATAATAAAACCTGTTGACCCGCGATAAATTATCGTTGTAAAATTATCTTGTCATGCCATCGTTTAGCCTTTTCCTTATAAATCATAGCATTTTCATAGGCATTTCTCCTAATCTCATCTAGTTCATTGATATCCAATAGCCTTTTCTTTCCATTCGCTTCATAGTCCACGTTCACTTTCTTAATTGCCCACATTGCTTTGTATTCTAATTCAACTGGCAAGTGACATGCTTTCCCAAAATCCAATTGATACGATAACATCCCTAATGGATTTTTGTATGCTGTCCACAATGGCCATAAAGCTTCATCCAATCGGAAAGACCAATCTTTCCTCGAAGGGTTTACAACTGTAACACCCCGTACCCGAGTCTGTTTCCGGAATCAAACACAAGGTGCACACAGACTTAACTATTTTCACAGTCCATTTAGAATTTTCCAGACAAGCTGGTTACTGCATCACTGTCGCCTTAAAAATCATATCTTGAGTTTCAAAGCTCAAAAATTAGTTTTGTAATTTTTCCCTGAAACTAGACTCATATGTCCATCTACAGATTTTTGTCTAGAATTTTTGATTGAGCCAATTAGTACAGTTTATTAGTTAAAGTCTCCCCTATCCCAGGGTTCGACTACACTGACCTTTGTGCGTTACGAATTGAATATCTCCTTTTACAGGGCTTTAATACTGATGCCGTTTATTTCTATAGAAACTAGACTCAGAGAGGAATCTATACATATATGGAATGACTCCTAATTATCTCTGGTTAATTTACAATGAATTTCCAAAGTCGGAACAGGGGATCCAGAAACTGTCCTGGCCCTGTTTCACGATAACTTTAATATCTCTTAACATGTAACTCCTATGACCGTTTCGTTTCTTCCATATGAAAGTAGACTCATCAAGGTTCATTTAAATAATTTATTCACTATTTAATACCATTCCTACTATTTTTAGTGATTTTTCACATCCACATCACTGCTGCAGTCAGCATCTGTCTTTAAGGTAGGCTTTACCTATTTCATGATTTCCATGATTCAATTGCCCCTTTTTGCATACATAGCACAAAGTGTGATCATGATTAACCATTCCAATGGCTAATCGTTTCAAAACAATTCCATACCTCATAATGATCAACATACAAACGATTATAGTACTATACTAAAAACGATATAGGCCATTTTCGCATGGCTATCCAAGTTTACACAAAACCGAAAGGTACATGACCTTCAACAAAAGGGTAGTCCTATACATGCCATTTCAAAGTTCAACCAAAATTATACCAAAATGGAGGCTTTGATAGTGTGGATGACTTCGACTTCAATGATCCCGAATCCGATAGCTAACGAGCAAAATCTATAAAAGCAGAGAAACAGAGAAAGCGGAGTAAGCAATTTATGCTTAGTAAGTTTGAGCAAGAAATTCCACACAACAAAAGCATAGCATTCATAAAGCTAACGGATAGTTTCATATGCACAAATTCTCAATATCATACTCATTTCACATTCCAACCCCTATGTTCATACATAAGGGATCACCTTAGTCAAATACCGAAACTCATTACTCGATGAGCGAATATTATTCAAGGAATCAACTAATTCAAGCTCATATGAACATACCTCATTGCTGGAATTTTTCAAGCGTATTAACTAAAATTTTACAGCAAGATCGCTTATTCTCGAATCACGTACCTTGAAATTTAACCGGATATAATGACTCGCTCAAATGCCTTGGAATGAAGCTTGGTTATAGTGACTCGCACAATTGCCTTGGTCTTAACCCGGTTTGGTAACTTGCACAAATGCCTTGGTCTTAGCCGGATATAACAACTTCATACGAATGCCTTGGTCTTAGCCCGGATATAATTACTAGCACAATTGCCTTCGGACTTAGCAGGATATCATTCCAATGTTCATTTACACATATATCAATATTCACGACACATCCATAATTCATTTTTGTTACTAAGGCTCAAACACAAAAATATTTATCAAACCTTTACAATTTCGGCTCAATAGCCACACACACAAGGAGCATGATTTCAATATAATTCAAGTAGGGTCATTACTCGAAGACTTACCTAGGATGTCGTTGAACGATTTCAATGGCTATTCGACCACTTTTTCCTTCCCTTTGTCGGATCTAGTTCCCCTTTGCTCTTGAGCTTAATTTAACAAATAAATCGATTTAATCATTTGAGCATCGAAAGAGGAATTCAAGGTACTTAGTCAATATATATACTCATTAGGCATTAAAGTCGCATATGTACGAAATCATGAATCGAACTCCACACATTAGTTAATATTCCTCTTAGTCGAATTTTCTAAGCCAAGAATAGGCATCAATATGCTTGCCTCTAACCGAATGCATGCACACCAATTTCCCTTCATGTGGACGAATATGCATGTCCATGTTGAGGCCAATTATACACTTAATACCACACAAAAACAGCATACATTTTACTAACTAACGCATTACATATCGTAGCTCAATACACATCTCTCATTTACTTCATAACCGAAACATCATCACAAGCAAATATACACTTGAAATAGTATATATGTCATACCAATACATCATGTGCAAACATATATTCATGTAGGTGCAATGGCCGATTCTCAAGTGGCTTATATCCAAATATATACACATATCCAAAGCTTAAATCTTACTTACCATGCAACATGCATGAATCATACTTATGGATATACCATGGCCGAATACACCACAACACCATACCGTTTCAATTTGGTCATGGTTAAACAAAGAACTTAGTATCTCATTCAAAGATGCTAAAAGAAAATCTAAGAGTCCTCAACCCCTCATCACATGTATCATTATCAAGCTTGATATTTAGCATGCAATGGCATTAACACCACATCCACCTTGGCCGAATGTCATTCCCATGACATAGCAAGGATTTGAACCATGGGCTAACAAGAACATCAAGCTAGCAACTAAAAACATGCATGAATCTCATGGCACAACCTCAAACATACCTTAATCTTGATGCAAGTATAGCCAAACCTCTTCCTAATCCTCTTCCAAACCAAACATGAAGCAAAATTCCTTCCTTCCTCTAGTATTTTCGGTCAAGAGAGAAAAATGGATGAGCAAAATTTTTTCTTTTCTTTTCTTCCATGCACGGCAATGGGGGTTCACTCACACACACATTTTTTTCTTTCTTTATTACCCATACTTATTTGTTTATTGTTTCTCCCTAATGCACCAACAAAACATGTTTCATGACATGTTTAGCCCATACTCCTTGTCATGGCCGGCCATCACTTGTAAAAAGAGGGTATTTGACATGCAAGGCCATTGTTTTGCATGCATGCTTTAATTAGTCATCACACATTCCCCCATCATACTTTCAAAGTTTTCTACTAGGTCCTTTCTAGTGAAATTCACATTTATAACTCTAAATTAAAGCATCAAAAATGTCACACATGAGTTAACACATATTATAGGCAATAAAATAAATATTAAATTATTTTTATGCCTCGGTTTTGTGGTCCCGAAACCACATTCCGACTAGGGTTGTTTTAAGGCTGTCACAACAACCTTCTCAAGAATGTTCTTAATTTGTCAATTCGATACTTCAGCTTGTCCATTCATTTGCGGATGATAAGTAGTAGCCATTCTATGATTAACTCCATATCTCTTCAGTGCGATTCACTGTTTAATGCCTTTTGTGTACCGAAGCGGGTGAGTATATGCTTGTGAAAAGAATTTAGCATTGTCTTTGCATCATTCTTTGGGGTTGCAATAGCTTTCACCCACTTCGAGACGTAGTCAACAGCTACTAATATATAAAGATGTCCAAATAAACTCAAAAAGGGTCCCACAAAATTCATACCCCAAACATCAAATAATTCAACCTCTATAATTGGCTGCTGCAACATTTTATTGCGTCAGGATCTAGAATCGATGTGCTGACACCTATCTCATTGATTCACAAAATTGTAGGCATCTTTGAATAATGATAGCCCAGTAGAATCCTGATTGGAGAACTTTAGCAACAGTTCTCATACCATCGAAATGACCTTCATAAGGAGCATCATGATAATACTTCAAGATTGAAAGCATTTCCTCTTCTGAAACACAATGTTGAATGATGTTGTCATTGCATACCTTGAATAAATACGACTCGTTCCAATGATACTTCACTATGTCATGAAGATATCTTTTTTTTTATAGCCTGTGACACTTAATGGGAGTTTTCCACACACTAGATAATTAACAAAATCCACATACCAAGGAGTTGCATCTACAGAAAATAACTTCTCATCTGGGAATGCATCAACAATTTAAAGTATGTTTTCTTCTTTGCTGCCAACTTCCAATCAAGACAGATAGTCTGCAGCTTGATTCTCTAAACCCTTATGGTCTTTTATCTTGATGTCAAATTCTTGCAACAGTAATATCCAACGTATCGGTCTTGGTTTTTCCTTCTTTTTTAGCAAAGAGATATCTCAACACCAAGTGATCAGTTAATACAGTAACCTTTGCACCGGCAAGATAGGAATAAAACTTGTTGAAAGAAAAGACTACAATCAACAATTCTTTCTTTGTGGTGGTATAATTGAATTGAGCCTCTGTAAGAGTTTTGCTAGTATAATAGATGGTGTGAAATATTTTTCCCTTTTGTTGTCTTAGAACCGCACCCACAGCAATGTCGCATACATCACAAATAACTTCAAAAGGTTGGGACCAATCTAGTGCAAAGACAATAGGTGCATTCCCTAGCTACTTTTTTAAATGAATAAATGCATCCATACATGCATCGTCAAAGAAGAATTTTCAATTCTGTTCCAGCAATGAGCATAAGGGCTTTGCAATTTTTGAAAAATCTCTAATAAACCTTTAGTAAAACCCTGCATGTCCAAGAAAACTGTGAATACCTTTCAAGTTTGTTGGTGATGGTAATTTCTCAATGATTTCCACCTTAGCTTTGTCTACTTGAATGCCTTGAATAGAGATGCGATGGCCTAACATAATGCCTTCAATTGCCATGAAGTGAAATTTTTCCCAATTCAAGACAAGATGTGTGTCCTCACATCGCTTCAATATTTTATCCAAATTTTCAGTGCAATGATCAAAATCATTCCAATAGACTGAGAAATCGTCCATAAAAACCTCCAAAGAGTCTTCGATCATATCTAAGAATATTGCCATCATGCACCTTTGAAATTTGGTTGGTGTATTGCAAAGATTGAAAGGCATACGACGAAAAGAAAACGTACCAAAGAGGTAGGTGAAGGTTGTTTTCTCCTGATTCTTAGGTGCAATAGCAATTTTATTGTACCCAGAATAGCTATCTAAAAAGTAATAATAGGCCTTTCTAGTAAGCCAATCCAGTATTTGGTCAATGAAAGAAAGTAGGAAGTGATCGTTCTTTGTGGCCGCATTCAATTTGCGATAATCCAAACAAACTCACCGTCTCGTGGGAATACGTGTAGGAATTAATTCATCCTTATCATTGCGAACCATAGTGATGCCACTCTTTTTAGTTACGCATTACACTGGACTTACCCAATTGCATTAAAAATCGGGTAAATAATTCCAACATCAAGCCTTTTTATGATTTCCTTCTTGACAACTTTCTTCATCTTCTCGTTTAATCTTTTTTGTTGTTCAATCGATTGCTTGCCTTCATCTTCCAACTTGATCTTCTCCATGCAAAAAGAAGGACTAATACCTTGAATATCGGCAATACTTCAAGCAATATTTCGTTTATATTACTTAAGAATATAGACCAATTTCTCTTATTGAGTTATATCCAGTGCTGCAGAGATAATAATTAGGAGAGAATTGTGATCACCCAGAAAGACATATTCAAGATGAGGAGGTAGTAGTTTCAATTCCAGAGTAGGAGCTTTTTCAATAGATGGTTTGAAATTTGGGGTTGTTCTATTGGTTAGGTCTAAGGATTCAATTTGCCATCCATGATTGAGCTCAAGATTATTAGCTTCAACCATGCTGTCACAATCGTCTAAGGACTTGACATCAGATGTCACTGCAAACTCTTCAGAAAGTACTTTGCTTTGGTCATTGAATTCTTCTTTAATTAGATCATCTAGCACATCGATTATATGACATTCTTCTTTGTCCTTACATTGAATAGATTCAAAAACACTGAAGTTGACTTGCTCGTCATTAAGTCCCATTGTTAGTTCACCTTTGTAAACATCAATAAGAGTTTGTCCAGTAGCTAAAATGGTCATCCCAAGATAATGGGAACCTCCTTGTTTGCCTCACAGTCGAGTATGATGAACTGAGTCGGAAAAACAAATTTATCCACATGAACTAAGACATATTTAAGATGCCATTCAAGTTGAGCCAATGATCGATCGGCTAGTTGTAATGTCACTATAGTAGATTTCATGTTACCAATTCCTAACTTTTTGAATGTAGATAGTGTCATTAGGTTAATGCTAGCTCCTAATTCGTATAAAGCCTTACCCAGATAATGATTTCCAATTGAACATGGAATGGTAAAGCTCCCAAGATCTTTCAATTTAGGGCACAACTTCTTTGTCAAAACAACAGTACAGCCTTCTGTGAGTGCAATAGTTTCAATATTAGTGAGCTTCTTCTTCTTGGATAAGAGGTCTTTCATAAATTTCCCATAACTTTGTATTGGAGTGTATACTAAAGGAATGTTGATCTGCAGTTGCTTTAGTGTGTCCAGGAACTACAAATATTGCTTGTCATGCTCATTCTTCCTGAATCTTTGTGGGAAAGGTAAAGGTAGAGATACATCTACTTGCGTCGACACTTTCGATTGCGTCGATAGTTTCAAAGGTTAGACATTAGGCATACGAGTGACAATTTGTGGAACTTCTTTGTTTGATTCATCGACAAACTCTTCAGATTCAACCTTCTCACTATTGATCACTCCATCCTTATCTTGAAGTGCTACAGTAGAGTCTATAAACGGTTCACCAGTTTGTTTACCCCTCCTAAGAGTGAGAGCCTTACAATGTTATTTCCCCTTCAGGCTAGGATTTTTCGTGTCACTAGGTAATGATCCTAGTGATTAAGTATTCAGATTCGAAGCAAGTTGTCCTAATTGTGCATCCAATGCTCGAATGAAAGATGAATTCTCTTGTACAATAGCTTTCGTGTGAGTAATATACTCTTGCATTAATGCTTCAAGAGTTGCTAACAGGTCATATTTAGAAGCTTGAGTGTACGGTTGCTGTCAATGTCCTTGAACATGCTAATTTGGTATTGAAGAGTGTTGTGGCTGCATCAAAATTTGGTGTGGATGTGTTTGGCCTTGTTGTGTATGCATCTGAGTGTGCTGGTTGTAGTTTCTACTATTGTAGATTGTAATTCCTTTGTCTTGGATTACAATTTCCCTGAGTAGATGTATTCTCATATCTGAATATCACAGCATTTTGAGTTCCCAAAAATAGTTGGTTGCGACAGAGTTGTTGTAAGAGTTACCATAAGAATTGTTGCCGATGTTACTAATATAACATGTATTCTCTGCATGTTGCGGACAATCTTCATAGCTATGGTTGTCACTAGAAATCTCACAAGAAAAGTAGGAACATCAACTTGCTGAGTGACTTGTATAGGTGCACGCCACTAGTCCCTTGCATATTTTTAATCATGTTTGTGAGAGAAGAAACTTGGGCACTTAGTGTGGTTATTGCATCCAATTGAATAACTTCTGGAGTAGTATTTTCTTGTGTAGCTTTGGAGATAAGGTATTGATAATCAATTTGAGCAATTCTCTCAAGAATTCTCACAACATCATTATAAGTACAATCCAACAGAGGTCAATTGGCTGATGATCGATAAGTTTCCTTGTATGTGAATTCAACCCATTGTAAAAAATCTCAATTTGTGTTTCTGGTTAAATGTCATGCAGAGGACAATGTCGAAGTAAAGATTTATAATGTTCCCATGTGGTGTGAATATTTTCATCATCCAGCTGATGATAAGAGTAATATCATTTCGAAGACGAGCATTCATTGTTGGTGGGTTAAATAGCAAAACAAACAGTGTTGCTAGTGCATCCCAAGAAGTAATTGATCCGATAAGTAGCCCAAAAAACCAAGTACGGGCTCTTCCCTATAAGGAATAAGGAAATAATTACATCTTCAAGGCATCATCAGGAACGCCTTTTGACTAAAGGAAGCACAGATCAACAAAAAGAAATTAGGATATTTTATCGCATCTTTATGGGGTAGTCCAACACATTGTCCATTAGAACTCAACATTTGAATCATTACTGGCTTGAGCTCAAAATTCCCAGCTTGGATTGCTGGCGTAACAACTCCTAGTTGTAAATCATTCAAGACAGGTACTACAAAATCTCGTATACTTCTAGTTTGTAGGTGAGCATCTCGCGACAACAATGGGTTATTAATATTTTGCTATTGTATCGGGGGTATGGTTGATTTGTCTCATGGTAGAGCCATATTTCTTTGTTCTTAAAGTCTACTCCGAACAATCCTTTCCATTTTTGGATCAAAACTGACAAGAATATCTGACTTGTTTCGGGTCATAACACACCTAAAATGAAGTTGAAGAAATAGCAACAAAGAAGAACCAGTTAGTGAATACTAAATATTATACAAGGAAAATAAAGTAAAAAAACACACAAGAACAAAAATAAACATCAAACAAACTCCATTGCTGGCAACAACTCCAAAAACTTGATCGGTTGTTTAACGTCACAACAATAATGTGCAAGCATACATTGTTGATGCAAGTATAGTAGACAGATGTGAGTCTATCAAATATCGATCATATAGGGATGGTTGTCTTTTGTCTATTAATGTCGGTGCAATAACTAGATACAAACAAGATAAATTGTGAGGATAGTTGTCAGAGCAATAACTTGAAAACAATAGAATAAAATATGATAATGATAAACTGGGATCTCTAACATGAATCTTCAGTAGAAAACTAAGTGCTCACAAGGTATAAAAGGATAGGTGATTGTCAAGGCAACAAATTTCAATGTATATCTTACCAAGTATCATTCTTCTATTTGATCTGAGACTTAAACATGCACAGTAACCCCACCTTCCGATGCTGGCAATATGGCACTATTAAGAACAAGTGGTCTAAATTCCTCTAATCCTTACTCAACTTCCATTGTAATGCTTGTTGGCTCGAACTGTCACTGTACTTTCCAGCGTCAGTGACTGTAATAACACTTCTGTGTTAAGAAACATTCAAACCCCAAGATTAAATAATAAAAGCAAGATGGGATAAGAAAACATTTATCCAAGAATTCATGTCTACTTCCATACAAACAGAAAACAGAGAGTAATGACCATCATTTAGAAAGAAATAAGAAAGAATCGTGTAGAGAATACTATTCCTAGAAAACTTAATTGAATTTCTCTATTTCCTTTTGTCTCGCACTTAGGCCTCCTCTTTATAAGCTAATCTGAATCAATTTTTATGCTGGCTCACCCATGAGAGGCTTAAGCTTCCATAGGCACAAGCATTAAGGTAGGATGAAGAAGATGATGAACACGAAAAAGCTCTCTCTCACCCGTGTACCACACACGCCCGTGTCTCAAGCTATGTAGACCAAAAATTCAGCTAGAACAAACCATTTCCATCATTATTTCATGCTTAAACATTTCAACCATTTGTGCATCACTTCAAGGCATCCAAGTCTACCTAAACATACATATGCATATACTATTCAATACCTGAATCAACTAACCAATTTGTCATCCAAAGGCACCTCAAATGCAATCATCAAAACTTACCTAAACATATCAACTTTACCTATTTTCAACCATTAATATATAGTTCAATACTTTCCACAACATATCATAACTTCACCATAATCATACCAATTCAAAACATACCATATAAGCGGTTCAAAACATGCAACATGAAATAGAGACAGTGACACAAACTAGCAAGGCATAAAATGTACTAACAAAGTTAACTTACACAACTTATGCATACCAAATCATCAACTAAACATTCAACTAAAATACCATTACAAGTCCACCTATATATTCCATTATAACATTGGCCAAAACATTAAAAAAACTACTGATATTTATGCTTGATAGTGTGATAGATCTCCAACGAGCTTCCAAAAAACTATAAAACATAGGAAAGAAACTACAAAAGCAATTAATGCTTAGTAAGCTCATATAACTTAAACACAACTTATCATTTCATTTGCATAATGTAAATAGCATGAGCGTAATACCAACTAAAACCATAAGCTTGGCATAATGCCTATACAACATCAAATACACAAGTTAGTGCATTTATATACAACATCAAATACACAAGTTAGTGCATTTATACATGGTGTAAAAGAATTCATCTATAACAAGTAATTTGCACCTTTATTCATATCATTTAGGTTACCATTTCCTTTTCATAAGTTCATGATACATTCCATTTGAACACTTACTATTTCATTTCCTTTTCATACCCATTGAACGATCTAGAATTTCATTTGATACTCTTAAAAAGCTCACACAAAATGTGCCTTTACATAACCATAACCTTCCCATTACATCATTGCTCACACGAGCTATGGGTCAGAATGTAAGCTGCACGAAGTTGGTCACACGACCTATGGAGTATCCGTAATGAATACAGGACCTCAACCATCGGTAGGACATTCAAGACTAGCACTCGAAACATTAAAACATTAATAACATTTTATTTGTATCCTACGAAGTCCAAAGGTCCAATCGGGACTCGATAATCGCCATAGCATTGATTTGGATATTCATCATTCAATTACATTATGAATACATAATAAACATACATTTGAATAACATGAATATAACAATCGTTCATATGAACTTACCTCGACAACTAGGGCATAGAAGTTAAAATGAGCTAATCCGAAGCTTTTGCTTTGCCTTGATCTAGGTCTATACGTGGTTTATCTTTATCTAAATAGACAACAATCCATTTAATACTTATAGTATTCAATTTATTCCACATTTCATATTTATGCAAAATTACTATTTTACCCCTAACATTTTAACTTTTTCATAATTTAGTCTTAGAGCTTATAAATGGAAATCTAAGCATTTTAATCCTTTTTATAAGCTAACCAAAATCTTTAGGGACTTAAACCAACCAAAATAAATCATCATTTCATAATTTTAATATGAATTTTTACCATTTTTACTGATCAATCCCTAAATGTAGATTTTATCAAAAATCACTTTACAGAACTTGTTTATTTATCAACAGGGATTCATAATCTACCATTTAACATCAAGAACCATTCAAAAACATTCTTGGCATAATCCTCAATCTTTAATAGTTTTACAAATTGAACCCTGGGCTAGCTAGATTACGTTAAAACGAACTTAAAAGCATATAAATCATTAAAAACGGGGTTTAAAATCAGTTCAATGTGATAATCAAGCTTGACTGAACCTTCAAGGTGAAAAACTGGCTTCCTCTTTCACTTATTTCGGTGGTGATAGGAGAATGAGGAAGATGACACTAAATTTTTACCATATTTAATTTAATTACTAAATTACCTTTTTAACCTTGTTTATTAGTTAAACAAAACATCAAACTCATGCCCATCTTTGTCCACTAGCATTATGAATGGTATAATTACCATTTAAGCCCATTTACTTTCATTTCCACTGTGATTTTGTATCACCTCAAACCCGGCCTGGACATTATGGCCGAATCTGATGATGTCACATGATAGTGCTTTAGAAATTGCAATGATGTTAAGACCATTTCTCCGTAGGTACCTCTTTTGATTATCTGATGCTATCTTCTAAAACGTGTCATTTATTTTCAATCATTAACCATTTTCAAAACGTTAAATTTTACGGAAGCTTTTAAAACCATTTTGTATGCGTGGTAGTTTCAGAAAACATTTGATTCCTTTGAAAACCTGAGTTTTCCTACTACTAGCAGTAAAAACCGTAAAACTTTGCAAAATCCCAAATTAAGAAAAAATTCGTAAAGGCTTAATTACATCAAATTTTCCCCAAATATAAATTAAATCATAAGTAAACAAAAAAAATAGTATAAGTGGAAAATCGTGTGGCCACCGCTGAGTCCTCTGCTGCTCTGACCCATATAAAGACCATATAAGGACCTCTAGATTTGAATTCTATAGGTATTTAATCCTTATAGCTACTAGAATTCAACATTTGCATTTTATGTGATTTAGTCCTTTTTTTAATTAAACACTTAATCGATAAAATTTTCATATCAAAATTTTTACACGACATGCCTATTATAATACAGGTCATATAATGAAATACAAAACCTTATTTTTAGGTCGAATTTGTGGTCCCGAAACCACTGTTCTAATTTCACTGAAAAATGGGCTATTACACGATGAATCTACCATGTTTTCAAACGCGCAAAGGGAGTAATCAGATAATTTAAAGTTTGAAAGAGTGGTGATTCCAACAAAGGAAGAAGGTAATGGTTCTCCTCTGATAGGAGACTCTAGTAGGGAGGAACTAAAAGAAGAAGGAGACTCTAGTGAAAAGGAGGTTTAGACCCAAGAACTTTCTTAGAAAATTGAATCAATTGCAAATAATAAGTCAAGGAGAATAATCAGAAAGCTTACTCGCTTTGCTAATATGGTGGCTTATGCATTCCCAATTGTAACTGAAGGCATTCCTACCAGTTTTAATAAACCAATTCAAATTTTAGAAGAAGAAAACTGGAGTTTTTCCATGAAAAAGGAAATGATGCCTCTTTATAAAAATTAAACTTGAAAACTAGCTAGTTTAGAAAAAGGAAAGAAGATTGGATGCAAGTGAGGGTTTATGAAGATAGAATAATTTTCTAGTCAAGATGATGTTTTCTACGAAGTAGGATCAGTGGGAAAAGACTTTGCTCAGATGGAGGAAATTGATTACAATGAGGTATTTTCTCTAGTTGTGAAGCATTTCTCCTTAGAATTTTATTGGCTTTGGTGGTACAATTGGATTTGGAACTAGTTCAGTTGGATGTAAAAACTCTTTTTTTACTTTGAGACTTGGAAGAAGAAATGTTTATGACTCAGCTAGAAGGACTCAAGGTTGCTCAAAAAAATTAGTGTGTAAACTTTAAAAATTTTTGTACGTTTAAAGCAATGTTCTAGGCAGTGGTACAAGTGATTTGAAAAGTTTATAACATAATAGATTTACATAAAAAGCAAATATGATCATTGTGTGTATTTTCGCAAGCTTCAAGATATTTCTCTTATATATCTAGTTCTTTATGTTGATGATATATTAATGGCTTCCAAAAATCAAATAGAGATTGAGAAGCTAAAGACACAATTGAATAAGGAATTTTTAGATAAAGGATCTTAGAGAAGAAAAGAAGATCCTTAGCATGGAGATAACTTGAGATAGAAGTTTGAAGAGGATTTGTTTGGCTTAGAACAATATTTGAGAAAATTGCTAAAATGTTTTGGCATGAATAAAAAATCAAAACTTGTTAACATTCCTCTTGCTCCTCTTTCCAAGCTTAATGCCTCTATTTCGCCAAAGAATGATGCAAAATGAGAATATCTGTCAAAGATACCATATGCAAATGTTCTTACTAGTTTAATGTATGCTATGGTATGTATAAGACCAGGCATTTTACAAACAGTTGGGGTCATGAGTGAGTATATACATGATGCAAGAAAGGAGCATTGGTAAGCTATCAAATGGATTTTGCAATATATTCAGAATATAATGATATTGATTGATTTTTGAGTAGGAAGATAATCAGGGTGTGGTTGGATATTTTGATTGAAACTATATTTGTGATTTGGATAAAAGAGAACTAAGATTTAGATAAAAGAGAACTAAGTACTGGTTATGTGTTTACTCTTGCAAAGGCACAAGTTAGTTGGAAGTCTACTTTATAGTCAACAATTACTTTGTCTACTATAGAAACGGAGTATATGACAATCACAGAGGCTGTAAAAGAGGTAATTTGGCTCCAAGGGTTCCTTGGTAAACTAGAAATTAAGTAGAAGTATGTCAAAGTACATTGCGATAGTCAGAGTGCTATTCATTTAGCAAACAATCAAGTTTATCATTCAAGGATAAAGAATATTGATGTCTGATATCATTTTGTATGAGAGATTCTAAAAGAAGGTGGAGTAAAGATCCCAAAAATTTCAACCACTGAGAATCTTGTTGATGTGATGATTAGGTTGTGACTGCAGTCAAGTTCCAACTATGTTTGGACATGATCAATGTTAAAACTTGAAGGTTGAAATTTGAAGATGATATCAAATGCTATTTTATAAGAAGGTTGAAGATGTGGAAATTTGCTAAGGTGAAAACTTGTTGAAAAAACACAATGCCACATCTAAAAAATACAAGTTTGTGAAGAGTTTGTACTACTATAAATAGGGATTGTTTCTCCACCTTTGAATCGTACCAAAATTTATAATTTTCTTTATAAGGTAATTTTTTCTTTTCTTATTTGTAATTTTTACTTATATCTTTTGCAGTGAAATATAGTTAGTAAAGTCCGAGGACATAGACGTAATTTATCGAATCTCGTTAAACTTTTGGTGTTCTTTATTATTTTTATTTATCTTTCAATATTTTGTAATGATATATTGTGCTATTAGATTCGGTCTAGGAGGTTGAGTTTTAAGTGAGACCCCATTCGCACAATAGATTTTATGTGCATATATTCTACATTAAGAAACAACATATTATGCTAATATAATAATATTTGTGGGAATGCAGGGATGGTTTACACCTGACACAAGAAGGCAACAAGGTTGTATTTGAGGAAGTAATGAAGAAGCTAAATGAGGGAGGCTTAAGCCTCAACAATCTGGCTATTGATCTCCCCATTTTATCTGATATTGACCATGTTGACCCTCTTAAGGCTTTTCAACAATAGCTAAAAAAACATTGCATTGCTTAATATTTTATTATTATTAGTTAGGATAGGGTCTCTTTTTGGTCTTCAAGTGTTCTTATATGATTGAAGTCATTGGAAGTATGCTACATTTGAAGGAGATTTTTCCCTGTATTATAAAATCTTAATTCTCAAACAATGATGATTTTATTCTTATTTCTAAAATGTATGTTATTTATTTAAGTAAAAACACAAGAAAAGAAAAACTCAAATAAGCCTATTCTAGTTTTCTCTTTCATTTGTAAAATTTTTAGATATCATTTATATTTTATCATTCAAACAATTACGATAAAATATTAAATATAAGTTTTTCCCTCATGAAAGATATTGCAACATTATTTATTTTCCAAACTTCTAATCATCTTCTTCATCTATGCTTGTTGTAAGAAAACATTTCTTTTAATCGAATTTCTTAATTTAAAAAAACATAAAATAATAAAAAACATTTAATAATATTTTCTTACAAATCAAAGACCCAAAATGAGTTTTTTTAATTCATTTTATATACTAAATCATCAAATGTAAATATGTATGGTTATTTAAATGATGCAATATATTTGCTTAGAAAAAAATAAAGTCACTCAAGTATAATTGTCTGTTCTAAATTGTTTTTACTATCAATCAATTTCATTTCATTTGTGCACAAGATATTTTGAAATTTAAATAAAATACTTTTTATTATAAAATTTTAATATTTACAATTTTGAATGGCTATTAATTCAAAATATTAGTATTATTAAAAAATAACTTCAATAGTAGTAAAATTAAAACTTAGGAATACCTTACCAAACTCAAATTTAATTTGGTTCCCATAATATTGCCATTTGATTTTGGGTAAAAGATATGTATAATTTCAATTATAATACTTATTTGTATTTGGTTATTTTATGAATAATATAAATAAAAACCTCATGTTTGTGAAAAAATATGATTCTTAATACATATGGTTTCACAATTTTAATTATTATTTAATAAAAATTGAATCAGTGTGTGATTTACAAGAATAAAAGAGGATTTGTATATTCTCTTGCAACGAGTGTGGATGAAAGAGGATAAGAAAAATGTTTATGAAAAAGGCTTATATTTATTATTTATTTTATTTTTAATAAGTGAAATGTACAAAACATATGAAAAAGAGAAATGAAAGGAAAAACTATAAGAGATGAAGTTAAGGGTTGGGTTGGTTTTTTTTTAAAATATTTATGTTGATAAATATTTTTATTAGAAATGAGAAGAAAAGTATATATACTCGTTCAGGAATTAAGATTTTTGGAAAAAAACAAGAAGAGAGTGTTGGATTTTTATAGCTTGAAGATCAGTCCAATATCAAATCTCCTTAAATATGTATTTCTTTTGAGATGTTTAACCTACTTGTCAATGTAGTTTATTTCACCATCGAGATACTTGAGAAGTTTGTTGTGTTGAAGAAGTCATGTCAACAGTTGTAGTCGGAGGAACAACTTCTAGACCAGATCCATAATTAGAGCCTTCTTCAGTTGGATTCATTTATATTTAAACTATTTTATCCTCTCTTCTACTTACTAGAGAACTTAATCTTAGATTGCTCAACTTCTTAAAAAAATCATCCTCAAAATAATATTTTTCTACTCCAATAATATTTGAAGGATGGAAAGGTAGCTTCTTTCTCTTGTTTTTAATCACGACGTGCTTCAAAATTTGATCAAATATAAGAGTTCCTAAATCAAAAGAGACCACAATAGTTACCTTTTGAAGAAAAAGTCCCATCTTCTTGCTAAATGACATGCAATAATTTGAAGGCAACCAATTCTTGGCGATTATACTTTGCAAGGATGCATACTTTGTGCTCTACTAAGTAGTTTTGAATTCTTGTCCTTCAAGCCAAGTCTTTCTAAAACCATCAATAAAAATCCCAGAAAGCTTGTCATAATTAGCTTCAAATGACATCTCATGACTTGTATGCTTTATAACTTTGTTGATTATAGTAGGATTGAGTGGAAAGTAATTACCATGAACATATGGTTTTATTTAAAACTCTGAGTCTATATCCTTGATAGACTATTAGTAAAATACATATTTTCGTGTTGAAGAATTGTGTAACAGCCCGTTTTTAGTTAAATTGGAACAATAGTTTTGGGACCACAAATCCAAAATCGAAATAATTATTTTATTATTATTTTAATGTTTACAGCATGATATTATGTTTGTGTGAAATTTTTGTTAAGAAATTTTATCGTTTGAATACTTAATTTGATAAAAAGGACTAAGTCGTGTAAAGTGTAAAACTTGTGTTCTATTAGATAAAGATGTCTATAGCTATGGAACCTTAAAGTGGAGATCCTTATGTGGTAATTAAACCATTAATAAAGGTAATGGACAATTGTGGACATCATTAATGTGACTAAGTAATGTTATATAACTAACTTAATAAGAAAATAATTAAAATAGGTAAAACAAAACCAAATTCTTTTGTTCATCATCTTCTAGCTGAAATTTTAAGGAGGAAACTTCACCATCAAGCTCTTTCATTGCATGTGAGTATAATTTTGTTCCGTTTTTAATGATTTTTATGTTTTTGAGATCGTTGCAGCTTAATCTAGCTAGCTGAGGGACTAATTTGCAAAACTGTTAAAGGTTTAGGGTTTTTCCATTGATGAATCTATGTGTATTTTGATGTTTAATGATAAAAATGTATGGTTGTTGTTAGATAAACAAAATTTGTTAATTGATTTTAGTAAAATGTCCAAATAGGGATTAAATTGTAAAATGTGTAAAATTCATGGTTAATTTGTGATATAAATGAAAAATGTGGACTGCTAGGGACCTAATTGAAATTTGGCTAACATGGGTTTAGGTTGAATTGCATGAATTTGTATTTTTATGAGATAAGGACTAAATTGTAAAAATGTTAAAATATTTGGGGCAAAGTGTAAAGTTGCTATAATGTCCATTTTTGGGCTAAATTGAATAGGTTGGTGATTAAATGAGTTAAATTTTATATTATATAGATAAAAAAAGTGAAATTCAGATTTAGATCAAGGAAAGAATAAATTTTTGGACTAATCGACTCGTTTCGTCGTTTTTGTATTTGAGGTAAGTTTGTATGTAATAGGCATTGCTATATTTGTATTTTAAATGCTTTGATATTGCATAAACTATGAATACGATCTCATGGATATATTCAACGACGATTCAGCAAATGAGAAATCCTGATTGAACCTTAGGAATAGATTAGGATACAAATGACATGTCATTAGGGTTTATGTGATTTGAGTGCTGGTCCGTACGTCCTACTGGTGTCTAAGTTATCCGACATGTGTTGCGGATACTCATCAACTTGTGTGAGCAGCACCGTGTAGCTTTTCATGACTGTCAGCTTGTGTGAGCAGATCCGTTTATAGCTAGAGAGTGAGCATTATATGTGATACGAGATTGAGATAGCTTCGGCTATATATGTGACACTTAGGGTGCAAGATTCTCGAGTATCTAATAGTATTTCGAATGATTCAACGGGTATATCAAAGAAATGGTTAAGTGTGAGACTAATAAGAGGTGGTACAGGTATGTGCATGAACCGTATAAGTTTTGAATCGAAGAAACTTGTGAATTTCACATCTAATCTTATGTTTGAATATGTGGAAGGTTGGTTAGCTAACATGAATTATGTGTTGATATAGTAAATTGATTGAATTGTGTATTTATGATTAATTGAGTTTATTTCATACAAGCTTACTAAGCTTTATAGCTTACTTTGTTTATTTTCTTTTGTTTTATAGTGAAATCAAAGCTAGCTCAGATTCGGGAATCGTCGGAGACTTCATAACACTATCCAACTATCATTTTGGTACTTTTGAATTTAAGTATTTTGAGTATATGGCATGTATAGGGACTTTGGTCATGTTGGTATATGTGTTGTTAATGAATTTAGTCATTTGAAATGGCTTGTAAATATTAAGAGTTTGGTTTTGTATATAGCCATGAGAATTAGCTTAATTTGGTTGATTTGATTGTGTATATATATGTGCATATGGCTTGTGTTGTGAGTTTGTTGATGGATGTATGATGCTTGTTGATTATAGGTATTGTGGATATCAAATGGTTGATGTTTGAGAACTAGTATGCTTATTTGTTTAGGCAAAATGATGCATAATTATAAGATGCAATTTAGGTAATTTGTGATTTTGAATTAGCATGAATGAGATTGTCAAATTTGATACTTATGTATAATATGGTTAATGGTATGAGATTATCACGAATTGAGCTTGATTGGAGTTGATTTGGAATGGCTATTATATGACATGTTTTAGTGCCTATTGGATTGATGTAGGTGTAAGCAAGTTTGGGTGGAAAATGGCTTGGTAAATAGCCTATTTTTGTCCACATGGGCAGAGACACTGGCGTGTGTCTCAACTGTGTATGATACACGATCAGGTTACATGGCCGTGTGTCCCCTGGTGTTGGATTAAAAATCAAGTCAGTATGCTCTGCATGACTTAGCACATGGGTGTGTGACTTGGCCGTGCGGCATAAGTTAGTATACCCTCAAGTTTTGATATGGCCTAGCACAAGGCCTGGCACACAGGCGTTTGTGGCTTATAAATTGCTACGGTACAAAATAAGAAATGGTCTCTCCAACGCATAAATGGTTGGGAGTTCACATTCTCATCATCTTTGGTAAAATCAAGCCTGCCACGTAGACATTCATAAACTACTCTACCGTAGTTCTTAGCGGATAACCCCAATTCAGGTTTAATAGTACATCCTAATAGGGGTGACCATACTTGTTTAATTTATCTCTTTCAACATAGATGCCATGAGGTGGGCCTTGGAAGGTTTAAATATAAGCATTCGGGATTTGTAGATCTCTAGACGTAGAGCGCGTAGGGCTTTGAACCCAAATACATTACATTTCTTAGGGTACACGGACATGTGTGTTGGCCGTGTGACCCAAGTCAGAGAGTTACACGGGGTAGGACATGGCCTAGGATACAACCATGTGATTCCATTTCGAATGTCCACATGGCTTGTGACATGTCTTTGGCCGTGTGAGGCACATGGTCGGGCCACACAGGCGTGTGTCCCCTGTAGTTTGAAAAATTTGCTATGTTTGTAAAAATTTCCCGAGTTACCGATTTAGTCCCGAACCATTCCTAATGTATGTTTTGGGTCTTGTAGGCTCGTAATAGGGACGTTATGATTGATGTTGATTGGTGATTACTTGAAATTAGAAAATGTATGTGAAATTAATGTTTAGTTGTTTAATAGGTCCAATAATGCTCCGTAACTCTATTCTGGCATTGAATATGGGTGACGGGTGTTACAACTTGTGTCGATGCCATGTCCATAACACCCCCTAGTCGACCTGGATCACCGAGTCTGGATATCAGATGTTACGACATACAAACACTTAGCATAAATTTTAAACAATTTGTATACAATCCTTTTCAATAAACTTCTTATTATTTTATTAAATGTTTTCTGAACATAAAAAATAATAAAGAAAACATCTAAGAATACAATAAGCTCTTAAAAATAATATAAGACATTACAACACAAAAGCTCATTAACGATATACTTTTGTTGGCGTAACACACTATGCACCATACTCATAAGGTGTCCTCTGTACACATGATATCGACACTTGTCATTTTCCCTAGCGCATTCCTGGCTTGGTCCCTTCTAGCGTACTCACTCTCATAGCAGGACCTGAAATATGAACAAACACTTTGTAAGTTCACGTGAACTTAGCGAGTTTTAACATAGAATACCTTGGAGTCTTTCTAGTTGAGTTCCTAGTCTTGAAGATTTTGCGTTACCACTCTTGTAACACCCCTAACTCGTATCCATCGTCTGAATAGAGTTATGGAGCATTACCATACAAACGGAACATTGAAACATTCATTTCATACATCATTGAAAACATAATATAATTACATTCAATCACATATATAATGTCCCTTAATCGAGCTCACGAGACCCTAGAAATACCTTAGAAACAATTCGAGACCAATATCAAAACAGTCAGAAAGTATAAGATAAAGATAGAAAAATTAGTCTGTAGGGGTCACATGGCTAAGACACACGCCCATGTATCAGGCCATGTAACAATTGAAATAAGGACACACGGCTGTGTCTCATGTCCTCACCTATGTAACTATTTGAGTTGGGTCACACGGCCAAGCCACACGCCCATGTGCCAGGCCATGTAACTCTTGAAATAGCCGTACACGTTCATGTGTCAGGCTATGTACTAGGCTGTGTGCTATGTTGTGTAACCGTCTGACTTGCATACAGTAAAACCTATAGGAGACACACAGTCGTGTCACCAACCTGTGTGTCATACCCCCGTGTCTCAGGTCGTGTGGACATGAAATTGGCCAAAATCAAGCCATTTCCAACACCAACTCATACAACCACCAAAATGCATTTTATACACATAATCAAGGCATCATAACATGACCAAAACCAACATGAATAACCAATTCAATAGTCTCGTCATTCAACCAATATGCCATACAAGGCACCTTAAATGCAAATATACAAACTTACCTAAACTTATATATATATACATGACCATATTTCATTTATACACATCTAGTTCAATACCATCCGAAAACATACCATATCTTGACCATTAGTACGTCAGCATAAACTTACCATTTGAGTCATACCATTCATGCATCATAAATACCAAAATGACACAATTCAACCAATGTAAAGTGGTACCAAACAACTTATACATGCAAAAGTCATCAACTAGATACCAATACAAGTTCAGCTATACATGACATTATAACTTTAGCCAAAATACCAAAAACTATCGAAATTTATCCTAGATAGTGTGATAGATCTTCGACGAGCTTCCAAACCGATTGAGCTTTCGATTAACTATAAAACATAGGAAAGAAAACTACGTAAGCACATAATGCTTAGTAAGTTCGTAAAACATGAAACATAACTTACCATTTAAACTAAATAACATAAGTATGATCCCAATTTAATCCAACCACAAGCTTGGCACAAGCCTAAGCACCATCACCAATACAAGTTATTGCATTCAAACAAAATTCACTTGAATTACAAATAAGGTAAGCCATTTGTATGTGGACATACTTCATTTGAATTCATCATTTCCTTTCCATGAATACATAATGTAGTTCATTTGAAATCTTACTATTCCTTTCCTTTTCATGTCCATTGAACCATTTAGAATATCATTGGATATTCAGGAAAGCTCACAAGAAGTGTGTTTAAACATATAAGCGTAACCTTTCATTTACATCGTTGCTCACATGTAACTGCCCAGTTTTAGCTAAATCGGAACAGTGGTTTTGGGACCACAAAATCGAGGTCAAAATTTTTTTAATATTATTTTTGGTGGTTATGGCATGGGAATATGTATGTGTAAAAATTTCATGAGCTAATTTTATCGTTTAAGTGGTTAATTTGAGAAAAGGACTTAATCGCGTAAAATGCAAAAGTAGCATGTTATAAGTTAAAAGTGCCTAATTGCTATGGCTTATTAAATGTGAGGTCCTTATTATGTTATTAGACCATTGATAGTGAAAATTGTCATAAATGGGCATCCATTAAGTTTGTAACGCCCAAAATCTTGAAAACCCCTGTAAAAGTTATTTTTTGTGTCAAGGGGATAAGTCAGTAGCTGAATATGAGTGAGTTTTTACAACTTAGCTGCTATGCACATGGGATGGTGGCAACTGAATATGAGCACTTTGTTCGTTTTGAGGATGGCCTCAGAGATGATCTACGAGTTCTGATAGCTCTTTAGAGGGAGCGAGATTTTACTGTGTTGGTGGAAAAGGAAAAAATCACCGAGTATGTGAAGCACGCTAAGTGCCAGAATCATGAGACGGACAGGAGTAGAAGCAAGAGGGTTTGGAAGTCCTCAAGTTCAGTTGTGAGGCCTAAGAAAAAGGCCAATGTTGATGGGGCAGTCAGGGTTGGGCCCTCTGTTGCTGCTTATGGGTCGCAATCTTTTGTTATTTGTGGGAAACGCCATTAGGGAGAGTGCTGGAAAAGGTTAGGGGCATGTTTAAGGTGCGGATCTTTGGAGCATCATATTAAAGATTGTCCACATAGGCCTAATCAGATGCAAGTTACTGGTGTGGGTATGGTTTAGCCACCGAGAGGCTATGATCAAGCCAGGGGTAGAAATGGTATGGGTCGTGACCGTAGAGCACTGGGTAGTCATACTGAGGTGAGGCAGCCAGCCTTGGTGCATGCTGCTCGTCCCCAAGAGGACAGAGATGCCCCAAATGTTATTATGGGTACGTTTTTAATTTTCAATGTACCTTATACTGCATTGATAGATGTAGGATCTACCCATTCTTCTATTGCCTGTACTGTTACTGAGAACTTGGGGATTCTGGTTAAGAATACTTCGAGTGGAAGTACTGTATTTTGTCCGTTGAGGCAGTCCGTCAGAGTTAATAAATTGTTTAGAGATGTCTCGCGAGAGGTACAATGGGTTATCTTTCTGACAGATCTAATGGAACTCCCTTTCAGAGAATTTCATTTGATACTGGGCATGGATTGGTTAGTTAAACATCGAGTGATCTTAGATTGTGCCACTAAACGGGTAGTACTGAGAACTGAGGAGGATGTAGAGGTGGTGGTAATTAGGGAACGACGAACTTACTTGAGTATTGTGATTTCTGCACTCAGAGCTGAGAAGTTGGTTCGTAAGGGTGGTGAGGCGTATTTATCCTACATTAGTGCTTTAGAATTCAAAGGTCTTTCTGTTAAAGATATCAGAACTACCAAAGATTTTCTAGACGTCTTTCCTGATGAGTTACCTGGGTTACCTCTAAACCGTGAAGTTGAATTTGGGATTGAACTCTTGCCTGGTACAACACCAGTGTCCATTGTCCCTTATAGAATGGCACCGAAGGAGCTTGTGGAACTCAAAGCTCAGATTCAAGAGTTATTGGATCGAGGGTTCATTTGCCCTAGAGTGTCTCCGTGGGGAGCACTTGTTTTGTTTGTAAAAAAGAAGGATGGATCCATGTGAATGTGCGTCGACTACCGGCTACTAAATAAACTAACTGTTAAGAATAAGTACCCTCTACCGAGGATTGATGATTTATTCGACCAATTTCATGGAGCGTTGGTTTTCTCTAAATTTGATATCCGATCTGGGTACCATCAATTGAGGGTCAAAGAGACTGATGTGCATAAGACGACGTTTAGGACTCACAACGGTCATTATGAGCTCTTAGTGATGTCGATTTGACTAACGAATGCACCAGCAACTTTTATAGATCTGATGAATCGTGTGTTCTAACCCTATTTGGATCGGTTTGTAGTGGTGTTTATAGATGATATTCTGGAGTATTCAAAGACTGAGGTTGAGCATGATGAACATCTTCGAGGGGTACTGCAAATTTTGAGAGAAGCAATTGTACGCCAAGTTCAGTAAGTGTGAATTCTGGCTACGAGAGGTAACTTTTTTGGGTCATGTGGTATCTGCTGAGGGGATTAGAGTTGATCCTTAGAAAATTGAAGCTGTTTTGGATTGGAAGTAGCCTAAGTTAGTATCTGAGATTAGGAGTTTTCTAGGTCTGGTAGGGTGCTATAGATGGTTTGTAGAGGGGTTTTCATTGATTGTTGCACCTCTAACTAAGTTGTTGCATAAAGAAGTACCGTTTAACTGGCCAAATGATCAACAATAAAGTTTTGAGAAGCTTAAGAAAGTTCTGACAGAGGCCCCTATCTTGATCTGACCAGTGCCGGGAAAAATTCACTTGTCTCTGATGATGCATCACTTGTTGGTTTAGGATGTGTGTTGATGCAAGAGGGTAAGGTGGTGGCTTATGCGTCACGTCAGTTTAAGATGCATGAGGCGAACTTTTTTGACCCATGACTTGGAATTGGCTGCGGGGGTATTCACTCTAAAAATTTGGAGGCATTACTTGTACAGTGAGAAGTGTATCATTTACACAAATCACAACAGCCTCAAGTTTCTCCTCATTCAGAACGAGCTAAATCTTAGGCAGCAGAAATGGATTGAGCTACTTAAGAATTATGACTATTCGATTGAATACCATCCTGGTAAGGCTAATGTAGTAGCCGACACACTGAGCTGTAAGGTGATCGCAGTGATGCGTAACAAGTACTAAATTTTTATAATGAAGATCAAACCTAGACTAACTATTATCACGATGAAAAGGCAAGCGCACCTATCGAACAATAGTATAGTAATGGCAAGACCGGGATGTCGTACCCAAGGGAACCAAAAGTACTAGTAATAACTATCTTTTTATTATCTAGCCTAAGAATAAAAGGGTTTGTTTATTAAACTATTTATCCAAACTAATTAACTAATTTAATCAAAGCAAAGAGAAAGTTTGGAAAAGACTTGAAGAAAAGCAATTGATAAAGACGACACCCAAGGAAGAATCCACCTAGATTTCACTTGTTATCTGACTCTAAACCGGACGATTTATTCACTTGACTTGATCCGTGAAACTCCCTAATCTATGTTATTATCCCTATTCAAGACTAATAACGTCTAACCCCTAGATTGAATAATCGAGACTTTTCTCTAATTAACACTCTAGGGTTGCATTAGCTCGATCTATGGACTCCCATATTAGGTTTCACCTTAATCTAGAAAAATCTCGTAACCCTATTTCTAGGCGTCCGATCAACTCCGCTTAATTATACCAAATCTACTTTTAGGCAGGGTCTATTCCTCCTCTACATAAGCACATCAAATCATGAATTAATACCCGGAATATTAACTCAAGCATTAAGAATACATAATTAAGAACAAATCAAGTATTTATCATACAACTTAGATAATAATAACAAGATCCATCATAGGTTTTATCCCCCTTAGGTATCTAAGGGGTTTAGTTCATAATAAAATAAGAGTACATCTCAAAAGTATGAAAATAACAAAACATAAAGAAAACTCTAAAACCCCTGAAGGAATTCTAAGAGAGATCTTCAGTCTTGGAGTAGCTCCGGCTTTTGAGATAGATCGTCTAGCTTCCTTCAAGTAATTCCCAGCGTGTGGTTCTGTGTTCCAGAAAAGTTCTGGAGAGATAGGCCACTTTCTAGGTTATACTTAGGGTGTTTATATAGGCTTTTGATTGGCTTTCTTGCCCCCTAAGTATCCTTTTTCCGTGTAAATTACAACTCCTTGAAAAAGGGACACGCCCGTGTGCCACAGCTGTGTGACGTGGTTGCCAGGCCGTGTTCGATCTGTTAAATTACCATAGCCATGTGGGCTCAATGGTAAGGTCTTGTGAGTCGTGTAAACCTTGGTTGACACCCTCGAAAGGCACGAACGTGTGAGCTGCCCGTGTGGCAAGGCTTAGGCCCTATGGTCTTCTCAATTTGGTCCGTTTTGTCCCTTTTTAGCTCATTTTTGGCTCCTTTTGTCCCTTGGTGCTCTCTTGAGTATAAAACATGAAATAACCGGATTAAGAGCACCAAAATCCATAAATCTAATAGTAAACATCCATAAATCTGCTACGTATTTGGGGTAAAAACATGTATAATTTGGCGTTTATCAAATACCGTCACACTTAAGCATTTTCTTTTCCTTAAGCAAAATTCTCACTTACTGCTAGAATTCATTCTTTTCAATCACATAATCATTACTGATAATGTTACAAACTATTCCACGAAAATTTATACAGTGAGAATTTAACTATAGGGGCATTAAAACCTCAAACAATCTAAATCAAATATTTCGATAACAAAATTATAGGCAAGCTCCTTCCTTTAAGTAATTAACTTTAGTCCTAAATACACAGGAGATGACATCCTCACTAAAGATTCACTCAAATCATTCAAAGTGTTTAAGGGTCAAGATTAAGCACTCAATTGTCTAACATGAAAAGTTATTACCATAGGCTTGCATGAAAATCAAATCTCTACCACTTGTAAATGATATGATACACTAATCAGAAGGTTTTTGCATGGTTGTAATGGGGTTTAGGTTACAGGTATAGATACAGGTTGAATAAGTGGGGTTGGAATTGAGATAATTTCAATATGTTACCCCACTATCAAAAACTTAATCACTGAATTACAAACAAATAACTAGAACTATTTTACAAGAGTTCATAACAACTTTAGCTTGCTGAGAATTACACACACATTTTTTTTATGAACAAATCAAGTTAATACAATACAGAAATTATACTTCAAGATTCAGTAACAAAAAATGGTAAACATAGTGAGGTAACAATATTAAATTCAATCTCGATAAAAAAAGGGTCAAATTAAGTAAGAGGAATTCAACAATAATGGGTTAATGGGTTAATGACGAGGGTTAATCGATGAAAAAGGGATAGTAGGCTCAACGGTGGTTCACTAAGGGTTTAATTATGTGGGAAGGCTTTTTATGGAGTGAATGGGTTAAATCCTAAGTGCCTTTATCATCTCAGTATATCAAATCATACGTATGATCTTGACATGTATAATCGAAGCAAGTTCCAGAATAACAGTTCAATGTTGACACACTCAAACTACAAAAGAAGTGAGCAAGAAAGAAAGCTATATGCTCAAAACGCTAAAAAATCTCACCAAAAATTTGGGTTTTTAATGTCATCCCTGTATACTTAAGATTTCAAGATAATACCTCAATTCAGGAAAATAACCTAAAAATTTTAGTTCTCAAATTATCAACTTATCATGCTTGATTCCCTAATGTCCTATAATCAAATAATCATGCATAATTCCCTTGGTCTAATTCATGACATATCAATAATAATTATAGATCAATCAGAATTCATTCGATCAGGATTATGAGAACATCACTTAAACACAAGACCAAATCTAGGGATTTGAGAATAATGCAAAAAGTTAGGTTTCATGTTCACCCCCCTCACACTTAAGATGTACATTGCCCTCAATGTACAAAGATAAACTATTCAACATAAAGAAAATCATAAGAGGGAAAGAGGTGAAACTCCCTGTTAGAAGGATACAAAGCTTGATTCTGAGGATGGAGTGTTTAGGGAAAATGGTAGCGGCCACTGTTCTTGGCTAGATGAAGAAATTGGGTCGTTGAACATGGCAGTCGTTCGGTATTATTCCCTATTTGTTTCCTCATTGTGTAAAATATTCCTAGCAGCTTTGCTTGGAAGTCTGTAGAATCATGAAGAGCTTATTAAGAGTTGGTGTGGAAGAGAGTGTAGTGGAATTACTAGTTAGAAATACCAGAAAATGGAAAATAAAAATTTACTAATATAGATATGTCTTTCAAAATAAGAAAATTGAAAAATAAAAATCAAAAGAAAAATAAGAATAAAAGAAATAAAAGAAAATAAAAATAAGAATAAATAAAAATAAAATAGGAGGATTCAATGATCCTCGTCGGTGGGGCTTCAGGTGGTGGTGCTAGAGTGGCGATGTGGAAGTGCTGGCACAGCTGCTGCATCATGGCCTGTATATTGTCCATCTATCGGTCCCGTCGTCAATCTCACTCGTGGATCATCTCAAACTGCATAGTGCAGTACTGTTCGAAGTGGGCGAGTCGGTTGAAAAGATGTGCCAGTGAAGCAGCTGCAGGAACTGGTCATTCCCTAGGTGACACGGTCGAAGGCTCCTCGTGCTGTAGGGGAACATCATCAGGAATGTCCTCAAGATCCTCCTCGTCAATGGCATGTGAGAAACAGTATTGAGGAGGATCGGTCCCACGTCAGCACTCGATCATCCACATGTGTAACATAGTTGTGATGCCCTGTGGGGACATCTGACCTATCAATGAAAGTGCTGATGACTGAGCCGCGGTGTTGAGGAGGCCGAAGTGTCTAGCAAGGTGCGTCACATAGGGGCCGGTAGAGATCACTCCCTTCCTATGCCGCTCGGTCTGATGGCGAATGGCGAAAGTAATGAAATATGCCAAGTTGGTCACGTATGCATTCACCATGCACCATAGATAGTAGGCGTCGTGTGTGTTGACGACGCCAGTGCTCTCTCTCCTTCCGGTCAATGTGTGAGCCAATATGGCATGAAGATAGCAGAGGGAAGGGGGAGAGCTGAGGCCTTCGAGCGGCTGGGGTCGTAGGTGGAAGAGAGTGGTGCCAAAGCCTTCCAGCACAAGGAGGGGGAGATGTGGATATTGCGTGGGAGTGCGTTCATGTCCTCCTCCTCCATAAACTCATCGGTGTAAAGTCCTAGAGCAATTCCAAACTCTAGGACACTCATTGCACGAACTAGACCACCTAATCGGAAGTGAATGGTGCCTGGGTCGTCATTGTTCGTCATCACCACCTGTAAATGAAAAGTAGAGCATAGTTCTAGAGTTAGCTCTAAATAAGTGGGCTCGGTAATAGCGAAGAACCGTTCCCATAGGTCGGTGGACAGGAGGGTGCAGATGGCATCAGCGAGCTGGACTTGCTCTATGGCAGCCAAGTGACCTGCGGTGATGGGTCGTGCGCGGAGTATCTGAAATAGCTCCTACTGAGAAGCTTGCAGGAATTCAAGGAATGGGTGCCTAACTTCAGCTATAGCATGTACCGAGGAAGAACCCGGTCCCCTACATCTTTTTGAGGAAGGGACTGTGGCCTTCTTGCCCCTTGATGACGACATAATATACCTGAAAATACATGAGCATTGACAGAATCCAAGATACATCAATAGTTAAGCAATAGGCCTAAAACTAGTATATGTTATTTAGTGCTTTAAATAAGTCAGATATAAAAAATTCTAAAGCAAATTCTTAACTTGTCTAAAACATATTTGTAATAGTAACAATATTTATGGAAAGCATGAAAAATACTAATGTAACAACACAAATTGGAAAAACAAGGTTAAGAAAGTGAACCAAGGGCTGTTGTAAGGCGGTGCACAGGCGTGTGACGTTGAGAGGAAACCGTGTGGTGGGAAAATGGAGGGGATAGGGAGGGAAAATGGGGATTAATTCAACTGCAGTGACTTTGAGGGTGGTTTGGGGGTTGGAGAAGTGAGAATCTAGGGAATGGTGGCCGGAACAGAGAGTAGGGGTTGGTGGAGGGTGGATTTCGGCTAGGGTTTTGAAAGGAGGAAGAAGATGAGCAGTGGTTTGTTTATATAGGAGAGGGGCACACGGCCTAGGGCCACGTCCATATGCTGTGAGGGTAGCTTGTGTTTTTCGAATTTTTAAAATGTGGTCGTACCCGGCTACTATCACACGCCCGTGTGTCTTAGGAGTGTGTGGCACACGGCCATCTCGCACAGTAATGCCTCGCGTTGTTCGCTTCTCCAGTGCCCGTATGGTATGGTACCACGCCCGTGTATTGTTGTACATGGCTGAATGGCACAGGCATGTTGTATGCCCGTGTCAAAGAAACAAAATCGAGCCTTGTACATGGCATGCCGGTGGTTTTCTATCCCACGCCCATGTTCTTCCTATCAAGTTCTGCCACGACCATGTCGCACGGTCGTGGGGATTTATCACACCCCGTGTTTTAGGGAAATCATGTCCTACTTCAACACGGTCGTCTCGCATGGCTGTGTCTCTTCCCCTGGTTGGCCACGGCTTCAGGCATGCCCGTGTGCCTGGCTGTGTATGCTGAAAAACTTTGTAATTCAAAGATAAAGTTAATGATTCGAAGTGTTAGAAATTAATTAAAAATAAAGAAATCAAAATATGTTAGTGCTCGGGTTGCCTCCCAAGAAGCGCTTATTTATAGTCTAAGTTCGACTTACCTCTCCGTTGATTTATCATGGTGGTTTGAGGAGTTCATACTCCTCGTTCCTACTGTTAATCTTAAAATAAGGTTTTAATCGGGTGTTGTTTACCTTTAAAGTGCCGAACTTGGGATGATTCACCTCCACCGTACCAAATGGAAAAATACTGAGTACCGTAAGAGGAATTTCCTCATTCGGTATGGTAGTGACAATGTGAGGATCGATGGCATCTAGTAAGACTTTATCGCCTACCTTAAGTTGATTAGGAGAAGTATCGGGCTTGTTTTGGCATAGTTTCAGTTTATCATGTGTTCTCGGTTTGTGTTCTCGCCATTCGTCTAGCTCTTCTATCCATAGCCTTCGTTCTTCATGGACGTCTTTGTTCTCTTCATGATAGTAGCGCACTGTCTCTGTTGTCTTGGTTCGAGGAAGTTCCTACAAGGACGATTGAATGTTAGTTTTATCATCGACAGGTTTTATAGCATTATCCTGAGTCTTAGGGGTTTTGACTGAGTCGCGTGCTTGGAGTTTTACTGCGTCGTCACCTGCACGAAGTGTTAGCTCCCCTGTGCCTACATTAATAAAGTTTTTGGTAGTTGCTAAAAGAGTTGTCCTAAAATTAAAGGTACCTCATTATCCTCATCCATATCTAAGACTACAAAGTCTACTTGGTAAATAAATTTATCAATTTCAACGAGAACATCTTCAATAATACCCTTAGAAAATCTAACTGTTTTGTCAGGGAATTGTATGCTCATCCTAGTCTGTTTGGGTTTACTGGGACCTAGTCGTTTAAACATTTTATACGGCATAACATTTATACTTGCCCTAGATCAGCTAAACCATTATTCACAGATAAACTACCAATTAAGCAAGGAATTGTAAAACTCTCTAGATCTTTCAATTTTTTAGGTAGCTTATTCTTCAGAATAGCTGAGCAGACTGCATTGAGTTCCACATGCGATGTAGCGTGTAATTTCCTTTTATTGCTTAGAAGTTCCTTTAAAAATTTTGTTGAATTAGGCATCTGCGAAAGAACTTCAATAAAAGGTAAGTTAATATGTAATTTCTTTAAGAGTTTGAAAAACTTACTGAATTGTTCTTCTGTTCTGTCTTTCATCATTGCTTTAGGATATGGCACACGAGGTTCATGATTCGTACTTACTTACCTGTTTGGGATCATTATCGTTTACCTCTTCTCGTCCTTTGTTCATTGCGTTGTTTTGCTGTATTTCTGGCTCGGGTATAACGAGTCCATCCTTATTTTGAGCGCTAATTGCATTGAGGTGTTCCCTCAGATTAGGTTCCATATTACTTGGTAAGCTACCTTGTGGTCGCTCGGAGATTAGTTTGGATAGCTGGCCTATCTGAGTTTTGAGTCCTTGGATCGATGCTTGTTGATTCTTAAGTGTAGTCTAGGTATTTTGAAAATGGGTTTCTGACACCGAGATGAATTTAGAGAGCATCTCCTCAAGGTTCGGCTTCTTTTCTTGTTGATAAGGTGGCTGTTGAAAACCCTGAGGATTTTGTGGCTTTTGATTCCCTTGACCTCCCTAGGAAAAATTTGGGTGGTTCCTGCAACCTACATTATAAGTATTACTGTATGGGTTATTTTAAGATCTAAAGTTATTATTACCCATATAGTTGACTTGTTCCTCTTCAGTTTGGGATTGAAGGATTGATATTTTGTATGCACACCTCCTCCGCTTGAGTTACACCTCATTACTAGATGTACCTGCGTAGAACCAAGAAAACTATCAATCTTTTTATTGAGAAGTTCTACCTGATTAGAGAGCATGGTGGCTGAATCGATATTATAAACGCCGACTATTTTTGTAGGCTGTCCTCATGACTTGCCACTGATAGTTGTTCAGTGACATCTCTTCTATGAATTAGTAGGCATCCTCCGGTGTTTTATTGTTGATGGTTCCGCCAGCAGCTGCGTCAATCATTTGTCCTGTCGAGGGATTCACAACATTGTAGAACGTTTAAACTTGCAGCCATAGAGGCAACCCATGGTGAGGGCACCTTCTCAATAGATCCTTGTATCTCTCCCATACATTGTAAAGTGTTTCTAAGTCCATCTGCACAAAAGAAGAGATATCATTGTGTAATTTATCCGTTTTAGCCTGCGAAGAATATTTTAGTAAAAATTTCTCAGTCATTTGCTCCCAAGTGGTGATAGACCCTCGTGGTAATGAGTTTAACCACTGTTTAGATTTGTTTCTCAGTGAGAAGGGAAATAACCAAAAATGGATGGCATCATCAGAAACGCCATTGATTTTGAATGTATCGCACAATTCCAAAAAAATTGCTAAGTGAGTGTTGGGATCTTCATCCTGCAAACCATCAAACTGAACAAACTACTGTATCATCTGAATAGTGTTAGGTTTTAATTCAAAATTATTATGCACAATAGCGTGTCTAACTATACTTGATTCAGTTCTCATAAAGAGGGTTTAGCATAGTCATACATAGTATGTGGAGCAGATTTTGATTAGCTGCAATTGCAGGAGGCAACTGATTGTCTTGGTTTTCAGCCATCTCATCGGTTGGAGGTTGAGTATTGTATTTTTGTTCGTTTTCTGTGTATCGTAAACTACGCCTTATTTCTCGTTAATTTCTACGAACTGTTCCATCAATTTCTTCATATAAAAATAAGGGTTCTAACGGGTTTCTTCTAGTCATAAACTATAAAAACCTGCCAAGAGAAAGAAAAAGTAAATTAATAAATAGTAAAATAAAATTAAATTGCAAGAAAAATAAATGGCTAAAGTAATAAAAATTTAGTCTTTCTAATATTTCAGATCCCCGACAACGGCGCCAAAAACTTGATCGTAGTGATTCGCAACAAGTAATGAATTTTTATAATGAAGATCAAACCTAGACTAACTATAATCACGACGAAAAGGCAAGGGCACCTATCGAACAATTGTATAGTAATGGCAAGACCGGGATGTCGTACCCAAGGGAACCAAAAGTACTAGTAATAACTATCTTTTTATTATCTAGCCTAAGAATAAAAGGGTTTGTTTATTAAACTATTTATCTAAACTAATTAACTAATTTAATCAAAGCAGAGAGAAAGTTTGGAAAAAGACTTGAAGAAAAGCAATTGATAAATACGACACCTAAGGAGAAATCCACCTAGATTTCACTTATTATCTGACTCTGAACCGGACGATTTATTCACTTGACTTGATCCGTGAGACTCCTTAACCTATGTTATTATCCCTATTCAAGACTAATAACGTCTAACCCCTAGATTGAATAACCGAGACTTTTCTCTAATTAACACTCTAGGGTTGCATTAGCTCAATCTATGGACTCCCATATTAGGTTTCACCCTAATCCGGTAAAATCTCATAACCCCATTTCTAGGTGCCCGATCAACTCCGCTTAATTATGCCAAATATACACTTAGGCAGGGTCTATTCCTCCTCTGCATAAGCACATCAAATCATGAATTAATTCCCAAAATTACCTCCAGCATTAAGAACACATAATTAAGAACAAATCAAGTATTTATCATATAGTTCAAATAATAATAACAAGATCCATCATAGGTTTTATCCCCTTAGGTATCTAAGGAGTTTAGTTCATAATAAAATAAGAGTACATCTCAAAAGTATGAAAATAACAAAACATAAAAAAAACTCTAAAACCCCTGAAGGAATTCTGAGAGAGATCTTCAGTCTTGGAGTAGCTCCGGCTTTTGATATGGATCGTCTGACTTCCTTCAAGTAATTTCCGGCGTGTGGTTCTGTGTTCCAAAAAAGTTCTGGAGAGAGAGGCCTTTTTCTAGGTCATACTTTGGGTGTTTATATAGGCTTTTGATTGGCTTTTTTGTCCCCTAAGTATCTTTTTTCCGTGTAAAATACAAATCCTTGAAAAAGGGACACACTCGTGTGCCATGGCCGTGTGACGTGGTTACCAGGCCGTGTTCGATCCATTAAATTGCCACGGCCGTGGGGGCTCAATGGCTAGGCCGTGTGAGTCGTGTAAACCTTGGTCGACACCCTCAAAATGCACGAGCGTGTGAGCTGCCCGTGTGGTAAGGCTTTGGCCGTATGGTCTTCTCGATTTGGTCCGTTTTGTCTCTTTTTAGCTCGTTTTTGGCTCCTTTTGACCCTTGGTGCTCTCTTGAGTACAAAACATGAAATAACCGGATTAAGAGCACCAAAATCCATAAATCTAATAGTAAACATCCATAAGTATGCTAAGTATTTGGGGTAAAAACATGTATAATTTGGTGTTTATCATAAGGCTATGATTGATCTAAGAGCAATGTTTGGTTGTCTTAGCTTATTCGATGATAGTAGTCTATTGGCCGAATTTCAGGTTAAACCAACATGGACTGAATAGATCAAGGGTGAAATGTTGGAGGATGAGTGATTGGGTCTTTATTTCCGATAGGTAGAGAGTAGGGAAACTTCAGTTTTTGGACTGAATAGCGAAAGCGTACTTTATTTCCGCAGGAGAGTCTGCGTACCGGAAGATACTGATTTGAGGTAGTTGATTTTGTAGGAGGCACATAGTAGTCCTTATGCTATGTATCCTGGAGGGAATAAGATGTACCGAGACCTTCGTGAGTTATATTGGTGGCTAGGTCTTAAACGAGAAGTTACCGACTTTGTGAGTAAATACCTTACTTGTCAGTAGGTTAAAGCTGAATATTAGTTACCTTCAGGGTTGCTTCAGCCAGTTAAGATTCTGCTGTGGAAGTGGGAGAGGGTGACGATGGACTTTGTGAGTGGGTTACCCTTAACGCCTTCTAAAAAGGACTCGGTATGGGTCATCATGGATCGATTGACCAAATCTTCCTATTTCATACCATTACGTACTGATTACTTGCTGCAGAAACTGGCTAAGCTGTATGTGTCAGAAATAGTGGGACTACATGGGGTACCGATCTCTATAATATCTGACAGAGATCCTCGCTTCATGTCTCGATTTTAGAAGAAGCTACATGAAGCACTGGCTAGACTTCAGTATTGCGTTCCATCCTCAGACAGACGGTCAGTCAGAAAGGGTGATTCAGATAGTGGAGGACATGTTAAGAAGTTGTGTAATAGATTTTCGAGGCAGTTAGGAGGATTACTTGCCGCTAGCAGAGTTTGCATATAACAATAGCTACCAGTCTAGCATACAGAAGGCACCTTACAAGGCATTATATGATCGTAGGTGTTGTACTCCTTCTTGTTGGACTGAGTTAGGCGAGCAGTGTGTTCTAGGCCCTGAATTGATTTCTGATACCCAGGAAAAAGTTAGATTGATTCAAGATAGACTGAAGGTAGTATCAGAAAAAAAAAAGTTGTATGCGGATCTGAAACGTAAGGAGATTGATTATTCCATGGGAGACTTAGTTTTTCTCAAGGTCTTACCATGGAAGAAGGTACTGAGTTTTAGACGGAAGGGCAAGCTGAGCCCTAGGCTCATTAGGCCTTACCGTATACTAAAGCATGTGGGACCGTTTGCCTATCAACTTGAGTTACCTTCAGAGTTGGACCAGATTCATAATCTGTTCCACGTCTCTATGTGGAAGCGATATCGCTCTGATCCTGTACACATCGTCTTGACTGAGGATATTGAGGTTAGGCCAGATCTGACCTTTGAGGAGGAGCCAGTTCAAATTTTAGACTGTGATGTAAAGGTTTTGAGGAGAAATTCTATTCCACTGGTTAAGGTACTATGGCATAATCACAGTTTTAAGGAAGCAACGTGGGAACCTAAGGAGGCGATGCGACAACAATACCATCATCCATTTTGATCAGGTAAATTTCGAGGCCAAAATTTTTTTTAAGGAGGGTAGAATTGTAACGCCCCAAATCTTGAAAACCCCTGTAAAAGTTAATTTTTTGTGTTTGTGACGTGAATGTTTGTTGCCTTAATGGTTTAGTGCTTTGGGAGTGTCCGGGAAGTCATGGGTTCAAGTCTTGGCTTGAGCAAAATTTTTCTTCTACTTGAATAAACCCTGGCTATAGATAGTGGGCTTCTTAAATAAATGTGGTTAAAGTATGACATAGAAAGCCTACTAATATAGTGGTTGAAGGTGTGTGGAGTGTTCTAGAGGATATGAGGTTTGAGGCTTGTCAACACAAGTGTTATTTTATTTTGCTTATTACTGACGCTGAGGAGGTGTTGTTGTTGGACTGAGATTGGAGTGTTGAGGAGTAGGGGGAGTGGTGGCCGAATTCTGGGGACTTGTTGGAGGGAAGTTCTGCTAGTGGAGATGTGGTTAGGTAGGATTAAGTTGAGTGATATTAGGAGTGATTTGGGGAGGGATTTTAGGAGTTTGAAAGGGGTGGATGAAGTTTTACCGAAGTGGGACTCTCACTCCTGGCAAAATTCAGCTTTGGCAGTCATTGTAGGTGTGATCATTTTGCTTTTCAATTTTTTTCCCCTTGATGCTAAATTCTGTCTCTGTGTTGTATTGTCTTCCTTTCATCGGGTTTTTCTTTTGGTATTACTCTTTTTGGGGCCAATTGTAGCATAGAACTTTCATGGTTTGACAAGTTTCTTCTTTCGATTTCTTTTCTTAACTGAACTTCTCCACCGTCTCCCTCTCTCATTTTTTTTGCTTGACCGAATACCTTTTTGGTCCCCTCTTTGCTTTTCTTCCTTCTGTCAACTGCGCTTTCCCTCTTTCTGCTTTGGCTGAATATCACTTGCCTCCTCTCCCTCTCTACTCATTTGGTTTCTCGTTGCTAGCTTAATCTCCCTACATCTCTCTCTACCCCTATTGTGTTTCGGCTTTTAAGTGGTTCCTTGAGCAATCGGTTAGGGGTCAAGTGCAAGGTTCTTTCTCCCTTTCCATCACTTTATTCCTCTCCTTCCCTCTTTTGTTTTGGCTGAAATAACCTTGTTTATTAACTCTCTTTTTTGATGTTTTCTGCAAGAGAGTGAGATTGTTGCATCTCGTGCCTTGAAATAAGGTGTGCTTTGGGGTGTTGGCCGAATACTGCTATCCCTCACTCTTAGTCTTCGCTTTTGGTAAGTGACTATACAGTTGGTATAATGGATTGTGTATGATACTAGTTTACAAAGGATGTATGGGTTGCATGTAGTCTCTAAGGATTGGAAACGATTGCTTGCAATAGTTCTTAGATCGGTCAAAGTAAGGGATAGGTAATGATATGAAAAAGTGTTTCGATTAGGGTTTGCTTTAGTTCGAATTTAGTCTATTATCAAAAACTTCTACTGGAAATAGATTGGAGTACTCGTGGGCCAGTAGGGCAATTCCATAATCAGGTGTGTAATCACACTTCTTAAATCATAAATAGGCAAAAGCCAGAAATTATTACCATTAATGCTACACAGACGTGCGTTTACTCGTGTGATCATTCGAACGCATAAGCATGAGCATTTGATCGTAGAGTCCACCGTGAGCGATTTCGTGGGCTTAGGCTACTTTGGGCCACGTTCGGCCGAAATGGGCCATGTGGGCCCTATAAAGGTAAACCATATAGATGTGTGGAGATTATTGGGCCGGGCTGTGTTGTTCACATGACCAAGGTCATGTTGGGCTTTATGGGCCGTAAGGGGGTGTGGGCCCATATGGGTCAGGCTTTGGGCTCTGAGTCCATTTTCACTGTTTGAATGATTAAGGTCGCACGGGTCGCCCAAGAGGACCTACTGTTGGGTTGGTAAGTATACTTAGACCCCATACTGATGAAATGACCATTATACCCCTAAGAGGTAAAATGACTGATATACCCATATGATATGTTTGACTGTATTCGAGCATGACATTTTGCATACACGAATTATATTATGACATGACATGTTGCATAGCGGTGGGTTTAATATATTTAGAGGAAGTGTACTATATTGGTAGCTCTATTGCAACTACTGGCGACTCTGCTGCAATTACTAAATAGTGCCGCAGTCGGTGCTATATTTGGAGTGTAAGGACGGGTGGGTCGATTTTATCCCCACCTGGAGTGTAGGGCTGGAAAGAGTGGAGTGTAGAGGATGGATGGGTAGGATTTCTGTTTGCATATTTATCAACATTACGATGTGAGTTAAGGCCCTGCAATCTTTATTCTTCGTAATGGGCTAAAACTTACAACGACATTTGAATTTATTGAAACGGGCTTAAGCCCAAACTGTTTTGCCTACGGATTGTCTGATTATTGTAAAGGGAATACACATTAAGTTTTCATAAACTCACCATTCTGCTTTCCTGTGCAAGTAATCTTTAGGTGGGTCGGTGCTGTGAGGGACTCGATGGGGGCCACATGACTGTTTACTACGGTTAAATACTTTTGTTCTTTAAATTGAATAATTGGGTTTTGGTTATGTAATAAAGCCTCTTAAAGTTTTATTTTAGATTTTTGGATTTTCAATTGTCTTACTTTATAACTGCTAGAAGTAGGACATGAATTTTCAAAAATATAAATGGTTTTAAAACACCACGTCATTATAATATATTTCAAAAGCTTCCGCTACAAGCAATATTTTTAAAGCGTAATCACAACTTAAAATGAGTAAACATTTGCTAAGCTTGCATAAGTTTTTATCAACGATTAAGATACTTAAAGGTTTTGTAAAGGATCACCATAAAGACTTAATAATGTACAGAAATTTTCAAATAGAACGACGCTTTTCAAATCACACTTCAATGTGACACCACAAGTTTGGCCATAACGTCTAGGACGAGTTTGGGGTGTTACAAAGTTGTTTTTAAATTGTTTAATTAAGGGTAAATTTGTAAAATGGTTATTAATGATAATAAAACAAAACAAAAACAATTTCATCTTTGATTTCTCTTTATCTTAATCGAAAAACAAAAGAAAATAAGGGTTTTGGGAGCTTAGAAGGTTCGACCCTTGTTCATCTTGATTGAGGTATGTTTTGAGCTTAATTTTTGATGATTTCTATGTTTTTGTGATCGTTACTTCATGTTCTAGCTAGCCCATGTCCTAGTTTTTGAGTTTGTTGATGATTTTGTAAAATTCCATTGATGAATCCATGAGCTTTTGAATGTTTGATAATGGAAAATGATTATTTTTTGATAGATTTTAATGTTTTGTAAAGTGATTTTTGACAAAAATGTCAAATAAGGATTAATTTGTGAAAAGATGAAAATGTGTGGTTAAATGTGTGAAATATTGATAAAAATGGGTTGTTATGGAGCCTATAGAAATTTGAATAGCTTGGGTTTAATTGAAATTGTTGTAAATTGTGTTTTTAAGAAATAGGGACTAAATTGAATAAAAGTGGAACTTTAGGGGCTAAAGTGTAAAAATGCCAAAATATATGTTTGTGGATTAAATTGAATGAATGAATGATTACATGAGTTAATTTTGAATACATATAGATCAAGAAAGAAATATTCGGAATTGGATCATGGGAAAGGAAAGATTACCGAGTAATTAATTCGATTCGTCAACTCAAAGTATGAGGTAAGTTCATATGTGATAAACATTGTTACAATTATGCTTTTAATGATTTAATATTGCATAAATTGTATATATGAGACTACTGTTGTGTATGAAAACAAATCGACTATGTTTGGCACTTAGTGTGTAAGTCAGAATAGCTTCGGCTATATATGGCACTTAGTGTGCGAGACTGAGATAGCTTCGGCTATGAAAGGCACTTAGTGTGCGAGATTATAATAGCTTCGGCTATGCTTTGGCACTTAGTGTGCAATATTATAATAGCTTTGACTATGCTTTGGCACTTAGTGTGTGAGATATCGAGTATTCGACAGTGTTACATAAAAGTATGAGTTCGATATGAATTTGCATAGGTATGCACTTGAAATTTAAAGATAATAAGTTGTGAACTTGTTCATAAACACTTGAGTAAGTATGAGAAAAGTTTGTTGGTCACCATGATTTAGATATTAATTAGTTCAAAATGATGATTTGTATGTTATGAACTGTTGAGTATATTTGGTACGAACTTACTAAGCTATAAAGCTTACTGTGTGTTATTTATCTGTGTTTTATAGAGTATCAAAGCTAGCTCAGACGTCGGGGATCATTGGGAGCCATCCTCAGACTATTGATCAGCTTTTTGATACTTTAGGAAGTTTTGTATATATGGTATTTGGCATGTATAGGCTAATGTCATCTTGGTATGTTTTGGTGTTATGATTTTAGCCATGAAATTTGGCTTGTAAATGTTGGTGTGTATGGCCATTTAAGTTGGCTTAAATTGTGTGTTTGATGGTAATATATCTGATATATATATGTCTTATGTGTTGGCTTGTTTGATATAGCTAAATGGTGGTTCATTTGATTGGTTATTAATTGATGTACTAATGCTTGGAAGTTGGCATATTGTGGTTTGATATTGAGATGGTAATATGGTGTGTTTTGTGACATGAAATAGATGATAAGATGATGAGTTAATGCATTTGAAACTTATGTATGTTGTGATGAATTTGGCATGATATTTTGGTATGTTTTGAAAATGGAATTTAGTAGTTGAAATGGTTGAGGATAAATAGCATGAGATGTGTATGCATTGGCAAATTTTGGTTGCCTATATATGTAATGAAATGGTACTGTAACACCCCATACCTGTAACATATGCCAGAACGGAATACGAGGCATTACCTAACACGATTTCATGCACACAAATGTTCCTCAAGTCACCAAGACTTGGTCCAATTTAGAACTTTTTCAATTTCTACTTTAAACTTCTTATTTTGGGCCTACAAGCCCCAAATCGAGAATTGAAAACTATTCGGGATCAACCCGGGTCCTTAAACCATCTATAGAAAATTTGACTTTGAAACAGGGTACATGCCAGTGTAGAAGGCCAACACGCTCGTGTGGCCATTTCAACATGGTCGTGTTGATGGCCCGTGTGGCTTACACGGCCTAAGCAATATAGGGACATGCCTGTGTCCTTCACACGTGTGGAATTAAATCTAAATGCACACCTACAGGGGTTTTCACACGGCCTGGCACACGCTCATGTCCCTGGCTTGTGTCCTTGACACAACCATGACATGCTCGTGTCCTAGCCCTTGTGCAAAGACATGGACATTCTATTTCTGACGTCAGCATCCCCAAAATGTCACACGGCCAAGGCACATGCCTGTGTGCTAGGCTGTATCCATCACACGGCTGAGACACATGGCTGTGTCTCTGCCCATGTGTTTACTATCATGCATACTAACCTGAAATTTTTACGTGCTGGGGACACACGGCCGGACCACACGCCCATAGGGCAAACCGTGAGTCATACACGTCCTAGATACACGCCCGTGTGTCTACCTGTAAGGACAATATAAGGCTATTTACCAAGCCTACTTGCCACCCTTACTTACACAACCTACATAATAGCAACCACAATCAAGAGAAGACTATCTCATGCAACCAAATCAGCCACAATAGACAACATTCCATTTGTGCATTTTTTTCATCTATGAAAATAAGATCTTTGCATACAAATCAAAAGGAATATTAGCCGTCATTTGAGGCTAAATACAAAATGAGAGATTTATCCCAAGCCAACACATTTGGCCAAATTAATGATAACACAAAAAACAAGTCTAAATCCCTAGACATGCCATATTCAAAAATAAAAATCAAACTATACCGAATTCTTCGATTGATAGTGTGATTGATATCTCTGACTTCAGTTGGTCCTTGTGCTAGATAGGCAGCACTATAGGAAAATAGAAAAGGAGAGGGAGTAAGCATAAGGCTTAGTAAGTTGCACATAAATAAATATAAAACACAACTTTAACATTCATCAACAAGCTCATAACATACAAGTTGGTATAAGTAAAACTTACTCGTAAATATTAAACACACATCATATAGCATATATTGGACTCACATTTTATACATACCGAATAGGTACTTGTACCACTCACAACATGTTTATACTTTCCTTATTAACTAGAAATTATAACTTTCACCGTTGAACCATTTGGAGCACTATCGGATATTCCATAAGCCTCAAACATGGGGTAAAGTGCCGATGCCATATCCCAGACATGTCTTACACTGACTTACATCTCGAGGCCGATGCATGTCCCAGACACGTCTTACACTGGCACTCCTCTCAATGCTAAAGCCATGTCTTAGACATGGTCTTACACTGAATCTCATTTTGTGGCCGATGCATGTCCCAGACATGTCTTACACTAGCTTACACAAGTGACCCAAACGTTATGGCATGAATATCAGATTTATTTCCTAAGGTTCAATCGGGAATTCTACTATCTCTACTCTCATCACATTTTCTCATTTCTACAATCAAGCAATTTATGTTATACTAATTCCAATATAATTCAAACACATATATTATCAATGTAAGTTGTATTATTTATATACAACTTACCTCGGATTACAAAATGTTGCGACTAGTCGGTTTAGTCTATTTGCTTGGCTTTCCCTTGTCTAGATTTGAATTCGGTATTTCTTGATCTATAATAGCAAAATACACTTATTTAGACACTCAATAAAATTAAGAAATCAAAATTTCACTTCTTTGGTGAAATGACCATTTTGCCCCTAGGCTTTGACAAAATGACCATTTTACCCCTAGGTTTGAAAATCAAATTTTATCAAATTTCTTCTCATCTTAAGCTTAGCCGAACCCTTTTTACTCTTATAGAAACTCCAAATTGCCACTATTTCACATATTTAACAACTATTTTATAACTTACGCAAAATGGTCATTTTAGGTGTTTTCATAAAAAATCTTTTCACAAAAGTTGTTTATCACCCAACTAAGTTTCATATTCTTCCATAAAATTTCAGAAAACACCCTAAATGCTCTCATGGAAAAACCCTAGACTTCCAGCCATTTTGCAAAATAGTCCCCTCATTTGAAAGCTTATGTTATAAGGGTTCTAAAAATGCAAAAAATCATCAACAAAGGGTATGGAAATCACTTACTTGTGAGAGGAATAAGTTGTTGAAATTTTTGAAGCTCAAAACCCTTAAAAATGGCTGAAAAATCAATGAAAATGAAGAGAGAATGAAAGAAAAATATGATAGCTAGGCTTAGGTATTATTATATTACACCTTATGTCATCAAAATTACCTAATGTTGAATTTTCAACATTTTTATCTCCATTGCCGGCCAAGCTATCACAATAGGGTCTAATTTCCATTTAAAGACCACCAATATTTATTCTTTAGCTATTTGACACCTTTAGCTATCAATTTAGGACTTTTGCATTTTATGCGATTTAGTCATTTCTTGCAATTATGCTCACAAACGTTAAAATTACTTCACCAAAATTTTCATGCACTATTTTAAACATTCTATGACTCCAAAATAAAAATAAAATAATTTATTAGACTCTGGATTTGTGGTCCCAAGACCACTATTCCGACTAGCCCCAAATTCGGGCTGTTACAGGTACCATTTTGGTTGCTAGGTGTGCATGAGAAAAAGGTGGCAAATTGGATTTGCAAATGGCCTATTTTTGTGCACACGGCCAGAGACACGGACGTGTGTCTCAGCCATGTGTGACACATGGTCATGTTACACAGCCGTGTGTCCCTTGGGGTAGCCCTTCAAATTAAGGCAGTATACCCTATAGTTTTGACACGGCCTAGACAAACAGGCGTGTCTACTGGCTGTGTGTGACACATGGGCTTGTGGCCGACCGTGTGACCCAAGTCAGTAACCCCCCCAAATTTTCCATGGCCACGGCACACGGGCGTGTCTCCGGCCGTGTGGTGCAAGTCAGAATGTATCCCTATTTTCACACGGCTTGTGACACGAGCGTGTCTGGTGGTTATGTGAGGCACACGGCCTATTCACATGGGCATGTGACCTTTAAATGTTGGAAAATTTTTATAAGTTTCTCAAAGTTTTCATATATTATCGGTTTAGTCCCGAACCACTTTTAAGCATGTTTTTAGGTTCGTAGATCCTTATAAGGGACAATTTGAATGTACTTGAATGGGTTTTGATTTTGAATGTATAAATGTATGTGAATTAAGTGTATTATTTGGTAATTCCTCATAACCTTATTTCTGCATCGAATATGGGTTAGGGTGGTTACATTTATTGGTATAAGAGCTATGGTTTAGTCGATCTAGAACAAACATAGTGAGTGAGAGTTTAGTAATACATGCCATATATATAAACTGCGATATTGTGATGATTGCTAACAGTTAAATTGTGTTTTCATATAGAAAATGAATCCCGATCGAGCCGTAGCTGGATATGTTGAAAGTAATGCACATGCTCCCACTCAAAGGGTAGTGCAGTCTGATTTTAGACTTGTAACTAGTAGTCACGAGGGAGAAGTTAAACAAGCCTTCTTCCAAATGATGAGTGAGTGATTTATGGAATTTGTTTGAACGAATTTGACTGCTCAACAACCTCCACTCCACCTGTTCCTCAACAAGTCCCAATTGTACCACAAGTGATAGATTCGATTCAATTGAGTAAGCCACTTGTTGATATGATTTGGAAACATGGAGCTGTAGAGTTTCGAGCTATAGTTGATGATGATGCTGAGAGAGCTGAGTTTTGGCTCGAGAATACGATCCGAGTGTTTGAGGAATTATCTTGTACTCCTAAAGAATGTATCAAATGTGTGGTATCTTTGCTTAGAGATAATGCATATCATTGGTGGAAAACATTGACATAGGTGGTTCCTAGAGAACAGATTACCTAAGAATTATTTCAGACTGAGTTCCGAAAAAAGTACATAAGTCAAAGATTTCTCGATCAGAAACATAAAGAGTTTCTAGAGTTGAACCAAGGCCGAATGACTATTACTAAGTGTGAAACAGAGTTCGGACGTTTAAGTAAATATGCTCGAGAATATGTGTTTACTTAGGAAATCATGTGCTAACAATTTGTTAACGGGTTGAATGAAGACATAAAGCTGTTAGTCGGGATACTTGAATTGAAAGAATTTGTAGTACTGGTTGAGAACGCCTGTAAAGCTGAGGATCTTAGAAAAGAAAAGAGAAAGGCTGATTCAGAGGTAAGAGATTCAAGGAAGAGATCAATGAATAAATCTTATCATTCCTTATCGAAGAAATCCAGAGACTATTTTAACCGATCAACAGCTTCAGTGGGATATCAGAATAGAGATTGTGGAAAGCAATACACCAACCCTAAAACTCAAGCCACATCGGTATTGAGTGTTGGTAATGTAAAAGATGTTAAACCCGAGTGTCAATAGTGTGGAAGACGGCATATTGGAGATTGCTAGGTGAAAAATAATAATAGAACTTGTTAAAGTTGTGGTTCACGAGATCATTTTATTAGAGATTGCCCAGAGTTAGCTGAAAAAGATAATGCTTAGAGTGCAAGGCCAAGTAACACTATAATTAGAGGGAGACCATCTCATAATGTTGGAAATGTGAGTCGTGGTATATGTACGACACGAGACACTACTGTGAGATCTGATGCTAGAGCACCTGTACGAGCCTATGCTATTCGCGCTCGCGAAGAAGCGCCAACTCCAGATGTTATCACCGGTACTTTTACTCTTTATGATACTAAAGTTATTGCATTGATAGATCCAGGATCAACTCATTCGTATATATGTGTGAATTTAGTATCTAGTAAGACCTTGCCTAGGTATGGTCACTATGAATTTTGGTTATGCCTTTTGGACTAACAAACGCACCTGCTGTCTTTATGGACTTAATGAACCGTATTTTTAGAGTATACCTAGATCGATTTGTTGTTGTGTTCATAGATGATATTTTGATCTATTCGCGAGATGAAACTGAGCATGTGGAGCATTTGAGAATTGTATTGCAAACTCTGCATGATAAGCAGTTATATGCAAAGTTCAGTAAATGTGAATTATGGTTGTACGAGGTTGGTTTTCTGGGGCATATTGTGTTAGCATCGGGTATTCGAGTCGATCCAAACAAGATTTCTGCAATAATGGATTGGAAGCCTCCAAGAAATATTTCTAATGTCCTCAGTTTTCTGGGACTCACTTGCTATTATAAACGATTTGTGAAAGGCTTTTCAATGATTGCGACTTCGTAGACTAGATTTCTTTAGAAGGATGTAAAGTTTGAATGGTTCAAGAAGTGTCAGAAAAGTTTCGATCAGTTGAAAACTTTATTGCCAGAGGCACCAGTGTTAGTTCAGCCTGAATTGGGTAAAGAGTTCGTAGTGTTCAGTGATACATCGTTAAATGGTCTGGGCTAGGTTTTGATGCAAGAAGGCAAAGTCATAGCTTATGCCTCGAGACAGTTAAAGCCGCATGAAAAGAATGACCCGATGCATGATTTAGACTTAGTAGCTATTGTGTTTGCATTGAAGATTTGGCGCCATTATTTGTTCAGTGAGAAATGCCATGTTTATTCAGATCGTAAGAGTTTGAAATATTTGATGACTCAAAAAGATTTGAATTTGTAACAACGGAGATGGCTAGAATTGCTAACAGACTATGAGTTAGTAATTGACTATCATCCGGGAAAAGCAAATGTTGTTGCTGATGCTTTAAGCCAAAAATCTTTATTTCCTCTAAGTGTAATGAATACTCAGTTGGCTCTATCTGATGACGGATCAATTGTTCTAAGTTGAAAGCGAGACCGTTGTTTTTATAGCAGATTTGTGAAGCTCAGAAAGTTGACAATGAAATGTTAGCAAAATAAGCTCAATGTGATTCAAACCTTGATTCAGAATTTCAAGTTGATGCTGATTATTGTTTGAGACTCAGAGGTCGAATATGTGTTCCGAGAAATTCAGAGTTCATTCGGATGATTTTGAGTGAAGCACATAGTAGTTCTTTGTCTGTTCATTCAGGAAGCACGAAAATGTATAATGATTTGAAACATCTCTATTGATGGGCATGGTATGACACGTGACATTTTAGAGTTCGTTTCTAAATGTTTCATTTGTCAACAAGTTAAAGCTAAGCATCATATACTGTTTGGTTTATTGCAGCCAATTATGATTCTTGAGTGGAAATGGGATAGAGTGACTATGGATTTTGTGTTGGGATTGCCCCTATCCCAGAGTAAGAAAGATGCGATCTGGGTTGTTGTCAATATATTGACAAAATTGACTCATTTCATTTCGATATGAATAGACTATTTTCTTGAAAAGTTAGCTGAGTGTTATATCTCCAAGGTTGTGAGATTATATAGAGTATCTGTTTCTATTGTTTTGGATAGAGATACGAGGTTCACATCGAGGTTTCGGAAGAAACTGCAAGATGCACTGAGTACAAAACTACATTTTAGTACTGCATTTCACCCACAAATACATGTTTAATCTGAGCGAGTTATACAGATACTCGAGGATATACTGAGATGTTGAATTCTTGAGTTTGAAGGTACGTGCGAAAAGTGTTTACCGTTGATTAAATTCGTGGGTAACAATAGTTTTCAATCGAGTATTAAAATGGCACCGTACAAAGGTCTATACGGTCGTAAGTGTAAAACACCATTTTATTGGACTGAACTTAGTGAGAATAAGATTCACAGGGTTGATCTAGTTAGAGAAACTGAAGAAAAAGTGAAAGTAATTCGTGATAGTCTGAAAGTAGCGTCAGATCGGCATTAATCGTATACAGATTTGAAACGAAAAGATATTGAATTTTAGATCGGGGATAGAGTGTTTTTGAAGGTATCACCGTGGAAAAAAATATTACGGTTTGGTCAAAAAGGAAAATTAAGTCCACGATTCATCGGAACGTATGAGATTATCCAACGAATTGGACCAGTTGCTTATAGGATAGCATTACCATCCGAGTTAGAAAAGATTCATAATGTATTTCATGTATCGATACTTACACGATACTGATCCGACCCTTCACAACCCTTCACATGTTGTAACACCCCTTACCCGTATCCAATGTCGGATCAGGGTTCAAGGTGTTAACAGACTTAAACATACACAATCAATAAAAATTGGGCCATAAAATTTTCATTTAAAAAAAATTCATCCATACATGTCCAACCCGTCCCTTATATGGGCCTACGAGGCCCAAAACATACATTGGGAGCAGTTCGGGACTAAACCAAGAACTTTGAGGATATTTGGAAGACTTAGATAATTTTCTTGTTTTGGAGAGTCACACGCACGTGTCCTTTGTAACACCCTTAACTCGTACCCATCGCCGGAATAGGGTTAAAGGCGTTACTGAACAATTCAAAACATTTTACGAACAATTCATATACTTTATCCACAATCATATTCAAACATTACCATAGAGTCCCTAATATAGGTCATTGAGACCTTAAACATTCATTAGAATGAGATCAGAACTAAACCAAACACATACAAAATTTTTCTTGACTTAAACATTTTCCAAAGTTATACAAGTCACATGCCCATGTGAACAGGTCGTGTGCCTCACACGACTTTAGACACGCCCGTGTGTCTAAGCCATGTCAAAACAGGGCATACATATTGACTTGTCCACACAACCATATGAGATGCCCATGTGCCAGGCCATGTGAAAATTAGAGAGGCTACTGACTTGATCACACGGCCAGTCACACGCCCGTGTGTCTAGCCCGTGTTCAAAACTGACTTGGCCATAGGGCCTAGCATACGCTCGTGTGTGCGACCATGTAGTCTGCTCAAGCTCATTTCGAAATGGCCCTCGAGCAACATGGATGAGACACACGCCGGTGTCCCTGCCTATGTGGGAAAAAATAGGTCATTTACAATGCCAAATTGCCACCCATTAAGGGTCCTCCCTACAAGCATCAAAACCACATCATGACATAGGACCTCCTTAATGAAATAATAAAAAAAGCTTATAATGGTTGTCTATAAAAGTCTATTAACCATGTTAATGGTCCATTTACAACATAAGGACCTCTCAATTATAATGACATGACAAATAGGAACTTTAACAAATAGAACACAACTTTTACATTTTATGCAATTAAATCCTTTTATAAAATTAAGCACAAAACGACCAAAATTTCATATGGAATTTTCACACATACTAATTCCCATATAATAAGCACGAAAAATAATATTAAAATATTTTTTGACTCAAATTTGTGGTCTCAAAACCACTATTCTGATTAGGGTCTAAACTGGACTATTACATTCTTAGCACGTGTAACTCTCTGACTATAACGTCATCAGCAAAATAGGGTCACACGGCCACGTCACACGCCCGTGTGCTAGGCCATGTGGGGAATCACATTCCAAAATCAGGGTGCAGACTTCACATGGTCTGGGCACATAGCCATGTCCTAAGGCCTTGTCCTTAGTACGACTGAGACATATGGCTGTGTCTCTACCCGTGTACTTACTACTGGGCATTTTGTTTTGTATTAATTAGGGTGCAGGGGACACATGGCCGGACCACACGGCCATGGGGTAGACCGTTGTCACACACGGCTTAGACACACACCCGTGTGGACAACTTTAAGGCTATTTTCCAAGCCATTTGCCAACCTTATTTGTTCAAACACATATATGGTTTCCATGATGCTTAAACACTCATAAACACAACTTATGCATGACAACTTCTCCTCACATCCTACTTGTTTAAGATTCCCTATTATGACCAATTAAATCACACTAGCACACTTATTTCTTAGACTTGCATGCATGCATTTTCATACCATCTTATACACACACATGACATTCATCAGCATTCAATCATCAATAACCATAGGCCATATCATAATGGAATTGGCACATACATACATAGATGAATAGATTTACAACCCAATATTCATTATGAGCCATATCTCAAGGCCATACACAAAATGAATCATCTATCATTATAAGCCAACACATTTGGCTAGACCAATACGACACATAACAAAAAGACCAAGTCCCTATACATGACATGCTCAAAATGTTGAGACCAACTATACCCAAATAATCCAATTGATAGTGTGAACGTGCCTCCGACATACTTTGATCCTCGAGCTAGCTTGGCTATACTATAAGAAAATAGAAAAGAGAGGGAGTAAGCATAAAGCTTAGTAAGCTTGCATGTAATTAATAAACAATAAGAGTATGCACTTTCATACACATACACAACATGACTTAAATTATCTCATTTTCAATTATCATTGTAGCCATATCCTATCTCATTCAATTTACATAATGTTCAATAGAACTTAAGATCATAATTCCTTCATTTTCATTTTACCGAAGTCTTATCATTTCGTAATCTCAATAACTACGAGCTTGGTGTACATACCTGTACCCTTTCAATATGAGCATACCACGTCATTTCCTTGACAAATACTTTGTAACAGCCCAGTTTAGACACTAGTCAGAATAGTGGTTTCGGGACCATAAATCCGAGTAAAAAATATTTTATTATTATTTTTCGTGCTTATAATATGTGAATTGATATCCGTGAAAGTTTCGTGCGAACATTTTATCGTTTGTGTGCTCAATTTAGAAAAAGGACCTAATTGCATAAAATGCAAAATTGTCTTTCAATTTGAATAATGACCGAATTGATCTGTCCCTTTAAATATGAGGTCCTTATGATGAAAATATACAATTGAATTCATGAAATGACTTCGATGGACATTAGATAATGACTTTTGAATGATATATGCCATGGATAAAATAGTAAAACAATTAATAATGGTTATTAATTAAAGAAAACAAAATGAAAGCATGCGAAAACACTTTGTGCAGCCGAATATTGAAGAAGAAAGAAAACCATTTAAGGTTTTAAGCATTCAGAACTTTAAAGATCAATTAGGTATGTGTTTTTTTTATCGATTTTTGATAATTTCTATGTTTTTGTGATCGTTGCTTTGTATTCTATCAAGCCCAGTCTCAATTTTCAAATTTGATGATGATTTTTAATTATTCCATTGATGCTTTTATGAGCTTTGTGATGATAGTTGATGAAAAATGACAGATATGTGTTAGATTACTATGTTTTGTATTGGGATTCTTGATGAATTCGAGTATTTTGGGCTAAAATGTGAAAATAAGAAATTGAAGGACTAAAATATGAAATAAATGAAATATGTGGGCTAGTATGAGCTAAAGGAATATTCGATCAAGCAGATGTCTAAAGAAATTTTGTGTATTTTGTTATTTTATGAATTAGGAACTAAATTGTTAAAATGTGAAAATGTGAGGGCTAATTTGTAAAATGCCCTAAATATGTGTATATGGATTGATTTGAATGAATGTGAGATTGAATAAGTAAAATTTGAATCTGTTTAGATCAAGATCCAAAGAAAACAGAATTAGATCGGGGAAAGTCGAAAGTGGTCGAGTAGTCTGTTAAATCCATTCATTTCCGTACTTGGTAAGTTTATTAACAAATAAATGTGTTTAAGTTGATTAATTTATGATAATATGTGTTTCAATTGTGATGGATTAATATGGAAGATGAATATGTAAAATTTGAGAAAGTTTCGATAATGTGACGACGTCTGAAAAGTCCCGTAAGAACCATAGGAATAGCTAGGATACATATGTCATGATATAGGATTTCTGATATGTGATTTCATGTAAGACCACATCTAGGACGTTGGCATCAGTTTGAGATTTATGTGTAAGACCATGTCTGGGACATCGACATCATATTTGAATTCATGTGAGACCCTGTCTAGGACAGTGGCATAGATATTTGATTACATGTAAGACCATGTCTGGGACGTTGGCATTGTACGAGCTTTCCGAGCAATCCACGTATCCTATTTTATTTTGAAAGGTTCAACGGGCATTCCAAGAAATGAATAACTAAATGAATGTATATCCGAATCAGGTACATTTGAAATGTATATCATGATCGAGAATGAAAAGCAAGTATATGTGCAAAGGATGATATGTGATATAAGTATGAGAAATTATGTTATATGTGCAATGAATTGGGGATATGTGTATGTATATGAACTATGTGGTTTGTAATAGGATTTGGCTATGGAGTATATGTATTTTATGATGCTTATATGCTTAAAATGATACGTTTGTTAGTATATGGCTTATTAAGCTTTTGAAATCTTAATTTGTGTGTGTTTGCATTGTGTTTTAGAGATCGAAGCTACTGGACGCTCGGGGATTGTCTATGATCATCACCACACTATCGAACTCTATTTTGGTACCTTTTGAAAATGTGAATATTCGAATATGGCATGTGTAGGCTAGAAGAATTTGAACATATTTGGTAATGTGTATATCTAGCCATGTGATATGGCTTGGTTTTGGTTGTGTTTATAAATGACTTTTGATTATAATTTATGTGATGTAATATGGTCATTATAATGTGTTCATGAATGGCTAATAGAATGGGTCATTTTGGTAAGTTGTGGTATGTGCCTATTTTAGAATTTGGTAAGATTTTGGCATGTGATTGAATGAAGTAAATTGAGATTATGAATCATATGTTTTGGTATGACTTTGGCTTATGATTTGGTCTGTTTTGGTTTGGATTATAAGAATGAGGTTGGTTGTTTTTTATATGGCATGAATGGAGTATATTTTGGTTATGAATTGGTTGAAAAATTGATATCAAATGTTTTAGTTTTGATGCTTGTAGGGAGGACCTTTAAGGAGTGGCATGTTATCCTTGTAAATTGCCTATTTTTGCCCACACAGACAGGGATATCGACATGTGTCTCAGCCGTGTTGCTCGAGGGCCATTTCGAAATGATCCTAAGTAGACCACATTGTCGCACACACATGGGCGTGTGCTAGGCCGTGTGGCCAAGTCAGTTTCAAGCACGGGTTAGACACACGGGTGTGTGACTGGCCGTGTGACCTAAGTCAGTAGCCTCCCTAATTTTCACACAGCCTGGCACACGGGCGTGTATTGTGGCCATGTGGACAAATTAGTATGTATGCCCTATTTTGCCACGGCCTAAATACACGGGCATGTCTAATGCCGTGTGAGGCACACGGTCTGTTTACACAGGTGTGTGACCTTTGTAACTTAGAAAAATGTTTAAGTTCTGAAAAATTTTGTATCTGCTCGGTTTAGTCCCGACCTCTTTCTAACCCTAAAAAAGGGACTTTATGTTAATATTTGACTATGATGCTATGATGTTTATGAAATGTAAGCATAATATTCTAATATGTCCGGTAATGCCTTTTAACGTTAGTCCGCAGAAGGATACGGGTTAGGGGTGTTACATTTGATTGGTATCAGAGCTACGATTTAGTCGATTCTAGGATTAACGTAGCATATGTCTAGCTATCCTTGCCATATATACTAATTGTGATAGTGTGATGATTCTTGACAATGAAAATGTGTTTTTATATAGTAAATATATTACGAACGAGCTGTAGCTGACGATGTTGAAAGTAATGCGCCTGCTCCCGCTCAAGAGGCAGCCCCATCTGATTCTGGACTCGTGACTAGTAGCCATGAGGGAGAGGCTAAGCAAGCCTTTTACCAAATGATGAATGATTGGTTCACTCAATATATGAGAACTAATCTGGCTGTGCCACAACCTTCACCCCCACTCAATCCTCCGCAAGTCCCTGTCATACCACAAACTAGTCCAATTCAGTTGAATAAGCCTCCGGTTGACAAAATTAGAAAATATGGCGCCGAATATTTCTGTGCTACTACTAATGATGATGCTGAAAGAGCTAAATTATAGTTAGAGAATACGATATGTGTGTTCAATGAAATGTCATGTACTCTCGAAGAATGTCTTAAATGTGTCGTTTCACTTTTGAGAGATACGGCGTGTCATTGGTGCAAGACACTGATATTTGTGTTTCCAAGGGAACGAGTCATCTGGGATTTCTTTCAAGCCGAATTCCAAAATAAATACATAAGTGAAAGATTTATAGATCAGAAACGAAAAGAGATTCTTGAGCTGAAATAGTACTATATGTATGTTACGAAATACGAGCGAGAATTTGTGAGATTGAGCCAGTATGCACTAGAATGTGTCTCGACTGAAGCAATAATGTGCAAGAGATTCGAGGATTGCTTGAATGAAGACATCAAATTGTTAGTCGGGATTCTAGAAATAAAAGAGTTTGTTGTGCTTGTTGAACGAGCATGTAAAGCTGAAGAACTCGGGAAACAGAAAAGAAAAGTTGACTCAGAAGCTATAGATACGAGAAAGAGATTTACAAGTAAATCATTTTAGTTTGTGTTAAAGAAATTTTGAGATGATTATAGTTGTTCAAAGACTAATACGGGGCATTTAAGTAGAGATCGTGCTAGATAGCATTCGAGTTTCAGAGCTTCAGTTACTTCTGATGCAAGTGTTGGAAATGTCCTATTTGATCGACCTGAGTGTGGACATTGTTGTAAAAGACATCTCAAAAATTGTAGACGATATGATCAGGCTTATTTCAAATGTGGATCTTTAGATCATTTTATCAGAGATTGTCTCGAGTCTGTTGAACAAGAAATTATGCAAAATTTGAGGCCAAGTGGCAAAATAGCTTATGGTAGACCTCCCAGAAATACGAAAAATATGAGTGGTAGTCAAAGAGGGACTAAAGATACCGTTGTTAGATCGGAGGTTCATGCACCTTCCAGAGCCTACGCCATCCGATCTCGTCAGGAAGCTTCATCTCCAAATGTGATTACAGGTACATTTACTCTTTACGATACTTCTGTGATTGCATTGATAGATCCCAGATCAACACATTCTTATATATGCATAAACTTAGTGAATAGTAAGACTTTGCCAGTAGAGTCTACTGAAATTGGTAATTAGAGTATCGAACCCTTTAGGCCAGTGTGCTTTGGTTGACAAAGCGTGTAAGAATTGTCCGTTGATAATTTGAGATTCATGTTTTCTGGTTGATTTGATGTTATTACCATTCGATAAATTTCATATAATTTTTGGTATGGATTGGTTAACTTTGCACGATGCTATTGTAAACTACAAATGGAAGACTATTGATTTCAGATGTCAGAATGAGGAAATAATCCGAATTGAATCTAGTGATTTGAATGGGTTACTAGCTGTGATTTCGTCGATGAGAATTATGTGAAAAAGTGTTGTAAAGCCTATTTTGCCTATGTGAACGATTCGAAAGTAACTGAAAAGGAAGTTGAACCAGTGCAAGTTGTCTGTGAAATCCCTGATGTATTTCCTAAAGAACTTCCGGGATTACCTCTGATTCAAGAAGTTGAATTTGGCATTGAGTTAGTACCGGGAACTACTCCGATTTCGATAGTTTCATATAGAATGGATCCAACAGAGTTAAAAAAAATTAAGGTCTCAATTGCAAGAGTTGACCAATAGAGGATTTGCAAGACCGAGTTTCTCACCTTGTGCTGCTCCTATTCTGTTTGTGAAAAAGAAAGATGGTACGATGAGAATGTGCATTGATTATTGTCAGTTGAGCTAAGTGACTATCAAGACAAATATCCTCTGCCCCGAATTGATGATTTGTTTGATCAATTGAAAGGAGCTACTGTGCTTTTAAAGATAGATTTCAGATTAGGTTATTATCAGTTGAGAGTAAAAGATTCAGACATTTCAAAAATTGCATTCAGAACGAGGTATGTGCAAGAGTATGCCAAAAGATCAATCACGAGATGGTTGTAATAACAAACTTGGTTTATCATGTTTATTAATATAAGGCGTTGCCATTATTATTTCAGTTTCTTTTCTATGTGCATAAATAAACTGTTTTATAATAATGTCCTGAGAATAATACTTTTATTCTTAAAAGATCCTTAGTCAAGTATTATTGTGACAGCCTTAAAACGACCCTAGTCAGAATGTGGTTTCGGGACCACAAAACCGAGGCATAAAAATAATTTGATATTTATTTTGATGCCTATAATATGTGTTAACTCATGTGTGACATTTTGATGCTTTAATTTAGAGTTATAAATGTGAATTTCACTAGAAAGGACCTAGTAGAAAACTTTGAATGTATGATGGGGAAATGTATGATGACTAATTAAAGCATGCATGCAAAATAATGGCCTTGCATGTCAAATACCTCCTTTTTACAAGTGATGGCCGGCCATGACAAGGGAGTATGGGCTAAACATGTCATGAAACATGTTTTGTTGGTGCATTAGGGGGAAACAATAAACAAATAAGCATGGGTAGTAAAGAAAAAAAAATGTGTGTGTGTGAGTGAAACCCCCCCCATTGCCGTACATGGAAGAAAAGAAAAGAAAAAAATTTTGCTCATCCGTTTCATTCTCTCTTGATCGAAAATACTAGAGGGAAGGAGGAATTTTGCTTCATGCTTGGGTTGGAAGAGGATTAGGAAGAGGTTTGGCTATATTTGCATCAAGATTAAGGTATGTTTGATGTTGTGCCATGAGATTCATGCATGTTTTTGGTTGTTAACTTGATGTTCTTATTAGCCCATGGTTCAAATCTTTGTTATATCATGGGGATGGTATTTGGCCAAGGTGGATTTTGAGTTAATGCCATTGCATGTTAAATATGAACCTTGATGATGATACATGTGATGGTGGATTGAGGACTCTTAGATTTTCTTTGAGCATTTTTGAATGATATACTAAGTTCTTTGTGTAATCATGACCAAAATTATGGTGTTGTGATGTATTCGCCATGGTGCATCCCCAAGTGTGATTTATGCTCTTTGCATGGAGAGTAAGATTTGTGTTTCAAATCATGTTCATGTTTAGTTACAATCAACTTGAGATTCGGCTCTAGCATACATATATGTATATATGTTTGAGCATGATGTATTGGTATGACGTATATACTATCTTAAGGTATATACTTACTTATGATGATGTTTTGGTTATGAAGGAAATGATAGATGTGTATTGAGTTACAATATGGAAAGGTATTAGTTAGTAAAATGTATGCTGTTTTTGTGTGGTAATAAGTGCATAAATGGCCTCAACATGGACATGCATATTCGGCCACTTGAAGGAAATTGGTGAGCATGTATTCGGTTAGAGGCAACCATATTGAAGCCTTATCTTGGCTTAGATTGTTGACTAAATGGGTAATAAGTGAGGATGGTTGCGAATATACAAACATTCATATGCATGTGTAATTGAATTATAAATGTTTAGCGAGATGGTTAAACTAGTTGATTTATTGATTAAGCTCAAGGAGTTAAAGAAGGAGAATCAAGCAAGGGAAAGGCGAAGGTCATCGAGTAGCCGACTTGGACTATTTTACCCAACACAAGGTAAGTCATTAAGCATATATTTGATATTGCTTAAATGATTGTAATATCTATGCAATTGTGTTTAATGAGATGAAATATATACAAATGTATGTGTATGAAAAGATGATAATGTTGAGCGTAAAAGAGATAGGGAAATGTGTAGGAAGTTTGCTTGGCACTAAGTGTGCGAGAAATAGATGTGTACGGTGGCGAGATTGGCACTTGAGTGTGCGAGCTTGTAATGTACGGCACTAAGTGTGCGAGTTTGGACTATATGGCACTATGTGTGCGGGCTTGAATCATATGGCACTAGTGTGCGTGATTGAGTATTAAGCACTATGTGTGCGAACTCTACACATATCTCCGATTGAACATTTATATGGAGGCGTGACTTTATCGAGATGAGTATGGACAGCGGAAAGAGTAAGTACCTTGAGTTCATGGCTAATAGATGCTATGTTCATGCTCGGGTGGAGTTGGTAAGATTTAAATCTATGTGATGATCTCAATTGCATTCCGTAAATAAGGTATCGTGGAATAGATGAAAGTTCATTTGATTGCATGATTGTTGCGGAAATGAAATGATGTATGGAAATTGCTTCAAATATCCTATTGAACAGTATATGAAATGTAAATGTATGACTTGGTATGAGATTGATCCGAAGATCTAAGGAACTATGGTATAGTTCGGTATGGTGGAACATTTGGCCTTGTTTCATTATTTCATTTTATGATAATTGTATTAATGGATGGTTGTGGAATGCTTATGACTTCTTGAGTTATAAACTCACTCGGTGTTTTCTTGTCACCCATTTTAGGTTCCTTGGGCTCGTCTCCTTTTGGGTGTTCAGTAACAATCAACGAAGTCATCACACCGTGAGCAATTTTTGGTATTGTCTTCTTAGTCGACTTAGGAGAACATTTGGCATGTATGAGCTATTTTGTTTTGTTAAATTTTGGGTTGTAAACTTTAAGCCATGTGAAAATGGCCTATGTGGTCGTTTGAGTGGGATGCTAGAATCTATAGCCACGAGTCTTAGAAACCTTAATTTTGATAAGGTGGCCATAATTTGTGTCACGTATGATGGATGAGTAGTAAGGCTAAGGAAGGATTCATGAAATTGGCATAGTCTACTGCAGTAACTGTTGCGGACAGCAGCAGTGATATGAGATCGAAAAATCACTAAAAATAGTAGAAGTGGAATTAATAGCTAAAAAAATTACGTACTCGAAGCTTGATGGGTCTATTTTCATATGAATGAAACAAAACGACCATATGAGCTGTGTTTTAGGAGATATTAAAGTTCTCGTGAAACAGGGCCAGAACAGTTTCTGGATCCCCTGTTCCGAATTTGGAAAATCATTGTAAATTAACCACAGATAATTAGGAGTCATGCCATATATGTGTAGATTCCTCTCTGAGTCTAGTTTCTATAGAAACAAACGGTATCAGTATTGAAGCCCTGTACAGGGAGATATCCAATTTGTAACGTACAAAGGTCAGTGTAGTCGATCCCTGCAACAGGGGAGACTTTAACTAATAAACTGTACTAATTGGCTCGACCAAAAATTCTAGAAACAAATCTGTAGATGGACATATGAGTCTAGTTTTAGGGAAAAATTACGAAACTGATTTTCGAGTTGTAAAACTCAAGATATGATTTTTGAAGCGACTAGTACACAGATTGGCAGCTTGTCTGGGAAATTCTCAATAAGTGGTTTGAAGTCTGTTAACACCTCGTGTTCGACTCCGGCGACGGTCTCGGGTTCGGGGTGTTACAATTTTATTGGTATCAGAGCTATGGTTTAGTCGGTTCTAGGACTACCGTAGCGCGTGTGAGTCTAGCTATACATGCCAATGTGTTAGTGCTTAAAAATGTGATGACTTCTGACGGTTGAAATTTTTGTTTTGATTAGCAAATGGAACCCGGGGTAGAGAGACCCTTGGCGGATGACGTTGAAAGTGTAGCGGCTGCTCCTGCACAAGGGACACCGCCTGTTGAGCCTCATTCATCCGCGAATAATCAAGATGAAGGGGCGAAACAAGCCTTCTTCACCATGATGAATGAGTGGGTCGCGCAATATGCGCGAACCAATCCGGCTATCCAACCATTCCCAAATTTAAATAATCCACCCAAGAGCCCGTAATGCCATCGATTTGTTGATCCTGTGAGGTTGAGTAAACCACTGTGGACTTGATTAGGAAGCGTGGGACCGAGGAGTTTAAGGCCATAGTTCTTGGCGATCTTTGAAAGAAGGGCTGAGTTACGCTTGATAACACCATTAGAGTGTTTGATGAACTGTCATGCACACCGATGAATGTCTTAAGTGTGCTATATCCTTGTTAAGAGACTCACCTACTATTGGTGGAGGACCTTAATTTCCATAGTCCCAAAGGAACAAGTTACTTGGGATTTCTTCCAAGCGAATTTCGAGAGAAATACATTAGTCAACGGTTCATCGATCAAAAGCGTAAGGAATTCTTGGAGCTCAAGCAAGGTCGTATGATGATGATCTCGAATCTGAACATGAGTTCGTAAGACTTAGTCGATATGCCCGGAGTGTGTGGCTGATGAGGTTGCTATGTGCAAAAGATTTGAAGAGGATTGAATGAAGAGTTAAAGCTCTTGGTGGGTATTTTGGAGATAAAAGAATTTGTAACACTAGTTGAACGAGCACGCAAGGCGGAAGAGCTCGGAAGGAGAAGAGGAAGGCTGAATTTGAAGCTAGAGATTATCGTAAAAGATCGACGGGCAAGGCTCCATTTTGGCTGTAAAGAAGTTCGAGAGGACACAAATAAGTCGAGGCGCATCGGGGATTTCCATTAGAGCACGACCATCGATGGACTCACGAGCTACCTCGGTAGCTAGTGTGGGCAATAATCGTCAAGAAAAGCCGAATGCCCCCAATGTGGAAGGCGACACATAGGTGAATGTTGGGGTAAGTCGATAATAGGGCTGTTATGGATTCGGTTCGAGGACCACTTCATTAGAGATTGCACGAGCTAGATGAGAAGAATAAGATGCAAGGTGCAAGATCTAGTGGACGACGGCTAGAGGTAGACCCAGAGGATTTCGGAGGTAGGGGTGGTAATCGAGAGGGTCTCGATACGGTTGTTCGATCCGAGACTCGTGCTCTGCTAGAGCATATGCTATCCGCGCGCGTGAGGAGGCATCCTCCCCGACGTTATCACCGGTACTTTCACTCTCTTTGATACTAGTGTGATTGCATTGATTGACCACGGCTCTACTCATTCATATGTATGTGAAACCTTAGCATCCAGTAAGACTCTACCTGTTGAGTCTACTGAGTTCGTAATTCGGGTGTCAAATCCCTTGGGTCGTTATGTGCTGGTCGACAAAGTGTGTAAGAAATGCCCCCTAGTCATTCGAGGTTCCTATTTTCCGGCGGACTTGATGCTTTTGCCGTTCGATGAATTTGATGTTATTCTTGGGTTGGATTGGTTGACCGTGCATGATGCGGTTGTGAATTGCAAAAGCAAGACTATTGAATTGAGATGCATAAATAACGAGATGATCGAGTTGAGTCTACGGACTTGAAGGGGTTGCCACCGTAATATCATCAATGTTGGCCCGAAATATGTAAGAAAAGGGTGCGAAGCATACCTTGCGTATGTACTTGATGATAAGGAGTTAGAAATAAAACCGAATCTGTGCTTGGGTGGTTTGTGAATACCGGATGTTTTTCGAAGAATTACCGGGTTTGCCACTGTTCGGAGATAGAGTTTGGTATTGAGCTTGTACAGGACCACACCGATTTCGATAGCTCCGTATCGTATGGCACCAACGAATTAAAGGAGTTGAAAGCTCGATTGCAAGAGTTGGTGGATAGAGGCTTTGCTCGCTTGAGTTTTTCACCTTAGGGTGCACCGGTGTTGTTTGTGAAAAGAAGGACGGAACCATGAGGTTGTGCATCGACTATCGTCAACTTAATAAAGTGACAATAAAGAACAAATATCTGTTACCGCGTATCGATGATTTGTTTGATCAACTGAAGGGAGCCTCAGTGTTTTCAAAAATAGATTTGAGATCGGGCTATTATAAGTTGCGAATCCGAGATTCGGATATACCCAAAACTGCCTTTAGAATGAGATATGGTCACTACGAATTCTTAGTGATGCCGTTTGGGCTCACTAATGCCCCTGCGGTATTTATGGATTTGATGAATTGGATCTTCAGATCATATTTGGATCGGTTCGTAGTGGTGTTCATTGACGACATCTTGGTCTATTCAAGAGATGAGACCGAACATGCGGAGCACCTGAGATTAGTGTTGCAAATTTTACGGGATAAGCAGTTATATGCTAAGTTCAGCAAGTGTGAGTTCTGGTTAAGAGAGGTTAGCTTCTTGGGTCATGTGGTATCTGCATCGGGTATTCAAGTCGACCCGAGTAAAATTTCAACTATACTTAACTGGAAGCCTCAGAAATATTCTTGAGGTTCGAGCTTTTTGGGACTTGCGGTTACTACCGACGATTTGTAAAGGATTCTTGATGATAGCCACACCCATGACGAAACCGCTTGAAGGATGTCAAGTTTGAATGGACGGAAAAGTGTCGAAAAGTTTCGATCAATTGAAAACTCATTTAACGGAAGCTCCGGTTTTAGTGCTGACCGAATCGGCAAAGAGTTTGTCATTTATAGTGACGCCTCCTACTTGGGTTAGGTTGCGTATTAATGCAAGAAGGTCGAGTTGTGGCCTCTGCGTCGAGACAATTAAAGCCACATGAGAAAAATTATCGACCCATGATCTCGAATTGGCTGCCATCGTATTCGCTTTAAAGATATGGCGACATTACTTATTTGGTGAGAAGTGCCATGTGTATTCGGATCACAAAAGTCTCAAATATTTGATGACTCAAAGAGACTTAAATCTGCGACAAAGACGTTGGCTCGAGTTGTTAAAAGATTACGAGCTTGTCATTGATTATCACCGGGAAAGGCTAATGTGGTTGCGGACGCCTTAAGCGAAAATCACCGTTTGCTTTGAGCAATGAATGTACACTTGTCTATTCTACCCGACAATGTGTTAGTAGTGAATTAAAGGCCAAACCATTGTTGACTCATCAAATTCGTGAAGCTCAGAAAGTTGATGATGAGTTGGTTGCAAAACGGGCTGAGTGTATTCCGAACAAGGAATCAGAGTTTCATATTGGTGATGACGATTGTTTGAGGTTCGGAAGTCGTCTGTGTGTTCCAAAGAATTGAACTTATTTCAATGATTACGAGCGAAGCCCATTGTAGCGAATAGCAATCCACCGGGAGTACGAAGATGTACAACGATTTGAAGCAGCGATTTTGGTGGCATGGTATGAAACGAGACATCTCCGACTTTGTTTCGAGATGTTTAATGTGTCAACAAGTGAAAGCAGAACATCAAGTGCCTTTAGGATTACTTCAGCAGATTACGATACCCGAGTGGAAATGGGATCGAGTCACAATGGACTTTGTGTCCGGACTGCCATTGTCAGTGAGCAAGAAGGATGCGATTTGGGTTGTTGTTGATAGACTGACTAAGTCGGCTCACTTTATCCCCGTGGAGTGCGGATTTTCATTGGATAAACTAGCTGAATTGTATGTTTCTCGACAGTGAGATTACACGGGGTACCGATTTCTGTGGTGTCGGATAGAGATCCGAGGTTCACCTCGCGATTTTGGAAGAGATTGCAAGAAGCTTTAGGTACCAAGTTGCATTTCAGCACCGCCTTTCACCCCCAAACCGATTGTAACACCCCTAACTCGAGACCGACGCCGGTGTCGGACACGAGGGGTTAACGGCCAAACCCTCTCAAGATACCAACCAGTTTGACATTACTAGTCAGGCTAGAAAACTGCGTCACCGTCGCCTTAAAAATCATATCTCGAGTTTCAAAACTCAGAAACTGGTTTTGTAAATTTTCCCTGAATTTAGACTCATATACCCATCCATGGATTTATTTTTAGAATTTTTGGTTGGGCCAATTGGTAGAGTTTATTAGTTAAAGTCACCCATGTTACAGGGACCGACTACTCTGACCTTCGCACGTTACAACTTGAATATCTCCCTGTACAGGGCTTTAATACTGGTGCCGTTTGTTTCTAATGAAACTAGACTCAAAATGGAATCTTTACATATAAGGAATGACTCCTAGTTCTTTCTGGATAATTTATGGTAAATTTTCAAAGTCACGACAGGGGACCCAGAAACCGTTCTGGCCCTGTCTCACGAGAACCTTAATATTTCTCAGTACACCGCTCATATGGTCGTTTCGTTTCGTCCATATAAAAATAGATTCATCAAGGTTCAGTTCCATAATTTACTCACTATTTAATTCTACTTCTACTATTTTTAGTGATTTTTCAATCTCATCTCACTGCTGCTGTCCGCAACAGTTACTGCAGTAGACTATGCCAATTTCATGAATTTTTCCTTGGCCTTAATCATCCATCATACACGACACAAATTATGGTCACCTTATCAAAATTTGAGTTTCTAAGACTCGTGGCTATAGGTTCTAGCATCCCACTCGGCGACCACATAGGCCATTTTCACATGGCTTAAAGTTTACAACCCACAATTCGACAAAATATAATAGCCTATACATGCCAAATGTTCTTCAACAACAAAAACAATACCACAAGATTTCAGCCGGTGTGATGACTTCAACGACGGTCCCGATCACGCAAACAATACGAGTTCGAGAGACCTAAAATGGGTGACAAGAAAACACCGAGTGAGTTTTCAACTCGAGAAGTCATAAGCATTCATCAATCCATCGATAAAGTTACTACAACATGAAACAATAAGCGAGGCTAGGTACTCATCCATATCGAATCTATACCAAGTCATACATCCACATTTCATATTCTACACAACAAGATATTTGAGGCATTGTCACACACTAACTCATTTCCACCACAATCATACAATTTCAATCATCACATAGATTTAAGGCTTACCAAATTCAACCCCGAGCATGAACATATTTTCTATTCGTCATGAGCTCGAGGTACTTACCCGATCCGCTGTCCGGGATTAGCTCGATAATGTCGCACACTCGGTGCCAATTGTAATGCAAGAGCATATAGTGAATCCGCACACTTAGTGCTATATGTATTCAACTCGCACACTTAGTGCTTTATAATCAAACTCGCACACTTAGTGCTGTACAATTTTAAACCCGCACACTTAGTGCCAATCTTGTCACCGTGTCCATTTATACCCGCACACTTAGTGCCGAGACCAATACCTTATGTATTTTGCTGCCTTTATACATTCAACAATGGCATCATTCCATACACACACATTTCCATTTACACACCAACTCATTTAAACACATTTGCATATATATATTGATCATTTAAATCAACACCAAATATACGCTTAATGACTTACCTTGTGTTGGGTAAAAGCAGTCCAAGTCGGCTACTCGATGACCTTCGTCTTTCCCTTGCTTGATTCTCCTTCTTTAACTCCTTGAGCTTAATCAATAAATCAACTAGTTTAACCCTCTTGCTAAACATTCATAATTCAATTACACATGCATATGTATGTTTGTATATTCGCAACCATCCTCACTTATTACCCATTTGGTCAACAATCTAAGCCAAGATAAGGCTTCAATATGGTTGCCTCTAACCGAATACATGCACACCAATCTACTTCCTTTGGCGAATATGCATGTCTATGTGGAGGCCAATTTTACACTAATACTACACAAAAAAACAGCATACATTTTCCTAATTAACGCATTACATATTGTAGTTCTATACACATCTCTCATTTATTTCATAACCGAAACAACATCACAAGCAAATAGACACCTTAAAATAGTATGCATGTCATACCAATTCATAATGTGCAAACATATATTCATGTAGGTGCAATGGCGAATTCTCAAGTGGCTTATATCCAAATATACACACATATCCAAAGCTTAAATCTTACTTACCATGCAACATGCATGAATCATACTTATGGATATAACATGGCGAATACCACAACACCATACCGTTTCAATTTGGTCATGGTTAAACAAAGAACTTAGTATCTCATTCAAAAATGCTAAAAGAAAATCTAAGAATCCCCAATCCACCATCACATGAATCATTATCAAGCTTGATATTTAGCATGCAATGGCATTAACACCATATTCACTTTGGCCGAATTTCATTCCCATGACATAACAAAGATTTGAACCATGGGCTAACAAGAACATCAAGCTAGCAACTAAAATATACATGAATCTCATGGCAAAACATCAAACTTACCTTAATCTAGGTACAAGTATGGCCAAACCTCCTCCTAAACCTCTTCCAAACCAACATGAAACAAGAATTCCTTCCTTCTTCCTTAGAATTTTCAGCCCAAAGGAAATGAAAAATGATGAACAAAATTCTTCTTTCTTTCTCCACACTCACGACAATGGGCATGCATGAGACCATTTTTTCTTTTTTTTTTTGTTCCTTTCATTATTAAATTCCCATGCTCACTATTTTATTTTTTCTTACATACACCATTGTCCCAACATGTTTTATGACATGTTTTTACCCATAATCTCTTGTCATGGCCGGCCACTAACTATTAGGGGGAAATTTGACATTCAAGTCCTCCCTTTGACTACATGCACTATTAGGTCCTTATAGATTAGCCTATCACTTTTCAAAAGTGTCACACAAGTCCTACTAACTGAATTCACATGCTATCGGCTAAATCAAAGCTTGAAATTTTCACATTCATAATTACATATTCTAGACAATAAATATTACGTTCAAACATTTCGGTGACTCGGTTTAGCGGTCCCGAAACCACTTCCGACTAGGGTCAATTTTGAAATTCATCACACGATGGTCAATCCGAGCGGATAATTCGAGATACTTGAGGATATGTTGAGATGTTGCATCCTCGAGTTCGATGGTTCATGGGAGCGATACTTACCTTTGATTGAATTCGCACAACAATAGTTTTCAATCAAGTATTAAGATGGCGCCTTACGAGGCCTTGTGCGAGCGTAAATGCCGTACACCATTGTTTTGGACCGAGCTCGGTGAGAACAAAATTTTTGGAGTGGATTTGATTAAAGATGCTGAGCAGAAAGTAAAAGTAATCCGTGAAAATCAAGATAGCCTCCGATCGTCGAAGTCGACGCGGATCTGAAACGAAAAGACATTGAGTATCAAGTGGGAGATAAAGTGTTTCTTAAAGTTTCGCCTTGGAAAAAGATACTCAGATTTGGCCATAAAGGCAAATTGAGCCCGAGGTTCATCGGGCCATATGAGATATCCGAACGAGTCGGTCCAGATGCGTATCTTTTGATTTTGCCCCCTGAACTTGAAAAGATTCATGACGTCATTCATGTTTCGATGCTTGACGCTATAGGTCGATCCGTCGCATACGTAATTAGTCTATCGAGGTTAAAATTCAAGCCGATATGAGTTATGAAGAAGAACCGATTCGTATCCTAGCTCGTGAAGTGAAGGAGTTGCGAAACAAAAGGGTTCCGTTAGTAAAAGTGTTATGGCTCAAACACGGGATAGAAGAAGCTACTTGGGAACCCGAGAACTCTATGAAGGAGCGATACCCAAACCTATTTACGGTAAGATTTTGGGGACGAAAATTTCTTAAGTGGGGAGAGTTGTGACACCTTAAAACGACCTAGTCGGAATGTGGTTTCGGGAGCACAAAAGCGAGGCATAAAAATAATTTGATATTTATTTTGATGCTTATAATATGTGTTAACTCATGTGTGACATTTTGATGCTTTAATTTAGAGTTATAAATGTGAATTTCACTAGAAAGGACCTAGTAGAAAACTTTGAAAGTATGATGGGAAATGTATGATGACTAATTAAAGCATGCATGCAAAACAATGGCCTTGCATGTCAAATACCCCTTTTATAAGTGATGGCGGCCATGACAAGGAGTATGGGCTAAACATGTCATGAAACATGTTTTGTTGGTGCATTAGGGAAACAATAAACAAATAAGCATGGGTAGTAAAGAAAAAAAAATGTGTGTGTGTGAGTGAAACCCCCATTGCCGTACATGGAAGAAAAGAAAAGAAAAAATTTTGCTCATCCATTTCATTCTCTCTTGACCGAAAATACTAGAGGGAAGGAGGAATTTTGCTTCATGCTTGGGTTGGAAGAGGATTAGGAAGAGGTTTGGCTATATTTGCATCAAGATTAAGGTATGTTTGATGTTGTGCCATGAGATTCATGCATGTTTTGGTTGTTAACTTGATGTTCTTATTAGCCCATGGTTCAAATCTTTGTTATATCATGGGGATGGTATTTGGCCAAGGTGGATTTTGAGTTAATGCCATTGCATGTTAAATATGAAGCTTGATGATGATACATGTGATGGTGGATTGAGGACTCTTAGATTTTCTTTGAGCATTTTGAATGATATACTAAGTTCTTTGTGTAATCATGACCAAAATTATGGTGTTGTGATGTATTCGCCATGGTGCATCCCCAAGTGTGATTTATGCTCTTTGCATGGAGAGTAAGATTTGTGTTTCAAATCATGTTCATGTTTAGTTACAATCAACTTGAGATTCGGCTCTAGCATACATATATGTATATATGTTTGAGCATGATGTATTGGTATGACGTATATACTATCTTAAGGTATATACTTACTTATGATGATGTTTTGGTTATGAAGGAAATGATAGATGTGTATTGAGTTACAATATGGAAAGGTATTAGTTAGTAAAATGTATGCTGTTTTTGTGTGGTAATAAGTGCATAAATGGCCTCAACATGGACATGCATATTCGGCCACATGAAGGAAATTGGTGAGCATGTATTCGGTTAGAGGCAACCATATTGAAGCCTTATCTTGGCTTAGATTGTTGACTAAATGGGTAATAAGTGAGGATGGTTGCGAATATACAAACATTCATATGCATGTGTAATTGAATTATGAATGTTTAGCGAGATGGTTAAACTAGTTGATTTATTGATTAAGCTCAAGGAGTTAAAGAAGGAGAATCAAGCAAGGAAAGGCGAAGGTCATCGAGTAGCCGACTTGGACTATTTTACCCAACACAAGGTAAGTCATTAAGCATATATTTGATATTGCTTAAATGATTGTAATATCTATGCAATTGTGTTTAATGAGATGAAATATATACAAATGTATGTGTATGAAAAGATGATAATGTTGAGCGTAAAAGAGATAGTGAAATGTGTAGGAAGTTTGCTTGGCACTAAGTGTGCGAGAAATAGATGTGTCGGTGGCGAGATTGGCAATTGAGTGTGCGAGCTTGTAATGTACGGCACTAAGTGTGCGAGTTTGGACTATATGGCACTATGTGTGCGGGCTTGAATCATATGGCACTAAGTGTGCGTGATTGAGTATTAAGCACTATGTGTGCGAACTCTACACATTTCTCGATTGAACATTTATATGGAGGCGTGACTTTATCGAGATGAGTATGGACAGCGGAAAGAGTAAGTACCTTGAGTTCATGGCTAATAAATGCTATGTTCATGCTCGGGTGGAGTTGGTAAGATTTAAATCTATGTGATGATCTCAATTGCATTCCGTAAATAAGGTATCGTGGAATAGATGAAAGTTCATTTGATTGCATGATTGTTGCGGAAATGAAATGATGTATGGAAATTGCTTCAACTATCCTATTGAATAGTATATGAAATGTAAATGTATGACTTGGTATGAGATTGATCCAAAAGATCTAAGGAACTATGGTATAGTTCGGTATGGTGGAACATTTGGCCTTGTTTCATTATTTCATTTTATGATAATTGTATTAATGGATGGTTGTGGAATGCTTATGACTTCTTGAGTTATAAACTCACTCGGTGTTTTCTTGTCACCCATTTTAGGTTCCTTGGGCTCGTCTCCTTTTGGGTGTTCAGAATCACAACGAAGTCATCACACCAATGAGCAATTTTGGTATTGTCTTCTTAGTCGACTTAGGAGAACATTTGGCATGTATGAGCTATTTTGTTTTGTTAAATTTTGGGTTGTAAACTTTAAGCCATGTGAAAATGGCCTATGTGGTCGTTTGAGTGGGATGCTAGAATCTATAGCCACGAGTCTTAGAAACCTTAATTTTGATAAGGTGGCCATAATTTGTGTCACGTATGATGGATGAGTAGTAAGGCTAAGGAAGGATTCATGAAATTGGCATAGTCTACTGCAGTAACTGTTGCGGACAGCAGCAGTGATATGAGATCGAAAAATCACTAAAAATAGTAGAAGTGGAATTAATAGCTAAAAAAATTACGTACTCGAAGCTTGATGGGTATATTTTCATATGGATGAAACAAAACGACCATATGAGCTGTGTTTTAAGAGATATTAAAGTTCTCGTGAAACAGGGTCAGAACGGTTTCTGGATCCCCTGTTCCGACTTTGGAAAATCATTTTAAATTAACCAGAGATAATTAGGAGTCATGCCATATATGTGTAGATTCCTCTCTGAGTCTAGTTTCTATAGAAACAAACGGAATCAGTATTGAAGCCCTGTACAGGGAGATATCCAATTCGTAACGCACAAAGGTCAGTGTAGTCGATCCCTGCAACAGGGGAGACTTTAACTAATAAACTGTACTAATTGGCTTGACCAAAAATTCTAGAAACAAATCTGTAGATGGACATATGAGTCTAGTTTTAGGGAAAAATTACAAAACTGATTTTCGAGTTGTAAAACTCAAGATATGATTTTTGAAGCGACTAGTACACAGATTGGCAGCTTGTCTGGGAAATTCTCAATAAGTGGTTTGAAGTCTGTTAACACCTCGTGTTCGACTCCGGCGACGGTCTCGGGTTCGGGGTGTTACAATTATTGTTGGCTAGGACAATAATAATGCATTAAGAATAACACGTAGTTGATTGATGATAAAGAGTTGTCATTGATATGGAGTGTCAGAATCAATGCATGAATATGTGTGTTAGAGAACAACATATTGGACTTACCCGCTATGAGTATGTTTCTTGGATTATTATGTAATTGTCACAACATTACTCATAGTGATTAATATGTATATGATCCTCATACTTGAGATCATCTTTATCCCAACATTGTGAGTTGTATATTTTGATCTGATCAAACAAACACCGTGAATCGGTTGTTCTATAAAGACTGATGTTGGATATACCACAATCTATGTTGAGGGATATAGTTGATCAATATAGGATAAGTCCCTCTTACATAAGGGAGTAATATCTCAGGCCACTTGATTGAGTGAGGCTAGAAATGCATGGCCATGCTCAAATAAGTTGATATGAGATGTCATACTTATTTGTGTATCATAGTCTACTCAAAGTATCAAGAAACATGGGATGGACTATGCAAGTGTGACTATTCCAGGACTTGTGTCCATTCCAAAGATATAGGACTTAAGGATTAATGCATGAAAGGTTAATCACAAAAGGTTATGTCGAATCATGACTTCTTGTAACTTAGGTAGCATTGATGCATTGCTAGATGCCACTCATTGTTTGTAACATTAGAATCGTTCTAATATTACTGCTAACGTTACAAGAACCTTTAGGGTCACACCCTATGGTTGAAATGAACGAGGTAAAACATAGTTGGTATAATGCTTGGTCGTCACATGAATTAAATTAATTATAGAATTACTTTGATTGGGCAATCAAATTGTTGAACATACTATATGCACAAGGATGTTGTACACATAATCAGAACATAATTTTATTGATATATGAATTTAGTTCGTATATAAGTTTAAATAAATATAGTTTACCGAAATCTTTATTATAATTAATGCAATTATTATTTTTCGGTTAAACATTATTTTATTTATTTGAATGATAATTATTATGTTTGGATTAATTTTAATGAATTAAAATTCGTTATAAATATATACCAATTAAGAGGGAGTTATATATAGCAAGGGTAAAAACCCTAAAAAGGATATATAAAAACTAGCCCGAAAATATGCAATGTGGTCTAGCAGCCATTTAGCAAAATACTCTCTGAAAATAGTTTTCTAGGATTTCTACCGTTCATTGTCAATCGGGTGGACTACGTAGAGGCCGACATTAAAAAAGTTTTCGGCTTGGTTCGATAGTGGTTCAGCATTCCTGTTGACTAGGCGTCACTGTCTACTCGGATTGAAGTTTCAGTAATTTTGGAACCTTTTTTATCACCCCGATTCGTTTCTTACACATGGATCCTTGGTTTGGATCACCGGAATTTTTTATTTATTTTTCGCTGCGCCTTAGAGGCACCGGTGTTCCAACAGTGGTATCAGAGCCACTTGTGTAGTACGGACTCGGGCTTAAATACTTGGATGATGCAATTGTATGAGATGCATGTTTCAATTTTATTATGTTATTCCTGTTTAAATCGTTTAAATAAAATCTGATAATTGTTCCTTTCGATAAGTGATTAAATGTTAATCATGATGTTATGGCCTATTCGGTTTTATGTTTTTACTGTTAACTTTAAGAAATCTGTGATGAAGCAGGGGTGGCATTTACAATTTCGATGAATTCATCGGCCGATGGAACAAGGGTTGTTCCGATATGAAACCTCAAGGATCAAAATCCTAAAAACACAATTCTGTTAATAAAAGTTATCAAATCGTGAGGTTTCATTTGACTGGGGTTTGCGGTTCGTACCGCGGGGCTTTGCCCCTGCCTTCAGATCCCCATCATCTTCCAGTATGTTTTGTAATAAATAAACTTAATGGGCCATAAAAGGTTGGAAGGATATTTTATAATTCACTTAGTAAAACGTTGTATAAAGTATGCTATTTTTTGAAATGCACGGTGTTTGAAATGCATAGTTATAGCCCGATGACCCATTTGATAAAAGGTTGTAATTTTATAAATACGGCTTGTGTGTCGTGCCTTACTACTATTCTTCTGTATTTCTCTTCTCATTTTACTCCCTCGTATGTAAAACGAGTTTCTAAATTTTATAATTTGTAAAAGTTGCTGTGGACTAGACGAGAAGGAAGATGGGCCGACCAGTATGGACCGACATCTTGTGAAACGGCTTACACCTTTAGGTTCCCTTTTTGTTCTCCCATTGGCTTGGGTTGAACCACCATAGTTTATGGGCTATAACTATTGCATTTATTTATTGCTTTACTTATTCATGTATGAAATGCTATGGATGTCTAAAGCATGCAAATTTGGTAATAATAAACCCCATTAATTGATGAGATCAATTAAAAGATTAAATGGACTAAAGTAGACCATAATTGGTGAGATGTAACACTCTAATAAAATCCCTCTATTAAAATATTAAGTCAACATGGCCTTCCAATTTATGCCCTCGTTAAGGCCTCGATCAATACTATGTAGGTTTTGCCAAAGTGAAGTACTAGTATTTATATTGGTTAAACGCGAAGAATAAACAAGTGATATTCGCCGGTTAAAAATTGGTTAATGACTTAACTAGGTTACTCTAATAGGATTAGAAACCTAGAGGCAAGTAATTTGGATAAATCATAAGATGATTAGAACAAGAGTTGTTCACCAAATTGTAGGAGTTACATATGATGTAATTAGCAAGTGTTGCTTACATAAATAACCATAACCTTGAAAGTAAAGCCAAAGCTAACTTAAGAGGAGGTGAAATATGGATCCTTAACCCACTAAAATACTTTCAAGAAAGTCTTTCCGAAATTAATATATGAGGGTTATTAATTTTGAAATAAAATAGTGGGAACATCATTTAATAAAGTCCTTTTAATGATTGATATAAACTTGGTAAATTTATTCAGACGCATATTTTATTGTTGTGGATATATTATGGCTGCAAGCACTAATACACTCTCATTACGATCTGTGACAACCCGAATTAGGGCCTAATCGGAATAGTGGTTTCGTGACCACAAATCCGAGATAGAAATAATTGTTTTATAATTATTTTGGGGTTTATGATATGATTGCATGATTGTGTGAAAATTTCGTGATGAAATTCTATGCCTAAAGTGCTTAAATTGAAAGTAGGGACTAAATCGAATAAGTTGCAAAATTTGCATCCCGAAGTTTTAGTATGAAATTGTTTTGGAATATTAATTAGGAGGTCTTAAATAGCAATTTGACCAATTTTAAGTTCATGGACAAAATTAGGACATGGAAGGAATTTTGAAAGTTTAGTAAGGAGGGCATTTTGGTCATTTGGATATTAAATGAAATAAAATGGGAAAAATAACACAAAATTGATCATCATCCTCCTTAGTTGCTGCCGAATTCTCCCTCTCTCCATAGCTAGGGTTTCTTCAATTTTCAAGCTCCATAGTAAGTGATTCCAAGCCCGCTTTTAATGTTCTTTACGTTTTTGGAATCCGGAAGCTCGATTAAGCTTATGCTAGTAATAATTTAACCTAGGGTTCACATTTGGAAAAATACCCATAGGTGAAATTTGTGTATTTTGATGTTTTATGATAGAATATGAGGTTTTAAATTATGTTAAATAACTTTTGCTACTCGGTTTTAAGTGAAAACGAGTAAAAGCAGCATAATCGGTAAAAATACCTATTGTTCATAACTATATGATAGAGTGAGAATTTGATGTTGTTGTAGAAGAGAAAATGTTCAGCATATCATAAAACATAAGAATAAGGGCTGAAATTAAATTCCGAGCCTAGGGGCAAAATGTAATTTTGTAAAGTTAGGGGCAAAATGTAATTTTTCCATGATGTGATTTTTGGATTGAAATAAATAGTATGAGTATTAAATGAGCTAAATGTGTTATTATAGATCAAGAAAGACGCGAATTGATCTCGAGCAGGGAAGGAAAAAGTTTTGGACTAAATTGCAAAATTTCCACATTTTGCACCAAGGTAAGTTTGTATGTAAATATTACAATAATTTCATGTACATTCTTATATTTCAGCCTATTATATAAATATACTAGCTGATGTTAAAATATAAATCGACTATTGGAAGAATGGAAAAAATATAGAAAGAGAGATCCGGTTGAACATTCTGGAGAGATCGAATGAAATAGAGGGCGTAGCTAGGTCACATGTATGATGCTTTGAGTGCACATCATGTGTACAAGAAAGCTACGAGACACCCTGTAGTAGCTAGGTCACATGTGTGATACGAGATGTATCCCATGTAGACAAGAGAGCTACGTGAAAGATAAATGTAGCTAGGTCGCATGCGTGATTCCAAGTGAAGGACACCATGTAGACAAGAGAGCTACGTGAAAGATAAATGTAGCTGGGTGCATGCGTGATTCCAAGTGACGGACACCATGTAGACAAGAGAGCTACGAGACAAATCGGCTAGGTCGCATGAGTGGTACTAAGTGTTCACCATGTGTACAAGAGAGCCGAACTAAGCGAAGTATGATGGTGGGGTGTGTCTTTGAAACCATTAAATATCGAGGATTGATCCGAATTGTTCAACGGGATGGTTTTGTGGTGATATTGTGGTTTGGACCTACACTTATGGTGAATGAAATGTGGTGAAAATGATTTGTAGTATATACAAATATAAGATAAAATGAGGTTAGCATAAAGAATTTGTGAAAGAGTGAAATTAGCATTAAAACTGTTTTTAGATGGTAGCAGTGACGTGATTTTGAAAAATCACCAAAAATAGGAGGAATATAATTAGAGGTTGAATGAGATGTGAAATTAAAGTTTAATGAGTCTACTTTCATATAAAAGAAACAGAGCAAGCAAAGGAATTCTATATTTTGAGATATTTACAATTGTATGTGACTTGCTCAGGATGAATACGTGATCCCCTGTTCCAACTTTGAAAAATCATTAAAAATTGTACAAAGCAAATTAAGAAATATAGTTTACATGCCTAAATTCCTTATTGAGACTAGTTTTAAATGAAACAGACTTCAGGGTTGTTTGAATTGTGTACTGAGAGAAATTCAATTTGTAGTGAACAGAGGTCAGATCAGTCGAGCTGTGTAACAGGGGAAACTTTAACTAATAAAATGTACTAATCGACTGAACCAAAAATTATAGAAAAAAATTAGCAAAAAGCTTTATGAGTCTAGATTCAGGGAAATTTTACGAATTTGAATTTCGAGTTTTGTAACTCGAGTTATGATTTATTTAGTGAATATGACGCAGCAGAGACAGCTTAATCAAAGTGGAATGAATAGTGAAGTTAAAGTAGATGTACTTGAATTGTTGTGTAAACATGTTAGATTTTTTTTTTAGTATTTATATACTTACTTACTAAGCTATAAGCTTACTTTGTTTCTCTCTTTGTCTTATAGTGTTCTTGACTTGCTCAGGAGTTAAGGATCGTGAAGATCTATCCGCACTATCATACTTTAGGGTATTTGAACTAAGCGTTTTGAATTATGGCATGTATAGTAGGCTTAATTATTTTGTTACGTGTCATATTTGTCTAGGTTTAAAATATTAGTTCTGATTTCTCGACCAGCTAATTTGTACAAGCCATTAAAGTTGGCTAATATTGTTCAAGACATATTTATATTTCGGTTATGTTTAATGGTATGTGTTATGTTCGGTAATACCTTGTATCTGTTAAATGACGATAGCAGGTAAGGGTGTTACATTTAGTGGTATCGAGCTATGGTTTAGTCGGTTCTCGGACTAATAAAGTGTGTGTAAAAGTCTAGCTATACATGCCATAAAAATATTGTGATAGTGTGGTGACTCTGATTATTCTAAAGCTGTTTTTGTTTTAATATAGTAATGGATCCCAAGGAACTGCGGTGATGATGTTTGCTAGTAATGCGCCGCTCCCTTTACAAGGGACCGCTACTGTGGAAAATAGACACTGAGACATTGAGACAAGGAGATGAGGCTCGGGATGCCTTTCTCCAAATGATGAACAATTGGTATCTTGAATATATTCGAGCAAATCCAAATGCTCAACCTCCTCCACCCCTCCTATACCTCGGGCGATTCTCAGAATCGCTCAAGGTATAGATTTGGTAAGAATGAACAAGCCTCCGGTTGACAAGATTCGAAAACAAGGGGCTGAAGAGTTTAGAGCAAAGGTCGATGATGATCCCGAGAAAGCGGAATTACGGCTTGAAAATTCTACCGTGTATTTGATGAGCTCTCATGTACACCGAGGAATGCTTAAAGTGTCTTGTATCACTTTTGAGAGATTGACTTACCACCGGTGGAAGACTTTGGTTGCAGATGGTGCCAAAAGAAAAAGTTACTTGGGATTTCTTCCAGAAGAATTTAGAAAGAAATACATAAGTCGGCGATTTATTGATCAAAAGCGGAAGGAGTTCCTTGAATTGAAGCGAGGGAAAATGTCTGGCAGAGTATGAGCGCGAATTTGTAAGACTCAACAAGTATGCCTGAGAATGTGTGTCCACCGAGGCCATTATGTGTAGAAGATTTGAAGATGGGCTGAATGAGGACATTAAAGTGCTTGTAGGAATTTTGGAGTTGAAAGAATTTGTAGTATTGGTTGATCGAGCTCTTAAAGCGAAGAATTGAACAAAGAAAGAAGAAAAGTCGCTATTGAGGCCCGAGACGTCGAAAAAAGACAGATAAGCAAGCCATTTCAATCTCAACCAAAGAGGTCCAAAGAGACAAACCCTCGAATGACAGTTTCAATTGGGGATTCACACGAGAGATCGTGGTAGAGTATATTCGGGTCTAAAGCTCAAGCTACTTGGTGGCAAGTGTGGGTAATGTGCGACCTAGAAAGCCCGAGTGTCGACAATGTGGCGAGCAACATTATGGTGAGTGTTGGGGGACCGAGCGAGCTTGTTTCAGTCTGGTTCTCATGAGCATTTTATTAGAGATTGTCCGGAGAAAGTTAAAGAAGAAAGATTTGAGTGCTAGAGCGAGAATACCACCGCTAGTAGAGGTAGACCAACGAGAAATCTGGAGGTGGGACTAGTAGTAAAAGCTGTGATGAAAGATTTAACGGCAAGATCGAAGCTAGAGCACTGCTAGAGCTTATGCTATCGTGCGAGAAGATGCATCATCTCCGATGTCATTCTTGGTACATTTTCTCTCTATGATACTATTGTTATTGCATTGATTGATCCCGGTCCACTCATTCCTATATTTGCATGAATTTAGTATCCAATAAAAAGTTGTCTGTTGAATTTACCGAGTTTACGATTAAAGTGTCGAACCCTTAGGCCAATATGTGCTAGTTGACAAGGTTTGCAAGAATTGCCCATTAATGATTCAAGGTCATCTTTTTTCCGCCAACTTGATGTTGTTACCATTTGGTGAGTTTGACGTTATCTTGGGAATGGACCGGTTAACATTGTATGATGCTAAGGTAGATTGTAAACAAAAGACACTAGAGTTGAAATGTGAAAATGGAGAAATTCGTGGGTTGAAACAGATGAATCAAATAAATTGCCTATGGTGATTTCGCACATGTCTGCATGAAATACATGAGAAAAGGGTGTGAAGCTTATCCGCTTATGTAATGAATATTGAGTTGCCCCAACTGAAATTTGAATCGATCTTAGATAGTCTGTGAGTTTCGGATGTATTTCGGAGGAATTGCACAGGTTGCCTCGAATAGAGATAGATTTTGCTATTGATTTGTTGCCGACCTTGCACCGATCTCGATTGCTCCATATAGAATGGCTCGATTGAATTAAAAGAATTGAAGGCTCGATTCAGGGAGTTAACGGACAAGGGATTTGTGAGGCGAGTTTCTCTCCACAGGGTGCTCTGTATTATTCGTAAAGAAGAAGGATGGTTCAATGAGACTTTGCATTGATTACCGTCGACAATAAGGTGACTATAAAGAACAAGTACCCATTGCCGAGGATTGATGATTTATTCGATCGGTTAAAGGGGCCACAGTGTTTTCAAAGATTGATTTGAGGTCCGGTTACTACCAATGAGAGTTAAGGAGTCGATGTCTTAAAAGCGCCTTTAGGACAAGGTATGGACATTATGAGTTTCTTGTGATGCCTTTCGACAACAAATGCTCCACTATATTTATGGACTTAATGAATCGGATCTTCCGCCATATTTGGATAAGTTTGTAGTAGTGTTTATAGATGACATTTTAATTTATTCTCGAGATGAGTCTGAACATGCCGAACACTTGAGAACTATATTGCAAATCTTGAGAGAAAAGAAACTGTTTGCCAAGTTTAGTAAAAGTGAGTTACGGCTTCGTGAAGTCGGATTTTGGGGCATATAGTCTCGGTGATGGTATTGGGTGGATCCAAGTAAGATTTCTGCGATCGTTGATTGGAAACCGCCCAAGAATGTATCCGAGGTTAGAAGCTTTTAGGCTTAGCCGGGTATTATAGACGTTTTGTTAAAGGATTTTCGATGATTGCCTCTCCTATGACTAAGTTGTTGCAAAAGAATGTTAAGTTTGAATGGATGATAAATGTCAACAAAGTTTTGAAAAGTTGAAAGCACGATTGATGAAGCACCAATTTTAGTACACCCGAGTCGGGAAAGGAGTTCGTAATTTATAGTGATGCATCATTGATGGCCTTGGATGTGTGTTGATGCAAGAGGGTAAAGTGGTAGCTTATGCTTGAGGCAGTTAAAACCGCATGAGAAGAACTATCCTACACATGATTTGGGCGGCATTGTTGTTTTTGCCTTGAAGATTTGGCGACATTATTTGTGCGGTGAAAATGCGAATTTTCTGATCACAAAAGTTTGAAGTACTTGATGAATCAAAAGGATCTGAATCTGCGACAATGAAGATGGCTTGAATTATTAAAGGATTATGATCTAGTGATTGATTATCATCCGGGAAAAGCAAATGTAGTTCTTGGCGCTTGAGCGAAAAATTTCTTTTTACTTTGAGAGCCATGAACATGGGGTTAGCATTGTCGATGATGGGTCAATCTTAGCGAAATGAGAGCTAAACCGTTATTTCTCCAGTTGATTTGTGATTCTCAAAAGAATGATAGTGAGTTACGGATCAAGAGAACTCAATGCGAATCGAAGTTACGACTCGATTTTCGAGTTGGACCAGATGATTGTTTGATGTTTCGAGACGGGATATGTGTGCCGAAAAGCGATAAATTGATTGAAAAAATATTACATGAGGCGCACAATGGTCATTTATCGGTTCATCTGGTAGCACAAAATGTATAATGATTTAAAGAAGTCATATTGGTGGCGGTATGAAAAGGACATTTCGAATTTGTAACCAAGTGTTTGATCATCAACAAGTAAAAGTTGAACATCAAGTGCCTTGAGGATTACTTCAACCGATAATGGTGCTGAGTGGAAATGGGACAAGATTACCATGGATTTTGTAACGGTTTGCCTTTAACTCCTAAAAAGAAGGATCTTTGTTTGGGTAGTGGTTGATAGATTAACAAAGTCAGCCCACTTTATACCGATGCGTACTGATTACTCACTTGATAAATTAGCGAATTATATGTTCTTTGAAATTGTGAAGTTGCACGGAGTACCTATGTCTATAATATCGAGATAGAGATCCAAGATTTACCTCGAGATTTTGGAAAAAGTTACAAGAAGCTTTGGGTACAAAATTGAACTTTAGTACCGCATTTCATCCACAAACAGATGGTCAAGCAGAAAGAGTAATCCGGTACTCGAAGATATGCTTAGATCTTGTGTTTTAGAATTTGGAGGTAGTTGGGAGAAATATCTATCTTTGATTGAGTTTGCCTACAATAACGTTATCAATCAAGTATACAAATGGCACCGTCTGAAGCCTTGTATGGTCGTAAGTGTCGGACTCCTTTATATTGGACCGAGCTTAGTGAGAAAGCAGATTCATGGAGTTGATCTAGTTAAAGAAACCAAAGAGAAAATAAAAGTAATTCGGGATTGCTTAAAAGTCGCTTCAGATCGACAAAAGTCATATCGATTTAAAAAGAAAAGAGATTGAATTTCGGTGGGTGATAAAGTGTTCTTGAAGGTGTCACCATGGAAAAAGATTAAGAGATTTAGTCGAAAAGGCAAGTTGAGTCCGCGTTTTATTGGGCGTCTGAGATTCTTGAGAGAATTGGACCATGGCATATCGGTTGGCCTTACCGCGAGTTAGAAAGAATTCATAACGTGTTTCATGTATCAATGTTGCGACGTTATCGTTCGATCCTTCACATGTGATTTCCCAACGAAATTGAGATTCGATCGGATATGACCTATGAGGAGAAACCAATAAAGATTTTGGCTCGAGAGGTTAAGCAGTTAAGAAATAAAAGTATAGCTTTAGTGAAAGTATTGTGGCACGGACATGGGATAGAAGAGGCTATGTGGGAACTGAGGAAGCTATGAGGAAACAGTACCCAAACCTCTTTCTGGGTAAGATTTTCGGGACGAAAATCTCAAAAGGGGGAGAATTGTGACAACCCGAATTAGGGCCTAATCGGAATAGTGGTTTCGTGACCACAAATCCGAGATAGAAATAATTGTTTTATAATTATTTTGGGGTTTATGATATGATTGCATGATTGTGTGAAAATTTCGTGATGAAATTCTATGCCTAAAGTGCTTAAATTGAAAGTAGGGACTAAATCGAATAAGTTGCAAAATTTGCATCCCGAAGTTTTAGTATGAAATTGTTTTGGAATATTAATTAGGAGGTCTTAAATAGCAATTTGACCAATTTTAAGTTCATGGACAAAATTAGGACATGGAAGGAATTTTTGAAAGTTTAGTAAGGAGGGGCATTTTGGTCATTTGGATATTAAATGAAATAAAATGGGAAAAATAACACAAAATTGATCATCATCCTCCTTAGTTGCTGCCGAATTCTCCCTCTCTCCATAGCTAGGGTTTCTTCAATTTTCAAGCTCCATAGTAAGTGATTCCAAGCCCGTTTTTAATGTTCTTTACGTTTTTGGAATCCCGGAAGCTCGATTAAGCTTATGCTAGTAATAATTTAACCTAGGGTTCACATTTGGAAAAATACCCATAGGTGAAATTTGTGTATTTTGATGTTTTATGATAGAATATGAGGTTTTAAATTATGTTAAATAACTTGTGCTACTCGGTTTTAAGTGAAAGCGAGTAAAAGCAGCATAATCGGTAAAAATACCTATTGTTCATAACTATATGATAGAGTGAGAATTTGATGTTGTTGTAGAAGAGAAAATGTTCAGCATATCATAAAACATAAGAATAAGGGCTGAAATTAAATTCCGAGCCTAAGGGCAAAAATGTAATTTTGTAAAAGTTAGGGGCAAAATGTAATTTTTCCATGATGTGATTTTGGATTGAAATAAATAGTATGAGTATTAAATGAGCTAAATGTGTTATTATAGATCAAGAAAGACGCGAATTGATCTCGAGCAGGGAAGGAAAAAGTTTTGGACTAAATTGCAAAATTTCCACATTTTGCACCAAGGTAAGTTTGTATGTAAATATTACAATAATTTCATGTACATTCTTATATTTCAGCCTATTATATAAATATACTAGCTGATGTTAAAATATAAATCGACTATTGGAAGAATGGAAATAAATATAGAAAGAGAGATCCGGTTGAACATTGGAGATCGAATAAAATAGAGGGCGTAGCTAGGTCACATGTATGATCTTGAGTGCACATCATGTGTACAAGAAAGCTACGAGACACCTCAGTAGTAGCTAGGTCACATGTGTGATACGAGATGTATCCCATGTAGACAAGAGAGCTACGTGAAAGATAAATGTAGCTAGGTCGCATGCGTGATTCCAAGTGAAGGACACCATGTAGACAAGAGAGCTACGTGAAAGATAAATGTAGCTGGGTGCATGCGTGATTCCAAGTGACGGACACCATGTAGACAAGAGAGCTACGAGACAAATCGGCTAGGTCGCATGAGTGGTACTAAGTGTTCACCATGTGTACAAGAGAGCCGAACTAAGCGAAGTATGATGGTGGGGTGTGTCTTTGAAACCATTAAATATCGAGGATTGATCCGAATTGTTCAACGGGATGGTTTTGTGGTGATATTGTGGTTTGGACCTACACTTATGGTGAATGAAATGTGGTGAAAATGATTTGTAGTATATACAAATATAAGATAAAATGAGGTTAGCATAAAGAATTTGTGAAAGAGTGAAATTAGCATTAAAACTGTTTTTAGATGGTAGCAGTGATGTGATTTTGAAAAATCACCAAAAATAGGAGGAATATAATTAGAGGTTGAATGAGATGTGAAATTAAAGTTTAATGAGTCTACTTTCATATAAAAGAAACAGAGCAAGCAAAGGAATTCTATATTTTGAGATATTTACAATTGTATGTGACTTGCTCAGGATGAATACGTGATCCCTGTTCCAAATTTGAAAAATCATTAAAAATTGTACAAAGAAAATTAAGAAATATAGTTTACATGCCTAAATTCCTTATTGAGACTAGTTTTAAATGAAATAGACTTCAGGGTTGTTTGAATTGTGTACTGAGAGAAATTCAATTTGTAGTGAACAGAGGTCAGATCAGTCGAGCTGTGTAACAGGGAAACTTTAACTAATAAACTGTACTAATCGACTGAACCAAAAATTATAGAAAAAATTAGCAAAAAGTGTTATGAGTCTAGATTCAGGAAATTTTACGGAATTGAATTTCGAGTTTTGTAACTCGAGTTATGATTTATTTAGTGAATATGACGCAGCAGAGACAAATTTTAATCAAAGTGGAATGAATAGTGAAGTTAAAGTAGATGTACTTGAATTGTTGTGTAAACATGTTAGATTTTTTTTAGTATTTATATACTTACTTACTAAGCTATAAGCTTACTTTGTTTCTCTCTTTTGTCTTATAGTGTTCTTGACTTGCTCGGGAGTTAAGGATCGTGAAGATCTATCCGCACTATCATACTTTAGGGTATTTGAACTAAACGTTTTGAATTATGGCATGTATAGTAGGCTTAATTATTTTGTTACGTGTCATATTTGTCTAGGTTTAAAATATTAGTTACTGATACTCGACCAGCTAATTTGTACAAGCCATTAAAGTTGGCTAATATTGTTCAAGACATATTTATATTTCGGTTATGTTTAATGGTATGTGTTATGTTCTGGTAATACCTTGTATCCTGTTCTGGCGACGGTAACGGGTAAGGGGTGTTACACGATCGGTCCTTGAGAAGGACAAATTGAATGGTTTGAATTTTCTTGACTAGTTCTGTAACTTGAGGATTGTCCTCAAGCAAGAACGGAAATTATATGTCATTGAAAAACCACTTCCTGATGAACCACCGGCTAATGCCTTGAGGGCTGATAAAGATGCTTACAAGAAGCATCTCGATGAAATGGTAGACGTTGGATGTCTTATGCTTGCCACTATGAATCCTGAGCTTCAAAAGCAACATGAGGATATGGTTGCTTATGATATGATCGAGCACCTGAAAGAACTATATCAAGGGCAAGCAAGGCAAGAGAGGTTCGATATCTCTAAGGCCCTATTCCAATATAAGCTGGCTGAAGGAAGCCCAGTAAGACCTCATGTTCTTAAGATGATTTGTTATATTGAAAGCCTATCTAAGCTTGGGTTTCCATTGAGCCAAGAGTTGGCCACTGATGTTATTCTGCAATCGTTGCTGGATAGTTACAGCCAGTTTGTCCTCAATTTCAATATGAATGAAATTGACAAGACTCTGCCACAGTTGCTCAGTATGTTACGAACTACTGAAGGCAACATGAAAAAGGTTGGACCCAAGCCCATACTGATGGTCCGTAACAACAAGGGCAAGGGAAAGGCTAAAGTCTTGACAAAGCCCAAAGGCAAAGGTAAGCCCAATCTTGGAAAGGGAAAGGCTACACTGAAACCTAAAGGTGGGGTGTCTAAGGAAGGAAACTGTTTTCATTATGGTGTGACTGGACATTGGAAGCGGAACTGCCCTGTCTATCTTGAGGAAATCAAAAAGGCCAAAGCAAGCGGAACGTCTGCTTCAGGTATTTATGTTATTGATATTAATTTATCAACTACTACTTCTTGGGTATTAGATCTTGGTTGTGGTTTTCATATTTGTACTTACATACAGGGGACTAAAAAGGAGTAGGACTTTGGCTAGAGGAGATGTGGACTGCGAGTTGGAAATGGAGCAAGAGTTGCTTTGCATTAGTGGGGAACATATACTTTATCTTTGCCTAGTGGACTTGGTTTAATTTTAGAGGATTGTCATTTTGTGCCCGTTTGACAAAAACACTATTTCAATTTCTTGTTTAGACAAAATTGGTTTTGAGATAATAATTAAGAATAATTGTTGTTCCTTTTATCTCAATAATGTTTTCTATGGTTCGACACAATTGATTAATGGCCTCTATATTTTAGATCAAATGAATCCCATTTACAACATAAATACTAAAAGATCTAAAATAAATGACTCAAATCAAACTTATCTTTGGCATTGTTGTTTAGCCCACATAAGTGAGAAACGCATATCCAAACTCTATAAAAATGGTCTCTTGGATTCCTTGGTTTTTGAATAATTTGAAGTATGTGAATCTTGCTTATTAGGAAAAATGACTAAATCTCCTTTTACTGGTAAAAGTGAACGAGCTAGTGATTTATTGGGCTTAATAAATTTAGATGTATGTGGACTAATAAATACACAAGCCAGAGGTGGATTTCACTACTTCATTACTTTCACTGATGATTTCAGTAGATATGAGTATGTTTATCTCATGCGCCATAAATCTGAGGCCCTTGAAAAGTTCAAGGAATTCAAAATTGAAGTACAAAATCAACTAGGCAAAACTATTAAGACACTTCAATCTGATCGAGGTGGAGAGTATTTGAGCCTAGAGTTTGATGATCTTTTGAAGGAATGTGGGATTGTCTCACAACTTACTCCTCCTGGTACTCCTCAATGGAATGGAGTTTCTGAGAGAAGAAATCGAACTCTATTAGACATGGTTCAATCCATGATGAGTCATGCTGATCTACCAACTTCCTTTTAGGGACATGCACTTGAAACAACTATTTTCACACTAAATCCTGTTCCATCTAAATCGGTTAAAAAGATGCCATATGAGATGTGGACTGGGAAACGTCCCAGTATGTCTTTTATGAAAATTTGGGGTTACGAAGCTTATGTTAAACGTCAGACGTCTACTAAGCTTGAACCCAAATCCAAAAGGTGTATCTTTGTGGGGTATCCAAAAGAAACCAAAGGATATTATTTCTTTAATCCTACTGAGAACAAAGTGTTTTTTGCTCGGACTGGTGTCTTCCTAGAGAGAGAATTTGTTTCTAGAAAAGAAGTGGGAGAAAGATTGAACTTGAAGAAATTTGAGAATCACAAGATACCATTGAACCAGAGGTAGAACAACAGCAAATTCCACAAGAAATTAACTACTATAGAAACACAACTACCGCGTAGATCTTTAAGAGAACGCCATGCACCTGAGAGATATGGATTTCTCATTACAACACATGGTGACATTCTTCTTATAGTTCAAGATGAGCCTAGGACTTATCAAAAATCGGTGGCAAGCCCAGATTCTGAGAAATGGCTTGAGGCCATGAGATCTGAGATGGATTCCATGTATGAAAACCAAGTTTGGACTTTGGATGACCCACCTGAAGGGGTTAAACCTATAGGGTGCAAGTGGGTTTTCAAAAAGAAAACCGACATGGATGGTAATGTACAAACATACAAGGGGCGATTAGTCACTAAAGTTTTCGCCAAATTCATGGTGTTGACTATGATGAAACCTTTTCTCCTGTAGCTAAGTTTAAATCCATCAGGATCTTGCTCGCCATAGCTGCATTTCATGATTATGAAATCTGGCAGATGGAGGTCAAAACAACTTTCCTTAATGGGAAACTTGAAGAGGATGTGTATATGACACAACTTGAAGGTTTTGTCGATCCAAAGGATGCTGGAAAGATATGTAAGTTACAAAGATCTATTTATGGATTAAAGCAAGCTTCTCGAGTTGGAATCTTCGTTTTAACGATGCAATCAAAAAGTTTGGTTTTATCAAAAATGAAGATGAGCCATGTGTTTACAAGAAAGTTAGTGGGAACATAATCACATTCTTGGTACTGTATGTGGATGACATACTTATCATGGGCAATGACATACCTACCTTACAGTCTATTAAGACTTGGTTAGGAAGTTGTTTTTCTATGAAGGACTTGGGGGAAGCCACTTACATCTTAGTAGTCAAGATCTATAGAGATAGATCAAGACGACTACTAGGTCTAAGTCAAGGTACATATATAGATAAAGTATTGAAAAGGTTCAATATGGAAGAATCTAAGAGAGGACTCCTACCTATGAGACATGGTATTTCACTCTCGAAGGAAATGTGTCCTTCAACTCCACAAAAGAGAGAACGCATGAGTAAAATTCCATATGCTTCTGCTATTGGATCTATCATGTATGCCATGTTATGTACCCATCCAGATGTCTCATATGCCTTAAGTATGACGAGCAGGTACCAAGTAGATCCCGGTGAAGGTCACTGGACCACAGTCAAGAATATCCATAAGTACTTAAGAAGAACTAAGGATACATTCCTAATATATAGAGGTGAGGAAGAGTTAAGTGTAAAAGGTTACACTGATGCCAGTTTCCAAACCGATAAGGATGATTCTTGATCGCAATCAGGTTTTGTGTTTTGCCTTAATGGTGGTGCTGTGAGTGGAAGAGTTCAAAGCAAAGTACAAGATGTGATTCTACAACAGAGGCTGAGTATATTGCAGCTAGTGAGGCAGCAAAATAAGCGGTTTCGATCAAGAAGTTCATTACTGAACTAGGGGTTGTGCCTAGCATATCAGATGCTATAGAACTCCGATGTGATAACAATGGAGCCATTGCACATGCAAAAGAACACAGATCTCACCAACGATCCAAACATATACTTAGGCGCTACCATCTTATTCGAGAGATTATCGATCGAGGGGATGTAGAGATATGCAGAGTACCTACAGATGATAACATTACTTATCCCCTAACCAAGCCTCTGACACAGTAGAAGCATGATCGTCACACTAAGTCACTTGGTATTAGATAAATAAGTGATTGGTCTTAGTGCTAGTGGGAGATTGTAAGAGTATGCCCAAAGATCAATCATGAGATGGTTGTAATAACATACTTGGTTTATCATGTTTATTAATATAAGGTGTTGCCATTATTATTTCAGTTTCTTTTCTGTGTGCATAAATAAACTGTTTTATAATAATGTCCTGAGAATAATACTTTTATTCTTAAAAGATCCTTAGTCAAGTATTACTGTTGGCTAGGACAATAATAATGTATTAAGACTAACATGTAGTTGATTGATGATAAAGAGTTGTCATTGATATGGAGTGTCAGAATCAATGCATGAATATGTGTGTTAGAGAACAACATATTGGACTGACCTGCTATGAGTATGTTTCTTGGACTATTATGTAATTGTCACAACATTACTCATAGTGATTAATATGTATATGATCCTCATACTTGAGATCATCTTTATCCCAACATCGTGAGTTGTATATTTTGATACGATCAAACAAACATAAATGGCGGTTGTTCTATAAAGGCGATGTTGGATAGACCACAATCTATGTTGAGGGATATAGTTGATCAATATAGGATAAGTCCCTCCTACATAATGGGAGTAATATCTCAGGCCACTTGATTGAGTGAGGCTAGAAATGCATGGCCATGCTCAAATAAGTTGATATGAGATGTCATACTTATTTGTGTATCATAGTCTACTCAAGGTATCAAGAAACATGGGATGAACTGTGCAAGTGTGACTATTCCTGTGACAGCCCAAAATTGACCCTAGTCGAGAAGTGGTTTCGGGACCACTAAACCGAGTCACCGAAATGTTTGAACGTAATATTTATTGTCTAGAATATGTATTTACGAATGTGTGAAAATTTCAAGCTTGGTTTAGTCGATTGCATGTGAATTCAGTTAGTAGGACTTGTATGTCACTTTTGAAAATGATAGGCTAATCTATAAGGACCTAATAGTACATGTAGTCAAAGGAGGACTTGCATGTCAAAATCCCCCAAGTGCTAGTGGCCGGCCATGACAAGGAAGCATGGGCAAGACATGTCATGAAACATGTTGGGTGAGTGTTTTATGTTGAAATAAATAAAATAAGGTGCATGAGTAATAAAAAAAAAGTGTGTGTGTGAAGGCTTTCCCTCCCTCCCCATTGCCGTGCAAGTGAGAAGAAAAACAAAAAAAAAAGCTTTGTTCATCTTTTTTTTTTTTCATCCTTTTGGCCGAAAATCTCAAGGGAGAAGAAAGGGGTCCTTGCTCATGGTTGGTTTGGAATAGGTTGGCCATCCTTGTAGCTAGATTAAGGTATGTTTAATATGGTGCCATGAGATTCATGCATGTTCTTAGTTGCTAGTTTTAGTTCTAATTAGTCCATGATTCAAAACCTTGCTATGTCATGGGGATGATAGTATGAAATGAAAATTTGAGATAAGTAAGGTTAAATTTGATTTGGTAAAATAGGCCAAATGGGTGTATATGTTTGTAAAATATATTTTCTTTGTTAACTCCTTACAATCGGTTGTAGGAGTAATATTGGCTTATAAGGTTGAGTTGATTCATGATGTTGTATGTTAGGATTAAAATACTTGAGACTAGATTAGCTTAATGGTGACCATGCATTCGGCCTTGAAGCATTAAACAAATGTTGGTTGAGATTTTGATATTTTGAACAAAGATAGTTGTGAAATGGGGTGAAAACCATTAAGTTATACACATAAAATCCAGCAAGAAGATTAAACTACTAAATGTATTCATTTTAGATCAAGACATCAAAGAGGAGAACCAAGCAAAGGCAAAGCAAAGATAATCGAGTAGTAGATTGGGAATCATTTCATCCGATATAAGGTAAGTCATTAAGCACTTATTTTGTACTAATTTAAAGGGTCGTAATGTCCAAGTAATGATGCTGAATGGAATGGTAGAATATATATATAAACATGTATGTATGTGGTGATAAAATATTGAATTGAAAGAAAAGAGGTGAGATGTATTGAATGATCGGTTTCGCACTAAGTGTGCGGTGTAAACATTTATAATCACAAATTGGCACTAAGTGTGCGGGTTCAAATTATACAGCACTAAGTGTGCAAGTTTGATTATATAGCACTAAGTGTGCGAGTTCGACTATTAAGCACTAAGTGTGCGGGCTTATTGCACATCCTCTAATAAGCGTACATGTTCTATGTGCGCGGCCTTACCGAGTCAATCATGGACAGCGGTACGAGTAAACACCTTGAGCTCATGAGGAATGGACATTTTATTTATATTTGGAATTTTGGTTTGGTAAGTCTTGATCTATGTGGTGATTATGCTCGAAAGTAAATGCATGCAATGTCATATGGCGTAATGTATGAAATATCAAGTAGGGCTTGGTATGTGACCAAACCGAAATGCCTAAAGAATTATAGTACCGTTTGGGGTGTGGATGGAGGATTTTAATCCGCATTAATTATTTTCTTTTATGGTATATTATTACTGAGCGGCAATATAATGCTTATGGCTTACTGAGTTATATACTCACCGGTGTTTGCTTGTCGCCATTTTAGGTTTCTCGGACTCGTCCTTTTTGCGTGCTCGTGATCGTCATTGGAGTCATCACACCGCTAGCAACTTTTGGTATTTTTTTGTGTAGTCAGTTTAGGAGAACATTTTGGCATGTATAGGCTAATATGCTTTGTTGAACTTTGGTATGTAAACTTTTAGCCATGCGAAAATGGCATAAATGCTCGGTTGGATTTAGTTCTCAAATGTTAAGTCACAAGTCTTGGTAATTCGATTTCCATGCCTTATGCCATGGTTGATTATTTTGGTGTTAAAATGCATGTTATGGCAATAGTGTAGTAGGGAGATGTTGGATAATGATTAGCCTCTGGTATGGCTAGTCATGATCATGATTTGTGACATGTACGATGAATCACTAGTTAGATCAAAAGGGAAATCATGAAATAGGCATAGTTGCTTTAGTGACAGGTGCTGGCAGCAGCAGTAACGTGAGATTGAAAAATCACTAAAAATAGTAGGAATGGTATTAAATAGTAAATAAATTATGTAAATGTACCTTGATGAATCTACTTTTATATAGAAGAAACGAAATGGTCATATGAGTTATAAGTTAACAGATATTAAAGTTCTTGTGAAACAGGGCCAGAACGGTTTCTGGATCCCCTGTCCCGACTTTGGAAAATCATTGTAAATTAACCAGAGATAATTAGGAGTCATGCCATATATGTGTAGATTCCTCTCTGAGTCTAGTTTTTATAGAAACAAACGGCATCAGTATTGAAGCCCTGTACAGGTAGATATCCAATTCGTAATGCACAAAGGTCAGTGTAGTCGATCCCTGCAACAGGGGAGAATTTAATTAATAAACTGTACTAATTGGCTTGACCAAAAATTCTAGAAAAAAATATGTAGATGGAAATGTGAGTCTAGTTTCAGGAAAAAATTGCGAAACTGATTTTCGAGTTGTAAAACTCAAGTTATGAATTTTGGAGCGACTAGTACACAGATTGGCAGCTTGTCTGGAAACTCTCAATAAGTGGGTTGAAGTCTGTTAACACCTCGTGTTCGACTCCGGCGACGGTCTCGGGTTCGAGGTGTTACATTTTTTATTGGTATCAGAGCTATGGTTTAGTCGGATCTAGGATTACCATAGCGCGTATGAGTCTAGCTATACATGCCTTAATGTTAATGTTTAAATGTGTGATGACTTCTGACGGTTAAAATTTTTATTTTGATTAGTAAATGGATCCGGTGTAGAGAGAACCTTGGCGGATGGCGTTGAAAGTGTAGCGGCTGCTCCTGCACAAGGGACGCCGCTGTTGAACCTCAGGTCATCTGCGAATAATCAAGGTGAGGAGGCAAAACAAGCCTTCTTTACCATGATGAATGAGTGGGTAGCGCATACGCCCGAACCAATCCGGCTGTCCAACAATTCCCGAATTTAAATAATCCACCACGAGGGCTGTAATGCCATCGATTCTGATCCTATGAGGCCGAGTAAGCCACCAGAGACTTGATTAGAAAGCGGGGCTGAGGAGTTTAAGGCCATAGTTCTTGATGATGCCGAAAGAGCCGAGTTACGGCTTGATAACACCATTCGGTGTTTGATGAACTATCATGCACACCGATGAATGTCTAAAGTGTGCTATATCCTTGTTGCGAGACTCGACTTACTATTGGTGGAGGACTTTGATCTCCATAGTCCCAAACGAAGCGAGTTACTTGGGATTTCTTTCAAACGAATTTGAAAGAAGTATATTAGTCAACGGTTCATCGATCAAAAGCGTAAGGAATTCTTGGAACTCAAGCAAGGCCGTATGATGAGATGCACGAATCTGAACATGAGTTCGTAAGACTTAGTCGGTATGCTCGGAGTGTGTGGCCGATGAGGTTGCTATGTGCAAAAGATTTGAAGAAGGATTGAATGAAGATTTAAAACTACTAGTGGGTATTTTGGAGATAAAGGAGTTCGTGACGCCTGGTCGAACGAGCACGCAAGCGGAAGAACTTGGAAAGGAGAAGAAGAAGGCTGAATTTGAAGCTAAAGACTATCGTAAGAGATCGATGGGTAAAGCTCCGTTCTCATTGTAAAGAAGTTCGGGGAGGACACTAATAAATCGAGGACGCATTGCGGGAATTTCCATTAGAAACACGACCATCGACGGACTCCGAGCTACTTGATGGCTAGTGTGGGCAATAATCGTCAAGAGAGACACGAATGCCCCCAATGTGGAAGGCGACACCTAGGTGAATGTTGGGGTAAGTCCATTAACAAGACTTTATTACGGATGTGGTTCAAGGACCACTTCATTAGAGATTGCAGAGCTAGATGAGAAGAATAAGATGCAAGGTGCAAGATCGAGTGGGGCGACAGCTAGAGGTAGACCCCGAGGATTTCGGGAGGTAGGGTGGTAATCGAGAGGAGCCACCGACACGGCTGTTCGATCCGAGGCCGTGCTCTGCTAGAGCATATGCCATCCAGCATGCGAGAGGAGGCATCCTCCCCGACGTTATCCTTGGTACTTTTACTCTCTTTGATACTAGTGTGATTGCATTGATTGACCCCGGCTCTACTCATTCATATGTATGTGAAACTTTAGCATCCAAAAAGACTCTACTGTTGAGTCTCTTGAGTTCGTAATTCAGTGTCAAACCCTTTGGGTCAATCGTACTCGTTGATAAAGTGTGCAAGAGATGCCCCTAATAATTCGAGAATCCTATTTTCCTACCGATCGATGCTTCTACCATTTGATGAATTCGATGTTATTCTTGGTATGGATTGGTGACCGTACATGATGCAAGTTGGTGGATCGCAAAGGAAAACCATTGATTTGAGGAGTGCAAATAATGAGGTAGTCAAGTCGAGTCTATTGATTTAAAAGGAGTGCCAGCGATAATATCTTCTATGACCGCTCGGAGATATGTGAAAAAGGGTGTGAAACATACCTTGCGTATGTGTTTGAAAGTAAAGAGACGGAAAAGAAACTCGAATCGGTACCGGTGGTTTGTGAGTATTCGGATGTTTTTCCGGAGGAGTTACTGGATTGCCACCGTTCGAGAAGTGGAATTGACATCGAAGTTGTACCGGTACTACACCGATCTCAATAGCTCCGTGTCGTATGGCATTAACGGAGTTAAAGGAATTGAAGGTCCAATTGCAAGAATTGACGGATAGAGGTTTATTTCGACCGAGTTTTTCTCCATGGGCGCACCGGTATTGTTTGTGAAAAGAAGGGCGGAAGCATGAGGTTGTGCATCGACTATCGTCAACTCAATAAAGTGACGATAAAGAATAAATATCCGTTGCCACGAATTGACGATTTGTTTGATCAATTAAAGGGAGCCTCGGTGTTTTCAAAGATAGATTTGAGGTCGGGTACTATCGGTTGAGGGTTCGAGAATCGGACATACCCAAAACCGCTTTTAGAACGAGGTACGGTCACTCTGAATTCTTGGTGATGCCGTTTGGGCTCACTAAGGCCCTAACGGTGTTTATGGATTTAATGAATAGAATTTTCAGGCCATACTTGGATCGGTTCGTAGTTGTATTTATCGATGACATTTTGGTCTATTCGAGATGAAACCGAACATCTTGAACACACGAGGCTAGTGTTGCAAATCTTACGAGATAAGCGATTATCATAAAGTTCAAGAAATGTGAATTTTGGTTGAAAGAGGTTAGCTTTTGGGGCACGTGGTGTCGCATCGGTGTCGGGTGGACCCGAACAAAATTCTGGCCATAGTCGATTGGAAACCACCAAGGAATGTTACCGAAGTTAGGAGCTTTTTGGGGCTTGCCGGTTATTACCGACGATTTGTAAAAGGTTTCTCGACGATAGCCACGCCAATGACGAAGCTACTCCAAAAGGATGTTAAGTTCGAATGGACGGAGAAATGTCAGAAAAGTTTCGATCAATTGAAAGCTTATTTGACTGAAGCCCCAATTCTAGTGCAACCCGAATCGGGCAAAGAGTTTGTCATTTATAGTGACGCATCCCTACTTGGGTTGGGTTGCGTATTGATGCAAGAAGGGCGAGTTGTGGCCTATCGTCGAGACAATTAAAGCCACATGAGAAAAATTATCCGACCCATGATCTCGAATTGGCTGCCATCGTATTCGCCTTAAAGATATGGCGACATTACTTATTTGGTGAGAAGTGCCATGTGTATTCGGATCACAAAAGTCTCAAATATTTGATGACTCAAAGAGACTTAAATCTGCGACAAAGGCGTTGGCTCGAGTTGTTAAAGGATTATGAGTTGGTCATTGACTATCACCGGAAAGGCTAATGTGGTTGCGGATGCCTTAAGTCGTAAATCACTATTTGCGTTGTGGCGATGAATGTACACTTATGCATTCTACCGACAATGTGTTAGTAGCTGAATTGAAAGCCAAACCATTATTGATCGTCAAATTCGTGAAGCTCGAGAAAGTCGACGATGAGTTGGTTGCAAAGCGGGATGAGTGTGTTCGAACAAGGAATCGGAATTTCAGATTGACGACCATGATTGCTTGAAGTTCAAGGGTCGATTATGTATTCCAAGGAATTGAACTTGTTTCGATGATTTTGAGCGAGGCTCACGGTGAGTCGAATGTCAATCCACCGGGAGTATGAAAATGTACAACGACACGAGACACCGATTTTGGTGGCATGGTATGAAACGAGACATTTCCAACTTTGTTTGAAGTGCTTAGTATGTCGACAAGTAAAGGCGGAACATCAAGTGCCCACGGGTTTGCTTGACCAATCATGATACCGAATGGAAATGGGAACAAGTCACGATGGATTTTGTATCCGGCTTGCCGATGTCGGCAAGCAAGAAAGATGCAATTTGGGTCGTCGTTGATAGATTGACTAAGTCGGCTCACTTTATCCCGTGCGTCACGGATTTTTCATTGGATAAGCTAGCTGAATTGTATGTTTCTCATTGTGAGATTACACGGGTATCGATTTCTATTGTGTCGACGAGATCCGAGATTCACCTCACGATTTTGGAAGAAATTGCAAGAAGCTTTGGGTACCAAGCGCATTTTAGCACCGCTTTTCATCCCCAAACCGATGGTCAATCCGGCGGATAATTCGGATACTTGAGGATATGTTGAGATGTTGCATCCTCGAGTTTAATGGTTCATGGGAACGGTATTTACCCTTGATTGAATTCGCACAACAATAGTTTTCGTTAAGCATTAAGATGGCGCCTTACGAGGCTTTGTATGGTCGTAAATGCCGTACACCATTGTTTTGGACCGAGCTCGGTGAAAGCAAAATTTTCGGGTGGATTTGATTAGAGATGTTGAGCAAAAGTTCGAGTAATTCGTGAAAGTTTGAAGGTCGCTTGAATCGTCGAGAAGTCGTCGCAGCGATTTAAAACGAAGAGATATTGAGTATCGGTGGGAGACAAAGTGTTTCTTAAGGTATCACCACGGAAAAGATACTCGATTTGGCCGTAAGGGCAAATTGAGTCCGAGATTCATTGGGCCATATGAGATCTCCGAACGAGTCGGCCCGATGGCGTATAGGTTGCTTTTACCCCGAACTCGAAAGGATCCACAACGTTTTCCATGTTTCGATGCTTGACGTTACCGATCCGATCCTTCGCATGTAATAAACCCTCCGAGATTGAAATTCAAGCCGATATGAGTTATGAAGAAGAACCGATTCAGTATCCTAGCTCGTGAAGTGAAGGAGTTGCGAAACAAAAGGGTTCCGTTAGTAAAAGTGTTATGGCTCAAACACGGGATGGAAGAAGCTACTTGGGAACCCGAGAATTCTATGAAAGAGCATTACCCAAGCACTGCTTACTGGTAAGATTTTCGGGACAAAAATTCCTTAAGTGGGGAGAGTTGTGACAGCCCAAAATTGACCCTAGTCGGAAGTGGTTTGGGACCACTAAACCGAGTCACCGAAATGTTTGAGCGTAATATTTATTGTCTAGAATATGTATTTACGAATGTGTGAAAATTTCAAGCTTGGTTTAGTCGATTGCATGTGAATTCAGTTAGTAGGACTTGTATGTCACTTTTGAAAAATGATAGGCTAATCTATAAGGACCTAATAGTACATGTAGTCAAAGGGAGGACTTGCATGTCAAAATCCCCCAAGTGCTAGTGGCCGCCATGACAAGGAAGCATGGGCAAGACATGTCATGAAACATGTTGGGTGAGTGTTTTATGTTGAAATAAATAAAATAAGGTGCATGAGTAATAAAAAAAAAAGTGTGTGTGTGAAGGCTTTCCCTCCCTCCCCATTGCCGTGCAAGTGAGAAGAAAAAAAAAAAAGCTTTGTTCATCTTTTTTTTTTTTTCATCCTTTGGCGAAAATCTCAAGGGAGAAGAAAGGGTCCTTGCTCATGGTTGGTTTGGAATAGGTTGGCCATCCTTGTAGCTAGATTAAGGTATGTTTAATATGGTGCCATGAGATTCATGCATGTTCTTAGTTGCTAGTTTTAGTTCTAATTAGTCCATGATTCAAAACCTTGCTATGTCATGGGGATGATAGTATGAAATGAAAATTTGAGATAAGTAAGGTTAAATTTGATTTGGTAAAATCGGCCAAATGGGTGTATATGTTTGTAAAAATATATTTTCTTTGTTAACTCCTTACAATCGGTTGTAGGAGTAATATTGGCTTATAAGGTTGAGTTGATTCATGATGTTGTATGTTAGGATTAAAATACTTGAGACTAGATTAGCTTAATGGTGACCATGCATTCGGCCTTGAAGCATTAAACAAATGTTGGTTGAGATTTTGATATTTTGAACAAAGATAGTTGTGAAATGGGGTGAAAACCATTAAGTTATACACATAAAAATCCAGCAAGAAGATTAAACTACTAAATGTATTCATTTTAGATCAAGACATCAAAGAGGAGAACCAAGCAAAGGCAAAGCAAAGATAATCGAGTAGTAGATTGGGAATCATTTCATCGATATAAGGTAAGTCATTAAGCACTTATTTTGTACTAATTTAAAGGGTCGTAATGTCCAAGTAATGATGCTGAATGGAATGGTAGAATATATATATAAACATGTATGTATGTGGTGATAAAAATATTGAATTGAAAGAAAAGAGGTGAGATGTATTGAATGATCGGTTTCGGCACTAAGTGTGCGGGTGTAAACATTTATAATCACAAATTGGCACTAAGTGTGCGGGTTCAAATTATACAACACTAAGTGTGCAAGTTTGATTATATAGCACTAAGTGTGCGAGTTCGACTATTAAGCACTAAGTGTGCGGGCTTATTGCACATCCTCTAATAAGCGTACATGTTCTATGTGCGGCCTTACCAAGTCAATCATGGACAGCGATGCGAGTAAACACCTTGAGCTCATGAGGAATGGACATTTTATTTATATTTGGAATTTTGGTTTGGTAAGTCTTGATCTATGTGGTGATTATGCTCGAAAGTAAATGCATGCAATGTCATATGGCGTAATGTATGAAATATCAAGTAGGGCTTGGTATGTGACCAAACCGAAATGCCTAAAGAATTATAGTACCGTTTGGGGTGTGGATGGAGGATTTTAATCCCGCATTAATTATTTTCTTTTATGGTATATTATTACTGAACGGCAATATAATGCTTATGGCTTACTGAGTTATATACTCACCCGGTGTTTGCTTGTTGCCATTTTAGGTTTCTCGGACTCGTCCTTTTTGCGTGCTCGTGATCGTCATTGGAGTCATCACACCGGCTAGCAACTTTTGGTATTTTTTTTTGTGTAGTCGGTTTAGGAGAACATTTTGGCATGTATAGGCTAATATGCTTTGTTGAACTTTGGTATGTAAACTTTTAGCCATGCGAAAATGGCATAAATGCTCGGTTGGATTTAGTTCTCAAATGTTAAGTCACAAGTCTTGGTAATTCGATTTCCATGCCTTATGCCATGGTTGATTATTTTGGTGTTAAAATGCATGTTATGGCAATAGTGTAGTAGGGAGATGTTGGATAATGATTAGCCTCTGGTATGGCTAGTCATGATCATGATTTGTGACATGTATGATGAATCACTAGTTAGATCAAAGGAAATCATGAAATAGGCATAGTTGCTTTAGTGACAGGTGCTGGCAGCAGCAGTAACGTGAGATTGAAAAATCACTAAAAATAGTAGGAATGGTATTAAATAGTAAATAAATTATGTAAATGTACCTTGATGAATCTACTTTTATATAGAAGAAACGAAATGGTCATATGAGTTATAAGTTAACAGATATTAAAGTTCTTGTGAAACAGGGCCAGAACGGTTTCTGGATCCCTGTCCCGACTTTGGAAAATCATTGTAAATTAACCAGAGATAATTAGGAGTCATGCCATATATGTGTAGATTCCTCTTTGAGTCTAGTTTCTATAGAAACAAACGGCATCAGTATTGAAGCCCTGTACAGGTAGATATCCAATTCGTAATGCACAAAGGTCAGTGTAGTCGATCCCTGAAACAGGGGAGACTTTAATTAATAAACTGTACTAATTGGCTCGACCAAAAATTCTAGAAAAAAATATGTAGATGGAAATATGAGTCTAGTTTCAGGAAAAAATTGCAAAACTGATTTTCGAGTTGTAAAACTCAAGTTATGAATTTTGGAACGACTAGTACACAGATTGGCAGCTTGTCTGGAAACTCTCAATAAGTGGGTTGAAGTCTGTTAACACCTCGTGTTCGACTCCGGCGACGGTCTCGGGTTCGAGGTGTTACAATTCCATGACTTGTGTCCATTCCAAAGATATAGGACTTAAGGATTAATGCATGAAAGGTTAATCACAAAAGGTTATGTCGAATCATGACTTCTTGTAACTTAGGTAGCATTGATGCATTGCTAGATGCCACTCATTGTTTGTAATCTTAGAATCGTTCTAATATTACTGCTAACATTACAAGAACCTATAGGGTCACACCCTATGGTTGAAATGAACGAGGTAAAACATAGTTGGTATATTTCTTGGTTGTCACATGAATTAAATTAATTATAGAATTAATTTAATTGGGCAATCAAATTGTTGAACATACTATATGTACAAGGATGTTGTACACATAATCGTAACATAATTTTATTGATATATGAATTTAGTTCAGTATATAAGTTTAAATAAATATAGTTTACAAATCTTTATTATAATTAATGTAATTATAATTTTTCGGTTAAACATTATTATATTTATTTGAATGATAATTATTATGTTCGGATTAATTTTAATGAATTAAAATTAGTTATAAATATATACCAATTAAGAGGGAGTTATATATAGCAAGGGTAAAAACCCTAAAAAGGATATATAAAACTAGCCCAAAAATATGCAATATGGTCTAGTAGCCGTTTAGCAAAATACTCTCTAAAAATAGTTTTCTGGGATTTCTAACGTTCATTATCAATCGGGTGGACTACGTAGAGGCCGACATCGGAAAAGGTTGCGGCTTGGTTCGATAGTGGTTTAGCATTCCTGTTGCCTAGCCGTCGTTCTCTACTCAGATTGAAGTTTCGGTAATTTCGAAACCTTTTTATCACCTCGATTCGTTCCTTACACATGGATCCTTGGTTTGGATCGCCAATTTTTTTTTTTAATCTTTCGCTGCGCCTTGGAGGCACCGGTGTTCCAACAGCATGGACACTATGAGTTTTTAGTTATGCCCATCGGATTAACGAATGCACATGCTATTTTTATGGATTTGATGAACAGAATTTTCAGACCGTATTTAGATCAATTTGTTTTTGTATTCATTGATGACATATTGATATATTCACGTAATGAAACCGAACATGTCGTGTGACAGCCCAAAATTGACCCTAGTCGGAAGGTGGTCTCGGGACCACAAAACCGAGGCATAAAAATAATTAAAAATTTATTTTGATGCCTATAATATGTGTGTGCTCATGTATGACATTTTATGATGATTGATTTAGTGTTATAAGGGTGAATTCCACAAGAAAGGACTTAGTAATGAACTTTGAAAGTATGATAGGGAAATGTGTGATGACTAATTAAAGCATGCATGCAAAATAATGGACTTGCATGTCAAATTCCCCTTTTATAGGTGGTGGCGGCCATGACAAGGGAGGATGGGCTAAACATGTCATGAAACATGTTTTGTTGGTGCATTAGGGTGAAATAATAAACAAAGGTGTATGGGTGATAAAAAATGAAAAAAAAATGTGTGTGAGTGTGGTAATTCCCCCATTGCCGTGAGTTGTAGAGAAGGAAAGAAAAAATTTTGTTCATCCTTTCTTTGAGCCAAAACTAAGGAAGAAGGAGGATTTTTGCTTCATGCTTGGTTTGGAAGAGATCTAGAAGGAGATTTGGCTAAGTTTGCATCAAGATTAAGGTATGTATGAGGTTGTGTTAGGAGTTTCATGCATGTTTTGGTTGCTAACTTGATGTGCATGTTAGCCATGGCTCAAATCTTTGTTAAGCCATGGAAATGGTATTTGGCCAAAGTTGTTATGGTGATAAAGCCATTGCATGCTAAGTGTGAAGCTTGATGATGATGCATGCAATGATGGATTGTCTACTCTTGAGTAAGATTTTGAGCTTTCTTTTTGTTTTATCATGATTGAAGTTGAAAAGGAGCATGATTGTCATATTCGCCATGATGCATTCATGAGCATGGTTCATGCTTCTTGCATGTTAGTTAAAATTTGTGTTTTGGATGGCTATGGACACCTTGAAATTCGCCATGCTCATATATGTATATATATGTTTGCACATGATGTTTTGGTTATGAAGGAAGTGATGAATAAGTTTGTTTAAAGAAGAAGATGTTGAAGAATAATTGTGAAATTGTAAGCACATTCGGCCTAGCACACATATGAGTGCTTGATGCTATATTGTAAGTTTTGAGCTACAATATGCAAAGCATTAACTAGTAAAATGCATGCTGTTTTGTGTGGTATTAAGTGCATAATTGGCCTCAACATGGACAAGTATATTCGGCCTTGGGTAGCCTATTGAAGGCCTTAGCTTTTCCTTGATGCTCGAATAAATTGTATTGAATTGCTTGATGTAGTATAAAATGTGCATGACCATTGTGTATTCAAGCTAAAGGGTGGCCATATGACCATTTAAATTCCTTGTCATATTCGCCATAAGCTAGCACAATGAGGTTTTGATAAATTGAATTTGTTTGAATTAGCTCAAGAGCTAAGAGGGCCACAATTGGACAAGGGAAGGAAAAAGTAATCGAATAGCCGTAAAAGCCGTTCGACAACATCCGAGGTAAGTCCTCAAGAAGTGACCTTACTTGAATTATGTGGAATGAAATATGGATGTATTGATTATTGATTTATGTGTGTATGAGTATTGAATGATACCCGGCTAAGTCCCGGCGATTATGTTAGTGATTATAATTGTGTTTGAGCCTTAGTAACGAAAATAAATATGTATGTCCAATGATTATTGATGTATGTGTGCATGAGAAATTGAATGATATCCGGGCTAAGCCCGAAGACAATTATGCTGGAAATTATAACCGGTTAAGACCGAAGGCAATTGTGCTAGTGGCTACATCCGGGCTAAGACCCGAAGGCATTCGTGCGAGTCATTCTATCCGGGCTAAGACCCGAAGGCATTTGTGCAAATCGTGATATCCGGGTTAAGTCTCGTAGGCCTTGGTGCGGGTTACCATAACCGGCTATGTCCCGGGCGATTGATCGAGTAGCGACATCCGGTTAAACTCAAGAAGGTATGTGATTTGAAAATTATAAGCTTGCTGGAAAATTTCAGCTAATGCACTTGTGAAATTTCCCAATGACAAGGTAAGTGCGGTGTGTGCTTTGCTGGCGCTAGGAGTAAGAGCGTGTGAATATCCGCTCCTATGATGGAACGAGTTATCGGCCTTAATGAAGCCGTTATTTGTGTATGAACATAAGAGTTGGGATGGTGAAGTAAGTATGATTATGTGAATGTGCATTAATGAAATGATGCATTTAACTATGTGAATGTATTGCTGTAATTAGAGTTGATTATATTCCTTGAGACTTACTAAGCATAAAAATGCTTACTCCGCTTTGGCTCTCGGTTTTCTAGATTTCGCTCGATAGCAATCGGATTCGGGATCGTTGAAGTCGAAGTCATCCACACTATCAAGCCCCCATTTTGGTATAAATTCTTGGTTGAACTTGAAATGGCATGTATAGGACTACCCTTGTTGGTTTAAATATGTTATGATGTATATGTATGCGGCCATGCGAAAATGGCTCGTAATAGTGAAGTATCAACTTAAACTATTTGCGGTTTGTATATATATATATGGTGTCATGATGTGACTATGAATTGAAATGGGAATGTTGGTCACATGATCAGCCATTGGCATGGTTAAAATGATCATATGTGGACCTATGTAAGGCAAGACTAGTTGGTTCATGGAGACTACAAAATAGGTAAGACCTACCTTAAAAACAGATGCTGCCAGCTGCAGTAACGTGAATGTGAAAATCACCAAAATTTGTAGGAATGGTATTAAATAGTGAATCAGCTATGTAAATGAACATTGATGAGTCTATTTTCATATGGAAGAAACGAAATGGTCATGGGAGTTACATGTTAAGAGATATTAAAGCTATTGTGAGACAGGGCCAGAACGGTTTCTGGGTTCCCTGTCGCAACTTTAAAATTTACTATAAATTATCCAGAAAGAATTAGGAGACATACCTTATATGTACATATTCCATTTTGAGTCTAGTTTTATTAGAAACAAACGGCACCAGCATTAAAGCCCTGTACAGAGAGATATTCAAGTTATACCGCGCGAAGGTCAGAGCAGTCGATCCCTGTAACATGGGTGACTTTAACTAATAAACTGTACCAATTGGCCCAACCAAAATTCTAGAAATAAATCCATGGATGGATATATGAGTATAAATTCAGGAAAATTTACAAAACCAGTTTCCGAGTTTTGAAACTCGAGATATGATTTTTAAGGCGACAGTGACGCAGTTTTTCCAGCCTGACTGAAATGTCCAATGGATGGGCAAAACAAGTGAACTTGGCTTGCTAACCCCTCGTGTCCGACACCGGCGATGGTCTCGGGTTCGGGGTGTTACAATTTTATTGGTATCAGAGCCACGGTTTAGTCGATTCTAGGACTACCGTGAGGTGTTTGGGGTCTAGCTATACATGCCATTAAATGATGAATCGATAGTGTGGTGATTTCTGACAATTTGACTTTGAGTTTGTTTATAGCAATGGATCCCGATCCCAACCGAGCAATAGCTGATGATGTGGAGAGTGTGGCGCCTGCTCCCGCACAAGGGACAGCGCCGGCGGACTCTCAACCTATGGCCAGCAATCCGAATGATGAGGCTAGGCAAGCCTTTTATAGTGTGATGAGCGAATGGTTTAATCAATACATTCGAACTAACACGGCTGTCCCACAACCTCCATTCCCGACAAATGCAACCCCGCACCTACAATACCTCCGAGAATCGACCAAATAAGGTCAAGTAAGCCCCGATCGATAGGATTGAAAACATGGGGCCACTGAATTTAAAGCTACGGATGATGATGATGCCGAACGAGCTGAATTTTGGTTGGACAACACTATCCGGTGCTCGATGAGCTATCTTGTACACCGATGAGTGCTTAAAGTGTACCATCTCCTTGCTACGTGATTCCACCTACTATTGGTGGAGTACTCGACTTCGTGGTACCTAGAGAGCAAGTGACTTGGGAATTCTTTCAAACCAAGTTCAAAAAAAAAAAAAAGTATATCGATCGAGATTCATCGACCAAAAGCGAAGGAATTTCTTGATCTTAAGCAAGGTTCTATGTCGGTTACCGACTATGAGCGAAAATTTGTGAGGCTTAGCCGATACACGCGAGAATGCATTTCGTCCGAAGCTATTATGTAAAACGCCGAGGATGGGCTGAATGATGATATAAGGATGTTCGTTGGCATTCTCGAAATCGAGAGGTCGTAGTACTTGTTGAGCGAGCTTGTAAAGTCGAAGAGCTTAGAAAGGAGAAACAAAAAGCTGATGTGGAACTGGAGAATTCGAAAGAGGTCCTCGGAAAGTCTCTTCAACAGCAATCAAGAGATTTCGAGATGATGTGAACCGGTCTAGAGGCGCTTTGGGCTTTTCTAGACGAGGACGCGATCGACCCCTGTGACCACACGAGTCACTTGATCGCCGATGGTGGAAATGATCGTAGAGAGAGGCGGAGTGTCAACATTGTGGCAAATGGCATTCGGGAGCTGTTGGTTTCGTGATCGCTCTGCTATAAGTGTGGATCTGCCGACCACTTTAGGAAGGATTGCCCGAGGATGCTTGAGCAGAATGTGAGTCGAGTGGAAACTCGGGTGCTACCATTGCTCGAGGTAGGCCACCTAGAAATATGGGCAATGTCGATGGCGGTCGAGAGGATCTAGAGATGCTACCATCGGATCCGAGGCTCGTGCTCTGCGAGGACTTATGCCATCTGCGCGCACGCCGAGGATCTTGCCTCTCCGGATGTCATTACGGTGCTTTCACTCTTTTCAATACTAATGTGATTGCTTTGATTGACGCTGGTTCTACTCAATCTTATATATGTGAAACCTTAGCATCCAGTAAGACTTTGCCTATTGAGTCTACTGAGTTTGTAATTCGGGTGTCAAACCCCTTGGGTCATTACGTGCTTGTCAACAAAGTGTGCAAGAAAAGTCCCCTAGTGTTCCGAGGTTCTTGTTTCCCGGCGGACTTGATGCTTTTGCCGTTTGATGAATTCGACGTTATTCTTGGTTTGGATGGGTTGACCATGCACGATGCGGTCGTAAATTGCAAAAGCAAGACTATCGATTTGAGTCTTGAATAACGAGATAATTCGGGTTAAGTCTACGGACTTAAAGGGGTTGCCAGCTATAATATCAGCAATGTTGGCCCGAAAATATGTAAGAAAAGAGTGCGAAGCGTACCTTGCGTACATGCTCGATGACAAGGAATCAGAAAAGAAACCCGAATCGTGCGTGGTTTGTGAATACCGGATGTTTTCCACGAAGAATTGCGGGTTTACCACTGTTCGGAAATAGAATTTGGCATCAATTGGTACTGGTACCACTCCAATTTCGATAGCTCCGTATCGTATGGCACCAACGGAATTAAAGGAGTTGGAAGCTCAGTTGCAAGAATTGGTGGATAGAGGTTTTGCTCGCCCGAGTTTTTCGCCTTGGGGTGCGCCAGTGTTGTTCGTGAAAAAGAAGGATGGAACCATGCGGCTGTGCATCGATTATCGTCAGCTTAATAAAGCGACAATAAAGAACAAATATCCGTTGCCACGTATCGATGACTTGTTCGATCAACTAAAGGGAGCCTCAGTGTTCTCGAAAATAGATTTGAGATCGGGCTATTATCAATTGCGAATCCGAGATTGGACGTACCCAAGAGCGCCTTGAGAATGAGATATGGTCACTATGAGTTCCTAGTGATGCCGTTTGGGCTCACTAATGCCCTACGGTATTTATGGATTTAATGAATCGGATCTTTAGACCATATTTGGATCGATTCGTGGTCGTGTTCATTGATGACATCTTGGTCTATTCAAGAAATGAGACCGAACATCTTTGAACACCTGCGGTTAGTCTTTGCAAATTTTACGGGATAAGCAATTATATGCTAAGTTCAGCAAGTGTGAGTTCTGGTTAAGAGAGGTTAGCTTCTTGGGTCATGTGGTATCTGCATCGGGTATTCGAGTCGACCCAAATAAAATTTCAGCCATACTTAATTGGAAGCCTCCGAGAAATATTCTTGAGGTTCGGAGTTTTTGGGGCTTCTTAGGTTATTACCGAACGATTTGTAAAAGGCTTCTCAACGATAGCCACGCCGATGACGGCTTCTCCAAAAGGATGTTAAGTTCGAATGGACGGAGAAATGCCAAAAAGTTTCGATCAATGAAAACTTATTTGATGAAGCCCCAATTCTAGTGCAACCCGAGTCCCAGAAAGAGTTTGTCATCTATAGCGACGCCTCTCTACTTGGGTTAGGTTGCGTATTAATGCAAGAAGGTCGAGTTGTGGCCTATCGTCGAGGCAATTAAAGCCACATGAGAAAAATTATCCGACTCATGATCTCGAATCGTAGCCATCGTATTCGCCTTAAAGATTTGGCGACATTACTTATTTGGTGAAAGGTGCCATGTATACTCGGATCACAAAAGTCTCAAATATTTGATGATCCAAAGAGACTTAAATCTGCGACAAAGACGTTGGCTCGAGCTGTTAAAAGATTACGAGCTGGTCATTGACTATCGCCGGGAAAGGCGAATGTGGTTGCGGATGCCTTGAGTCGTAAATCATTATTAAGCTTCGAGCGATGAGCGTGCACTTATCATTCGATCCGATAGTGTGTTAGTAGCTGAATTGAAAGCCAAACCACTATTGATACATCAAATTCGAAGCTCTCGAAAAAGTCGACGATGAGTTGGCGCAAAACGGCCGAGTGTGTTCAACAAGGATTGAGTTTCAAATCAATGATGACGATTGTTTGAGGTTCAAAAGTCGTCATGTGTTCCAAAGAATTGAACTCATTTCGATAATTCTGAATGAAGCCCATTGTAGCCGAATGGCAATCCACCGGAGTCTGAAGGCGTACAATGATTTGAAACGTCGGTTTTGGTGGCATGGTATGAAGCGAGACATCTCCGACTTTGTTTGAGATGTTTAATATGTCAACAAGTGAAAGCGGAACATCGGTGCCTTGAGGATTACTTGACCAATCACGATACCCGAGTGGAAATGGGATCGAGTCACAATGGACTTTGTATCCGGACCGCCATTGTCGACAAGTAAGAAGGATGCGGTTTGGGTCGTGGTAGATCGATTGACTAAGTCGGCCCACTTTGTCCCCGTCGTCGGATTTTTCAATTGACAAATTAGCGGAATTGTACGTTTCTCGATTGTGAGATTACACGGGTGCCTATTTCCATCGTGTCGGATAGAGATCCGAGATTTACCTCGCGATTTGGGAAAAAGTTGCAAGAAGCTTTGGGTACCAAGTTGCATTTCAGACCGCTTTTCACCCCAAACCGATGGTCAATCCGGCGGATAATTCGAGATACTTGAGGATATGTTAAGATGTTGCGTCCTCGAGTTTAGTGGTTTATGGGAGCGGTATTTGCCGTTGATTGAATTCGCTTACAACAACGACTTTCAATCAAGTATTAAGATGGCACCCTACGAGGCCTTATGCGGTCGTAAATGCCGTACACCATTGTTTTGGACCGAGCTCGGTGAAAGCAAGATTTTCGGGTGGATTTGATTAGGGATCTTTGAATGAAAGTGAAAGTAATCCGTGAAAGTCGAAGATAGCCTCCGATTGTCGAGAAGTCGTCGACGCGGACTGAAGCGTAAGGATATCGAGTATCGGTGGGTGATAAAGTGTTTCTCAAGGTATCGCCTTGGAAAAAGATACTCGATTCGGTAGTAAGGGCAAGTTGAGCCGAGGCTCGTTGGGCCATATGAGATATCCGAAGAGTCGATCGGTGGCATATCATTTGATTTTGCCCCGAACTCGAAAAGGTTCACGATGTCTTTCACGTTTGATGCTTGACGCTATAGATCCGATCCATCGCACGTGATTAGTCCATCGAAATTGAAATTCAAGCTAATATGAGTTATGAGGAAGAACCGATTCGTATCCTATCACGAGAAGTGAAAGAGTTGTGAAGCAAGCGGGTTCCGCTAGTAAAAGTGTTATGGCTCAAGCACGGGATAGAAGAAGCTACTTGGGAGACCGAGAACTCTATGAAAGAGGATATCCAAACCTATTTACGGTAAGATTTTCGGGACGAAAATTTCTTAAGTGGGGAGAGTTGTGACACCAAAATTGACCCTAGTCGGAAGGTGGTCTCGGGACCACAAAACCGAGGCATAAAATAATTAAAATTTATTTTGATGCCTATAATATGTGTGTGCTCATGTATGACATTTTATGATGATTGATTTAGTGTTATAAGGGTGAATTCCACAAGAAAGGACTTAGTAATGAACTTTGAAAGTATGATAGGAAATGTGTGATGACTAATTAAAGCATGCATGCAAAATAATGGACTTGCATGTCAAATTCCCCTTTTATAGGTGGTGGCGGCCATGACAAGGGAGGATGGGCTAAACATGTCATGAAACATGTTTTGTTGGTGCATTAGGGTGAAATAATAAACAAAGGTGTATGGGTGATAAAAAATGAAAAAAAATGTGTGTGAGTGTGGTAATTCCCCCATTGCCGTGAGTTGTAGAGAAGGAAAGAAAAAATTTTGTTCATCCTTTCTTTGAGCCAAAACTAAGGAAGAAGGAGGATTTTTGCTTCATGCTTGGTTTGGAAGAGATCTAGAAGGAGATTTGGCTAAGTTTGCATCAAGATTAAGGTATGTATGAGGTTGTGTTAGGAGTTTCATGCATGTTTTGGTTGCTAACTTGATGTGCATGTTAGCCATGGCTCAAATCTTTGTTAAGCCATGGAAATGGTATTTGGCCAAAGTTGTTATGGTGATAAAGCCATTGCATGCTAAGTGTGAAGCTTGATGATGATGCATGCAATGATGGATTGTCTACTCTTGAGTAAGATTTTGAGCTTTCTTTTGTTTTATCATGATTGAAGTTGAAAAGGAGCATGATTGTCATATTCGCCATGATGCATTCATGAGCATGGTTCATGCTTCTTGCATGTTAGTTAAAATTTGTGTTTTGGATGGCTATGGACACCTTGAAATTCGCCATGCTCATATATGTATATATATGTTTGCACATGATGTTTTGGTTATGAAGGAAGTGATGAATAAGTTTGTTTAAAGAAGAAGATGTTGAAGAATAATTGTGAAATTGTAAGCACATTAGGCCTAGCACACATATGAGTGCTTGATGCTATATTGTAAGTTTTGAGCTACAATATGCAAAGCATTAACTAGTAAAATGCATGCTGTTTTTGTGTGGTATTAAGTGCATAATTGGCCTCAACATGGACAAGTATATTCGCCTTGGGTAGCCTATTGAAGGCCTTAGCTTTTCCTTGATGCTCGAATAAATTGTATTGAATTGCTTGATGTAGTATAAAATGTGCATGACCATTGTGTATTCAAGCTAAAGGGTGGCCATATGACCATTTAAATTCCTTGTCATATTCGCCATAAGCTAGCACAATGAGGTTTTGATAAATTGAATTTGTTTGAATTAGCTCAAGAGCTAAGAGGGCCACAATTGGACAAGGGAAGGAAAAAGTAATCGAATAGCCGTAAAAGCCGTTCGACAACATCCGAGGTAAGTCCTCAAGAAGTGACCTTACTTGAATTATGTGGAATGAAATATGGATGTATTGATTATTGATTTATGTGTGTATGAGTATTGAATGATACCCGGGCTAAGTCCCGGCGATTATGTTAGTGATTATAATTGTGTTTGAGCCTTAGTAACGAAAATAAATATGTATGTCCAATGATTATTGATGTATGTGTGCATGAGAAATTGAATGATATCCTGGGCTAAGCCCAAGACAATTATGCTGGAAATTATAACCGGGTTAAGACCAAGGCAATTGTGCTAGTGGCTACATCCGGCTAAGACCAAGGCATTCGTGCGAGTCATTCTATCCGGCTAAGACCAAGGCATTTGTGCAAATCGTGATATCCGGGTTAAGTCCGTAGGCCTTGGTGCGGGTTACCATAACCGGCTATGTCCCAAGGCGATTGATCGAGTAGCGACATCCGGTTAAACTCGAAGGTATGTGATTTGAAAATTATAAGCTTGCTGGAAAATTTCAGCTAATGCACTTGTGAAATTTCCCAATGACAAGGTAAGTGCGGTGTGTGCTTGCTGCGCTAGGAGTAAGGCGTGTGAATATCCGCTCCTATGATGGAACGAGTTATCGGCCTTAATGAAGCCGTTATTTGTGTATGAACATAAGAGTTGGGATGGTGAAGTAAGTATGATTATGTGAATGTGCATTAATGAAATGATGCATTTAACTATGTGAATGTATTGCTGTAATTAGAGTTGATTATATTCCTTGAGACTTACTAAGCATAAAATGCTTACTCATTGCTTTGGCTCTCGGTTTTCTAGATTTCGCTCGATAGCAATCGGATTCGGGATCGTTGAAGTCGAAGTCATCCACACTATCAAGCCCCCATTTTGGTATAAATTCTTGGTTGAACTTGAAATGGCATGTATAGGACTACCCTTGTTGGTTTAAATATGTTATGATGTATATGTATGCGGCCATGCGAAAATGGCTCGTAATAGTGAAGTATCAACTTAAACTATTTGCGGTTTGTATATATATATATGGTGTCATGATGTGACTATGAATTGAAATGGGAATGTTGGTCACATGATCAGCCATTGGCATGGTTAAAATGATCATATGTGGACCTATGTAAGGCAAGACTAGTTGGTTCATGGAGACTACAAAATAGGTAAGACCTACCTTAAAAACAGATGCTGCCAGCTGCAGTAACGTGAATGTGAAAAATCACCAAAATTTGTAGGAATGGTATTAAATAGTGAATCAGCTATGTAAATGAACATTGATGAGTCTATTTTCATATGGAAGAAACGAAATGGTCATAGGAGTTACATGTTAAGAGATATTAAAGCTATTGTGAGACAGGGCCAGAACGGTTTCTGGGTTCCCTGTCACAACTTTAAAAATTTACTATAAATTATCCAGAAAGAATTAGGAGACATACCTTATATTTACAGATTCCATTTTGAGTCTAGTTTTATTAGAAACAAACGGCACCAGCATTAAAGCCCTGTACAGAGAGATATTCAAGTTATACCGCGCGAAGGTCAGAGCAGTCGATCCCTGTAACATGGGTGACTTTAACTAATAAACTGTACCAGTTGGCCCAACCAAAAATTCTAGAAATAAATCCATGGATGGATATATGAGTATAAATTCAGGGAAAATTTACAAAACCAGTTTCCGAGTTTTGAAACTCGAGATATGATTTTTAAGGCGATAGTGATGCAGTTTTTCCAGCCTGACTGGAAATGTCCAATGGATGGGCAAAACAAGTGAACTTGGCTTGCTAACCCCTCGTGTCCGACACCGGCGATGGTCTCGGGTTCGGGGTGTTACATGTCGAGCATTTGAAAATAGTGCTACAGACTTTGCGAGATAAGCAATTGTATGTGAAGTTTAGCAATTGGTTATGAGAAGTCAATTTTCTGGGACATATTGTGTCAACATCTGGCATCCGAGTTGATTCGAGCAAAATTTCAATTATTTTGGATTGGAAGTGTAACACCCCTATCCCGTATCTGTCGCCGGAATAGGTAGGGGTATTACCAGACAAACAGAACATTTCAGACCAATTTAGAATCACAGATATCATATAACATCATTTCATAAGCCATCATCTCTTAAGATGGTCTACGAGATCTAGACTATCCTTTTAGGAATAGTCAGAACTAAACCAAACCTATTCATAATTTTCAAAACTCAGAAAATATTTCAATTCTATTGAGATCACACGTCCGTGTGACCAAGCCGTGTGCCTTACACAGGCATCAGACACCCCCATGTGAACCAGCCGTGCCAAACAAGGCACCCATACTGACTTTCACCCACGACCAATAGGCACGCCCGTGTGCTATGGCCGTATGATAATTAGTTAGCTACTGACTTGATCCCCTGACCATATGACATGCCCATGTGCTATAGCCGTGTAGATCTTAAGAGGTTATTGATTTTCTTACACGACCATAAGGCACGACCGTGTCCCCTAACCATGTGGCACAATGCAGGCTTGGTTTAAGCCAACTTGCCACCCTTATATGGGTCTTTCCTACTAGCAAGGTTAAACAACATTCATACAACAATTTTCAACCAATTCCATGCTCAAAACATGCTTCATTACAACTAAATCATCATCATTCAACCACCCATTCAAAACCATACCAAAACTTATACCATTTGCTAGCCAACTCTCATGGCATAATATATATTTACAAATCAAAACTTAATACATAGACCTTCTAGCCTATACATGCCATATTTAAAATATTTACACTTTTAAAAGTACCAAAATGAGTTCGATAGTGTGGTGACGATCCTCGACTATCCCCGAGCCTTTAGTAACTATGATAACTATAAAACAAACAGAATACTTCATAAGTACAATTGGTCTAACTACTAAAGCATATAAGTACAATTCAACAGTAAAGATTCATAGCCATTTCATAGAATACTTCATAAGCTTAACCATGCTCGTTTGTTTGCATGAATATCATGCTTCATTTCAAAATTCCATATATATTTCACAGAGACAGAGTCTTTCATATTCAGAAACTTTGTATGATACAAACGTACCAGTGTAGATTATTTATTTCATATACTCATTCTCATATTTCGTATGTTATCATCAGGCAGTTCAGAAATGATATAGATACTCATAAACAAGTACAATGCCAATGTCTCGAACGTGGTCTTACATGTAATTCAATATCGATGCCGCTGTCCCAGACAGGGTCTTACACGAAATTAGATATGATATCAATGTCCCAGACATGGTCTTATATGTAAATATCAATCGAGGCCTATGTCCTGGACACGGTCTTACACGGTATCTCAGATAGATGTCAACGTTCCTTTAGAAGCATACAGAGCTTTTCGAATACCAACATATTAACAAAATTTACTCAAAAGGTATTCATCAGGCTCTTAAGGCCATCCAATACAAGTTAAAGTTTGTATGTGCAGAATTTAGTCAGTTTAAGACGTAATTGTAATTTGACTTACCTCGTACGGATTTCAGACGGAACGAGTCTACTATTCAACTATTTTGGACTTCCCTCGATTTATGTCCGATTTTATTTGATCTTGATCTAATACAATTCAAATTCAACCATTCAATCATTCATTTCACTCAAAATAATCCATGAACACATATTTAGGGCACTTTTCATTTTAGCCCTTACATTTTCACACTTTGACAATTTAGTCCATTTTTCACAAAATCACAAATATGCAAAATTCACCAAGACTATAGCTTGGCTGAATATACATGGCTTCCATACAAGCCCAAATAACATATTTAATTTACAATTTAGTCCTTCAAAATCTCATTTGCACAAATTAGCTCAAATAGCTCTATTTTATCAAAATTCAAAGACAAAACTTATAAATCATCTACCAAGCTTTCATAATTCATCCATAAACATTTCAAAACTCATGATATCAACAATGGTATTTCATTACATCTTTAACAGAAACAGAAATTCAGACATCGGTTTTGAAGAACACGAAGCAATGATCACAGAAACGTAGAAATTATCAAAAACTGAACAAATTTCATACCTCAATTTAGCTACCAAAGTGCCGCATGTACTAAAGCTTCAAACCCTTCTTTCTTTTTCTGATTTTTGGCTAACATGCATGATAATATGGCTACCTTTTGTTTTGTTTTTATTTTAATTAACATTATTTCACCTTTTACCAATTTGCCCATGGCATATACCATTAAATTTCTACCAACTAATGTCCATCATTGTCTACCATTAATATAAAAGGTAAATTTGACGTACAAGGACCTTTATTTTAAAAGCCAAGCCATATAGGTGCTTTAACATTCAGCACTCAACTTTTATACTTTACGCGATTTAATCCTTTTTCATAATTAAACACAGAAACAGGAAAATTAAATCACTGAAATTTCACAGATATAAGTTCACATATCACAGACACAGAAAATAATACTAAAATATTTTTTTTAGAATCGATTACATGTTCTCAAAACCACTGTTCCAACTAGGGTCAAAATCAAACTGTTACAATTCTCCCCCTTAGGGATTTTCATCCCAGAAAATCTTACTGTTAAACAGATTCGGATATTGTTGCCTCATTGAATCTTCAGGTTCCTACGTAGCCTCTTCAACACCGTGACGATGCCACATTACTTTAACTAAAGGAATTTTCTTATTCCACAACTCTTTGACCTCAAAGGCTAAAATACGGATCAGCTTTTTTTTCATAAGTCATATCAGATTGAATCTCAATATCAAACGGTGAAATTACATATGAGGGATCAGATTTGTATCATCTAAGCATCGATACGTGAAACACATTATGAATATTTTCTAACCCAGCTCAACTCGCTCGATGTTTCATATGGTCCGATGAACCTCGGACTCAACTTGCCCTTTTTGCCAAATCAGAATAGTTTCTTCCACGGAGATACTTTCAAAAACACTTTATCATCGATCTCAAATTCGATATCTTTTCGTTTTAAATCTGCATAAGATTTCTGACGATTAGGGGCAACTTTCAAACTATCTTAGATTACTTTCACTTTCTGTTCTGTTTCTTTTATCAGATCAATACCGTAAATCTTATTTTCATTGAGTTCAGTCCAGTATAACGGAGTTCTACACTTTCTACCGTATAAGGCTTCGCACGGTGCCATTTTAATGCTCGATTGAAAGCTATTATTATAAGTGAATTCAATCAAAGGTAGATATTGTTCCCACGCACCTTCAAACTCAAGAATGCAACATCTCAACATATCCTTGAGTATCTGAATAATCCGTTCAGATTGACCATCAGTTTGCGAATGAAAAGCTTTGCTAAAATACAATTTAGTACCCAGAGCATCTTACACTTCTTCCAAAATCGCGATGTAAATCTCGGGTCTCTATCTAACACTATCGACAATGGCACATCATGTAATCTCACAATATCAGAAATATATAACTCAGCCTATTTATTGAGTGAGAAATCAGATCATACTGGAATAAAATGAGATGACTTCAATAATCTGTCAACTACAACCCAGATCGAATCTTTCTTTCTCGGAGACAGGGGCAAACTCGAAACAAAGTTTGTGGTCACTCGATCCCATTTCCATTTCGGAATCATAATCGATTGTAATAACCCAGATGCCACCTGATGTTCATCTTTAACTTGTTGACAGGTTAAACATTTAGAAACAAAATCAAAGATATCTCTTTTCATTCCGGACCACTAATAATGCTTCATCAGATCATTATACATTTTCGTACTTTCTGGATGTACAAAAAATCTACTACTGTGAGCTTCACTCAAAATCATTTGAATCAACTCAGGATTTCTCGGAACACAAAGTCTATTTCTGAATCTCAGACAGTCATCAACATCTATTTGGAATTAAGAATCGAAATTAGAATTACACTGAGTTCGTTTAACCAGAATCTCATTATCCATCTTCTGAGCCTAACAGATTTGTTGTAAGAAAAAAGGTCTCGCTTTTAATTCAGCTAAAACTGAACCATCATCAGACAGAACTAAATGAGCATTCATCACACTCAAAGCAAATAACGATTTTTGACTCAAAGCATGAGCAACACCATTTGCTTTTCCCGGATGATAATCAATCACAAGTTTGTAGTCTTTTAGCAGTTCTAACCATCTTCTCTGACATAGATACAAATCTTTTTGCGTCATTAAATACTTCAGACTTTTATGATCAGAAAACACGTGACATTTCTCACCAAACAGATAGTGACGCTAGATTTTCAAAGCAAACATAATGGCAGCTAACTTAAGGTCATGTGTTGGATAGTCTTTCTAATGCAACTTTAATTGTCTCGAAGTGTAAGCAACAACTTTTCCTTCTTGCATTAAAACATAACCTAGTCCATTCAACGAAGCATCGTTGTAAACAACGAATTCTTTACCTGACTCAGGTTGTACCAACACCGGAGCTTCAGTTAACAGAGCTTTTAACCGATCAAAACTTTTCTGACATTTCTTAGACCATTCAAGTTTCACATCTTTCTGAGGCAATTTTGTCATTGAAGTTGCTATCCTAGAGAAATCTTTTACAAATCGTATGTAGTAACCGGCAAGTCCCAGAAAACTGAAGACTTCAGATACATTCTTCGGGGGCTTCTAATCCAGAATAGTTGAAATTTTGCTTGGATCAACTCGGATACCAGATGCTGATACAATATAGCCCAAGAAACCAACCTCTTATAACCAGAATTCACATTTACTAAAATTTGTATACAACTGTTTCTCTCGCAAAGTTTGTAACACTATTCTCAGATGTTCGGCATGCTCAGATTCATTACGTGAATAAATCAATATGTCATCAATGAAGACTACAACAAATTGATCTAAATACGGTCTGAAAATTATATTCATCAAATCCATAAAGACAACAGGTGCATTCGTTAATCCGAAAGGCATAACTAAAAATTCATAATGTCCGTACCTTGTTCTGAAAGTAGTTTTCAGAATGTCTGAGTCCTTTACTCACAAATGATAGTAACCTGATCTCAGATATATCTTTGAAAACACAGTGGCACCTTTCAACTGATCGAATAAGTCATCAATTCTGGGCAAAGGATATTTGTTCTTTATAGTCACTTTGTTAAGCTGACGATAATCAATACACATTCTCATTGTGCCATCTTTCTTTTTCAAAAATAGAACAGGAGCACCCTATGGTGAAAAGCCCAGTCTAGCAGGTTCTTGATCTGTTAACTCTTGCAATTGATATTTTAATTCCTTTAACTTAGTCGGAGCCATTCTATGCAGAGCTATCGAAATCGGAGTAGTACCAGGCACTAATTCAATGCCAAAATCAACTTCTCGAATCGGAGGCAAACCCAGTAGTTCTTCAGGAAACACGTCAGAAAATTCGTAGATAACGGGCACTGATTCAACTTTCCTATCATCCATTTTCAAGACTAACACATAAGCTAAGTAGGCTTCACAGCCTTTCTTAACATATTTCTATGCTTTGATTGCAGATATCACAGCTGGTAATCCATTCAGATCGCTAGACTCAATTCGAATTATCTCATCATTTTTACGCCTCAAATCAATGACTTTTCATTTACAATTCACAATAAAATCGTGCAAAGTCAACCAGTCCATTCCTAGAATTATATCAAATTCATCGAAAGGTAAAAGCATCAGATCAGCAGGAAAACAAATATCTCGGATCATTAATGGGCAATTATTGTAGACTTTATCAACTAGAACACATCTGCCTAGGGGGTTCGAAACTCTAATCACAAATTCAGTAGACTTTACAGGCAAAGTCTTACTGTTCACTAAGTTAATGTGGATATAAGAATACGTTGATCCAGGGTCTATCAATGCAATCACAGAAGTATCATAAAGAGTAACAGTACCAGTAATCATGTCTAGAGACAAGGCTTCCTCACGAGCTCGGATAGCATAGGCTCTGGCAGGTGCTCTGGCCTCAGATCTAACAATAGTATCCCTAGTAGCTCTTTGACCACCGCTAACATTTCCCGTATTTCTAGAAGGTCTACCTCCAGCTAAGGTGTTGCTCGGTCTCGGATTCTATACATTCTCTTTCTCAGTAGCTTCAGAACAATCTCTTACAAATTGGTCTAGAGATCCACATCGGAAACAGGCTCGGTCATTCAATCTACAATTTCCCGGATGTCTTTTACCACAGTGTTTACATCCAAGTCTCTCAGATCGGACATTCCCGACACTTGCAACAGAACTAGCAAGGACTCTGAAGCTCGAATGCGATCTAGCTCGATCTCGATTCAAATGTCCCACTTTAACATTTGGATGGCTTTGATCATCTCAGAATTTCTTTGACACAAACTGAAATGATCTACTCGAAGATCTCTTTCTAGCATCTCTAGCTTCAGAATTAGCTTTTCTTTTCACTTTACTTAATTCTTCAGCTTTACAAGCTTGCTCAACGAGCACTACCATTTCTTTAATCTCCAAAATCCAAACTAACAGGCAGATATCTTCGTTTAGTCCATCTTCAAGCCTTTTGCACATTATTGCTTCATTTGATACACATTCACGAGTGTATTGGCTCAATGTCACAAATTCACGTTCATATTTAGTAACAGACATACGACCTTGTTTAAGTTCAAGAAACTCTTTGCGTTTCTGATCAATGAATCTCTGACTGATATATTTCTTCCAGAATTCAATTGGAATAAATCCCACGTAACTCGTTCACTCGAAACCACAGACGTCACAGTTTTCCACCAATGATATGCCGTATCTCTCAAAAGTGGAACAACACACTTTACACATTCCTCAGGCTCTAGAGACATTTATTCAAACACTCGTACTGTATTCTCTTACCAGAATTCGACTCTTTCAGCATCATTATTTATTGCGGCTCGGAACTCTTCAGCCCCATACTTTCTAATCTTATCAACTGGTGGTCTACTCAACTGTACCGAATTTACTCATGGAATATCAGGAGTTTGAGAAAGATTAACCAGGGGTAGAGGTTGTTGCACAGTCAGATTGGTTCTAATGTATTGGGTGAACCATTCATTCATCATCTGATAGAAGGCTTGCTTAGCCTCACCATCACAGCTACTTGTAGTTGGTCTAGAATCAGCTTGCATCGTCCCTTGCGCGGGAGCAGGCGTATTACTTTCTACATCGTCAGCTACAGCTCTATTAGGATCCATTTGCAATATAAAAGCACGTTTCAATGTTAGAGGTCATCACACTATCACAGATTCAGATATATGGCATGTATATCTAAACTCACATACATTATGGTAGTCCTAGAACCGACTAAACTATAGCTCTAATACAAATAAAATGTAACACCCCTATTCCGTATTCATCGCCGAAATAGGTAAGGGGCATTACCAGACAAACAAAACATTTCAGACCAATTTATAATCACAGATATCATATAACATCATTTCATAAGCCAACATCTCTTAAGATGGTCTATGAGACCTAGAATATACTTTTAGGAATAGTCAGAATTAAACCAAACCCATTCATAATTTTTAGAACTCAGAAAATCTTTCAATTCTGTTGAGGTCACATACCCGTGTGACCAGGCCGTGTGCCTTACACGGGCATCAAACACACCCATGTGAACCAGCCGTGCCAAACAAGGCACCTATACTGACTTTCACCCAATGCCATAGGCACACCCGTGTGCTATGGTCGTGTGATACTTAGTTAGCTACTGACTTGAGCCCATGGCCATATGACACGCCCATGTGCTATAGCCATGTGGATCTTAAGAGGTTACTGATTTTCTTACACGGCCATAAGGCACGCCCGTATCCCTTGACCGTGTGGCACAACGCAGGCTTGGTTTAGGCCAACTTGCAACCCTTATATGGGTCTTTCCTACTAGCAACATTAAACACCATTCATACAACAATTTTCAACCAATTCCATGCTCAAAACATGTTTCATTACAACTAAATCATCATCATTCAACAACCCATTCAAAACCATACCAAAACTTATACCATTTGCTAGCCAACTCTCATGGCATAATATATATTTACAAATCAAAACTTAATACATAGACCTTCTAGCCTATACATGCCATATTTAAAACATTTACACTTTCAAAAGTACCAAAATGAGTTTGATAGTGTGGTGACGATCCTCGACTATCCCTGAGCCTTTAATAGCTACGATAACTGTAAAACAAATAGAAATCACACAGAGTAAGCTACAAATAACTTAGTAAGCCAAATATAATTGGTCTAACTACTAAAGCATATAAGTACAATTCAACAGTAAAGATTCATAGCCATTTCATAGAATACTTTATAAGCTTAACCATGCTCGTTTGTTTGCATGAATGTCATGCTTCATTTCCAAATTCCATACATATTTCACAAAGACAGAGTCTTTCATATTCAGAAATTTTGTATGATACGAACATGCCTGTGTAGATTATATATTTCATATACTTATTCTCATATTTCGTACGTTATCATCAAACAGTTCAGAAATGATATAGATACTCATAAACAAGTACAATGTCGATGTCCTAGACATCATCTTACATGTAATTCAATATCGATGCCTCTATCCCAGACAAGGTCTTACACGAAATTAGATACGATATCGATGTCCCAAACATGGTCTTATATGTAAATATCAATCAAGGTCTATGTCCTAGACACGGTTTTATACGATATCTCAGATAGATGTCAATATTCCTTTAAAAGCATACAGAGCTTTTCGGATGGCAACATATTAACATAATTTACTGAAAAGGTATTCATCAAGCTTTCAAGGCCATCCAATACAAGTTAAAGTTTGTATATGCAGAATTTAGTCAGTTTAACACGTAATTGTAATTTGACTTACCTCGTACGGATTTTGGACAAAACAAGTCGATTATTCAACTATTTTGGACTTCCCTCGATCTAAGTCCGATTTTCTTTTGATCTTGATCTAATACAATTCAAATTCAACCATTCAATCATTCATTTCACTCAAAATAATCCATGAACACATATTTAGGGCACTTTTCATTTTAGCCCTTACATTTTCACACTTTGACAATTTAGTCTATTTTTTACAAAATCACAAATACGCAAAAGTCACCAAGACTATAGCGTGGCCGAAGATACATGGCTTCCATATAAGCCCAAATAACATATTTAATTCACAATTTAGTCTTTCAAAATCTCATTTTCACAAATTAGCTCAAATAGCTCTATTTTAGAAAAATTCAAAGACAAAATTATAAATTATCTACCAAGCCTTCATCATAAACATTTCAAAACTCATGATAACAACAATGGAATTTCATGAAATCTTTAACAGAAACAGAAATTCAGACATGGATTTTGAAGAACACGAAGCAACGATCACAAAAACTAGAAATTATCAAAAATCGAACAAATTTCATACCTCAATTTAGCTACCAAAGTGTCGAATGTACTAAGGCTTCAAACACTTCTTTCTTTTTGCCGATTTTCAGCTAACATGCATGATAGTATGGCTACCTTTTGTTTTGTTTTTATTTTAATTAACATTATTTCACCTTTTACTAATTTGCCCATGGCATATACCATTAAATTTCTACCAACTAATGTCCACCATTAATATAAATGGTAAATTTGACATGCAAGGACCTTTATTTTAAAAGCCAAGCCATATAGGTACTTTAACATTTAGCACTCAACTTTTACACTTTACGCGATTTAATCCTTTTTTATAATTAAGCACGGAAACAGGCAAATTAAATCACAGAAATTCCACAGATATAAGTTCACATATCACAAACACAGAAAATAGTATTAAAATATTTTTTAGAATCAATTACGTGGTCTCAAAACCATTGTTCTAACTAATGTCAAAACTGGACTGTTACAAGAAGCCTCCGAGAAATGTTTCTGAAATCCGCAGATTTCTGGGACTTACCAGTTATTATAGATGATTTGTGAAAGGCTTTTCTATGATTGCCACTCCATTGACTAAATTCCTTCAAAAAGATATGAAATTTGAATGGTCTTAAAAGTTTCAAAAAAGCTTTGATCAGTTGAAAGTCCTATTACAGAAGCTCCGCTATTAGTACAACCAAAATCTGGTAAAGAATTTGTAATATATAGTGATGCTTTCTTGAACGGTCTGGGATGCATTTTGATGCAAGAAGGCAGTGTCATAGCCTATGCCTCGAGACAGTTAAAGCCACATGAAAAGAACTATCTAACGCACGACCTTAAATTAGCTGCGATTGTGTTCACTTTGAATATTTGGCGCCACTATCTGTTTGGTGAGAAATGTCATGTATATTCTGATCACAAAAGTTTGAAATATCTAATGACTTAAAAAGATTTGAACCTGCGACAAAAAATATGGCTAGAACTACTAAAAGATTACGAGCTTGTTATTAATTATCATTTAGGAAAAGAAAATGTTGTTGCGATGCTTTGAGTCAGAAATCATTATTTGCATTGTGTACGATGAATGCCCATATGGTTCTGTCTGATGACAGTTCAATTTTAGTCGAATTGAAAGTGAGATCATTGTTTTTACAACAGATTATTGATGCCCAAAAAGTTGATAATGAGATAATAGCAAAACGAGCTCAGTGTGAATTAAATTCTGATTCTGAATATCGAATTGATAATGATGATTGTTTAAGATTTCGAGATCAGATTTGTGTTTCGAGAAATTCAGAGTTGATTCAGATGACTTTGAATGAAGCTCACAATAGTTGTTTATCTGTACATTCGGGTAGTAGAAAATGTATAATGATCTAAAACAACATTACTAGTGGTCTGGAATGAAAAGAGATATTTCTAACTTTGTTTCGAAATGTTTGATCTGTCAACAAGTTAAAGCTAAACATCAGATGCCATCTGGTTTGTTACAATCGATTATGATTCTGCAGTGGAAATGGAATAGAATATCAATGGATTTTGTTTCGGGTTTGCCATTATCTATGAGAAAGAAAGATGCGATTTGGGTTGTGGTTGATCGACTGACGAAATCAGCTCATTTCATTCCAGTATGATCTGATTACTCGATTGATAAGTTAGCTGAGTTATACATTTCATATATTGTGATATTGTACGGGGTGCCTTTGTCTATTGTGTCAGATAGAGATTCGAGATTCACTTCGTGATTTTAAAAGAAACTGCTTTTCATAACCAGACGGATGGTCAATCTGAATGGATTATTCAGATTCTCGAGGATATGTTGAGATGTTGCATTCTTGAGTTTGAAGGTACTTGGGAACAGTATTTATCATTGATTGAATTTACTTATAATAATAGTTTTCAATATAGCATTAAAATTGCACCTTACGAAGAACACATTTGTATTGGACTGAGCTAAGTGAGAATAAGATTAACGGCGTTGACTTGATAAAAGAGACTAAACAGAAAGTAAAAACAATCCGAGAAAGCCTGAAAGCAGCTTCCGATCATTAAAAATCATATGCAAATTTGAAATGAAAAGATATTGAATTTGAGATCAGAGATAAAGTATTTTTAAAAGTGTATTCGTGGAAGAAAGTACTCCGATTCGGCAGAAAAGGCAAATTGAGTCTGAGGTTCATCAGGCCGTATGAGATAATAGAGCGTGTTGGGCTAGTTGTTTATAGATTGTTATTGCCACCTAAGCTAGAAAAGAATCACAATGTGTTTCACGTATCGATGCTTCGATGATCCAAATCTGATCCCTCGCATGTGATTTCCCTATCCGAGATAAAAATTCAGTCTAATATGACTTATGAAGAATAACCGATCCGTATCTTGGGTTGCGAGGTTAAAAAACTGTGAAATAAGAAAATTCTGCTAGTAAAAGTATTGTAGCATCAACATGGTGTTGAAGAGGCAACGTGGGAGCCCTAAGATGCTATGAGACAGCAATATCTGAATCTATTCAATGGTAAGATTTTTTTGGGATGAAAATCCTAAGGGGGGAGAGTTGTAACAGCCTAGTTTAGACCCTAGCCAGAATAGTGGTTTTGGGACCATAAATCCGAGTTAGAGAAATATTTTATTATTATTTTTCATGCTAATAATATGTGAATTGATATCTGTGAAAGTTTCGTGTGAAAATTTTATCGTTTGCGTGCTAAATTTAGTAAAAGGAGCTAATCTAGTAAAATGCAAAATTGTCTTTCAATTTGAAGAATGGCCGAATTGATGTGTCTTTTTAAATGTGAGGTATTACCGGACAAAAACATAAGCATTTACACGTAATCGGGCCATAAAATTTTGTTTAATTTTAAAACTTTTCAATTTCATGCAAATCATCCATTATAAGGACCTACGAGGCCCAAAACATGCACCGAAGATGGTTTGGGATTAAACCGAGGACTTTAGAAAATTTTAGGATAACTTAGAAAAATTTCCTACTTTGGGGAGTCACACGCCCGTGTAGGTAGGCCGTGTGGTTACACACACCAATATGGCTTGGGACACGCCCGTGTAACTCTCTGACTATGACATCATCATACGATTAGGGTCACACGGCCAAGTCACACGCTCGTGTGCTTAGGTCGTGTGGCGAATTAATTTCTCAAAATTAAGTGCAGACTTCACACGGCCTGGGCACAAGCCCATGTCCTAAGGCCATGCTCTTCACACGGCTGAGACAGACGGTCGTGTCTCTACCCGTGTGTTTACTACTGGGCATTCTGTTTGCATTAATTAGGGTGCAGGGGACACACGGTCTAACCAAATGCCCATGGGATAGACTGTGTGTCACATACGGCCTAGACACACGCCTGTGTGTCTACCCATGTAGACAAAATTTTAGGCTATTTTCCAAGCCATTTGTCTCCCTTAAAGACTCATTTACTTATTCATCTAAGATGACATGAAACCTAGTATATTTAGTCACTTGAAAACTCGTAAACATGATTATTCTATGCCTTTGTAATGACATGTCTCTTATCCAAAACATCATGCTTTCATATGGCATTCCACACCAACTTCATATTCATTCATTATGCAAACCCTACTTTTAATTTACCTAATTATACCATAGATTGAGCATACATATTAACCATGATTCATTCACTTAGCACATGTGCCTTTCATTACACATCTCATCCACAAACAAACACATCAAACATGAAACATTGCATGCATGTATAATTGATTAGGGTTACAACCCAAATGATCAATATGGACTATATCACATGGCCATATACAAAATAAATCGAATATTTCCATAAGCCAACACATTTTACTAGACCAATATGACATATAACAAAAAGACCAAGTCCCTACACACGCCATACTCAAAATATTGAGATTAACTATACCCCAAATGTCCAGTTGATAGTGTAATCAAGCCTCCGATGTCCTTCGATCCCCAAGTTAGCTTGGGGATACTATAAGAAAGTAAGAAAGGGAGGGGAGTAAGCATATAGCTTAGTAAGTTCACATGTAAATAAATAGGAACATGATCATATATATAAACATTTATGACATAACATAGAATTACTTAGTGTTATCATGCATTTATAGATATAACTCAAATTTGTAAACATAACTTACACATTTTCAATCTTACCAAACATTCATCACATATCGAGCTCATTCATATGAGTTTATCGTACATACCTGTACCAACTCCAATCACACTGCCATATTCTCTCTTCATTGATTTACTTGTCGATTAACTCACAAGTTTACCCGTTGAACACTTGGAATATTATTGGATACACGGAAGACTTGCACATAGTGCATCAAATGTAGCCACATGCTACCTCATATCACAATCACATATTGCTTACTCACAAGCTAATCATGGGCCTACTCACACAAGCTGGCAGTCAAGACGTAACTAATCGGGCTGCTCACACAAGTTGAAGGTACCCGCAACACATGCCGGGCTACCCAGCCACCAGTAGGACGTTCATGACCAGCACCCGTATTCACATATCACATATACACACATATTCATGAGCTCATACCCACATAGTTCCTACTGACATGTCACATTGTATTCTAAACTATTCCTAAGGTTCAAACGGAGCTTTCTCAAAATCTCATGTTCGTCGAATTCATTCACAATCTCGTGCTCATAGGTTACAACATCATTCATACACATGACATAATAATTAATCATATAAACTAATACATTAAAAAAGTATTAAAAACATGATATATCATTGCATTATTTAGACATGAACTTACCTCGGTACAAAATATGGATAATTTATACGATGTAGTCCAACATCTTGTTATTTCCCCAGTTTAGGTCTGACTCCGTTTTTCTTGATCTATAATAGCAAATTCAACTCATTTAATCATCACATTGCTCAAAGAAATCCATAAATTAAAATTTGGTAGAATTATAATTTTGCCCCTAAACTTTCACATAATTATAACTTAGTCCCTAGGCTCGTAAAATGAAATGCATGCATTTTCTTTAATATCTAAGCCTAGCTGAAATTATAAAACACTCATATCATCCCATATTTTCTTTCAAATCATATTTTTAATCACTTATTTTACAAATTTTGCAAAAAGGTCCTTTTTAGGTGTTTTCATGAAAAACCACCTAGTAAAAGATGTTTATCACACACTAAACTTTCATATTTCTCCACAAATCATCAAAATACATACATGCCACACATGGGTAAATTTTCATACATAAACCTTACTTTAAAATAATGGTGGAAATATGTAAATCAAGCTACGAGGACTTCAAATATGTAAATGACATTAAAAACGAGGCTTGGGAGCACTTACAATCAAGCTTGAAAGTTGAACAAAACCCTAGCTATGATGTCTTGAGAGTTTCGGACAAGCATGAAGAAGATGATCATATTTTTGCTTTGATTTTCCCTTTTTATTCTTTTAATTTCCAAATGACCAAAATGCCCTTTGGGTCTTTCTTTAAAATATTTCCCACATATGTCCATTTTTGTCCAAACGTTTAGAAATTGGTTAATTGCTAATTAGAATATTCTAATTTATAATCTGAAGCAATTTCATGCTAAAAGCTTCTAGAATACAGGTTTTGCATCTTCTTCAATTTGGTCCCTAAGTTCAATTGGACATTTTATGCATAGAATTTCTTCATGAAACTTTCACACAAGCATGCAATCATATCATAAACCTCATGAGAATCATAAAATAATTATTTTTATTTCAAATTTATGGTCTCGAAACCGCTATTCTGACTAGGCCCTAATTTAGGATGTTACATTATGAGTCATATCTCATGGCCATACACAAAATGAATCAACTATCATTATAAGCCAACACATTTGTCTAGACCAATATGACAGATAACAAAAAGACCAAGTCCCTATACATGCCATACTCAAAATGTTGAGACTAATGATCGTAGTGATTCGTAACAAGTAATAAATATTTATAATGAAGATAAAACCTAGACTAACTATTATCACGATGAAAAGGCAAGCGCACCTATCGAACAATAGTATAGAATGGCAAGACTGCGATATCGTACCCAAGGGAACCAAAAGTACTAGTAATAACTATCTTTTTATTATCTAGCCTAGGAATAAAAGGGTTTGTTTTAATTACCTAATTATTTAAACTAAGAACGCACAGAGAAAAGAATTGAGGAATTGCTTTTGGGAAAATCGATTGACTTGAGACAATACCTAAGGAAAAATCCACCTAGACTTTACTTGTTATTCTGGCTCCGAATCGGACGATTTATTCATTCAACTTGTTCCGTAGAGATCCCTAAGTTATGTTATTATCCCTATTCAAGACTAATAACGACTAATCCCTAGATTGAATAACCGAGACTTTTCTCTAATTAACACTTTAGGGTTGCATTAACTCGATCTATGGCTCCCCTTATTAGGTTTCACCCTAATTCGCTAAAATCTTGTCACCCTATTTCTAGACGCGCAATCAACTCCGCTTAATTATGGAAAATGTACTCTTAGACAGGGTCTATTCCTCCTCTGAGTAAGAGCGTATCTTGAATTAGTATCCTGGGATGTCAAAACAAGAATTAAGAACACATAATTAAGAACAAGTTAAATATTTATCATACAATTTAGAAAATAATAACAAGTTTCATCTTAGGTTTCATTCCCCTTAGGTATTTAGGGGATTTAGTTCATAAGTAAATAAGAAAAAATCTCAAAAGAATAAAGAATACAAAAAATAAAGAAAACCCAAAACTCCTGAAGGGAAATTGAGGAGAGATCTTCAGTCTTGATGATAAATCGGGCTTTTGAGATGGATCAATCGGCTTTCTTAGGGTAATTCCTTACCCCTCTTCTCGGTCTCCCTTTTTCTCCTCCTCTAGTGCGTATTTATAAGCTTTGGAATGCCTCGAAACCCTCCAAAGTGGCCTTTTCTAAATTGGACTTAACTTGGGCTCAGCAGGGACACGCCCGTGTGACACGACCGTGTGACGTGATTGTCAGGCCGTGTTCGATCCGTTAAATTGCACATGGCCGTTTGGGTCAATGGCCAGGCCGTGTGAATCGTGAAAGCCTTGGTCGACACCCTCAAAAGACACGAGCGTGTGAGCTGCTCGTTTGCAATGGCTTAAGCCGTGTCATCTTCTTGATTTGGTCCGTTTTGTCCTTTTTTGGCTCATTTTTTGGTTCCTTTTGACTTTTTGTGCTCTCCTGAGTACAAAACATGAAATTAAAGCATTAAGAGCATTGAATTCACCAATTCTAATGAGAAATCATCTATAAAATGCATTAAACATAGGGTAAAAATATGTATAATTTATGATTTATCAAATACCCCTACACTTAAGCATTTGCTTGTCCTCAAGCAAAATTCTCAACTCATAATCAGAATGAATCCTTTTCAACTTATAATGTCTATCAATAATATCTCAAATTAATCCATAGGTAATCATACATTGAGAATTTAACTAAAAGAACATAAAAGTTTCAAACATTCCAAGTTGAGTATTTAATCATGCAAACATAGGTGTCTCTTCGCATCTAAGTAATTACCTTTGATTCAGAATATCACAGAGTTTCAAATCCTCACTAAAGATTCACTCAAATCACTCGAGGTGTTTAAGGACAATAAATGAAGCACTCAATAGTCAATAATGAAAAGTCATTACCATAGGCTTGCATGAAAATCAAATCTCCACCACTATAATTTAAGATGATACATCAATCAAAAAGGTCTTTAGAGGGTTGTAGTGCAGCTTGGTTAGGGGGTGTGGTTACAAGCTGAAAGAAAGGGTTAGAATCGAGATTAAATTGAAAAATTTCCTAACTAGAAAAAGAGTTAACCTTCACTTGTGTACAACAGAGCTTCTTTTCAGAATATGGAATTACTAATATGTATACACAGTTTTTTTTTTTGGGGGATTTCAACAATAATGGATTAATGGTTAATATTAAGAGTAATAAAAGGAATGGCTTGTTAGGCTCAAGGGGGTTTACTAGGGGTTAATCATGGAGGTAGGCTTTTCATGGCATGAGTGGGTTAATTCTAAGTGCCTTAATCATTTTGACATATCAAATCAAACTGTGTGGTCTCGACATGCATAATCAAGCAAGTTCTAGAATAACAGTTCAGTACTAACATATTCAAACTAATAATAAAAGTGAGCACAAAAGGATGAATAGATGCTCAAAAGGCTCAAAAATCTCACAAAAATTATGGCTTTTTGATGTTTAGACTCGTGAATTCTAATTCAAAGTAATATTTAGACTTGGGGAAACATCCTATAATTTTAATTTCTTAAAAATCAACTTATCATGCTTGATTCTCTAATGTCTAAAAGTTTAAATAACTAGTACATAAATCCCTATGTTTTAATTCAAGATATATCAATCAAAATCATAAGTCAATTAAAATTTATTCTAATTATGATATGAGAAATTTTTCAAGAGGACAAGGCAATCAGTAATAAACATCCCCCCACACTTAAGATGTACATTGCCCTCAATGTACAAAGATAGATATTAGAGAAAAAAAATAAGATAGGTAGAGAAGTGACACTTCCTATTTGATGAATTCCTCAAACTAGAGTTTTGGAGAGTGATCGGTTCAAGAATGGAGGAGGATACTCTGGCGGTCATAGAGGTTCATGAGTCCATAAATCTCGTGCCACAAGAATATTATATCTAGTGGTGGCTATGGTCGTGGTCGAGCAGGACATGGCAGTCGTGGGGAACCTTTTCTGGTGGTAGTTTTAGTTCCTATGTGATGATGAGCTTAAAAGCTCTATATAACTGTGATAAAATCAGGAACTTTTTAGAGGATATTAGGAAGAATAATTACTCAAAAAGAAATATACAAAATTAATAATAATAAAAATTAAAAATAAACTTTCTAAAATCTAACAAAGATAAAAAGTAGTTTCAATAAAAATTGAAAACATAAAAAATAAATAAGTATTTTTAAACATCTTCATCGTTAGATGGTTCGCGAGGTGGGGCAGGCGATGAGATGTAGAGGTGCTGACAAATCTAGTGTAGAGTAGCATCAATGTTGTCAAATCGTTGAAAACACTGTTGCTCAAATCGGGTGAGGCGCTCAGAGATATCAGCATATGAAGTTGTCGCATGAACTAGACAAGATGGTGGTGGTGACTGAATCGGTGGGTCCTCGTGCTGTGGGGAGACATCATCAGGAATGTCCTCGTAGGCCTCCTCCTCGATAGATTGGGTGAGACGATACTGGAGAGGGTAGGTTCCTCGGTGCCTCTCGATCATCCTCATGCTAAGTATGCTCGAGATGCCTCGTAGAGACATCTGGCCGATGAGGGTGAGGGATGATTCTTGGGTCGCGATGTTGAGGAGCCCGAAGTGTTGCGCTAGCAGAGTCACGTAGGGGCCAATGGAGATGACCCCCTTCCGATGCCGCTCCGTCTGGTGCTGAATCGCGAGGGCTATGAAATAGGCAAGGTTGATGACTTGCCCTTGCGACATGCACCATAAGAAGTAGACGTCGTGGGTGTTGACGATGCCAGTGCTCTCTTGCCTCCCTGTAATCGTGTGAGCTAAAATAGCGTGTAAGTACCTCAAGGATGGTGGGAGAACTGATGCTTTGGAGCAGCTAGGATTGTACGAGGTCGTGCTAGGTGCCAAAGTGTGCCAGCACTTCGAGGGAGAGAAATGTATGTGGCGACTAAGAGCATGTAGTTCATTCTCCTCCCTAAACTCCTCCATATATAGGCCTAGTGCAGCACCAAATTCTGGGACACTTAGCTGACAGATTAATCTGCTTAGCGAAACTGGACCGTGCCGGGATCATCTTACCTTGTCATTACGGTCTGGGGATAGAATGTTGAGCAGAGTTCCATCGTGAGCTCGAGGTATGTTGGCTCGATAATCCCGAAGAACAGCTTCCACGGGTCGGTGGTTAAGAGAGCCCGAATCGCATCAGCCATCTGGACTTGTTCTATGGTAGCCCAGTTGATGTCAGCCCGCTGCTAAAGGTCAGACCCGAAGTATTTGGAAGAGCTCTTCTTGGGGCCCTCGTCGAAACTGTAGGAAAGGGTGACGAAGTTTCGCGGTTGGACCCGCGGAGGATGACGCTCCCTTCCTCTTCTTCGAGGTTGGTACGGCGGTTTTCTTTCCTCTTAAAGATGACATTGAAGGCCTGTGATATAAAGAATAATAATAGGTAAACATATTCGAAGGGGAAGTAAACTATTTCATCCAAAACTACTAATATGAAGCAAACTCAACCACAATAATCGTGAGAATGAGAAGAGAAATGTAATGGGTATAAGGTTTTCCTCGTCTCAATTAAACATAAACTGTATGGTAACTAACCTAGGAATACAATTTAACTGATAAACATTAGCATGATAATAGCATGAAAATAAGCATAGTAATGTCATGGATATGAGGGGTGTCAAACAACTAGATTTAATTTGAAATGTATAATAAAGAGCCTATAAATGCAAACTAAAAAATAAGGAACAAAAATGAAAACTATTCAAAAGTAATGGAGATTATTGTAATAATAAACATTAATAATGAGTAAAATAGAAGTGAAAGGAGAGGGAATTGTGCTTAAAAAATGAAATTGACGGTGGCGTACAGGGGTGGCAGGGGGCCGTGTGGAGTTGCAACGGCTAGGGTTAGGGTTTTTGAATGGAGAAGACAATGAATAGTGCAGCCTATTTATAGATCTTGGGACACACGGCCATGGGACATGCCAGTGTGCCCCAATTTCAGCCCGTGTGTTTCATATTTTTCCTATTTTGGTGCATCTGAAACTTGACACACGCCCGTGTGCATCGGGCATGTTGGTTCCTACGGTCGTGTCGTACGACCGTGTCTAGCTTCGTTCGCTTCTCCTATGCCCATGTGTTCTACCCCATGCCCGTGGACATTTGACAGGTTCGACCACGGGTGTTCAACACGGGTGTGTCGCACACCCGTGCTGTTTTAACAGGTTCATCCATTGTTCCTCCACACGGGCGTGTCCCAGACCCGTGTTGTTTTGGCAGGCTCAACCACGGCCATGTCGCATGGCCGTGGCATTTTATCCTAGCCTATGTTGGGGAAATCTTTTGACCTATTTTCACACGGCCTTGAGCACGCTCGTGTGATTGGCCGTGTCTTTGTGGAAACACCTGTATTCAAAATTTCTATTAGTAGGTTAGGAGTTAAATATCAGATTTTAAAGAAATTAATAATGTTAGTGCTCGGGTTGCCTCCCGAGAAGCGTTTTTTATAGTCTAAGCTCGACTTACCTCTCCTTTGATTTATCATGGTGGTTTGAGGAGTTCATACTCCTCGTTCCTATTGTTAATTTTAAAATGAGGTTTTAATTGAGTGTTGTTTACCTTAAAAGTGCCGAACTTGGGATGACTCACCTCAACCGTACCAAATGGGAAAATACTGAGTACCGTAAGAGAGATTTCCTCATTTGGTGTGGTAGTGCCAATGTGAGGGTCAACGACATCTAGTAAGACTGTATTGCCAACCTTAAGTTGATTAGGAGAGGTATCGGGCTTGTTTTTACATAGTTTCTGTTTATCATATGTTCTCGGTTTGTGTTCTCGCCATTCATCTAACTCCTCTATCTATAGTCTTCGTTCTTCATGGATGTCTTTGTTCTCTACTTGATAATAATGCACTTTCTCTGTTGTCTTGGTCTGAGGAGTTTCTGCAAGAACGATTGAATATTAATTTTATCATCGACAAGTTTCATAGCATTATCTTGAGTCTTAGAATTTTTGATTGAATCGCGTGCTTGGAGTGTTACTGCGTCATCTCCTGCACGAAGTGTTAGCTCTCCTGTGCCTACATTAACAATGGTTCTGGCAGTTGCTAAAAAGGGTCATCCTAAAATTAAAGGTACCTCGTTATCCTCATCCATGTCTAGGACGACAAAGTCTACTGGGTAAACAAATTTATCAATCTTAATGAGAACGTCTTCAATAATACCCGTAGGAAATGTAATTATTTTGTCAGCCAATTGTATGCTCATCCTAGTCTTTTTGGGTTTAACGAGACCTAGTCGTTTAAACATTTTATACGGCATAACATTATCAGCTAAAGCATTATTCACAGATAAACTACCAATTAAACAAGGAATTGTAAAACTCCCTGGATCTTTTAATTTGTTAGGTAGCTCATTCTTTAGAATAGCTGAGCAGACTGCATTGAGCTCCATATGCGATGTAGCGTCTAATTTCCTTTTTTTGCTCAGAAATTCCCTTAAGAATTTTGCTGAGTTGGGCATCTGCGAAAGAACTTCAATAAAGGGTAAGTTAATATGTAATTTCTTTAAGAGTTTGACAAACTTATCGAATTGTTCTTCTGTTCTGTCTTTCGTCATCGTTTTAGGATATGGCACATGAGGTTCATGATTCATACTTACCTGTTTAGGATCATCATTGTTTACCTCTTCTCGACCTTTGTTCTTTGCGTTGTCTTGCTATAATTTTCGCTTAGGTGCAACGAATCCTTCCTTATTTTGAGTGCTAATTGCATTGAGGTGTTCCCTCGGATTAGGCTCAGTATTACTTGGTAGGCTACCCTGTGGTCGTTCAGAGATTAATTTGGACAGCTGGCCTATCTGAGTTTCGAGTCCTTGGATCGATGCTTGTTGATTTTTAAGTACTGCCTCGGTATTTTGGAAACGAGTTTCTGACACCAAGATGAATTTAGAAAGCACCTCTTCAAGGTTTGGTTTCTTCTCTTGTTGATAAGGTGGCTGTTGAAAACCTTGAGGATTTTATGGCTTTTAATTCCCTTGACCACCCCAGGAGAAATTTGGGTGGTTCCTCCAACCTGCATTATAAGTATTTCTGTATGGGTTATTTTGAGATCTAAAGTTATTGTTACCGACATAGTTGACTTGTTCCTCTTCGGTTGTGGGATTGAAGGATTAGTATTCTGTATGCACACCTCCTCCGCTTGAGTCACACCTCATTACTGGATGTACCTACGTAGAACCAAGAAAACTATCGATATTTTTATTGAGAAGTTCTATCTGATTTGACAACATAGTAACTGAGTCGAGATTATAAACGCCGGCTGTTTTTATTGGCTTTGTCCTCATAACTTGCCACTGATAGTTATTTAGTGACATCTCCTTTATAAATTCATAGGCATCTTCTAGTGTTTTATTGTTGATGGTTCCGTCAGCAGCTACGTCAATCATTTGTCTTGTCGAGGGATTCACACCATTGTAGAATGTTTAAACTTGCAGCCAAAGCGGTAACCCATGGTGAGGGCACCTTCTCAGTAAGTCCTTGTATCTCTCCCATGCATCGTAAAGTGTTTCTAAATTCATCTGCACAAAAGAAGAGATATCATTACACAATTCAGCCGTTTTAGCTGGCGAAAAATATTTTAGTAAAAATTTCTCGGTCATTTGTTCCCAAGTAGTGATAGACCCTTATGGTAACGAGTTCAACCACTGTTTAGCTTTATTTCTCTGTGAAAAGGGAAATAAACAAAGACAAATGGCATCATTAGAAACTCCATTGATTTTGAATGTATCGCCAAATTCAAGAAAATTCGCCAAGTGCGTGCTGGGATCCTCATCCTGCAAACCATCAAACTGAACAAACTACTGTATCATCTGAATTGTGTTAGGTTTTAGTTCAAAATTATTTGCAACAATAGTAGGTCTAACTATACTAGACTCAGTTCCTGTTCAAGAAGGTTTAGCATAATAGTACGCGGAGCAAGATTTGGATTAGCTGCAATTGTAAGAGGCGATTGATCGCCTGGATTTTCGGCCATCTCTTCGGTTGGGGTTTGAGTATCATCTTCTTACTCGTTCTCCGTGTAGCGTAAACTACGCTGTATTTCTCTTTGATTTTTTTGAACTGAGCGATCAATTTCTTCATCAAAAAGTAGTGGTCCTGATGAGTTTCTTCTAGTCATAAACTATAAAAACCTGCCAAGAGAGAGAAAAAGTAAATTAATAAATAATAAAATAAAATAAAGTTGCAAGAAAAATAAATGGCTAAAGTAATAAAAATTTAGTGTTCCTAATATTTCAGTTCCCCAACGGTGCCAAAAACTTGATCGCAGCAATTCGTAACAAGTAATTAATATTTATAATAAAGATCAAACCTAGACTAACTATTATCACGACGAAAAGGCAAGCACATCTATCGAACAATAGTATAGTAATGGCAAGACCGGGATATCATACCCAAGGGAACCAAAAGTACTAGTAATAACTATCTTTTGATTATCTAGCCTAGGAATAAAAAAGTTTGTTTTAATTACCTAATTATTTAAACTAAGAACGCACAGAGAAAAGAATTGGGGAATTGCTTTTGGGAAAATTGATTGACTTGAGACAATACCTAAGGAAAAATCCACCTAGACTTTACTTGTTATTCTGGCTCCGAATCGGACGATTTATTCATTCAACTTGTTCCGTAGAGATCCCTAAGTTATGTTATTATCCCTGTTCAAGACTAATAACGTCTAATCCTTAGATTGAATAACCAAGACTTTTCTCTAATTAACACTCTAGGGTTGCATTAACTCGATCTATGGCTCCCCTTATTAGGTTTCACCCTAATCCAGAAAAATCTTGTCACCCTGTTTCTAGACGTGCAATCAACTCCGCTTAAATTATGACAAATGTACTCTTAGACAGGGTCTATTTCTCCTCTGAATAAGAGCGTGTCTTGAATTAGTATCCTGGGATATCAAAACAAGAATTAAGAACACATAATTAAGAACAAGTTAAATATTTATCATACGATTCAAAAAATAATAACAAGTTTCGTCTTAGGTTTCATTCCACTTAGGTATTTAGGGGATTTAGTTCATAACTAAATAAGAAAACATCTCAAAAGAATAAAGAATACAAAACATAAAGAAAACCCAAAACTCCTAAAGGGAAATTGAGGAGAGATCTTCAGTCTTGATGATGAATCCGGCTTCTGAGATGGATCAATTGGCTTCTTTAGGGTAATTCCTTACCCTTCTTCTTCGTCTCCCTTTTTCTCCTCCTCTAGTCCGTATTTATAGACTTTGCAATGCCTTGAAACCCTCCAAAGTGGCCTTTTCCGAATTAGACTTAACTTGGGCTAAGTAGGGACAGGATCGTGTGACGTGATTACCAGGCTGTGTTTGATCCGTTAAATTACACATGACCGTGTGGGTCAATGGCCAGGCCATGTGAATCGTAAAATCCTTGGTTGACACCCTCGATAGACACGGGCATGTGAGCTGCCCGTGTAGCATGTAATATCCCGAATTAGGGCCTAATCAGAATAGTGGTTTTGTGACTATAAATTTGAGATAGAAATAACTATTTTATAATTATTTTGATGTTTATGATATGATTGCATGATTGTGTGAAAATTTCGTGATGAAATCCTATGCCTAAAGTGCTTAAATTGAAATTAGGGACTAAATTGAATAATTTGCAAAATTTGCATTCTAGGAGTTTTTAGTATGGAATTGCTTTGGAATATTAATGAGGAGGTCTTAATAGCAATTTGACCAATTTCTAAGTCTATGGACAAAAATTGGACATGGATGGAATTTTTGGAAAGTTTAGTAGTAAGGGCATTTTGGTCATTTAGTTATTAAAATGAATTAAAAACAAAATTAAAAGCCAATTTTTGTCCATCTTCTTCATTAGGCCAAAATTTCAAGGGTTCTCCATATCTAGGGTTTGTTTCAAGCTTCCAAGCTCCATAGTAAGTGATTCCAAGCCCCGTTTTTAATGTTCTTTACATTTTTAGAATCCCGGTAGCTCGATTTAGCTTATGTTAGCAATAATTCAACCTAGGGTTCATATTTGGAAAAATACCCATAGGTGAAATTTGTGTATTTTGGTGTTTTATGATATAATATGAGGTTTTAAATTATGTTATACAACTTATGCTACTCGGTTTTAAGCGAAAACGAGTAAAAGGGCTTAATCGGTAAAAATACCTAATAGTCATAAGTACATCTTAGAGTGAGAATTTGATGTTGTCATAGAAGGGAAAAATGATCATCATGTCATAAAACATAAGAATAAGGGATGAAGTTTAATTCCCGAGCCTAGGGGCAAAAGTGTAATTATGCAAAAGTTTAGGGGCAAAAATGTAATTTTTCCAAAGTTTGTATTAAAGACTGTTTTGATGAATTTAGGTATTAAATAAGATTAATTTGGCATTATAGATTAGGAGAAATGAGATTCAAGTCGCGATCGAGGGAAAAACAAAGTTTACGAAGAATAGGCTCGATTGCTAATAATTTTGTATCGAGGTAAGTTCATGTGTAAATGCAGTAACATAATTGTTATTTTAATCAATTTAATGTTGTTTATATGATATGATGCTTATTATTATCATGAGATGTTATGTTTTGTGGTTATTGTTGAATAATATGTAATTATGTGAATTACTTGATGAGTATGAACTATCACCGAGTATCGGTTCCGATATTCCGTGGAAGACGGCAAAGATGTGAGATCGAGGAAAAATCTTGTTTGAACCTTAGGAATAGATTAGAACACAAGTGACATGTCACTAGGATACTTGAGTTCCGAACTCGTTGAGTTGAGTCTGAGTTCATGAGATGTAACTAGGCATCCAAACTTGTTGAGTTGAGTCCAAGTTCACTTATGGATGCGAACGCCCAAGCTCGTTGAGTTGAGTTCGAGTTCACTGATGGGCGGGTTACATGGTAGCTTGGCTACATAAGTTCCGCAGGCTATTGAGTTTGTCTAGCTGCGGGTATGGCACTTACGTTTATGAAATCCGTGTATTCGAATTATATTCTGATGTGTTCAACGGGTGAATCTTAAGTGAATGAGAAGAATGCCTAAAACGAAGGTGACATAATGGTAAGTGTGGTAAATGAGAAAATTTGACAGGTATGTGCTTAAATCCTCGGGTTGAGAATTTGGTATGATGAAATCGTAGAAAGGTATTAAATGCAAATGAAACATGATTGTCTTGATGTTGTTTATGCAAATGATGTTTTATATGGAATTGCATGATTATGTTACTTGCTATTTGCATGTGAACTTACTAAGAATTTATGCTTACTCCCTCCTTTTTATTAATTGCAGTTATTGACAAGCCGACTTGAGAATCGGGATAGGTCGAAGACTCGTTCACACTATCCGAAGGCCTAAATTGGTAAAATGGCTTGTGTGTTTTGAATGTGGCATGTATGGTAAAATACTCACTTTGTGTAAATGATCTTCTGATATGACTATGGTTTGGCAAGAAAAGGTTTTGTAAATTATTAGCCATTGGAATGGCCAATCTAAGTCATATTTGATGTTATGTATGATTAAAATGCTATTTAGTACATGAAAATCTATAGTAAAGTAAAATTTGTCATAAAATAGAATCTGACAACAGCAGTGATGTAAATTTGAAAAATCACTAAAAATAGTATAAATGGAATTAAATGATGAGTAAGTTATGAAATTGAAGCTTGATGAGTCTATTTTCATATGGATGGAACAAAACAGGTATATGAGTTATATTTTTATGTGATATTTAAGTTTTGGTGGAACAGGGTCAGAGTGATCTTTGTATCCCCTGTTCTAAATTTAAAAATTCACTATAAATTTTAAAAAAACAATTATGAGTTTTATATTACAGGTATGAAATCCTTATTGAGTCTAGTTTTATAACAAACAAACTACATAGACATTGAAACTCTCTATAGTGAGATATCTGATTCGTAATACACAGAGGTCAGAGCAGTCGAACCTTGAAATAGGGGAGACTTTAACACATAAACCGTACTAATTGGATTGACAAAAAATTCTAGAAAAAAATTAGTAAATATATATATGAGTCTAGCTTCATGAAAAATTTACAAAATTGGATTTCAAGTTTTTTAACTCGAGATATGAATTTTTAAGCGACTGTGACGCAGATTGCCAGCTTGACTAGAAATTTTAAAAATAAATTGTTTGAGCTGTTTAAGAAATGATTTAAGCCCGTTAACACCTCGTGTTCGACTCCGGCGATGGTCTCGGGTACGGGGCGTTACGTGGAAAGGCTTAAGCCGTGTCATCTTGTCGATTTGGTCCACTTTTTCCCTTTTTGGCTTTTTTGTTGGTTCCTTTTAACTGTTGGTGCTCTCCTGAGTACAAAACATGAAATTAAAGCATTAGGAGCATCGAATTCACCAATTCTAATGAGAAATCATCTATAAAATGCATTAAACATGGGGTAAAAATATGTATAATTTACGGTTTATCAACTAACTATACCCAAATAATCTAATCGATAGTGTGAACGTGCCTCCGACGTAATTTGATCCCCGAGCTAGCTTGGCGATACTATAAGAAAATGGAAAAGAGAGGGAGTAAGCATAAAGCTTAGTAAGCTTGCATGTAATTAATAAGCAATAAGCTTAGTAAGCTTGCATGCAATTAATACACATACACAACATGACTTAAATTATCTCATTCTCAATTATCATTGTAGCCATATCCTATCTCATTCAATTTACATAACGTTCAACAGAACTTAAGTTCATAATTCCTTCATTTTCATCTTACAGAAATCTTCTCATTTCATAATCTACGAGCTTGGTGTACATACCTGTACCCTTTCAATATGATCATACCATGTTATTTCCTTGACAAATCATTGGATTACCCGTTGAATCACTTGGAATACTAAGGATACTCAGGATTACCATACACACATTAAGATGCCAATGCCATGTCCTAGACGTGGTCTTACATGGGACCTCACATCAATGCCATATCCCAGATATGGTCTTATAGGAAATCTCATTTTGATGCCATGTCCCAAACGTGGTATTACACAAAATCTCATATCAATGCCATATCCCAGATATGGTCTTACATGATAACACATAACGATGCTGATGCCATATCCTAGATACGGTCTTATATGGGATCTCATCAACCTAAATGTCATGATATTTGTACCTTAAGTATTCCTAATGTTCAATCGGCTTTCATCACCTCAATTATTTGTCAGACAACATCAAAAATATTCACGAAGACAATTATACAATTCATGCAACATTAAACGCTAAATACATAATAAAATGCTATATCAATTCCACACAAACTTAACCTCGGTACAAAAATATGGACAATCAATTTAATTTAGTCCAAGATTTTGCTCTTTCCCCGGTCTAGGCCTGGATTCCATGTTTTTTGATCTATAGTAGCAAATTTCACTTATTTAGCTACCACATTATTCAAAATAGCCCATAAATCATATTTTGGAAAAATTACATTTTGCCCCTAAACTTTCACATAATTACAATTTAGCCCCTAGGCTCGTAAAATGAAATGTGTCCATTTTCTTGGTTACCCAAGCCTAGCCGATTCACATTCCCTCTTATAGTAGCCAACATTTTTCATCAAATCACATTTTTAACACCTATTTTTACACGTTTTACAAACAAACCCTTTTTGGTGTTTTCATAAAAAAATCACTTAGAAAAAGATGTTCATCTAACACCAAACTTTTATATTTCTCCATTAATCATCAAAATACATGCATGACACACATGGGTAAATTTTTTAACATAAACCCCAGCTCAAAATAATGGTAAAAATAGCTATATGATGCTTCAAGAATCTCAAAAACATCAGAAACTAACATCAAAATGACTTACATGTAGGGGGTTTCTCTTTGTCAAAATTTCAAGCTCCCAAGTGGCTATTCTTGTGTAATTTTCGGTGCATGAGTGAGTGAAGAAGATGACCATTGTATTTTTATTTTATTTAATCTATCTTAAGTCATCAAATTACCAAGCCCTATCAACTTTGACTTTTCATTTATTACACTCCATGTGCATCCACTCACCCAAATAGTGGTCTAATTACTCAATAGGACCTCAAATTTTAAGTTCTATAGCTATTTTTCACATTTAGCTAATAGAACACAACTTTAGGACTTTATGCGATTTAGTCATTTTTCACAAATTAAGCATTCAAATGATAAAGTTTCTTAACAAAATTTTTACACAATCCTATTATCATGCTGTAGACCTCAAAAGAATATTAAAATAAATTTTTATGACCTTGAATTTGTGGTCCCGAAACCATTATTCCGACTAGGCCCAAAATGTAACATCCTAAATTTGGGCCTAGTCAGAATAGTGGTCTTGAGACCAAAAATCCGAGATAGAAATAATTATTTTATGGATGTTATGAGGTCCATGATATATATGTATGCCTATGTGAAAATATCGATGAGAAAGTTTACTGATAAGGTGTCCAACTGAGTTATTAGGACTAAATTGCAATGAGTGAAAAACATGTGTTCTAGTTGATTTAAGGGCTTAATTGTGATGATATTTGAAATTTAAAGTCCTTATTTAGTAATTATACCATTATATGTCATTATGGACAAAAATGGACATAGGAGGGATAAAATATCGAGGTTTTAATGGAAGGGCATTTTGATCCATTGATTATTAAAAGAATTAAAATGGAAAAATAGTCAAAATTTGTGTCCATCTTCATCCTGTAACACCCCTAACCTGTATATGTCACCAAACTAGGGTTAAAGGCATTACCGAACTAATAGAAACATTTTATGAGCAATTCATAAACTTCATTTAAAATCATAGTCATACATTACAATAGAGTCCCTTATATAGGTCATCGAGACCTAAAACATGCATTAGAAAGGGGTCAGGACTAAACCGAGCTCATATAAAATTTTTTAAAACTTAAACATTTTTCAAAGTTGTACAGGTCAAACACCTGTGTGAACAGGCCGTGTGCCTCACACGGCTTTAGACACGCCCGTGTGTCTATGAATTGTTGGTACTTTAGAAAGCTTTGTATATATGGTATATGGTATGTATAGGCTACTGTCATCTTGGTATGTTTTGGTGTTATGATTTTAGCCATGAGATTTGGCTTGTAAATGTTGGTGCGTATGGGCATTTAAGTTGGCTTAAATTGTGTTTTTGATAGTAATATATGTGATATATATGTCTTATGTGTTGGCTTGTTTGATATAGCTAAATGGTGGTTTATTTAATTGGTTATTAATTGATGTACTAATGCTTGGAAGTTGGCATATTGTGGTTTGATATTGAGATGGTAATATGGTGTGTTTTGTGACACGAAATAGATGATAAGGTAATGAGTTAATGCATTTGAAACTTATGTAAGTTGTGATGAATTTGGCATGATATTTTGGTATGTTATGAAAATGGAATTTAGTAGTTGAAATGGTTGAGGATAAATAGCATGAGATGTGTATGGATTGGTATATTTTGGTTGCCTATATATGTAAATGAAATGGTACCATTTTGGTTGCTAGGTGTGCATGAGAAAAGGGTGGCAAATTCGCTTTGCAAATGGCCTATTTTTGTCTACATGGGCAGAGACACGGACGTGTGTCTCAGCTGTGTGCGACACACAGTCATGTTACACAGCCGTGTGTCCCTTGGGGTAGCCCTACGAATTAAGCTAGTATACCTTACAGTTTTGACATAGCCTAGACACATGGGCGTGTCTACTGGCCGTGTCTGACACACGGGCTGGCACATGGGCGTGTGGCCGGCCGTGTGACCCAAGTCAGTAACCTCCCCAGTTTTTCCATGGCCATGGAACACGGGCGTGTCTTCGACCGTGTAGTGCAAGTCAGAATGTATGCCCTATTTTCACATGGCTTGTGACACGGGCGTATCTGGTAGTCGTGTCAGACACACAGCCTGTTCATACGGGCGTGTGACCTTTAAATGTTGGAAAATTTTATAAGTTTTTCAAAGTTTGCATATATTATCGATTTAGTCCCGAACCACTTTTCAACATGTTTTAAGGTCTCGTAAAGCCTTATTGTAACACTCCTTACCCGTATCCAAAGCCAGAACAGGGTTCGAGGCATTACCTGTAACACCCCTATCCCGTATCCGTCGCCAGAATAGGTGAAGGGGCATTACCAGACTTGAAACTCATATTAGAACAGTAAATATTTATTTTTTGAGAACATTCCTTTAGATAAATAATAAAGTCAGTCAGGGATACAAATTTAAACTTCTATAAGTACACATTCAAAAGATGCCATTTTTCCATGGCTTATATACATTAACCAAAATATTCTTCGGCCATTGGTCTATTCTATACATGCCATAAAATAATTCAAAACATAACAGTAACAAGCAGTGGATAGTGATAGTGTGACTAGTTGTCGACGATCCCCGAGTCTGTAGCTTCCAAATGAGATCTATAAAACAGAGGAAACAAAGTAAGCGGAGTAAGCATTACAATGCTTAGTAAGTTTTAAGCAGTGTCAACAGATAACAATCAAATTATAACATAGTTGTTCGTATTTTTATTTCACTCTTCCTTCGGGCATACCATCCCTTTACCGAATATGCACATCTCATCATATACAATAGGCAGATAAACTTTCACATAAAAGTGAGCTCATGTGACATAGATATATTGTATAATTTCACATAACCTCTCACACTGATCCGAGGTCACATAGTCATAGGAATAGTCTCATAGATTGCTCACGTATGCATCACATAACTACTTTATGATTTAGTTCAAATCAAGCTCACATATAAACTTGGAGTACATACCTGTTTAACCTTTCGCATTGAATATATTTATAAGCAATTCTTATTGCGAAGTCTTATAGCTTTAAACTCTACTCGGATTATCGGCGAGACTTTAGCTCAGATGAAATCTCCACACGAGTCAGCGGGTCTTAACCTAGACATGGTCACCACATATGGTCATCTGGTCTTTAATCCCGGGTTTACATCATAGAGTTTCATGCATATTTATTCACATGTTACAACATTCACATCGACTATCATATTTGTAATTCATTTACCTCATCAAATATCTAATAAAACACACCTTCCGCCGTTTGAGATTTGGCCACAATATATATATATACACATCTCATACAGATCTCACATTAGCCATTTGGCTTTACCACATATCCATCTCATACACGTTTCGCATTAGCCATTCGGCTTTACCTCATATCCATCTCATACACGTTTCGCATTAGCCATTCGGCTTTACCTCATATCCATCTCATACACATTTCGCATTAGCCATTCGGCTTTACCACATACATACACTTCCACGTTCATCACATTGGCCATTCTGCCTTGTCACATATATGCATGTTCACATTCATCACATTGGCCATTCGGCCTTATCACATATATGCATGTTCACATTGATCACATTGGCCATTCGGCCTTATCACACATATGCATGTTCACATTCATCACATTGGCCATTCTGCCTTATCTCATATATACACATTCACATTCATCACATAAAATCCTAAATCAAACTATAAATTTTCATGTATTCACATCACAATTATCCAAATATACTTCACATACCACATATACTTTCATGTATACACTTTGTCTTGGTTGAATCTACATCTATCATTTTCCAATGAATAATTCAATTTCAAGCCATACTATCATTTCATATTCGAATACTTATAAACTTACAATTTCACAAATTTTAATATCAAAGATCCATCTAACACTCATATATCATTTTATAATATCACAATTTAGAATTCACGTATGGGTTTAATCAATAGCTTATGAGCAACTAAAACAAGTTTTATCCATGTTTACAACATAACCACAAATTCTCTACAAGCTGTTTTCACGAGCAACAGAGTTAAATTATTTGTAACTGGGGCTGCGAAATTCCAAATTATGTGCCGTTAATTTTCCATGAAAATAGACTCAGTATATCCTCTATCCAAAAATTTTCAGAATTTTTGGTTTGGCCAATCAATACCATATTTTTCTTAAAGTTTCCCTATTTTACTACTTGACTACTCGACTACTCTTCACTAAGAATTTAATTTCTCATTGTACAGAATTCAAAATATGTTTTCGTTTATTTTGTTGGAAACTAGACTCATTAAGGAGTCCAAAACATATAATTTTATCTTATAATCATTTTTGTACGATTTATAATGATTTTCCAAATACTGAACAGGGGATTTCGGAGCCGTTCGACTCTATCTCACACAACTTGAAAATCTCATTATCGGCAACCCCTTACTTACGATTTCTTTTATACTGAAACTAGACGCATCAAGATTTAATTACATAATTTATTCAGCCTTTAACTCAACTCTCACAATTTATGGTAATTTTTCCAAAACACGCTCACTGCTTTGTCCTAGCAGATTTATACAATTTACTCTGTAAAGTTCTCATTCACATATTTAAAACATAATATCATATATGCCGTCATTTAGAAAAGTCATTGACCTTAACGTATATACATAATTCATATTCATCCCATTTTAAAACTTAAACTGACAAAGGAATCAAACTCAATTACTTAAGAACTTACTTTATTTATTTGAGCAACTGCGGATAGGCTACTCGACGGCTTTCTCTTTCCCCTTATCTTATTTAGATCCTTTTTGCTCATGAGCTTAATTAAAACAAATGAATTTGTTTTATTGCTTATTCAACATTACTTCTTTAATAGTCACTGTTGATAATCATATAACTTCAGTGCATAATGTGTTTATGAAATATACCATGACTAACTTTTATGTTTATTTCACTAATACCTAATTCACATGCACAAACAAGAATTCACATTACTTGCCATTGTAAATGGAACCTAGATAGCCAATTACCATGGCCGAACATATAGCCACTTATATAAATAGCACAAAGTGATACAAATTTATTTTTACCATTACAAATCATAAAAAAAAATGACCAATGCATACGACATCAACAATATATATACATACCAAATACCTATATTGCATACTTGTCAATATGAACTTAAAGCCCTATCCTAATATTCATGTACATATTATCCATCATTTCCAAACCCATTCATCAATGCAATCATACCATTACAAATCAACTTAAAATAACCATATCTAATAATCAAATACCTATAGCATTGCATATTTCTCACATAGCAAGTACAACTAAATTCATTATTAATATATATGTATCTAAACACTTAACTACAAGATTTAATCACCATTATCAAATCATAAAACACTTATAACCATCATCTATATTTACTTCACATAAACCAAAATAACCATTACATCATCTTTAATACACTTAGCATTTTACCCATTTAATCAAGCCAAATCTCAAGACCATTCCATCACACAAATTATACCATAAATCATACTTACAATTTAAGTTAATACATGACCGAAAATCACCATCATTAACATCATTATCCAACCAAAACCAAAACAAATCTATCATCCGTATACCAAGCTTACCAAAACAAACTACTATGAGTTTCAAGCTTATTGACCGAATCTCGAACCTCAAAATTCTAAGTTTAATCCATGTGATAAGTAGAGTTTGAACTAATCATCTCAAACATGCATAGATTTTCAAGAATCATTCAATACATACGTCATTCTAGCCATCTTCTAAGCCAAAATTAAAGCAACCAAACTTTCTTCTCCCTCCCTTTAGGCTACTAAGATGGAGGACAAGGATGAACCAACTTTGGTTTCTCCTCCCACTAACTATTATCTAATATCTCTTTTTTTTTCTTTTATTAATTCATTTGTAATATAATATCTTAAATCACAATACATATTATATATATAACACCATATCATGATCGGCCACCATCTCAAAAGTGGGTAATTTGACATGCAAGCCCACATTTTTGAATACATGCTCTATTAGATCACTTTATATATTTACCTAACCTATTTTACCAATGTTTCACATAAGTCCCGTTTCAAAATTTCACATACAAATGGCAAAACTAATGCTTGAAATTTTTACACATGCATTTACTCACATCATAAGCATAGAATATAACTTTCAATTATTTATAAAACTCGGTTTCGTGGTCCCGAAACCACTTTTTGACTAGGGTCTACTTAGGACTGTCACAACTCTCCCTTCCTTTAGGGATTTTCGTCCCCAAAAATCTTACCGGCAAATAGGATAGGGTAACTTTCTCTCGTTGAGTTCTCTAGATCCCACCTAGTTTCCTCAACTCCGAACTTACGCTTCAGTGCTTTAACTAACAAAACTTTCCTAGTTTGATCATAATAAATCACAGAGATCCAAAAAATTGACATTTACTCACTTACTTTTCATTTCGGTAATAACACACATAGGTATAACACGATTTACTCATCGGTCTGAACCTACTAGGTATAGGCTCGAACCCCACACACAGGTTCTAGCCTACTTAACCCAAAGTCCGAATAAACTCGACAGCCATCAACTAATTAGGCTATTAGTCTAGTATACACTTCACCGGTCCCAAACCTACTAGGCACAAGGCCTGAATAACTCAAATATATATATATTCATTTGGTTCATGACAACACTCATTTAACATATTATGAAAATATTTTTTTTTTTACATGTAACTTAGATAATCTTTCACACACCCATTCATCAATAAAACACTATCAATAAGAATTTAATACTATCCTTTATCTTCGGCTATTTCAAGTAACCACTGATATAGTAGCTGAAGGTTTTAAATTCTCAATTCAGCAACATATATAAGCTGATACGAGATTATGTTAACATCTTGCATCAATATTTAACTTAACTTATTTCCAAAGAAAAATCAACTTCTACGTACCTAAACATTTATTTCATTTAGCACATTCTTTCATAGTTAACGTTACTCGTATACAGTCGAATAAGCATAAAGCCTAATATAATATACTGGCATGAGATTTATTCTAGCACATAACTCATATATCCAAAATTATCACCATTCATCAGAAATTCTTACCAACTTTCAAATGTCGAAACTTAGTCAAAATAATTTCTTGAACATGATTAACAAAATAGTGTTTATTCACAATAGCACATATAATCGCATATACCGAGAATCTCAGATTTATAATGTATATATATATCACATACCTTGTCAATTTAATGTCTCGAACTTATTTCATTACCAATTTAGCACAATGTTGTATAATCTCCGACTCTAATTAGTTCACCAGTGTTTATTCCGTTTAACGAATTTTCTCTTTAGGTCTTACTTACTATTACAAATCAATGCCATCGTCTCACACGAGGCCATACATGAAACACACTTCGCATACACAGTGCCCACTGACTGATTTCGCACACATAGCGCTCGATTAAAGAACTCGCACACATAGTGCCTCAATTACCAATCTCACACACATAGTGCTCGATTGAAGAACTCGCACACATAGTGCCTCAACTACTGATCTGGCACACATAGTGCTCAGTTGGAGAACTTGCACACACAGTGCCTCATAATCCTAGCATGAATGCCTTCGAGGTTTAGCCCGGATATATCACTAACATGAATGCTCTTCGGAACTTAGCCTGGATATATCACTAGCACGAATGCTCTTCAGAACTTAGCCCGGATATATCACTACCACGGATGCTCTTCGGGACTTAGCCCGGATACATCACTAGCACGAATGCTCTTCGGAACTTAGCCCGGATATATTACTAGCACGAATGCTCTTCGGGACTTAGCTTGGATATATATAACTCTCAATTCTCATGTATATATATATATATATATAACAATACAGATTAGTATATCATTTACATTACTTGAATACAAACACAACATGCTTATCGACCATTCAACTTTCAGTTCCATAGCCACATACAAAGATCACATTTATAGTCATAACACTCTTTCAAAATTGCATCACTTATACCCTTATAATTCAATCCAAATCAAAATTCAAATACGAGTACATGATACGTACCTGATCAACTTAATAATTCGAGCATGTCCAAGTGAAGTTATATCGCAAATTCTCATAGTCAGAAGCTTGCTACAGCTCGATCGGGATCAAGATTCATTACAATACAACAAACACATTTTAATAGTCAAAAATCATCACACTATCATTTTATCACTTTATGGCATGTATAAATAATCTCACGCGTACTACGTTAGTCCTAGAATCGACTAAATCGTGACTCTAATACCAAATAAAATGTAACACCCCTATCCCGTATCCGTCGCCAGAATAGGTGAAGGGGCATTAACAGACTTGAAACTCATATCAGAACGGTAAATATTTTTTTTTTGAGAACATTCCTTTAGATAAATACTAAAGACAGTCAGGGATACAAATTTAAACTTCTATAAGTACACATTCAAAAGATGCCATTTTCGCATGGCTTATATACATTAACCAAAATATTCTTGACCACTAGTCTATTCTATACATGCCATAAAATAATTCAAAACATAACAAGAACAAGCGGTGGATAGTGATAGTGTGACTAGTTCTTTGACGATCCCCGAGTCTGTAGCTTCCAAATGAGATCTATAAAACAGAGGAAACAAAGTAAGCGGAGTAAGCATTACAATGCTTAGTAAGTTTTAAGCAGTGTCAACAGATAACAATCAAATTATAACATAGTTGTTCGTATTTTTATTTCACTCTTCCTTGGGCATACCATCCCTTTACCGAATTTGCACATCTCATCATATACAATAGGCGATAAACTTTCACATAAAAGTGAGCTCATGTGACATAGATATATTGTATAATTTCACATAACCTCTCACACCGATCCGAGGTCACATAGTCATAGGAATAGTCTCATAGATTGCTCACGATGCATCACATAACTACCTTATGATTTAGTTCAAATCAAGCTCACATATAAACTTGGAGTACATACTGCTTAACCTTTCGCATTGAATATATTTATAAGCAATTCTTATTGCGAAGTCTTATAGCTTTAAACTCTACTCGGATTATTGGCGAGAACTTTAGCTCAGATGAAATCTCCACACGAGTCAGCGGGTCTTAACTCAGACATGGTCACCACATATGGTCATCTGGTCTTTAATCCCGGGTTTACATCATAGAGTTTCATGCATATTTATTCACATGTTACAACATTCACATTGACTATCATATTTGTAATTCATTTACATCATCAAATATCTAATAAAACACACCTTCCACCATTTGTTATTTGGCCACAATATATATATATACACATCTCATACAAATCTCACATTAGCCATTTGGCTTTACCACATATCCATCTCATACACGTTTCGCATTAGCCATTCGACTTTACCTCATATCCATCTCATACACGTTTCGCATTAACCATTCGGCTTTACCTCATATCCATCTCATACACATTTCGCATTACCCATTCGACTTTACCACATATATACACTTCCACGTTCATCACATTGGCCATTCTGCCTTGTCACATATATGCATGTTCACATTCATCACATTGGCCATTCGGCCTTATCACATTTATGCATGTTCACATTCATCACATTGGCCATTCAGCCTTATCACACATATGCATGTTCACATTCATCACATTGGCCATTCGGCCTTATCACACATATGCATGTTCACATTCATCACATTGGCCATTCGGCCTTATGTCATATATGCGTGTTCACATTCATCACATTTGCCATTCGGCCTTATCTCATATATACACATTCACATTCATCACATAAAATCCTAAATCAAAATATAAATTTTCATGTATTCACATCACAATTATCCAAATATACTTCACATACCACATATATTTTCATGTATACACTTTGTCTTGGTTGAATCTACATCTATCATTTTCCAATGAATAATTCAATTTCAAGCCATACTATCATTTCATATTCGAATACTTATAAACTTACAATTTCACAAATTTTAATATCAAAGATCCATCTAACACTCATATATCATTTTATAATATCACAATTTAGAATTCACGTATGGGTTTAATCAATAGCTTATGAGCAACTAAAACAAGTTTTATCCATGTTTACAACATAACCACAAATTCTCTACAAGCTGTTTTCCTGAGCAACAGTCGTTAAATTATTTGTAACTGGGGCTGCGAAATTCCAAATTATGTGCCGTTAATTTTCCATGAAAATAGACTCGTATATCCTCTATCCAAAAAATTTTCAGAATTTTTGGTTTGGCCAATCAATACCAGATTTTTCTTAAATTTTCCCCTATTTTACTACTTGACTACTCTGACTACTCTTCACTAAGAATTTAATTTCTCATTGTACAGAATTCAAAATATGTTTTCGTTTATTTTGTTGGAAACTAGACTCATTAAGGAGTCCAAAACATATAATTTTATCTTATAATCATTTTTGTACGATTTATAATGATTTTCCAAATACTGAACAGGGGATTTAGGAGCCGTTCTGACTCTGTCTCACACAACTTTGAAAATCTCATTATCGGAAACCCCTTTACTTACACGATTTCTTTTATACGAAACTAGACGCATCAAGATTTAATTACATAATTTATTCAGCCTTTAACTCAACTCCCACAATTTATGGTAATTTTTCCAAAACACGCTACTGCTGCTGTCTCTAGCAGATTTATACAATTTACTCTGTAAAGTTCTCATTCACATATTTAAAACATAATATCATATATGCCGTCATTTAGAAAAGTCATTGACCTTAACGTATATACATAATTCATATTCATCCCGTTTTAAAACTTAAAACTTACAAAGGAATCAAACTCAATTATTTAAGAACTTACTTTATTTATTTGAGCAATCGGATAGGCTACTCGACGGCTTTCTCTTTCCCTTATCGATTTAGATCCTCTTTGCTCATGAGCTTAATTAAAACAAATGAATTTGTTTCATTACTTATTCAACATTACTTCTTTAATAGTCACAGTTGATAATCGGATAACTTCAGTGCATAATGTGTTTATGAAATATACCATGACTAACTTTTATGTTTATTTCACTAATACCTAATTCACATGCACAAACAAGAATTCACATTACTTGCCATTGTAAATAGTACCTAGATAGCCAATTACCATGGCCGAACGTACAACCACTTATATAAATAACACAAAGTGATACAAATTTATTTTTACCATTACAAATCATAAAAAAAAATGACCAATGCATACGACATCAACGATATATATACATACCAAATACCTATATTGCATACTTGACAATATGAACTTAAAGCCCTATCCTAATATTCATGTACATATTATCCATCATTTCCAAACCCATTCATCAATGCAATCATACCATTACAAATCAACTTAAAATAACCATATCTAATAATCAAATACCTATAGCATTGCATATTTCTCACATAGCAAGTACAACTAAATTCATTATTAATATATATATATATCTAAACACTTAACTACAAGATTTAATCACCATTATCAAATCATAAAATAGCTTATAACCATCATCTATATTTACTTCACATAAACCGAAATAACCATTACATCATCTTTAATACACTTAGCATTTTACCCATTTAATCAAGCCAAATCTCAAGACCATTCCATCACACAAATTATACCATAAATCATACTTACAATTTAAGTTAATACATGACCGAAAATCACCATCATTAACATCATTATCAAACCAAAACCAAAACACATCTATCATCCGTATACCAAGCTTACCAAAACAAACTGCTATGAGTTTCAAGCTTATTGACCGAATCTCAAACCTCAAAATTCTAAGTTTAATCCA